>NC_092373.1:18048053-19447501 GCF_030028105.1 Mobula birostris | reverse complement strand
ATTGAATTATCTCAAGAGATTAGATGGCTGGAATTGTTTTCTTTGGAGTAAACGAGGTTGATGTGTAACCTTTTAGAGGTTTATGAAATCATGAACTTTATAAGAAGGAGATCATCACATGGGTTTGTCCCTATAACTATCCTGAAATCAATAAAATTATGGTCACTGGTCCCAAAGCATCTATAAACACAACAACCTCTTTCTCTAGGAAGAGACTGAGTGTAGTCCTTTACTGAGTCCAACTCCATCTTCGACTTCCCCGGTATAGACTGGGATCCCTTTAGTGCAAATGGTTTAGATGGGGTAGAACTTGTTTGATTCATCCAGGAAAGTTTCTTAAATCAGTATGTAGATAGTCCAACAAGTGGAGGGACCATACTAGACCTCGTGTTGGGAAATGAGCCAGCACAGGTGACTGACCTTTCAGTGGGAGAATATTGAGGGAACAGTGATCAAACTCCTTAAGTTTTAAGTTAGCTTTAGGTAGGGGTAACTATGGCCCTTGTAGGAAAGTACTGAATTGAAGCAGTGTAAATTATGAGAGTATTAGGTGTTAATTGGAACTGTTGTTTTTGTGCAAGTCCACATCTGACACGAGAAGGATGTTTAAAAATCAACTGCAGAGTTATGTAAGAAGGAAGCATGAGGATGGATATGTAAGAGAACCTTGGATGCCAAGGGAGGTGGTGAATTTAGGCGAGAGGAAAAAGGAAGTATGTGTAAGATTTAGGAAAATAGAATCAAACAGTTGTTGCAAAAAGAGTCGTTGTAGCTTTCCAGATGTGCTTGCTGATTTCTGTGTCTAAGTAGAGGTTTTCACTGATGATGGACCCCAGGTGTGTGAACTGATGGACAACACCCAGTTTATAGTTATCAATGGTGGCACCGCCATGTTTTGTCCCAAGATGCTAGTCTTTTTCAGGCTGATGGTCAGACCAATTCCTTGCCAGCCTGGGAGAAGGGATCCATCAAGCTCTGGAGGTGTTGCACAGTGTGGGTTGTGACTGCCCCACCATCAACAGACAGCGTGTCTCTGATCATAGTCTCGCACACTTTGGTTTTGGCTCGTAGGTTGGCAAGGTTGAAAGGCCTGCCATCTGATGTAACGTGGAGGTAGATCCCCTCTGTTGCAGTGCCAAATGTGTACCTCAGGAGAAATACGTACTTCACGGGAAAGGCAAAGGAGTTTTGGGGCGAGGACACAGCCCTTGCATTGCTGCCTAAGGGCTTTGAAGAGCTGCCGTTGTACTGCACAGTCTCCGTCATGTGGCTGTGCAAGGATCTGATCATGCTTTGTAGTCTTGGTGAGCAGCCCACCTTACAGAGGATCTGAAAGAACCCAGCTCTGCTGACCAAGTCAAGTACCTTGGTGAAATCAATAAACACAATGTAGAGGGATTCTTGATTACCTGACTGACAGACCACAGTACGTGTGCTTGCAACACTGTGTGTCCGATAGAGTGATCAGCAGCACTGGGGCTCCACAGGGGACTGTCTTGTCTCCCTTTTCCTTCACCATTTACACCTCAGACTTCAACTACTGCACAGAGTCTTGTCATCTTCAGAAGTTTTCGGATGACTCTGCCATAGTTGGATGCATCAGCAAGGGAGATGAGGCTGAATACAGGGCTACGGTAGGAAACTTTGTCACATGGTGTGAGCAGAATTATTTGCAGCTTAATGTGAAAAAAGACTAAGGAGCTGGTGGTAGACCTAAGGAGAGCTAAAATACCAGTGACCCCTGTTTCCATCCAGCGGGTCAGTGTGGACATGGTGGAGGATTACAAATACCTGGGGATACGAATTGACAATAAACTAGTCTGGTCAAAGAACACTAAGGCTGTCTACAAGAAGAGTCAGAGCCGTCTCTATTTCCTGAGGAGAATGAGGTCCTTTAACATCTGCCGGACGATGCTGAGGATGTTCTACGAGTTTGTGGTGGCCAGTGCTATCATGTTTGCTGTTGTGTGCTGGGGCAGCAGGCTGAGGGTAGCAGACACCAACAGAATCAACAAACTCATTTGTAAGGCCAGTGATGTTGTGGGGATGGAACTGGACTCTCTGACAGTGGTGTCTGAAAAGAGGATGCTGTCCAAGTTGCATGCCATCTTGGACAATGTCTCCCATCCACTACATAATGTACTGGGTGGGCACAGGAGTACATTCAGCCAGAGACTCATTCCACCGAGATGCAGCACAGAGCGTCATAGGAAGTCATTCCTGCCTGTGGCCATCAAACTTTTCAACTCCTCCCTTGGAGGGTCAGACACCCTGAGCCAATAGGCTGGTCCTGGACTTATTTCCTGGCATAATTTACATATTACTATTTAATTATTTATGGTGCAACTGTAACGAAAACCAATTTCCCCCGGGATCAATAAAATATAACTATGACTATGACTATTCATTTTTTTTTCTGATGTTGGTCGAGAGAGAAAGTCATGTCCACAGTTGTCCTTCCAGCAAAGAAACCACTCTGTGATTCTGGGTAGACACGTTCAGCCAACTTCTGTAGGCAGACCAAGAAGACTTGAACAAAGACTTTTCCAGTAACACTCAAGAAGAAGATGCTCCTGTAGTCGTTACAGACAATTCTCTCACCTTTTTGCAGAGGGTATTGATCTTGGCTTCCCTCATATCTTGTGGTGCAGCTCCTTCCTGCCAGCACTGACAGAGTACTTCAGGCAGTAGGGTTGTCATGCAGTGATCAGGCCTGTGGGGATCCCATCATTGTCTGATGCCTTCCCCAAGGCTGAGCAGCCGATGGCCTTGCTGAGCTCTTCTAGGACTGGCTCTGCATCCAGTTCTTCCATCGTCAGCCGGCACTCAGTGGCATCCAGGGCTGAGGTGCTCACTCTGGAGTAGGAGTCAGAGTCATATTCTACCCATCTCCCCAGGTGTTTGCCCCTGCCTGTGATTTCTTCTCCAAAGTTGAATTGGAGGCAAGCCATCTTGCTCTGAGGGGGTCTGAGGGCTTTCTTGAGGCATCATACATACCGCTGATGTTGCACGTCAGCACTGCTGTCTGGATGTCGCCACAGAGCTGCACCCGCTACTTGTTGGTGGGCAACATCTAGTAGTCAGCTGAACTTTACTTCTAGCAGCCCTGAGGATATGTTGGCTTCTCTCAGCTGGCGAAAGCTGATCCTGGGCTAGGACAGCACACTTGCTTCAATAATGGGGGTCATCTTGAGGAATTTGGCTTTGAACCAATCATTTGTTTTTTCAGAGGTGGCTAAGTCTGTGCAGTAGATGGAATTCTTCAGAAGTTCCCATTTCTCTGCGACAGGGTTTCCAGACAGTTGGGCACTCAGTTCTTTCTTGAAGGATTTAGCAAACTGCTCCAGCAGTCCTAGGTGAGACATCTTGCTGACATCCATGCAAGGGTTCCCTTCTTGTGTAGTGCGATGGAATTTCTTTGACTGTAGTCTGATCTTGCAACACAGTAGTGGCCTGTGTCGCAGTCTGTGATTTGATAGGAAGGTGTGAAGAGCACATTGCCGAGGGAGGAATGCCTGGCCAGGATCGAGTCCAGCTGGCAACTGTGTCTGGAGCAACGGTGACTCCAGGAATCCTTGTGTTGAAACTTGGTCTGAAGGTTTGAGTTGGTGATACACCGATTATGATAGGTGCAGAACTCCCTCAATTGTTGTCCATTTTCATTCATCTTGCCCACGCCAAAGTGACGAAGGCAGGAGGGCCATGAGTCTTGATATACACCCACTCTGGCATTGAGGTCACCCAGGCGAACAAAATGTTCCTTTCTGGGGATATTCCTGATGGTTCTCATAAAACTCATCTTTACCTCAGATATGGAGCACAACGTGGGACCGTACACACTGGATAACTGGGTATAGCTGTAAGGCAGTGGAAGTTTTAGAGTTTTCTTTCTTTTAAATGAGCTGACAAGTACAGCTGGTGAGCCCCATCTGTCTGAACTGACTGGTTTTAAGGCACCATTAACCTGCCTTTGCCCTTGCTTCTGTCAATAGAAACGGTTAGTAGCTAAGCCACACATGAAGGTCAGGAGCTGGGCTTGGCTGTCAGAGGCTATTTGAGATGAACTTCATTGAGAACATTTAATAATAGTGGGACCTTATTCCTCACTACCTCCCCCCCACCGCCGCCCCCCCCCCACCAGCTATGATAACCTAAAGGAACAAATGGCTTGATTTGTGCTGTACATATGTTAACACAATAAGGCATCATCTTCAGGCAGGTAGATAAGAAGGTGCATATTATCCCTTGCATCTTATTATCTACTGTCACTACACTTACTCTGTGACACTTATACTGTATTCTGCATTCTGATTTTCATTTACTGCCTTAATGTACTTATGTATGGAATAAGCAGCACACACAAAATGCTGGAGGAGTTCAGCAGGGCCAGGCAGCATCCACGGAAAAGTGTACAGTTGACGTTTCAGGCCAAGACCCTTTATCATGAATGATCTGTCTGACATGCAAACAAAAAACGTTCACGGTACATCTATTCCTCTTGGGAAATATTTATTTATTTATTTATTTATTTTTGAAGGCAACTTGTAACTTTTTTTTTATCCATTGCATGAATCAGTAAATTTTGTGCCAATTGTCAGTGATAATTAACATGATTCTAATTATTATTCCAATAATCAGCAGGTCAAGCAACTTGTGTGGAGAGACACAATATTTGAGGTCAAGGATCTTTGATCAGAATGAGGAATCCAACATCTTTTAAGCGGTGAAGTTGCAGGATACTTATTTTAACCTTTAAGCATTTCACCTTTCATTTTTAACCTATGATCTCTAGGTCTAGTCTCCACCAACCTCTGGAAAAAACCTGCTTCCGTTTACCCTATCTATACCTCTCATAATTTTCCACACATCCATCAATTCTCCCTCCTTCTCTTATGCTCCAGGGAACAGTCCTAACCTATTCAACCTTTCCCTATAACTCAGGTCATCAAGTCCCAGCAATATTCTTGTAAATATTCTCTATATAGTTTCAAATTTGTTGATATCTTTCCTGTAGGTAGGTGACCAGAACTGTGCACAGAACTCCCAAACTAGGCATCACCAGCATCTCATACAACTTCAACATAACATCCCAACTTCTGCACTCAATACGTTGATTTATGGACGCCAATGTACCAAAAGCTCTCTTTATGACTCTATTTACCCTTGACGCCATTTTAAAGGAATTATCGATCTACCTTCATAGATCCCTCTGTTTTACCACTCTTCTCAGTGTTCATTGTGTAACCCTGCTCTGGTTTGTCCTACACCTGACACTTATCTGTATTAAATTCCATCTCCATTTCTCAGCCCACTTTTCCAGCTGGTCCAGATCCCACTGCAAGCTTTGATAGCTGTCTTTATTGCGGAATAAAGCTGAAACTCCCCAGACCCCTGGCTCTTACATCTCACTTTGCTTACACACGGAGCTCCAAATGAAACCACACAGACGAGTCAGAATCTCAATTAGATTTAATATCATTGACTTTTATGATGTGAGACCTGTTGTTCTGTGACTGCAGTACAGTGCAAAGGCATAAAATCACTATAAATTACCAAAGCACAACACAAAAGGAAAGTGGTGGACGCTGCCTTCTTGAGGCATGGCCTGCTGAAGATGTCCGCATTGGTGGGATGGAGCCGGCTGAGTATACAATCCTCCACAGCCTCTTTCGAGCAACACACATCAAAGTTGCTGGTGAATGCAGCAGGCCAGGCAGCATCTCTAGGAAGAGGTGCAGTCGACGTTTCGGGCCGAGACTCTTCGTCAGGACTAACTGAAGGAAGAGTGAGTAAGGGATTTGAAAGTTGGAGGGGGAGGGGGAGATCCAAAATGATAGGAGAAGACAGGAAGGGGAGGGATGGAGCCAAGAGCTGGACAGGTGATAGGCAAAAGGGATACGAGAGGATCATGGGACAGGAGGTCCGGGAAGAAAGACAAGGGGGGGGAACCCAGAGGATGGGCAAGGGGTATATTCAGAGGGACAGAGGGAGAAAAAGGAGAGTGAGAGAAAGAATGTGTGTATATAAATAAATAACGGATGGGGTACGAGGGGGAGGTGGGGATTTAGCAGAAGTTTGAGAAGTCAATGTTCATGCCATCAGGTTGGAGGCTACCCAGATGGAATATAACGTGTTGTTCCTCCAACCTGAGTGTGGCTTCACCTTTACAGTAGAGGAGGCTGTGGATAGACATGTCAGAATGGGAATGGGATGTGGAATTAAAATGTGTGGCCATTGGGAGATCCTGCTTTCTCTGGCGGACAGAGCGTAGGTGTTCAGTGAAACGATCTCCCAGTCTGCGTCGGGTCTCGCCAATGTATAGAAGGCCACATTGAGATCACTGGACACAGTATATCACCCCAGCCGACTCACAGGTGAAGTGATGCCTCGCCTGGAAGGACTGTCTGGGGCCCTGAGTGGTAGTGAGGGAGGAAGTGTAAGGGCATGTGTAGCACTTGTTCCACTTACAAGGATAAGTGCCAGGAGGGAGATCAGTGGGGAGGGATGGGGGGATGAATGGATGAGGGAGTCGCGATCCCTGCGGAAAGTAGGGGTGGGAGGGAAAGATGTGCTTAGTGGTGGGGTCAAGTTAGAGGTGGCGAAAGTGGCAGAAGTGGCCTCTTTCAATCCTGTGCATTGGAGCCTCCATACCAGGGTGTGGTGCAGCCAGTCAGAATGCTCTCCACGTACAGCGATAGAAATTTGGAAAAGACCAAAGTCCTTCCAAAGTTGGTGTAAGAATGTCCACCTTCACCACTGCCACCTCCTTTACAAATCTAGGATGCATGTCTGTGAGAATTTATCTCCAGTACTTGTCTTTTACTCCTGCTGATTCCCTTGAGCTCCTGACAGTGACAAGCAACACAGAAACACCTGAGGGATGTGGGCTTAGCCCACAGCTCTACCTTCATTATGTACTCTTGACTGTGTGGCTGTGCACAACTCAAACCTGATCAATACATTCACCGATCACACCACTGATGTTGGCAGAATCTCAGATGGGGACGAGAGACGTACAGGAGTGAGGTAAGATCAGCTGGTTGAGCAGTGCCAAAGCCACAACCTTGCACTTAACATCAGCAAGACCCGGGCATTGATTGTGGACTTCAGGAAGGGGAACGAAGTGTGAAAGATTAACATCATCTGCCAGTCAAAAGCCACTGCCATTGTATTAATTATCAATTGGCCTGTTTGAAGAATACAGAGCCCTTTCAACAGTGAAAAGGGCTCCTGGCTATCAACATCTCGATGGGTCTATCCTGGTCTGACATATTGATACAATCCACAAAGAAGGTATACCAGTGGCTATATAATTCGTTAGGAGTTTCAGGAGATTTGGTATGTCACCAAAATTTCGACAGATGCTCCATAGAGAGTATTCTGACTGGTTGCATAGCTGTCTGGTATGGAGAGGCCACAGAACTGGATTGAGAAACGCTGCATTGGGTTGTAAACTCAGCAGCCCCATCATGGGCACTACACTCTCAAACTCCAATGAGATCTTCAAAAGGCAATGTATCAAGAAGTTGCCAGACATCACTAAGAACCCTCACCGTCTTCTCATTACTACCATCAGGAGGAGGTACAGAAGCCCAAAGGCTCAATGATTTAGGAACAGCTTCTTCCTCTCCATCATCAGATTTCTGAAGAGTTCAGGAATCCACTAACACTACCTCAGTACTTTGCTCTCTGTTTGCAGTTTCAGGCTCTGGGGTGTCAACATCTCAGAGGGCCCAACACACTGCTGCGATCACGAAGAAGGCATGCCAGTGACTCTACTTCATTTGGAGTTTGAGGAGATTTGGTACGCCACCAAAAACTTTAGCAAATTTCTACTGATGTACAATGGAGAGCATTGATTGTTCAAGATGGCACCAGCAAACAATGATTCCTCGAGTGACATCTTCCAGATTGCCAATCATTTCAGCTTTTCTACATCTTCTACTTATTCTTTTTATTTTAATTTTGTTTTTGAAACTATTGGAGCCTGTGACTTACAGTCTGTAGCTCAATTACGTGAGCTAGCACTCTGCTTTCCCCGAGAAAACGCCAGGAGAGAAATGCAAGCATGAGCTACCACGAGGAGAAGCTCGGAGACGAGACGAGAGGCCGTGATCGACTACATTTCTCGCTGATTAAAGCATCGAGGAAGATTGAAACATCGAGGCAAATGTGGAGGAGAGCGAGCGGTTCTTGGAGAGGCCATTGGTTTGTGTTGCTGCCCTAAGAGAGGCTGCTGGCTCAAATTGCTGCTATCAAAAGAGCCGCTGGTTAGAGTCATTGTCGTCAGAGGGGCCACGGGATCCTGACGCTCTCAGAAATTCTCAGATTGATGGATTGGACTGTAGTTCATATTGGCCTCTTTCGGTTCTGTGTTCTTGCCCATTCTTTCTTGCTGCGGATTGGTGGGCTGGGGGTTTGAGTAATTTATTTCTTGGTGCGGATTGGAAGGCTGGGGGTTCGAGTGATTTATTTCTTGCTGCGGATTGGTGGGCTGGGGGTTTGAGTAATTTATTTCTTGGTGCGGATTGGAAGGCTGGGGGTTCGAGTGATTTATTTCTTGGTGTGGATTGGTGGGCTGGGGGTTTGAGTAATTTATTTCTTGGTGTGGATTGGTGGGCTGGGGGTTTGAGTAATTTATTTCTTGGTGTGGATTGGTGGGCTGGGGGTTTGAGTGATTTATTTCTTGGTGTGGATTGGTGGGCTGGGGGTTTGAGTGATTTATTTCTTGGTGCGGATTGGAAGGCTGGGGGTTCGAGTGATTTATTTCTTGGTGTGGATTGGAAGGATGGGGGTTCGAGTAATTTATTTCTTGGTGTGGATTGGTGGGCTGGGGGTTTGAGTGATTTATTTCTTGGTGTGGATTGGTGGGCTGGGGGTTTGAGTGATTTATTTCTTGGTGCGGATTGGAAGGCTGGGGGTTCGAGTGATTTATTTCTTGGTGTGGATTGGAAGGCTGGGGGTTTGAGTGATTTATTTCTTGGTGCGGATTGGAAGGCTGGGGGTTCGAGTGATTTATTTCTTGGTGTGGATTGGAAGGCTGGGGGTTTGAGTGATTTATTTCTTGGTGTGGATTGGTGGGCTGGGGGTTCGAGTGATTTATTTCTTGGTGCGGATTGGAAGGCTGGGGGTTCGAGTGATTTATTTCTTGGTGTGGATTGGAAGGCTGGGGGTTCGAGTGATTTATTTCTTGGTGCGGATTGGAAGGCTGGGGGTTCGAGTGATTTATTTCTTGGTGTGGATTGGAAGGCTGGGGGTTTGAGTGATTTATTTCTTGGTGTGGATTGGAAAGCTGGGGGTTCGAGTGATTTATTTCTTGGTGTGGATTGGTGGGCTGGGGGTTTGAGTGATTTATTTCTTGGTGCGGATTGGAAGGCTGGGGGTTCGAGTGATTTATTTCTTGGTGTGGATTGGTGGGCTGGGGGTTTGAGTGATTTATTTTTTGGTGCGGATTGGAAGGCTGGGGGTTCGAGTGATTTATTTCTTGGTGTGGATTGGAAGGCTGGGGGTTTGAGTGATTTATTTCTTGGTGTGGATTGGAAGGCTGGGGGTTTGAGTGGTTTATTTCTTGGTGCAGATTGGAAGGCTGGGGGTTCGAGTGATTTATTTCTTGGTGTGGATTGGTGGGCTGGGGGTTTGAGTGATTTATTTTTTGGTGCGGATTGGAAGGCTGGGGGTTCGAGTGATTTATTTCTTGGTGTGGATTGGAAGGCTGGGGGTTTGAGTGATTTATTTCTTGGTGTGGATTGGTGGGCTGGGGGTTCGAGTGATTTATTTCTTGGTGCGGATTGGTGGGCTGGGGGTTTGAGTGATTTATTTCTTGGTGTGGATTGGTGGGCTGGGGGTTTGAGTGATTTATTTCTTGGTGCGGATTGGTGGGCTGGGGGTTTGAGTGATTTATTAGTTTTCCTGTGAGGGAGGAGTTGGGGGTGTTCGGGGTTTGCGAGTTTTTGTTTCTTTTTCTTTTTGCGCGGGGGGGATTGATGTCTCTCTTTCTACTACTTAGATGGCTTTCTGTATTTTATGGCTATCTGGAGAATGCAAATCACAGAGTTGCATTCTGCATACATACTTTGATAATAAAATGAACCTTTGAACCTAGCCTTTTTCTGACTGTTTGCACCTTGAAGAGAAGATGGCGACGTGACGCAGCGCGCAGTGGCCACTCCACAATGAATATCTGTTATTTGTTAAGCAGGTACCGTGCAGAATCCTGATTTGATGGAGACGGATGTGAGAAGCACGGAGGAACATCTGGTGAAACTTCTGAAATGCCTGTTTCGCTGCCTCTGCTACTGTGCGATCCAGAATCTCCGGAGGGGAAGGCCCTAAATCCTCGGCTTTGCCTGTTGCTCGGCGGCCGGGGCGGGGTTGAAGTGCTCGGCAGAGATGGTGCTCGGTGCTCGGTGTCGGAGGGCTGGTCAGAGGCTCGAAGTTTTTGGGCTGACTCAAGAGTCGGCTGTGGTCGGGTGCTTCCAGGGTGCTGCATCAGCAAGTTTGCGGCGCTGGAGGTTCATGACAGGGAGAGTTTTTCTTCCTTCTACCGTCTGGGTGAAATGATGGGGCTATCAGGACTTTGAGACTTTTTTTTACCGTGCCCATGGTCTGTTCTTTATCAAATTATGGTATCGCTTTGCACTGTTGTAACTATATGTTATAATTATGTGGTTTTTGTCAGTTTTAGTCTTGGTCTGTCTTGTGTTTCTGTGATATCACACTGGAGGAACATGGTATCATTTCTTAATGCATGCATTACTAAATGACAGTAAACGAGGACTGAGTGTCCTCATATCTAATCAAACTGTTTTCGAGGCTCCAATGCACTGGATCAAAAGAGGCTATAGAAGGTCACCTCAATTGAGCCTGTGCATGCCACACCACAACCATCCCACACCTTTGAGACCTTTGAGCTTACAGAGCAAAAATGCCAGGTTGACCAGGTGGTTCAAAAGCTCAGCTCTGAAGGGGTGGTTGCAGGCTATTGATTGCAGTGATCATTTCATAGAAAAACATTGATTAGTAAAAATTTTTGCTGCCAGCAAGTCGTCGCTGTGCTTCACCAGCACTGTCTTAAACCAAACCTCTCACGACATATGTCAGTGACATTCAGATTCCAATCCCCCCTCTTGCTTTCCAGTCTGGATAAGGAGCTTCAACCCAAGACATCAACAGCACATATCCCTCCATAGATGCTGCCTAACCCACTGAGCTCCTCCAGCACTTTGTGTGTTGTTCCAGATTCCAAGAATGGAAAAGCCTCCAAATTGTGATGGATGCAGCCCAGATCATCGCAGGGAAAGTCCTCCCCACCTCTGAACACATCTACAAGGAATGCTGCCATTGGGAAGACAGGAGCCTTAGGACCCACACCGCCAGGTTCGGAAACCGTTATTACTTTGCAATGATCGGCTCTTGAAACAGCATGAATAATTTCACTCACCTCAACTCTGAACAGATTCCACAATCTTTGGACTCATTTTTATGGACTACTACTTATGCTCTTAGTACTTAATTATTTACTTATTTATTATTATTTGTATTTATGCAGTTTGTCATCTTTTGCACTGTAGTCACGTCTTTGGTCATGTATTTCGTTATACTGCTGCCGTAAAGTTTACAAATTTCACGACATATGCCAGTGATATTAAGTCTGATCCTGATTCTGGTGCTTTGTATGTAGTTTTTCATTGATTCCGTTGTATTTCCTTGTTCTACTATGAATGCCTGCGAGAAAATGAATTTCAGGGTAGTATGTGGTGACGTGCATACTTTGATAATAAATTAACTTTGAACTTTGAACCTTGAACTTTGATACTCTACAGTCTCTGTGATAGTTTGTTTGAGACCTGTCATTTTCCATTGCACCATTAGAGGGAGCCCTTGAGAGGTTTCAGTGGCCTCACAGAAGACTTTAAAACACAATGCACCAACTTTAAAAAAATGCCATAAATTCCTGTGATTATCTCTTTATTCAGCAGTCAACAACGGACTTGTTTGACCAGAATGTGTGACATGACTATTTTGCTAATGAGATGTGACTGCATAGCTGAGTAATGACTCAACATCCTGCCTATAAATCACTGTTCTTCATCTAAATTGAAGAGGCTTTTTCATGTGAAGCATGCAGTGAAGTTCAGAGGTCACACTTAGTGCTATTAGCTGTTTAATTGCTTCTGCCAACGTTTGTAAACTGCAGTAGAGATTCACCGCTTTGTAATTTCCTGTTGGTAGAAGATCCCCATTTTTAGGTGTGTCATGTTCACACAAGCACATGTTCTTAAAGGTGCTTGCTTTGTGCGCCGAAGGGATTTCCCCCGAGCCTGGTCATGCTATCTCTCAAGTAATACCTGGAAGGAGATGATTGTCAGATCCCTGCATGCGGGAGGTTGGTGTACACATGCTGGCCACAAAATTGTGCGGAATGTGAGGCTACACTCGCGGGCTGCCCCCAGCACATCCTTGTGTGTTGGTTGCTAACATAAATAATGCATTTACCGTGTTTCAAATACATGTGATAAATAAATCTCTTTCAAGAACTCTACACACAAAATGCTGGTGGAACGCAGCAGGCCAGGCAGCATCTATAGGAAGAGGAATCGTCGACGTTTCAGGCCGAGACCCTCCGTCAGGACTAACTGAAAGAAGAGATAGTAAGAGATTTGAAAGTGGGAGGAGGAGGGGGACGAAGGGTCTTCGCCCAAAACATCAACTGTACCTCTTCCTATAGATACTGTCCGGCCTGCTGCGTTCACCAGCATTTTGTGTCTGTTGCTTGAATTTCCAGCATCTGCAGATTTCCTCGTGTTTGCGTCAAGAACTCTACAACTCGTTTTCAGTATTTTATATATATATCATTTATTGTATTAACACTGTTCGTCTTCTTTTACATATTGTACATACTGTGTGCATAAGAGGAAGAAGATAACTAGGAAGAGAGTAGGACCATTCAAGGGTAAAAGGGCAAACATTTGCTTGGATGTGGAGGGTGTAGGTGAGGTCCTTAATGAGCACTTCACATCAGTATTTACCAAGGAGAAGGAAGTAGAGGATAAGGAGTTCTGTGCTGTGTGTATTGATATGCTGGGGCATTTTGAGGTAAATAAGGAGATGGTGTTGGATCTCTTAAAGAACATTAAGGTAGATAAGTCCCCAGGTTCTGATGGGATATACCTCAGGTTATTGAGGGAGGCAAGAGATGAGATTACTTCACCAATATTTGTATGTCCTCACTAGCCACAGCATGCTCCTGGAGAACTGTCAAGTTGCTAACGTCGTTCCATTATTCAAGAAGGAAACCTGGGAAAATCCTGGAAACTATAGCCTGGCGAATCTCATATCAGTGGTGGGGAAGTTCTGGAGAGAATTCTTATGGATAGGATTAGTGAGCATTTGGAAAACCGTGGCCTAATTAGGGAGAGGCAGCATGGACTTGTGAGGGGAAGTCATGTCTTACTAACTTGATTGAGCTTTTTGATGAAGTGACGAAGGTGATTGATGAAGGTAGAGCTGTGGAAGTTGCCTACATGGATTTTAGTCAGGTGTTTGACAAGATCCCTCATGGAGGCTCATCAAGAAGATTAAGAAGCATGAGATTAACGGTGAATCGGCCATTTGGACTCAGGGCAGACTTATGCATAGAAGACAGACGGTGATGTACAACGGGACTTACTCTAGCTGGAGGTCTGTGATTAGTGGTGTTCAGCAGGGATCTGTACTCTCTGCCATTTGTGATGTATATAAATGACCTGGATGAAAATGTACATGGGTGGGTTAGTAAGTTTGCAGATGATATGAAGATTGGTGGAGTTGTTGCTAGTGTAAATGACTGACAAAAAATACAGCATGATATAGATCAGTTGCAGATATGGACAGAGAAATTGCAGATGGCGTTTACCCCTGCCAAATGTGAAGTGTTGCATCTTGATAGGGCAAATGTGAAGAGACAGTACACTGTTAAGGACAAGACCCTTAACAGCGTTGATGAACAAAGGGATCTGGGGCCCAAGTTCATTGCTCCCTGAGAGTGGTTTCACTCTCAGGTGGTTGAGAAGGCATATGGCATACTTGCCTTTATTAATCGAGGCATTGAGTTGAAAAGGCAGGAAGTTATGTTACAGCTTAATAAGATTCTAGTTAGGCCGCATCTGGAGTATTGCATACAGTTCTGGTCTCCCCATTATAAGAAGGGTTTCAAAGCTTTGAAGGGGGTGCAGGAAGGGTTTACCAGGATGCTGGCTGGATTAAAGGGCTTGTGCTAAAAGAAGAAGTTGGAGAAAATTGGGCTGTTTCCTCTGGAGAGTTGGGGGCTGAGAGGAGACCTGATAGAATTTTATAAGATTATGAGACAGATGGATAGAGTAGACAGGAAGTATCTTTGTCCCAGGGTTGAAATGTCTAAAACACGAGGGCATGCATTGCAGGTGAGGGGGTAGGTTTGAAGAAGATTGAGGGGCAAGTTTTTACACAGAGAGTGGTGGGTACCTGGGGAGGTGGTAGAGGAAGATACGTTAGGGACTTTTAAGAGATGCTTAGATAGATACATGAATGTAAGGAAAATGGAAGGATATAGGTACTGTGCAAGAAGAAATTAGTTTAGTTGGCCATTTGATTACTAATTTAATTGGTTCATTACAACATTGTGGTCCGAAGGGCCTGTTTCTGTGCTATGCTGTTCTATGTTCTACAAAGTCTACAATTAAGTTTTGCAAGCAGCCAAACTATTTCACTCCAAACTATTAATGGGTAATTTTAGTAATTCAACTAGGCTCAACCAGCTGTCAAATAATTGAGAGGATATGAGTGTCTCTGATATTCAAGATCAATTAAAAATTAGCCATACTGTTAATTAGAAGATTAAATTAATAATAAAGACACTTACGGGCATTGATCAATGCTAACTGCATTAACTAATTGCAGTTAATTGGGTAAAAGCATAAATTGTCTGAAACTTAACCCTCTCCAGTGCATCTGTTCCCCATATTGAATGAATGTTATGACTGAAACTTCGACAGTTTTAACCTGAAGCTGAGTCAGCAGATGGATGTCCCAATGGAACCTACTGCCACTGGGCCTTGAGAAGATTAAATTCGGATAACTTCACTCACCCCAACACTGAACTGATTAGAAGTTTGGTAGGTCGCTAAGCTTGGCAAAAGGTTTGCAGACTTTCAGCTCCGATCGAATGAACTGATTCCACAAGTTGTGGACTCACTTTCAAGGGCACTATAACTCATCTTCTCAGTAATTATTACTTACTATTATTATTATTATTTTGCTTTTTCTTTTTTGTATTTGCACAATTTGTTGTCTTGTGCACATTGGTTATTTGTCAGTCTTTGCTATGTGCAGTTTTTCATTGATTCTGTTGTGTTGCTTTATATTTGCTGTGAACTCCCACAAGAAAATGAGTCTCAGGGAAGAGTATGGTGACATTTACGTACTTTGATAATAAATTTACTTTGGAATTTTGAACTTTGAACACTTGTGAAAATGTCAGTGACCACATTGAGGATGTTTGGGAGTTTTCCATTGGTTTCCACTTAAATTGAGACACCCGAACTTCCGAGGCATATGTCTGCCTCTGCTGCGTTTCTCGGGAAAGATCAGGACCAATTCAGATCTCCTGCTGTAGAAATCAAGAAAATTCAGATTACGTCTGTGTGTGTTACAGTACCTCTGAAAAGAAATAGAGAAACAAATCGGGAAATAAAGAGCCTAGGGAACAATTTTAGCCCAGCCCACACAATGGAAAATAAATGGGTTCAGATCCAATGGTAACTTTACAAGTCAGAATCAATAGAAGCTAATAACAGGCAGGGCTGGAAAAACTATCATTCCACCCAATCCTTTTGGATTCCCATACTCTAAATCTGGTTAAAGTTCCCCCCTTATATATCTGCAGTCTCTTCGTTGACAGCTTTATGAATTCAGCACTATTTACTTACCGGCAGTTAAACTTTATAGACTTAAAGAGGCAATCATTAACATTTTGTTTAAAGCCATTCTCCTCAGAAACTAGTTACTGTGTGAGATTTATTTATGTAATAACAGTGAAACAAGGTTTATGGTAGCTTAAAGACACATGCCCATCTTCCATTAACCCCCTCCTTTCTATTAGCAATCGTTTCAGTTTGCATTTTGATCCTGGATAGAGTCATAGAGCACTACTGTGCAGAAGGAGGCCCTTCGGCCCATCTAGTCTGAGCTGAACTGTTATTGTGCACAGTCCCAGAACCCCACACCTGGACCATGGCTCTGCATACCCCTTCCATCCATGCGCCTATCCAGACTTCTCTTAAATGTTGCGATCAAACCACATCCATCACTTCCGCTGGCAGCTCGTTCCACACCCTCACTACTTCCTGAGTGAAATAGCTCCCCCTCTAGCTGGAGAAGCCTCTACAAAATGAGTTTCATAAACCACTGCTTGGCCTGTCTAGAGAGGGGCTTGATCTCCAAGATACCTCTTCTGGTTCTTTTTTTATCAAGGACAGAGTGTGAAGATATAGTCCATAGTCTGCTCCAGGTTTTCACTTTCACAGGCATGGGTGGCTTTGACTTGACACATGCATTAAGTTACCACATGTGCTCACGGATTGGTGAGACTCAGGGAGGCTTGTTATTGGGTCTTGAATGAGTTCAATGTTTCAGACCGTAGGTCTTTATTACACCATTTGGTCAAGAACAGCTATTTCCCTTAAACCACCCTGCACAACCCTAATCACTAGTTCTGTATAGTAATATAGAGCATCAAACGTCACAGCACAGTACAGGCCCTTTGGCCCACAATGTCGTACTAACCTTTTAACTTACTCTAAGGTCAATCTAATCCTTCCCTTTCACTTAACACTTTCGTCATGTACCTGTCCAAGAGTCTCTTAAATGTCCCTGATGTATCTGCCTTTACCACCATCTAGGCACTGCATTCCTCACACTCTGTGTACAAAACTCCACATAGACATTCACCTTAATAGTATGTCCTCTCATATTATCCATTGCCGCTCTGGGAAAATGGCACTGGCTGTCCACTCAGTCTATGCCTCTCATCATCTTATAAACATCAATCAGGTCTCCTCTCATCCTCCTTCACTCCAACGTAACACTATGACTAACTTTGACTTTTACAGTGAAATGCCTTGGCTTGAAACACCAACTCTTTAATCCTTTCCATAGATGCTGCCTGAGCTGCTGGGTTCCTCTAGCATTTTGTGTGTGTTAAAATGCATGTTGTATATATTTTTTGGTTCTAATTGTGTTCTTCCTTGCTCAATTACAAAGAATATTGAATAGTACAACAACAGAACAGGCCACCTGGCCCACATTGTTGTGCTGAACCAGCTAAAAAGCAGCTCAAAACTCCCCCAACTGTTAATCCCTGCTATCTACACCATGTCCATATCCCTCCATCTTCCTTACATGTGCCTATCCAATTGCCACCAATGTATTTGCCTCTACCACCATACCAGGCAGCCACGACTCTCAGAGTAAAAAACTTACCCCTCCATCCCCTTTGAGCGTACCCCCTCTCACCTTCAAAGCATGCCTTCTGGTGTTAGACATTTCTACCCTGGGAAACAGATACTCTCTGTCCACTCTATCTATGCCACTCGTCATCTTGTGAACCTTTATCAGATCTCCCCTCAGCCTCCAGCACTCCATAGAAAACAACCCAAGTTTATCCAGTCTCTCATGATAGCACGTGCCCTCCAAACCAGGCAGCGTCCGGTGCTCCCGATGTGGCCTTCGATATATTGACGAGACCCGACGCAGGCTGGGAGGCAGTTTCGCTGAACACCTACGCTCTATCCGCCAGAGAAAGCAGGATCTCCCAGTAGCCACACATTTTAGTTCCACGTCCCATTCCAATTCTGATATGTCTATCCACGGCCTCCTCTACTGTCAAGATGAAGCCACACTCAGGTTGGAGGAACAACACCTTATATTCTGTTTGGGTAGCCTCCAACCTGATGGCATGAACATTGACTTCTCTAACTTCCGTTAATGCCCCACCTCCCCTTTGTAGCCCATCCATTATTTATTTATTTATTTATTTATTATTAATTTTTTTTTCTCTCTCTCCCTCCTTTTTCTCCCTCTGTCCCTCTCACTATACTCCTTGCCCATCCTCTGGGCTTCCCCTTCCTCCTTTCTTTCTCCCTAGGCCTCCCATCCCATGATCCTCTCCCTTCTCCAGCCTTGTATCCCTTTTGCCAATCAACTGCCCAGCTCTTGGCTCCATCCCTCCCCCTCCTGTCTTCTCCTAACATTTCAGATCTCCCCTTCCCCCCTCACTTTCAAATCTCTTACTAGCTCTTCCTTCAGTTAGTCCTGCCGAAGGGCCTCGGCCCGAAACGTCGACTGCACCTCTTCCTAGAGATGCTGCCTGGCCTGCTGTGTTCACCAGCAACTTTTATGTGTGTAGCATTCTGGTAAACTTCTGCACCCTCTTCAGAGCCTCAACATCCTTCCAATAGTTGGGCGACCAGAACTGTACATGATACTCCAGATGTGGCCTAACCAGAGTTTTGTAATGTTGCAATATAACCTCTTGTATAATTCATGTTTTTCATTTCTAATGCTACATGTCTGTAATGCTGTTGCAAGTGAGCTTGTGCAGATGATAGTAAACTGAACTTGACTAGGATAATGTATTTATAGTTCTTTCTCAATTGTCCCTATGTAGATATTCCTGAATTAGACTAGTTTGCTGTCATACCTTAGGCAATCGGTTACGCAGAAATCCTGAAAGTATTCACCTTTGCAGTGATGTTGCAATAGAAGTTGCTGTGGCCATACAGCTATCTGATACCATTGATTGCAGGTCTGTGGAAAATCACTGATAACATCACTAGTCATGAAATCAGATAGTCACTTGAAACAAAACATTGCACAAAAACCCTGGGCGCTTCTTGGAAATATTTGATCGCATACTCAGGAAGAGCAAAATGCATTGACCATTTCTGGGCAGGGAATGGTTTTCAGTCAGAGCTGCTCTTTCTGAATGAGTCAAGGCCTCTAGCAGCACAAGGGATACGTAAGTTTACATAGAGTATCACGCCGCATTACGGACACCAGAATGGTGAAAGCACGCAATCTTTTCTCTTGCTGAAGAGTCTCTGCTCGAAGCTTCATTTATTCCCCTCCACAGATGCTGCCTGACTTACTGGGTTCTGCCAACATTCCAGCGTCTGCAGAATCTCTTCAAAGATTCAAAGTACATATATTATCGAAGTATGTATACAGAATACAACTCTGTATTCTCCTGCAGGCAGCCACAACACAAAGAAACACCATGGAAACTGTTCGAGAAAACATCAGACACCCAGCGCGCGAAGAAAAGAACAAATGGCAAAAATTAAGTGCACAATGCACAGAGCATCAAACATCCAAGCAAGAATCCAGTAGCGTCCAGTTTTGTTTAGCATTAAAATAATAACCACCCTGCTCCCTTCTCTGTAGCGGCAATCTCAACAAAACCAAGGGGAAGCTATATATAGGCACATAACATTTAGAAACAGCGTCTGCTCTCTGCCGTCAGATTTCTGAAAAGACAATGAACCAACCCACGAACACTTCTTTGCTATTTCTGCCCTCTCTTTGCACTACTTATTAAATTTACCTTTTTAATATGTATTTCCTGTTGTAATTTATGGCACTTTTATGTATTACACTATGTTGCCGCTGCAAAACAATAAATTTCATGAGATATGTTAGTGATGTTAAACTTGATTCTGATAATTGATAGGTGTTGGTTATGTTGGGTGGCGGGGTGGAGATACGTCTCGACCAAAGGAGGTGTAAAGGTGCTCCTTCTCTCGGGCATAGTGTAGCACCTGCTTACCCCACCACACTCCCTCCCTACCGATCAGGGTCACATGAAGCTATGGGAGCAGGTGGTGGATGGTGTATGAGCAGCTGGTGCATATCAGAAGTCCCGGTTATGTGACCACTGATGCCAGGCAGACGATCTCTGAGGAGTACTGATAATGGCTGGGGTTGCCCCTGTTGTAAAGACACTACCCAGAAGAAGGCATTGGCAAACCACTTCTGTAGAAAAGTCTGCCAAGAATAGTCACGGTTATGGAAAGACCGTGATTGTCCACGCCAAAACGACACAGGACATAATGACGATGATGATTGGTGATAACCTCTCCAATCTTCCCCTTCTCTGCAACTTCTTGGATTCTGGCTTTGACTTAAAATGGTAACTCTGTTTCTCTTTCCCCAAGCAGATTGACATGCTGAGTATTTCCACCACTGTCCTGCTTTGTTGCCGGTCTTTCAGTACCTGCAGCATTCTACTTTTGTACACACAAAGGACTTTACGCATCTGGGGATATGCTATTGCAAATGAAGACCTTTTTGAACAGTAGACACTATCACAGTATCGGCAACCTGACAAATAGTTTGTTTATTTATTTTATTTAGGAACACAGCACAGTAACAGGCCCTTCTGCCCAACAAGCCCGTGCTGCCCCATTACATGCATGTGAGCAATTAACCTACAGTCCTGACGAAGGGTCTCGGCCTGAAACATCGACTGTACCTCTTCCTACAGATGCTGCCTGCCCTGCTGCATTCACCAGCAACTTTGATGTGTGTTGCTTGAATTTTCAGCATCTGCAGAATTCCTGTTGTTTGCGTTTAAAAACCTATAACCCACATGTCTTTGGAATTTGGGAAGAAACCAGAGCATCTGGAGGAAACCCACGTGGTCACAGGGAGAATGTACAAACTCCTTTATAACTCCAAAACCCAATTCTCCCACAGAATGGTGAGGGAATCTATTGACGTCATTGAGAGATAAATATAGGTCTGGACACCAAGGGGAACTCCTATGGTTTTCTTCAAAATAGTGCCAAGGGTCTTTTCCATCGGCTGTACTCTTGATGAAAGGTCCCACTGTACCCTTAGTTGAACAGGATTAACCCCTGATTTCCTGGCCAAGACTCATCCCTCACTACATTCACAAATATCTCATAATCATTGGGTATAGTTAAAGCGGAAGTTGATAGGTTCTTGATTAGTAAGGGCATCAAAGGTTACGGGGAGGAGGAGGAGAATGGGATTGAGAGGGTTAATAAATCAGGCAAAACCGAAAGACAGAGCAGACTCTATGGGCCAAATAATAGGTAGTGCCAGCGAACAACGTGACCAAAGACGACATCCTTCAGACAGTTTGCAAAACTTCTTCTTCTTTCAAATCTGATCCTGCTTCTGTTGGAGCCTGTGACTTACATTTTGATGGCGTGTTTTCAGGCTGATTGAGCGATCTGGTGCTATGCAGTACCTTTGAGAGGTTTCAACAAAGTGTGCGGCCTGGAGATGGGGCGCGGGCCCACGATCAACTCTCTTTCCCGCTGATCTCAGTGAGTAAAGCATCAAGGAAGATTGGAATCAACGAGGATGAGAGCGGAAGGAGAGCGGGTGCTCAGCGCCATTTGTCTGCGAGTGACCGGCCTCTCCTTCGCTGTCACTCGCTGCTCCCGGAGGAAGGTGCCCTATCCCAACCAGTATCTCTCTCTCTCTCTCTCTCTCCCTCCCTCCCTCTCCCCTCTCCCTCCCCCCCTTCTCTCTCTCTCTCTCTCTCTCTCCCCCTCCCCCCCACCCCGCTCGATGCTGCCGGGGGATGTTGCTGGAGTCATGGGTCTCGGGCAAGGTTTAATTGAGGCGGTTTGTGAATTGGACTCTGTAGTTCACGTTACGATGTGTTTTTGGTTTATGGTTACTCCTTTTTTTGTTGCTAACTTGTGTGATTTTGACCGGGGTGGACAGACTCTGGGGCCTGCAGTAGACGAACAACTCAGCGCAAGATCTACTTATTTATTTATTGACATACAGCGTGGAATAGACCCTCCTGGCCCTTCCAGTCACAACGCCCAGTAACTCCTGATTTACGATTTACAATGACCAATTAACCTACCAACTGCTGTGCCTTTGGTCTGTGGTAGGAAACTGAAGCACCCGGAGGAAACCCACGCATTCACAGGGAGAACGTACAAACGCCTAACAGGCAGCTGTGGGAATTGTTTCCGGGTTGCTGCTATGTAAAGCGTTGTGCTAACCACCACACTACTGTACCACCCATTACGCTAGCGTGAACTGAAGCTGAACACACCTTGACTGGTTTGTTGACTTTGTGGTTTGATGTTTTATATTCTGTGTATTTTGCTGGTTGTTTTTGCCATTTTAGTGACCTGTTTTTTTTTTGTGCGTTGGGAGTTTGATGTTTTCCTTTGTATGGATTCCATGGTGTTTCCTTGTTTCGTGGCTGTCTGCGGGAAGACAAATCTCAGGGATGTATACTGCATACATACTTTGATAACAAATGTACTTTGATTCTTTGAAATGGCTTAATTCCGCTCCTATGTCTTATGGGCTATATCCCCCCTCAGTTCCCCTGTCACCTGGGGCTTCTAGATCATCCTCCCCTTCTCCTCTTTACACTGGCCATCTTGCTGCTCCACTTTCAGTCCTGATGACTCAAATCATGGACAATTCCTTCGTAATTGTGTGCATACACACACACACATAACACACACACACACACACACACACACACACACACACACACACACACACATAACACACACACACACACACACACACACACACACATACACACACACACACACACACACACACACACACACACACACACACACACACACACACATTCTGCTTGACCCCCCAAGGTCCTCCAGCAAATTGTTTCACCAAACTATTACTCCTGCATACCTTTCTTGAAGCAGTAACCACACTTCAAAACCATTTCATGGACTGTTACACGCTTTTCCCTCCCAGATTCTGGGAGTTAGCACAGCTTGGAGAGTTAAGCCCCATTCGGGCCCTCGATTAGAAAGTAGAAGTGGTTTTAAAAGAGGACGAATATATAATGTTAAATAATCTCCGAACATTTGAAAAAGAATAACAACCCTTTATAAAGCCTGTTTGATCTTTAAAAATAATTTTACCTGAAATATTCTCCAACCGATTGGCCATTATCTTCGACAGAATCTTAGCATCGACATTCAATAATGAAATAGATCTATATGAGGCACAATCAGTAGGATCTTTATCCTTTTTAAGAATTAAAGAAATAGAAGCCTCATAAAAAGTAGAGGGTAAATCACCTTTCAAAAAAGAATCCTTAAAAGCGTTCGATCGTGTTGAATGGAAATAGTTATTTAATGTTTGGTGTTAATTTTAATAATTGGATTAGAATGATATATAAAACCCCTATTGCTACTGTTATTACTAATAAGTGTAAGTAAAGGCATCCGTTAGTCTTACGAGACCTGGATCTGTGCCTGGAAAGTCTTCACTCTCCAGGGCACAGGCCTGGGCAAGGTTATATGGAAGACAGGCAGTTGCCCATGCTGCAAGTCTCCCCTCTCCACGACACCGATGTTGTCCAAGGGAAGGGCATTAGGACCCATACAGCTTGGCACCAGTGTCATCGCAGAGCAATGTGTGATTAAGTGCCTTGCTCAAGGACACAACACGCTGCCTTGGCTGGGGCTCGAACTCACGACCTTCATATCGCTAGTCGAATGGCGACATGCCCACTAATAAGTGTAGATCTTTTTTTCAGCTTTCACAGGGGACAAGACAAGGTTGTCCATTAAGTCCATTGTTATTTAATTTAATACTAGAACCCCTTGCTATTGGTCTTTGTGAAGCTAAAGGTATTTATGGGGTTTTTGTGAATGAGACCATTCATAAGATTTCTCTTTATGCTGATGATTTACTGGTTTATATATCCAATCCCGAGGAATCTATTCCTGCCTTGCTAAAATTATTTAATGAATTTGGAGATTTTTCAGGATATACAATAAATTTTATTAAAAGTGAACTGTTTCCTTTAAATGAATCTGTTTCTATATATGAGAGGAGAAGATGGCGGCGTGCCTGCGTGTGCGTAGCCCTCCGCTGAAAAATGATGTTGTATCTGTTAAATAGGGGCTGTGGACAATTTTGATTTGATGGAGAATGGACGTGAAAGCACAGAGGAACATTTGGAGAAATTTCTGAAATGTCTGTTCGCTGCTGTCGTTACTGTGTGGTCAGTAATCTTTCGGAGGGTAGGCCTCAAAATCCCCAGCCTTGCCTGCTTTTGGCGACCGAGAAGGAGGTCGAATCGTTCGGACAGAGATGGCGCTCAGTACTCGGTGTTGGAGAGCTGATCAGAGCTCGAAGTTTTCAGACGACTCAGAGTCGGATTGTGGTCGGCATGGCAGGGAGAGTTTTTCTTCCTTCTCCCGTCTGCATGAGATATGGGGCATTTGAGAGACCTTGAACTTTACTGTGCTCAGGAACTTCTTCGTCAAGTTATGGTATTGTTGCACTGTTTGTAACTATATGTTTTAATTATGTGGTTTTGTAAGTTTTTTCAGTCTTGGTCTGTCCTGTGTTTTGTGATATCACACCGGAGGAAATAATGAATCATTTCTTAATGCATGCATTACTAAATGACAATAAAAGAGGACTACATGTCTTCATAATCTTATATGATAATACTCCTTTCAAAGTCACGGATTCCTTTAGATATTTAGGTGTTGTTATCACTAAAAATATACGGATCTTTATAAAGCTAATATTGTTCCCTTGGTAGATTCTATGAAGTATTTATTTAGTAGATGGAACCCACTTACATTTTCACTTGTTGGTCGCTCCACCCTGAGGGTGGTCTCATCTTGGCGCATTGGAACAGGAATGGGAGTCATCACAACATTCGTAAGTAATGGAGTTCCATAAAGTTCAAAGTTTGGATCACTGGTGATTTTTGTATTTTTTCAGTGATTTAGACTTGAGGTTACAGGGCACAATTTTTCGGGTGACACAGAACAGAGAAGTGGCGCTTGAAGAGAGCATTTCCTGGCTAATGGATTAGTGGGCAAGTGGTAAATAAAATCTCTCAATAAAATAACTGGGATAGAGAAAAGTAGGAAAGACAATGCAATAAATTAACGTTTTAAAGGGGTGCAAGGAGAGAGAAAGCAGAAATCTTTGAAGAAAGCAGGACAGATTTGTAAAGCAATTAATGAAGGACAGCTTATTTTTCTCCTAAGCTCCACTGTCCCTCCTATCAGATTCCTTCCTCTTCAGCCCTTTACTTTTTCTACCTATCACCTCCCAGCTTCTTATTTCATTCCCCGCCCTGCTCCACCCACCTTTCTTCTCCCTTACCTGGTCCCACATATCACCAACTGACTTGTCCTCCTTCCTCTCCTCCCACCTTCTTATTTTGACTTCCTTTCCTGTCCTGATCAAAGGTCTTGGCACAAAACATAGACTGTTCATATCGCTCTCAAACATAGATGCTGCCTGACCCAAGAGACAGGGAGCAGAATTAGGCCATTCGGCCCATCAAGTCTATTCCATGGCTTAAAGCCATAATATCAAAGTCATGGCTTAAAGCAGACTTTGATATTATGTTCAGCTCTGGGGGAAAGTATAGGGGGATGTCAGAGGTAGTTTTTTTACACAGAGTGGTGGGGGTGAGGTAGAGGCAGATACATCAGGGACATTTAAGAGCCTTTTAGACAAGCACGTGGATGAAAAGAAAATGGAGGGGTTATGCAGGAGGGAAGTGTTAGATTGATTATGGTGTAGGTTAAAAGGTCGGCACAAAATTGCGGGCCAAAGGACCTGCACTGAGCTGTAATGTTCTATGTTCTAAATACCATCACGGCTGATTTATTGTCCCTCTCAACCCCATTCTCTTGCCTTCTCCCCATAACGTTTGATACCCTTAACAATCAAGAACCTATCGACTTCTACTTTTAATATACCCAATGACTTGGTCTCCACAGCCATCTGTGGCAATGAATTCCACAGATTCACCACCCCCTTAGCTGAAAAAATTCTTCTTCACTTCTATTCTAAAGGAATGTCCTTGTAGTCTGAGGCCTTGCTCTCTCCCACTGTTGGAAACATCCTCTCCACATACACACTCTCTCTTAGGTTTCAATGATAAGCCCCCTCATCAAATGCTCCTCATGCATTAACCCTTTCATTCCCAGGATCATTCTTGTGAACTTCCTCTGGACTATCTCCAAGGCCAGCACATCCTTTCTTAGATAAGGGGACGAGAAATGCTCACAGTGTGGACTGACCAATGTCTTGCAGCATTACATCCTTGCTTTTATATTCTCATCCTTTTGAAATGAATGCTAACATTGTATTTGCCTTCCCTACTACCTATCTACTGATACTCTCTGGCACTTTGTGTGTGTGTTGCTCAGGATTTCCAGCACCTGCAGAATCTCTTGTGTCAGTGAAAGTCATGTGATCCCCGCTTTCATAAACAGGGTGCATAGTGACACAGCAAGGTTCTTAGGCTAAACCAGGGGTTACCAACCTTTTTTAAGCCCTGCCATTAACTGAGAGGTCTTAGACCCCTGGACTACGCCAAGTTCAGCCTCAGTCAGAGGACTGTGCCAGACATTGCACTTACATTTTGGGAATGTTTTGTATAGGGCACAGATTGTTGGCGGTTAATGTAGGTGCAGGGATCGCAATCCTGTGGAGAGAGGAATGTTAAAAATGTTTTTTTCTTAGAGCAGAGGTAGTCAAGAGGAGATTTCATGGAGTACAATCTGCACTCACAATGCGCTGGTAGCAGAGGGAGAGAACATTTAGGATGAGAATTTGGTGAGAGGAAGTTGGGTTTATGGTCATATGCGTAGAATACAGGAGCTGGAGGTTGTTTTCAGGAGTGTTGGCATGGCCTAGAAATTTCACAGAAGTGTTTTAAACCATGATGGATTTGAGAAGCTGCTTTGACTGGCTGAAATATCAATAACAAGAAGGTGTATGATTTTCGGTGGTGGGCTGAAGGGCCAGACAACAAGAAGGAGAGAGAACATTTATACAGACAAGGTTTAGGTTTGGAATGTATTACCTGACAGGTCATGGGTCAGATTCAACAGGAGCAATCAACATGAATTTTGACTGCTCTTTAAGTAAGTTACAAGGAAATAGAGTCAGGGAGCCGTAGTAACTGTGTGATCACTCGAGCCACACTTTTACTGTGATGTTCTCCTAAGGGGTTACTCACTTATTGGAGAACGCCTGTGCATAAATTTGTTTAATGTGGGGAGGGTGATCACAGGGAGCCACCGCACAGTCCGAGACAGATCGGGGTCAGGGTCCAGTGACACGGAATGCACGGGGACCCTTCACTGTGACAGCCTCCCTCCATCTTCACTGCCATTGTGATGTGGCATCGTCTCCCACCAGATCCACCATTGAGCTCTTGGTTGGACAGGACTTTCTCTGGAAACACCCCCACCCCGCCCCCCGACCTTTCTGCCGTGGATGACCCTACCAGGAGCTAAATGCCAGGTGGCGAAGCTCCAAGTGGCATCACTCTCGGGGTCTCAGGAACTCACAAGCCTCTCCACCATGACAAGGTGATGATCTTTGGAGAAGTTATGGAGTCATGCAGCACCAAAAACAGTCCCTTCAGCCCAAGGTCCCCATCAAAGCCAGTCCCTTTTGTCCCTCTAAACCTTCCCTATCCTTGTACCTGTCCAACTGTCTTTTAAATGTCGTCATTAAATGGGAAAAGAGGGAAGTGGGACAAAAGGGACTTTTATACAAAAAGCTGACGTTAACTTCTAGGACTAGAGGAACACCTTTCTGTGCTGTACTAGTCCCTGATTCTGTAATTATGTGATCCAATGTGAGGCCGTTATTGTCGTTTTGTTGAAGTGCAATCTTCCATTAGAATCATAACCTATCGTGAGTACGCCTCTCAGCAGCTTCTAGTCAAACAGTGAACAAGCTGCTTCTTTAAATTTCAGAATCGGAATCAGAAATCAGGTTTATTATCATTGACGTATGCTATGAAGTTTGTTGTGTTGTAGCAGCAGTGCAGTGCAGGTCGTAGAATATACTGTAAATTACAGTGCCAGACATAACGCAGTCACTATCTCTGCAGCCACCTCCATTATTACCCTGGAGTACAGGCTGCCAAAGTCAAGGACACTTCTCAACCTTTGAGAAGCAGGAGAATTTTGTTGCGAAGCAAAGTAAATCAGCCATTATCAAATGGTGGAGGAGACTTGAATGGCTAATTTTGCTCCTTTCTCTTACGATCTATGAGCTTATCATCT
The DNA here is from genome assembly GCF_030028105.1 of Mobula birostris. Lineage (NCBI taxonomy): Eukaryota > Metazoa > Chordata > Chondrichthyes > Myliobatiformes > Myliobatidae > Mobula > Mobula birostris. Next base: position 19,419,380 of record NC_092373.1, on the reverse strand, counting down.
TTAGGAACAGTAGTTTTCGTAACAATCTTTTTCTCGTGACTGAGATTGTCTCAATGTCCTCCCTTTGAAAGCATTTCGATTATCTACCTTTCTGGGATATTCTTTGTGAGTTCTGATGGTGAAGACTGAACCAAATACTTATTTAGAATCTGTGCCATTTCTTTCGTTGTCATTATTAATTCTCCAGTTTCAGTTTCTAAGGGACAAATGATTACCTTAGCTCTCTCTCTTCATACCTGCAGAAGCTACGTTTATATCATTTACAAATTTACCTGGTCATTCTCTCTTCTGCTCCCCTGACGGTAGTGACAAGAGGAGGGCATGTCCTGGACGATGAGGGTCTTTAGTGATGGATTCCTGAGGCACCGTTTCCTGAAGATATCTACGGCGGTGGGGAGGATTATGCCTGTGATGTAAGTGGTCGGGTCTACAACCCTCGGCACCCTCTTGTGATACTGTGCATTGGAGCCTCCCTACCAGGCAGTGATACAGCCAGTCAGAATGCTCTCCACCATTCACCTGGAGAATTTGCAGGAGTCTTTGCAACCTATCAAATCTCCCCAAGCTCCTAATGAACTATTGCCGCTGCTGTGCCTTCTTTGTGATTGCTTTTTATTATTATTCAGAGATACAGATACAAGACAGTTACAGGCCCTTCAGTCTGTTCCAGCCAGTTATACCCATGTGACCAATTAACCTACCAACCAGAGCAAAGTAACTTTATTATCAAGCTACATACATGTCACCATGTACTACCCTGAGATTCATTTTCTCGCAGGCATTCACAGTACATAGAAAGAAACACAATAGAATCAGTGAAAAACTGCAAATGACAGACAGACAAACAGCCAATGTGCAAAAAATAACCTGTGCAGACACAGAAAGAAAAGAAAAAAATATATAAGAAAAAATAAATATGCAATAAATATCGAGCACACAAGTTGTAGAGTGCTTGGAAGTGAGTCCATAGGTTGTGAAACCATTTCAGTGTTATGGTGAGCGAAGTTATTACCTCTGGTTCAAGAGCCTGATGACTCAGTGCCAATAATTGTTGCTGAACCTGGTGGTGTGGGACTTGAGGCTTCCTTACCTCTTTCCTGATGGCAGCAGTGAGAAGGGAGCATGGCCTGGATGGTGCGGGTCTTTGATGGTGGTTGCTGCTTTCCTGTGACAGCAGCCCTTGTAGTTGTGCTCAAAGGTGGGGAGGGCGTTACCGGTGACAGACTGGGCTGTATCCACTATTTTGAAGCCAGTACATTTTTGGAATGTGGGAGGAAACAGGAGCCCCTGGAAGAAACCCACGTGGAAATGGGGAGACCCTACAGACAAGAGCAGGAATATCACGGTGTTGGGCCTAGGATAGATTGTCTGAGATGTTGGCCCTCTGGAAGGGTATTGTGTACCTTGCAGGATGCACCATCCATGGATAGCCAAGGACGTTAAGGATGATGCAGTGCTGTGAAGTACAATAAACACAATAAGATAGGAGCAGGTGTAGGCCACTCTGCCCCTTAAACATATCCACAGTTTAATAGGACCATGGCTGATCTACCCCAGTCCTCAACTCTGTCTCTGTGCCAGATCCCCTTAGCCCTTAACTTTTCTTAAGGCTGGTCATATGCAATAAGATTTTTAGAAAGCAAGAAAGGATTACTGAAAAAAATATGAGGAGGAGAAGCCCCAGTAGATTGATAAATTGACAAACTTGTTTTTTATTGCCACATGACTGAGGTGCATTGAAAACCTTTGTTTTGTATGTCATCCGTAAAGATAATTTTATTACAAATTGCACTGAGGTAGTAGAAGGGAAAGCAGTAACTGATCGTAGAATGAAGTGTTACAGTTATTGAGAAAGTGCGGTGCTGGTAGGCAACAAGGTGCAAAGCCATAATGAGGTAGGTTGTAGGGTTAATAGTCCACCTTATTGTTGTGTTGGGCACGTGGCCAAGTGCTTAAGGCATTCGTCTAGTGATCTCAAGGTCGCTAGTTCGAGCCTCAGCTGTGGCAGCGTGCTTGTGTCCTTGAGCAAGGCACTTAATCACACGTTGCTCAAATGTCTGTGCGAGGAGTGGAGCCCCACACAGACTTCCAATCTGCGCCTTGTAAGACATGAAAATGCCCGACGCAGGCCTCTCATGGTCTGAGTCGACGACATTCCCCTTCCCTTCCCTTATTCAATAGTCTTACAACAGAGGGATAACAGTTCTACCTGAGCCTGGTGGTTCAGAGATTTATAGCTTCCGCCCAATGGGGGGGAGCGGAAGAGAGAATGACCAGGTAAATTTGTAAATAATATAATTGTAGCTTCTGCAGGTATAAAGAGAGAGAACTAAAGTAATCATTTGTCCCTTAGAAGCTGAAACTGGAGAATTAATAATGACAACGAAAGAAATGGTACAGATTCTAAATGAGTATTTGGTTCAATCTTCACCATCAGAACTCACAAAGAATATCCCAGAAAGGTAAATAATCAAATGCTTTCAAAGGGAGGACATTGAGACAACCTCAGTCACGAAAAAAAGATTGTTACGACAACTAATGTTCCTAAAGATGATAAGCTCATAGATCGTAAGACTAAGGAGCAAAATTAGCCATTCAGCCCACCAAGTCTCCTCCACCATTTGATAATGGCTGATTTACTTTGCCTCGCAACAAAATTCTCCTGCTTCTCAAAGGTTGAGAAGTGTCTTTGAATTTGGCAGCCTGTACTCCAGGGTATTCAGCCTGTATTCAGGAGGGATAGACATGAAGGAAGGGGAAGTGGGGTGGCGTTGCTGGTTAATGAAGAGATTAACGCAATAGAAAGGAAGGACATAAGCCGGGAAGATGTGGAATCGATATGGGTAGAGCTGCGTAACACTAAGGGACAGAAGACGCTGGTGGGAATTGTGTACAGGCCACCTAACAGTAGTAGTGAGGTCGGAGATGGTATTAAACAGGAAATTAGAAATGTGTGCAATAAAGGAACAGCAGTTATAATGGGTGACTTCAATCTACATGTAGATTGGGTGAACCAAATTGGTAAGGGTGCTGAGGAAGAGGATTTCTTGGAATGTATGCGGGATGGTTTTTTGAACCAACATGTCGAGGAATCAACTAGAGAGCAGGCTATTCTGGACTGGGTTTTGAGCAATGAGGAAGGGTTAATTAGCAATCTTGTCATGAGAGGCCCCTTGGTTAAGAGTGACCATAATATGGTGGAATTCCTCATTAAGATGGAGAGTGACATAGTTAATTCAGAAACAAAGGTTCTGAACTTAAAGAGGGGTAACTTTGAAGGTATGAGACGTGAATTAGCTAAGATAGACTGGCAAATGACACTTAAAGGATTGACGGTGGATATGCAATGGCAAGCATTTAAAGGTTGCATGGATGAACTACAACAATTGTTCATCCCGGTTTGGCAAAAGAATAAATCAAGAAAGGTAGTGCACCCGTGGCTGACAAGAGAAATTAGGGATAGTATCTATTCCAAAGAAGAAGCATACAAATTAGCCAGAGAAAGTGGCTCACCTGAGGACAGGGAGAAATTCAGAGTTCAGCAGAGGAGGACAAAGGGCTTAATTAGGAAGAGGAAAAAAGATTATGAGAGAAAACTGGCAGGAAACATAAAAATGGACTGTAAAAGCTTTTATAGATATGTAAAAAGGAAAAGACTGGTAAAGACAAATGTAGGTCCCCTGCAGACAAAAACAGGTGAATTGATTATGGGGAGCAAGGACATGGCAGACCAATTGAATAATTACTTTGGTTCTGTCTTCACTAAGGAGGACATAAATAATCTTCCAGAAATAGTAGGGGACAGAGGGTCCAGTGAGATGGAGGAACTGAGCGAAATACATGTTTGTAGGGAAGTGGTGTTAGGTAAATTGAAGGGATTGAAGGCAGATAAATCCCCAGGGCCAGATGGTCTGCATCCCAGGGTGCTTAAGGAAGTAGCCCAAGAAATAGTGGATGCATTAGTGATAATTTTTCAAAACTCGTTAGATTCTGGACTAGTTCCTGAGGATTGGAGGGTGGCTAATGTAACTCCACTTTTTAAAAAAGGAGGGAGAGAGAAACCGGGGAATTATAGACCGGTTAGCCTAACGTTGGTGGTGGGGAAACTGCTGGAGTCAGTTATCAAGGATGTGATAACAGCACATTTGGAAAGCAGTGAAATGATCGGACAAAGTCAGCATGGATTTGTGAAAGGAAAATCATGTCTGACGAATCTCATAGAATTTTTTGAGGATGTAACTAGTAGAGTGGATAGGAGAGAACCAGTGGATGTGGTATATTTGGATTTTCAGAAGGCTTTTGACAAGGTCCCACACAGGAGATTAGTGTGCAAACTTAAAGCACACAGTATTGGGGGTAAGGTATTGGTGTGGGTGGAGAGTTGGTTAGCAGACAGGAAGCAAAGAGTGGGAATAAACGGGACCTTTTCAGAATGGCAGGCGGTGACTAGTGGGGTACCGCAAGGCTCAGTGCTGGGACCCCAGTTGTTTACAATATATATTAATGACTTGGATGAGGGAATTAAGTGCAGCATCTCCAAGTTTGCGGATGACACGAAGCTGGGTGGCAGTGTTAGCTGTGAGGAGGATGCTAAGAGGATGCAGGGTGACTTGGATAGGTTGGGTGAGTGGGCAAATTCATGGCAGATGCAATTTAATGTGGATAAATGTGAAGTTATCCACTTTGGTGGCAAAAATAGGAAAACAGATTATTATCTGAATGGTGGCCGATTAGGAAAAGGGGAGGTGCAACGAGACCTGGGTGTCATTATACACCAGTCATTGAAAGTGGGCATGCAGGTACAGCAGGCGGTGAAAAAGGCGAATGGTATGCTGGCATTTATAGCGAGAGGATTCGAGTACAGGACCAGGGAGGTACTACTGCAGTTGTACAAGGCCTTGGTGAGACCACACCTGGAGTATTGTGTGCAGCTTTGGTCCCCTAATCTGAGGAAAGACATCCTTGCCATAGAGGGAGTACAAAGAAGGTTCACCAGATTGATTCCTGGGATGGTAGGACTTTCATATGAAGAAAGACTGGATGAACTGGGCTTGTACTCGTTGGAATTTAGAAGATTGAGGGGGGATCTGATTGAAACGTATAAGATCCTAAAGGGATTGGACAGGCTAGATGCAGGAAGATTGTTCCCGATGTTGGGGAAGTCCAGAACGAGGGGCCACAGTTTGAGGATAGAGGGGAAGCCTTTTAGGACCGAGATTAGGAAAAACTTCTTCACACAGAGAGTGGTGAATCTGTGGAATTCTCTGCCACAGGAAACAGTTGAGGCCAGTTCATTGGCTATATTTAAGAGGGAGTTAGATATGGCCCTTGTGGCTACGGGGGTCAGGGGGTATGGAGGGAAGGCTGGGGCGGGGTTCTGAGTTGGATGATCAGCCATGATCATAATAAATGGCGGTGCAGGCTCGAAGGGCCGAATGGCCTACTCCTGCACCTATTTTCTATGTTTCTATGTAATAATGGAGGTGGCTGCAGAGATAGTGACTACACTTATTGAAATATACCAAAATACATGGGATTCTTGACAGATTTCAAAAAATTGGGAAAAATGCAAATATAATGACAAGATTTAAGAAAGGGACGGAGGGAATGGAGAATGAAAATAGGAAGCTGTAAGTCTGTTCAGCTTACACTCAGTGGCCACTTTATTAGGTACACCTGAATATCTGCTTGTTAATGCAAATACCTAATCAGCCAATCATGTGGCAGCAACTCAATGTATAAAAGCATGCAGACATGGTCAAAAGGTTCAGTTGTTGTTCAGACCAAACATCAGAATGGGGAAGCAATGTGATCTAAGTGAAATAATTGTTGGTGTCAGACAGGGTGGTTTGAGTATCTCAGAAACAGCTGATCTCCTGGGGTTTTCACTCACAACAGTTTCTAGAGTTTAAAGAGAATGGTGCAATAAACAACATGCATCCAGTGAGCGGCACTCTGTGAACGAAAACATCTTGTTAATGAAAGAGGTCAGAGGTGATTGGCCAGACTGATTCAAACTGACTGGAAGACAACAGTAACTCAAATAACTATGCACTACAACAATGTTCAAAGTTCAGAGTACACCTACAATCAAAGTATGTATACATTTTACGAGCTTGAGATTTGTCTGCCAACATGCAGCCACAAATAAAGGAATTCCCAAAAAAACCATATTTAAAAAAGTCTGTCGAACACCCAATGTACAGAGAGAAAAAAACGCAAACAAATTGCGTTCTTAAGTCTGCAAGAGAGTCCCATAGTTCAGAATAGTTCAGAACAGCACCGAGTAAACCTCCTGGAGCAGTGACCTGAACCAACCCATCCCTCAGCTCGGGACCTGACATCCTGACCGTTTCAATCCGGCCCGGCGCCTAAATCCTCATCCAAACATCAGGTCCGATCACCTTGATACGCTTTGGGGCCCAGACCTCGCTGCTTTGGTTCAGCCTGTAACTGACACTTCCGATTAGGTACAGCGCTTAAGTCTCTGTGCAAACATCGAGCTCAGTCGAATCTGGTGCCTGGACCTTGCCACCTCAGTTCAGCCTTCGGCACAGCGCTCAAATCGATGAAACCTTCGGTCTTCCTCGCCACTGGCAATGGGCCCGCCACCTCACCTCGCCTCGCCTTGGTTCTGCCATGTTGAATTGCCTTCAAGTACAAAGGGAAATTACAGACTATTATTTGTGATGATCGTTTGCCAGGAAAAGTGTGATTATCAATGTATTTAGTTGTTTTCCTAGTTTCATTAGCCACCAACCAGAAGTTGCTGAAGTTCTCCAGGGCCACTTTAAGTCAGAACTTTCGACTATACCTGGACCTTTAGTACTACTGGAGTACAGAAGAGCATTTCTGTATGCCCAGCTCATCAGACCTTGAAGAGGATGGGCTACAACAGCTGGAGACCACAAACGTACACTCACTAGCCACTTTGTTAGGTGCATATTAAAGTGGAAAGAGGGTATATCTGTCATTGAATCAAATTCTGAAATCCATTATTGAAGAAGTAATAACAGGACAATAATGAGATGGCAGGATGTGTGATGATGACCCAAGAGCAGAGGGAGAGACACAGAAGCAGAACAAACAGTTCACTGAGTTTTAAACTTAATCTCCTGGGTGTCAATATCTCTGAGGATCTAACCTGGACCAACATATTGATGCAATTACAAAGAAGGCACGACAGTGGCTATGCTTCATTAAGAGCTTGAGAAGATTTGGTGTGTCACCAAAAATACTCGTAAATTTCTACAGATGTACCATGGAGAGCATTGTAATTGGCTGCATCACCGTCCGGTATAGCGGTTGGCGGGGGGGGGGGGGCGGGGGTTTCTATGGCACAGGATCAAGATAAACTGTAGAGGATTATAAACTTAGTCAGCTCCATCATGGGCACTAGCCTCCAAGTATCCAGGACATCTTCAAGGAGCGATGCCTCAGGAAGGCGGTGTCCATCATTAACGACCCCCATCACCCAGGTTAAACCTTGTTCTCATTGCTTCATCAAGAAGGAGGTACAGAAGCCTGAAGACACACACTCAGCGATTCAGCAACAGTTTCTTCCCCTCTGACATCTGATTTCTGAATGGACATTGAACCCATGAACACCACCTCACTACTTTTTTATTTTGTATTTTTGCAGTACTTATTTAATTTAACCAGTTCACGTTTTATTTTCAATAATTCACAGTTATTTTCTATTATTATGTATCACATTGTACAGATGCCACAAAGAACAACTTTCATGACATAGGCTGGTGATATTAAACCTGATCCTGATTCTGAACTGTACAGACGGAAAGGAAAATAAAACGCAACACACACAAAATGCGGGAGGAACTCAGCAGGTTAGGCAGCACCTATGGAAAAGAGTAAATAGGTGACATTTCAGGCCGAGACCCTTCATCAGGACTAAGATGGAAGGAGGGAGATGCCTGAATTGAGCAGTGGAGGGGAGGGAAGGAGGCTGGCTGGAAGGTGATAGGTGAAAGCAGGTGGGTGAGAAAGATAAAGGGTTGGAGAAGAATCGAAAATAATAAGTGCCAGGACAACAGGACAACAGGGCCACTAGCTAAACTCTCGAACTTAAAGCTGATACCGTCACTGCATCTTGGGGGCCGTAACTTAATATTAAATTAATATCGCTCCTTTGCAGCACCAGTCTAAATTGTAATCTTCTTCTTTCCCAGAATAGTAAGCAGGGAGCATTGCCATTGCCGTTCTTTGGTCAAGACTTGACAAGATTGAAATAAAAGGAATGGAGTTAAATACAACCACAATGAAACAATGATTGGCTGGAATGTGCATACTCAGAAACGTGATTGCCGACCCCGTTCAGCTGCCTGCCTTCGGGGGCACCCATGGCGTAGTCAAGTCTGTGGTCCTGACAAGAAATAAGACAATCAAATAGAGTCAGTATAACTTTATGAAAGGAAAAGTGTGTTTGACAAATGTAGCAGAGTTCTTTGAGCTCTCTCTGTAACAAACAGACTGGAGTAAAGAGAACCTCTGGGTGTTGTTTATGTGCATTTTCAAAAGGGATTCAGTGAGGTGACATTTAAAAGTTGCTCACCAGAGCGTATGGGACTGGGGGCAGTGGTGAGACCACACCTGGAATACTGTATACAGTTTTTTCTCCCCACCTAAAGGAAGAAGTGCTTGACTTGATGCAGGGCAGGGGAAGTTCACCAGGTTGATTCCTGCATGAAGCAGATAATGTATCAGGAAAGGCTGATCAGGTCGGACCTGTACTCAATAGAAGCATAGTTCTGGTGACCCTGTCATAGGATGAGCATTAAGATGGAAAGAGGGCAAAGATTTATGATAATACTGACAGGACTCAACATCCTGAGTTATTTGGAGAGGATGGGGAGGTTATACTACTGGAGAGTGATCTTAGAGAGGTGTATAAAACCATGAGGACCGTTAATAGGATGAGTGTGCTCAGACTTTTCCCCGGGGCTGGGGAATCAAGAACTAAGGGACATAGGTTAAGATGAGGGAGAAAATTTTATGTAACCCCCTCACAGGGCTCGTATGAAAACTTTGCTTGATAACGAACTCTGCTAACAGCCACGTGTCTCAGCAGTCAGAAGGTCACTTAAAAAATATACATCTCAGGTTAGTATAATTTTGGTTCAACCAAACAGGAAAGCTGGGATGCTTCAATGAACAGAATCCTGATTTGAGCGGATACTGACGATACACAATTATCATTCGGCAAGAAATAACAGATGGTACACCACATACAATTATAAAGAAAGTGTATTTACTAATTTCAGCTTTATCAACCAGTCATTAAGAGAAAAAAACTCAAAGGGCCCATTACAATTAAACCAGTCTCAATGTGTACATTGTTGGAGCTCGTATTGTCCAAAAGCTGGGTATGACTGTTACTCATGGCACTGAATTCTCATCACCAATCATCAGTAGAGCTTCCCAACTTGGATTCCTTCATCCTGCGAAGCACTCCTTGCAATCGCATCTTACCATCCGATCAAATCCTATTGGCCATCTTCCCGATCTTCTCTGCTCAGCCTCTCCTGCTGAAAGAACATAAACCCCATCAGTATCCATCACAAATCTCTCTCCACCCAGCTCTCTTTATAACCTTCTGCCAATTCCACCATCCTGATCGGCTGACACAACATTCCTAAGTTGAACATCATAGCTCCACATCTTTAGCAAAAACCAAAATATTCCACCAGCAGGAAACACGCTACTAAATGAAATATCCTACAGCATTAGCAGTAAAAATCTTAACCAGGAAATTACACTCAAAACAGACTTCTTTGTGCAGAGGGTGGTGCATATATAGAATGAGGTGCCAGAGGAAGTGGTTGAGAGAAAAACTATATCAACATTTGAAGGTCATTTGGGCAAGTACATGGATAGGAAAGTTTTAGAAGGATATAGGCTTAACATGGGCAAATGGGACTACCTTAGATGGACATCTTGGTTGGCATGAATCATTTGGTCTCAAAGGCTAGTTTTTGTTTCTGTATTATTCTACGACTCAATGAGAGGCAATATAACTAAAGTTACCCCTGATTCTGCGTAAGGACTGACAGAGTGGATGCTGAAGAGATGTTTCCCTCAGCATGATTATCCAGTGCTAGGGGTCGATGTTTCAGAATATGGAGTTGCCCATCTCAGATGTTGACAAGGAGGAATTTCTTCTTTCAGAGGACTATGAAAGTTTCGAACTCTCTAGATTGTTAAAGATTAGCTTTATTTGTCACATGTGCATCAAAGCATCAAAGCATAGAGTGAAATGGAAGTTGTCCCGTCCAAGACCGGAAGAAGCTGCAGAAGATCGTGAACGCAGCGCAGCACGTCACACAAACCAATCTTCCGTCCTTGGACTCACTTTACACCGCACGCTGTCAGAGCAGTGCTGCCAGGATAATCAAGGACACGACTCACCCAGCCAACACACTTTTCGTCCCTCTTCCCTCCGGGAGAAGGCTGAGGAGCTTGAAGACTCGTACGGCCAGATTTGGGGACAGCTTCTTTCCAACAGTGATAAGACTGCTGAACGGATCCTGACCGGGATCTGGGCCGTACCCTCCAAATATCCAGACCTGCCTCTCGTTTTTTTTTTGCACTACCTTACTTTCCATTTTTCTATTTTCTACTTATGATTTATAATTTAAATTTTTAATATTTACTATCGATTTGTATTCCGGGGAGCGCGGAGCGCAGAACCAAATATCGCTGTGATGATTGTACGCTCTAGTATCAATTGTTTGGCGACAATAAAGTAAAGTAAAGTTTTGTATTAAGGACCTACACAGTCCAAGGAGGTGCTGGGGAAAGCCTGTAAGTGTTGCCATGCTTCGGGCACCAACTTAGCATGGCAGCAATTTATAAACCTTAACCCGTACAACTTCGAAACTGGAGCACCCGCATTGTCACGGGAAGAATGTACAAACTCCTTACAGACAGTGGCGGGAATCTAACCCGATCACGATAACTGAGCGCTGTAAAGCATTATGCTAATAGGTTTGCCTCTGTGTCACCTATATATGCGGTGCAAGAGAGCTGAGGAGGCAGAGTGGTTGTTGCTCTGTGCAACTCCACTAGCTAGTTGGCCCACAGCCTCAAGGCTCCAGAAACCCAGGATCAATCCCAGCCTCAGGTGGCGTTGGCACGTTCTCACTGTGACCACGTGGGCTTCCTGTGGGTGCCCTGGTTTTCCCTCACTTCCCAAAGACATGCAGGCTGGTCCGTTAATCAGCCGCTGTAAATTGCCCCCAGTACAGCAGGTAGTTAACCTGCCCATCACATCATCGACACCAGTCCACCCGCCATCAAGGACAGGCAGTGCCTACGAAAAGTAGTCAGCCCCCCCTGGGAGATTTCACGTTTTACTGCCACACTTGGAGTACTGTGTCCAGTTCTGGTCACCTCACTATAGGAAGGATGTGGAAGAATTGGAAAGGGTACAGAGGAGATTTATCAGGATGCTGCCTGGTTTAGAGAGTATGCATTCTGATCAGAGATTAAGAGAGCTAGGGCGTTACTCTTTGGAGAGAAGATGAGAGGAGACACGATAGAGGTGTACAAGATAATAAGAGGAATAGATAGAGTAGATAGCCAGCGCCTCTTCCCCAGGGCACCACTGTTCAATACAAGAGGACATGGCTTTAAGGTAAGGAGTGGGAAATTCAAGGGGGATACTAGAGGAAGGTTTTTTACTCAGAGAGTGGTTGGTGCATGGAATGCACTGCCTGAGTCAGTGGTGGAGGCAGATACACTTGTGAAGTTTAAGAGACTACTAGACAGGTATATGGAGGAATTTGAGGTGGGGGATTATATGTGAGGCAGGGTTTGAGGGTCGGCACAACATTGTGGGCCGAAGGGCCTGTACTGTGCTGTACTATTCTATGTTCTATGTTCTATTGTTTTACAACATTGAATCACAGTGGATTTAATTTAGCATTTTTTTGAAACTGATCAACAGAAAAAGACTCTTTCGTGTCAAAGTGAAAACAGATCTCTACAAAGTGATTGAAATTAATTATAAATATAAAACACGCTTAATAAGACACACCATCACTGGTGCAGTCAGTTGGTTTTAGAAGTCACATAATCAGTTAAATAGAGATCTCCTGTGTTCAGTCAGGGTGTTTCAATTGATTGTAGTAAAAATACACCTGTATCTGGAAGGTCCAATTGATGGTGAGTCAGTATTCTGGCAAAAACTACACCATGAAGATAAAAGAACACTCCAAGCAATTCCGTGAAAAGTTTGTTAAAAAGTACAAGTCAGGAGATGGATACAAGAAAATTTCCAAGTCACTGAATATCCCTTGGAGTATAATTAAGTCAATCATCAAGAAATGGAAAGAGTATGGTACAGCTGTAGATCTGCCTAGAGCAGACCGTCCTCAAAAATAGAGTGACCGTGTAAGAAGGGGACTAGTGAGGGAGACCACCATGAGACCATGACAACTCTGGAGGAGTTACAAGCTTCGATGGGCTGAGATGGAATAGACTGCATCAAGCAACAACTGTTGCCTCAGTGCTTCACCAGTCACAGCTTTCTGGAAGAGTGGGAAAGAGAAAGCCACTGTTGGAAAAAAAGCTCAAATGAAATCTCAGCTAGAGTTTGCCAGAAGGCATGTGGGAGACTCTGAACTCGGCTGGAAAAAGTTTCTATAGTCTGATAAAACCAAAATTGAGCTTTTTTGCCATCAGACTAAATGCTATGTTTGGTGTAAGCCAAATACGGCACATAATCAAAGACACATCAACCCTACCATGAAGCATGGTGATGGCCGCATCAGGCTGTGGAGATGCTTCACGGCAGCAGGCCCTGGAAGGCTTGTGAAGGTAGAGGGTAAAATGAATGCAGCAAAATACAGACAATGACCCCAAGCATAAAGCCAAAGCTACACAAGAATGGCTTAAAAACAACAAAGTTAATGTTCTGGAGTGGCCAAGTCATAGTCCGGACCTCAGTCCAATTGAGAATTTGTGGTTGGACTTGAAAATTTGTGGTTGGACTTGAAAAGGGTTATTCACTCACAATCCCCATGCAATCTGACAGAGATTGAGCAGTATTGTAAAGAAGAATGGGGAAAAATTACAGTGTCCAGATGTGCAAAGCTGATAGAGACCTATCCACACAGACTCAAGGCTGTAATTGCTGCCAAAGGTGCATCTACTGAATACTGACTTGAAGAAGGTGAATGCTCATGCAATCAATTATTTTATGTTTTATATTTGTAATTCATTTAGATCACTTTGTAAAGTTCTGTTTTCACTTGACACGAAAGAGTCTTTTCTGTTGATCAGTGTCAAAAAAGCCAAATTAAATCCACTGTGATTCAATGCTGTAAAACAACAAAACTTGAAACCTTCCAAGGGGGTGAATAATTTTTTGTAGGCACTGTTTGTGTTGGAAAAAGGCCAGCAATATCATTAAGGCCAGTAATACCCTGCTTAAGGACTGTTTGTCCCACTCTCAGCAGGTATGAGGCTAGCTACACAGCATGCACACTAGACTCAAAAACAGTTACTTTCCTTAAGCCGTCTGGCTGATCAACACCTCCACACATGAACGAATCCCACCACCACTACATACACATCACCCAGCGCCACTTTACACGCAGAATTAGGCAAAAGTCTTGGGCACATATTATAGCTGGGGTGCCCAAGACATTGGCACAGTACTGTATTAATTTTATGTATTACCCTGTACTGCTGCCACACACAAACAAAACAAACTTAATGGCATGAAAGTGATGATAAAACGGATTCTGATATGGGTCTCTATAGTGGAATGGAGGTGGAAAAGGGGTCAGGGAGAGGAGAATCATGTTTAGTAAAGGGAGAGGGGAGGTTGCAGGAAGCACCAGAGAGACATTCTGTAATGGTCAATAAACCAATTGTCCGGAATCAAATGACTTTGCTGGGTGTCTCTGCACCTGACCACACCTCATTCCTGACACACCTTCTCTGCCACCTGTCCCATATCACTCCCCCAGAGCCCTACCTTCACCGTTCCCAACATCCTTTTCTCCCGCCAGATTTACAAACTCCCTCTCTGCTTCACATTGACCAATACAGTACTGTGCAAAGGTCTTAGGCACCCTAGCTACATCTGTGTGCCCAAGACATTTGCACACACAATCAATCTCTGAATATAGTTGTTACCTGTACATTGTGTTTCAGAGGATTGCTGTATTTATATTCCTATTTATTGTATTTTTGTTTCTTTATTGAGTTCTTTATGCTGGAAAGGGTTCAAAGGAGGTACACGAAAATGATTTCAGGGTTGAATGGCTTGTCATTATGAAGAGCGTTTGATGGCTCTGGGCCTGTATTCACTAGAATTCAGAAGAATGAGGGGTGAGCTCATTGAAACCTATCAAATGGTGAAAGGCCTTGATTGAGTGGATGTGGAGAGCATGATTCCTGTGGTGGGTGAGTCTAAGACTAGAGGACACAGCCTCAGAATAGAGAGACGTATTTTTAGAACGGAGATGAGGAATTTCTTTAGCTAAAGAGTGGTGAATCTGTGGAATTCTTTGCTACAGGCAGCTGTGGAAGCCAAGTCCTATTGTATATTTAAGGCAGAGGTTCATAAATTCTTAGTGTTAAAGATATGAAGGGATAGGAGGAGAAGGCAGGAGATTGGAACTGAGAGGAAAATTGGATCAGCCATGATGAAATAGTGGAGCAGACTCAGTGGGCCAAATGGCCTAATTCTGCTCCTCTATCTTACAGTCGACGTCTAATTGTGTTTTTTTATGCTGCATCAGGTCCAGTGTAACAATCATTTCATTCTCTTTTACACTCTTGTGCTGAAGAATAACAATAAACAGTCTTGAATCTTGAATTACGTAGATGTGAGTGTTAGAATCTGGGTGGGTAGCCGATCAGAAACAGATCAGACTTAATATCACCAGCCTGGCATATGTCGTGAAATTGTCTTTGCAGCAATACATAATAACAGAGAGAAAAAGAGAACTGTGAATTACAGCAAATATATATATATATATGAAAAATAAATTAAATAAGTCGTGCAAAAAAATAGGAAATAAAATAAAGTAGTGAGGTAGTGTTCATGGGTTCAATGTTCATTCAGAAAATGAATGGCAGAGAGAAGGAAGCTGTTCCCGAATCATCGAGTGTGTGCTTTATGCTTTTGTGCCTCCGCCCTGATGGTAACAATGAGAACAAGGTATGACCTGTGATAAGGGTCCTTAATGACGGACACTGCCTTTTTGAGACATCGCTCCTTGAAGGTGTCCTGAATGCTACAGAAACTAGTGCCCATGATGGGACTGACTAAGTTTACAGCTCTCTGTAGCTCACTTCGATCCTGTGCAGTAGTATCCCCCCAACCTCCCCCCCCCCATACCAGACAGTGATACAATCAGAATGCTTTCCACGGTACGTCTGTAGAAATTTGCGAGTGTTTTTTTTTGTGACGTAGCAAATCTCCTCAAGCTCCAAATGAAATATAGCTGCTGTCACGCAGATGGTGATGTGGGGAGAATAAAATTGAAATTAGAATGGGACTTGAGTAATATGGAGGTTTGGTGGTCAGTACAGAATCAGTGGGCCGAACGGCTTGCGTCCACGTTGAATGACTCCATGACCATATAAGCTCTATATTCAAGGCAAGGAATGACAGATTCTTGAACTAGAGAATGTCAAGGGGTACCAAGAGAGAGTAGGATTGAAGAGCTCAAACCAGCTGCAGAGGAGACACAGGAACCTGCAGATGCTGGAATCTGGAGCAACAAATAATCTGCTGGAAGAACTCGGTGGGTTGAGCAGCATCTGTGGGGGGAGGGAATTGTTGATGTCTTTGGTCGAAACCTTGCAACCAGTCCTGATGGAACATTTCGACCTGAAATACCAACAATTCCTTCCCCACCCCCACAGCTGCTGCTCAGCTCACTAAATTCCTTCAGCAGATTGCCACAGTTTTACTGAATGATAGAACAGCCTTGAGGGGCTGACAGGCCTTCTCTTGCTTTAGGTTCTTATGTTTGTATTCTTTTGATAACTTTTATTTATCCAAAAGCATTCTCAGTGTAGACATATGATAACACATTTGTGTAATATCATTACAGTGGTGAAACCACTGTGCGAAAAGCCTTAGGGCAAACATTACATTAATGTCAGATGTTTTGTGTCCCTCAATTGATCATTACTTGTCACCTTGTTTAATTTGAAAGAGACGTCAGCGTTCTCAGCTTTGAGAACTTTGTTCTCGATCCCAGATCCTGTCTGATAAGTGGATCGGGGAACTTTGAACTTTCAATCACTGCCCTGATTTTAATCTCCTGTATGAGAGCAGAATTGTAATGAAATCCTCAAAAAAAATGGCCTGGTTGTCAAGACCTGATATTGAAAATCACCAGCTGCTGGTAAAATAATAACGTCAAATCACTTCTCCACCTTTTCTGCTGAACAAGAACAATTCCAGGTCATCGACATATCTCTCACCACTGGGCCCGTCCCAGTAAATCCAGGCCATGGTAAGTATAAAACCGTGGAGCTAGTAGTGGGTAGGATTAGAGACTGGGCTTGTTCTTGGCTCAGAGATTAAGTCAGCCAATTGTCATATCTGAAGAGTCCAGTTCCATCGCAGGCACAATCATCCCCACCATCGAGGACATTTTCGACAGGCAACGCCTCAAGGAGGTGGCATCTATCATTAAAGACCCTCACCATCTGGGGAAATATCCTCTTCTCGTTACTACATTGGGGACGAGGTACAGGAGCCACACTCCATCTCTTCTTCCCCTCTGCCATCAGATTTTTGAACAGTCTATGAATCCATGAACACTATCTCCCTATTCCTCTTTTGTATGTTTATTGTAATTTACAGGAATGTGTTTTATGTCTTGCACTGTACTGCTGCCAAAAATCTACAAATATCATGACATATGTCAGTGATAATGAACCCGATTCCAATTCTGAGTCTGAAGCAAATTCAAATACTGGAATCTCAGGCAAAAAAATAACCTATTGGAGGAACTCAGAGGATCTGACAGCATCTGTGGAAACAAGTGGACAGTGGTTTCAAAATCCTTATCTGGTTCCTTATTGCTGTCAGACTTACAGTACTTTGCAAAAGTCCAAGGCACGTATATACAGTAAGTAAGCAGGTGCCTATGCCCCTAATGTATCTGCTACTACTTCCAACCTAGCAGGGCATTCCATGCACCCACCACACTTTGTGTGAAAAACTAACCTCTGGCATCCCCCTCACCTATACTTTCCTCCAGTCAGCTTAAAGTTATGCTCCCTGGTCTTATTCATTTCCACCATGGGAAGAAGTTTCTGGCTGTCCACTCGATTAATGCCTCTTTTCATCTTGTACACCTCTCTCTCATCCTCCTTCACACCAAAGAGAAAAGCCCTAGCCCTAGCTCATCAGAAATGCTCTCTAATCCAGGCAGCATCTTGGTAAATCTCCACTGCACCATCTCTGAAACTCCCACATCCTTCCTATAATGAGGCGACCAGAACTGAACACGGTATTCCAAGTGTAGTCTCTCCAGGATTCTGTAGGGCTGTAGTATTCCTTGCAGCTCTCGAACTCAGTCCCCTGACTAATGAAGGCCAACACACCATACACCTTCTTAACAACTCTACCCACTTGGGCAGCAACTTTGTGTGATCTATGGACATGGACCCTAAGGTCCCTCTGTTCCTTCACACTGCTAAGAAACTCGCCATTAACCCTGTATTCCGCCTTCAACCTTTAATTTGAACCTGTTTCAGTTTTTTTGAAGGTGTTTACAGAAAAATAAAGAAATTCAATAGAATTTACAAAAACTACTATAGATAAGGACTGCAGACAACCAAGGTGAAAAGAAGACAGATTACGCAAGTAAAATAACACTGAAAGCCAAGAGTGGTAGACTCCTTGAAAGTGAGTCTGTAGGTTGTGGAATCCGTTCAGATTTGGAGTGAGTGTAGTTATCCACGCTGGTTCAGGAGCCTGATGTTTGTAGGATAATAACTGTTCCTAAACTTGGTGGTGTGGGATCTAAGGCCTTTATACCTCTTGCCTTAGATCTGGAAGATCAGAAGTGACACAAAAGGCGACATATGCTGGAATCTGCTGAGTAAGGAAGGTGATAGGTGGAACCAGATGAAGGAGGAACGATGGAGAGATGGAATTAATTGGGGAGGGAATAGAAGACCCAGTAGGTGTGTGGGTGACAGGCAGGTGGAACTGAGTGGGGAGTGCAGAACCTGTGTGGACCAAAAGGGGAGAGAAGGGAGCACAAGAAATGCAGATTACCTGAAGTTGCAAAATTCAACAATCACAGCACTGGGTTGTAGACTACATGGGTAGAATATGATGTGTTAAAGTCGTAGAGTCGTAGGGCACTGTACCACTTATACAGGTCCTTTAGCCCAACTAGTCTGTGCCAATCTATTACTCTGCCTTGTCCTGTTGACCTGCACCTGGACCACAGCTCTCCATACCCCTCCCATGCCTTGAAATCAAACCTGCATCCATCACTTCAGCTGGCAGCTTGTTCCACACTTTTACCACCCTCTGAGTGAAAAAAGATTCCCCTTGTTCATCTTTTAGTTTCCTTTGGTCTTAACCCAGCTGTGGGTGAGGCTGAGGATAAACTGTCTGTTTTGCTGCAGTTCTCCTGTGTGGACCCCCTCTTTCCTGATTCCCCCCTTCCTCATCCTCAGCATCTATGCCATTACCACCATAGACCATAAGACCATAAGACATTGGGGCAGAATTAGACCATTGGCCCATTGAGTCTGCTCTGCCATTCCTAATCGACTTATTATCCTTCTCAACCCCATTCGTCGGCCTTCTCCCCGTAACCTTTGACTCTCTTGCTAATCAAGAGCCTATTTACCTCCACTTTAATACGCTTAGTGATTTGGCTCCCACAGCCATCGATGGCAACGAATTCTACAGATTCACCACCCTCTGGCTAAAGAAATTCCTCCTAATCTCTGTTCTAAAGGGCCGTCCTTCTATTCTGAGGCTGTGCCCTCTGGTCCTAGATTACCTAACTATAGGAAATATCTTCTCCTTATCCACTCTGTCTAGGCCTTTTAATATTAACAGGTTAAACCCCCTCAGGATCTCACTTGCTTCAGTAAGATCACCAACTATTCATTCCTCTGAGTGCCAGTGTGTACAAACTTAAACTGCTGAACTTCCCCTGACATGAGAACTCACCCACCTCAGGAACCATCCTGGCCAATCTGTTCTGGAGTGCCTCCAGTACAAACATATCCCTCTCCAAATAAGTTCAAAGCGGTGCCCTGTGCCTGATACTGTCGCAGCACGGCCTTGTGGTCTATATGCCTGCAAATAAAGCCCAAAAGCACTGTAAAAGCATAATGTAAATGAAAGGTGATTGTTATTTTTGTAAAACGCTCTGTTGACTTAGAGCTTAAGGAGTTAGTCTCTCTCTGTGTTCACAGGAAGGTCACCAAGTACCTGCTGAGGTGTTGACCTATGGTTGAGTGCAGATCTCTGATCTCACCACTGATCTCGCTTTCATGCTTTCTTTCATCTTTTTTCCTACTGCAGAAATCAATTAATGTATTTGTTCTCTTTGAAAGCCAAACAGGTTGTTGATTTTTAGCCCTGCCACAGTTGCACGGAAAGTCATCAAATGCTATTCATGCAAGCTAAACAGAACTGACTGAAATTTTCTCCCCCAAAATATATTGTGTCAAAAATACTCTTTTCTATAAACACAGAACATAGAACTGTGCAGCCCAGGAACAGGCCATTTGTCCCACAATGTTGTGCTGAACCAATTAAATTAGTAATCAATAAATAATCAAATGGCCAACTAAACTAATCTCTTCAGCCCCATGTCCATATTCTTCCATTTTCCTCACATTCATATGTGTCTGTCTAATTGTCTCTTTCAAGCCCCTAATGTATTTGCCTCTATCAGCACCCCAGACAAAACATTCCAGGTACCCACCACTCTCTGTGTAAAAAAACTTGCCCCTCACATCTCCTTTGAAATTACCCTCTCTCACCTTAAACGGTATTAGACGTTTCAACCCCGGGAAAAATATACAGACTGTCTATCTATGCCTCTCATAATCTTATAAACCTCTATCAGATCTCCTTTCAGCTTCCACTGCTCCAGAAAAAAAAACAACCTTTCCTTTTAGCACATGCCCTCAAGTTCACGCAACATCCTTCTAAAACTTCCCTGCACCCTCTCCAAAGCCTTGACATCCTTCCTATAACGGGGCAGCCAGAACTCAGAATCAGAATCAGATGAAGGGTCTTGGCCCGAAATGTCGACAGTACGCTTTTCCATAGATGCTGTCTGGCCTGCTGAGTTCCTCCAGCATTTTGTGTGTGTTGCTCGGATTTCCAGCATCTGCAGATTTTCTTTTGCTTGTGATCAGAATCGGGTTTATGATCACAGGCATGTGTCATGGAATTTGTTAACTTAGCACCAGCAGTACAATGCAATACGTGATACTACAGAAAGAAAATAATAATAATAATAGATAAGTAAGTTACAGTAAGTATATATGTATATTGAATAGATTGAAAAGGTCAGGTCAGGTCACTCATCTGAGTGCCACTGGTACCACGTAACCCAGTACTACCTGTCGCATGGTCGGGTGGTCGGCAACTAAACCGGTTCCCCCACAGGCTTGCCTGGTGAGGAGGGTGGCTAGACACCCTGCAGGACGAAAAACAAGACCTGTCAAAGGGCAGATGAACCCTCTCGTAGGGTCAACGGCCATCTAGCAAACACGTGCCGTGAAGCGCGGAAAGGGCATCCCTTGCATCGAAGCTTGGTCTGGCCATTCACTGCAACAGAACTTCCCCCAGCCGCCTTGGACCCCACCATGCCGCTGGATCAGGGAGGGGATGTCGAGAGGGTGGGTCTGGACCTGTGCAACCCCCTACTCACCTAAAATCCACTCATGCACACGCTGTTCCTTTCTGAGGAGTGGGGTCAACCTCACTAACTGAAAGGAACCATCATCATCCTATGGGATGGATAGCCAGAGAGAGAGAGAGAGATCAAAAATATTGCAAAAACAGAAATAATATACATTAAAAAAATGAGGTAGTGTTCATGGGTTCAATGTCCATTTAGGAATCAGATGGCAGAGGGGAAGAAGCTGTTCCTGAATCACTGAGTGTGTGCCTTCAAGCTTCTATACCTCCATCCTGATGGTAACAGTGAGAAGAGGGCATGCCCTGGGTGATGGGGATCCTTAATAATGAACATTGCCTTTCTGAGGCACCGTTCCTTGAAGATGTCTTGGGTACTATGAAGACTAGTACCCAAGGTGGTGCTGACTAACTTTACGACTTTCTGCAGCTTCTTTTGATCCTGTGCAGTAGCCCCTCCATACCAGACAGTGATGCAGCCTGTCAGAATGCTCTCCTTGATACAACTATATAAGTTTTTGAGTGTTTTATTTGACAAACCAAATCTCTTCAAACTCCTAATGAAATGTAGCTGCTGTCTTGCCTTCTTTATAGCTGCATCAAAATGTTGGGAGTAGGTTAGGTCCTCAGAGATATTGATATCCAGGAACTTGAAATTGCTCACTCTCTTCAGTATTGATCTCTCTATGAGGATTGGTTCATGTTCCCTCGCCTGAAGTCCACAATCAGCTCTTTGGTTTTACTGGCGTTGAGTGCAACCCCACTCAACCAGCTGGTATATCTCTTTCCTGTACGCCCTCTCATCTCCATCTGAGATTCCACCAGCAATGGTTGTATCATCAGCAAATTTATAGTTGGTATTTTAGCTAAACCTAGTCACACAGTCATGGGTATATAGAGAGTAGAGCAGTGGGCTAAGCACATACCCCTGAGGTGCACCAGTGTTGATTGTCTGCGAGAAGGAGATATTATCTCCAAATCACACAGATTGTGGTCTTCTGGTTAGGAAGTCGAGGGTCCAATTGCAGTGGGAGGTACAGAGGCCCAGGTTCTGTATCTTATCAAGCAAACTCTAGATGTGGCCGAACTAGAGTTTCATAAAGCTGCAACGTGAAGCTCCAAGATCTGCCCAGCCAGATGGTGCAAGTAGTGTGTCAAACCACACAATTAAAATAGCAACTGTTCAATTACAACCACCACTTGCAGTTATGTGGCACCATATTATAGCAAAACATCCTGTGGTGGCTTACAGGGGTACTGCCAAGTGCAGTTAATTCTGAATTATGTTAGTTACCGGTAAAGTTGATGAAGGCAATGCAGTAAATATTGAACTTTAGCAAGGCCTGTGACAAGGTTCCACATGGGAGATTGGTCAAAAAAGTTCAGTCACTTGGGGTTCAAGAAGAGGTAATAAATTGGATTAGACATTGGCTTCGCCGGAAAAGCCAGACAGTGGTAGTAGAGTGTTGCCTCTCTGACTGGAGGCCTCTGGCTAGTGGTGTGCTGCAGGGATAATTTCCTGGCATAATTTACATATTACTATTTAATTATTTATGGTTTTTTTACTATTTAATGATTTATGGTGCAACTGTAAAGAAAACCAATTTCCCCCAGGATCAATAAAGTATGTCTATGACTATGACTATGACTATGGATGAGCACTGGGTCTGTTGTTGTTTGTCATCTATATCAACGATCTGGGTGACAACGTGGTAAACTGGACCAGCAAATTTGCGGATGACATCAAAATTGAAGTGGACGGGATTGTCGTGGACAGTGAGGAAAACTATCAAAGCTTGCAGTTGGCTCCAGTCTAGTTGGAAAAATGGACTGAAAAATAGCATATGGAATTTAATGCAGACAAGTGCAAGGCGTTGCACGTTGGAAGGACCAACCAGGGCAGGATTTACCAGGGAGCGTTGAGGAATACACAGAGGAACCCTGAACACAGATCCATAATTCATTGAAAGTGGTGCCACAGGAAAATAGAGTTGTAAAGAAAGCTTTTGTCACATTGGCCTTCATAAATCAATATATTGAGTACAGGAGTTGGGATGTCGTGTTGATTTTGTGTAAGAGGCTTAATTTGGAGTATTGTGTGCAGTTCTGGTTACCTATCTACAGGAAGGATGTAAACAAGATTATAAGAGTGCAGAGAAAATTTACAACTATGTTTCCGAGACTTAAGGACTTGGAGTTATGTGGAAAGGCTGACTAGATTAAGACTTAATTTCCTCAATCATAGAAGAAAGAGGGGAGACTTGATAGAGGTATACAAGATTGTGGCATGATAGATGGTCTTAATGCAAGCAGGCATATTCCCACTGATGTTGGGGAAGACTAGAACTAGAGGTCATAGGTTAAGGGTGAAAGGTGAAAGGGAAACGTGAGGGGCAATTTCTTCATTCATTGGGTGGTGGGAGAGTGGAATGAGCTGCCAGTGGAAGTGGTAGATGCAAATTCAATTTCAACATTTAAGAGGAATTTGGATATGTATATGGATGGGAGGGGTATGGAGGGTTATGGTTGGGTGGAGATCAGTGGGCTAGGGACTGGGCAGATTAATAGTCTGGCACAGGCTAGTTGGGCTAAAGGACTGTTTCTGTGCCGTAGTGTTCTGTGACTCTATGACATGTTAAGACTGGCAAACAAAAAGGGCCCCGAGTCCTGGGTTCAACTCTGACCTCTGTGCAGAGTTCACGTGTTCTCCTTGTGACTATGTGGTTGTCACACATCCAAGTGAAGTACGGTTTGGTAGATTAATTTACAACTGTGAAGATCCCATTCTGGGTAAGTGAGTAGTAGAGGTGGGGAGCCAATGGGAATGGATGGAAAATTTGGGCGGGGTGGAATTGCTCTCTGGGCTGGCGTAGACTTGATGGGTCAATAGCCTCCTGGTTAAGAAGGAATTAGTGGAAAATGCATGGTTAAAGATGCAGCACGTGCAAGGATTCCCAACATTTTTTATTCCATGGACGCCTCCCATTAACCGAGGTGTTCATAGACCCCAGGTTGGGAACCCCTACAAGGAAGAGGAAAAGGTTGTGAAGGAAATTCAAGAGCCAATCGGCTTGGAAGCTGAGTGCGTCTGCCAATGGTGGATAATTAAAAGCATAAGCAAGGGCAAGAGTGGAAGTGGAAGAGTCCAAATGTTTGCGGGAGTAATTTCCAGAAATCTAAAGAGGTAAGAATGCAGAAGAATTTGAAAACAAGAGGGAGAGTTTTAACATATCATCATTACCAAACTGAGAGCCAAAACAAGTCAGTGAGTACAGGAGTCATTGGTAAATGGTGCTCAGTGAATTAGGACAAGGGCAGCGGGGATTTGGATGAGTTTATGTTTACACACTGACTTCCTGGCAGACTACTTCAAACAGACAGACACGCTTCACGAAATGATTCATTGCACTGAGTTTAATTTTCAATCATTACACCCTTCAAGTGATGCTTTGAACAGATTGTAAGTGGGTTTGAAATTTGACTGGAAAATGAAATGGCATAAAAAATTAAAGATATGATAAGATGGTTCTCCACTTGAGCCCTTATTAGTGTCTTGCACCAGACTGTATGGAACAGGATATCCTCCCTCAACAATTGCCGCAGTGATACTTTTAAAAGTTTGTTTTGATCAATGCTCTGATAAGATGTTGCCTTTCCGGACTCCAATCCTGAGGCAAATCACGATTAACAGCAAAATCTCTAGCATGGGTAACAGCTTTCACTTAATGAGAAAGTAGGCACCATAAAATCCATTTTTCCCATCCAAGCATGTACTTCTGTCAAATACCCTCAGTGGACAACTTATTAGGTGCCTCTTGCAGCTACTGAGTGCATGTTTGTAGACTTCTGCTGGTGCAAACCCATCTACTTCAAGGTTCAACGTGTTGTGCGTTCAGAGATGTTCTTCTGCAAGAACTGTTGAAACATGTGGTTATTTGAGTTATTGCCAATTTCCTGTCAGCTTGAACAAGTCTGGCCATTCTCCTCTGACCTTTCTCATTAACAGCGTGTTTTCGCCCACAGAGCTGCCACTCATTGGGTGTTTTTTATTTTGTTTTTCGCACCATTCTCTGTGAGCTCTTGATACTGTTGTGCATGAAAATCCCAGGCAATCAGCAAGTTTCTGAAATACTCAAACCACCCCATCTGGTACCAACAATCATTCCACAGTCAAAGTCACTTAGATGACATTTCTTCCCCATTCTGATATTTGGTCTGAACAATAACTGAACCTCTTGGCCATGTCCACATGCTTTTATGCATTGAGTTGCTGCCACACGATTGGTTCATCAGAAATTTGCAACAACAGGCAGGTGTACAGGCGACCACTGAGTGTGGAACTAGAATATTTGCTACACCAGTGAAGGGTATGTGCTTAGTTTATAGTGCAAAACCTGGACAATCTTGCAATGGCATTTGGACTTAGTGAGATTCTGGCAAGCATGCAGCTTTCTGGGGTCAATATTAATCACTGTACCGTAATTTACAGTAACTTTTACATCTTGCACCGCATTGCTGTCACGAAACAACAAATTACATGGCATATGTCAGTGATGATAAACCTGACTGTGATTTAGATTCTGTAAATTCATGCACAGAATTAAGGCAGCAGGCCGTCTATCGAATGGCTATAGGTACCAAGCAGATACAGATTGTGAGCCCGGGCTGGAGGCCCATTGACTGCAAGCCTGAACATTTGTAGCCAAAGACTCCAGAGTGGCCTGTCTTGGGATTATGACCTGTCTGTCTGTGTGACAGCAACAAAAAAAATCCAGTGAGTGGATTTAACAAGATGTTTTCGCTCACAGAACAGCCACTCGCTGGATTTTTTTCAGTTTTTGGCACCAGTCTTTGTAAACTCCAGAGTATGTTGTGTGTAAAAATCCCAGGAGATCAGCAGTTTCTGAGAGACTCAAATCACCCTGGGCAGCACCTAATTAATTAGCTTGTTTATTTTGACTTTTCTCTTAAAGAGGTGCCGAATGCGTTTCAGAGTGCTCTGGCTACCACTGCACCCCTGTTTATGAAGGCCAATGTGCCAAAAGCTCTCTTTACGGCCCTATCTACCTGTCAGTCTTGTGGATCGGTACTCCAAGGCTCATTTGTTCTACTGCACTCCTCCACTGTGAGCTGCACCCAAAACCTTTAGTTGTCTGACCAGGTTCCCTGATTCATTTACACAAGTACAGAAATTTGTATTATTACTCAGATCCATCATGGGTACTTGGCTCCATAGTATCCAAGAACCTTCAAGGCGTGGTACCTCAGAAAGACGGCATCCATCATTAAGGACCCCATCATTCAGGGCATGTCCTCTTCTCACTGTTACCATTAGGAAGGAGATACAGAAGCCTGAAGGCTCACACTCAGTGATTCAGGAACAGCTTCTTCCCCTCTGCCATGAACCCATGAACACTATCTCACTTACTTTATTATTTCTGTTTTTGCACTACTTTTAATGTATCTATTTAATATACATATATATATTTTCTGTAATTGACTTACTTGTTTTTTTTCTATGTTATCATGTATTGCATTGTACTGCTGCCAGTAAATTAATAAATTTCACGACATGTGCCAGTGATATTAAACCTGATTCTGATTCATATGTGTAAAAAAAGCATAAAATGAGTCTCTGTTGAACCTTGCCCAGGTCATGATGCAGAATCCAAACCACCTCCGTTGAACTGATGAAAAATATGAGGGAATCTTTCTGAAAGGAACGAAAACCCCTCATGAATTGCAGGGCATCATTTGTCTGACCTAAAATGCATCACTCAGTCAGTGCAAGTTGTTTGACAGCACTGTATTCCTCTCAGCTGCGCGGGTGTGCAATTGCGCTATAACTGAAATACTCCCGCACACATAGTTTCTGTTGGCATGCAGTTGGAAATTTCTTTTGCATAATATTAATATAAAGTGCCGTGAAGCTTTTCAGGCCATGTAAAAATTTCCCACTCAGAGCAATGGTTGGTTTGCGCAGCTGTAAAAAAAAATCAGAAGGAACGTCGCTTTCCATGCAGTTGGAATAAAGACAGATGAGAAAAAGTTGAGAGAGTGTGAAAGATTTGTTTTGTTGTACTATATTTCATTTATACCCTTCAAGTAATAAATAAGATCAGAAGTATATGATTTTTCAATTTTCATTCTAAATATTCATAGTATGCATATTACAAAAATAACATTTAAAGTGCAGCAGAATTTTCAGGCCATGTAAAAATTTCCTGCTCAGAGCAATGGTTGGTTTGCGCAGCTGTAAAAGTACATTAGAGGGAACATTGTCTGTTAGTATCATGTTTCCATTTGAGAGAACTTGCTCTGTGCTAATTGCATTCTGCATTCCCATTGAGCCAGTGACTACAGTCCCTGACATTGTAAAAGCCACGCATAATCACAAGTTGCTCTCTCTTTCATATTTCACACTTTACTTTAGTGGAGCTAATTTTAATTCAGGCATCCATTGGAAGATTATGCAGAGATTCTACACCCATCCAATTTTATCCTCCTTTGAGGTCAGAGGATGTATTAGACGGTCTCCTCCGTCTCGCATATGAACATCTGCGACTACTTTCCGAGCATTAAGATTACTGTGACATACCTAAGAGTGTTATGCTTGTTGGAGTTTCTAGTTCAATGTCGTGGTGAGACCCTAATGGGATGGGTGATACAGACAATTGTCAGATGCTGACATTTAGGCATCGAAACAGCCACGCACTATGGCCGAGCTGTAATGGTGTTAGTGGGCAAATAGCTGACTCTTTGAACAAAAGGCAAGAGACTGAATTCACCTGCATGTTTCCAGGACTGAAGGACCTGAGTTATAAGGAAAGATTGAACAGTTTTGACCTTTACTCCCTAGAACATATGAGATTGAGGGAAGATTTGATAGAGGTATACAAAATTTTGTGGGGTATAGATAGTGTAAATGCAAGCAGGATTTTTCCACTGAGGTTGGGTAAGATTACAACTAGAGGTCAAGGGTTAAGGACGAAAGGTGAAGTGTTTAAACGGAAACATGAGGGGAAACTTCTTCACTCAGAGGGCTGTGAGAGTGTGGAACGAGCTGCTAGGGAAAGTGGTGGGGATATGAGCTCAACTTCAATGTTTAAGAGAAATTTGGACAGGTACGTGGATGGGAGTGGCATGGAGGGCTATGCACTGGGTGCGGTTTGGTGTGACTTTAAATGGTTCAACAAGGTCTAGGTGGGCGGAGGGGCCTGATTCTGTGCTGTAACTTTCTATGACTCCATGACTCAGACACAAGAGACACCACAGATGCTAGAAGTCTGGCTCAACACACACAAGATGGGCAAAGTCTTACCCGAAGCTGTAATGAGTCATACAGACACAGGGTTATACAGCAGAAAAACAGACCTTTCGGCCCAAGTGGTCTATGTTATCCAAGATGCCCAACGAAGTTGGTCCCATTTGCCCATGTTTTCCCCATATTTATCTAAACCAGAGGTTCCCAACGTTTTAATGCCGTGGATCCCTACTATTAACTGAGGGGTCTGTGGACTCCAAGTTGGGAATGCCTGCTCTAAACCTTTCCTATCCATGTAGCTATCCAATTGCCTTTCAAATGTGGTTATTGCAGCTGCTTTAACCACGTCCTCTGACATGTCATTCTTCAGATATATCAGCCTTCTGTGTGAAGAAGCTGTTTCTCAGAGCCCTTTTAAGTCTTTTTCCTCTTACCCAGAACCTATCCCCTTTTTTTTTTGGATGAGGCTTCCCTACTCTGCCACTGAGACTGAACCATATCTGGACACTAGTTGTTGGTCTCCAAGGCATGGAATGCCGTTATGATGGACCTACCACATCCAACCTAGGCGAAAACAGGGCTGAGTAAACTACAGGCAGGAAATTTGGATGAGGGCATTAGGCCAGCATGATCTGGTCCGCTGACTCTTTTGAAATTCACTTATCGATAATCTTCATGCTTGCCTTGATTTGTCAAGGTACAGAGCTCATCTCTCAGGAAGTTATGTCGAAACTCTGGTTAGGCTGCAAATGCAGTATTGCATTCATTTCTAGCCAGCCCATTATAGAAAGAATGTAGAGACCTTGGAGAGGCTGCAAAAGAATTTTGCCAAGAGTCCTTAGAGAGGGTACAGAAGAGGTCTGTCCACCCTCTCCGTACGGGGAGGCTGGGCAAACTTGGGTTGTTTGCTCAGGTATGGCAGCTGCTGAGAGGAGACCTGATTGATGATTCGTAAGATTATGAGAAGCATAGATAGACAGCTGCTATCTCTTTACCAAGGTAGGAATGGCTAATACGAGAGGGCATGCAATTAGGGTGAGAGGGTGAAAATTCAAACGAGATGTGCAGAGAGCAGTGGTGTCTGGATTGCGATGCCAAGAGTGGTAGTGGAGAGAAATACAACAGAGGTGTTTAAGAGGCTCTTAGTTAGATATCTGCGTGTATAGAGACTGGAAGGATAGGAATATTGTGCTGGCAGAAGGGATTAATTTAATTGTGTATTTAATTACATTTAATTAGTTTGGTAAAGCAACATGGGCCAAAAGGCCTGTTCCTGTGTTGTGCTGTTCTTTGTTTTGTGACCTTGGAAATAGTTTCTTTACAATTAGTTTCACTGTGATGCTGATAACAATGGCACCATTATCTCTCTTATTTTAAAAATGTGTTCTCCAGTATCTTGTCCAAACATCATAACACGTAAACTATTCATAAAATTCCAAGTTGTGACAGGAAATGACAGTGTTAATGTACGAAGAGCGTTTGATGGCTCTGGGCCTGTACTTGCCGAAGTTTAGAAGAATGAGGCTGAACACTTTGAAGCCTAGCGTGGACGTGGAGAGGAGATTAGGTGGCACATCCTCAGAATACAGGAATGGCCCTTTAGAACAGAGATAAGAAAGACTTTATTTAGCCAGAGAATGATGAACTGTAGAATTCATTGCTACAGATGTCTGTCGAAGCCAAGTGATCAGGTATTTTTAAACCAGAGGTTCTTGATTAGTAATGGTGGTCAAGGTTACAGAGAGAAGGCAGGAGAATGAGGTTGAAAGGAGTAATAAATCAGCCATGATGGAATGGCAGAGCAGACTTGATGGGCTGAATGGATTAATTCTGCTCCTGTGTCTTATGGTTCCTTCTGGTTCAAAGTAATTCAAGAAGCAAAGTAAATTGGGAGACAATACAAAAATAGTGTAGGTCTGTCAGTCGCCATTATACATTTCCTACACTGATATTCCAGTTGAACTCACAGCTATTCCAGCTGAATGCAGTGTAAAAGGAACGTTCCAATAAGTTTGGCCAAGTTTGTGGATGATTCAAAGATAGGTGGAGGGGCAGGTAGTGTTGAAGAAGCAGAGAGGCTGCAAAAGGACAGATTGGGAGAATGGGCAAAGAACTGGCATTGGAATAATGTGTAGCGAGGTGTTCTGGTCATACGCCTTGGTAGAAAAAATTACAATGTACTGTAGACTACTTTCTAAACGGGGAGAAAATTCTAGGATCTGAAGCACACAGGGACTTGGGAGTCCTTGTGCAGGATTCCATAAAGGTTAACTTGCAGCTTGAGTTGGTGGTAAGAAGGTAAATACAACTTTAGCATTCATTTCGAGAGGACTGGAATAAAAAAAGAAGGATGAGGCTTTATAAAGCGTTGGTCAGACCGCACTTGGAATATTGTGAACAGTTTTGGACCAGAATTAGAGAAAGTTCAGATGATGTTCACGGACTGAACGGTTTAAAGATTCATAAAATCATGGAGTCATAGAACACTACAGAACAGACACAGACCCCTTGGCCCATTAATCTGTCTAGTTCAATCTACCTGCCCCCAGACCATAGCATTCCATATCCCACCCATCCACGTACCTATCCAAATTCCTCCTAAGTGTTGAAATTCCCCCGTGACCACCACTTGTGCTGGAACCTCATTTCACCCTCTGAGGGAAGAAGTTTCCCCTCATATTCCCCTTAAACATTCCACCTTTCATCCTTAACCCATGACCTTTAAATGTAGTCTCACCCACCCTCAGTGGAAAAAGCCTGCTTGCGTTTACCTTGTCTGCAACCCCTCATAAATTTGTAAACCTCCATCAAATCCCGTCTCAATCTTCTATATTCCAGGGAATGAAGCCCTAACCTACTCATTCTTTCCCTATGATTCAGGTCCTCAAGTCCGGGCAACAACTTTCTGCAAATTTCCTCTGCACTTTTCAATCTCGTTTACATCTTTCCTGTAGTTAGGTGAGCAAAACCGGTCACAATGCTCTTTTTCTCATCCACTGAACCTTCTTTCGTTCTTCAACAAATCCCTTGTCACTACCGCTGGCTCTTCTCCCCCTTTCCCTTCTGAGTCAGAGAGACAGAGTCAATGCCAGAGACCTGATCACTGTGGCTTTCCTCTGCTAGGTCGTCCCCCCCAACCCCAAAGTGACACACCTGTTTCTCAGGGGAAAGTCCACAGCAGTACCCTGCTCTGGCCACCTATCCCCTTTCCCCTTCTTGATAACTCAGTTACCTGTGTCCTGCACCATGGGTGTAACTACCTTCCTGGATGGTAGCTGCCTGTCTACCAGTGGCTCAGCCTCCCGAATGATCCACAGTTCATCCAGTTCCAACTCCAACTCCATAACTCACTCTGTTAGAAGCTGCATTTCGATGCACTTCTGGCAGGTGTAGTCGTCAGGGACATTGGAGGTCTCCCTGCCTTCTCACATCCCACAAGTCAACTATCCTGCTTGGCATCTCAGCTACTCTAAATGTGCAACGAGGGTTAAGATAAATGAGTGTTTAATGACTCTAAGCTTGTACCTGCTGGAGTTTAGAAGAATGACAAGGAATCTCATTGAACCCTATCAAATATTGAAAGCCCCAGATAGAGTGGGTTTGGAGAGGATGTTTCCTACAGTGGTGGAGTCTAGGATAGAGCGCACAGCCTCAGAATAGAGAGATGTCCATTTAAGTCAGAGGCGAGGAGAAACTTCTTTATCAAGAGGGTGTTAAATATGTGAATTCATTAATTAGTAAGGATGTCAAAGGGTACGGGGAGAAGGCAGGAGAATGAGATTGAGAAGGATAATAAATCAGCCATGATTGACTTGACAGGCCGAATGGCCTAATTCTGTTCCTATGTCTTATAGTCTTCTGATCTAACATTAAATTAATCACAAACATTTATAGTACATTTTTACGATTCTTTTCTTTTTTAGATTGTGATTGGAAGCAGATGCTTCTCTTAAAAGCAGCTCAGAACATGCAGAAGTCCTGCTGAGTTCAAATATTGGAACTATGTAGCAATGGGCCTTTGTGTGGCCTTCAGTTAGTACCGGCGAAAATACTGTTAGGGCACCGCTCGAAAGGAGAAGGAATGAGCTGAGAAGTCATCGAATCCCAGTGGAAGCATGATCACGTTGCAAGTCAGATTAGGACTTGACAGGTGTGCTGGATTTTCAGTTTGCTGGTTCCCTGTCTGCTGAAACTCAACACCGACTTCTCAAATAGCCTTGTATTTGGGGAAACCAGAACTTAATGTAGAGCTGCCTCAGCTGTGTGCATGTCATGGTTAGTGGAGTGGATCTTCATTTTTATACTTTATTCTCACCAAACAACTGATACTAGAACGTATAATCATCACAGTGATATTTGATTCTGCGCTTCCTGCTCCCTGGATTACAAATCAATAGTAAATATTAAAAATTTAAATTATAAATCATAAATAGAAAATAGAAAAATGAGAAGTAAGGTAGTGCAAAAAAACCGAGAGGCAGGTCCGGATATTTGGAGGGTACGGCCCAGATCCGGGTCAGGATCTGTTCAGCAGTCTTATCACAGTTGGAAAGAAGCTGTTCCCAAATCTAGCTGTACGAGTCTTCAAGCTCCTCAGCCTTCTCCCGGAGGGAAGAGGGACGAAAAGTGTGTTGACTGGGTGGGTTGTGTCCTTGATTATCCTGGCAGCACGGCTCCGACAGCATACGGTGTAAAGTGAGTCCAAGGACAGAAGATTGGTTTGTGTGATGTGCTGGGCTGTGCTCACGATCTTCTGCAGCTTCTTCCGGTCTTGGACAGGACAACTTCCATACCAGGTTGTGATGCACCCTAGAAGAATGCTTTCTTCGGTGCATCTATAAAAATGAGTGAGGGTTTTAGGGGACAGGCCAAATTTCTTTAGTTTTCTCAGGAAGTAAAGGCGCTGGTGGACCTTCTTGACAGTGGACTCTGCTTGGTTGGACCAAGTCAGGTCATTTGTGATAATGACACCGAAGAACTTAAAGCTTTTGACCTGTTCCACTTGCGCACCACCGATGTAAGTTGGGTCATGCGGTCCGCTACTCCTTCTGAAGTCAACAACCAATTCCTTCACCTTGCTGACGTTGAGGATAGGTTATTGGCTTTGCACCATGCCACCAGGTTCTTAATGTTCTGTCTGTACTCAAACTCATCATTACCCGAGATCTGAGACCAGAATGACATTTTGCGATACAGCGTGGATAGGTTATTCTGGCCCAATGCGCCAAACCATCCAGCGACCCACCTACTTAACACCAGCCTAATGACAGGACAATTACAATGGACATTTAACCAACTACTTTAACTGGCACGGCTTTGCACTGTGGGAGGAAACCAGAGCACCCGAAGAGAAACCCATTGCCATCATGGGGAGTACGTACAAACCCCTTACAGACGTTGTCAGAATTGATCTGCGAACTCCAATGCCCCAAACTGTAATAACGTCATGCTGACCGCTACGCTACCTTTGTGCCGCATCTTTGAGGGCTGAATCCCTGCGATCATTTTGTATGCAAAAGAATGCAGAGGAAATTGGCCATCATATACGTTTGCATAAAACTGGGTGCATTCTTTTGGTGAAAGATAAGCATCTGACAGATTATGATAATTGACTGCTCAGAGAAGGCAAAAGAAACAAGTAGACCTGCAAAAATTAACTTGCAATTAACCTTGGTAGTTCAAGCTGTGAACTGGTTAAAATGATAATAACAACTGCATTTCAGAATCCAAATCGGAATCGGAAACAGGTTTAATATCATTGGCAGGGTGCTCAAAGCCTGTGCCCCTCAGCTATGTGGAGTACTTCGCCATGTATTCAACCTGAGCCTGAGGCTCCGGAGGGTTCCTGTGCTGTGGAAGATGTCCTGCCTCATCCCTGTGCCGAAGACACCGTGCCCCAGCGGCCTCAATGACTACAGACCGGTGGCATTGACCTCCCACATCATGAAGAGCCTGGAGAGACTTGTTCTGGAGCTGCTCTGGCCTATGGTCAGGCCACACTTAGATCCCCGCCAGTTCACCTACCAGCCCCGACTAGGAGTTGAGGATGCCATCGTCTACCTGCTGAACCATGTCTACGCCCACCTGGACAAGCTAGTGGGCACTGTGAGGGTCATGTTGTTTGACTTCTCCAGTGCGTTCAACACCATCCGCCCTGCTTTGCTGGGGGAGAAGCTGACAGCGATGCAGGTGGATGCTTCCCTGGTATCATGGATTCTTGATTACCTGACTGGCAGACCACAGTGCGTGTGCTTGCAACACTGTGTGTCCGACAGAGTGATCAGCAGCACTGGGGCTCCACAGGGGACTGTCTTGTCTCCCTTTCTCTTCACCATTTACACCTCGGACTTCAACTACTGCACAGAGTCTTGTCATCTTCAGAAGTTTTCGGATGACTCTGCCATAGTTGGATGCATCAGCAAGGGAGATGAGGCTGAGTACAGGGCTACGGTAGGAAACTTTGTCACATGGTGTGAGCAGAATTATCTGCAGCTTAATGTGAAAAAGACTAAGGAACTGGTGGTAGACCTGAGGAGAGCTAAGGTACCGGTGACCCCTGTTTCCATCCAGGGGGTCAGTGTGGACATGGTGGAGGATTACAAATACCTGGGGATACGAATAGACAATAAACTGGACTGGTCTAAGAACACTGAGGCTGTCTACAAGAATGGTCAGAGCCGTCTCTATTTCTTGAGGAGACTGAGGTCCTTTAACATCTGCCGGACGATGCTGAGGATGTTCTACGAGTCTGTGGTGGCCAGTGCTATCATGTTTGCTGTTGTGTGCTGGGGCAGCAGGCTGAGAGTAGCAGACACCAACAGAATCAACAAACTTATTCGTAAGACCAGTGATGTTATGGGGATGGAACTGGACTCTCTGACGATGGTGTCTGAAAAGAGGATACTGTCCAAGTTGCATGCCATCTTGGACAATGTCTCCCATCCACTACATAATGTACTGGGTGGGCACAGGAGTACATTCAGCCAGAGACTCATTCCACCGAGATGCAACACAGAGCGTCATAGGAAGTCATTCCTGCCTGTGGACATCAAACTTTACAACTCCTCCTTTGGAGGGTCAGACACCCTGTGCCGATAGGCTGGTCCTGGACTTATTTCATAATTTACTGGCATAATTTACATATTACTATTTAACTATTTATGGTTCTATTACTATTTATTATCTATGGTGCAACTGTAACGAAAACCAGTTTCCCCCTGGGATCAATAAAGTATGACTATGACTGTGACTATATGTCGTGAAATTTGTTAACTTTGCGGCAGCAGTACAATGCAATACAGAATGATAGAAGAAAAAGAGAAAACTATGAATTACAGTGTATATAAATATATATATTAGTTAAGTTAAATAAGTTGTGCAAAAAAAAAAGTAGTGAGATAGTTTTCACGGGTTCAATGTCCATTCGGAAATGGGGTGGCAGAGGGGAAGAAGCTGTTCCTGAATCATTGAGTGTGTGCCTTCAGGCTTCTGTACCTCCATACTCATGGTAGCAATGAGAAGAAAGCAGGTTCTGAGCGGTGGAGGTCCTTAATGATAGTTGTCGCCTTCTCTTGGCACCGCTCCTTGAAGATGACCTAGATACTACGGAGGCTAGTGCCCATGATTGACCTGGCTAATTTTACAAGTCTCTGCAACTTTCTTCACTCCTGTGCAGTGGTCCCCCCTCCCCATACCAGATGGTGGTGTAGCCAGTTAGAATGCTCTCCACAGTACATCTGTAGAAATTAGCGAGGGTTGTAACTGTACACAGTTACTAGACTTCTTAAGGTCCTTGTTTGGTTCATCATAGTTTATCTGATGACCAGAATATGACTGAATAATTTTAATTTATGTTAGATTTCTGTAATAGAAGCTCATCATTTAGCATATGAGAGTTTTGTATTTAAATTCTCTGCACTAGCTTCCTTTTCACCAGCAATCAAAATGCTGGTGGACCTCAAAAGGTCAGGCAGCATTTGTGGAAGATAGTGACAGTCAGTGCTTCAGAACAATATCGGAATGACCTTTCATCCCGTCCAGACCTCATCCGGAAACATTAACAGTATGTTTCTCTCCACCGATACTGTTTGACCCGCTCAGTTCCCCAGAAATTTGTTTCCAGCATCTGCAGTCTCCTATCTTCCTCTTTGCCAGTTCATCTCCACCTTTCAATGCCTCGTTTCGTTCCTGTCTCGCCATGTGTCCAACCAGCCTGGCTCATTTGGATATGTGGAATGGATCCCGAAGCTGGAAAAGTATCCTTGTACGGATGATTCGGTTGTGCAGCTAGTGGAGACTCACAGCGCCACAATCCTGAGTTCGATTCTGACCCTGGATGCTGTTTGCATGGAGTTTGCACATTCTCTCTGTGGGTTAATTGGTCGGTGTAAGTTGCCCCTAGTATGCAATAAGTGATAGAATGTGAGGGAGGTTAATGAGAAGTAAAAGTAGGATTCATGTAGGTTTAGTGGAAAGTGAAGGTTTATGGTTGGTGCAGACCCAGATGGGCCGAAGTTCCTATTCCTATGCAATGTGTTTCCATTGACTCTATTGATAATATCCCAAAGTTTGAGAGGCCAACACTATGTAGATGACTTTTGTATCTTCATTACAGGAAGAGTCTGATTCAACTTTTTACAGAATTCTTCTGTGGGTCTGATAAATAATAATGTTGATTTTAAACACTCAGTGGCCACTTTATTGTCTACACCTGCTAGTTAATGCAAATAGCTGATCAGCCAACTCAGTGCAGACATGGTCAAGAGATTCAGTTGTTTCTGAGGCCAAACATCAGAATGGGAATGAAATGTGATCTAAATGACTTTGACCGTGAAATGATGGTTGGTGCCAGATGGGGTGGTTTGCTGATCTGCTGGTCTGCTGGTATTTTTATGCTGGGAGTTTAAAGAGAATGGTGGAAATGGTGCAAAAAACAAAAAAAAACACCCAGTGGGTGCTAGTTCTGTGGGCAAAAATACCTTGTTAATGAGAGAGGTCAGAGGAGAATGGCCAGTCTGGTTCAAGCTGACAGGAAGGCGACAGTAACTTAAATAACCACTGATTACAACAGTGGTGTGCAGGAGAGCATCTCTGGATGCACAACACATCGAACATTGAAGAACATGGACTACAGTAGCAGAAAACCATGAACATACACTCAGTGTCTAATTTATTAGGTACAGGAGGTATGTACGTATATTTTACAGATCTAATGTAATTCTGTGATTAAGTAGTTTACATTGCTTCATTTTAAACAGAAAAGATACACAGCCCAAGTTGATGATTTAACCGAGGAGAAAGTCATTCACATTTCTCATAGAGGGATACAGGTTGAATTATGTGTAGAACAAAGGTAACCACTCAGAGTGTTCTGACAGTAGAATACAGATACTGTCTTTGAACATACAGATGGAGCATCAATAGATTGCTAGGAATATTTGGATTACGGAGACCTTCTCAAGCAGCTCCCCACAGAGCTCCTGTATAACTTTGCCCACTTTACAGAGACAACTTCAAGCACAGTAACATTTCCCAGGGCCCTCGGGGGAAATCAGAAAAAAATCTGACAGGGAGTCACATTGAGGGATGTGAGGACAGCTGACCAAAAGCTTAAGGGCTATCAGAAAGGAGAAGAGATAGATTAGATAGATTTAGGAAGAGAATACTAAGGCTTAATGCCTTGGCAGCTGGGGACACTAATGAGGAAGCAAATGAAACTGGAGCTGTGCTGGAGGAAAAGATTGTGGAGAGTTTGGCATCATGGTAAATCTAAAGGAGGTCAGAGAGAAAAGCAGGGGCAAAGGATTTAAAAACAATAGAACATATGCTCAGTGGCCTCCTGTACCTAATAAAATGGCCACTGAGTTAATGATCATGGTCCTCTGTGCTGTAGCCTATCCACTTCAAGGTTAGACAAGTTGTGCATTCAGAGATGCTCTTCTGCATACCAAAGTTGTAACGCATTGTTAATTGTTACTCTCAGCCTTCCTGTCAGCTTGGTCCGGTCTGACCATTGCCCGCTGACCTCTTTCATTAAAAGGCATTTTTGCCCACAGAACTGCCGCTCAATGGGTGTCTTTTGTTTTTTGATCATTCTATGTAAACTCTGGAGTCTGTTGTGCATGAAACTCCCAAGGTATCAGCAGTTTCTGAGATACTCAATCCACCCAGTCTGGCACCAACAATCATTCCATGGTCTAAGTCGCTTAGATCACATTTCCTCCCCATTTTGTTGTTTGGTCTGCACAACCAAACTTCTTAACTATGTCTGCATACTTTTATGCATTGAGTTGCTGTCACGTGATTGGCTGATTAGATATTTGCATTGCAGGTGTACAGGTGTACCTAATTAAGTGGCCGCTGAATGTATACCAAAATTAATTTTATTCATAATAGAAATGTATTTACAAGAATAAACTACGCAATGCTTTTCATTGTTACATTCATAGTCAATGCATCAAGTAGTGCTTTATTACGTTCCAGAAGCAGTGTTGCTGCTCATCCCATCCCCTGGGCTGGTACACTATTACGATAATCGAGGGGCTTCCTCACCCTTCCTTTCCAGTAGCTGAAACACTCTTTACTCTGGGTCCTTCCCCATGGGGCTTCAGTGCATCCCTCAGCACGTACTCCTGTGGCCTGGAATGCGTCAGTTGGCATGTGTACAGGCATTCTGACATCAACAAGCATGGCAGATCACTTCAGTCCTACAGGTTCTTCAATAATCTCACCAGATTAGGATAGAAGAGCACGTTTCACAAACTTCCTGATGAATATATTACTCCAATCCCTCTAACTGCCTTCCCAATTTAAGACAGAAGACATTACCCCATAAGCCATAGGAGCAGAAGTAGGCCATTCAGCCCATCGCGTCTGCTCCACATGTTCCATCATGGCTGATTTATTATCCGTCTCAACCCCATTCTCCTGCCTTT
The DNA here is from genome assembly GCF_030028105.1 of Mobula birostris. Lineage (NCBI taxonomy): Eukaryota > Metazoa > Chordata > Chondrichthyes > Myliobatiformes > Myliobatidae > Mobula > Mobula birostris. The sequence continues at coordinate 19,380,280 of NC_092373.1, read as the reverse complement.
TCCCTGTAACCTTTGACACCCTTACTAAACAAGAACCTATCAGCCTCTGCTTTAAACATACCTAATGACTTGGCCTCCTCAGAAGCTGTTGGCAATGAATTCCACAGATTCACCACCCACTGGCTAAAGAAATTCCTCCTCAACTCCATTCTAAAGGGGGCATCCTTCTATTCCGAGGCTGTGCCATTGATGTTGGGTGGGACTACAGCTAGAAGTCATGGGTTAAGGGTGAAAGGTGAAAAGTTTAAGGGGAACATGGGGGAAACTTCTTCACTGAGAGGGTCCTGAGAGAGTGGAACAAGCTGCCAGCACAAGTGGTGGATGCAAACTTAATTTGAATGTTTACGAGGTTTAGAGAGGTACATGGAGGGTAGGGGTATGGAGGGCTGTGGTCCCAGTGGAGGTCAATGGGAGTAGGCATTTTAAATGGCTCAGCACAGATTAGATGGGCCAGAGGGTCTACTTCTGTGCTGTATTTTTCTATGACTCGATGATTACTATGATTATGTGTACTACTGTGTTTTACACCTTGTTTCGGAGAAATGTTGTCTCATTTCTATATACATTATATGGTTATATATGTTAGCATGTATATAGTTAACTGACAAGAAACTTGACTCTACGGTCCTGAACTCTCCCACTGCAGGAAGCATCCTTTATATCGAGGCTTTTCAATATTCGTCAGGTTCAATGAGATCTGCCCTTCATTGAGTTGAATTGAATCGACTTTATTACTTGCATCCTTCATATACATGAGGAGTAAAAATCTTTACACTACGTCTCTGTCTAAATGTGCAATGTGCAATTTATAGTAATTTATAATAAATAGTACGTACAACAGGACAGTCAATATAACATAGAAATACAGTTATGTCAGCATGAGTTAATCAGTCTGATGGCCTGGTGGAAGAAGCTGTCCCGGAGCCTGTTGGTCATAGCTTTTATGCTGTGGTGCCATTTCCCAGATGGTAGCAGCTGGAACAGTTTGTGGTTGGGGTGACTCGGGTCCCCAATGATCCTTTGAGCCCTTTTTACACACCTGTCTTTGTAAATGTCCTGAATAGTGGGAAGTTGACATCTACAAATGCGCTGGGCTGTCCGCACCACTCACTGAAGAGTCCTGTGATTGAGGGGAGTACAGTTCCCTCAATCTATAATCTCTAGCAAGTACAGGCCCAGAGCCATCAATCACTCCTCATTCATTAACCTTTTAATTTCCAGTATCATTCTCATCAACCTCCATTGGACCCTCTCAGCTCCCGGACATTAAAACTCTCACCAATGCACTTCATCGGTGAATGATCTTTTGTTGCTGAATGTAAATGTAAATTCCGGAACCTGGGCCTTAGTACTCAGATCTGCAGTTGGATCTTCAACTTCCTCACAGACAGGACCCAGGCTGTAAAAATAGGGGACAAGCTCTCCTCTGCAATCACTCTGAGCACCGGTGCCCCACAAGGCTGTGTACTCAGCCCCCTGCTGTACTCACTGTACAGCCATGATTGTGTAGCTAAGTTTCCATCAAACTCAATATATAAGTTTGCTGATGACACAACAATTGTAGGCCGTATCTCGGGTAATGATGAGTTTGAGTACAGAGAGGAAATGAAGAACCTGGTGGCATGGTGCAAAGACAATAACCTATCCCTCAACATCAGCAAGATGAAGAAATTTGTTGTTGACTTCAGAAGGAGTAGCGAACTGCACAACCCAATTTACATCGGTGGTGCGCAAGTGGAACAGGTCAAAAGCTTTAAGTTTCTCAGGGCCAGTATCACAAATGACCTGACTTGGTCCAACCAAGCAGAGTCCACTGCCAAGAAGGCCCACCAGTGCCTTTACTTCCTGAGAAAGCTAAAGAAATTTGGCCCGTCCCCTAAAACCCTCACTAATTTTTATAGATGCACCGTAGAAAGCATTCTTCTGGGGTGCATCACAACCTGGTATGGAAGTTGTCCTGTCCAAGACTGGAAGAAGCTGCAGAAGATCGTGAACACAGCCCAGCACATCACACAAACCAATCTTCCATCCTTGGACTCACTTTACATCGCACGCTGTGGAGCAGTGCTGCCAGGATAATCAAGGACACGACCCACCCAACCAACACACTTTTCGTCCCTCTTCCCTCCGGGAGAAGGCTCAGGAGCTTGAAGACTCGTATGGCCAGATTTGGGAACAGCTTCTTTCCAACTGTGATAAGACTGCTGGACAGATCATGACCTGGATCTGGGCCGTACCCTCCAAATATCCAGACCTGCCTCTCGGTTTTTTTGCACTACCTTACTTCCTATTTTCTATTTTCTATTTATGATTTATAATTTAAATTTTTAATATTTACTATCGATTTGTACTCCAGGGAGTGCGAAGCACAGAATCAAATATCGCTGTGATGATTGTACGTTCTAGTACAATCTAGTTTGGCGACAATAAAGTATAAAGTATAAATGTTTTGCTTTCATCACCACTTGACACCTTGCAAGACAATTTATGGAGCGCCTCATTACAAAGGCTGGAATTTTGCATTACATGTAATGTTCTTTTACCCTCCAGATCTTGCTTTAATTAATATGTTTGCAGGGAATACTAGTTTGCCTCTGCCTCTCAAAATGAATAATTTATTTGAGCCACTAAAGAATTCCAATTGCATTTTTTCCCAAATGCCTATTCAAACGGTGGCCTCATTGTGTTTGTTCCTGATATCAGAAATAACTGCAGAGCTGGGGGCAGAGGGTTGGGCAGCAAGGGACAGAATGGAAAAATAATTAATTTCGTTGCTTTCGTGTGTCATTCTGTTAGATAATATGTTTTTGTTATAGATATATTTATGGATTAATGGGAAAGAAATATGCTTGTTATTGCCAGACAAAACATACATTCAGTGGCCACTTTATTAGTTACATCTGCTCATGAATGCAAATATCTAATCAGCCAACCATGCAATAGCAACTCAATGCATAACAGGATGGGGGATTGGTCAAGAGGTTCAGTTGTTGTTCAGAGAATGGCCAGACTGGTTCAAGCTGACAGATAGATATACTTTATTGATCCCGAGGGAAATTGGGTTTCGTTACAGCCGCACCAACCAAGAATAGAGCATAAATATAGCAATACAAAAACCACAAGCAATCAAACAACAATATGCAAACTATGCCAGATGGAAATAAGTCCAGGACCAGTCTATTGGCTCAAATTGACAGTAACTCAAATAGCCCACAATACAACAGTGGTGCGCAGGACAGCATCTCTGAACGCACAATGGAGATCAAAGTTCAAAGCATATTTATTATCAAAGTATGTGCACATTATACAACCGTGAGATTCGTCTCCTTACCGGCAGCCGTGAAACGAAGAAACCACAAGAGAACCCATTAACAAAAAGAAGACTGTCAAACACCCAATGCGCAGAGAGGGAAAACAAATAGTGCAAACAATAGAACTAAGCAAATAACTTCAGAGCCGAAGTTTTATGAAAGTCACAAAGCCGAGCAAATATTGAGCATGTTGAACCCTCGGAGTGGATGGGCGACAGCCGCAGACAACCACAAACTTACACTCAGATGCCATTTTATTAGGTACAGGAGGATCCTAACAAAGTGGCCACTGAGTGAATGTTCGAGTTCTGGCCAGTTATATTGACTTGGTTCTAACTTTATTGAAGCTGAATAACCTCACACAGAATCACAGTATCAAAGCACATTGTTACAGAATAGAAGGAAACATCTAATGAATTCACCTGCTTTCCAGGCAATGCATTGCTACTGCCATAAAAAAGTTCAGAGATCAAAGTTCAGAGTAAATTTATTATCATCAAAGTACATATATGTCACCATACACTACTGTGAGATTAATTTTCTTTCAGGCATTCATAGTAGGATTTACACAGTGAATAGTAGGGCACTGAAGAGTGCAGTAGGACTTCTGGTATTTACCCCGCCCCTCTCCTTCACCATTCCCTGTTCCCATTTCTCTCTCTCACCTTATCTCCTTACCTGCCCATCAGCTCCCTCTGGTGCTCCTCCCCCTTCCCTTTCTTCCACGGCCTTCTGTCCTCTTCTATCAGATTCCCCCTTCTCCAGTCCTTTGTCTCTTTCACCAATCGACTTCCCAACTCTTTAGTTCACCCTCCTTCCCCTCTCCCAGTTTCACCTATCACCTACGACTTTGTATTTCTTCCTCCCTCCCCCACCTTCTTACTCTGACTTCTCATCTTTTTCTCCAGTCCTGATGAAAGGTCTCAGCCTGAAACATCGACTGTTTGCTCTTTTCCATAGATGCTGCCTGGCCTGCTGAGATCCTCCAGCATTTTGTGTGTGTGTTGCTTTATTTGCGGGACTGAGGACAGATCTTCAGAAATGATAACACCAGGAATTTGAAGTTGCTGACCTGCTCCACCTTTGGTCCCCTGATGAGGACAGGTTCATGTACCTCAAGTGTCCTCCTGTGTAGTCAATAATCAGGTCCTTGGTCCTGCTGACATTGAGTGAGAGTTTGTTGTTGTGGCACCACTCAGCCAGTTTTCTCCAAAATGTTGATTCATCACCACCTTTGATTTGTCCAACGACAGTGGCTTCTTCAGCAAAGTTAAATATGACGTTGGAGCTGCGCTAGCCTCACAGTCGTAAGTGTTAAGTGAGTAGAGCAGGGGGCTAAGCACACAGCCTTGTGGTGCCCCTGTGCTGATGGAGATGTGGAGGAGATGTTGTTGACAATCTGAACTGACTGAAGTCTGCAAGTGAGGAAATCGAGGATTCAGTTGCACAAAGAGGTATTGAGGTATTGAGCCTAGGTCTTGGAGCTTATTGATTAGTTTTGAGGAGAATGCCTAGCTGTAATCAAAGAAGACCATCCTGATGTATTCAACTTCACTGTCCAGATATTCAGGGTTGAGTGAAGAGCCAATGAAATGGCATCTGCTGTTGACCTATTACGATGGTAGGTAAAGTGGAGTGGATCCAAGTCACTTCATCGTCAACCCCTCAAAGCACTTTATCACTGTGGTTGTAAGTGATACTGTCACTTGTCCTTTGTGCTCTTTATTCACCTTTGAAACTTATAGAACTTTTTATGTCTTGCACTGTACAATTTTCATGACGTATGTCAGTGACAATTAACCTGGTGCTGAGTCTGATTCTGACATTCAGAGATTAGGATACGAACAGATCTTATCGAATGGCAGATCAAGCCTGAAGGAGTTCCTAAATCATATGGTCATATGTCCACTGCACACATCCCTCGAGGCCAGTGCTACTTTTTCAGCATAAAGGTGAATCTTCACCATGCATTTGAATTTACACTGCCATTAACTCTGTTTCAAGAATGCAGATGCATGAAAACTTTCAACAATGTAATGAGCAAGGCAAGTCATACATTAATGCAGTAGCTTTCATGTCCTAGGGTCATAAAAAATTGCTGCAAACTTCCACAAGACCTGTTCTAGCACAGTTTTCTAAAGGATGAAAAATCCTGAAATGGGGTCTCAACCCAGAGAGTTGACAATTCCTTTCCCCCCCACCCCTCAAAGACACAGCTCAACCCATGAATTCTTCCGGCAGTTTTTGCTCCATGTTCCAGCAGCTGCTGTCTCCGCATTTCCGGGAAACCGGGCGCACCTCCATGGACTCTGTGCTTCCTGCTGCCTCAGTAAAGCAGCCAGCGTAATCAAAGTCCCCTAGACATCCTCTGTCCTACCCTCTCCCATCAGGCAGAAGATGCAAATGCTGAAAGCACGTAACCCCAGGCTCAAGGACAGATTCTACCCCACTGTTAAAAGACTATGAAATAGTTCCCTAGTACAATAAAATATGCTTTTGACCCCACAATCTAGCGTGTTATCAACTTACACTTTGTTTACCTGCACTGCACTTTCTCTGTGTGTTGCACTTTATTCTTCATTCTTTTATTGTTTACCTTGTTCTGCCTCAATGCATAGTGTAATGATTTGATCAGTATGCAAGACAAGCTTTTCATATAACTCAGAACATATAACAATAATAAACCAATTCCAATTCCACTTGAATCTCTTTCTGAAGGATGATGTTGGTTATGAAACCTTCTCTGCTCTTCTTCAAAGAGATCCATTTGATCTTTAATTTACCCCATTTACTTTAAACCTTCATAAGAAAGACAGGACCTCCTGCAGTGAAAAATTCCAGCCATTATTATATTAGATTACCACCTTAATGTGATTTTACACTTAAGTGGGATTGGAATTTCATTCGCATTAGAATTGATTGGTGAGCCATGTCTAAGGCATCAGTGATCAGAGACTGGAGACCTGGTAAACTGTGACTTCATGAGGCATTGGTCAGACTACATTTGGAGTATTGTGAGCAGTTTTGGGTCCCTTACCTAAGGAAAGATGTGCTGGCATTGGAGAGGATCCAGAGGAGGGTCGCAAAAAATGATTCCAGGAATGAAAGGGTTAACACATGAGGACCATCTGAAGGCCCTCAGCCCGTATTTGCTGGAGCTTAGAAGAATGAGGAGGAACTCGTTGAAACCTTTTGAATATTGAAAGGGTTAGATAGAGGGGATGTGGAGAGGATGTTTCCTATAGTTGGGGAGTCTAGGGCCAGAGAGCACAGCCTCAGAATAGAAAGAGATGAAGAGGAATTTCTTTAGTCAGAGGGCAGTGAATCTGTGGAATTCATTGCAATGGACAGCTGTGGAGGCCAAGTCATTAGGTATATTTAAAGCAGAATTTGATTGGTTCTTGATTTGTAAGGGTGTCAAACGTTAGGGGAACAAGTTAGAAGAGTGAGAGAGAAAATAAATCAGCCATGATCAAATAGCACTATAGATGATGGGCCAAATGGCCTAATTTTGCTCCTACAGTGTATCTTCTATGACCTTATGGTTTTAAACTGATCAGGACATTCATAGCCCTATCTCAGCAATGGAACACTACATATCACGTCTTGCACTGCTGTGGACTTGCTCTGGTTGTGTCTATTTTTGCACGAGGGTCTTGTTTGGGCATAACCTTTTTTTCTATCTCTCTCTCTCTTCAGTATAAGTATAATTTATATTCTGTGTGTTGTACTAGTGATGCTGCTTCAAGTTTTACTTTGTTTGTACCTATACCTCACTGCACATGACACTAAACTGGATTTGAGTTGACCCATAGCATTGGAACTGTAAACACAAGTGATTCGGCAGATGCTGGAAAATCAGAGCAACACACCCAGACTGCTGGAGGAAATTCAGCCGGTCAGTGTCTATGGAGGGGAATAAACAGTCAATGTTTTGGACTGAGACCCTTCATCAGGACAGGAAAGGGAAGGAGAAAAAGACAGAATAAGCCTGGAACAGTTACTGAATAAGAAGAATAAATATTGACAAGCTGGATTGCTTTCATCTACGACTGACCCAGTGCAAGATGAGGAACTGCTAAATGCTTGTTCTTGCGGAAACATGGCTCCAGAGCGACATCCCATACACCATCAATCTTCAGGCCATGACACCCAGGGACTTGTTCTAATATTATTTTGTGACTGTATGTGCTATCATAACTCTATGAGCTGTGTGTGACCATATGTACTATTTCATATATGTGCTATGTGTATGGTATACATATCATCGATGTGTATGGCTGAATGACAATTAAACTTGAATTTAATTATAAATAGAATTGTCTCTTATCTGTTGTCTTAAATAGTATACCTTTACTTAATCTGATTATTTACATATTTACTTATTTGCAATTGTCCCCTTGTTTAAATACCAGACTCCCCCATCCTCTTTACTGCTAAATTCACACTCCCACATTCTCACTGTCTTTATTTAGCTGAGTATGACTAATCTTCCTTTGCCTAGTTTCAAGGTTTCAAAGCTACCAAGGGAGTACTGTGAAAACAGAGACGCAAAAGGTCCTGCAGACACCAGAAATCTTGATCAATTCATACGAAATGCTGGAGGAACTCATCGATACTGCCTGACCTGCTGAGTTGCTCCAGCATTTGGTGTGTGTAGCTCCATGAAAAGAGATTATCCAAACAGGGAAATAATGTCCAAGGAGTGATATTCAGCTACTCCCCTAGGGGGAGCCAAGCTTCGGCTGCACAGCGAACCTCTGACTGAGAAGTTGTAATGCTATGGGCATCGTTCTTGGTGCAGGCTGCAAGAGACAGAAAAACACATTCGCCAGCGTCAATGAATAAGGGCTACGAAAACTGAAAAGCCAATATTCAATTAGACTCAGCTCCCAGGAATAAAATTTCAATGATTTTCATTAGCCTTTGAATGTATGATGTACCCCTGCAGCTGTTGGTACAGTTGTAGATGCAACCACAGACAAAAAGGTAAAGATGCAGCCGTGGTGATGTTCTTACAAACATGTTTGAGAGTTGTTTTCCCCTAGGAAATGCTGAGTGAATATGTAATGAAAAGAGCCAGATTACATTATGAAATTGCTGACTGCCCTTGAAATTGGCAGATGCTGAGCTGAAAATATAATATGATTTTGTAACAGACAAAAAATGCTGGGGGAACTCAGCAAGTCAAGTGGTATCTTGAAAGGGGGAAGAAGGTGGAATCTTTCACTCCTCCACCTTCTTATTCTGGCTTCTTTCCCCCTTCCTCTCCAGTCAAAGATTCAAAGATTCAAAGATTCAAAGTATATTTATTATCAAAGTACGTACATATAATACAGCTCTCAGATTTGTCCTCCCACTGGCAGCCGTAAAACAAAAAAACACCATGGAGCCCGTTCAAGAAAACGTCAAAGACCCAATGCGCGAGATCAAGAACAAATTGCGCAAACAGCAGAACATGAGCGATCAACACACAGAATTTCAAACTTCAAACCAGGGGACCAGTAGTGTTCTGTTCAGTTCAGTTCAGTTCAGTGCCTCACCACGAGCCAATTGATGCTGCATGGACATCCTCCGCCAAAGTGCCCCAGACAACGTCGATCAAACTGATCAAAACCAGCAAAAAAAAAAGAGCAACCAGAATCCAGGAACACATGCAACTTCAACCTCAAAATCCCCCAAAATGAGTCCACAGCCTCGCTGATCAATCCTGGCAACATTGATCCCAAGACTCTTGTACTTTCCTCTGACAGTAGCTAGTGAGAGGGAAAGGAAGACTAGACAGATGCAGGTAGATGGCGCCGAACACCCGCCTATCCTCCACACTTGTCCTCAATGACTTCAGTCTTGCTCAAAACCTCAATCAGCAAGAAGCAGTAGAGTTGATCATGGGCTTGCATCCTGTCTCCAGGCTTCCCGGCCTCTAGGCTCCACTCTCTGCACCAAGCCTCACCAAGCTCCCTCAGAGACAGCAAAACACCTGATCATTCAATCGGTCCCAAAATATACCATCAAACTGTAAATCACAGGTTCCAATTGCACGCAGCTGAGTAGCAGAATCATATTTGAAAGAAGAAGAAGTAGTTTCGTGAACTTTCAGCAAGACATTGCCACTGGTCGTGTTGTTCACTGGTGCCATCTTGTAACAAGGCCCAGTACTTAGACAAAAATAGGATCCTGCCCTCACCGGCTGGTGGCGTAGTGGCATCAGCGCCGGACTTTGTAGCGAAGGTTCCTGAGTTCGAACCCAGCCGGCTTCCCTGGCACGCTTTCCATCCGTGCTGGGTTGAGCATCGAGCTAACAACTCGACCTCGTAAAAAAGAAATTGCCTGCTACAGAATGCTCTCTCATGAGTTTAAAGGCAATTTCTCTTCTCTCCTGCCCCTACACCTCCTCACTTACCATCAGGGCCCTAAGCAGTCCTTCCAGGTGAGACAGTCATTCACATATGAATCCCTCAGTGTTATTTATTGCATCCAACATAGCCTCCTTCATATTGATGAAACCTGACGCAGACTGGGACGCAGACTGGGGGGAAAATCGCTTTGTCGAGAACCTTTGCTCTGTCTGCTGTACCAGTCAGGACCCCCCAGGGACCAGCCATTTTAATTCCACTTACTTTCCCATATGGACATGGCCTCTTCCACTGATAGGTAGAGTAGAATTCATGTTGGTGGAGGAGCAACTCATATTCCACATGGGTTGTGTCCAACCTGACGGCACGAACATTGACTACTCTGACCTGGTAACTGCTCCCCTCTGCCCCTTTCCCTCTTCTTTGCCTCCCCCCAATCCAATTGGCCTCTATCACCCCATCTCATGCCCCAACCCCACTCCCACCCTCACCATCTGCCCATCACCCACACACTCCTCCCACTGGCTCCCCTCCCCACATCCCTCACCTCTATCCCACGTTCCAACCCCCTCTCCTATCACATTTCATCTTCTTCAGCCTTTTATCACCATCAGAGTATGTAGAGGAGGCTTGAGTCAAAAGCAGAGTGGCAGAGACAATTCAGCAGTAAGTAATAACTTTAATAATAGACTACAAAATAACAATACACAAAACAAGAGAAAACACAACATGTAACAAGGTAACTAAAGGCTAGGAGCATCTGGTCGAGCCAGTTGGTCTGATGAATGAACAAGGACTGTGAATGAGACCTGGGTTTAAATAGGTTGCAGGTGATGGGTTAGAAGTAAGTGGCAGGTGACTTCTATCAGCTGGGTGAAGACTAGGAGGTGTCTGCCGGTACAGGCCTGACTGGAATGACCCCCTCCCCACCTTCCTACAGCTGGCAGCCAATGCCCAGGAAGGTTTGGACTGGTCTGGCAGAAGTCATCCCCCGCGATGAGCAATGGCTCCAAGATGTAACTGAATGGCACCCAAGATCTCTCCTCCGGGCCACACCACTCCCAGTCAATCATGTATTGCACACCCCAATCACAGCAATGTGAACCCATCAACCAGTGAACCATGTACATTGGACCACCTTCTGCCATCCTCGGTTCTGGAGGTGCAGGCTCAGGTGGGTTGAGTGGTCCTTGCACAACCGACTTGAGGCAGGACAAGTGGAAGGTAGGTGTGATCCTGAGGAACGATGGCAGCTGGTGATGGTAATTGCCTGGACTGATGCAGTAGGTAATATTGAAGGGACCAATGAATCAGGGCGAGAGCTTATGGGATTCAATGCGCAGGGGCAGATCTTGGATAGACAGCCAGACCCAGTCCCCAGGCCGGACTGGTCTGGCTGGCGGTTGTCTTGGTGGCAGTAGGCACGGCTGGCAGCTAGGATGGCCCTCCATGCACTCTGCCAAGCATTCCGGCAGCAGCTAAGCAGGGCCCTGGCGGATGGGGCCTCTACTATTGGCTCCTCCATGGGGAACAATGACAGCCACGAAGCACTTCAAGGGGTGACATACCAATGGCAGAGGAGGCGTGTAGACTGTGGAACAGTTTGGCCCGGGACAGACATGCTCTAGGGCTTGGCGGATCTGATTTTCAAGGTCCCAGATGATTGAGGTGAGGATCCGAGAAGGTGGAATGATGGGCCGAGGGTCAATTTCTGTTTCCGCTGGGCTGAACCCTCATGGTAGGGCATTCGGCTTAGTGTTCTTGGAACTGGGTCGGTAGGAGATGGTGAAGTTGGATTGTTCAAAGGAAGGGGCCCAGCAAGCCTGATGTGAGTTGAGTTGGCGGGTGTCTTGTATGAATGAAGTTCTGGTGGTCAGTCCAGATCAGGAAGGGTTCAGTTTCCATCAGCCAATGTCTCCATTCCTCCTAGGCCTATTTAATAGTGTACCCCAAAACAGCGCTCCGTAGGGTTGAACCTGTGAGAGAAGAAGGCACAAATCTGTGTCTTCCCATCCAGTCCTCTAGGGGAGAGGATGGCACTGGTGCCCACGTCAGATGCGTCCACCTCTTCTACAAAACATCCGGAGAACTTCAGATGGCAGAGAATGGGAAGCAGTGGTGGTGAAGCATCTCTTGAGGTCCTTGAAGGCATGGTCCATGGTAGCAGACCAGGCTATCTTTGTTGCAAGGTTGCTAGGTCAGAAATCTGTACTTGGTAAAATATAAAAATGTAAGCATTGAGGTACAAAAAAAATACAAAATGTACATTAAAAAGTAATAGGGCAAAACAGATGTGCAATGAAATACTTAATTGCACATTGTATAATTGTATACTTAAGGAGGGAGTTGTAGAGTCTTATAGCCACAGGGAGAAAGGATCTTTAGTAACTGAGGTGTACTGAATGCCACAGGGAGAAAGGATCTCCTGTGGCATTCAGTACACCTCAGTTACTAAAGGTGCTCTTCGGTTTGTCCAGTGTCCATGGAGGGGGTGGGAGGGATTGTCCATAATGCTCCATAGCTTCTGCAGCACCCTTCTCTCCGATACCACCACAAGGGAATCCAGTTCCACTCCCAGAACAGAACCAGCCTTGTCGATCTTCTTGGCATCAGCTGCTCTCACCCTGCTGCCCCAGCAGACTATGGCGTAGAATAGAACGCTGGCCACCACTGAGTCGTAGAACATCTGCAGCATAGTGCTACAGATGTTGAATGACCAGAGCCTCCTCAGGAAGTACAGTCAGCTCTGTCCCTTCTTGTACAGAGCCCCTGTATTTTCAGTCCAGTCCAGTTTATTGTCCAAGTGAGTTCCCAGGTATTTGTCGTCCTGGACAACTTCCTCATCTGTTCCCCTGATGGAGGTGACTTTTTTTTAGATTATGAGAACACTCAGTCCTCTTTTATTGTCATTTAGAAATGCATACCTGCATTAAGAAATGATACAATGTTTCTCCGGAATGATATCACAGAAAACAGGACAAACCAAAGACTAACACTGACAGAACCACATAATTATAACATATAGTTACAGCAGTGCAAGGCAATACCATAATTTGATGAAGAACAAACTATGGGCACGGTAAATAAAGTCTCAAAAGTTCCCGAGTCGATCGACTCCTGAGTCCCCGATAGCAGGCGGCAAAAGGGAGAAACTCCCTGCCATAAACCTCCAGGCACCGTCAACTTGGCAATGCATTGGACCACAGCCGACACTGAGTCCATCCGTCCGAAAACTTGGCGCTTCCGACCAGCCTCTCCGATACAGCCTCCCGAGCGCCATCCTCTGCCGAGCGCCTTTGACCTCACCCCGGCTGCTGAAATCAAGCAAAGCCGACGGGGCCTTCTGCTCCAGAGATTCCGGTTACCACACAATAGCAGTGGTAGCGAAGCGGGTATTTCAGAAGTTTCTCCAGATGTTCCTCCATACTCTCACGTCTGTCTCCATCAAATCAGAATTGTGCACGGTCCCCTACTTGACAGATAATAGACATCACCACCGAAGTGGCCGCACGCACTGCATCGCGCCACCATCTCCTCCTCCTCCACATCTGAGTGAGGGAGGTGAGAGGAGAGGTAATTTGGCTACAGTTTCTGCTGAACCAGCAGTAGAATTTGGAGGCCAAGATGCACTGTATTTGTTTTGAGGCACTCTCTCTGGATCCATGGTTATGCTTTTGAGTCAAAGGACATAACCCTGGAAGAAAATGACTGGGTTTGGACCTGATGTTTCTCTAACTTGCAGCATTGCTGGGTTTTTCAGGAGACACTGAAGGACTAAATGGATGTGAAAGATGGTTGTAGGGGTTCTTGGAGACGATGAGGATGTTTTCGAGGTAGATAAACACATACCTGTGTAGCATGTCTCAGACAATCTTGTTAATGAAGGCTTGGAAAATGGCTGGAATATTGGAAAGTCTGAAAGGGATCCAGTTGTATGAGCTCCGTAGCCCCATGGAGTATTTCGAAGGCATTGTCCATCAAGAGGAGAGGGTAGTGGTTCTTAATGCTGATTTTGTTGAGTCCATGGGATTCAATGCTGGAACAAAAACCCCCAACTTTCTTTTTGACAAAGAAGAATCCTGCACCATCTGGGTGATGGGACAGTCAAAAGAAGCTATGCTATTGTGCTTCAGCAATGTAGTCATTCATGGCTAAGGTCTCGGGAGGGGAGAGAGAGAACAGATGACTTTGGGGAAGGGTGGTGCTTGAGAAGAGGTCGATCGCACAGCTGTGTGTTCTGTGGGATGGCAGTGCGTTGACTCACTTTTACTGAGGGTAATGGCTAAGTCGTGGTATATCTGTGGGAGCTTGGTGAGGTTGAGGGCTTCCTTTGTCTCCATGGATTTGTGGCATGAAGTCAACTGTGTTTGCAAGCAGGTGATTCAGCAGATGGGTCCCCAATTCAACAGTTAACTGGATGACCAGGCAAAGAGGGGGTCGTGAGTAGAGAGCCAGGGTAACCCAAGTTGACAGGAGTGTTGGGTGAGTCAATAAGGAGGATTTGGATGGACTCACAGTGCTCTCCGACACTCACGTGAACAGGTCGTGTGTGCATTCTGACTGTCCAAGACCCCCAGGAGATGTCCGTTAATGGCTGTGATGTTGAAGGGGTGAGAGATAGGCTCAGTAGGGTGTGCAAGCTGCACACAGAGAGTCCAGTCCAGAAAATTGCCTGCTGTCTCAGAATCCACCAGAGCCTCCCTCCTGTGCATGAGCATTCGGTGTGTGGAGGACAGAGAGAATGAGCCGGGCTAAGGTGCTGGAATGAGGGGCCAGGAGAGCTAATTAGATAGAAGCCCCCTCACCTCTACCTGGTGGTGCAGTTGGAATTTAATGCTTTGGCGATCAGCTACTCCGCAGTAAACGCCCAAGTTGTTTCTCCATTGAAGCTTTCCCTCTTGCTAGGGGGAGGGGGGTGTTGTTAAGGGAGCTCTCCCTAATTGCACAGGTTCTGGAGATGTTGCTGGTGAGGGTCCTACAGCCCGAAATGGTTCTGGGAATGGAACTGTATCGAGACAGAGAAATGGAGAGAGCAGCAAGCTCTTTCTGGATCATGGGCTTATGTCGACCAACAACTTCCTTTAGGCGAGCATACTATGCTGGGTCACTCATCCTGTCAGGAAACGTAGACGAGGTTTGACCCAAAAGCACAGCAGTGGAGATGATTTAGCAGTGAGTAATAATTTTAATAATAGACTACTAAGATAACAAGCCACAAGGGGCCACAAAACAAGAGAGAACAGATACTAACCACAACAGGCAAAAAGGTAACTGAAGGCCTGAGCAACAGGCCGAGGCTGACAGGCTCGGTGAGTGAAGAAGGACTATGGATGAGAGATGGGTTTAAATAAGCTGCAGGTGATGAGTTAGAAACAAGTGGCAGCTGACTCCTGTTAGCTGGGTGGAGACTGGGAGATGCCTGCCTGTGCAATCCTGATAGTCACTTCCACCTATCACCTCCTAACTTCTTACTTCATTCCTGCTTTCCTACCACCCTCATCTGCTTATCACCAGCCCTCACATGGTTCCACCTATCACCTGCCAACTCTTGCTCTGCCCCTTTCCTCCACCTTTCTATACTGCCAGTCTCTCTTCATTACTTCCGATCCTGATAAAGTGGTTTGGCCCAAAACATCAACTGGCCACTTCCCTCCACAGATGCTGCCAGACATGTTGAGTTCCTCCAGTTCTTTTATGTGTTGTGGCAGGTTTCTCACATTTGCAGGATCTCATTTGTCCATTAAAGTGCACGAGGGGTGCATATTTGGTCATTCCTGGAGCAGGTCCCAGCCCACCTCTGAGAACCTAGCTTAGACAGGTTCCCTGCAATCTTTCTGATTTACCCTCTGTTCTTAAGTTCCTCATTATCATCATGGTAGAGTAGCAGTTAATGCAACAGTATTACAGCTCGGGGTGTTGCAGAGCTTGGAGTTCAATTCCAGCGCCATCTCTAGGGAGCCACATGGATTTCCTCCGGGTGCTCTGGCTTCCTCCCACAGTCCAAAAATGTACTGGTTAGTAGGTTAATTGGTCATTGTAAACTGTCCTGTGATTAGGCTAGGGTTGTTGGGTGGTGTGACTCATTGAGATGGAAGGGCTTGTTCCTCACTATATCCCTGAGTAAGTCTTTTAAAAAGTGTTTCAATGCACTCCCCTCAATGCTCGTCATCATTCCCACTAGCAGAGCTTGCAGACTAGGCCTAGGTTTGCACATCTCACCGAAGCAAGGTCCTGATCTCCATGCACCCTCACCCTCCAGTTCCTGATTTCTATCTGGCTTCAGCCTTTAGTCACATCCTCTCCCTGGCCCTGAGTGGGCCCTTAATCTCTGGCCTTCCCTCCCAGAGCCTCTGACAAGGCCTACATCATCCTTTTACAGTGTATGAACGAAAACGTCCAGCAGATAATTAGCGGCAATTGAGAGCCTGCGGCTACCAAATCAGAAACATAAAAGGTCACATAGCATAGATCTCCCCTCAGCACACACACAAAATACTGGAGGATCTCAGCAGGCCAGGCAGCACCGATGGTGAGATATGAACAATCAACAGGATAGTGATCGATGGGACTTATTCTAACTGGAGATCTGTGATTACTGAAGTTCCATGGGGATCTGTATTGTGGCCTCTGATATTTGTGATGTATATAAATGACATGGATGGATGGGTTAGTAAGTAAGTAGATGATACCAAGATTGGTTAGCATAAACGACTGGTAAAGAATACACTGGGATATAGATCAGTTGCAGATATGGGCAGAGAAGTGGCAGGTGGAGTTTAACCTGGACAAAGGGAAGTGTTGCACCTTGGTACATCAAATGTAAAGGGACAGTACACTGTTAGGGCAAGACCCTTAATGGTGTTGACAAGCAGAAGGATCTTGGAATCCAAGTTCATCGCTTCCTGAAAGTGGCTACACAGGTTGATAGGGTGGTTAAGAAGGTATACAGCATGCTTGCCTTTATAAGTTGAGGCATTGAGTTTAAAAGTCAGGAAGTTATGTTGCTGCTCTATGAAATTCTAGTTAGGCCGCATCTGGAGCGCTGCATACCGTGCTGGTCACCCCCTTATAGGAAGGATGTCGAGGCTTTGGAGAGGGTGCAGAAGAGGTTTACTAGGAAGCTGCCTTGGCTAAAAGGAATGTGCTATAACAAGAGGTCGGGCTGTTTTCTCTGGAGTGGAGGATGCTGAGAAGAGATCTAATAGAAGTCTATAAGATTATGAGGGGTATAGATGGGGTAGACAGACAGTATCTTTATCCCAGGTTTTAAATGTCTAATACCAGAGGGCATGCAACTAAGGGGAGAGGGGGTAATTTCACAGGAGATGTGAGGACAAGCTTTTTCCATGGAGGGTGATGGATGTCTGGCGTGGTGGTAGAGGAAGATACATTAGGGACTTGTATGAGATGTTTAGATAGGCACATGAATGTGAGGCAAATGGGAGGACATAGACATCCCATAGGCAGAAGAGATTAGTTTAGTTGGCCATTTGATTGCTAATTTAATTGGTTTGTCACAGCATTGTAGGCTGAAAGGCCTGCTTCTGTGCTGTTCAATGTTCTGTTTTCTACGACATCTACAATCAATTTGTGTGAGAAGCCAGACCATTTCACTCCAAATTATTAATGGGTAATTGAGTTATTCATCTAGGCTCCACCAGCTGTCAAATAATTGTCTCTGATATTCAAAATCAATTAAAAAATAGCCATACTGTTAGACATTTATTCTAAATTAGAGACTTAAATTTTAAAAATGAAAGGCCCGTTCCTGTGTTGTACTGAATGTCCTTGATAATGAGTCCTGACGAAGGGTCTTGCCCAAAACATCGATTGTTCAGTTCCCTCTGTAGATGTTGCCTGAGCTGATGATTTCCTCCACATTTCGTGTGTGTCTTGCTCCAGATTCCCAGCATCTGCAGTGTCACAGAAACGGACTCTCGGGCCCACTGTCCATGCCCACTCCACACCACTCCAACTGCACCCACCTTAACACCAATCCAACAACAATCCCATTTTAATTCTCCCTATACTCCTATCAACTCCCCCAAGATTTTACCACCCACGGGCAGGCAGTTTACATGGTCAATTAATCTCCCAACCTACCCGTGTGGGAAGAAACCCTATGGTCACAGCTCAAGTTCAAGTTAAAATGTATCGCCATTTAACCATACACATATCTACAGCTAAAGGAAACAACATTCCTCTGGGACCGAGCTGCAAACGCAGTACATATATCACATATAGCACATTAAATAATATTAATACAACTTACAAGTTGACATAAAGTGCATATGTGACACATAGTTAAATATACAACAGTATAATGTGACTGGCGCTGTCATAACTAATCTGTACTGGGTGATACCCACGTTCAGAAGTCTCACAGCCTGGGGGAAGAAGCCATTCCCCAGCCTAAGAGCTCTTGTTTTTATACTGCGGTATGTTCTGCCTGACGGTCGGAGATCAAAGAAATTGTGGGATGAATGAGGGGTTTTTGACATTGTTGAGGGCTCTGCAAACGAGGCAATTCTGGCATACGTACTGGATAGAGTCCCCAATGATTTGATCAACAGTCCTCACAATTCGTTACAGGGTCTTGTGGCGAGATGCCTTGTGATTCCCATACCAGACAATGATACAGCTGGTCAGGGCACTCTTGATGGTGTCCTGTTCACAGAGAGAACATGCAAGCCCTATATTTTGTTGTTTGGAGGGGTGGATAATTGGTAGTTGGTTTATGATTGTCATATGAGCCAAGATACTGTGGGAAGCAGGTGTCCGGACAGATCACTCCATCCATAAGTACATCTAGGTAGAGAAAAGGAAAGAGAACAGTGTGGAATGTAATGTTGCTGCTACAGAGAAATCACAGTTGAGGGAGACAAATAAAGGACTAGGACCATGATGAGGTAGACTGAGATCAAGAGTTCATATTTAGCATGTAAGAGGTCCATTCACAAGTCTGATAATAGCAGGATAGGAAATATTCTAGACTCTGGTGGTACATGTTCTCATGGTTTTGTATCTCTTACATTGGAATTGGTTCATTATCATCACACGTACTGAGATACAGTGAAAAGCTCCTGTTGCATGTTGTTCATACGAATCAATTTTAGATTAGATTAGATTATGAGGACACTCAGTCCTTGTTTATTGTCATTTAGAAACGCATGCATTAAAAAATGATACAATGTTCCTCCAGAATGACATCACAGAAACACAGGACAAACCAAGACTAAAACTGACAAAACCACATAATTATGACATATAGTTACAACAGTGCAAAGCAATACCGTAATTTGATAAAGAGCAGACCATGGGCACGGTAAAAAAAAGTCTCAAGTCCCGATAGCCCATCATCTCACGCAGATGGTAGAAGGGAGAAACTCTCCCTGCCATGAACCTCCAAGCGCCGCAAACTTGCCAATGCAGCACCATTGGAAGCACCCGACCGCAGCGGACTCTGAGCCCGTCCGAAAACTTCGAGCCTCTGACCAGCCCTCTGACACCGAGCACCGAGCACCATCTCTGCCGAGCGCTTCAATCCCGCCCCGGCTGCCGAGCAACAAGCAAAGCCAAGGACTCGGGGGCCTTCCCCTCCAGAGATTCTGGATCACACAGTAGCAGCGGCAGCGAAACAGGTATTTCAGAAGTTTCAGCAGATGTTCCTCCGTGCTCTCACGCCTGTCTCCATCAAATCAGGATTGAGCACGGCACCCTACTTGACAGATAACAGACATCATTCACCAGAGTGGCCGCTGTGCGCTGCGTCGCGTTGCCAT
Source organism: Mobula birostris (assembly GCF_030028105.1). Classification (NCBI taxonomy): domain Eukaryota; kingdom Metazoa; phylum Chordata; class Chondrichthyes; order Myliobatiformes; family Myliobatidae; genus Mobula; species Mobula birostris. The sequence continues at coordinate 19,360,831 of NC_092373.1, read as the reverse complement.
CTTCTCCTCTCCTCTCAATATTTTGTATCAATATTTGAGTCATATGCACATCCGTTGGGAGTGGGGAGAAGTGAGAGTGACCATGGTGGGAAGAGTCCTTATTTATTTATTTATCTATCTATCTATCTGCCTGGCTGTCTGTCTATCTATCTGTCTGTTCATTAATTTATTGAGTGACCGTACAGAACAGGGCCTTCCAACCAACTCAATCCTGGCCGAATCATGGGACAATTTACAATAACCAATTAATCTACCAACTGGTATGTCTTTGGGATGTAGGAGGAAACCGGGGTGTATGGGGTGTCAGGGAGGGGTAGCACCTCTGGTGGGGGAACATGTCGCGTCCTTTTCACGGTGGTTAGTCCACCTTTGGTCCCCACCTGGCACTCAGCTCTCACCTGTGGCTCCCCGTAGCTGTTTGCATGCGACAGCGGCCACACCTCGGGCAACGGCTTCGACAAGCCGGCTAAACCAGGTGAGGGTAGCCGACGGGCCTCAAACCCTCGGTGTGATAGGGAGTTGTCTATCCCAGCATGTGAAGACAGACTCTGGTGGACTGAGCGGATGAGACCAACGGAAGGTCCAACGGTCAAGAAGGCGGTCTCTGCAAGCGTCGTGGAATGTGTAGAGCAGGACAAGACACAGAAGACGTCCTGGTGATCCACTGCACCTAGTCCCATCTCCAGCCGTCTAGACTCTGTCTTGCCACTGGATCCAGATGGGAATTGGGAAGAGAGAGTGAGGCTGACGCTGCGCAACTCTCCCTCACTTAAATCCAAATCACGCGCTAGTCTCGACACCATCATAATGGTGTTGAGGTCCTCTTCGACGTTAACGATGGACGAACAACCAACCAGGAGGAAACCAGAGCACCTGGAGGAAACCCATGTAGTCACGGGGAGAATTACAGGCAGCAGCGGGAATTGAACCCGGGTCACCTGTACTTCAAGGTGTCGTGCTAACCACTACACGACTGTGCCGCACAATCATGTTGGCTGCTCTCCAAAGCAGGAAACATAAACAGAGAAAATTTACAAGGATGTTGCCAGGACTTGAGGATCTGAGTTATCGGGAAAGGTTGAATAGGTTTGGAGCTTATTCCTTGGAGTGTAGGAGAATGAGGGGACATTTTATAGAGGTTTTCAAGATTATAGGGAGTATAGATAGGATAAATCCAAGCAGGCATTTACCACTGAGGTTGCGTGAGACTAGCATAAGAGGTCATAAGTTAAGTGTGAAAGGACAACAGTTTTTTTCAGAAGTGTTACTGCCTCAGTTTTTTTTCTTTATGATGGAGCACTTGAAACTGAATACAAATAGAATTTCAGACTACTTGTATCATGCAGGAATTTGGAGAAACAAGAAATTAACTTTTATTGATTTTAATGTGGTTAATTGCATAATACTGCTGACGCTTTGTAATAGTTCAACTAAGCTAAAAATGTTTGGTTGATGATTTTCATTTGTACTCAGTGTCTGAGGTTTTTCACTTGAGTGTCCAACAATAATCAACCAGCACTGATGGATTCCAGTTGCCTTGATACAGTTTCTCCATGACTGCAATGTCCTGGTGAAACCTTTCCCCATGCTCGTCACTAACAGCACCAAGATTTGCAAGGAAGAGGTCTGAATGGGAATGCAGGAAATGAATCTTTAGTGACATGTAGCATTTCATAGTTTTGTGTGCTTGAAGCATGTTGTCAGCCAGCTGCACATAGCTTGGTGCTCTGTAGTTGCCAAGAAAATGTGATTCTTGATGTGATAGTTGCCTTCCATTTGATTTCTTTGGTCCCACCAGAATTTCTTAGAATTGCCTGTCATTCATGACCTGTTTGACTTGTAGACCTTCCTTAATTTTGTCATCAATGATACTTGGAAACATCTGTATCAAATATCATGGAAATTTATTAGATTAGATTCAACTTTATTGTCATTGTGCCGAGTACAGATACAAAGCCAATGAAGTGCATTTAGCACCTGACCAGAAATGCAAAGAATTGTGTTATTTACAAAAGAACTGCGAAATAAAAAAGTGCTACAGCACACAAATATATAAGTACTGAGACAGTACAATACGGATGCAATACTGCTTAGCGCTGTGATGTGAGGTTCAGCAAGATCACAGCCTCAAGGAAGAAGCTCGTCCTGTGCCTGCTGGTGCATGAGCGGAGGCTCCTGTAGCGCCTACTGGATGGGAGGAGAGTAAAAAGTCCATGGTTAGGGTGAGATGCATCCTTAAAAATGCTTTTCGCCCTGCCCAGGCAGCGTTTATGGTAGTTGTTCTCAATGGTGGACAATTGAGTGCCGATAATCCGCTGGGCAGTTTTCACCACATGCTGGAGTGCTTTGCAGTCCGATACGGGACAATTGCCATACCACACTGAGATGCAGTTGGTGAGTATGCTCTCAATGGTACAGCGGTAAAAGTCCGTCAGTATCCTGGGACAGAGGTGAGCTGCCTTGATGCTCCGCAGGAAATAAAGGCGCTGTTGCACCTTTTTGGTCAGGATGGAGAAGTTCGGGGACCAGGTGAGATCCTCGGAAATGTGGACACCAAGGAATCTGAAGCTTGATACACGCCCCTCTACAGTTCCATTGATGTATATGGGGATGTGAGTGTGGCTCCTGGCATGTCTGAAGTTCACAATGATCTCCTTGGTCTTCTGGATGTTAAGGACCAGGTTGTTGTTGGCACACCATGCGGACAGGTGCTGGACCTTGTCCCTGTAGGCCGTCTCGTCATCCCCTCTGATCAGGCCAACCACCGTGGTGTCATCTGTGAACTTGATTATGGAGTTAGAACCATGTACAGGAACACAGTCATAGGTGAAAAGGGAGTACAGAAGAGGGCTCAGCACACAGCCTTGAGACATGCCGGTGTTCAGGGTGAGAGTGGAGGAGGAGAGGTTGTCTAACTTAACTGATTGGAGTCTATTAGTCAGAAAGTCCAAGGTCCAATTGCAGAGGGATGAGCTGATACCAAGCTGGCAAAGTTTGGCGATCAGCTTGGAGGGGATCACAGTATTGAATGCCGAACTAAAGACAATGAACAGCAGTCTGATGTAAGAGTTGGGGCTGTCCAGGTGGGTCAGGGCAGAGTGGAGTGCCGTGGAGATGGCGTCCTCTGTTGACCTGTTGGTGTGATAGGCAAATTGATGGGGGTCCAGGGTAGTGGGCCCCTTTCTAAAAGCAGTCCTGCCATGCAGCATCCGCTCCACGCAAGCATGCTCAGTTTAGATTATGGGCAACATTTTAATTGAATTGAATTGAATGATCTTTAGTGTCATTATACATGGGTACAATGAAACTCTGTTTGGCTTCCTCTCAGGCAATTAAATAAAGTGGTAGATAAAAACAAGACAGTAATAGAAAAACAGTGCTTGAATTATGAAATAAAATAACAAATATAGGTGATTTTAAAAAAAGGGTGTGTGATAGGGAACTTTCAAGGTGATTTTCATGACCAGTAGCCCAAAATCCATAAGATACACCCAAAAGTATTCAGGAAGCAAAGTCTTTGTTGCCCAGTGTATTTAAAGTGAATGTGAGGTTGAAATTCTTCACTCAGAGGGTGTTGCAAGTGTGAAATGAGCTGCCAGTGGAAGTAATGGATTGTGTTTGAGTACAAAATTCAAGAGAAATTTAGATAAGTACATAGGTGGTAGGATCACGGAGGGGTATGGTCCTGCTGCGGCTCAATGGAATTAGGCAAAAGAAAAGTTCAGCAAAGACTAGATGGGCTGAAGGGCCTGTTTCTGTGCTGTAGTGCTCTATGACTCATTGGAGAAGAGGCTGGTTTCCATGATGGACTAGGCTATGTTCACAATTCTCTGTAATTTCTTCTATGCCATGGGCAGAGCAATTCTATCAAATTGCAGTGCATCTGGATAGGATGCTTTCTATGACATATCTGTCAAAATTAGTGAGGTTGAAGAGGTTGAATGGATTGAAATGAAAAACAATTAGCGGGCTTGAGCCTGCAGGTGAACTCTTAGGCTAAGGTACTTGCATCTGTTGGACTTTTCAGTCAAACATATTGCAGGAGGAATCTTCTATTTACTGAAAAAGCTATAGGTTTCGCCTTCAAGAGCACATACACTCAATGGCCACTTTGTTAGGTCCACCTGTACACCTGCTCATTTATGCAAATACCTAATCAGCCAATCATGTGGCAGCAACTCAATGAATAAAAGCATGCAGACACGGACAAGAGGTTCAATTATTCACACTAAACATCAGAATGGGGAAGAAATGTGATCTAAGTGACCTTGACCATGGAATGACTGTTGGTGCCAGACGGGGTGGTTTGAGTATCTCCGAAATCTCCTGGGATTTCCACGCACAGCAGTCTCTAGAGTTTAAAGAGAACTACATGATAACTTTTTTTTAAAAAACCAGTGAGTGGCAATTCTGTGGGTGAAAACACGTTGTTAATGAGAGAGGTCAGAGGAGAATGGCCAGACTGGTTCAAGCTGACAGGAAAGTGACAGTAATTCAAATAACCATGCATTAGAACAGTGGTGTGCAGAGGAGCATCTCCGAGCACGCAAAACATTGAACCTTGAAGTGGACGGGCTACAGCAGCAGAAGACCACGTACATACACCCAGTGGCCACTTTATTAGGTACAGGGGGTAACTAATAAAGCGGCCAGTGAGTGTGCTTTGAGTTGAATGTTCACAATGGCAGGATCTGTGAATCATATATGGCAATGTGCACAGCATTTGACGCAGTTTAGAATCGCTTCATTATAGGTGTTTCATGGGAATGATTTGCAAAGATGTTTGCAGTGTATCTATGGAGTAATGGGTTAAATTTGGAATCAGTCAAAGCTGAGAAGGGAGGGGTATCTGACAGAACTGAAGCGCATTCCTCCTTCAGGCCAGAACTTTCATTGCTATTGTCATCAATCATCTGATTTGGCCAAGTAACCTTTTTCTTCAGCAACTGGATAGACGTCTTTTCACAGGGTGTACTGTGAAAAACAGTGCTATCTGAAAGCCAAGAAGCAACTTGCAAAATCCCGACTTCACTCCCACTTAAAAAAATGATTAATAATATCATTACTATCACTCTGTTTGATTTTCCTGCCCCTCCTCCCATAATGATTCCTCCATCCTCCAGACCTTCTCTCCCTCTCCCTTCCCCATTTATGGTTGATGCTATTTAAAACACTGGAAAATATCTGATGGCATTGCTCAGGCCTCGGGAGTACAGTTGCTATAGGTACCATCTAACCTGTCCTGTCTCTTTGCTTCTGATCTTGTCCAGAGGAAAGTTAAAGACAGGCCAACCTACTGTACATTAGCTGCCGACAAACACTTCAGACACTGTAAGGCCTTACAGGTCGAGAGAGTAATGAGAAAATTTGCAAGGCCGTAGGACGTGCTGCAGGAGCAGAATGAGGCCATTCGGTCCATTGAGTCTGTTCCACTATTCCACTCTGTCCGGGCCTTTCAATATTCGATAGGTTTCAATGAGATCTCCCCTCAGTCTTCTGAACTCCAGCGTGTTCAGGGTCAGAGCCAGCAAATGCTCCACGTATGTTAACCCTTTCATTCCCAGAATCATTCTCTTGAGCCTCTTCTGGACTCTCTCCAATGCCAGCACATCTTTTCTTGGGTAAGAGGCCTAAAACTGCTCACAGTACTCTAAGCGTGGTCTGACCAATGAGTTATAAAGCCTCAGCATTACATCCTTGCTCTTATATTTCAGTCCTCTTGAAACAAATGCCACATTGCATTTGCCTTCCTTACTGCAAATTAACCTTTAGGGAATACTGCACAAGGACTCCAAAGTCCTTTTGCGCCTGATTTTAAAAATTTCTCCCCACTTAAAAAAATAGTCTACACCTTTATTCCTACTCCAAAGTGCATGACCATACACTTCTCTACACTCCATCTACACTTCCCTACATTCCATCTGTCACATTTGCCCATTCTCCCAATCTGTCTAAGCCCTTCCGCAGACTCCCTGCTTCCTCAACATTCCCTGCCCCTCCACCCATCTTTGTACTGTCTGCAAGTGTGACCACAAAGCCATCAACTCTGTCAACCAAATCATTGACACAAAATGTGAAAAGAAGCATTCTCAATACCTATCCTTGTGGAACACCACTAGTCACCAGCAGTCAACCGGAAAAGATCCTCTTTAAACACACTCTTAGCCTCTGGCTAGTCAGCCAATCCTCTCTCAATGCTAATATATTTCCTGTAATACCATGGGCTCTTATCTTGTTAAGCAGCCTCATTTGCAGCACCTTGTCAAAGGCCTTCTGAAAACCCAACTCCACAACATCCACTGACTCTGAGATCAACAAACCTGACTGTCCAGGTGGACCCATTGTTTCTGCCTGCTCCTGCCCCACTGAACTTGTGTCTGTATTCCTTGACTCTGTTTCAGTCCCTTCCCACCTATATCCGTGACACTTCACACGCTCTCGATCTTTTCATTGACTGGGTTCCCTGGCCCTGATCGTCTCATTTTCTCTATGGATGTCCCATCTCTATACACTGCGATCCTCCATCTGGAGGGCCTTAAAGTTCTCTGCTTCTTTCTGGACAACAGACACAACCAGTTCCCCTCCACCACCACCCTACTCCTTCTGGCAGAACTGGTCCTCGCTCTCAATAATTTCTCCTTCAGCTCCTCCCACTCCTTCAAATCAAACATTTTGCACACATCTGCCCTCACCCCATCCTCCCTCCGTCACACCAGGGATGGGATTCCTCTTGTTCTCACCTACCACCCCACTAGTCTTCGCATCCAGCACATAATTCTCCATAACTTCTGTCATCTCCAACGGGATCCCACCACCAAGCACACCTTTCCCTCCCCCTGCTTTCCACTTTCTCCCTCTGCCACTTTCTTGTCCATTCCTCCCTCCCCACTGATCTCCCTCCTGCTACTTATCCTTGCAAGCAGAACAACAGCCACACCTGCCCCTACACCTCCCCCCTCACTACCATTCCGGGCCCCAGGCAGTCCTTTCAGGTGAGGCAATACTTACACCTGTGAGTCTGTTGGGGTCATCTACTCTATCCAGTGCTCCCAGTGTGGCCTCCTGTACGTCAGTGAGACCCGACGTAGATTTGGAGACTGCTTCGCCGAGCTCCTTTTGCACCGTCCGCCATAAAAAATTGGATTTCCTGGTGGCCACCCATTTCAATTCTACTTCCCATTCCTACTCTGACATGTCAGTCTATGGCCTCCTCTACTGCCAGGATGAGGCCAGAGTCAGGTTGGAGGAGCAACACCTAATATCCTGTCTGGGTAGCCTCCAACCTGATGGCATGAACATCGATTTCTCGAACTTCTGGTAGTTGCCCCCACCCCCCTTCACCGTTCCCCATTCCCACTTCCCTCTCTCCTTACCTTCCCACCACACACCTCTGGTGCTCCTCCTTCCCCTTCTTCCATGGTCTTCTGTCCTCTCCTATCAAATTCCACCTTCTCTCGCCTGTTACCTCTTCACCAATCAACTTCCCAGATTTTTACTTCACCCCTCCTGCTCTCCCAGTTTCACCTATCACCTGCCGCCTAGTACTTCTTTCTCCCTTCACCCCCATCTTATTAGTCTTACTCCTTCCCCTGATTTTCCAGTCCTGATGAAGGGTCTCATCCCAAAACATCGGCTGCTCTGTTCCGTAGATGCTGCCCAACCTACTAAGTTCCTCCAGCATTTTGAATGTACTGCCTTGGATTTCCAGCATCTGCAGATTTTCTCGTGTTTGTGACCCACTGACTCTCCTTTGTCTGTCCTGCTATTATTTCATCAAAAGATTTGTCAGGCAAGATTTCCCCTTTAGGAAACCACGCTGACTTTGTCCTACTTCATCAAGTACCATCAAGTACCCCAAAACTTCATCCTTAATAATGGACTCCAACATCTTCCCAACCACTGATGTCAGGCTAACTGGCCTATAATTTCCTTTCTTCTGCCTCCCTCCTTTCTTAAAGAGTGGAATGATATTTTTGGATAAGACAATTCATTTTGCACAACATGATGGAGCAAGATTTGGGAGTGGAATTGGACAGTAATCTTGAGGTCTTGCCAGAGTTACTTAGTCGGGTTAAGGTCAAGGGCCACTCAAGGACATCAATTTTCTTCATTTGAAGCCACTCCACTGTTGTTTTGGCAGTGTGCTTTGGGTCATTGTCCTAGTGAAAGACGAACTTCCTCCCCAGTTTAAGCTTTCAGGCAGAGTCCAACAGTTTTTTAAAGGGATATCTCTGTATTTAGCAGCATTCATCTTCCCATCAATCTTGACCAGATTTCCAGTCCCTGCTGCTGAAAAGCATCACCATAGCCTGATGCTACCTCTACCATACTTTTCATTAGGGATGGTGTTACCCGGCTGATGCACAGTATTGGATTTTATCCACATGTACCACTTAGTGTTGAGCCCAGAAAGTTCCACTTTAATCTTATCTGACCACAAGACCTTCTTCCACTTCCTTACAGCATCTTCTAAGTGGCACTTTGCAAAGTCTTTAGGGGAAAAGATATGTCTTTTTTTTAGCCAAGATTTCTTCCTTGCCACTCTTCCATAAATACCCTTTTTGTGCAAGGCCTTAGAGATTATGGAGTCATGAACTTCATCTCCATTTGTAGCCATTGATTTCTGCAGCTCACTGTTGGCTTCACAGTAGCCTCTCTTACAAGTGCCATTCTTCTCTGGCAATGAAGTTCAGAGGGGCAGTATGGCTGGTGTTTTATATTTTACCACTTTCTCATGATGGACTGTACTGAGCTCTGAGGTATGTTCAGTATCTTTGAGATGGTCTTACATCCATCCCCAGATTTGAGTTTCTCTATTATCATTTCCCTGACTTGTCTTGAATGCTCTTTTGCCTTCATTTTGGTTTGGTCTGTTCAATATCTATCAGACTGTTGGCCATTACAGAGAAGGGGGTATTTATTCACAAGAATTCATTGAAAACAGACGATCCTCCAATTTTCTACAACAAACTGGGTGAATTGGTAAGGTAACATACAGTGTTGTACCTGAGGAAAGTTAATGTAGTAATTAAAAAGGGGCTGAATACTTCTTCAGCCTCACAACTTTTAAAATTTACAAGGATGTTGTCAGAGCTCGAGTCAAGTCTAGCCATGTCAAGTGAAAGTTTATTGTCAGCTGACAACCAAACGAAACAACAGTCCTCCAGACCACCGTGCACCCACAAAACATATATCACATACAGCGCACAAACCAAAATATTACCATAAATAAGTTAATTAAGTATAATTCAAAATGCATGTTGTCCATAGTAAACAGTACCGTAAACATAAGTAGCTCACTGTCCTAGTGACGAGACCTCAGTGGTAGCAGGTTATTCATTAGTTTCACAGCCTGAGGGAAGAAGCTGTTACCCAGTCTGGCAGTCCTCGTCTTGATGCTCCTGTACCTGCTTCCCGACAGTAGTGGGTGAAAGATATTGTGGATGGCTGCTAGGGATCCTCAACAATGTTTTCGGCTTTCATTTATAAAGTTCCCAGTAAATGTCACAAATAGGCAGTGGTGAGGGGTTGGTCGAACTGGTGATACGCTTGGCGGATTTCACTGTGCTGTCTATGGTTTAGAAGTCTGATGCATTGCAGCTTCCGTCCCACACAAAGATGCAGCCAGACAGGGTGCTCTCAATGATTCCCCTGTAGAAAGTTGTTAGAATGGGGGAATGAGGACCTTAGTTATAGGGAAAGGTTGAATAGGTTCGAACTTTATTCCCTGGAACGTAGGAGAATGAGGGGAGATATGATAGAGGCGTACTAAATCATGATAGCATAAATGCATGCAGGCTTTTTCTCGGAGGTTGGGTGAGACTACAACTAGAGGTCACTGTTAAGGCTGAAAGGTGAAATATTTCAACATTGTTCGATTTCAACCTTGAAGAGAAATTTTGATAAGGACATGGATGGGAGAGGTATGGAGGGCTATAGTATGGGTGCAGGTCGTTGGGACTAGGCAGATTAATGGCATGGACTAGATGGGCTGAAGGGTCTGTTTCTGTGTTGTAGTGCTGTATGACTCTATGACTCTATGAATTATCTGTTAAATACAACAGTTTCCATCAGTGGCTACAGACGAAATGAAAGGACTAGCTGTCCCTTTTCCTCTGTATTTTAGAGTGCTTGGAAGTCTGACTAGTTGCATCATGGCCTGGTACATCAGCTCCAATGTACAGGAATGAAATAGGCTGCAAAGAGTAGTGGAACACACACAAAATGCTGGAGGAATCCAGCGGGTCAGGCAGCATTTAGGGAAAGGAATAAAGAGTTGGCATTTCGGCCTGACTCTCTTTATTGGGGCTGAAAAGGAAAGGGGGTAAGAAGTCAGAATTAGAAAGTGGGATGAGGTGAAGGAATAAAAGCTAGAAGGTGATAGGTGAGACCGAGTGAGGGAAAAAGTAGATAGGTGGGGGAGGAGAGGATGAAATTGAAAGCTTGGAGGTGATACGTGGAAAGGGTAAGGGACTAAGAAGAAGGAATCTGATAGGAGATTCCCATGCACCTGCCTTCCCCCTTACCTGGTTTGATGCTGCCTGACCTGCTGCGTTCCTCCCTCATTTTGTGCGATTTCCATCTGCAGAATATCTTGTGTTTAGAGAGAGAGGACACAGGCTGGCCTATCCTCCCCATCATTGAAAGCATCCATTGGAGGCACTGCATCAGGAAGGTGGCACCTACCATTAAGGATCCTCACTACCTGGGTCAGACCCTCGTCTCACTGCAACTGTTAAGCAGGAGGTAAAGAGGCCTGAAGTCCCACGGCACCAGGTTCAGGTACAGCTACTTTCCTACAACCATCAGCTTCTGACCATAACCCTACTTTGACAACGGAACACTATGCGCCATCTCATGCACTACCGTGGACTTGTCTCTGATTATCCCTTTTGTTTTGCGCTGATAATCCTGTTTTCACACATTTTTTTTGCTGTCATTGTCTTTTATAATTTACATTCTGTAGACCATATACCATAAGGTATAGGAGTAGATTTAGGCCCTCTGGCCATTGACTCTGTATCACCATCCAACTATGGCTGATTTTTTTACTTAAAATCATTCTCCCTGTAATCCTTAACTCCTTTACCAATCTATCAATCTCTGCCTTAGATACACCCAGTGACCTTTGGATGCTTCTTCTTCCAAGGGATGAAATTTTATTGTCTCCCAAATTACTCCCAGAAGTTCCTGCCACTGCTGCTCCGCCATTTTCCCTGCTAGGTTCCTCTTGCAATCATCTCTGGCTAGCTCCCATTTCTCTGTGGTTATCTTCACCCTCCTATAAAAGAATAACATCTGATTTCAACTTCTCTCTTTCAAACTGCAGGGTGAATTCTATCGTGTCATATCTGGAGACTTTGGTTTAGCCTTGTACAAGTGCAAACTCCTTATGAACAATGCCTGTAAAAGTCTTTCATCTGTATGTTTACCCACGTGCCTGTAATGCTGTTGCGAGCAAGTTTTCCCACTGTGCTGTACCTCACTGTGTCTGTGCTTGTGATAATAAGCTCAAATTGACTTGAACACCAATAGTTACGAATTTGTTTTGCTTCTGAGGTGCCTCACCTGCGTAGTAGAAATTCCACTGAACTTTATGCAACAGAGGTTATGGTGGACGTGCACCAATAACACTCTTAGCCATTCATTACCGGAGAGCAATGGCCAAATCGCCTTTTATATGTATATCTATCTTTTGTTTGATTTACTTAATGTTAAGTGACACAATAATTCCAGCAAAGTGTAGAGGCGAGTATCTTTGAGAAGCACACACCCATGTCACCGTCAATATTCCCAGACTCTGGAACTTGTTTTCACTGGTAAAAAATCTAACGTGGTTAGAGTAGGTTGTGTTAGAGTCACAGAGTTATACAGCATGGAAGTGCGCCCTTTGACCCAACCCATCCATGCCAACCGAGCCGTCACCCTGAGCTAGTCCCATTTTCCTGCATTTGACTCGTATCTCTAAACCATGGACCAATGCCATTGATCAAAGGGTCTGTGAATCCCAGGTTAGGAATCCTTCCTCTTCACCTTGAAGTCTTTTAATGTTGTAATTATACTAGCCTCGACTACCTCAGCTTGCTCCACAGACCCAATCCTCTCCGTGAGAAAAGCTTGCTTCTCAGGTGCCTTTTAAATCTCATCCTAAATTTTTGCCTTCTAGTTTTAGACTACCCTATCCTGGGGAAAATAAAACTGTGTCCATACAACTTAGCCCATAATTTTATAAACCTCTATAAGGTCACCCCTTAGCCCACTTCATTTCCAAGGAAAAGAGTTCCACCCTACATAACACTTCACACACTCATTGCACAGCAGTGAAGGCATATTCATCAGAGTATTCACACTATCGGATTACTCCGATGAGTATACAATAGGACAATGAGGCAATTAATTGTTATCCAGAGAATTAGATCCATAATGTTTAAATATCACCAGAGCAGCAGGGAAATTTTAATTAATTTTGGATGCAAAAAATGTTATTGGTAATGATTCACAATGAACTCTTGGATTGTTGATTAAAAAAAGCTCATCGAACTCACTAACATCCATCAGAAAATAAAACCTGTTGTCTTATAAGACCATAAGTTCATAAGGCATTGGTGCAGAATTAGGCCATTTGGCCCATCGAGACTGCTCCTCCATTCCATCATGGCTAATCTATTATCCCTCTCAGTGGAATATATATGACTCCAAACCATGAGGTGGAACCTACTAATACAGCAAGTTCATGACCTTCTGTTGCTGTGGCCCATCCTCTTCCAGTTTTGACATGTTGTGGGTTCAGAGATGCTCTTCCCCACACCACTGTTGTAATATGTGGTTATTTGAGTTATTGTCACCTTCCTATCACCTTGAACCAGTCTGGCCCTTCTCCTTTAACCTCTCTCATTAATAATTCATTTTCACCCACAGAGCTGCCACTCACTGGATGTTTTTTTAAAATTTTTTCACACCATTCTCTGTAAACTGTAGAGACTGTTAAGCATAAAGATCCCAGGAAACCAGTGGTTTCAGAGATACCCAAACCACCCCATCTGGTACAACAATCATTCCACAGTCAAAGTCATTTAGATCACACTTGCTCCCCATCCTGAAGTTTGGTCTGAATATTAACCGAACCTCTTGACCATCTCTGTGGCTGTTACGCATTGAGTTTCTGCCACATGATTCGCCCTGATTATATATTTGCATTAAAGAGCAGATGTACCAAATAAAGTGACCACTGAGTGTATGCCCCCAAATCTACTCTGTAAATACCTCTTCGGCTCAGGGGCAATCAGTCAGTCAGTCAGTCAGTGGGTGCCGTCCCGAATCCAGGGTTGGCAGCTATGCACCTCCATCTTCTTCGATCTTGCGACAGCACCCAGTACAGCCTCTACTCCAATTTGTTCTCGCTGGCTGCCTTGGCACCGCCCGCCGCCGCCCCGCTGAACTCGAGCCCGAGGCTGTGTCAGTCTCCAGCAGCGGCCGCTTCTTCGAGCTTGGCTCTTACTTAGGCGGAGGCCTTGGGCAGGCAGGGGCAATAAAGGGGGACAATAAATATGGGGGTTGACGGTGATATCCACACCCTCATGAACGAACCTAAGCAAAAAGCAAAATACTTTCAGTAACAATTTGCTGAACGTGGCTTTGTTTGATAAAATGTCAGTGAGCTCTTTTATGGGCCAGGGATAAGCAGATCAGCTCGATATTCTTAGTGAAGGAGTTTATAGTCCATAGGGGTGCGACAGTTTCCAAAAGTAGTTCTTGCATTTGTTGGACAAGGCTAGAAGGAAGTGTTACCAGCTGTGGTTTGATTACATCAAAGATAACATTCCTTTCCTGAACGAAATAGCCCACCAGGCAAGATTTTCATCGACTTGCAGTTTCCTTTTGAATGCATCAGGCTGGCTGGAGACTGGACCTTCTTCCACTTTGCATAGCTTTACCCATTTTATTCATCCACTGCTTATGTTTGCAAAGTAACTCAGTTTACTTTGGAGATACAAGAGATTGCAGGTACAGGATCTTCATCAGCAAAAAATTTGCTGAATCAGAATCAGTTTTAATATCACTGGCATACGTTGTGAAATTTGTTGTCTTTGCAGCAGCAGTACAATGCAATACATGATAACACAAAAACAAGTGAATTACAGTAAATTATGTATTAAATAGTTAAAACTAAATAAGCAGAGCAAAATAGAAATAAAAAAGTATTGAGGTAGTGTTCATGGATTCAATGTCTATTCAGAAATCTGACGGCAGAGGGGAAGAAGCCGTTACTGAATCATTGAGTGTGTGCCTTCAGGCTTCTGTACCTCCTTTCTGATGGTAGCAATGAGAACAAGGCATGACCTGGGTGACAGAGGCCCTTAATGATGAATGCCATCTTTTCGAGGGATTGCTCCGTGAAGATGTTCTGGATACTACAGAGGCTAGTGCTCATGATGTAGCTGACTAAGTTTACAACTCGCTGAAGCTTATTTCAATCATGAGCAATAGCTACACCCCCACCCCACCCCAGTCCTATACAAGATGGTGATGCTGCCAGTTAGAATGCTCTTCATGGTACATCTGTAGAAATTTGAGAACGTCTTTAGTGACATACCAAATCTCCTCAATCTCCTAATGAAATATAGCCGCTGTCGTGCCTTCTTTGTAACTGCTTCGATATGTTGGGCCCAAGATAGATTCTCGGAGACATTGACACCCAGGAGCTTGAAGTTCTTCATCCTTTCCACTGCTGATCTCACAATGAGGACTGGTGTGTGTTCCCTCACTGGTCTGACACCTTTTGCAACACTGTATACAAGGCAACGTGTACGACAGCCAGTTTGGTATTGCATCAGCCTAGAATGGCTCAGGACATTGTCACAGACCTAGTGGAGCAGATCCCAGTCCAATTTGCCCAGGTGATCTTCATGTCATGTTATTACGAAGTCACTTAATATTAGTTTTGACTTTGTTGTTATCTGTTAGAAAGAGGAGAAGATGGCGGCGCGACGCAGTGCGCACGGCCTCTCCGGTGAATGATATCTGTTATTTGTCAAGTAGGGGACCGTACACAATTCTGATTTGATGGAGACAGACGTGAGAGTACGGAGGAACATCTGGAGAAACTTCTGAAATCTCTGCTTCGCTGCCGCTGTTACTGTGTGGTCCGGAATCTCTGGAGGAGAAGGCCTCGAATCCTCAGCTTTGCTTGTTTCGGCGGCCGGGATGAGGTCGAAGGAGCTCGGCAGAGGATGGTGCTGGGGAGGCTGTATCGGAGGGGCTGGTTGGAGGCTCGAAGTTTTCGGACGGACGGACCCAGTATTGGCTGTGGTCGGGTGCTTCCAATGCATTGGCAGTTGTCAGTGCCTGGAGGTTTATGGCAGGGAGTTTCTCCCTTTGCCGCCTGCTATCAGCGACTCGGGAGTCGATCGACTCGGGACTTTGAGACTTTTTTTTTTTACCTTGCCCATGGTCTGTTCTTTATCAAATTATGGTATTGTTTTGCACTGCTGTAACTATATGTTATGTGGTTCTGTCAGTGTTAGTCTTTGGTTTGTCCTGTTTTTCTGTGATATCACTCTGGAGGAACATTGTATCATTTCTTAATACATGTATGCATTTCTAAATGACAATAAACGAGGACTGAGTGCTCTCATAATCTAATCTTGTGCTCCTTGCAAAAAAAAAAGGAATATTTTATTTCCTTCAGCAACGCACACAAAAGGCTGGAAGAACTCAGTAGACATAATAGTGTAAGGGTTAGGGTAATGCTTTACAGAGCCAGTAATCAATACCCTCCACTGTCAGCGAGGATCTTGTACCTCCTTCCATGACCATGTGCGTTCCCTCCAGATGCTCTGGTTTACTTCCACGTTCCAAAGGTGCACTGATCAGGAAGACGTGTGTACGGTATATTGGTGCCAGAAGCATGGTGACACTTCCGAACTGCCCCCAGTCCAATCCTAGTACTGTGCTGGCCATTGATGCAAAAGGCACATTTCACTGCATTTTTCATTGTTTCAATGTACTTGTGACAAATACAACTAGTCTTCCAGGTCGGGCAGCACCTATAGCGGGAAGTGAGCCGAGGTTTCAGGCCAAGACCCTTCATCTGGACTCAATGTCTTGATGAAGTCATGTCCTAGTGTGTTGCTATAGGTCTCTAGCATCTTCTGTCCCTCTCTTGTGGCTCCTTTTTATTACCTCATTTCATGCACGCTGAGCACAGGCTGGAAAGTAGGACAGATTGGCTGCATATTTGTTGACATGAATCGCAAAGTCATGCTCAGGCATTCAATCAGTGCTTTGTGAAACCCTGTCTCCTGACATTATTATTTGACATTGACATTTTATCTAGCTTCATGGCTGTTTTTGCACTATTTTTAATGTATTCAGAATCAGAATCGGAATCAGGTTTATTATCTCCAGCATGTGTCATAAAATTTGTTAACTTAGCAGCAGCAGTTCAATGCAAAACAATATAGAAGAAGAAGAAAAAAAAATAAGTACATCTGTAAATCAATTACAGTATATGTATATTGAATAGATTAAAAATCGTGCAAAAACAGAAATAATATATATTAAAAAATTGAGGTAATATCCATTTAGGAATCGGACGGCAGAGGGGAAGAGGCTGTTCCTGAATCACTGAGTGTGTGCCTTCAGGCTTCTGTACCTCCTCCCTGATGGTAACAATGAGTAAAGGGCATGTCCTGGGTGCTGGAGGTCCTTAATAATGGATGCTGCCTTTCTGAGACACCGCTCTTTGAAGATGTCCTGGGTACTTTGTAGGCTAGTACCCAAGATGGAGCTGATTAAATTTACAACCCTCTGCAGCTTCATTCAGTCCTGTTCAGTAGCACCACCACATCCCCCCATCCCCCACAGCATTCAGTGATGCAGCCTGTCAGAACGCAGAATGCCCTTCACAGTACATCTATAGAAGTTTTTGAGTGATCTCTTCAAACTCCTGACGAAGTATAGTCACTGTCTTGCCTCCTTTATAGCTGCATCGATTTGTTGGGATGAGGTTAGGTCCTTTGAGATCTTGACACCCAGGAACTTGAAGCTGCTCACTCTCTCCACTTCTGATCCCTCTGTGAGGATTGGTATGTGTTCCTTCGTCTTACCCTTCCTGAAGTCCACAATCAGCTCTTTCGTCTTAGTGACGCTGAGTGCCAGGTTGTTGCTGTGACACCACTCCACTATTTGGCATATCTCACTCCTGTACGCCGTCTCGTCACCATCTGAGATTCTACCAACAATGTTTGTATCATCAGCAAATTTGTAGATGGTATTTGAGCTATGCCTGGCCACACAGTCATGGGTATAGACAAGAGTAGAGCAGTGGGCTAAGCACACACCTCTGAGGTGCACAGTGTTGATTGTCAGCAAGGTGGAAATATTATCACCAATCCATACAGATTGTGGTCTTCCGGTTAGGAAGTCGAGGATCCAATTGCAGAAGGAGGTAGAGAGGCCCAGGTTCTGCAACTTCTTGATCAGGATTGTGGGGATGATGGTGTTAAATGCTGAGCTATAGTCGATGAACAGCATCCTGATGTAAGTGGTTGTATTGTCCAGGTGGTCTAAAGCCGTGTGGAGAGCCATTGAGATTGCATCTGCCATTGACCTATTGTGGCGATAGGCAAATTGCAGTGGGACCAGGTCCTTGCTGAGGTAGTAGTTCAGTCTAGTCATGACCAACCTCTCAAAGCATTTCCTCACTGTAGATGTGAGTGCTACTGGGCGATAGTCATTAAGGCAGCTCACACTACCCTTCTTCGGCACTGGTATAATTGTTCCCTCTTTGAAGCAAGTGGGAACTTCCACCCATAGCAGCGAGAGGTTGAAAATGTCCTTGAATACTCCCGCCTGTTGGTTGGCACAAGTTTTCAATATAGGTAGATATATATACTTACTTTAATTGATTTACTTATTTTTTTCTTTCTATATTTTCATGTATTGCATTGAACTGCTGCTGCTGAGTTAACAAATTTCACGACACATGCCAGTGATAGTAAACTTGATTCTGATTCTGAATCTGTCTGTTCTCCTTTATGGTGCCTTTCCTGCCATACACAGGCGAATATTCCATTTCTTTAGTAATGGGGAGATGTAAATAAGACCATAAGACCATAAAATATAGGTGGAATTAGGCCACTCGGCCCATCGAGTCTGCTCTGCAATTTCATCATGGCTGATCCAGTCTCCCTCTCAGCCCCAATCTCCTGCCTTCTCCTCATATCCCTTCATGCCCTGACCAACCAAGAACCCAATCCTTCTCCATCCGAATCAAAAAGGCGCAACAGCGCCTTTATTTCCTGCGGAGCCTCAAGAAAGCTCACCTCTGTCCCAGGATACTGACGGACTTTTACCGCTGTACCATTGAGAGCATACTCACCAACTGCACCTCAGTGTGGTATGGCAATTGTCCCGTATCGGACCGCAAAGCACTCCAGCGTGTGGTGAAAACTGCCCAGTGGATTATCGGCACCCAATTGCCCACCATTGAGAACATCTACCATAAGCGCTGCCTGGGCAGGGTGAAAAGCATTACCAAGGATGCATCTCACCCTAACCATGGACTTTTTACTCTCCTCCCATCCGATAGGCGCTACAGGAGCCTCCGCTCCCGCACCAGCAGGTACAGGAAGAGCTTCTTCCCTGAGGCTGTGACCCTGCTGAACCTCTCATCACGGTACTAAGCAGTATAGCATCCATATTGTACTGTCTCAGTGCTTTTATATTTGTGTGCTGTAGCACTTTTTTTATTTCACAGTTCTTTTGTAAATAACACAATTCTTTGCATTTCTGGTCAGGTGCTAAATGCATTTCATTGGCTTTGTATCTGTACTCGGCACAATGACAATAAAGTTGAATCTAATCTAAATCTAAAAGTATTGTTTATACACTGTATTTAATGTGGATATTTCTGTTTATTTTGTAATATGATTGTAACTACATTGTGAGGTGCAATAAATTCCAATTCACATGTTAACTTTGTGGTAATTAAAGGTGTTATGTCCTCGAGCCGATAAAAGGAGCTATTGGAGTCAGATAGGGGTTGCCGGGAGTTCACACTGGACAAGAATAGGCACAGTACTATTATTGTGTTTCTTGTAGATATCTTTTCGTAAGCTTTAATACTACGTTGTATTTGTCTTCATCAGCTCAGTTTATTCCCTAGTCCCATAATCCTTGGGTAAAATTCTTTCCTAGCTTCCATCATCTATTATGCTATCTAGTCATAAATTTCCCACTATGCTATCTATGCCTCTCAGAATTCTATGCATCTGTCATCTCATCGGCTTTCACAGCTCCAAGGAAAATCTAACATAACGGAAGGTTATGTAGTAGGGTAATCGGCAGTTTCTCGAGTAGGCTACATGGTTGGCACAACACTGTGGGCTGAGGAGCCTGTAATGTGCTGTAGATTTCCATGATTCTATGATTCTATGATTTGCATTTTTTCCTCACTATTTTCTCGAACTTTCACAAGTTCGATTTTTAATGCACCTAATGAACTAAAGTGCTAGGCAACTCCAGCCATTTTTTCTTTGGTAACATTAAAGGTGATAATCCACATTTTTAGCAAGTGCAGGGCACAGGCTGGTAAATAGGATAGATTAGAAATGATGTGCATATGCTTACGTGAATAGCAAAGTCATTCAATCAGTGCTTTGTGAAACTCTGTCTCCCGACACTATTATTTGACATTGACATTTTATCGAGCTCAGTGACAGTCTTTTCTTCAAATGCTCCTTTGTGATTTCATCGACATTAATACCTCTGCAATCGTATAGTTTTGCTTCGACTCTCTCTGTTACCATTAAGTTGGGTGAGAGTACTCTTACCATGAAAATAAAAAAAGGTAATTACCGGCAATCTGAAATTAAACAAAACATACTAGAAACTCACAGCAGTCTGAGCTGAACCTGTGGGAAGAAGACACATAATTAGAAATGGGAAGGGGACAATAGACATAGTCATAGTCATAGTCATAGTCATACTTTGCTGATCCTGGGGGAGATTGGTTTTCGTTACAGTTGCTCCATAAATAATAAATAGTAATAGAACCATAAATAGTTAAATAGCAATATGTAAATGATGCCAGTAAATTATGAAATAAGTCCACGACCAACCTATAGGCTCAGGATGTCTGACCCTCCAAGGGAGGAGTTGTAAAGTTTGATGGCCACAGGCAGGAATGACTTCCTATGACGCTCTGTGCTGCATCTCGGTGGAATGAGTCTCTGGCTGAATGTACTCCTGTGCCCACCCAGTACATTATGTAGTGGATGGGAGACATTGACCAAGATGGCATGCAACTTGGACAGCATCCTCTTTTCAGACACCACCGTGAGAGAGTCCAGTTCCATCCCCACAACATCACTGGCCTTACAAATGAGTTTGTTGATTCTGTTGGTGTCTGCCACCCTCAGCCTGCTGCCCCAGCACACAACAGCAAACATGATAGCACTGGCCACCACAGACTCGTAGAACATCCTCAGCATCGTCCGGCAGATGTTAAAGGACCTCAGTCTCCTCAAAAAATAGAGACGGCTCTGGCCATTCTTGTAGACAGCCTCAGTGTTCTTAGACCAGTCCAGTTTATTGTCTATTCGTATCCCCAGGTATTTGTAATCCTCCACCATGTCCACACTGACCCCCTGGATGGAAACAGGGGTCACCGATACCTTAGCTCTCCTCAGGTCTACCACCAGCTCCTTAGTCTTTTTCACATTAAGCTGCAGATAATTCTGCTCACACCATGCGACAAAGTTTCCTACCATAGCCCTGTACTCAGCCTCATCTCCCTTGCTGATGCATCCAACTATTGCAGAGTCATCCGAAAACTTCTGAAGATGACACGACTCTGTGCAGTAGAAACAGGAAAGGTGGGAATGAGGTTGTCTCTGATAGAGTATTTCTAAACAATTCTTTAGCATGTTGTTAGTAAATTGAATGCAGTTAACCTTTTTGCTTCGTAATTAAATGTCTCGAGAATTTTGAAGAATCAGTGGTACATTGGAGAGACTCCTTTGGCATTTCGATGGGATCGAAGGTGATTTACATTCACTTTGGCTTTGTGGGTTTTGAAGTGGCTAAGATGACCATTGTGGGAACTACAGACGCTTCCTCCAGTGGGGCAGGATGTAACCAGCAGGTGGACAGTTTGTGTTCCTTTTGGTGGCTCTGGGGGGGGGGGGGGGGGGGGCCTCTGTTGACCACAAGATAATGAACCATAGGAGCAGTATGATTATGATTATGAGGACACGCAGTCCCCTTTTATTGTCATTTAGTAATGCGTGCATTAAGAAATGATAAAAATGTTTTTCCAGAACATCACGACAAACCGACTTAAAAACTAACAAAACCCACAAAAGTATAACATATAGTTACAACAGTGCAAAGCAATACCGTAATTTGATAAAGAACAGACCATGGCACAGTAAAAGTCTCAGAGTCTCTCGAAAGTCCCATCATCTCATGCAGACGGTGAACCTCCAGCGCCGCCAACTTGCTGATGCAGCATCCCGGAAGCATCCGACCACAGTCCGACTCTGAGTCCATCCGAAAAACTCCGAGCCTCCGACCAGCTCTCCGACACCGAGCACCATCTCTGCCGAGTGCCTCGACCCCTGCCCCGGCAACAGGCGATATGCAAATCCGAGGATTTGGGGCCTTTGTCTCCGGAGATTCTCGATCGCACAGTAGCAGCGGCAGCGAAGCAGGCATTTCAGAAGTTACTCCAGATGTTCCTCTGCACTTCTCACGGCTGTCCCCATCAAATCCGGATTGTGCACGGCTCCCTAGTTACACATAATCTATATTCATTCCGAACGGCCACGCACGCTACGTCGCGCCACCATCTTCTCCTCCCTCCCTATTAGACCATTCAGCCCATCAAGTTGAGTCTGTCATTCCAACATGATTGGTTTATTATCCCTCTCAACTCAATTCTCCTGCCTTCTCCCTGTAACCTTTAACACCCTTACAAATCAACAACCTATCAACCTCCACTTAAATATACACAATGACTTGGCCTGAACAGCCATCTGTGGCAATGAATTCCACAGATTCGCCAACTACTAACTAAAGAAATTCCTCTTTATCTTTGTTCTAAAGGGAAATCCTTGTACTCTGAGTCTGTGCCCTCTGATCCTAGTCTCCCTCCCCACTATAGAAATCCTCCTCTCCACGTACGCCCTGTCTAGATCTTTCAATATTTGGTAAGTTTCAGTCTTCTCTGTGGATTGTCACCTTGTCGTGGTGGAGAAGTTTGTGTGGTCCTGTGATTCCGAGAGCAATGCCGTCTGGAGCTACGCTCCTGGTAGGGTCACCCATGGCGGTAAGGTCGAGGGTGAGGTCCCTGATGAAGAACAATCCGACCAAGACCTCAACGGTGGAACAGGTGGACAAAGTTACTTTGAACTCAACGGCTGTGAAGGCGGATGAAGGCTGCAACAAATCCATCAGCTCCAATCATCATGGTTTCCATGCCATTGGAATTGGTTGGTTGATTTGTGAAGTATCGTATGCTTCTTGGAGTGCAACATCAAGTACATGTTAAACAAATACACGCACAGGCATCTTCGCTGTGTGGGCCACTTCTTCAGAATGAAGACCATCATCCTCGACCTCGAGGGATAGCCACGACGACGATGACGAAGTTTCAATGAAATCACCTCTCCTTCTTCTAAACCACAGCAAGTACAGGAACAGAGCTACTAAATGCTCCTCATATGTTAACCCTTTCATTCTCAGGATCATCCTCGTGAACCTCCTCTGGACCCTCTCCAATGGCAGCACATCCTTTCTTTGACATGGGGCCCAAAAACTGCTCAAAATACTCCAAGTGAGGTCTGAACAATGCCTTATAAAGCCTGAGACACCTTGACCATTATATCCTTAATGCTATTGCTCCTAGTACAGGACCCTAATGTCAATCACACTATCCAATTCTCCTTCCTTACTCTCAAAAATCCTGAGGTTCATTCTTCATGACCACTCCTCTGCACAGTTCTTCAGCATCCTTCATCATTTTGTTCTCCTTTACACTCGTCTACTGAAGAAAAACAATAAACAATCATTTTTTTTGTATTTGCAGTTTATCTTCTTTTACACATTGGTTGCTTATCAGTCTTTTTGTGTAGTTTTTCATTGATTCTATTGTCTTTCTTTGTTCTTCCCTGTATTTTCCTTGTAGAAGTGGGATGCAGGGGATTCGTTGCGACATCTACGACCAGTCTATTGAAGAAGATGGAGGTGAGGGGTCACTCCGTCCAACAAGCAATCAAGTCCTTGTCAAATGCAGCAGAAGAAAGCAGCAATTGGATTTGGATTAAAAGGAAAGATAACAACTGGGCTGCAAGATGAAGACAGGAGGGTATGGAACTGAGGGGGTGTATCTGGGATGCCAGGTAGCACTGTTGAGCCCTCTGGAGACGTCGTGGGCTTATCAACGAAACGTCAAAGAAGGAGGGTGCCCAACTGATGACCCCAATGACGTACCTACCTTCCCTCCTTGTCACCACTCCAAACCCACTGCCAACATCAAGAGTGCCGACTTACCATAGGGATTGAAACATCAAGTCCTAGTGAGTGCTTGCAAGCAAATGAATCCCAGGGTTCTATTTGGTGACATATACATACTTTGACAATAAAGTTACTTTGAACTTTGAATCTTGGATCTTGGATCTTGTCCTGACTCTGCTTGGCAGCTTCCTCCCCTGACAGAGCACAGAATAGAGTGACCCTTTATGGTGTTTCAAGTTACTTCTCAGTGGAGGGTATTCTGACTGGTTGCATCAAGGCATGGTATGGAAACACCAAGGCCAATGAACGGAAGTCCTACAAAGAGTGGTGGGTACAACCCAGTCCATCGCAGGCAAAGCCCACCCCACCCCACCACTGAGCACATCTACAAAGAGCACTGACGAAAGCTGCATCCACCCACCGTCATCCAAATCGTGCTCTCTCCTTGTTGCTGCCATCAGCAAGGAGCTACAGGAGCCTTAAGTCCCACACAATCAGGTTCAGTGATAGTTATTCCTCAACTATCAGGCCCGAGAACCGGTGTGAGTAACTTCACTCCCCTCTTCATTGAACTGATTCCAAACCGATGGACTCACTTCCAAGGACTCTACAACTCATGTTCTCAATATTTATTACTCACTTTAGCCAGAGCACAGTGAACCTGTGGAATTATTTGGCACAGGCAGCTGTGGAGGCCAAGCCTTTATATATATTTAAGGCAGAGGCTGATAGATTCTTGATTGGTCAGGGCATGAAGGGATACGAGGAGAAGGCAGGAGATTGGGTCTGAGAAGGAAAATGGATCAGCCATGATGAAATGGTGGAGCAGACTTGATGGGCCAAATGGCCTAATTCTGCCCCCATAGCTTATGGTCTTACTTATTACTATTATTATTATTATATCTTTTATATTTTCACAATTTGTTGTCTTTTGCACATTGATGTTTGTCCATCTTTGTGTGCAGGTTTTCATTAATTCTATTAAGTTTCTTTGTACTTACTGTGAATGTCTGCAAGAAAATTAACCTCAGGGCAGTACATGGTGACATATATGTAATTTGATTATAAATTTACTTTGAACTTCTGTAGGTGATCGACGTCTGATGCACAGCACCAGTCCTAATGCAGGATTTCGACCCGAGATGCCGACAATTCCTTTCCTCCAGTCTATCGCTGGTTACTTCAGATTCCGGTGCCTGGTCTGCGGTCTCTTGCATCACCCGTCACACATTGAGAGCAAACAATACTGCAGTGCGACTGGCAAGCAAGGTACGTTAGGAAGCTCGAGCAAGATCTGTGGAGGGAAATGGCCAGTTAATGTATCAGGTCAAGACTCTTCGTCCTGTCTGTGCCTCACAGTTATGAGGGTACAGAACTAGAGTCAGAATCAGGTTTAATATCACTGACATATGTCATGAAATTTGTTGTTTTGTCGCAGCAGTGCAATGGAATACATCAAAATATATGTTACAATAAGAGCTTAGTTAAATATATACATAAATGTATGTGAGACCCTCCGTTGGTTGGAGGTCGACCATGGATGTTGAGTCCTAGCTGTCCTATGCAAGACAGGGCAGTACAATATGAAGGGCAAGCTGTTGCCCTTGCAGCAGGCTTTCCCTCCCTACGTACCTGATCAACAGCAGAGACCAATATAGCTTGGCACTAGCGGCGTTGCACCAGTCAATGTGGAACTCAACGTAGGACAGCCTGATGGACTCCAGGTCCGGATTTTTACCCAGGGTTTACTCCCAAAGCCTTCCCCTTGAGTGGGTAGGGCTGCAAAGTTTTGGGATTAGAGTTTTTCTTTCTTCTAGATGAGCCGCCAGCCGCGGCTGACGATCCCCCATCTGTCTGAAGCGACTGGTTTTAAGGTGCCAGTAACCCGCTGTGGCCCATCTCCTGACAGTAGAAACGGTTCTGTTGGGCTTCGTAGTTAAGCCATGTGTGAAGGCCAGGAAATGGACTTGGGTGTCAGTGGCTATTTGAGACGCACGGCTTCGGGAGCATTTAATGGACAGTGGGAGCCTATTCCTACTACCTCCCCTGACTATGACAATATTAAGGATCCATACAGCACTGTGCAAGAGCCCTAGGCACACAGATATAGCCAGGGTGCCTCAGACTTTTGCACAGCACTGTATTTGTCAATGTGCATTGGAGAGTGAGTTTGTAAATCTCGTGCGAGCAAAGGATGTTGCAGAGAGTGGAAATCTGAAATAAATACAGAAAATATAAAGATAAGAAAGTCTGCAGATGGCGGAAATCCAAAGCTACCCACACAAAATGCTGGAGGAACCCAGCAGGTCAGACAGCGTCTATGGAAAAGAACAAACAGTTGATGTTTTGGGCCGAGACCCTTCTTCAGGATCGGGAAGGAAGGGGGAAGTTGCCAACATAAAAGTGTGGCGTGAGGAGAAGGAGAACTCGCTTGAAGGTAGTGGGTGAAGCCAGGCAGGTGGGAAACGTAAAGGGCTGTGGATGAAGGAAGCGATAGGACAGGAGAGTGGAGCAGAGGAGAAAGGGAAGGGGAGGGCCATCAGAGAGGGAGGAGGTGATAGGCAGGTGAGAAGAGGTAAGAGGCCAGCGTGGGGAATAGAAAAAGAGTGGAAGGGGAGGGAATTATTTTACCAGAAGGAGAAATCGTACCATCAGGCTGGAGGCTAGCCAGACAAAATATAAAGTGTTGCTCATCCATCCTGAGGGTAATGTCATCTTGGCAGCAGAGGAGCCCATGGACCGGCATATTGGAATGGGAATGGGAATGGGAGGCTCATAGGGTGGTAGGTAAGGACAAGAGGAACTCTATCACTCTTAAGGCGACGAGAGGATGGGGTGAGCACGGATGTTAGTAAGGCAGTAATGGTAATTATCTGCGGAGGCATGAAGTTAATATTTCAGTGGATGGTCTTTCTTCAGAACTAGGAAAGATTAGGGAAGTCACAGTGATCCAATAATGCAGTGCAGGGTTCATGAGTGATTTCTATCTCTGCCTCCCACCACAGCATCTGGGAACTGTCCAGATTTGACATTGGGCCCCTCATTGTTTCAAAGACAAAATCAAAGTCGAGTATGAGAAAGATATCAATAATATTGCAGGAGTACAGAGACGATATACAAGGATGTTGCCGAGAATTGAGGACATAAGTTATAGGGAAAGGCTGAATAGATTAGGAGTTCATTCCTGAAGTGTAAGAGAATGAAGGGAAATGTGATAGAGAGATACAAAATTCTGAGGGGTAAATGCAGATAGGAGTTTTTCCACTGAGACTGGGGGAAACTAGAGCTGGAGGTCATAGGTTAAGGGTGAAAGGGACCCCGAGGGGAACTTCTTTGCTCAGAAAGCGGAGGAAGTGAGGAACAAGCTGCCAATGGAAGTGGTGGACACGGGTTCGATTTGAACATTAAGGAGAAACCTGGATTAGTACATGGATGGGAGGAGTTTGAAGGGCTATGGTCCAGGTGGAGTCGATGAGACTCGGCAGGATAACAGTTCAACATGGTCTAGAAGGAGCAGCTTCTGTGCTGTAATGCGGTATGGCTCTTTATTGTCATCAGAACAAGTACATGTATGCACAGGTGCAATGAAAAGCTTATTTGCAGCAGCACCACAGGTGCAGAGCAACATATAAGCAGCATTTGCAAGGAAAACATAAATTTAAAATAACTTATGCACAGCTGCAAGAAAGAACAAAATCAGAACAAAAAGAAACAACGTCCGTTGTAGGGTAAAACTGATCCGTGGTTGCGGTGTTGCGACACTGTAGTTAGTATGGCTTTGCCCGTTGGTTCAAGAGCTGAATGGTCAAATGGAAGGAAGTATCTGGTCTTGGTGGTGTGCACATTAGGTTTTTGCATCTCCTGTCCACTGGTAGCTGTGAAAAGATGGCATGGCCCAGAACATTACAGGGAATTGGAGATCTTGGGTCACAGGAGGCAAAAAGGGTTGCAGAGCAATGCTTTCCGCAAACATTCGTAAAGTTAATAGTTTTCCATCCAAAAATATCCTGTTTAAGTGGCATCCATTGCTCAAGGTGACTGGGAATCCCGAAACACTTTATTCAATTAAGATGTCTCATTCTAATTACGGTACTCAAGTGTCAGGGAACAGGGGTAACTGTTGACAGTCATACAAAGTAGGATTAATGTAATTTTCAGGAAGAATAGAAGGCGCACTTAACAAGGAATCGCACTCTTAGATTTTCAATATTGTTTTAACAACAGGTAGCCTGATTTATTGGAGATGCCAGGAAATTCCACAGTCGAGGATGAACACAAAGAGCACATGGAAACTCCACATAGCACTGGAAATCGGAATGAACTCAGGCCACTGACTAGCTTCCTTGATGAGCATTTGATTATCTACCTGTGCGCGAAATTATGTCACTTTTTGCCAGCTCTCCTTTGCTAACTTTCTGGGACAAAGTCTGAAAGGTTTTGCTGCATTGAGGGAGCTACAGAAATGGAAGTGGTTATTTTTAGCAAGTCACAGGTCAAATAAACGAGTGAGGAATGGTGGTCTGGAATAATAACAGAAACGGAGAGGGTGCAAAAGAGAGGTGGGGTAATGGGACAAGAAGAAGATCAAAAGTCCAGAGGGGGTGTAAATTGCAGTAATAGAATAATTATCAATATTAGAGTGTGAGGATTAAGCAACTGCTGATCGTACTGTTATGGTATTGGTATTATACAATGAAGAACTGTTTGAACCAGTGCTATACCCAGTGTTATACCGTACAGAACTGTCCCCAACAGTACATTACCCAGGGTTATACAGAAGCAGATTTGACTTCTCCAGTATTGTACCCCAGTCATATACCGTGACAGACTCGTCCCCGCCAGTGTTATATACAGTTACAGACCCATCCCCAGCAGTGCAGTATCCCAGTGTTATACCAGGGGTCCCCAGCCTTTTTTGCACCGCAGACCGGTTTAATATTGACATTATTCTTGTGGACCGGCCGAGCGGGGGGGCGGGGGGCGGTGGGCGGTGTTCAGGTAGGGTTAACCTCACCTCAACATGTCTTTTACAGTTAGGGTTGCCAACTTTGTCACTCCCAAATAGAGGACAAAAGTAGCAGTCAAATCCCGGGACACTTTACCCCAGGAAAGACTACCATGACCATGAAGGCTTGCGCAGTGCGTACGTGCCGATTTTTTTCCCCACAAATCGGTTTTGCCTTCATCTTTCTGACTACACTGTACCTACATTATTTCTACTTTATATAGGCTGTGTATTTATCATATCATTCCTGCTTTTACTATATGTTAGTGTTATTTATTTTCGGAGTTATGTGTTATTTGGTATGATTTGTTAGGTTATTTTTCGGGTCTGGAAATGCTCAGAAATATTTTCCATATAAATTAATAGTAATTGCTTCTTTGCTTCATGCCATTTTGGCACGAAAGGTTTCATAGGAACACTCTACCTTAGTGGGGGAAATACGGGACAAGGGCAGTCCCATATGGGACAAACCAATTTAGCCCAATATACGGGATGTCCCGGCAAATACGGGACTGTTGGCAATCCTATGTTCAAGTTCAACAGTGTGTGACAGGGAATGAGGAAAAGTGCAGCTGACTCACTTAGTTTCATCACGGCACGGTAGCACATGCTTTGCAGCCCAGTACCAGTCCGCGGCCTGGTGGTTGGGGACCGCTGTGTTATACAGTGACAGTTCTGTCCCCACCAGTACTGTGCCTCAGTGTTATACAGTGATAGACCTGTCCTCGCCGAATCTGTACCCCAGTGTTATACAGTGACAGACCCATCCCCAGTAGTACTGTATAATAGTGTTATACAGTGACAGACTTATCCCCACAGGAAATGTACCCAGTGTTATACAGTGACAGACCCATCCCCACTGGTACTGTACCCCAGTGTTATACAGTGACAGACCCATTCCCACTGGTACTGTACCCCAGTGTTATACAGTGACAGACCCGTTCCCACCAGTATTGTACCCCAGTGTTATACAATGAGAGACCAGTCTCCACTGGTACTGTACCCCAGTGTTATACAGTGACAGACCCATTCCCACTGGTACTGTACCCCAGTGTTATACAGTGACAGACCCATTCCCACTGGTACTGTACCCCAGTGTAATACAGTGACAGACCCATCCCCACTGGTACTGTACCCCAGTGTTATACAGTGACAGACCCATTCCCACTGGTACTGTACCCCAGTGTTATACAGTGACAGACCCATTCCCACTGGTACTGTACCCCAGTGTTATACAGTGACAGACCCATCCCCACTGGTACTGTACCCCAGTGTTATACAGTGACAGACCCATCCCCACTGGTACTGTACCCCAGTGTTATACAGTGACAGACCCATTCCCACCAGTATTGTACCCCAGTGTTATACAGTGACAGACCCATCCCCACTGGTATTGTACCCCAGTGTTATACAATGAGAGACCAATCTCCACTGGTACTGTACCCCAGTGTTATACAGTGACAGACCCAGTCTCCACTGGTACTGTACCCCTGTGTTATACAGTGACAGACCCATTCCCACTGGTACTGTACCCCAGTGTTATACAGTGACAGACCCATTCCCACTGGTACTGTACCCCAGTGTTATACAGTGACAGACCCATTCCCACTGGTACTGTACCCCAGTGTTATACAGTGACAGACCCATTCCCACTGGTACTGTACCCCAGTGTTACACAGTGACGTACCCGTCCCCACCAGCACTGTACCCCAGTATTATACAGTGACAGACCTATCCCCACAGGAAATGTACCCAGTGTTATACAGTGACAGACCCGTTCCCACTGGTATTGTACCCCAGTGTTATATAGTGAGAGACCCATCCTCAACCATACTGTATCCCAGTGTTATACAGTGACAGACCTCTCCCCACTGGTACTGTACCCCAGTGTTATACAGTGACAGACCCATTCCCACTGGTACTGTACCCCAGTGTAATACAGTGACAGACCCGTCCCCACTGGTACTGTACCCCAGTGTTATACAGTGACAGACCCATTCCCACTGGTACTGTACCCCAGTGTTATACAGTGACAGACCCATTCCCACTGGTACTGTACCCCAGTGTAATACAGTGACAGACCCGTCCCCACTGGTACTGTACCCCAGTGTTATACAGTGACAGACCCGTCCCCACTGGTACTGTACCCCAGTGTAATACAGTGACAGACCCATCCCCACTGGTACTGTACCCCAGTGTTATACAGTGACAGACCCATTCCCACTGGTACTGTACCCCAGTGTAATACAGTGACAGACCTATCCCCACAGGAAATGTACCCAGTGTTATACAGTGACAGACCCATTCCCACCGGTATTGTACCCCAGTGTTATATAGTGACAGACCCATCCTCAACCATACTGTATCCCAGTGTTATACAGTGACAGACCTCTCCCCACTGGTACTGTACCCCAGTGTTATACAGTGACAGACCCATTCCCACTGGTACTGTACCCCAGTGTAATACAGTGACAGACCCGTCCCCACTGGTACTGTACCCCAGTGTTATACAGTGACAGACCCATCCCCACTGGTACTGTACCCCAGTGTTATACAGTGACAGACCCATTCCCACTGGTACTGTACCCCAGTGTTATACAGTGACAGACCCATTCCCACTGGTACTGTACCCCAGTGTAATACAGTGACAGACCCGTCCCCACTGGTACTGTACCCCAGTGTTATACAGTGACAGACCCAGTCTCCACTGGTACTGTACCCCAGTGTAATACAGTGACAGACCCGTCCCCACTGGTACTGTACCCCAGTGTTATACAGTGACAGACCCATTCCCACTGGTACTGTACCCCAGTGTAATACAGTGACAGACCCGTCCCCACTGGTACTGTACCCCAGTGTTATACAGTGACAGACCCATTCCCACTGGTACTGTACCCCAGTGTTATACAGTGACAGACCCATTCCCACTGGTACTGTACCCCAGTGTTATACAGTGACAGACCCATTCCCACTGGTACTGTACCCCAGTGTAATACAGTGACAGACCCGTCCCCACTGGTACTGTACCCCAGTGTTATACAGTGACAGACCCGTCCCCACTGGTACTGTACCCCAGTGTAATACAGTGACAGACCTATCCCCACAGGAAATGTACCCAGTGTTATACAGTGACAGACCCATTCCCACCGGTATTGTACCCCAGTGTTATATAGTGACAGACCCATCCTCAACCATACTGTATCCCAGTGTTATACAGTGACAGACCTCTCCCCACTGGTACTGTACCCCAGTGTTATACAGTGACAGACCCATTCCCACTGGTACTGTACCCCAGTGTAATACAGTGACAGACCCGTCCCCACTGGTACTGTACCCCAGTGTTATACAGTGACAGACCCATCCCCACTGGTACTGTACCCCAGTGTTATACAGTGACAGACCCATTCCCACTGGTACTGTACCCCAGTGTTATACAGTGACAGACCCATTCCCACTGGTACTGTACCCCAGTGTAATACAGTGACAGACCCGTCCCCACTGGTACTGTACCCCAGTGTTATACAGTGACAGACCTATCCCCACAGGAAATGTACCCAGTGTTATACAGTGACAGACCCGTTCCCACCGGTATTGTACCCCAGTGTTATATAGTGAGAGACCCATCCTCAACCATACTGTATCCCAGTGTTATACAGTGACAGACCTCTCCCCACTGGTACTGTACCCCAGTGTTATACAGTGACAGACCTATCCCCACAGGAAATGTACCCAGTGCTATACAGTGACAGACCCGTTCCCACTGGTATTGTACCCCGGTGTTACATAGTGAGAGACCCATCCTCAACCATACTGTATCCCAGTGTTATACAGTGACAGACCTCTCCCCACTGGTACTGTACCCCAGTGTTATCCAGTGACAGACCCATTCCCACTGGTACTGTACCCCAGTGTTATACAGTGACAGACCCATCCCCACTGGTACTGTACCCCAGTGTTACACAGTGACGTACCCGTCCCCACCAGCACTGTACCCCAGTATTATACAGTGACAGACCTATCCCCACAGGTGCTGTTCCCCAGTGTTATACAGTGAGAGACCCGTCTCCACTGGTATTGTACCCCAGTGTTATACAGTGAGAGACCGGTCCCCATCAGTATTGTCCTCTCATATAACACAATGGCAGACCTGTCTCCACCATTACTGAACACCAGTGTCACACACTGAGAGACCTGTCCTCACCAATACCAACCTCAGTTTTACCAATTTACAAACCGGGCTCCAGCTGTACCGTACCTAGTATTATATTGTGCAGTGATATCTCCAGCAGTACCGTACCTCTACCCCAGGGTTATATGGTGATGGATGTATACTTACCAGGACTGAACCCAGAACTGTCCCCACCTAAACTGTAACTCAGTTTTAGAATGAGAGACTTGCACCCACCAGTATTGAACCCCAGTGCTCTACAATGTTAGATCAGTGCTCACCAGTATTGCTCCCCAGCGTTGTAAAATCTTAGATTAGATTAGATTATGAGGACATGCAGTCCTCTTTTATTTAGTAATGCATGCATTAAGAAATGATATGATGTTTCTCCAGAATGATATCACAGAAACATGAGACAAACCAAGACCAAAAAAACTTGACAAAAACCACATAATTATAACATATAATTATAACAGTGCAAAGCAATATCGTAATTTGATAAAGAACAGACCATGGGCATGGTAAAAAAAAATCTCAGAGTCTCTGGGAAGTCCCACCATCTCATGCAGACGGTAGAAGAAAAATTCTCCCAGCGCCGCAAACTTGCCGATGCAGCACCCTGGAAGCACCCGACCACAGCCGACTCTTGAGTCTGTCCAAAAACTTCGAGCCTCCGACCAGCCCTCCGACACCAAGCACCAAGAACCACCTCTGCCGAGTGCTTCGACCCTGGCCCCGGAAACAGGCAATAGGCAAAGCCGAGGATTTGGGACCTTCCTCTCTGGAGATTCTCGATTCAGTTCTTACCATTCCTGATCCCCAGTGTTATACAGTGTTACTTATTCCAGTGCTCACCAGCACTGTACCCCAATATTATAGTGTTAGACCAGTGCTCAGCAATACTGAACTCCCTCAGTGTTATACAATGTTAGACCAGTGCTCACCAGTACTGTACCCAAATATTCACAGGACACTTGGCCTCTGCATCCAACAGATTCTGGGGACGCAGGTGGCCAGCTGAAGGGACAGAGGGAAGAGAGTTAAGGTTCATCACTGGTCTCTGCTTTCTTGAATGTTCCCCTCTTTCTTTGGCTTCCTCCCTGTCCGAAGCTCTCAGCCCAGAGTCTGCCCATCCACTGCCTTCTGAGGTAAGGAGTGGCAAAGACAATCACTCCTTGCTGTTCCCACCCACTATTGACAAATTGCATACGGGCCACTCCTCTGAAGGATCAGGGGTTGTCCTGTGTGGTAAACCATGTATATATGTTGTAACTCGGTTACCTGTCTGGACACACCCCTTTGCTGACTGCCCCTGTGGCTCCTCCCACAGAGTCCTGTATAAAGGTGTTCGCCTTGCCCCTCCCCCTCAGTCTGGGGGCAGACACTCACTGTGGAGGTCGTATTGTACAGCGAATAAAAGCCTTTCAGTATTTTAACAAACCTCAGTCTTTTGGAGTAATTGAAGGTGCTTCATCCTGGGCATTGCCTTTCGTAATCCTACAGTTCAGAGGGTTGGCATGGCAACAGCTGAGATGGGATGGAATCAGTCTTGTGAATGAGTGCATATCTTTGAAGAGCATGGGCCAATTCTGTAAGCTGTATTTGGATGAAATGGCATTAAGTTGGCTGAATGAAAGAGAAGGTGGGACCCACAGGTTTTTACAGAGCCCTTTACATTGTTTTCAAAATTAGACTTTCCCAACTCTCCACCCATGCCGTGAAGTTTGTTATTACAACAAATCATCCCATATTGTTCCTCCACTATAGTTTCTCTTGTTTGGCTTGTTTGGAATAAAAAAACAAGTTTGCATTCTGCATCTGCAGATCAGGTGATCATGAAAAGGCCAACTAGCCGGAGGCAATTATACTCATGCTGTCATCTCCCCCATTTGTCATGTTTCTGCTATAGCTTTCAATCAGAAATAAAAACTATAAATTGAAAATTATACTTAAAATCACAATCTGTATATATCTATTTATTTCGTATTTGCCCAACTTGTTGTCCTTTGCATTTTGGTTGTTTGTCTGTCTTTGTTGTGTGCAGGTTTTCATTGATTCTAATGTCTTTCTTTATACTTACTGTGAACATCCACAAGAAAACAAATCTCAGAGTAGTCTATGTACTTTGACAATAAATTTACTTTGAACTCTGATCCATTAAAACTAATTAAATAATATGCAGATCTGGGTTACTTCAGATGCATATAGAGCTCACGTTGTTAAAAAAAATGTGTTCTCCCTAATATCATGGCCAATATTTATTCCTAAACCAACATCACAGTTGTAGGAATTTGGACCAAATGCAGATAAATGGGATTACAGTATCTCAGGATGGAACCTTGGTCACCATGACCAGTTGTCCTTAAGACCTGTTTCTGTCTCTAAAACTCAGTGACTCTGTCAGTTTTGACGGATTATCTAATCTTAATCATATTGCTTTCTTTGGGAGCTTGCAGTGCAAAAATTGGCTTCCACTTTCCCAAAATATACACTTTGTTAGGTACTTCCTGTATACATCCATGGTCTTCTGCTGCTGTAGCCCATCTACTTCAAGGTTTGATGTGTTGAGCAATCAGAGATGCTCTTCTGCACACCACAGGGTTGTCTGAGTTATTATCACCTTCCTGTCAGCTTCTCCTGTGAACTCGCTCATTAATAAGGCACTTCCGCCCACAGATCTGCTACTCAATGGATGTTTTTTTGTTTTTGCACTCTTGTCTGTAAACTCTAGAAACTGATGTGCGTAAAAATCCCATAATATTAGCCATTTCTGAAATATTCAAATCACCCCATCTGGCACCAACAATAATTCCACAGTCAAAGTCATAGTTCTTTCCCCATACTGATGCTTGGCCTGAATAACAACTGAACCACTTGAGCTTAGCTCTGTGCTTTTATGCATTGTTGCTGCCACGTGATTAGCTCATTAGATATTGGCATTAACGAAGAAGTTAACGTCAGTAAGACGAAAGAGCTGATAGTGGACTTCAGGAAGGGTAAGATGAAGGAACACATACCAATCCTCATAGGGGGATCAGAAGTAGAGAGAGTGAGCAGTTTCAAGTTCCTGGGTGTCAAGATCTCTGAGAATCTAACCTGGTCCCAACATATTGATGCAATTATAAAGAAGGCAAGGCAGTGACTATACTTTATTAGGGGTTTGAATAGATTTGGTATGTCAACAAATACACTCAAAAACTTTTATAGATGTACCATGGCGAGCATTCTGACAGGCTGTATCACTGTCTGGTATGGGGGGCGTGGGTGGTGGTGCTACCGCACAGGACCGAAAGAAGCTGCACAGGGTTATAAATTTAGTCAGCTCCATTTTGGGTACAAGCCTACAAAGTACCCAGGACATCTTCAAGGAATGCTGTTTCAGAAAGGCAGTGTCCATTATTAAGGACCTCCAGCACCCAGGACATGCCCTTTTCTCACTGTTACCATCAGGTAGGAGGTATAGAAGCCTGAAGGCACACACTCAGCGATTCAGGAACAGTTTCTTCCCCTCTGCCATCCTAAATGAACCTTGAACCCTTGAGCACTATCTCACTTTTTGATATATGTTATTTCTGTTTTTTTGCATGATTTTTAATCTATTCAATATTTATATACTGTAATTGACTTACTTATTTATTTACTAGTATTATTTTTTTCCTTCTATATTATGTATTGCATTGAACTGCTGCTAAGCTAACAAATTTCACGACACATGCCAGTGATAATAAACCTGATTCTGATTCTGATCCTGAAGTGTACAGTTGCACCTCATAAAATGGCAACTGAGTGTACTACTTACAAGAGATTATCTTAATCTTAAATGTGTTGCTTTCTTTGGGAGATTGCTGTACACAAATTGGTTGCTATATTTCCCAGAATATAACTGAGACTGCATCACAAAAACACTTCATTGTGCATGGGAGAGGTGAAATCACAGCTGATGTGTAGGTATCGCTAACCTCAACAGACAACAGACAAATAGGTGCAGGAGTAGGCCATTCGGCCCTTCGAGCCAGCACCGCCATTCACTGTGATCATGGCTGACCATCCACAATCAGTACCCTGTTCCCGCCTTCTCCCCATATCCCCTGACTCCACCATCTTTAAGAGCTCTATCTAACTCTTTCTTGAAAGCATCCAGAGAATTAGCCTCCACTGCCTTCTGAGGCAAGGATTCCACAGATCCACAACTCTCTGAGTGAAAAAGTTTTTCCTCAGCTCCGTTCTACATGGCCTACCCCTTATTCTTAAACTGTGGCCTCTGGTTCTGGACTCCCCCAGAATCAGGAACATGGCAGTATTCCAGTTTAAGATGGCACTGGTGAATCTCAGTGACTTCTGGCTGGTGGCCAATGAAACAAGAAGAGCAACTAATTACTTTGTTAGTCACACTTTTTCTGGTAAACGATCATCTTAAGCAATAGTTTGCAATTTCCCTTTGGACTCGGAGGCAATTCAATGTGGCAGAATCGAGGCGAGGCGAGGCAGCGGGCCCATCGGTGAGAGTGAAGAAGACCCAAGATTCGATTGATTTAAACACCAGGCCGAATCGGAAAGGTCGGGTATAGGCCGAATTGAGGTGGCAGGGTCCAGTCCCCAGAGTGTATCAAAGTGACTGAACCCAATGTGTGGACAATGATTTAGACACCAGGCCAGATTGAAAAAGTCAGGGTGTCGGGGCCCAAGGCAAGGGACAGGCCGGGTCAGATCGCTGTTCCACGAGGTTTACTCAGCTCTGCACTGAGCTATGGGACTCTATTGTGGAATTCAGTTCAGAACACTATTTGCTTGTGTTTATTGTTTGCACGATTTATTTTTTCCCTCTCTCTGCACATTGGGTATTCAACAGTCTTCTTTTTTAATGGAATTCTTTTGGGTTTCCTTGTTTCATGGCTGTCTGTAAGGAGAGGGACCCCAAGGTTGTTTAATGCACACATACTTTGATAATAAATGTACTTTGAACTTTGAACATTACTGTCTCTGAATTAAAGCATGTTGCAGTCAACCGGATTAAGAATGCTTTCAAAAGCTTTCTCACAGCACCTCAGTCACAGGATGTGTCGGCCGGTTGTGGTGGAGTGACTCACAACTGACAGGTCTTCCTGTCAAGCTCTCAGGTTTTAGGTGCATATTGACTGCTGCTTTGTGATAGGCATCTTTTACCTTGCTCTTCAGACAGCAGTTCCACACATTGCTTGCTCTTGCTATGAGGGACATGTAAATCATTTTACATAAAAGAAGAGAGGCCATTCAGCCTATTGAGTCTGCTCTGCCATTCCATTATAGCTGATTTATTATCCCTCTCAACCCCATTCTCCTGCCTTCTTCCCATAACCTTTGATGCCCTTACTAATCAAGAACCTATCAACCTCCATTTTAAATATACCCAGTGACTTGGCCTCCACAGCCATCACTGGCAATGAATTCCACAGATTCACCACTCTCTGGCTAAAGAAATTCCTCATCTTCTCTGTTTTAAGGGGACGTCCTTCTATTCTGAGGCTGTGCCCTCTGCCACTACAGGAAACATCTTGTCCATGTCCACTCTATCTAGGCCTTTCAGTATTCAATATGTTTCAATGAGGTCATTCTTCTAAATGCCAGTGAGTACAGGCCTAGAGCCATCAAATGCTCTTCTTATGTTGAACCGTTCATTCCTGGGATTATTCTCGTGAACCTCTTCTGGACCCTTTCCAATACCAGCAGATCCTTTCATAGAGTAGGGACCCAAAACTGCTCACAATACTCCATCTGCAGTCTGGTCAAAACCTTTATTCTCCTCCATAGATGCTGCCTGACTTGCTGAGTTCCTCCACCATTTTATGTGCATTTCTAGCATCTGCGGAATCTCGTGTGTTTATGATTTACAGTTATATAATTCTCTTTGCCATGTTCTAGATGTCCCAAAGTTCTATACAGATAAGTGCCATTTTTTCGAGGACTAGTCATTGTCCTCATAAGACATGCTCTCTAATGCAGACAGCATCCTGGCAAATCTCTGTAGCCTCCATTTTTCTATCACCGAAAGATATTTTATTGCAAAAAGATTTCTCAGTAAAAAAAATTAAGACATAAGAATATAAGAAAAAGGAACTGGAGTAGGACTTTACATTCTTCTCTGGCATTCAGTAAGTTCAAAGCTGATCTGATCTGCCATTAGTTGCCTTTTTCTGCTTGATCCTAAAATTCCTCCTGATTTCAGTCTAACATGGCTGACCCATTCCTCTTGGCTTTGGTTTCTCCAGTCTTAGAAAGCAACATTCCAGCAATTACTCTGTTAATCTCCCTCAGATCCTTACGTCCCAAAGGGATCACTTTTCATTTATTTAAATTCCAGTGTAATGAATTTACACTGTACTGTTGTATATCCCTCCTTGGGTATGGAGAACAAAGCTCCTTTTTTTACTTAAATATTTTTGCCGATTAGTTTAAGAATAATATCTGAAGAATATCTTTCAAATTTTATCCTGATGCATCAGAATTGTAAAACCTGACAGTAAAGCTCACCAGACTATGCCAGCTCCAGACTTAGTAGCCCATATAAATTTGTTGGTTGCCCATAGCAATGATCCTCAGATATTTCAGAATGATTTTGCAACCTTAGCAGGAAGTGTTCCTCTGTTTGATCTCGGTAGCAAAATCACAAACAGAAGCACAAAATAATGCCTTTGCTACAGATGGGAAACATGTGATACGTCCCTCATCAAAGATCATCCCAAACAGCCAGCTGATCTTTGGCAGCACAACTCATGCATTTTTTTTAATGATGCTGAGGAGATTTTATTTTCTTTGTTTGAATTTGGGCTTAAGCCAACGCTTCATGTGGTCAGATTGTCTGTAATACTCAGTGCTAAAGGATGGGTTTGCTCAGAGCCTGGCATAAGTGGTGCCTCAAAAAGGAGGCATCTATCATTAAGGACCCCATCATCCAGCACATGCCCCCTTCTCATTACTGCTATCAGAGATGAGTTATAGGAGCCTGAAGACACACACTCATCTCCTCCACTCTCAGATTTCTGAACTGTCATAGAATCAACCCGTGACCACTATTTTTGCTCCCTTTTTGCAATACTTATTTAATTTAACTTTTTGATACATGCTTCTTATTGTTCAAATAGTTCAAATGGTTCAACTTAATATCAGAGAATGTCTACAGTATACAACCTGAAATTCTTACTCTTCACAGACATCCATGAAACAAGAAACCCCAAACAGTGAATGACAGAAACATCAGAACCCCAAAGCCCCCTCCCATGCACAAACAGTAGCAGAGGCACCGACCCTCCCCTTCCCAGTCCTCCACTTGCACCAGCAGAAGCACTAATGTCCCTCGCCCCACCATAGAATTTCTACTTTATAATAAATGTAATTTATACTATTTTAACGTATTGCACTATACTGCTGCTACAAAACAAGAAATTTCTTGACATAAGTCAGTGATATCAAACCTGATTCTGATTTCCAAGTGCTGGGTGTAGGGCTGGTGGTGGGGTGGTGAGGAGGCCACTTACTAATCCCTCTGGCATCACTAAGGATATTGGGACTTTATACAAGCATCTGCTGCCCACTGATACTTACCAGAAGTGGCCACTTATGAGTGAAATCAGAGTCACAGGAATATCCCAGCTTGCACAGAGGGCACTTAATCTATCAAGTCGATACTGTTCCCTGCAAGAACATTTTTCCTAGTTCCACACTCATCCCCAGCCACCACATCATCCTTTTAATTATTTATCCAATTTCTTTTTGAATAATTAACACAAAATAGAGATGTTTTCAAGCCATTTATCCTTACTATGTGAAACACACTTCCTAAAGTACAGGAGGAGCATGTTTGCAGTGGTCTGGATTTTGTAATTCATGACAAATTGACGGGTCCTAATTTTGCCTTGGATCTATGATCCAAGTGATCTGGATTTCTCCTCTTTGTTGTGAGAGACTACTTTGGATTACTTGGGAGATTCTGCCCAGAAACAGGCCATTTGGTCAAACCTTCCAACTGAAGCCTCCTCCTGGTTCTCCTAATCTAAATCAATCAGCAGAAGCATCCATTTCCTTCTCTTTCATGTGACTGTCTGGCCTCTCTTTAAATGCACCTATAGAATTTGCCTCAACCATTCCCTGTGGTAGCGAGTTCCACATTCTCACATTGGGTAACAGAAAATAGGAATTGGAGTAGGCTACTTGCTCCCTCAGGTCCGCTCTCATTCAATATGACCATGGCCTATCATCGATCTCATGTAAGACCATAAGATCATAAGATATAGGAGCAGAAGTAGGCCATATTCCTACTCTTCATCCAAGACGAATTGAAGCCTTTTGTGTCTACAAGTGTGTTCATCTCCTTCTTAAGAAGATTCACTGATGACTTCAAAGGTCAAAGGTTTAACAGTTAATTTTATTATCAAGTATGTATGCAGAATACAACTGAGATTTGTCTTCTCCAAATGACTACGTCTTCACTAGATACAGAAAACCATAGAAGTAGTTGAAAGAATGACATCCATCCCACCACACGAAAAAAAAAGAAACAAAAACTCACAAACCCCAAACACCCCCAACCCCTCCCTCGCACAAAAACTAACAGATCACCCACATGGAGAAACAGCAACAAGAACATCAAACTCAAACCCCCAGCCGGCCAATCCGCAACAAGAACGAATGGGCGAGAACACAAAAAAAAAGTTGAACTGAAAGAGGGG
Source organism: Mobula birostris (assembly GCF_030028105.1). Classification (NCBI taxonomy): domain Eukaryota; kingdom Metazoa; phylum Chordata; class Chondrichthyes; order Myliobatiformes; family Myliobatidae; genus Mobula; species Mobula birostris. The sequence continues at coordinate 19,319,436 of NC_092373.1, read as the reverse complement.
AATATGAACTATAGCAACACACATCAAAGTCGCTCGCGAACGCAGCAGGCCAGGCAGCATCTCCAGGAAGAGGCACAGTCGACATTTCAGGCCGAGACCCTTCGTCAGGACTAACTGAAGGAAGAGTTAGTAAGAGATTTGAAAGTGGGAGGGGGAGGGGGAGATCCAAAATGATAGAAGAAGACAGGAGGGGGAGGGATGGAGCCAAGAGCTGGACAGGTGATAGGCAAAAGGGGATACGAGAGGATCATGGGACAGGAGGTCCGGGAAGAAAGACAAGGGGGGGGGAACCCAGAGGATGGGCAAGGGGTATAGTGAGAGGGACAGAGGGAGAAAAAGGAGAGAGAGAGAAAGAAAGTGTGTATAAAAATAAATAACAGATGGGGTACGAGGGGGAGGTGGGGCCTTAGCGGAAGTTAGAGAAGTCGATGTTCATGCCATCAGGTTGGAGGCTACCCAGACGGAATATAAGGTATTGTTCCTCCAACCTGAGTGTGGCTTCATCTTTACAGTAGAGGAGGCCGTGGATAGACATGTCAGAATGGGAATGGGATGTGGAATTAAAATGTGTGGCCACTGGGAGATCCTGCTTTCTCTGGCGGACAGAGCGTAGGTGTTCAGCAAAGCAGTCTCCCAGTCGGCGTCGGGTCTCGCCAATATATAAAAGGCCACATCAGGAGTACCGGACGCAGTATATCACCCCAGCTGACTCACAGGTGAAGTGTCGCCTCACCTGGAAGGACTGTTTGGGGCCCTGAATGGTGGTAAGGGAGGAAGTGTAAGGGCATGTGTGGCACTTGTTCGGTAAGGGAGGAAGTGTTACTTATCCTTGTAAATAATTTCTCCTTTGGCTCCTCCCACTTCCTCCAAACTAAAGGTGTAGCTATGGGCACCCTTATGTGTCAAAAAAAGCCAAATTAAGTCCACTGTGATTCAATGTTGTAAAACCATAAAACATGAAAACTTCCGGGGGGGGGGGGTGAATACTTTTTATAGCCACTGTACCTATGCAAACGACTCTTAAGCATTGAAACTGAGCTCACATGCACAACTTGTGCTGGCAGCTCATTCCATACTTTCACAACTCTCTGAAGAAATTTCCCCTCATGTTCCCTTTAAAGTGCAAAAGTAGTGACTTAAAACAGTTTTTTTGTGATCCAGCCTCTAGGCTAAATATCATCGTGTGGAGTATGAACAGCAGCCTTCAACCTCCCACGGATAGACATGATTCTCTGCTGCAGTTTGCTCCAGTTCCTACAGACATACTTCCTATCCCTGCACAATACTAGTTCCCCTCCCTTCCCAGAAGCCCTGAAGCCCAGAAGCACTACTTGTGCTGACTCCTGCTGAAGGATTAAGAGTCAGATGCAGTACCAATATACTTTAGTGAAGCTTGGTGGTTGATCGAATGCTTCAAAACATGTACCAGTTGTTTGAAGAAAACAAAATCTGCTCGACACAGTGTTATTTTCTTACCCTCCTCCCTCCACAGGTTTGCAAAACGTTAAAATAACATTAAAGTTGTTTAAAAGTTCCACCCAGTGTAAAAGCTGAAAGGTGAGATTCATGTTCAGTGTCTTCAATGCAGTGTGAAGCTGCTAAATGTCTTATATAAAGGTAAAATTTTATTTCACATAATACCAATCCTCACCCTAGCTCTGATTCTTCCCCCCCGCCCCAAATTCAGTTCTTTTTCTTTCCAGTAATGAGTCAGCTTGTACTCAGTACCTACACTCCTTGCATCTTGATATCTATGACTTTTTGCACAGGAAATTACTAAACAGTAGAATATGTGGCTGTGGTGTGATTGCAGGCACAGCCAACTCTGAGGGTGATAGAGTTAATTCCCAGGCCAGAGATTTGAAGTACCAATGCTGCATTGAGAAACTGTCACACGATTAGAGGTGCCTCTAATACTTTCATCAAGCGCAATATTTGTCTTTAACAATCATTGCTGTTTTAAGCCTGCAGCATGTTAAGAACTGTACCATGTGACTATCTGCTCTCTGTGTGTTATTACAAAATTTAGTGTAGAATGGGACAGAACTGGTCTGTCTGTATGGAAGTTAACCGTCTCAGGTCTACTACGCCCCACAAAACACATTCCTTTTCCTTCTAGCTCTAGTTTGACCATCCAATGATTTTTGCAAAGTGTCAGGGAAAGGGAGAGGGGGAGGGCGAAAGAGAGTGGGGAGAGGGAGAGAGAGGGGGGTGGGAAGGGGTGTGGGGCAGAGAGAGTGGGCGAGAAGGAGGGAGAGAGAGAACAACACACATAAAATGCTGGAGGAAGGCAGCAGGTCAGAAAGCAGCTATGGAAGGGAATAAACTGCTGACCTTTCAGGCCGAGGCCCTTCATCAGGACTGGAAAGGAAGGGGGGAAGAGGCCAAAATAAGATGGTGGTGGAAGGGGAAGGAGTACAAACTAGAAGGTGATAAGTGAAGCCAGGTGAGGGGGAAGGAAAGTAGGAGGTGGAGGAGGGTTGAAGTGAGAAGCTGGAAGTGGTAAGTGGAAGAAGTAACTAGCTGAAGAAGAAGGAATCTGATAGGAGAGGACAGTGGACCATCGGAGAAAGGAGGGACACAAGAGGTCGGAAGAAGACAAAAGAAAGGGTAAGAAGGGAGCCAGATAGATAATGGAGAAAAGTGAAGGGTGGGGGGGGGGCTGAATTACCAGAAGTTAAAGAAATCAATGTTCATGCCGTCAGCTTGGAGGCTACCCAGACAGAATATAAATTGTTGCTCGTCCAATCTGAGAGTGGCCTCATCACGACTGTAGTGAAGGCCATGGGCCAACATGTTGGAATGGGAAGTTGAACCGAAATGGGCGGCCACGAGAAAATCCTGCTGACTGCGGACAGAGTAAAGGAATTTGATAAAGTGGCTTCCCCAATCTACAGCAGGTCTCACGGTGCCCCTTTTTTGGTGACGAGTCAGATGGCGTCCATTTTCTCATAGATGTGAACAGTTGTGAGGTTGGAGGAGAATGATGGGAGTAGGTGGGTGCATTAGGGGGATAGTGATAGTAATAGGGAGATAAGGGAACTATGACTTTGAAAGAGGGTAACCAGTGAATGAGGTAACTAGCCTACACATTGAGAAATGGACTCTGGCATCTGGGGAATAATATCTTTTCTGATTTGACTTTTAAGTAACCTTGCCTTGATTCATTGATATGCTCCTTTGCTCTGATAACAGAGAACATATGCTCAGTGGCCACCTTATTAGGTACACCTGCTCATTAATGCGAATGTCTAATTAGTCAAACATGTGGCAGTAACTCAGTGCATCAAAGCATGCAGACATGGTCAAACCAAACAACAGAATGGGGGAAAAATGGGTTCTAAGTGACTTTGACCATGGGATGATTGCTGGTGCCAGACAGGGTGGTTTGAGTACCTCAGATACTGCTGATCCCCTGGGATTTTCATGCACAATGGTCTCTAGAGTTTACAGAGAGTGGTGCAAAACACAAAAAGCCGCCCAGAAGGTGGTGAGAGTGTAGAACGAGCTGCCAGCAGAAGTGATGGATTCAAAAGTTCAAAGTACATTTATTCAGGTTCCATTTCAACATCTAAGAAAAGCTTGGATAGGTTCATGGATGGGAGGGGTATCGGGGGCTACAATGCGGGTACAGGTCGATGGGACTAGGCAGATTAATAGTTCAGTAAGGACTAGGCTTTCTGTGTTGTAGTGTTCGTGACTCTGTGACTCTATGACTCGAGGAGGCAGTTCTGTGGGTGAAAACGCCACCTACATGAGAGGTCGGAGGAGAATGGCCAGACGAGTTCAAGCTGGCAGGAAGGCAACAATAACTACGCATTACAACAGTGGTGTGCAGAAGAGCATCTCTGAACGCACTACACGTCGGACCTTGAAGTGGATAGTCTACAGCAGCAGAAGACCGTGAGCATGCACTCAGTGGCCACTTTATTAGGTACAGGAGGCGTTAACTGATGTTTTAAAAATATCTACATTTAAAGCAGCTTAAACTGAAGTATATGCAAGCTCTGATCATAATTCAAAGCTTTTTGGCATGATGGCACTCTGGTGAATTTGCAAGGCTCATTTCCAAAGGCCAATATATCCTTCATGCAATGTCAGTCCCCAACCTGAACACACGTGATGTGATCAACATTTTGTAGAAAAGGAAATATTGCTTCCTCAGTTTTAACTTCCATTCCCCCTTGAGATAAAAGCCAACATTCCATTAAGGTTTTGAATGTTTTTTTTCTGCCTGAGTACTGATGCTAAGTGATTTTTTTTACAAGAGTACATAAATCACATTGGTCCTTCAGAGCTCCTCTGCCTTGGTCTGTGTCAGCATTTCCTTGCCCTTTGAATCTCTTCTCTCATCTTCAAGCAGGTTGCAACTTGACAGCAATTTGGATGAGAAGATGATGAGCTTCCTTTGTTAAACGTACACTCAGTGGCCACTTTATTAGATCCTGAACCTCCTGTACCTAATAAAGTGGCCACTTAGTGTACGTTTGTGGCCTTCTGCTGTTGTAGCCCATCTACTTCAAGGTTTGACGTGTTGTGCATTCAGAGATGCTCTTCTGCAAACCACTGTTGTAACAGGTGATTATTTGAGTTACTGTCACCTTCCTATCAGCTTGAACCAGTCTGGCCATTCTCCTCTGACCTCTCTCATTAACAAGGCATTTTCGCAAAACAATACTGTATATTTCGATATACAGTGCACCAAGTGGCCGCTTTATTAGGTACACCTTTACACCTGCTCACTGGAGGTTTTCTTTTTGTTTTTTTGCACTATTCTCTGTAAAGTCTAGAGACTATTGTGGTACCGACAATCATTCCACTGTCAAAGTCACTTAGATCACATTTCTTCCCCACTCCGACGTTGGATCTAAGCAAAAACTGAGCCACTTGGGCACGTCTGCATGCTTTTATGCATTGAGTTGCTGCCACATGATTGGCCGATTAGATTTGTATTAATGAGCAGGTGTGCAGGTGTACCTAATAAAATGGCCACTGCCAGTACATCGAAATGTACAGTGAAGCGTTTTGTTTTGATCAATGACCGACACAGACTGAGGATGTGCTAGGAGCAGCCTGCAATTGTCACCATGCTTCTAGCGCCAACATAGCATGCCCACAACTTACCTTAGGTTGAACAAGTTGGGTCTTTATTCTTTGGAACGTAGAAGGTTGAGGGGGGACTTGATAGAGGTATTTAAAATTATGAGGGGGATAGATAGAGTTGACGTGGATAGGCTTTTTCCATTGAGAGTGGGGGAGATTCAAACAGGAGGACATGAGTTGAGAGTTAAAGGGCAAAAGTTTAGGGGTAACATGAGGGGGAACTTCTTTACTCAGAGAGTGGTAGCTGTGTGGAATGAGCTTCCAGCAGAAGTGGTTGAGGCAGGTTCGATGTTGTCATTTAAAGTTAAATGGGATAGCTATATGGACAGGAAAGGAATGGAGGGTTATGGGCTGAGTGCGGGTCGGTGGGACTAGGTGAGAGTAAGAGTTTGGCACAGACTAGAAGGGCCGTGATGTCCTGTTTCCGTGTTGTAATTGTTATATGGTTATATGGTTATATGGTATGGCTTTGGAATGTGGGAGGGAACCAAGGCACCCGGAGGAAACCCTCATTGCCATGGGGAGAACATTCAAACCCCTTACAGACGGCAGCGAGAAATGACCGGCAATTGTTGGTGCTGTAATAGCATTATGAGAATGGCTATGCTACTGTGCTGTCCCTTAGTTGCCCTACCCCACTACAGCAGAGCATTCAAAAGGAGAAGCTCCTGACATCACTATTCTCTACTCCACAGGTTCCCAACCTGAGGTCCACAAACCTCTCAGTTAATGGTAGGGGTCCACGGCTGGCTGTTGGTGCTCGGTGCTCGGTGTCAGAGGGCTGGTCAGAGGCTCGAAGTTTTTGGACAGACTCAGAGTCCGCTGCAGTCGGGTGCTTCCAATGGTGCTGCATCGGCAAGTTTGCGGCACTTGGAGGTTCATGGCAGGGAGAGTTTCTCCCTTCTACCGTCTGCGTGAGATGATGAGGCTATCGGGACTTTGAGGCTTTTTTTTACCATGTCCATGGTCTGCTCTTTATCAAATTACGTTATTACTTTGCACTGTCGTAACCATATGTCATAATTATGTGGTTTTGTCAATTTTAGTCTTGATTTGTCCTGTGTTTCTTGCGTTATCATTCTGGAGGAACATTGTATCATTTTTTAATGCATGCATTTCTAAATGCTGATAAACGAGGACTGAGTGTCCTCATAATCTAATCTATTCTAATAATGCAACACATCAAAGTTGCTGGTGAACGCAGCAGGCCAGGCAGCACCTCTAGGAAGCGATACAGTCGATGTTTCAGGCCGAGACCCTTTGTCAGGACTAACTGAAGGAAGAGCTAATCTAATAATGCATTGGAAGTGGCATCACAGGTTAATAGGGTCATGAAGAAAACTTTTGGCACATTGGCCTTCATAAATCAATGTATTTAGTACAGGAGATGGGCTGTTATATTAAAATTGTATGGGACGTTGGTAGGCCTAATTTGGGGTATTGTGTGCAGTTATGGTCAGAAAAGATGAAGATAAGGCTCAAAGAATACAGAAAAAAATTACAAGGATGTTGCCATGACTTGACCTGTGATATAGGGAAAGGTTGAATAGGACAGGACTTTATTTCCTAGAGCACAGAAGAATGAGACGAGATTCGATAGAGGTATTCAAAATGGTGAGTGGTATAGACAGGGTAAATACAAGCAAGCATTTTCCCCTGAGGTTGGGTGAGACTACAACTAGGGGTCATGGGTTAAGGGTGAAAGGTGAAATTATCAATGAGAACATGAGGGCGAACTTCTTCACTCGGGGGTGGTGAGAGTGTGGAACGTGGTGGATGCGAGTTCAATTTCAACATTTAAGAGATGCTTGGATAGCTACGTAGATAGGGAGGGCATGGGGGTGGGGGTCTATGGTCCAGATGCAGCTGGATAGGACTATGCAGATTCATGGTTTTGTCACAGACCAGATGGGCCGATGGGGTTGTTTCTGTGCCGTAGTGTTCTGTGACTCTAGGACATGAGCCTCCCCTGCGTGGACTCTTTCTACACTTCCCTTTCCTTGGTAAAGTAACCAGCATCATCAAAGACTCTAGCCACCCCAGACATTCGTTCTTCCCTTCACATATAAAAGCCTGAAAGCTCATGCCAGCTTCTGACTTGCTGTTGTAAGATAAGATAGACTCGATCTTACAATCTGCCTTGCACCTTATTGCCTGCCTACACTGGACTTTCTCTGTAACTCTTTATTCTTCATTCTCTTACTCTTTTACCTTGTTCTATCTCAATGCACTGTTCTAATGAAATGAACTATGGATGACATGCAAAAACAGGTTTTGTTTCCTTGTACCTCAGTACAAGTGGACATAATAAATCCAATTTACCAATTTACCAACTTTGTTCAGATAAGCAGGTCACATCCTGACATCAGGTACACAAGCAGTTTTACACAGGGCATGAAAATTGGGTCTGCTTTCTTGCATCGGTAAGGTAAAAATCATTTCCCCAATATTTTTAAGTAAAAAGGTAATTGCTTTTGTGCAAGGTTATTCAGTGATGTCTCTTTCTTGAGCTTAATCCTGTACTCATGACACTGTAATAGAATTACATTCTAAATAAATGGTTCTGTTTATATAATTCGTGGCTCCCAGCAATTTGAAGACCTGGCTCATGTTGTCTCTCAACATTCTTTTGCACAACAAAAGCACATTCTGTTCAGCATGTTTAAACCCCGAGTTCAAGGTAGATATTATTAGCCTTCTCTGAATTCCTTCTAATGTATCGAAACACTGTTGAGGATAACATTTCCAAAAATTGCACACAGTATTTCCAGTGAATTGTGCAAAGTTAGAAAAGCCTGTTACGACTTTATCTAGAGTGTCAAGGATGTGTACTGGGCTGGGTGACTTTTGTTGACAAGAGTTTTTCATTGACAGGATGAAACTGACTGGAACTGATAATAATAATGGAAACCACAAACATACTGAGCGTATTTTTTCAATCATTCTATTTTATTTCTCTTTTCTACTGCCTGGAAGGAAATGAATCTCAGGAGTATTATATGGTGAGATATACATACATAAGTTTACTTTGAATTCTTGGAACAGCAAACTGTTGAGCAGAATTGCTTTGCACAGGATTCAGGTGAGAGCTCAGTTGAGAGGATTCTACTCCTCTTCACATTGAGATCTCGAATATTCATGGTAAAGATAACATCTCCAACACTACATTGAAACAATGGCTGCCTTTTACTGCTCAAATCTCCAGAACCTGCCCAGAATGAGAGTGCAGGGATCACTGCTGGATACCTAAAGTACCTCCCAGGGACCTTTGTGCTGTACAGAAAGCTCTTGTTGGTGTTCCAAGTCTTGAAATTTGTTAGTTCAACGTGCAGTGAACCAATGGTTCAGAGAGCTGACAGAAGAGGACTGAAGGTTTGTCTGCTACTTCACAACAATACCATGAGGCTGTATGGTACATCATTAACAAAAAACTTCCAATATGTAGTGGATGCAGCCCATTCCATATGGGTAAAGCCCTTCCTCGCCATTGAGAACATCTATAAGGAGCGCTGTTATAGGAAAGCAGCATCCACCACCAAAGACCCCCACCATCTGCGCCATGCTCTCTTCTCGCTGCTGCCATCATGAAGGAGATACCACATCACCAGGTTCAGGAACAGTTATTACCCTTCAACCATCAGGTTTGAAACAGCGTGGATAACTTCACTCACCTCAACACTGAACTGATTCCATAACCTAAAGACTCACTTTCAAGTACTCTACAACTCCTCCCCTGAGTATTATTTGTTGCTTATTTATTTATTGCTTTTGTATTTGTACAGTTTGCCTTTTGCACATTTGTTGTTTGTCCGTCTTTGTTTGTGTGTAGATTTTCATTGATTCTATTGTGTTTCTTTATATCCCAGAACATAGAATATTGAACAGTAGAGCACAGGGTCAGGCCTTTGGTCTGGAGTGTTGTCCCTAACCAATTGAATTAGTAATCAAATTGCAGCTTAAACTAATCCCCTCTACCTGCACAATGTTCGCATCCTTCCATTTTCCTCATGTTCATGTGCCCATTTAAATGTCTCTTAGAAGTCCCCAATGTATCTGCCTTTACCACAATCCCAGGCACTACATGACGGCAAACCAAGTTCACCCTCTCAGCTACTGATGGAAGTTTGGGAGGGCAATGAAGTGGGCCATCTTGGAGAACCAGTCCGCCACTGTCATGATCATCATGGCCCAGTCGGAAAGTGGCATACCCGTGATGAAATCCATGGTGATGTGGCGTCGAGGGACCGGTAGGGGCTACAGGAGCCCAGAGGGCCAATAGTTGGAGGAATTGGACTGAATTACATCTGTGATCATGGACGGCCACCAAACAAATCAGGGTCGGTTGTGTGTCTGGACGGACTGAGAGTGGAGAGAAGTGGGCCCACTGGAATGCCTCATTGCACACGGCCACGGGCACATGCACGCAGTTGTCAGAGGTGCTGCCCAGAGGAGACTTATGCTGTAGGCACTGGCAGACCTGGTTCTCAAGGTCCAAAACAACCGGGACGAGGAACTGCGAGGATGGAGTGATGGGCTGAGGGTCAATCTCTGCACCTGCCTTAGTGTTCCTGGGGACGTGTCAGTAAGAGATGAAGTTGAATTGTTCGAAAAAGAGGGCACAGCAAGCCTGATGTGGGTTGAGCTGGTGGGTCTGTTCAATGGATTTGAGGTTCTGGTGGTCAGTCCAGATCAGGAAGGGTTCAGTTTCCCATTAGCATATGCCTCAATTCCTCCAAGGCCCATTTAATGGTGAGTAGCTCCCTGTTTCCTACTCCGTAATGGTACTGTGTAGAGTTTGTATGTTCTCCCCGTGAACCACATGGATTTCCTCAGGATGCCCTGGTTTCCTCCTACACTCCAAAGACGTACCTTAGTTTAATTGATCAAAATTGTTAAATAAATGGGTTGCTGGGCAGTATGGTTCATTGGGCTGAGAGGGTCTGTTCCATGCTCTTTTTCTAAATAAAATAGTTTGGTATAGACTAGATGGGCTGAAGGTCCTAATTCTGAGCCTTAGTGTTCTATAACTCTATTAGTTTGCAGACTTACTATATGCTATTAAGCATACAAAGGGTGATAAACAGTTCTCATAGAATGGCAGAGTGCTTATCTGATCAATGTCTTCAATAAGGCTGCATATCACAGTGGTAGTGCTTCTTGTACAGTCTTTTGAAAGTACCAGCCCGTTTCCTGCGGCAACGCTCACAAATATCCTGAGGTCACAGTCAAACTTAGTGCTGCTAACATGCACTTGGTGGCCACTTTATTAGGTACACCTGAACATCTGCAAATAGCTAATCAGCCAATCACATGGCAGCAACTCCCTGCATAAGAGCATGCAGACATGGTCAAGAGGTTCGGTTGTTGTTCAGACCAAACATCAGAATGGAGAAGAAATGTGATCTCAGTGAGAGACCTTGGAATGATTGTTGATGCCAGACAGGGTGGTTTGTGTACCTCAGGAACTGCTATTCTCTTGAGATTTTCACACACAACCATCTGTAGAGTTTACAGAGAATAGTGTGAGCAATAAAAAAAGAATTTAGTGAGTGGTAGTTCTTTAGGTGAAAACATCTTTTTTATTAAAAGAAGTCAAAGGAGAGTGGTGTGACTGGTTTAAGCTGACAGGAAGGTGACATAAACTTAAATAACCACACGTTACAACAGTAGAGTGCAGAAGAGTATCTCTGAATGAATAACACGCCATACCTTGAAGTGGATGGACTTTGAACGTACACTCTGTGCTGACACAAACCTGAACAGCTTTGACAGGTTTGGGACCTGGTTGCAAGTCCAAATCCTTCCCACCACTTTATTTACCAGATGGTGTAGGCTAGGGTCTGCAAGTTTCACCCTTTAATCAATAATCTCAGTAAATATCTAATTGCAATGTATCATTTATTCTTCTGTCTACGTTTCACATATTATTAAATTTTTTATTCTTATTACTGCCAACTTAACATCAGTTGAATATTAGCTTTATTTGTCACATGCACGTTAAAACACACAGTAACAAGCGTTCTTTAGTAGCGTATGGCACTGTAGTGTAGTGGTTAGCACAACTATTTATAGCGCCAGCTGTCAGATCAGAATTCATTTCCTGGCACTGTCTGTATGGAGTTTATACGTTTTTCTCAGAGGTTTTCTCTGGGTTTCCTTCCACATTCTAAAGATGTACTTTGAATTGCTGGTCCAGTGACTTAATCACTGCTGTCACTTTCAAATGTTGCTGTTTGATTCTTACATCCAAAGGCAAGACAGTCACTTTACAGGACATCCCCAAGTTCAACAGACTTAGGGTTAGTGAGTAGTGGGCATGATATGTCAGTGCTGGCAACCCTTGCGGGCTGCCCCCAGCACATTTCTGGTGCACGCAGTGCTTTTCACTGTCTGTTTTGACATCTTGTACAAATAAAGTGAATCGTTTATCTTTTTATCTTTCAAGGATTCATTTACTTGGATTCAAACTGCTCTGCTTAAAGTGTGCATCCCTGGGTAATAAGGGGTTCTGTTTTCATAGATGTCCACATGTCGATTCTGTCAGAAAATACACAAACATCACAAGGTGGTAACCATACCTCTGCTGTATTGCAAGGAATGTCATCGAAAGCACATAAGACTGAGTAACTACTGGAAATGGAGCGAGGGAGAGGTGAAACTAGTTTGGTCGCTCATAGGAACAAACATATTGGGATCTGGGGTGGAAGATGTTGTTTAGGGTAATCCCGTGTAACAGATTTCTGAGCCACAAACAAGAGAAAATCTGCAGATTTCTGAGCCAGTTCATTGACACACCGTCCACGTGTCCATTCTGTAGCCAGGAGGAATCAGTCAGTGTATCATATACATATATATGGAATGCATGAGGCTACAGTCCACTTCAGAGCATCTGAAGATGCTGCTCAGAAAGTTTGCTACACTCTAGTCCCATGCACCTGATCGATGGTCACCTGGCTCAGGGAGGAGAGGGATATCCTGGCCGACCTGCTCCTGAGTCTGGCCAAGCTGGCCATTCACAGGCCCAAATGGCGGGCAGTCGAGGGCTCTGTCTGTGCTGACTGCCTGTCCCTCTTTCGGAGTCATGTCCATGTCTGGGTGACCTTGGAGAGAAAGCATGTGTATAATGGGGCATTTCAAGGAGTAGTGAGCCTCCAAGGAATTGAGTGTATAATTGATAGACATAATCATATTTTAATTTAACAGTGAATTATGTGGAAATGTGTATTTGTACAGTGTTTTGTGTTGTTTTTGAATATATTTTTGTAATAAAAAAGGTATGCACATGTTTTGAATTTGAATAATATTATGGGAGCTTGTTCATATGTGGGGGTGTGCATAAGTTGGGTGTTTGTTAAACTTGGGGATGTCCTGTTAAGTGACTTTTTTTGCCTTTGGATGTAAGAATCAAGTCAGCAACATTTGAAAGTGATAGCAGTGATTAAGTTACTGGACCAGCAATTCAAAGCCCTGCTTTAATGACTTAATAAATTCAAATCACACCACTGGAATTGTGGAATTTAAATTTAGAATTATCTGGAATTATAAAACCATGTATTAATGATAGTCCTCATGAAACTTATGACCATGTTAAGCCAATTGTCATAAAAGTCCCTTTAGGGAAGTGGCTGTACAGTCTTTATCTAGCCTGAGCTGGACCAGACCCATATCAATGTGATAGACTCTTAACTCTTAGCTGCCCCACAGAAACTAAAGTCAAGGAGGAGTGACTGAAGATAAGATTAGCTTTATTTCTCACATGAACTTCAAAACATTGAAACACACAGTTAAAGCAACACACACAAACTGGTGGATCAGGCACAGGAGAAAGGGAAGGAGAAGGGGACACAGGGGGACATGATAAGCAGGTGAGAAGAGGTAAGGGGACAGAGTGGGGAATAGAAGAGGGGAGGGCGGAAGGAATTTTTTTTTGCTGGACGGAGGAATCGCTCTTCATGCCATCAGGTTGGAGGCTATCCAGACAGAATATAAGGTGTTGCTCCTCCACCCTGAAGATGGCCTCATCTTGGCACAAGAAGAGGCCATAGACCGACGTGTCAGAACGCATTGCTTGCGTCAACGATTAACGCAGTCTGAGGATGTGTTAAGGTCGGCCTGTAACTGTTGCCACGCTTCCAGCACTAACATAGCGTGCCCACAACTTACTAAAGCTAACCCGTATGCCTTTGGTATGTGGGAGGAAATCGAAGCACCCAGAGGAAACATATGTGATCGGGGGGGAACGTACAAACTCTTTACAGACAGCTGAGGGAGTTGAACCCTATTCTTCCAACTGATGATGTTGTGAAGAGTTACGCTAACTGCTACGATACTCTGGATAAATGCTGATCTTCCCCCCAGTGCCTACAACATTTGAATGAATAAAATATGTTGTCTTGGGAAGAAAGCTCCAGGCTTCTGGTGAAATTTGTTTCAACCCATTCACACTGCCTTCAACTTCAGAACATCTGAGTGCCGTGTCGCCCAGTCAGAGAGCATATGTGAAGAGAGTTCTTACCTAAACCAGCTACCCGATGAAGCCTCTGACTTTACCATCTGCTGTTTAAAATGCCTCCACCTGAGTTTCCTATTTGAGATGTTTACTGTTTAATTGCTGAAGGTATGAGTAACAGACACCTTAGTAATGTTTATTCAGCTGTAGTTAGCGAATTGTGGCTCAGTGTTTTATCTTGGATTTTCTCCAAGGACCGTCACCTTCTCGTGGTGGAGAGGCTTATGAGTTCCTGAGATCCCGAGAGTGATGCCGTCTGAGACTTAGCTCCTGGTCGGGTCACCCCTGGCGGTAAGGTCAAGGGGGATGTTCCAAAGAGCGATCCAACTGTGACCTCACCAGAGGAGCTGGTGGAAGATGATGACACATCACAGCAGCACTGAAGGTGGAGGAAGGCTGCAGCAGTGAAAGGCCCCAGTCGTCTTGCATACCATGCGACTGAACCCTGACCCCGAGCTGTCAAGGACTGTGTGGTGGCTGCCCGTGCACCAGCCTCCCCACATTAAATAAAGCCATGCCGAGGCACTCAACGCGAGTGTCATCGGTGATTATCTTCCCCTCATTTACTTAGTTATAATTATGCAAAGATCTGTCCCAACATCATCATCTGAAAAATTAAAGGAATGATCTGCATCATTAAAGAAATAAAGTTGCATTTCACTGGCTTGGGACATTGAGAAGCTCAAGAGCACAATAGGAACAGGAGTAGGCCAATTGGCTCCACTGCCTTCCCTGCCTTTCCATATGATCATGGCAGATCTGTTACAGGCCTCATCCTCTCATCTGCACCAGTTACCATTGGCTCTCACTTCTTCCTCTTTAAATATTTCTGCTGATCCAGCTTCCAAAAGTCTCTGGGGCAGAGATTCACCACAATGTGTGCGCCACCTATTCTCAGCTCTAAATGACAGCACCCTCTCCCTTCTCTTATACCTCATCTCCTCAACTCGACTCGCGGAATCAGAATCATGTTTATTGTCACTGACGTGTCTTGTGAAGCCAGTCGTTTTGCGTTTGCGGAACAGTGCAGGATACAAATATTACTATCAGTTACAATTAAAAATAGGTACATTGAGAGCGCAAAAAAGGCGTAGTGAGGTAGTGTTCATGGGTTCATGCACCATTAAGAAATCTGATTGTGGAGGGAAGAAGTTGTTCCTAAAACATTGAGCGTAGGTCTTCGGGCTCCTGTTATCTCCTCCCTGATGGCAGTACTGGGAGTCCTTAAGAATGGATGCTGGTTCCTTAAGGCAACGTCTTTTGGCAACGTAATCGATGGTGGGGATTATTGTGCCTCTGATGGAACTAGATGAGTCTACGAACCTCTGCAGTCTGTTTTGATACCGTGCATTGGACAGTATATCAGGCAGTGATAGTGCAGTATCTATAACTGGCATGGTCCCAAAGGATCTTCAAAATATTTTAGTATAATCACACCTCATTCTTCAAAACTCCAAAGGATTCATATCCAGTCGACAAAATGTTTCTGGACTGTGGCCCTCTTGCATATTGGGAAACTTTTTATCCACTCCCTTGACAAGTGTGTGATAATGATTAAATTGTTTAAAAGCACCAATAATCCACTGTTGCTGGGAAATGCCCAAGTATTGATACCTGCACTCCTTTAAACTCATGAGGGTCCAGCTCCCCATGCCTGAACTCACATGCCAGGACTCTGGCCCCATGTTCCCATTAGTCACCAGGTTGCTAGTCTCCATGTTCTCATTCACACACCAGGACCCTGGTCTCCATGTTCCCATTCACACACCAGGACCCTGGTCTCCATGTTCCCATTCATACGCCAGGACCCTGGTCTCCATGTTCCCATTCACACACTCAGACCCTGGTCTCCATGTTCCCATTTACACACTCAGAACCTGGTCCCCATGTTCCCATTCACACACTCAGACCCTGGTCTCCATGTTCCCATTCACACACTCAGACTCCGGTCTCCATGTTCCCATTCACACACTCAGACCCTGGTCTCCATGTTCCCATTCACACACCAGGACCCTGGTCTCCATGTTCCCATTCACACACCAGGACCCTGGTCTCCATGTTCCCACTCACACACCAGGACCCTGGTCTCCATGTTCCCATTCACACACCAGGACCCTGATCTCCATGTTCCCATTCACACACTCAGACCCTGGTCTCCATGTTCCCATTCACACACCAGGAGCCTGGTCTCCATGTTCCCATTCACACACCAGGACCCTGGTCTCCATGTTCCCATTCACACACCAGGACCCTGGTCTCCATGTTCCCATTCACACACCAGGACCCTGGTCTCCATGTTCCCATTCACACACCAGGACCCTGGTCTCCATGTTCCCATTCACACACCAGGACCCTGGTCTCCATGTTCCCATTCACACACCAGGACCCTGGTCTCCATGTTCCCATTCACACACCAGGAGCCTGGTCTCCATGTTCCCATTCACACACCAGGACCCTGGTCTCCATGTTCCCATTCACACACCAGGACCCTGGTCTCCATGTTCCCATTCACACACCAGGACCCTGGTTTCCATGTTCCCATTCACACACCAGGACCCTGGTCTCCATGTTCCCATTCACACACCAGGACCCTGGTCTCCATGTTCCCATTCACACACCAGGACCCTGGTCTCCATGTTCCCATTCACACACCAGGACCCTGGTCTCCATGTTCCCATTCACACACCAGGACCCTGGTCTCCATGTTCCCATTTACACACCAGGACCCTGGTCTCCATGTTCCCATTCACACACCAGGACCCTGGTCTCCATGTTCCCATTCACACACCAGGACCCTGGTCTCCATGTTCCCATTCACACACCAGGACCCTGGTCTCCATGTTCCCATTCACACACCAGGACCCTGGTTTCCATGTTCCCATTCACACACCAGGACCCTGGTCCCCATGTTCCCATTCACACACTCAGACCCTGGTCCCCATGTTCCCACTCACACACTCAGACCCTGGTCTCCATGTTCCCATTCACACACCAGGACCCTGGTCTCCATTTTCCCATTCACACACCAGGACCCTGGTCTCCATTTTCCCATTCACACACTCAGACCCTGGTCTCCATGTTCCCACTCGCACACCAGGATGGGGGTGCGGGGGTGCCTGTGGCAAGTGTGGGAGAGATGAGAATGGGAGGACAGATATGTTGAGGTGAGTGGGGGCAGGGGCAGGAGCGAGGGCAGTGGCGGGTCAGGTGTGTATCCAGGAGTCAGGGGTAGTTGTGATGCTGGGTTAAGCACAGGTGAGGTAAGACTCCATTTTGCCCCAGCTCTCAAGAGCTGTCTGCCTGAATATAACACACATCAAAGTTGCTGGTGAACGCAGCAGGCCAGGCAGCATCTCTAGGAAGAGGTACAGTCGACGTTTCGGGCCGAGACCCTTCGTCAGGAAGTTGCTTGAATTTCCAGCATCTTCAGAATTCCTCGTGTTTACTGCCTGAATGTAGTTCAGCTGCCGTATTCCTGTATATTGGATGTTGTTAAAGTTTTCTCTCTGACTAATTCACTTCCAAAACTGTCTTAAGAAGAGTAACCATAGAATTATAGGAATTTAAATGCAGAATGTGGTAGTTTGGTCTGTCATATGGATGGTGGCAAAAAAGTTCCAATAAGGCAACTAATTTCCAGCTCTGGTCAATGGCGATTAAAATCCTTGACGAGGTGTTCTTTATAACGACCTCTATGAGCCATCCGTACAGTAAATTCAAGAACTCCATCACTCTTTGGATGAAATAAACTTAGTAGCCACTTTATTGAGTACACCTATGTACCTGATCGTTAATGCAAACAGCCAATCATGTGGTAGAGACACAATGCATTAAAAAGGATGCAGACACGGGCAAGAGGTTCAGTTGCTGTTCAGACCAGACTCAGGATGGGGAGAAAAGTGACTTTGACATGGAGTGATTGTTGGTGGTAGACAGGGTGGATTGGGTATCTCAGAAAATGCTGATCTGCTGGGATTTTCACGCACAACGGTCTCTGGAGTTCACAGAGATTGGTACAAAAAAAACCCCCAAAAAATTCCAGTGATCAACGGTTCTGTGGGAGAAAATGCCTTATTATTGAGAGAGGTCAGAGGAGCATGGTTAGACTGTTCAAGCCAACAGGAAGACAACAGAAACTCAAATAACCACCCATTACAACAGTGAAGTGCAGAAGAGCATCTCTAAGTGCACAATACATCGAACCTTGAAGTGGATAGCTTCAACAGTAGAAGGTATTGGTGTACTGTACCCAATAAAGTGGTTACTGAGTGTACAATTGAGTTAACTTACTCCTAATTAAAATACGACCCACCATTAAATCAAATCCACCCACTGTTCACTTCCACCTGCCCCCTCAGACACTTCCTACAACCCTGAGTTATTGTTCTTATTATCCATGGAGACAAATCATTTTGATTCAACCCATCTAAGTTTCTCATGATTGCAGGCACTTATGACTGGAGCAGCTTCAATGAGCTCGATATTTTAGTGGTTTCTGGGGCTGGAGTGCTGGCAGAAGGGGAAAGTCCAGATATTAGTGTCAAATAAACGTAAATAGAACTTCATTCAAAGCTGACGCACAGCTCAACAGATGAGTGATGCTCTTTGTTACAGTATCAATGGTAATAAAGCACCATGTTGCCAAAGGCCTGGTAAGCCACTATGATGTAGAGTTTCCCTTTGGCAGATAATGTAATTTCCCCCAGATTGTTCTCTCCCGGGAACTGAAACTCCTGTTCTGGAGTTTGTAGAGGTGAGGGCAGAATTTGATAGGTTACCCAGAAGAGCTTTGGATTTTGTGGGGCTTTTTTTTTATGCCATTAGAACTGAGTTTTATTTCTACATAACTGTAATTTGGCATCACTTTTCTAAAGAAACCCCTTGTCTCACTCAAGAGCAGTCTGGATTCATAGGGTGTCTCCAAATACATCACTGGCTGTGTAATATATCCAGAGTGACCCAAAACACAAAGATAAAGTTCTGGCAACACTCGTGAGATTAGGCAGCAGCTGTGAAAAGATACATCATTGGAAGCATCTTTCTGACTTTCTCTCCAAACAAAAATCTGCTAAGCATTTTTTTATTTTCATTTTAGGTTTCCACCAGAGTTACTCGCTGGAGTTTAGCAAAATGAGAGAGGGATCTCACTGAAACATATCGAATATTGAGAGGCTAGGTAAAGTGGATGTGGGGGAGTCTAGGATCAGAGGACACATCCTCAGAATGCAAGGACATCCCTTTAGAAGAGACTTATTACAGCCGATTATGCCACTGGTGTTTAGGGCAACAATGAAGGTCCTCCATCTCTGGTGGCTTTCCTTTATCGTGTCAGTAGCTTCCTCTCAGTCTTCACTACTATCAATCATGCAAGTCTCGGGTGGAGACTCAGGAATACTATCACACTTAAATGTTGGATCTTTCATCATTGTTTCCATAACAATTTTGTTTTACCAATCAGGGGTGTTAACTCTGAGCTGAACCCCCAAAGCTGGAGGACCGGTGGACCTGGAGGGCCTCTATCTTTTGACCTGTTTGGCATGGGTGACCCTACCAAAAGCCAAAGCAGAAAGTCCTGACTCCAGCCAACACAGGACTCTGGGTCATTGAGGCATGCACGCCTGCAAAGCACAACAAGGTAGTGGTCGTCTTGGAGGCTTTAGAGCAGAGATGAGGAGGAATTTCTTAAGCTAGCAGGTGTTGGATCTGTGTAAGTCATTGCCTCTGACATCTGTGGAAGCCAAGTCATTGGATATATTCAAAGCACAAACACGAGGAAATCTGCAGATGCTGGAAATTCAAGCTACTCACACAAAAAGTGCTGATGAACACAGCAGGACAGGCAGCTTCTATAGGAAGAGGTACAGTCGACGTTTCAGGCCGAGACCCTTCGTCAGGACTAACTGAAGGAAGAGTGAGTAAGAGATTTGAAAGTGGGAGGGGGAGGGGGAGATCCAAAATGATAGGAGAAGACAGGAGCGGGAGGGATGGAGCCAAGAGCTGGAAAGTTGATTGGCAAAAGGGATACGAGGCTGGAGAAGGGAGAGGATCATGGGACGGGAGGCCTAGGGAGAAAGAAAAGGGGAGGGGAGCCCAGAGGATGGGCAAGGAGTTATAGTGGGAGGGACAGAGGGAGAAAAAAGAGAGAGGAAAAAAAGGGAAAAAAATCATCGTCATAATAAAAAATAAATAAATAAATAGATAGATAGATAGTTAGATAGATAGATAGATAAAGGATGGGGTACGAGGGAGAGGTGGGGCATTAATGGAAGTTAGAGAAGTCAATATTCATGCCATCAGGTTGGAGGCAACCCAGGCGGAATATAAGGTGTTGTTCCTCCAGCCCGAGTGTGGCTTCATCTTTACAGTAGAGGAGGCCGTGGATAGACATATCAGAATGGGAATGGGGCGTGGAATTAAAATGTGTGGCCACTGGGAGATCCTGCTTTCTCTGGCGGACGGAGTACAGGTGTTCAGCGAAACGGTCTCCCAGCCTGCATCGGGTCTCGCCAATATATAGAAGGCCACATCAGGAGCACCGGACGCAGTATATCACCCCAGCCAACTCACAGGTGAAGTGTCGCCTCACCTGGAAGGATTGTCTGAGGCCCTGAATGGTGGTTAGGGAGGAAGTGTAAGGGCATGTGTAGCATAGGTTGATAGGTTTTGATTAGTAAACACGCTAAAGGTAATGGAAAAAGGTAGGAGAATGAGGTTAAGGGGAATAATAAATCAGCCATGATAGAATGGTGGAGCAGACTCGATGGGCCGAATGGCCTAATTCTGCTCCTGTGTCTAATGGTCTTATGGTCTTCCAGTTTCTGCAGCTTTTATTTGATGGTCTGTAAATTACGGTTATGGTTTTTCTGATGTGAAACATGGAATGTCGTAAAGCTAAGCTTATGTTATCACAGTTGTACAGATATTGGAAATCCTGAGCAACACATGCAAACTGCCAGAGGAACTTAGCAGATCAGGCAGCATCAAAGGAGGGAAATGAACAGTCAACGTTTCAGGCCAAGACCCTTCATCAGGACTGGTGACCAGGATAAGAAGTTTTGGGGGGCAGGGGAAGTGGTACGAGCTGGCAGGTGGTGGGTGAAACCAGGTGTAGGGGAGCTGAGTGGGTAGAGGAGGTGAGTATGAGGTAAAGCGCTGAAGAAGAAGGAATCTAATAGGAGAGAACAAGAAGGAAAAGGAAGAAGGAAGTCTGAGAATTGGAGCAGGAGTGTGGCGGAAGCCATTTTGAATTTTTCGCCTTTTCATCGGAGTTAAGAGAGGCGGGACTGCGCAGGCATGTGACGTCGGGCAGTGAAGCGCAGAAGATTTAAAAGGTCAGAAATCCTGATTCGGGTTTAATTTGGAGAACAAAGTCTGAGAATTGGAGCGGGAGTGCAGCGGAAGCCATTTTGAATTTTTCATTTTTTCATCAGAGTTAAGAGAGGCGGCACTGCGCAGGCGTGTGATGTCGGGCAGAGAAGAGTGGAAGATTTAAAAGGAACACAGCCTTATACAGTGGGCAGCATCATTCTGCGGACAGTGGAGTGAGCCGTGAGCAGAGTGAAGGTCTAAGGGCTCTGGCTCAATGGGCTTAAGCAGAAACGGGCTAAGTGAAGAAGGAACACACATAAAAGTTGCTGGTGAACGCAGCAGGCCAGGCAGCATCTCTAGGAAGAGGTGCAGTTGACGTTTCAGGCCGAGACCCTTCGTCAGGAAGAAGGTTTGGTTTTCAATTTTTCCTGTTATTTGAGGAAAGGGGGGGAGTATGAGTGTGAGGGCAGCTTGTTGTTCTCGGTGTCAGATGTGGGAGGTCGTGGAGTGTCCCAGCCTCACGAACGTCTATATCTGCACCAGGTGACCCGAGCTGCAGCTCCTAAAGGGCCGCGTTAGGGAACTGGAGTTGCAGCTTGATGACCTTCGTCTGGTCAGGGAGAGTGAGGAGTTGATAGAGAGGAGTTACAGGCAGGTGGTCTTACCGAGGCCACGGGAGGAAGACAAGTGAGTCACGGTTAGGAAGGGTAAAGGGAAGGGTCAGATACTAGAGAGTACCCCAGTGGCTGTGCCCCTTGACAATAAGTACTCCTGTTTGAGTACTGTTGGGAGGGACAGCTTACCTGGGGGAAACCACAGTGGCCGTGCCTCCAGCACAGAGTCTGGCCCTGTAGCTCAGAAGGGTTGGGAAAGGAAGAGGAGGGCAGTAGTAATAGGGGACTTGATAGTTAGGGGGTCAGACAAGCGATTCTGTGGACGCAGTCAAGAGACCCAGATGGTAGTTTGCCTCCCTGGTGCCAGGGTCCGGGATGTTTCTGATCATGTCCAAGATATCCTAAAGTGGGAGGGTGAGGAGCCAGAGGTCGTGGTACATATGGGTACCAATGACATAGGTAGGAAAAGGGAAGAGGTCCTGAAAGGAGAATATAGGGAGTTAGGAAGGGAGTTGAGAAGAAGGACTGCAAAGGTAGTAATCTCGGGATTACTGCCTGTGCCACGCGACAGTGAGAGTAGGAATGGAATGAGGTGGAGGATAAATGCGTGGCTGAGGGATTGGACCAGGAAGCAGGGATTCAAGTTTTTGGATCATTGGGATCTCTTTTGGCGCAGGTGTGATCTGTACAAAAAGGATGGGTTGCACTTGAATCCTAGGGGGACCAAAATCCTGGCTGGGAGATTTGTGAAGGCTACTGTGGAGACTTTAAACTAGAATGGTTGGGGGGTGGGAATCAAATTAAAGAGACTAGGAGAGAGGAGGTTAGTTCACAAATAGAGAAAGCTAGTAGACAGTGTGTGAGGGAAGATAGGCAGGGGATAGAGAACGGGAGCACCTCAGACCGAAGATGTAAGGGGGAAGGAAGAAAGAGATAACAAAGTTGTTTGCTCCACTAGGGATAAACAGAGAGTAAGAGGTGGAAAGGTTCTTAAATGCATCTATGTTAATGCTAGGAGCATTGTAAGAAAGGTGGATGAGCTTAGAGCATGGATTGATATCTGGAAATATGATGTTGTAGCTATTAGTGAAACACGGTTGCAGGAGGGGTGGGATTGGCAACTAAATATTCCTGGATTTCGTTGCTTCAGGTGTGATAGAATCTGAGGGGCAAGAGGGGGAGATGTTGCATTGCTTGTCAGAGAAAATATAACAGCGGTGCTTTGGCAGGATGGATTAGAGGACTCATCTAGGGAGGCTATTTGGGTAGAATTGAGGAATGGGAAAGATGTAGTGACACTTATAGGGGTGTATTATAGACCACCTAATGGGGAGCGAGAATTGGAGGAGGAAATTTGTAAGGATATAGCACATATCTGCAGTAAGCACAAGGTTGTGATTGTGGGAGATTTTAATTTTCCACACATAGACTGGGAAACCCATTCTGTTAAAGGGCTGGATGGTTTGGAGTTTGTAAAATGTGTGCAAGATAGCTTTTTGCAGCAATATATAGAGGTACCAACTAGAGAAGGGGCAGTGTTGGATCTCCTGTTAGGGAATGAGATAGGGCAGGTGACGGGGGTATGTGTTGGGGAGTACTTCAGGTCCAGTGATCACAATACCATTAGTTTCAATATAATTATGGAGAAAGATAGGACTAGACCCAGGGTTGAGATTTTTGATTGAAGAAAGGTTAACTTTGAGGAAGTGCGAAAGGATTTAGAAGGAGTGGATTGGGATAATTTGTTTTATGGCAAGTATGTAATAGAGAAATGGAGGTCTTTTAAAGGTGAAATTCTGAGGGTACAGGATCTTTATGTTCCTGTTAGGCTGAAAGGAAAGGTTAAAAGTTTGAGAGAGCCATGGTTTTCAAGGGATATTGGAAACTTGGTTCGGAAAAAGAGAGGGATCTACAATAAATATAGGCAGCTTAGAGGAAATGAAGTGCTCGAGGAACATAAAGAATGTAAAAAGAATCTTAAGAAAGAGATTAGAAAAGCTAAAAGAAGATATAAGGCTGCTTTGGCAAGTAAGGTGAAAATAAATCCCAAGGGTTTCTGCCATTATATTACTAGCAAAAGGATAGTGAGGGATAAAATTGGTCCCTTAGAGAATCAGAGTGGACAGCTATGTGCGGAGCCAAAAGAGATGGGGGAGATTCTGAACAATTTTTTTTCTTCGGTATTCACTAAGGAGAAGGATATTGAATTGTGTAAGGTAAAGGAAACAAGAAAGGTAGTTATGGAAAGTATGATGATTAAAGAAGAGGAAGTACTGGCGCTTTTAAGGAATATAAAAGTGGGTAAGTCTCTGGGTCCGGACAAGGTATTCCCTAGGACCTTGAGGGAAGTTAGTGTGTAAATAGCAGGGGCTCTGACAGAAATATTTCAAATTTCATTAGAAATAGGGATGGTGCCGGAGGATTGGCGTATTGCTCATGTGGTTACATTGTTTAAAAAGGATTCTAAGAGTAAACCTAGCAATTATCGGCCTGTGAGTTTGACGTCAGTGGTGGGTAAATTGATGGAAAGTATTCTTAGAGATGGTATATGTAATTATCTGGATAGACAGGGTCTGAGTAGGAACAGTCAACATGGATTTGTGCGTGGAAGGTCATGTTTGACAAATCTTATTGTATTTTTTGAAGAGGTTACAAGGAAAGTTGACGAGGATAAAGCAGTGGATGTTGTCTATATGGACTTCAGTAAGGCCGTTGATAAGGTTCCACACAGAAGGTTAGTTAGGAAGGTTCAATCGTTAGATATTAATATCGAAGTAGTAAAATGGATTCAGCAGTGGCTGGATGGGAGACGCCAGAGAGTAGTGGTGGATAACCGTGTGTCAGATTGGAGTACGGTGTCTAGTGGTGTGCCTCAGGGATCTGTACTGGGTCCAATGTTGTTTGTCATATATATATTAATGATCTGGATGATGGAGTGGTAAATTGGATTAGTAAACATGTAGATGATACTAAGATAGGTGGAGTTGTGGATAATGAAGTAGGTTTTCAAAGCTTGCAGAGAGATTTAGACCACTTAGAAGAGTGGGCTGAAAGATGGCAGATGGAGTTTAATGCTGATAAATGTGAGGTGCTACATTTTGGTAGGACTAATCAAAATAGGACGTACATGGTAAATGGTAGGGCATTGAAGAATACCGTAGAACAGAGGGATCTAGGAATAATGGTGCATAGTTCCCTGAAGGTGGAATCTCATGTGGATAGGGTGGTGAAGAAAGCTTTTGGTATGCTGGCCTTTATTAATCCGAGCGTTGAGTATAGGAGTTGGGATGTAATGTTGAAATTGTATAAGGCATTAGTAAGGCCAAATTTGGAGTATTGTGTACAGTTCTGGTCACTGAATTATAGGAAAGATGTCAATAAAATTGAGAGAGTACAGAGGAGATTTACTAGAATGTTGCCTGGGTTTCATCTCCTAAGTTACAGAGAAAAGTTGAACAAATTCTCTTTATTCTTTGGAGCGTAGAAGGTTGAGGGGGGAGTTGATAGAGGTATTTAAAATTATGAGGGGGATAGATAGAGTTGACGTGGATAGGCTTTTTCCTTTGAGAGTGGGGGAGATTCAAACAAGAGGACATGAGTTGAGAGTTAAAGGGCAAAAGTTTAGGGGTAACATGAGGGGAAACTTCTTTAGTCAGAGAGTGGTAGCTGTGTGGAACAAACTTCCAGCAGAAGTGGTTGAGGCAGGTTCGATGGTGTCATTTAAAGTTAAATTGGATGGCTATATGGACAGGAAAGGAATGGAGGGTTACGGACTGAGTGCAGGTCGGTGGGACTAGGTGAGAGTAAGAGTTCGGCACGGACTAGAAGGGCCGAGATGGGCTGTTTCTGTGCTGTAATTGTTATATGGTTATATAGACAGTGTGACTATGGAGAAAGGGAAGGAGGAGGGGCACCAGAGGAAGGTGATGGGCAAGTGAGGAAAAGAGAGAGGCTGAGAGGGGAACCAGAATAGGAAATAGTAAAAGAGAGACTGTTGGAAGGGAGCAGTCTTGATGAAAGGTCATGGTCCGAAACTTCCCCTCCATAGAAACTGAGCATCATGAACTTCCACCAGGTCTCCCCTTTGCCTCTGCTGTTTTTATATCCAGGATCTGTAGGGTTTTTTATATACTCTCACAGGTTTTATGGCACGGCTAGAAGAGCACCTGCTTAGCCCCCTGATCAGCGTGACGTCCAGCCACGGGAACAGGTGGTGGATGGTCTTATGAGCAGCTGGTGCATATCACAAATCCTCTGAAAGTCAAATGAAGGTTCTAGAACAAAAAAAGACAGAACACTGGAAGAACTCAGCAGGTCAGGCAGCTTCTGTGGAGGCAAAAATTGTAAGTTAATGCTTCAGGTTGGGACTCTGCTTCAGGACTAAGAGAGAACATAGAACAGTATAGCACAGTGCAGGAATGATCTTGGAGTTTGAACCTACTGTAAGATCAATCTAACCCTTCTCTCCTACATAGCTCTCCACTTTTCCATTATCCCTGTGCCTATCTAGAAGTTTCTTAAATGTCCTAATGTATCTGCCTCGACCACCACCCTGACAGGGTGCTCCCCACACACCCACCACTCTCTGTGAGAAAACCTTACCTCTAGCTTCTCTCCCCCACCATATATTCTCCTCCAATAACTTTAAAAGTATGCCCCCCCCCCATATTAGCCTTTCCCTCACTGGGGTGGAGTCTATGGCTGTCAACATCTCTCATTTTTTTTCTCTGGCAGTGGAACAGTAATTTCCAGAATAAGAATGTAGTGTAAACATATTTTGGTTAAGAAATATCGTCAACAGAGAATGTGAAGTTCCTTTTTCTCTCCTATCACTGGAGAACACATGCATGCACTTATTTTACAACCCCACACCCCGACTTAGGAGTTCTCCCTAATCCTTGGGAAGAATGTAACCATCAGGTGTGTTTCCTAAACTGCACTAATGTACAGGGAAAGTACAGTATGACTGCGAGTATAGTTTCCCCAACTTACATGAAATCCCTTTGTCCTTTAATTCACTGGAGAACGAAGCAGGTTTGACAAGTTTTTCTTTAAAGTTATAAATCATCAGTTTAATATGGTCGGTAATAGAACCAATGAAGGGAAAGGGGGAAACTCAGTACATGCAATTATCTGGAAAGCATTGAGTGTAAGTGAATTATTTTAAAGTTAAAGGCTGGCCCGAGACTTGTGGTCCATCAGGCCGGTACTTATGCCAGATTCTGTGACGTGAAGCGACTGAGAGTACGAGACACCCCCCCCCCCCCCCCGGATAGGATGCCAGTCTATTGCGAGGTTAACCCCCCAGCATTTTGCCAATAACCATTTTCAGCTGGGTGGACTGGAGCAGTGTGCAGTTAAGTGCCTCACTCAAAGACACAACACGCTGACCTGACTGAGACTCGAACCCATGACTTTCAGATCGTGAGCCCAATGCCCTAACCACTTGGCCACGCGCCACAGGAAAATAAGGGGGAGGGAAAATTCCTGGCCATGGAAAAAAAGCTGAGGATGGGAAAATTGGATAGCTTGAAGAGGTGTCCATAAGGCAGAGGAGCAGAATTTCGCCAATCTGGTTCACCATTCCATCATGGCAGGTTTATAATGCAGGTCCTCAAGTCCTGGAAACATACTTGTAAATCTTCTTTGCACTCTTCCCAGCATAACAACGTCTGTCGTGAAATAGGATAACCAACCGTGTGCACAGTACCACAGTTCAAAGTAAACTTATTATCAAAGTACATAGTTGCCACCCTGAGATTCATTTCTTGTGGGCATTTACAGTAAATACAAAAGAAACATAACAGAAGCAATGAAAAACTACATGCAAACAACCAATATGCAAAAGACAGCAAATTGTGCAAATACAAAGAGATAAAACAAAATAATAGCTAAATAAATAAACAAATCTGTAAACAAGGAAATAGATTACTAACAAATAGATAAAATAGATAAATAAACACATACATACATAATTAATTAATATTGACAACCTGAATCTTAGAGCCACTGAAAGTAAGCCTACAGGTTGTGGAATCAGTTCAGTTTTGAGGTGAGTGAAGTTATCCACACTGGTTCAGGAGCCTAATGGTTGAGGGGTAATAACTGTCCCTGAACCTGGTGGTGATGGACATAAGGCTCCTGTACTCTAGGTGAATGATAATTTGGATTTGATCATTTGATCCACACATCTCCTTCAGAGTATTTTCTTAAAATAAATCACCTAATATTAACATTGATACTGAGAACTTGGTTTAATGGCTAGCAACAGAACTGAAGTAAATCGTATCTTCAAACTATTTCTCAGAAAGCGTGCCTTCTCCTCGGCTATTCATGTATAATTTTCACTGAGTGACACAGATACCGTTAAACTGGTTTTATTATTGTCACATGTACAGAGGTGCAGTGAAAAGGCTTGTTTTGTATCATCAATGCAAATCATTTCATTATAACAGTGCATCCTCACCATGTGCCATGTCATATAACCTGGGTGATCATGGCCTTGACCATGATTGTTTTTGGCAAATTTTTCTATGGAAGTAGCTTGCCATTGTCTTCTTCTGGGCAGTGTCTTTGCAAAGATAGGTGATCTCAGCCATTATCAATACTCTTCAGAGATTGTCTGCCTGGCGTCAGTGGTCGCATAACCCGAACTTGCAATAAGCACCAGCTGCTCATACGACCATCCACCACCTGCTCCTATGGCTTCACGTGACCCTGATCTAGGGGACTAAGTATGTTCTACACCTTGCCCAACGGCAACCTGCAGGCCAGCAAAGGGAAGGAGTGCCTTACACCTGCTTCGGCAGAGACATATCTCTACCCCACCACCCGGCATAATAGTGCATTGAGATAAGACAAAGAAAAAGAATATTAAAATGCAGAATAAAGTGTTACACTTATAGAGAAAGTGCAGTGCAGGTAGACAATAGGTGCGAGGTAGATAGTGAGGCCAAGAGTCCATCTTATCACACTAGAAAACCGTTCAATAGTCTTATAATATTGGGGTAGAAGCAGTCCTTGAGCCTGGTGGTGGATAGGTGGGTGAATCCTTTGATCATGCTGGCTCTCTTTTGATAGATTTATTTCCATACTGCTATTTTTCCTCCTGTAAGCTACAGGAATCTAAAGTGGTTTTAGAATGTATTGCAATTAATGTGATATTTTCTTGTAATAATATTTTAACAGATCAAAGCCCTTCGATCATCGGGGAAAATAGGGGAGTTGGTTTTGTTGTGTAACCAACTTGCCTTGTGGACATCTGGAGTCTAGACCACTGTTCTCGAAAGCCAGCCACTTGCAAGCTGCCCCCATCATATCCTTAATTATTGTAAAGTTAAAGGCTGTCCCAAGCCTTGTGGTCCATCAGGCCGGTGCTTATGCCGATTTCTGTGGCGTTACGTTTGTTAACCCAAACATCACATTTCACTCTATGTTTCCACGCACATGTAATAAATAAATAAATCTGAATTAACCATTTACTGTGTAAAAATTTTCTTCCTTGTGTTATTTCAAAGTTCAAGTATAAGTTCACTAAATTGTCATTTAACCCATGAATACAGCCAAGTGATACAGCGTTTCTCTGGGGCCAAGGTGCAAAACAGTCATACACAGCACAAAGCACATATAGCAAATATAAGGTAGCAAGCATATAAGATAGCAGTAAAATTCTGTCACACAAAAAAAATCTAGTCCAAGTCCCTGAATCCATGAATGTTGCAGCAGCCAGCAGTCGAACACAGCTTTCAACTGAATACAACTTAATGTGCAACAGGATTTTGAGATTGTAAAAAATGTTTAAAAAATACATTAACACTTTTGGTTGACCCCGTAAAAGCTGCTGTATTTGAACGTGCTGCCATCTTGTCGTAAATTTACAGGTCATCTGTGGGTTAAGAACTTCCAACTTATGGGCATCCCTGCATACAAGTGAGCTCCTAAAATATTATTGAAGTCAGAAATCTGACATGCAGGCATACACTTTGGTGTGATGAGCAGCAGAATCTCATAATTTTCTATCTCTCTCCACTTCTGGTAGTTGTTCTTCCCTGCCAATCTTATGTGTCTTTGATGTAATATTTTTTATATTTGTCCGCAACGTGTGAGTTTTACAATATTGTAGAGCCATCATTACCACATCAAGTGTGTTTTGTGTATTTTAAGACCGAATTGACTTATCAATATCTGTAAAAATGGAAGCTGTTCGCTACTCTTCAACCCCAGCACTGAACAGATACCACAACCTATGGACTCCCTCTCAAAGACACTACAACTCATGTTCTTATGTTATTTATTTATTATTACTACTATTTTTTGTTCTTTCTGTATTTCCACAATTTGTCATCCTTTGCACATTGGTTGTTTGTCGATCTTTGTGTGTAGTTTTCTTCCACTGATTCAATTGTGTTTCTTTTATCTATTGCGAATGCCTGTAAGAAAATGAATCTCAGAGTAGTGTGTGGTGACATACAGGTATATGTACTTTGATAACAAATTTACTTTGAAGCAGTCTGTACTTTGCGAGTCAATTTCGTTCTGTGTTCACTGTACCTTGACATTGTTGCTACTAACAACAATTCCTCTCTTTTAACTCACTTTTGTCCTGCATTTGTCATGATTCCACTTCCTATTTTTGCAACGGTGCTGCTTCAATCAATGGGCTGCCCCTGGCATTGCTTCAGTTATCCATCCTAAGTCAGGTCATCTATCCAAAAGGTTAATTCCGTTTTCCTCCCAATGCATGTTGCCTGACTTGCTAAAGTACTACTTGCCTTTTTTCTTTGTTTTATTGCTTTTCCTGTGAATGTTCAGACAGAAAGATTAAAGATAAAAGTTATCTTTATTTGACAGATGTACATCGAATGCATCGTCTGCATTAATGGCCAATATTGTCTATACCGATGAGGCCTCACTTGGAATATTGTGAGCAGTTTTGGGCCCCATATCTAAGAAAGGATGTGCTGACATTGGTGGAATTTACTGGTAGAACATGTCCTTGCTCTCAATAATTTCTCCTTTGGCTCCTCCCACTTCTTTCAAAAAATAGGTGTAGCCATGGGTACTTGCATGGGTCCCAGCTATGCCTGCCTTTATGTTGGCTACATGGAACAGTCTATGTTCCAAGCCTAAACTGGTGTCACTCCTCAACTTTTCCAATGCTACACCAATGACTGCATTGATGCAACTTCCTGCACCATGCGGAGCTCGTCAACATCATCAACTTTGTTTCCAAATTCCACCTTGCCCTCAAGCTTACCTGGTCTATTTCCAACACCTCCCTCCCCTTTCTCGAACTCTCTGTCTGTCTCTGGAGACAGCTTACCTACTGATGACTCTCACAACTACCTGGACTATACCGTTTCCCACCCTGTTACTTGTAAAAATGCTATCCCCTTCTCTCAACTCCTCCATCTCCCTCTCCGTATCATCTCTCAGGATGAAGCTTTTGCCAAAACCCAATGAAATTAAAATTTTAATTCAAAAAGGAAAAATTAAAAAATGTATTTCTTTTATGTATAATTTGATTCAAAAACAGACAATTAAACAAAGAATCCACAAATCAAAACAAAAAATGGGAAACGGATCTGAATATTAATATTGATGAAACAAATTGGTCAAGACTGTGTCTTGACAGTATGACAAATACAATAAACATTCGACTTAGATTAGTACTATATAATTTTTTACACCAATTATGTATTACACCGCAAAAAATAAATAGATTAAATTCAAACTTATCTGATCAATGCTTTCGATGTAATCAAGAAATTGGTACTTTCTTACATTCTATTTGGTCTTGTTCCAAAATTCAACCTTTTTGGATAAACCTGAGTTTTATTGGAACAAATTACTGGAACTCATCTTCCACATAACCCTGTATTATTTCTATTAGGTGATATTGAAGGGATAAAACCGAAACTTAAACTGAATAAATATCAGAAAGAATTTATAAAAATTGGCAGTAGCCAAGAAGGCTATAGCAGTTACTTGGAAATCGGGTTCGTATTTAAGTATGAATCGTCAGAATAATGAAATTTCTAGTTGTATTCCTCTCGAAAAAAATACTTATAATTTAAGAAATAAAATATGATACATTTTTGAATATTTGGCGCCGATATTTACAAAAGATAGGATGGCATATTTAGTTGCTCCGATGATAAAGATGTTGGTCCCTTGGGGAAAGTAATAAATAAATATACTAAATTTATTTTGAATCCCATGGAGCATGTGGAAACTTTCCAATATCCAGGCAGTTCTTCTTTCTTCTTTTTTTTTCTTTTTTTTTCAGGTAGGGGCATATATCGGGTTAAGGGGAGGGGGGAGGGTAGATATTATCATTCTATGTAATCATTTCAAAAACTCAATAAAAATTATATTTAAAAAAAAAGCTTTTCATTCCAGAACGAAGGAGATTTCCTCCTTCTTCAAAGAAAAGAGCTTCCCTTCCTGCACCATCAATGCTGCCCCCAGCCACATCTCTTCCATTTTGCACACGTCTGCCCAGTTTCACCTATCACCTTGTGTTTCATCCTCCCCTCCCCTAAACTCCTAACTCTGACTCCTCATCCTTTATCCTCCAGTCCTGAGGAAGGGTCTCCACCTGAAACATTGACTCTTTACTCTTTTTCATAGATGCTGCCTGGCCTGCTTAGTTCCTCCAGCATTTTGTGTGTGGTGCTGACATTGGAGAGGGTTGAAAAGAGGCTCACAAAAATGATTCTGGGATCGAAAGGCTTGACCTATGAGGAACATTTGATGGCTCTGGGCCTGTACTCACTGGAATACCGAAGGATGAGGGGTGACCGAATTGAAACCTATTGAACGTTGGAAGGTCTTGATGGTGGATGTGGAGAGGATGTTTCCTATGGTGGGAGAGTCTAAGACCAGAGAACACAGCCTCAGAATACAAGGGCGTCCTTGTAGAATGGAGATGAGGAGGAATTTCTTTAGCCAGAGAGTGGTGAATCTGTGGAATTTATTGCCATGAGGAGGAGGCCAAGTCATTGGGTAAATTTAAGGCAGAAGTTGATAGATTCTTAATTAGTCATGGCACGAAAGGATACAGTGAGATTGGGGCTGAGAGGGAAAATGCATCAGCCATGATGAAATGGGGAGCAGGTTCAATGGGCTAAATGCCTTAATTCTGCTCCTATATCTTATTGTCCTATGGTCTTACCTGCTGGGGGCAGCCTGCAAGAGTCGCCATGCTTCTGGCACCAGCATAGCACACCCACAATACCGTTGGGATGTAGGAGGAAACTGGAGCACCCTGCAGTCACGGGGAGACCACCACGGCAGGAATTGAACCATAGACATCTGATTGCTAGGACTGTAAAGTGTAACGGTAGCCACTATGCTATCGTGCTGCCCCATGCATTCCTGATACAGCAAGTCTTTGCTCTCTATGTACTTGCCTAAAATTCCTTGGGCTTCTGAAGTAGGAAGTGGTACAGGCTAATTGTACTTATGGAAAGAGATTTCCTGGCTCCTGTCCCATGTTATGTCTTGTCCTGAGTCTACAATAATTGTTATCTTAAGTACCACTATCAGATTTCCTTATAATCTTTATTTGAAGGATAACAACACTAGGTATTGGAACCTATATGCAAAACTAAGGGCCCTCTCCCATGGAATCTTTTCACTAAGCACTTTTGCACCCTCTCAAAAATTGTTCCGATTGCACACAAAGCTCCTGTAGTGGCTGAACAGGTGCCTTATAAAGATGACTCCCCTGCTCTTGCCCTCAATTCCACTATTCGTAAAGCCAAGGTTCCCACATGCCTTTAAAACCACTTTCTTAGTCTACTCGATCCCACATGAACACATACCCACTGACATCTGTTCTTGTGTTCATTAGTTTCTTACACCACTTCGTATTCTTGCTGCTAAATCGTAATACCTCATATTTCTCGATGTTAACTTCATTTGCCTCCTAGCTTCCCTTTCTGTAAGTCTGCCTATACCCATTTGAAGTCCATGATGACCCTCATAATTGCCCATTACTCCTCTATAGTGTGATGGTCATGTTACAGTTAAATTTTCAGACCTGTACTGCTCCTTAGCCAATGTTCCCTTATTCTGTGGTCTTAAATCTCACTTGCTCTCCGCACTGCCCTGGCTTCAGTATCAACTTCACCTTGCAGCGTCAACACTATTCAAACTTCAAAGGAAATTTATTATCAAAGTACATATATGTCACCAGATACGACTGAGATTCATTTTCTTGTGATCAAACTCAATGAATCTATAATGGAATAACACCAATAGTAGAATCAACGAAAGACCGCACCAATGTGGCCATTCTCCCAATGTGCAAAAGACAGCAAATTGTGCAAATACAAAAAGAAAGAAATAATAACAATAATAAATAAATAAGCAATAAATA
Organism: Mobula birostris; assembly: GCF_030028105.1. Taxonomy (NCBI): domain Eukaryota; kingdom Metazoa; phylum Chordata; class Chondrichthyes; order Myliobatiformes; family Myliobatidae; genus Mobula; species Mobula birostris. The sequence continues at coordinate 19,285,517 of NC_092373.1, read as the reverse complement.
TCGAGAACATGAGATGAAGAGTCCTTGAAAGTGAGTCCATGGTTTGTGGGAACATTTCAATGACGGGGCAAGATCCAAGAGCCTGATGGCTGAGGGTCAGTAACTGTTCTTGAACCTGGTGGTGTGAGTCCTGCGGCTCCTGTACCTTCTTCCTGATGGCAGCAGTGAAAACAGAGCATGACCTGGGTAGATGGGGACCCTGGCAATGGACGCTATTTTCCTGCGGCAATGTTTCATGTAGATGTGCTCAATGGTGGGGAGGTCTATTCAAGAGAGGGCACTCTCGCCGTATGGCATTGACACAACACGGGAAGCAGCAGTTGCCGGTTATAAACCACCAAGCTCAATTGACGTAGAGCGTGGTGCTAGAGTTTGCTTCTGACAGTGGTAGAGATTCTTGGATCTCTCTGAACAGCTACCACCCTCCTTAAGCTAGCCAGCCCCTAGTCAAAAAGGTGCTGTCCCATCATAGTCTGCTTTCCACATTGGGTGTATGGGGAGTATGTATTATCCAAACTGCAGACTGAAAACACTACACCAGGTAAGACAACACAGCGAAAGAAACCAGCTCTAAAACTGGGAAGTTGGAATATAGCCAGTATGGCTTTGTCAAGGGCAGGTCGTGCCTTACGAGCCTGATTGAATTTTTTGAGGATGTGACTAAACACATTGATGAAGGTAGAGCCGTAGATGTAGTGTATATGGATTTTAACAAGGCATTTGATAAGGTACCCCATGCGAGGCTTATTGCAGAAGTAAGGAGGCAAGGGGACATTTTTTTTGTGGATCCAGAACCGGCTTGCCCACAGAAGGCAAAGAGTGGTTGTAGACGGGTCATATTCTGCATGGAGGCCAGTGACCAGTGGTCTGCCTCAGGGATCTGTTCTGGGACCCCTACTCTTCTTGATTTTTATAAATGACCTGGATGAGGAAGTGGAGGGATGGGTTGGCCAATTTGCTAATGGCACAAACGTTGGGAGTGTTGTGGATAGTGTGAAGGGTTGTTAGGGGTTACAACGGGACATTGATAGGATGCAAAACTGGACTGAGAAGTGGCAGATGGATTTCAACCCAGATAAGTGTGAGGTGGTTCCTTTTGATAGGTCAAATATGATGGCAGAATATTGTATTAATGGCAAGACTCTTGGCAGTGTGGAGAATCAGAGGGATTTTGGGGTCTGAATATTAGGACACTCAAAGCTGCTACTCAGATTGACTCTGTGGTTAAGAATGCATACAGTGCATTGGCCTTCATCAATCGTGGGATTGAGTTTAAGAGCCAAGAAATAACGTTGCAGCTATATAGGACCCTGGTTAGACCCCATTTGGAGTACTGTGCTCAACTCTGGTCGCCTCACTACAGAAAGGACGTGGAAACCATACAAAGGGTGCAGAGGAGATTTACAAGGATGTTGCCTGGATTGGGGAACATGCCTTATGAGAATAGGTTGAGTGAACTCGGCCTTTTCTCCTTGGAGCGACGGAGGATGAGAGGTGATCTGATAGAGGTGTATAAGATAATAAGAGGCATTGATTGTGTGGATAGTCGGAGGCTTTTCCTCAGGGCTAAAATGGCTAGCACGAGAGGGCATAGTTTTAAGGTGCTTGGAAGTAGGTACACAGGAGATGTCAGGGGTAAGTTTTTTACGCAGAGAGTGGTGAGTGCGTGGAATGGGCTGCTGGCAGCGGTGGTGGAGGCGGAAACAATAGGGTCTTTTAAGAGACTCCTGGATGGCTACCTGGAGCTTAGAAAAATAGAGGGCTATGAGTATAGCCTAGGTAGTTCGAAGGTAAGGACATGTTCGGCACTGTATTGTGCTGTAGGTTTTCTATGTTTCTACGCTTCTATGTTTCTATGACTGGCGTCTCTGCTAACCTTCAAGAGATCAGTGATGTTAGGCAGACAGCTGTAGTAAAGGAGGAGCTCAAGAAATTTCACATGGACATGGCTCCCCTTTAAGAGACGCATCTGGCTGACTCAGGCATGCTAATGGAGAAAGCCTACACCCTTTCTGGGAAGGCGAGGGCTCTGATGAGCCCAGAGAGCATGGAGTAAGCTTTGCAGTGAGGATCACATTGTTGAAGATGGTGAAACCAGGCAGCAATGGATCTGAGTGGCTTCTTACTCTTCACCTCAACAGGTCCAGTTACTCTTGTCAGTGTGGATGCTCCCACGCTGTGCTCCACATCTGAGGCAAAGGATGAGTTTTATGGGAACCTTGCAGCCACCATCAGGAATATCCCCAGGAAGGAACATCTTGTTCTCCTGGGTGACTTTAACGTCAGAGCGGGTGCAGATCAGGACTCATGGCCCTCCTGCCTAGGTCACTTTGGCACGGGCAAAATAAATGAGAACAGAGAGCAATTGTTCGAGTTCTGCACCTATCATAATCTACGTATCACCAGCTCATGCTTCTAGACCAAGTGCAACGCACCCTCCTGGAGACACCCTCTCTCCAGACACTGACACCGGCTGGACTTGATCCTGGTCGGGCACTCCTTCTTCAGCAGTGTGCTTTACACGTGTTCCTACCACAGCGCAGACTGCGACACAAACCATTCACTGGTGTGTTGCAAGATCAGGTGGCAGTTAAAGGAAATCCCAGTACGTGAAACAAGAATGGAACCCTCACATTGACATCAGCAAGATGTCTCACCCAGACCTGATGGAGCAATTTGCCAAGCCCTCTAAAAACAAAGGTGAGGAGAAGTGACTGTAACAACTACAGGAGCATCTCCCTCTTGAGTGTTACTGGCAAAGTCTCTGGGTCTTCTTGGTCTGCCTACAGAAATTGGCTGAATGTGTCTACCCAGAGTCACAGAGTAGCTTCTGTGCTGGAAGGTCAACTGTGGATGTGATTTTTTGTCTCTGCCAACACCAGGCGAAGTGCAGAGAACAAAGGAAGCCCCTCTACGTTATGGCTATTGATCTCACCAAGAGACTTGGCTTGGTCTGCAGAGCTGGGCTCTTTCAGATCCTCTCTAAGGTGAGCTGCCCGCCGAGACTACAAAGCACGATCAGATCCTTCCACAACAACATGAAGGGGACTGTGCAGTACAACGGCAGCTCTTCAGAGCCCTTTGACTTTAGCAGCTGGGTTGACCAAGGCTGTGTTCTCATTTGGCACTGCAACAGAGAGAATATACCTCCACACTAGATCAGACGGCAGGCTTTTTAACCTCACCCGCTTAAGAGCCAAAACCGAAGTGCGCGAGGTTGGCTGGGCCACGTCTGCTGCGTGCAGTAGGGCCGCATACCAAAAGACGTCCTCTATGGTGAGCTGGCTTCAGGCAGGGGAACCGCTGGCCGCCCACAACGGTGCTATGGGGATGTCTGCAAGCGGGGCGTGAAGGTGCTAGACATCAGCATTGAGTCCTGGAAGGAACTCGCAGCTGACCACACCAGGTGGAGAAGCACCCTGAATCAACACCTTAAATCAGGCGAAGAATAATTCCCGAAAGTGGCAGAGGACAAACGGGCCAGTAGGAAGGAATGCTGCAGCTGCAGTTGGGCTGAGACCACTGACAGATGCAACCTTTGCGACAGAGGCGGCCATTCTCGCATTGGTCTTGACAAACACAGACCAGCAATGTAGATAGCTAGGAAGTAACATTCATGGTCCACCTCGACCAACAGAGGGACACAGAAATCTAATAACAAATGGATAGGAGGCATAGCAGTTAGCAATACACAGTTACAGTGCCAGTGTGACCTGGGTTCAGTTCCTGCCGCCGTTTGTAGGGAGTTTGTACCTTCTCCCTGTGACCATCCTGTGGATGCCCTGGTTTCTTCCCATATTCGAAAGACACAGGGTTAGTAGGTTATAAACACAAGCGATTCTGAATCCCGAGTAACACACACAAAATGCTGGAGGGACTCAGCAGGTCAGGCAGACTCTAAGGCCGAGACGCTTCATCAGGTGAGTAGCTTAGTTGGTCACATGGGCGCAATTGGGCAGCAATGGCTCATGGGTCGGAAGGGCCTGTGTTGCTAAATAAAATAAAAATGAATAAACTGATTATGTGGAATATTATCAAATACCTTTTGAAAGTCTATACACATCAGCTGTATTTCCCTCAGATTCGTATTGCTACTTCATCAAAAAAACAGCATGTTAGTCCAAAGCAATTTGCCTTTAATGCTTGAATCTGGCTTTGTTTAATGAATCCACTCTTGTCCAAGTATCTGCTAATTCTTTCCATGATTGCTTCCAGGACTTTCCCCACCACCAGTCACCACTAAGTTTGCCCCTACTCCTTTTCTTGATCCAATGTTTCATTCGATTGTCACTCTTCCCTGATTGTATGGCATTGTGAAAGGTGGTCCTCGTTGTCCATGGGAATGGTACCGGAGGGTTGGAGGGAGGCGAATGTTGTTCAAAGAAGGTAGTAGGGATAGTCCGGGTAATTATAGACCAGTGAGCCTTGCGTCTGTGGTGGGAAAGCTGTTGGAAAAGATTCTTAGAGATAGGATCTATGGCCATTTAGAGAGTGGTCTGATCAGGGACAGTCAGCATGGCTTTGTGAAGGGCAGATCGTGTCTAACAAGCCTGATAGAGTTCTTTGAGGAGGTGAACAGGCATATAGATGAAGGTAGTGCAGTGGATGTGATCTACATGGATTTTAGTAAGGCATTTGACAAGGTTCCACATGGTAGGCTTATTCAGAAAGTCAGAAGGCATGGGATCCAGGGAAGTTTGGCCAGGTGGATTCAGAATTGACTTGCCTGCAGAAGGCAGAAGGTCGTGGTGGAGGGAGTACATTCGGATTGGAGGGTTGTGACTAGTGGTGTCCCACAAGGATTGGTTCTGGGACCTCTACTTTCCGTGATTTTCATTAATGACCTGAATGTGGGGGGTAGAAGGGTGGGTTGGCAAGTTTGTAGACGACACAAAGGCTGGTGGTGTTGTAGACAGTGTAGAGGATTGTCAAAGATTGCAGAGAGGCATTGATAGAATGCAGAAGTGGGCTGAGAAGTGGCAGATGGAGTTCAACCCAGAGAAGTGTGAGGTGGTATACTTTGGAAGGACAAACTCCGAGGCAGAGTACAAAGTAAATGTCAGGATACTTGGTAGTGTGAAGGAGCAGAGGGATCTTGGGGTACATGTCCACAGATCCCTGAAAGTTGCCTCACAGGTGGACAGGGTAATTAAGAAAGCTTATGGGGTGTTAGCTTTCATAAGTCGAGGGATAGAGTTTAAGAGTCGCGAGGTAATGATGCAGCTCTATAAAACTCTAGTTAGGCCACACTTGAAGTACTGTGTCCAGTTCTGGTCGCCTCACTATAGGAAGGATGTGGAAGCATTGTAAAGGGTACAGAGGAGATTTATCAGGATGCTGCCTGGTTTAGAGAGTATGCATTATGATCAAAGATTAAGGGAGTTAGGGCTTTACTCTTTGGAGAGAAAGAGGATGAGAGGAGAAATGATAGAGGTGTACAAGATAATAAGAGGAATAGATAGAATGGATAGCCAGTGTCTCTTCCCCAGGGCACCACTGCTCAATACAAGAGGACATGGCTTTAAGGTAAAGGGTGGGAAGTTCAAGGGGGATATTAGAGGAAGCTTTTTTACTCAGAGAGTGGTTGGTGCGTGGAATGCACTGCCTGAGTCAGTGGTGGAGGCAGATACACCAGTGAAATTTAAGAGACTACCAGACAGGTATATGGAGGAATTTAAGGTGGGGGGTTATATGGGAGGCAGGGTTTGAGGGTCGGCACAACATTGTGGGCCGAAGGGCCTTTACTGTGCTGTACTATTCTATGTTCTATGTTGCATGTTCTATGGTGTCCAGGAGCTTCTGTAATTCCCTTCCCTATGTTTTCATCAGCACATCAGTACTCGAAATCCCAGTTTCCATCAAACATAGCAGAAGCAAATGGAAAATGAGCCAAATGGGAGGTAAGGGATTGTCTTTTATATGCCAAGTTGCTGTAACAGGAAAGATGAAACATGTCCAACAGCAGCTTTCAAGAAAAAGCTTAATAAATACCGTGATAGTATTGGGTTCACTGTGCATAAAGACCTAAACTCAAAAGCAGACTTTAAACCCTTTCTGATATACTGTAGGCTTCTAAGACTACCATATCAGGAGGTTATCCTGTACCAACTACGCCTCAGAGACTAGTTTAATTTCCTTTCTAGTCTCTACAGCAAGGTCTAGCTATCAACACCCACTAGTTGAGTGTTGTTACACCCCCACCTTCCCCCCCCCACCAACAAGGAGGAGATACTTCCAGCTAAAAAAGTAGTTTAAACATAGTTTATTTTATTTTTTAATGACACACATTTACATTTACATTTACATTTAGAAAAATAATTCTTGGTACACACTTGAAACTCACAGATTTCTAACATATAAAAGATTCCCAAGTTACAAAAGATTTATAAACTACAAAGGATTTCCAAACACAGATAAAAACTAATGATATACTATCAAATTATACACAAACAATTCTTTCATCACAAAAAATAAAGACTAAGGAGTTAATTCTAGTCCTTCTTTCCGCCACACCGCACACCACCACGCCTCGCCTCATCACACCCACGCTTCTGTCGTTCTCCTTGTCATTCCTATCTGCTTTCCAAAACCGTGTTCTGTTTTGCCTCTAGGTAACATCATGTGAAGTTCTTCAGTTACGTTGGTCAGGCCAAATGAACACAATGTTTACTTAGGTCAAAGTCGGCCCCATTGTTTCCCTCGTTAAATGTGGACCCCATTGTTCACTTGTTTACACCAAAATGCTGAACAAGGAATATTGGTTAAAGGTTTCGCTTTGTCAGAAACTCTTTGACCCCCTGGAAATGTCAGACTGTTGTTCTAGAAAACAGAGATTAACAATAAACCCCTTGGGCCCTGGAAAGTGAATATCCATCATAATACAGGAAAGGGAAAATTCACAGAAGCTTCAGACTAATTAGAAAGCTCCCCAAACGAGCCAGTGCAGAGATGTTAGACTAATGGCTTGCTCTCTGCTGCACCTTTCATGAACTCAGTCCTATCTTTAATAAACATGCTGATAGATACATAAAGATTATGTCAGGTTCAGGCAACAGCAGAAGAACAGTAAAAAAAACAGGTGCAGGAGCAGAACTCAGCATTCAATGTGTTCTACCTCTCTGAGTCTCAATTCTTTCTCTGTGCCAAATCCCTTCACGTACCCCACTTTAAAAACATCTAAACATAAGATGATCTTTTTTATACTTTTTCTAGCGAACTAGAATATAAAAGAAAAGAGGCAATGCTGAGGCTTTATAAGGCATTGGTCAGATCATACTTGGACTACTGTGAAGAGTTTTGGGTCCCTTACCTAAGAAAACCTGGCATTGGACAGAGTCCAGAGGAGGTTCATGAGAATGATCCTGGGAATGGAAGGGATGATACATGAAGAACTTCTGATGGCTCGGGGCCAGTACTCACTGAAGTTTAGAAGAATGAGAGGGGATCCCATTGAAACCTATTGAATATTGAAAGGCCCAGATAGAGTGGATGTGGAGAGGATGTGGAGAGTCTAGGACCCGAGGACACAACCTCAGAATAGAAAGACATCCATTTAGAACAGAAGTGATGCAGAATTTCTTTAGCCAGAGAGTAGTGAATCCTGAAAATCAATGCCACAAATGGCTGTGGAGGCTGAGTCATTGGGGATAATTAAAGTGGAGGTTGATAGTTTCTTGATCAGTCGGGGCTTCAAAGGTTATGGGGAGAATGCGGGAGAATGGAGCTGAGAGGGTTAACAAATCAGCCACGGTGGAATGGTGGAACAGACCGGCCTAATTCTGCTCCTATGTCTTATGGTCTTATGGCCCTATTTGTCACATGTACATTGAAATATTCAGTGAAGTGCACCATTGGCTTCAAAAGCCAACACATTCTGAAGACTGCACTGGGGCAGCCCATGAGTGTCACAATTCTTTCAGCAACAATGTAGCATGCCTTAACAGGAATATCTTTGAAACATGGGAGTAAACAGGGGCAGCCACAGCAAACCCACATGGTCATGGGTAGACCATACAAACCCTTTACGGAAAGCGCGGGAGCTGGTTATCACTGGCACTGTAAAGCATTGTCCATTGTGCATTGTGCTAATCGCTACACTACCACACCACCCCACTTATAATGATTTGGCTTCCACAGCTCCCGGGAGCAGACAGCTCCAAAGATTTGCTCTCCTGTTCAAGTAGACATTTCTTCGTACCTCGATTTCAAATGTCTATTCCCCTTGCCTTGAAACTCTCATTCAAGATTTTCCCACAAAGGTATCTCAACATCTACCCAATCATGCCCCTTTTAGGATCTTATACGTTACAAAAAAGTTACCCATTATTCTTCCTATTGCCTAGGAATACTGACCCAATCTGCTTACCACGCCTGATGCCAGGTATTAGCCTGGTGAATCTTCTTTGGATTGACTCCAATGCCACTAAGCCCTTTCTTAGTAAGGACACCACAACTGAGCACTGTTAAACAAAGAGGAATTGATGGTGCAATGCACAGGTGCCCTTCAAGGAGATGAAGAGGAAGGGCTCTATTATGCATCAAGAGGCAGTGGCATTGAATCTACTGCTCATTTAGGTGGTGGGAACAAATATGATTAATGACTTCCAAAGGAAATTAAATAGATAATTGAGGAGGATAGGGCTGGAGGGTAATATTAAGTTAAAGGGCTTGCTGTGCATTGGGCAGACATGGACTTGATGGGCTGAATGGCTTCCTGCTGGACCTTAATGCTTTTGGGACTCTGTAACTCTAAGGAATACAGCTGCTCCCTTAGACTGGACACTTGAAGTTGACAAATGATCTGATCTCTGATGGGCAAGTTCTTCAAATATGAAAGAAGCTGAAGACATTTGCCAACTATCTAACCCTTCCCTTCTACCCTAGCCCTCCAATTTTCTATAATCCATATGCCCATCTAAGAATTTCTTAAATGCCCCTAACGTATCTGCCTCTTCCACCAACTCTAGCAGGGCGTTCCATGCATTCACCACTCTCTGGGTAAAGAACTTACCTCTGACATTCCTCCCATATACTTTCCCCCAATCACCTCAACAGTATGACCCTTGTATTAGCCACTTCCGCTCTGTGAAAAATTCTCTGGCTATCCACTGAATGTTTGACACTTATTATCTTGTACAAATCTAACAAGTCATCTCTCATTGTCCTTCACTGTAAAGAGAAAAGCTCCTCCTCACTCAACCTTTCCTCATAGATATGCCCTCTAGAACAGGCAGCATCCTCGTAAATCTCTGCTGCATCCTCTCTATAGCTTCAACATCCTTCCTGTAATAAGGTGACATTTAGAAGTTCTTCCTGCACTGCGACTGCATGCAAAAGACAAGTACAAGTCAACTGTTTCATCATGAGGCAGGTCTACTGTTCCGATAATGCGTCATGTTTCACGTTCATTCCCTAGGGTCACATCTGAGGGTTTATGATCTGGTACAATTTTCTCTACTTGTACCAAGAAGATGGAATGACATTTTTCCTTTTATCTTGATGACATTGCCTGCCGAGGCTAGCTTAATGTACAGTGGACATTGTTTCTGCTATTCTCTCCAATCTTTAGACAAGATTCTAGCCTGGAAACCCAATGCCCTGGGTGACTTCATTTGTTCCAGCTCTCTAACCTCTTTGATGGTTTTGTATCTGATATTACTTCGGGAAGTAAGCCAATGCTACGGTCACAAGGAGAAAGCCAATAAACTGAGTGCATCTTTCGGGTATCCAATAAAAACAAGTCCAAGACAATGTATCTTATTGAATAGAAAATAATGGTGATTTATACTTTATACTTCATTGTCACCAAACAATTGATACTGGAGCATACAATCATCACAGCTATATTTGAATCTGCGCTTCACGCTCTCTGGAGTACAAATCGATAGTAGATATTAAAAGTTTAAATTGTAAATCACAAATAGAAAATAGAAAATGGAAAGTAAGGTAGCGCAAAAAAACCAAGAGGCAGGTCTGGATATTTGGAGGGTACGGCCCAGATCCGGGTCAGGATCCATTCAGCAGCCTTACCACAGTTGAAAAGAAGCTGTTCCCAATCTGGCCGTACGAGTCTTCAAGCTCCTGAGCCTTCTCCCGGAGGGAAGAGAGACAGAAAGTGTGTTGGCCGGGTGGGTCGTGTCCTTGATTATCCTGGCAGCACTGCTCCACAGTGTGCGGTGTAAAGTGAGTCCAAGGACAGAAACACGAGGAAATCTGCTGATGCTGGAATTTCAAGCAACACACATAAAAGTTGCTGGTGAACGCAGCAGGCCAGGCAGCATCTCTAGGAAGAGGTACAGTCGATGTTTTGGGCCGAGACACTTCGTCAGGACTAACTGAAAGAAGAGCTAGTACACACTTTTATGTGTGTTGCTCCAAGGGCAGAAGATTGGTTTGTGTGATGTGCTGGGCTGTGTTTATGATCTTCTGCAGCTTCTTCCAGTCTTGGACAGGACAACTTCCATACCAGGTTGTGATGCACCCTAGAAGAATGCTTTCTATGGTGCATCTATAAAAATTAGTGAGGGTTTTAGGGTACAGGCTAAATTTCTTTAGCTTTCTCAGGAAGTAAATGCGCTGGTGGGCCTTTTTTGCAGTGATTTATTATGTTTTATGATATACTCTGAATTATTTAAAATCTGGCAATTCTATTGCGTGCACATAAAGATTTATCCAGTTTATTTGGTAAGTTATTCATATTATTCTCACTCCTTGATCATGCTGTACCACATGCAATCCCCATTCATGTCTGTGGTCTACAAAGTCTCCTGTCTCTTGCTTTCTCTGACCTAACCATGAGAATTTTCCAGGTTCACGGTTGCTTCTTCCCTTTCTGCACCCTGTTGTGTGGTGGCAGCCCATCTGTAATCAATTATCAGATCCCACCATCTGTAATCATTGTGGAATGTACCAGAATACCCTCAAGGCGTCACACAAATCAGGAAAATACAGCAAACTGTTATAAGATAATAAGACATGGGACAGAATTTTGGCTCATCGTGTCTGCCTCATCATTTGATCATAACTGATTCATTATCCCATTCTCCTGTCTTCTCCCTGTAACCTTTGATGCCCTGACTAATCAAGAACTTATCAACCTCCACTTTAAGTACACCCAAAGGCTTGGTCTCCACAATGCCAATGAATTCCACAGATCTACCTACCCTCTGGCTAAAGAAATTCTTCCTCATCTCCATTCTCTGTTGTGTTAAAGTACCCGTAACCTGGAGGATTGGAGATGTGCACTCAAAGTTCATTTTTGACAATATGTCTCAGTATCTTCCTTATTCAGTCTCAAGGATGCTGTAAATAGTTTTCTGGAGACAGATGAGAATCAGCAAACATCCTTTTTTTTGCTTCCACTATCTCGAAGTCTCTTTCTCAAGCTTTCTGTTCTCAATCTAGTTTTGAGATTTTGAGCCGAGAGCTAGTCATGTGAAACCGTCCGTAAAATGGATACAGCATTTAAGGAACAACCATTGTCTGCAGACTATGACACCATGCACCCAGTGGCCTCCAGTAGCTAATAAAGTGGCCGTCAAAAGTACAAAGTATATTTGTGGTCTTCTGCTAGTGTAGCCCATCCACTTCCATCCAAGGTTTGATACGTTGTACATTCAGAGTTGCTTTTTTTTTGCAGGTCACTGTTGCAAGTCACGGTTATCTGAGTTACTGTCGCCTTCTTGTTGGCTTGGTTAGGCCATTCTCCAGAGACCTCTCTCATTAACAAAATGTTTCCTTCCACGGAAATGTCTCTCACTGGATGTTTTTTGTTTCTTGCACCTGTAAGGGGTTTCTTCTTTTATGTTACTGTGTATGGTAATTAAAATGGGTTCTTTGTTATGTTAAGTGCTGATGAAGTCTCTAGCTAGCACTTTGCTTGGGTTATAACAGATAGTAGAGTACTATGAACCAATGGATGTCCATGGTATTCTTTCTTGGAGTGATACGCTGTCTCATATGGCTGGGAACCAGGGGCTTTTGGCGGGGAGTTGGAGGAGAGACCGTGAGGACGACGGACATGTGGGGAAAGCTCAGGTTGATCACTCTGGGTGGTTCTGAGCTGCCAGTCGAAGGGGTCAGAATGGTCCTGAAGAGGTCCCTGAGCTCCAACGTGTGCACGAAGAAATTGAACTTTGATAAGTCTGGAGCCTTTTCCATTCCTTTTTTTGTATTGAACTTCTATTAATCTCATAGACCTAGTAATATCTATAAAGTGTAATTGGTAAAACGTACATTGTGTGCTGGCTGATGATTGATGTTTGAAGCTGAATCAGGTGGCATTTGTACAGCAACCGACATAACCGGGAGACAAGGTGGACGGCAGACGGGGTTTCCCCGAGAGAAATACGAGCCAGTGTAGCTGAGCGTTACACACCATTCTCTGTAAATGCCAGAGACTGTTGTACATGAAAACCCCTGGACAGCAGCAGTTTCTGAGGCACTCAAACTACCCTGTCTGACACCACTAAGCATTGTATGGTCATAGTCACTTGGATCACATTGTTTTCCCATTGTGATGTTTGGTCTGAGCAATAACTGAACCTCTTGACCATGTCTGCATACTTTTATGCCTTGAGCTGTTGCCATCGGATTGCAATTTTGATATTTGCAATACTGAGCAGGTGTACCAAATAAAGTGGCCACTGAGTACAGGCAGAACGTGCAGACACCTCTCTTGGTGACTCTAAAACAAATTCCATTCTCCCGTAGCTAATAAAGTCCAGGAGCTTGGAAGCAAAGTAACTGACAGAAAGATAAGAGAGGAGATGAGGAAATTGCTTGCATCCAGAGAATGCTGGTGTCTGGTACTCATTGCACCCAAAGAGAGGTAGAGGAAGAGACTCTCATCAGAACGAAACAGTTCACACTGGAACATAGGAGGCTCAGGGATGAGCTGACAGACACCTCTAGTTTTATGAGTGGCATTGATAGAATGTAAGACATTGCAGCACATTACAGGCCCTTTGGCTCATGATATTGTGTTGACCCTTTAACCTATTCTAAGATCAATCTAACCCTCCCCTTCCACATAGCCCTCCACTTTTCTATCATGCATATTCCCACCTAAAAGTCTCTTAAATTCATCTTTAATCCTTTACTCTTTCCTATAGTGAGAGAGTCTGGGACTGGAAGGCACAACCCAGAGCAGAGGGATGTCCATTTACAACAGAGGTTTCTTAAGCCAGAGGGTGGTGGATCTGTGGAATTTATTGTCATTGGCAACTGGGGAGGCCAAGTCCATTGTGAATTTAAGGCGGAAGGTGATAGATTCTTGTAAGTCACGGCATGCAAGGTTACGGGGAGAGGGCAGGAGAATGGGATTGAGAGGGAAATGACTCATCCATGATCAAGTGGCAGAGCAGACTCGATGGGCTGAATAGCCTAATTCTGCTCCAATGTCTTATGGTCTTTATGTTTTCCACTTATTACCTCCCAACTTCTCACTTCAACCCCCCTCTCACCTGGTTCCACCTTTCACCTGCCAGATTGTACTCCCTCTCCTCCCCCCTCCTAATTATGGCTTCTTCACACTTACTTTCCAGTCCTGATGAGGGGTCTCGGTCTGAAACATCGACTGCTTATTCCTCTCCATAGATGCCGCCTGACCTGCTGAGTTCCTCCAGCACACAAAATACTCTGCAGATGCTGGGGCCAAAGCAACACTCACAACACGCTGGAGGAACTCAGCAGGTCGGGCAGCATCCGTGGAAACGAGCAGTCAACGTTTCGGGCCGGAACCCTTTGTCAGGACATATTGTGTATGGGATTCCTCCAGCATATTGTGAATGTTGCTCTGGATATCCAACATGTTCAGAATCACTTGCATCTTAAATGTCCCTAATTTATCTGCCTCCATAATCGCCCATGGCAGCACACCCCACACACCTACCGCTCTCCGTGCAATAAACCTGACATGGCCTCTACACCTACCTCCAATTACCTTAAAAATATGCCCTCTCCTATTAGCCATTTCCACCCTGGGAAAAAGTCTCTGGATGTCCACTCAATAGATAAATAGAATCATCTTCCCGCAGCAGGAAGTCTAGAACTGGAGGGCGCAAGTCTAAAGTGAGAAAGGAGATCAGATAGTGCTGATTATCCAGAATGAATTGCTGGGTGTGGAGGTGGAGGCATTTACGATTACAATATTTAAAAAGAATTTAGACAGATACTTAGATACAAAAGACGCAGAGGGGTATGGGCTTAACGCAGGTGATTAGGATTAATGTAGACAGACATCATTGTCAGCACAGGGGCCCACCTCAGTGCTGTGTTAGTCGATGATTTCTTTGATGTTTACTTAACGGGGTTGGGATCGGCAGAGCTTGGGTCTAGATGCTGGAAGTCAGGCAGACAACCACCAGTGCTCACTGAAGGGTCGGCATTGGAAAGCGTGAGCAGATTCAAGTTCCTGCCTGTCAACATTTCAGAAGATCTAACCTGTGGCCAGCACATAGATGCAGCCACGAAGAAGGCTCACCAGCATTTCTACTTTCTTAGAATTTTAAGGAGGTCTGGCATGTCATCAAAGACTCTGACAGACTCTTACATACCGAAGTACAGTGGAAGGCATTCTGACTGGTTGTATCACAGCCCGGTGTGGACACTCCAATGCACAGGAATGCCAGAGGCTACAGAGAGTGGTCGACAAAGCCAGTTCCATCACGGGAGCATCTCTCCCCACCATTGAGGATATCTACAAGAGCTGAGGTCTCACAAAGGTAATATCCATCATTAGGGATCCCTACCGTTCAGGACACATTCTCAACATTGCCATCAGGGTTCAAGGTTCAACAACAGTTTCTTCCCCACTGTCTTCAAGCTCTTGATCCAACTCGAAATACGCTGCCAGTACCTCAGAATATACTTTTTCTCTCTCTAAATTTGCATTGGTCATTATGGTTTATTTAGTTTATTTTATCTTGTATGTATAATTTATGTTAATTTAAGCACATGTTAACTAATATTTGTCATGCTTGTTAATGTTAATGCTAATACAAAAACATTTTCATGGCGTTTATAACCTATGTGTGTTTAGATATGACAGTAATCAGAATAAGAATCAGGCTTATTATCAGTGACACACAGCACTATGCAAAAGTCTTATGCACCTTAGATCAGGTGCCTAAGACCTTTGCACAGTACTGTAGTAATTTTATGTATTGCACTGCGCTGCTGCCACAAAAAAACCCCCACGAATTTCAAGACATACATGAGTGATGACAAACCTGATTCTGATATGGGTCTCTATTGTGCAGTGAGAGTGGGAAGAGGAAAAGGAATCATGGTTGGAAAAAGAGGAAGGGAGAAGGGAGGGAACAGGAAGCACCAGAGAGACATTCTGTAATGATCAATAAAGCAGCTTCTTGGAATCAAGTTACCTTGTCTGGTGCCTCAGAGCTGGGTGTGTCTGCACCCGTGCCCTCCCCCACCCCGTCCCTGGCATTCCTTCTCTGCCACATGTCCTACGCCCCTCCGCAGCACCCCACCCTCGCTATTCCCAACATCCTTTGCTCCTGCCAAATTTACAAACTTGCTGTCCGCTTCACATTGACTAAATGCACCACTGTGCAAAAGCCTTAGGCACCCTAACTATATATATGTGCCCAAGACTTCTGCACAGTACTGTATGTCGTGAAGTTTATTGTTTTGTGGCAGCAGTACAGTGCAAGATGCAAAAGTTACTGTAAGTTACCATATATAAATATTGCAAAAGAGGAATAGTGAGATAGTGATCATGGATTATTCA
This sequence comes from Mobula birostris, assembly GCF_030028105.1. Classification (NCBI taxonomy): domain Eukaryota; kingdom Metazoa; phylum Chordata; class Chondrichthyes; order Myliobatiformes; family Myliobatidae; genus Mobula; species Mobula birostris. The sequence goes on along the minus strand of NC_092373.1, from coordinate 19,269,766 downwards.
GAAATCTGATGGCAGAGGGGAAGAAGCTGTTCCCAAAACACTGATTGTGGGTCTTTGGGGTCCTGTACCTCTTACCCGATGAGCAACGAGGGCATATTTTGGACGGTGATGGTCTTCATAAGGGATGTCACCTTCTTGAAGTACCAGCTTTTGAAGATGTCTTCGATGGTGAGGAGGGTTGTGTCTGCGTTGTTCATGTCAAAGACCAGCACTCTCCAGGATTGTGCCAGGGGAAAGCCTGCAAGTGATGCCACACTTCCAGTGCCAACACTGCATGCTCATGACTCACTAACCCTAACTGTACATTTTTGGAATGTGGGAGGAAACCAGAGCACCCGGAGGAAACCCATGTGGCCATGGGGAGAACATACACACTCCTTACATATAGCAGTGGGAACTGAACCCCCGATCGGTGATCACTGGTGCTCTAAAGTGATTGTGCGAACCTCTCTGCTACCATACAAATTACTGTAGACATTTGTAAGTCTTTGGTGACGTGCCAAATTCTAACACGTTCTGCAAACATCATTTATGATAGCACCAGTAACAGTATTATTGTTGTATATTTAACGATATGTCGTATATGTATTTCATGTCAACTTGCACATCATCCACAGGGCACATTTTTATCTGCTAGTATTATTGTTTGGGTGGCGGGATGGAGATATGTCTCTAGCAAAGAGGTGTAAGGCACTCTTTTCCTCCGCTAGCCTTGTAGAGATTGATAGGTATCTGAGTAGCCAGGGCATCAAAGGTTATGGTGAGAAGGCGGGGGAGTGGGACTAAATGGGAGAATGGATCAGCTCATGATAAAATGGCAGAGCACACTTGATGGGCCTAATGGCTGACTTCTGCTCCTTTGTCTTGTGGTCTTGTAGGTCACCCTTGGCAAGGTGAAGCATCAGCTTAACCCCCCGACCAGGGTCACATGAAGCCATGGGGGCAGGTGGTATTGGTCATATGAGCAGCTGGTGCGGATCACAAGTCCTGGTTATGTGATCGCTGACGCCAGGCAGACAATCTTTGAAGAGTACTGATCATGGCTGGGGTCACCCACCTTGTAAAGGCACTGCCCAGAAGAAGGCAATGGCAAACCACTTCCGTAAATATTTTGCCAAGGACAGCCATGGTTATGGAGACCATGATCACCCATGTCATATGACATGGCTCATAATGATGATAGTGTATATAATTGTGCTATCATTTTACGTGCTGTATTTTGCAGCTTGGTCCCTGAGGATGTTTAGTTGTATACGTGTAAAGTTGAATGACAATAAACTTGACCTTGCACTAATGAAGTATAACCTTACAAGACTGAACTTGAAGTGGCGCTTGCATCGTGAACAGAGCGGGACAAAGGACCTCTTTCGGTGCAGTAATGTGCACCGAAGAAAACCTACTCTCTTTGACCGTCTCACTCAGTTGTGACTGCAGACCAGAGTGATGTGATTTATTGGCTGCCCAAATAGCCTGTGAAGCAGGGGCTAATGAGGTATCAGCTCTAAGTGTAGATCTCGTCCGCAATAGTCACATCCATCACTTATGTGCTGAAGGGTGCGTAGCTGAAAAAAGTCAGAGTTCACCCCAGAAGCTCAGAACCCTGTTGGGACCTTCTATTTCTCCCTCCTGTCTCCCCACCATCTTACTCTGACTTCTCATCTATCATCCGCTACCATATATTTCTTCCCCTCCCCCCCCACCTTCTTACTCTGACTTCTTCCATCTTCCTTTCCAGTCCCGATGAAGGGTCTTGGCCTGAAGTGCTAATTGCTTATTCCCACCCATAGATGCTGCCTGACCTGCTGAGCTCCTCCAACACCTTATGTGTATTGCTACAGGAACTCAGTGCATTGAGCAACCTCTGTGGAGGGGTGGAGGGGAGGAATTGTTGATATCTCAAGTTATGCATAAGCCCTTTTGCCCCAGTTTCAACCCAAAGCATTCCTTCTCTTCCACAGGTGAGCTCGGCCTGCTGAGTTCCTCCCGCTGGTTATTTACTGCTGCTGCAGGGTATACCCCGCCAAGGTTTCAACTTCTGTCCTGCCCTTCAACCATGTTCCCATTACTCCATCTTCTCCTTATACTGGCTACCTCCCCTCTCCACCTTTCATCTGGACGCTGGGTTTCGAACCAGAAACATCAACAGTTCCTTTCCATCCGCCAATGCTGCTCGACCTGCTGGGTTCCTCTAGCAGATTGTCTGATGCTGCAGGTTCCGGCATCTGCAGGCTCTTTTCTCTGCCGGTAGAATGTTCCGTGGAAAGGAAGGGTTTGATTTAACTAACAGCAGTTCTCTGTAATACTCTGCATGCCATTTCATCAGACAGCTGTGTTCTTTATTAGGTAAGTCAGGCAGTATCCATGAAGGAGAATAAACAATCGATGTTTTGACCCGAGACCCTCCGTCAGGTTTGGAAAAGAAGGGGGAAGAATCCAGAATAAGGGGGGGTAAGAAGTACAAGCTAGAAGGTGATAGGTGAATCCAGGTGAGGGGGAAGGTAGTTGGGTAGGGGAGAGTGGATGAAGTGAGAAGCTGGGAGGTGATAGATGGAAAAGGTAAAGGGCTGGAGAAGAAGGAATCTGATATAGAATGGACCATGGGAAAAAGGGAAGGAGGAGGGGCACCACAGGGACATGAACGGTAGGTGAGGAGAAAAGGGGAAGGGGAGAAATTACCTCAAAATCTAATATGTGGCTAAATGGAAAGGATTTTGTGTAAAAGTATGCTTGTGGTGGAACAAAATAACAATATTTGAAGGTAACACACATCAAGGTTGCTGGTGAACACAGCAGGTCAGGCGGCATCTCTAGGAAGAGGTACAGTCGATGTTTCAGGCTGGGACCCTTCGTCAGGACTCACGAAGGGTCCTGGCCTGAAACGTCGACTGTACCTCTTCCTAGAGATGCCGCCTGACCTGCTGTGTTCACCAGCAACTTTGATGTGTGTTGCTTGAATTTCCAGCATCTGCAGAATTCCTCGTGTTTGAATATTTGAAGGTAGATGGACTTGCTGAGGAGTAGCACTTTACATCCTATGAAGTAGTCACTGAAAACTAGTTGAATTATTGGGGTACAGGTTTTAGGCGCTCAATTTGTGCAAAAGTAACTTGAGCTTTTCACAGCGTTGCTGAAGGTGGGATGTGAGACCAGGTGACGGAGAAGTAAGTGGGGAGGGGGTGGTTGAACTGAGAAGTTGGGAGGTGTTGGGTGGAAGAGGTAAAGGGCTGAAGAAGGAATATAATAGGAAAGGACAGTGGACCATGGGAAAAAGAGAAGGAGAGGAACCTGAGGGAGATGCTGGGCAGGAGTGACAAGAGAAGGGGTGAGAAGGGGCAGCCAAGTATTGATTTCAGAAGTAAGAGCCCTGGAGTCTCAGTCTCCAGTTTACCCATTCCTTTCTGGTGCAGCTTGTACTCTTTCTCTCTCCCCATTTTCTTATTCTGGCTTCTGCGTCCTAACTTTCCAGTCCTGGTGAAGAATCTCAGCCCAAGACGTCGACTGTTCATTCATTTCCATAGATGCTGCCTGGCTTGCTGAGTTCCCCCAGCATCGTGTGTGCGTGTTGCTCTGGATTTCAAGCATCTGCAGAATCTCTTGTGTTTTTTATTTAGTGCCACTTTGATGAAGGCAGTGCTTGGGAAAATATTATCCCCCTGGCAAGTCTAAGACATGTTATATGTGATGAAATGGACAGTGGTGATGCTCTCATTATGCATATTATGTTAATTGGGGATTCTTGCTGCTTTTGAGTTCTGGCAAATATTTTGCATTTTGTGGTGCTTGGATCTGTAAGTGACATAATCACAGAAGTTTAACTTAATCCATAAAAAATGCATCAAAATACAGTAGATGCCAGGAATCTGAAATGCAAATAGAACTAGCTGGAGATACATGACAGGTCTGATAATGCCTTTGGACAGAGTAATATAGTTAGATTAGATTAGTTTGGCCATATCTGGAGTATTACATACAGTCTGGTCACCCCATTATAGGAATGCTGTTGAGGCTTTGGAGAGCATGAAGAGATTTACCATGAAGCTGCCTGGATTATGAGGCATGTGCTATAATGAGAGGCTGGACAAACTTGGCTGGTTGGAGTGGTGGAGGCAGAGAAGAGATCTGATAGAGGTTAGTAAGGTTGTGAGAGATATAGATGGGATAGACAGATAGGATCTTTTCCCCAGGATTGAAATAGCTAATACCAGAAGGCATGCATTTAAGGTGAGAGGGGATAATTTCAAAGGAGATGTTAGAGGCAAGTTTTTTAGACAGAGAGTGGTGGGTGTCTGAAATGTACTGCCTGGGGTGGTGGTAGAGGAAGATACATTAAGGACTTTTAAGAGACATTTAGACAGACACAGAACTATGAGGAAAATGGGAGGATATGGACATTGTGTCGGCAGAAGGGATTAGTTTGGTTGGCCATTCATTTTATTGGTTCTGCACAACATTGTGGACTGAGGGGGCTATTCCTGTACTATCCTGTTCGATGTGCTGGATAGATTAGCTTTATTTATCACATGTACATTGAAACATAGAAACTCACAGTGAAATGTGTCATTTGCATCAGATCAAATCAGCGAGGATTTTGCCGGGCTGGGCTGCCCACAAGTGTCACCATGCTTTTGGAGTCAAAACCCACTAACCCTAACTGTACGTCCTTGGAATGTGGGAGGAAACAGGATCACCCAGAGGAAACCCATGCACTCACGGGGAGAACGTACAAACTCCTCACAGAGGAATTGCTTCTCAATGGTTGATTGATGGCAGCGTAAAGCAATGCGCTTCCATTACGCCACCCGCCAGTTAATACTGAAGCCAACGCACACAAAATGCTGGAGGAACTCAGCAGGTCAGGCAGCAGCTATGCAGTGAAATAGAAGGCTGATATTTCGAGCTGAGACCCTACGTTGACTGTTCATTTTCCTCCATAGATACTGCCTGACTCACTGAGTTCCTACAGTATTGTGTGTCTATTCCTTATATATTTCAGTATAAGAATTACTGAAGATTTCCAGGATTTCTTGTTTTAAGTTCAATTTCTTCTTACATCACAGCACTTCTGAGAGGTTGGAACTGATATACCCAGCAAGTGGAAAGATCCCTGTCACATGACGAACTGGGGTCCTGGGATGTTAGAAGGAGCATGGGAACTGTGATCCCTTTGTGTTAGGGGGGGACATGAGAGCCAGTTACCACACTACTGGGAACACGAGAAGGGTGCGAGAGAACTACCATGGGAAATGTCAATAAGAACGAAAGACTGCAGAGAAAAAATACCGGCCTTTGAGGACCTGAATTTTAGGAATAGGTTGACTGGTCTATGGTCTTATGGTTAGGACTTCATTCCCTGTATCGTAGGAGAATGAAGGAAGATTGTCTAGAGATATACAAAATTACAAGGGTTATAGGTAGGATGAATGCTTGCAGGCATTTTCCCCTCAGGTTGAATGAGACTAGAACTAAAAGTCATAGGTTTTAGGGTAAAAAGTGAAATATTGAAAGGGAATCTGAGAGGGAGCTTCCTTTGAGTGAGGAACGAGCTGCCAGTGGAAGTGATGGGTGTGAGTTCAGTTGTAATGTTTAAGATAATTTTGGATAGGTACATGGATGAGAGAGGTATGGGGGATGTGCAGCTAGGATCCTGGTGCAGGTAGATGGGACTAGGCAGAAAAATAGATCAGCACAGACTAGATGGGCCGAAGGACGTGTTTCTGTGCTGTAGTGCTCTGACTCTAAGATGAAGCCCCACGCCTGTTGCATTTGCAGAGTATCACAGTAAACACACAGATGATTTCTTCCTCTTTACATCATTCCATTTGACAGGAGAGCCCTTTATCATCCACCTGAATACAGCTCCAAGCGAAATGATTGGTTCCCTGTCAGTTCCAGTGAGCAAGTGGATTGAATTAGACATTGGGATTTGTCTGGGCCCTCAGGCACAGAAGCTGGGACAATCGATTTCCGATGGTACATTGTGACCTCCAATGTGTGAAGTAATGACTCTGCTGTTCTCTCTCAGGTTCAATTGCAGTGTTATTAAGTGCATGTGTAAAATGTAAATTTGAAAGATGAACAAAGCAGGTCAAGGTATTAGAGCAAGTAGTGATGTTGTCTTACAGCTTCAGTGATCCAGGTTAAATCCCATTCTCCAATGTTATCTCTGTGGAGCCGGAATGTCCTCCGTGTTCACCTTGTCTGTTTGCCCTGTCTGCTCCGCATTCCACAGACATGCCAGTTGGTAGTTCAACTAGCTACTGTAAACAAGCACTAAACCCCTGTGGGTGTTGAAACTGTGGATAACAAAATTATGAAGTACACAAAATGATGAGGGATATAGATAGGGTAAGTGAAAGCATGCTTTTTTCACTGAGGTTGGGTGGTTCGACAACTGGAGGTCGTGGATTAAGGGTGAAAGGTGAAAAGTTTAAAGGGAACATGAGGGGAAACCTCTTCAGTCAGATTGGTTGTGAGAGTGAGGAGTGAGCTGCCAGCAGAAGTGGTGCATGCGAGCTTGATTTCAACGTTTTTGGGAAGTTTGGATAGGTACATGGATAGTAAGGATATGGATGGCAATGGCCCCAATGCAGGTCGATAGGAGTAGGCGGTTTAAAGGGTTTGGCATGGACTAGATGGGCTGAAGGACCTGTGCTGTAGTTTTCTATGGCTCTATAAAGAATGAAGTAGGATTCGTGCAAGTGGTTGATAAATGATCAGCCAGGAGAGGGTGAACCAAAGAGTCTGTTTCCCTGCTCTGTGATTCTATTAGTGGAAAACCATATCAACTGGCCTTACTGTCGCCCATGTTGGTGCCTTTTGACAGACACATAGATGAATGTCAACATCTTAGCTCCACTTTCTCCCACATCCTGAAGTCACGCTGTTGCTCAGCTAATTGGCAACTACAAATAGCAGATGGTAATAAATCAGGCAAGTCGTTGGCTATGTGAGGTAGAATGAATAACAGGGTAATAAGTGGGGATAAGTGGGTTTTCCTCTCAGCCAGCTTAGGCAATGGTCCAAATAGCCTCTTAATATACCATAGGAAATAAGGAATATAAGAACTGCAGGTCACTTAAGTCTTTGACCCATTGCATCAATTGGTGAGACATAGATAACCTGTACCCCAACTCCATATATCTGCCTCTGCCCTTTTTATCTTATAACACTTTTAATTAACAAAAGTCTATCAGATTTGGATTAAACTTGACCTAGCATTATTTTCAGTCCTTTCTAATCCTGATGAAAGGTCTCAGCCCGAAATGTCAGCTGTTTATTCCTCTCCAAGATGCTGAGTACCTCCAGCATTTTGTGTGTGTCATTTTCAGTCTAGAGCTGAAAGCTCCAAACTTCTACCAGGAGTACTCATGCTCTTCCCTGGTTTCAGGCTTCACAACCAGCAAAACCAGCCGTTCTCATTTCCCAGTGTCATTACCTCTTAGTATAGTAAAAAATTCAGTCAATCTTTTCTTTAGCCTTCCAAATGTCTCCAGTAGGTAGTGCGTTCTGACCTTGTAAGTTAACCCTTGCTTCCAGGATCATTCTGTGGATCTGTGCTTCAATCTCTTCCATGCTGTGCTGCCCAGACCTCTGAACAGTGAAGACATTCTGACTGGTTGCATCACCGCCTGGAGTGGAGGGTCCAACATGGAGAATCGATAGAGACTGCAGAGGGTTGTACACTCAGCCAGCCCCATCACAGGTACAAGCCTCCCCACCATTCTTCATATCTTCATAAAGCAATGCCTGAAGAAGGTGTCTTCCATCACTAAGGGCCTTCACCATCTGAGACATGTCCCCTTCTCTTTAGTCCATCAGTGAGGAGGTACAAGAGTCTGATGACTCATACTCATCTCTTTAGCAACAGCTTCTTCTCCTCCGTCACCAGATTACTGAAAGGCCCATGAGCTCATGAGCACTCATTCGCTCTTCCTCTTTTGCCCTATCTATCTATCTACAGTGCCTTGTAAAAGTATTCCGTCCCCAACCCTTTGCTGGATTAAATGAGTATTACAACCTGAGATTTTGATCAGTTTAACTGAGAATTTTTATTTGTGAGTCACATGCTTCTTTCTTCATAGTGGAGCCCAAAAAACAGGGAAAACTTCAAAGTATGAGAAATGAAAAATTCAAAAGCTGAAGCATCAGCAATTCAAAAATATGCAACCTCCTTTGCCCAGTACTTCGTTGAACTGCCTCTTTCAGCTCTTGCAGCCAGTAGTCTTTTTGGATGTCTCTATTTAGCTTTGCCCAATATGATGGAGCAAGATTTGCCCAATCCTCCTAGCAAAATAGCTGAAGCTGTGGCAGGTTAGTTGGGGAGCGGCAGTGGACAGCAGTTTTGAGGTCTTGCCAGAAATGTTCTATTGGGTTAAGGTCAGGACTCTGATTGGGCCGCTCAAGGACATCAATTTTCTTCTTTTGAAGCCACTCCATGGTTGCTCTGGCTGTGTGCTTTGGGTCATTGAACTGGTGAAAAACAAACTTCCTTCCAAAGTTTAAGCTTTCTGGCAAAGGCTAGCAGGTTTTTATCCAGGATCTGTCTGAATTTAGTAGCATTCATCCTCCTATCAATCCTGAACATATTTCCAGTCCCTGCTGCTGAAAAGCATCCCCATAGCATAGGTGTTGTTCCTCCAACTCAGGTTGGAGGAACAACACCTTATATTCCGTCTGGGTAGCCTCCAACCTGATGGCATGAACATTGACTTCTCTAATTTCTGCTGATGCCCCACCTCCCCTTCGTACTCCACCCGTTAGTTATTTATATACACACATTCTTTCTCTCTCTCTCTCCTTTTTCTCCCTCTGTCCCTCTCACTATACCCCTTGCCCATCATCTGGGTTTTCCCCCCTTCTCCCTTTTCCTTCTCCCTGGGCCTCCCGTCCCATGATCCACTCATATCCATTTTGCCAATCACCTGTCCAGCTCTTGGCTCCATCCCTCCCCCTCCTGTCTTCTCCCATCATTTTGGATCTCCCCCTCCCCCTCCCACTTTCAAATCTCTTACTAACTTTTTCTTCAGTTAGTCCTGATGAAGGGTCTCGGCCTCTTCCTAGAGATGCTGCCTGGCCTGCTGCGTTCACCAGCAACTTTGATGTGTGTTGGTCCCATAGCATAATGTTACCTTCACCATCCTTTACAGTAGGCATGGTGTTACCTGGCAGATGCACAGTATTCGATTTACGTCGCACTTACTATTTAGCGTTGAGGTCAAAAAGTTCCACTTTAGTCTCATCTGACCAGCAGACCTTCTTCCACACCTTTATAGTATCTTCTAAGTGATGCTTTGCAAAGCTGTTATGGGCAAGGATATGCATTTTTTTTATGCTATGTGTGGCATAAATCTAATACTGTGCATCAGCCAGGTAACATCATCCCTGCTGTAAAGTATCATGCTATGGGAATGCTTTTCAGCAGCAGGGACTGTAAATCTGGTCAGGATTAATGAAAAAATGAATGCTGCTAAACACAAAGAGATCCTGGATTAAAAAAACTTCCTAGACTCTGCCAAAAAGCTTAAACTGGGGAGGAAGTTCGTCTTTCAGCAGGACAATGACCCAAAGCACACTGCTGGAGCAACCATGGGGCGGCTTCAAATTAAGAAAGTTGATGTCTTTGAGTGGCCTAGTCAGCGTCCTGACCCTAACCCGATCAAACATCTCTGGCAAGACCTCAAAATCGCTGTCCACCTCAGTTCCCTGGCTAAGCTGGCACAGGTTGAACAATTTTGAAAGGAGAAACGAGCAAATCTTGCTTCTTCAGATTGTGCAAAGCTAATTGAGACATCCAGAAAGACTACTGGATGTAGTAGCTGTGAGAGGTGATTCAACCAAGTACTGAGAAAAGGGGAATGAGTGCTTCTGAACTACTGACATTTCAGTTTTTGAATTTTTATAGCTTTTCATGCTTTTGGATATTCTCTCTTTTTGTGGCTCTACTGTGAAGAAGGAGCATATGATTCACAATTAAAAATTCTCAGTTAAAATGATCAAAATCCCCAATTGAACAAAGGGGTCGGGGGATGAATTCTTGTTCAAGGCACTATACCTATCTACCTGTCTATCTATCTACTTATAGTAATTTTTATGTCTTCAACTGAACTTATGCCACAAAACAATAAATTTCATGATATGAATCAGTGATAATAAACCTCTAAACCTAATTCTAATTCCAAAATGTGGTCCAATCCAAGGATTGTGCAGCTACAACATAGCTTCTGTCCCCTTGTATTCTAGCCCCTCGCATTACCTCACCAGTTATAGGAAAGCAAACTGCTGGAGGAATTCAGTGAGTCAAGCAGCATCTGTTGGGTCCCTGCATCAGGACCATTCCTGGATCTAAAATACAACCATTTCTTTGCCACCATGGATTCAGTCTGACCCACTGATTTCCTCCAACAGTTGGTTTTGCTCTGGGTACTAACACCTGCTTCCTCTTGTGTCCCCTGGTCAACGGGGTCAATTACCCAGGTCTATAGGCAATACTTCCTATAGACCCAGGGAATATAGGACACCGGAATAGTAGCTGATATGATATGAGTTGGTGATTTCCACATTGATTGCTGACACCGAGAGATTTCAGTTTCTGCTGAGTTAGTATGAGGAAACCACAAGCAAAGATCAGGTGACTAGCCACAAACAAGGGCCTGTCAAAACCTTCCTAGTGCTAGCTGGTAGATGGAAAGCCCTGATAGATGGCCGTGGGACAGTTCCACGGGCAATTCTCTGCACCCATCCGTTGGGTATTGCCTGGAAATCCTCTGGAGGAGAAACTTAAAGAAAATAAGCCTCACATACACAAATAAACTGTCCGTTTGAAGCAAATGGTATTGCTATTTCTAGAGAATGAGACTTCTGCTTTTTCTGAAGTAGCTTTTCCTTTTTTGTTGTGCCTTCAGTTGTCAGCCAACATATACTCTTTGGAGCAGCTAAAAGCAGCCACAATAAAATGGATGAAATATTAAAGGTGGTCCTTCCTCTACCAGCCAATACTAAAAAACTATGCAGAACAGGGAAGAAAATAAGTTAATAACAGCTCAAAATTAAGAGGCTGTGTAGAGAAGATTCACTAAGTTGATTCTAGGTAAAGAGTCGGAGTCATAGATCACTGCAGCTCAAAAAAAGGCCCTTTGCTCCATCTAGTCCATGCCAAACTATTATTCTACCTCGTCCCATTGACTTGCACCTGGATCATAGCCCTCCATACCCCTCCTATTCATATCCTATCCCAAATTCCTCTCAAATGATGAAATTGAACCCAAATCCACCACTCCTGCTGGCGGCTCACCCCAGACTCTCACCACCCTCGGAGTGAAGAAGTTTGCCCTTCATGATCCACTTAAATAGAGGTTCGGTTGTTGTTCAGAATGGGGGAGAAATGTTTTCTAAGTGATTCTCACCATGCAATGATTGCTGGTGCCAGACGGTGTGGTTTGAGTATCTCAGAAACTGCTGATCTCCTGGGGTTTGCACGCATAACAGCCTTTGGAGTTTACAGCGCATGGTGTGAAAAACAAAAAAACATCCAGTGATAGGCAGATCTGTGGACTTATGGAATTCGTTGCCACATACAGCTGTGGAGGCCCGATCATTGAGGATGTTTAAGGAGGAGATTGATAGGTATCTAATTAATCAGGGTACCAAGGGATATGGGGAAAAAGCCGGAAATTGGAACTAGATGGGAGAATAGTTTAGCTCATGGTGGAGTGGCGGAGAAGACTCGATGGGCTGAATGGCCCGCTTCTGCTCCTTTGTCTTGTGATCTTGTGAAATGCCTTATTAATGAGAGAGAATGGCCAGACTGGTTCAAGCGGACAGAAGGGCAGAAGTAACTCAAATAAACATGTATTACAACACCAATGTCCAGGAGAGTATCTGTGAATGCACGACACTTCGAATCTTGAAATGAACGGGCTACAGCAGCAGAAGACCACAAGCATACAGAAGGTACCCAATAAAGAGGCCACTGAGTGCAAAATTAGACTGGGTAAGTCGAGTAGAGCCACTGCCTCACTGTGCTAGAGTCCCAGGTTCAACACCATCGTTCCCACAGTAAGCTCCAGAAGATGGGCCTGCCTACCTCCTTCTGCAACTGAATCCTCAACTTCCTAACCGGAAGACCGCAACCAGTGCCGATTGGAAATAACATCTCCACCTTGCTGACAATCAACACTGGCACACTTCAGGGGTGCGTGCTTCACCCACTGCTCTACCCTCTCTCAACCCATGACTGTGTGGTTAGGCACAGCTCAAATGCCATCTATAAATTTACTGATGATACAACCATTGTTGGCAGAACCTCAGATGGAGACGAGTGGTTGTACAGGACCAAGATATACCAGTTAGTTAAACGGTGTCGTAGCAACAACCTGGCCCTCAATGTCAGTAAGACCAAAGAACTGATTGTGGACTTCAGAAAGGGTAAGATGAGGGAAAACACACTAGTCCTCATAGAGGGATCAGAAGTGCAGAGAGTGAGGAATTTCCAATTCCTCGGAAGACCTAACCTGGACCCAACATACCGATGTAGCTATAAAGAAGGCAAGACAGAGGCTATATTTCACTAGGAGTTTGAGGAGATTTGGTATGTCACCTAAAACACTTGTAAATTTTTACAGATTTACTGTGGAGAGCATTTTAACTGGCTGCATCACTGGTATGGGGGGGAGGGATGGAATTACTACACAGGATCAAATTAAGCAGCAGAGATTTGTAAAATTAGTCAGCTCCATCATGGGCAACAGCGTCCGTAGTGTCCAGGACATCTTCAAGGAGCGATGCCTCAAAAAGGCAGTGTCCAGCATTAAGGACCCCCATCACCCAGGACGTGCCCTCTTCTCATTGTTACCATCAGGAAGGGGATACAGAAGCCTGAAGGCACGTGCTCGATAATTCAGGAACAGCTGCTTCCCCTCTGCCATCTGATATCTGAACGGACATTAAACCCTTGAACACTTACCTCGCTACTTTTTTATTTCTGTTTTTTGCACCACTTACTTAACTTACTTAATTGAGTCGAGAGTTAAAGGGCAAAAGTTTAGGGGTAACATGAGGGGGAACTTCTTCACTCAGAGTGTGGTAGCTGTGTGGAACGAGCTTCCAGCAGAAGTGGTTCGATGTTGTCGTTTAAAGTTAAATTGGACAGCTATATGGACAGGAAAGGAATGGAGGGTTATGGGCCAAGTGCAGGTCGGTGGGACGAGGTGAGAGTAAGAGTTCGGCACGGACTAGAAGGGCCGAGATGGCCTGTTTCGGTGCTGTAATTGTTATATGGTTAACTATTATATATATATATATATATATACATATACACATACATACATACATACACAGTATATACTTACATATACCTACCGTAATTCACTGATTTTTTACTCTCTATTATCATGAATTGCATTGTTCTGCTGCCACAAAGTTAACAAATTTTGCGACGTGTGCCTGTGATTTTAAACCTGATTCTGATTCTGATCATGACCTTCTGTGATTTCTGTGTCTCCGCATTCTCTTTATGATGTTAAGGATTTCCTGCAGGTGCCCTGTTTTTAAAGCATTGTATGTTGAAAGGTTGGTTTTGTTTGGGTGGATGAAGTCAGCAGACGTTTCTGGGTGAAACTGGAAAAGGTACAAAAGTCGAAAGCACGTACCGCCGGGCTCAAGAACAGCTTCTATTCTAATTAGACACACAAAATGCTGGAGGATCTCAGCAGGCCAAGCAGCACCTATGGAAAGGAGTGAACAGTCGATGTTTTTGGCCAAGACCTTTCATCAGGACTGGAATAAAAGATGAGAAGGTGGGTGGGGAGGGAGAAAGAAGTACAGGGTGGTAGGTGATACGTGAAACCAGAAGAGTGGGAGGAGTGAAGTAAAGAGCTGGGAAGTCAATTGGTGAAGGTGATAAAGGGTTGAAAAAGAGGGAATTTGCCAGGAGAGAACAGAAGACCATGGAAGAAAGGGAAGGGAGAGCGATGGGCTGGTAAGGAGATTAGGTGAGAGAGGGAAACATGAATGGGACATGGTGAAAGGGGCAATTACCGGAAATTTGAGAAATCGACGCTCATGCCATGAGGTTGGAGGCTACCCAGACAGGATATCAGGTGTTGTTCCTCCAACCTGAGTGTGGCCTCATCACAGCAGTAGAGGAGGCCATGGACTGACGCCACAGAAGGGGAATGGGAAGTAACATTGAAATGGTTTGCCACTGGGAGACCCCGATTTTCAGGTGGATGGAGTATAGGTGCTCAATGAAGCAGTCTCCCAATATACGCCAGGTCTCACAGATATACAGGAGGCCGCTCCGGGAGCACTGGATATAGTAGATGACCCCAACAGACTCACAGGTGAAGTGTCATCTCACCCAGAAGGACTGTTTGTGGCAGTAAGGGAGGAGGTGTAGGGGCAGGTGTGGCACTTATTCTGCTTAGGGTAAGTACCAGGAGGGAGATCAGTGGGGAGGGGTGAATGGACAAAGGAGATGGGTAGGGAGCAATCCCTGCGGAAAGCGGAAAATAGGTGGAGGGGGGCAGAGGGAAAGATGTGCTTGGTAGTGGAATACCATTGGAGATAGCATAAATTACAGGGAATTATGTGTTGGATGTGGAGGCTACTGGGGAGGTACGTGAGGACAAGAGGAACCCTATACTTGTTGGGGTGGCGGAAAGCTGGGGTGAGGGCAGACATGCGCAGAATGGAAGAGATGTAGGTGAAGGCAGCATTGATGGTGGATGAAGGAAAGACATCTCATTAGTTCTGGAATGAAAAGTCTCATCCTCAGAGCAGATGTGGCAGAGATGGGGTTACTGAGTGAAGGGGATAGCATTTTAACTAGTGACAGGGTAGGAAGAGATATAATCCAGGTAGCTGTGCGAATCAGTGGGTTTATAATAGACATCAGTAGATAAGCTGTCTCTAGAGATAGAGACAGTGAGATTAAGAAAGGGGAGGGAGAAGTCAGAAATGGACCAGGTAAATTTGAGGGCAGGTTAGAAGTTGGAGGCAAAGTTGTGAAGTCGACAATCTCAGCATGTTCCAAGTAGCCAGCAAAAAAACAGGCGTAGCTGGGATCCATGCGAGTGTCCGTGGCTACACCACCCAATATAGAGTGGGAGACCATTTCGCCAAGCCCCATCCACCAGAAAATGTGGGACCTCCTGGTGGCTACCCATTTCTGTTCTATTTCCCATTCCTATTCCAGCATGAGAATCCATGGCCTCCTGTACTGCCACGATAAGGCCACACTCAGGTTGAAGGAGCAACACTTCATATTCCGTTTGGGTACCCTCCAACCTGCTGGCATGAACATCGATTTTGTAAACTTCTGGTAATTGTCCTCCCATCTCCTTCACCAATCCCCATTCCCGTTTCCCTCTCTCACCTATCTCTTCACTTGCCCATCACCTCCCTCTGGTACTACTCCCCTTCCCTTTCTTCCATGGTCTTCTGTCCTCTGCTATCAGATTCCCCCTTCTCCAGCCCTTTATCTCTTTCACTGATCAACTTCTCAACTCTTTACTTCACCCTTCCTCCTCTCCCGGTCTCACCTATCACCTTCTACTTCTTCCACCCCTCTCTTTCCCATAGATGCTGTCTGGCCTACCGAGGTCCTCCAATGTTTTGTGTGTGTTGTTTGGATTTCCAGCATCTGCAGATTTTCCCCTCTTTGACTTCTATTCTGTTATCAGCCTTTTGAATGGTCCTCTTACAATAAGGTGGATTCTTGGCCTCTACATCATTATGAGCTTGCACTTTATCGTTTACCTGCACTGCACACTTACATCACCTCCTACACAGTATTCTTCATTGTTTTTGTTTTATCTGTTATTGTTATTGATTTGATCTGTACAAACAATATGCAAGACAGGCTTTTTACTGTATCTTGGTCCATGTGCCACAAATAAACCAATACCTATCCAATAGTACCAATTGTGAAAGTGATCCCAGCAGTTTTGGTCTTGGTTGTCATCATTGTGTCTAGTGTATCCCCAGATAATCATTTCCAGCTAAACAGACACATCTTCCACTCATTCATATCATGACACAACACACAATCATTGCTACTTCAAGGGACAATAAGATCATAAAACCATAAGACATAGGAGTAAAATTATGGTCATTTGGCCCATTAGATCTTCTCCACTATTCCATCACAGCTGATTTATTGACCCCTCAACCCCATTCTCCTGCCTTCTCCCTGTAACCTTTGACTCCCCGACTCATCGGATCAGCTACTTTTCATATTGTTAGTCAGTGATTTAGATAGTGGAATTGATGGCTTTGGGGCAAAGTTTGAGGATGATACGGAGATAAGTGAAGGGGTAGATAGTGCTGAGGAAGCAATGCAATTGCAGCAGGACTTAGACAAATTGGAAGAATGGGTGAAAAAGTGGCAGGTGGAATACGGTGTTGGGAAATGCATGATAATGCATTTTGGTCAAAGGAACAATAGTGCAGACTATTATCTAAGTGGGGAGAAAATTCGAACATCAGATGTACAAAGGGACTTGAGAGTCCTCATACAAGACTCCCAGAAGGTTAATTTACAGGTTGAGTCTTTGGTAAAGAAGGCAAATGCAACGTTGGCATTTATCTCAAGGGGAATAGAATATAAAAACAAGATAACGCTGAGCCTTTATAAGACACTAGTCAGGGCGCACTTGAAGTATTGTCAACAATTTTGGGCCCGTTATCTTAGAAAGGATATATTGTCATTGGAGAAAGTCCAAAGGAGGTTCATAAGGATGATTCCGGGAATGAAGGGGTTAAGATATGAGGAGAGTTTGGCAGCTTTGGGCTTGTACTCACTGGAATTTAGAAGAATGCAGAGGGATCTCTTTAAAACTTACTGAATGTTGAAAGGACTTGATAAGGTGGATGTGGAGAGGATGTTTCCTCTGGTGGGGGTATCCAGAACTAGAGGGCACAGCCTTAAAATTGAGGGGTGACCTCTTAGAACAGAGGTAAAGAGGATTTTTTTTTAGCCAAAGAGTGGTGAATCTGTGGAATGCTCTGCCATAGACTGCGGTGGAGGCCAAGTCTATGGGTATATTGACAGATTCTTGATTAATCGGGGCATCAAGGGATATGGTGAGAGGGAAGGTTTATGGGCTTGGATGGGATCAGCCATGATGAACTGGCAGAACAGACACAATGGGCTGAATGGCCTAATTCTGCTCCTATGTCTATGGTCCTATGGTCTAAGTTATGAACCTCTGCTTTAGGTATATTTAATGACTTGGCCTCCACAGAAGTCTGAAGCAATGAATTCCACAGGTTCACCACCATCTGGCTAAAGAAGTTCTTCCTCATCTGTGTTGTGAAGGGACATCGGTTGTGTATTTAATATTTCAGTAATATTTGAGTAATATTCTAACTCTATTGCTTGATAAATCATCTCTGTTGTTTCCATAATTCTTTATGGGTTATATGCAAGAAGGATATGAATGGCACAAGTCACGACACCACCACGCCTCAAAGGAAAAGGAAAAGAAAAGTTAAGTAGACGAATATCCTGGCTCTGGTGTTTTTCTTTCAATTAGTTTCTGGAATTAGAAAACATAACAGTGGTGATGAGGAACTTTGAAAATGAACCCGAACCAACTATCTATCAGTTTAAGCACAGCATGATTTTCGTCGAAAGGGAAGGGAGATGTTTGAGCTTAAAAAAGGCAGAAAACAGCAAAATTAACAAATAATGAGTATGACCATGGGTTTATAAACAGTGAGCACCTGATAATAATAGTGATAATAAAAAAAATAAGGCAGAAAAGCCTGGCTACGTAAAAAAGATAGATGCATTCAATTGCACAAAGGATAACTGGATGATGCATACTGAAAGAACTGAGTTGTATTTTGAAGCAAATGAAATAACGAATAGGAAATTACTGCCAGTGTTACCGAGTGCAATGGGTGGAAATGTGTACAGTCCACTTCGAAGTTTAACTGCTCCAACTAAACTAGCCGAACTGAGCTTTGCTGATATTGCGAATGTATTGTAAGAGCATTTAGAATGGAAAGCTTTTTTAATTGCAGAATGCTATAGGTGTCATAAGCGGAATCAAAAGGAAGGTGAGTCCATTTCAGCTTATGTGGCTGAATTGAAGAAATTGTCTGACATTGTCAGTTCAGTGATGGACTTAATGATTGTTTAGTTTGTGGAATCTGACAAGAAAGTATTCAAAAACAGCTCCTAAGTGAAGCACAACACACTTTTAAAAGAGCAGTTGAAATTGCTGTTTCAATGGAAACAGCAGCCAGAGATGTAACTGTGTTGCAACCAGTAATGAATAAAAAGAATTGCAATGCCTAAACAGAAACTGGCTGGCCAAACAATGCATTGCCATGGTAGCAGGGGCTTACATACACCAGACCAATGCAGGATTAAATGTAAAAGTTGCAGAAAATGTAACAAAGCAGGACATATACAAACAGCATGTTAGGCATGCAAAAATAAATAGGCTGCACAGGGAAGTGAAAAAGATAAAAAGTCAAGTTACAGTTTCAAAAAGTGCGCTAATGTGCATGCTGTTGATGAAAAATTTGATAGTGTTGAAAATTATATAAGACTGAGTAAGGGAAGAAAAGGTACGTCGCATCCGAAGTTTCTCCGGTTAGCAGACGATTTCCCTCTACGCCTCTCTGATGTAGTGGGGAATCGTGTCCGAGGCAAGTTACAGCAGTGCCTTTCGTACCTTTCGTCCCAAAGTCCGACGCTGATGCCACTACGCCACCAGCCGGGTCTATAGGACTAAGTAGCCTTGAAAAATAACAAGATACAGACAATATGGCTTACACTAGAAGTGAAAGGCAAATTAATTAAAATGGAAGTAGACAGTTGCTTGACTGTTTCCATAAAATGAGTTTGAATGGCATTTCAAAGATACTGAACTGAAGACTGCAGATATCCAACTAAGAACTTATACTGGAGAAAATCTAAATCCTGTGGGAATGACATTTGTAACAGTGAAATACAACAACCAACAAGCCACATTAGGCTTGTACGTGGTAAAAACAGGAGGGCCAGCATTCTGAGTCAGCGTTTATAGCTAAGCAAGGAAGAGTGTAATGTTTGTAACATTTTAGTAATATTTGAGCAATATTGTAAATGTATTGTTAGTTTAAGCATTCTTTGTTTTTTACATAATTCATTATGGTTTATATCTAAGAAGTATTTGAATGGCACACATCACTACACCACCACGTCATATGTGAGTGCCTTACTAAAAGAAATGGAAAAGAAAAACTAAGTAGATAAATATCCTGGCCCTTGTGTTTTTCTTTCAATTAGATTCTGGAGCTACAAAACACAGCAACAACCCCCTATTCTGAGCCTGTGCCCTCTGGTGCTAGACTTGTCCACTATAGGAAACATCCTCTCCTGTGTACATCTTTCTAGGCCTTTCAATAACCGACAGGTTTCAATGAGATCCCCCGTTATTCTTCCAGACTCCAGTGAGTAAAGGCCCAGAGCAATCAAACACTCCTTAAATGATAACCCTTTCATTCCCAGAATCATTCTCGTGTACCTCCTCTCAACCTACTCCTGACATTCAGGTGATTTAATGAGATTGCTCAAGACTGACTGCTGACTGCTCAGATGTGGTCAAAATTCCACAAGTCGTGCTTAAGCTGACAGGGACTGGCTTCTTTAGTTCTTAGCTGCTAAGATACAGACATGGTGGCCCATTCCTGACACTGGTGACTGCACTTCATCACTGAAACTTGGGCGTTGATCTGGCTGGCTGGTCAGTGGGGCTCGAGGATCTCAGGGCAGAAAGCAAGGATCCTCTGAGGGTCTTCAGAGATGCCAAGCGTGGCCCGAGTTCTATCCTGACCTTGCGCAAAACTCAAAATAAATTTAATTATTTAAGTACATATATGTCAACAACCCTGAGCAACACACACAAAATTCTGGAGGAACTCAGCAGGCCAGGCAGCATCTGCGGAATAATAATAGTAATAAAAAAACAATAACATGAGGAGTCCTTGAAAATGAGTCCTTTGGTTGTGGAAGCATTTCAATGATGAAGCAAATGAAAATGACTGAAGTTATCTCCTTTGGAGTTAAGTTCAGAATCAGAATCAGGTTTATTATCACTGGCAAGTGTTGTAAAATTTTTTAACTTAGCAGCAGTAGTTCAATGCAATACATAATATAGAAGAGGATAAAATATAATAATAATCAATAAATAAATAAACAAATTACAGCATACATATATTGAATAGATTAAAAATCGTGCAAAACCAGAAATAATATATATCTAAAAAGTGAGGTTGTGTTCACAGTTTCAATATTCATTTATGAATTCAGTGTCCTTTCTGAGACACCACTCCTTGAAGATGTGTTGGGTACCTTTTAGGCTAGTACCCAAGGTGGAGCCGACTAAGCTTACAACCCTCTGCAGCTTCTTTCAGTCCTGCACAGTAGCCCTCCCCCCTCACCATACCGGACAGTGATGCAGCCTGTCAGAACACTCTCCACGGTACACCTATAAAAGTTTTTGAGTGTATTTGTTGACGTGCCAAATCTCATCAAACTCCAAATGAAGTGTAGTCGCTGTCTTGCCTTCTTTATAACTGCATCGATATGTTGGGACCAGGTTAAGTCCTCAGCAATCTTGACACCCAGGAATTTGAAACTCTCTCGACTTCAGATCCCTCTATGAGGATTGGTATGTGTTCCTTCGTCTTACCCTTCCTGAAGTCCACAATCAGCTTGTTCGTCTTACTGATGTTGAGTGCCAGGTTGTTGCTGCGACACCACTCCACCAGTTGGCATATCTCGCTCCTGTGCGTCCTCTCATCTCCATCTGAGATTCTACCAACAAATTTATCATCAATCAAAATCATCAGCAAATTTGTAGTTGGTATTTGATGTGCCTAGCCATACAGTCATGGGTACAGAGAGAGTAGAGCAGTGGGCTAAGCACACACCCCTGAGGTGCACCAGTGTTGATTGTCAGCGAGGAGGAGATGTTATCACCAATCCGCACAGATTGTGTCTTTCGGTTAGGAAGTCGAGTATCCAATTGCAGAAGGAGATACAGAGGCTCAGGTTCTGCAACTTCTCAATCAGGACTGTGGGAATGATGGTATTAAATGCTGAGCTCTAGTCGATGAACAGCATCCTGACCTAGGTGTTTGTATTGTCCAGGTTGTCTAAGGCCATGTGAAGAGCTATTGAGATTGCATCTGCCTTTGACCTATTGTGGTGATAGGCAAATTGCAATGGGTCCAGGTCCTTGCAGAGGCAGGAGTTCAGTCTAGTCTCAAGGCATTTCATCACTGTAAGGCAGCTCACATTATTCTTCTTAGGCACTGATGTAATTGTTGCCTTTTTGAAGCAAGTGGGAACTTCCGCCCATAGCAGTGAGAAGTTAAAAGTGTCCTTGAATACTCCTGCCAGTTATCGCCAGTGAAGTTTGGGGTGAAGTTGAGTGAAGTTATCTACTTTGGAGTTATCCCCTTTGGGGTGAAGTTGACTGAAGTTATCACCTTTGGAGTGAAGTTTAGTTAAGTTCTCTCCTTTAGAACTGCTCTATATAGGGCAGTGCATGTTCTCCCAGTGACCCTGCAGGTTTCCCTCTGGATTTCCCAGTTTCCTGCAGACCCCAGATTGGTGAGTGAATTGGCCACTGTAACTGTGATGAGTGTAGATGGATAGGTGATGGTTATGGGCTTATTTCCATGTTGTAGATCACTAGAGCTCTATGACCAAATCATAGCATAAAAAACTTGCCCCTCACAATGCTTTTCAACTTCCTCCTCTAACCTTATAAACATGTGCGCGGGTGTTTGACATTTTTACCCTTTTTACACTGGGGAAAAGATTCTGACTGTCTACCCTATCCCTGCTCATCACAACACCCAGAAAAGTCACCCAGACACCGTGGTCATGCATTCACTTTGGTTTCTTGGACTGTACTACTACCAAAAAACAAACATTTTCATGACGAACCCTCAGAGGCGCTTTATTAGTACCTGCTGTACCTAATATAGCAACCATTGAGTGTATGTTTGTGGTCTTCCACTGCTGTACCCATCCACTTCAAAGTTCAACATTTTGTGCATTCAGAGACGCCCTCTGCACACCACTGTTGTAATGCATGGTTACTTGAGTAACTGTCACCTTCCTGACAGCTTGAACCAGTCTGATCATTCTTCTCTGAACTCTCCCACAGTCAGCTGCTCACTGGATGTTTTACAGTTTTTCACACCATTGTCTGTAAACTCTAGAGACCCTGGTGCGTGAAAATCCTGGGAGAGCAATAGTTTCTGAGATACACAAACCACCCTGTCTGGCACCAACCATCATTCCATAGTCAAAGTCACTTAGATCACATTCCTTTCCCCATACTGATATTTGGTTTGAACAACAACTGAACTTCTTTACAAAGTCTGCATGCTTTTATGCATTGAGTTGCTGCCACATGACTGGCTGATGAGATATTTGCATTAATGAGCAAGGAGACTGGTGTACCTAATAATGTGGCCACTGAGTGTAAACACAAGAGGTTCTGCAAATGTTGGAAATCTTGAGCAACACACACAAAATGCTGGTGGAATTCATACATATATATCATCCCTCCAGAGACCCTACATGATCTATTGAGATCCTCTAGCATTTGGTGTGTATTTCATGACAGTGATAATGAACCTGATTCTGATTATTTTTCACTGAAGTGCAGGTTATATTCTTTGCCACCAGGCGTGGCCAACATTGCTGATTTCCCACGATGCAGTTTCCCATTGATGACACCCATATGCCCAGAAGAATTCATTTAATAACCTAGACCTTCTTATGACTGGGTTTTCATTCACCCAACAGAGAGCAAAATTCCTGGTGTCAAATGGAAAAGTGTCCTGATGGTAATTGTCACATTTCCAGAAGGTAAACATGACTTGTGACATGCTGTGGAATCCAGATATTTTGAACGGTCAATAATCCCCAGAGGGATAAATCCTAGGGGACAAGAACTCCCCTGATAACTCCTCAGTTCCCCATGCAGATGTGCTCTCAGCCACTGTATCTGAACGTAGGTTATCAGGGGAACATCTCAAGCACCAGTAGCAAAGTGAAAAAGACAATTTGTCTCCTGAAGATGACAGCCTCATCAGAGAGGACCAAAGGTCAAACCAGTGAAGTTGGCCAGGCAAAGCTAAAGGTCAAAGCCCGAATGCCGAAGATTCTGAAGGCGTCCCGAGGGCCAGGGTCACAGGGCGCAGAGGTACGTGCAAGTCCAGAAGTCAAGGCGTGAAGGTCAAACCAGTGATCAGCATCCTGGGGTGAAGTCTGAAGTTGGAGCGCCAATATCTGCCAGTCTGAGAGCCCGGGGACAAGGACTGAATTCCTGTCCTGGAGTTGGAGGCCTATCTGGGTGTGTGAGTGAGTGGGTGGAAGGGGTGGGATTGGGTCTTGTTTTGTTGCTGTTGTTGTAGCTGCTTGTGTTGCTTTGTAGAACCTTGTAGACATGAACAGTTAACATTTTGGGCCAAGGCGCTTCATCAGGACTGATAGGTGAAGGGCCTCAGGCTGTTTATTCCCTTCCATAGATACTGCCTGTCTTGTTGAGTTCCTCCAGCATTTAAAAGATTTGTCACATGTACATTAAAACATCGGAACTTACAATGAAGAGCATTGTTTTCATCAAATCAAATCAGTGAGGATTGTGCTGGGCAGCCCACAAGTATCACCATGCTTCTGGTGTCAGCATAGCGTGCCCTCAACTCAGTGACCCTAAACGTATGTCTTTTGGAATATGGGAGGAACCGGAGCACCCGGAGGAAACCCACATGGTCACAGAGACAGCGTACAAACTCCTTATAGGTAGCAGTGGGAATTGAACCCAATCAGTGAAGGCTGGTACTGTAAACAGATGTGCTAACTGTTACATTGCTGTGTCGCCCCGCATACGTGCGTTGCCCAAGATTTCCAGCATCTGCTGAAACTCTTGTGTGTTTATGATCAGCACGTAAGCAACTCGCCAAAATACAGCCTGCAGAGAAACTGTAAAGAAAGTGTTCTTAATGCTCATTGAGAGACCCTCTCCACATGACACTTATCAAGAACAGAGTCAAGTCAAGTCAAGTCACTTTTTATTGTCATTTCAACCATAACTGCTGGTACAGAACACAGTAAAGATGAGACAACACAAAACACAATACAAAAACTACACTGAACTACGTAAGAAAACATACAAAAACTACACTAGACTACAGTCCTATCCAGGACTGCATAAAGTGCACAAAACAGTGCAGGCACTACAATAAATAATAATAAATAATAAACAAGACAATAGGCATAGTAGAGGGCAGTAGGTTGGTGTCATACCAGGCTCTGGGTATTGAGGAGTCTGATGGCTTGGGGGAAGAAACTGTTACATAGTCTGGTCATGAGAGCCCGAATACTTCGATGCCTTTTGCCAGATGGCAGGAAGGAGAAGAGTTTGTATGAAGGGTGCGTGGGGTCCTTCATAATGCTGTTTGCTTTGCGGATGCAGCGTGTGGTGTAAATGTCTGTAATGGCGGGAAGAGAGACCCCGATGATCTTCTCAGCTGACCTCACTATCTGCTGCAGGGTCTTGCGATCCGAGGTGGTGCAATTTCCGAACCAGTCCGTGATGCAGCTGCTCAGGATGCACTCAATACAACCTCTGTAGAATGTGGTGAGGATGGGGGGTGGGAGATGGACTTTTCTCAGCCTTCGCAGAAAGTAGAGATGCTGCTGGGCTTTCTTTGCTATGGAGCTGGTGTTGAGGGACCAGGTGAGATTCTCCGCCAGGTGAACACCAAGAAATTTGGTGCACTTAACAATCTCTACGGAACAGTCATCGATGTTCAGCGGAGAGTGGTCGGTCCGTGTCCTCCTGAAGTCAACAACCATCTCTTTTGTTTTGTTCACATTCAGAGACAGGTTGTTGGCTCTGCACCAGCCCATTAGCTGCTGCACCTCCTCTGTGTATGCTGACTCATCGTTCTTGCTGATGAGACCCACCACGGTCGTGTCATCGGCGAACTTGATGATGTGGTTCAAGCTGGGTGTTGCAGCATCCATCCATCGATAATCAGTCAGGGGAACTCAAATGCTATTGATTCCAGTCTATGAATTGCTGTCACTGCTTGCTATAACCCTCTGGACAAATTGTCAGACAAATTTCTAGCAAATTGCCAGCAAGGCATTCATGTAGTGGCTGCTATAGGTGAATATACCCTCAGTGGCCACTTTATTAGGTACACCAGCTCCTTAATGCAAATATCTAATCAGCCAATCATGTGGCAGCAACTCAGTGCATAAAAGCATGTAGACATGGTCAAGAGGTTCAGTCGTTGTTCAGACCAAACATCAGAATGGGGAAGTTCAAAGTTCAAAGGTTCAAAAGTTCAAAAGGAATGTGATCTAACTAACTTTGACTGTGGAATTATGATTGGTACCAGACGAGGTGGTTGAATATCTCAGACCTTCTGATCTCCTGGGATTTTCACGTACAACAGTCTCTAGAGCTTACTTGGGCTAGTTTACAGAGAATGGTTTAAAAAACAAAAAGCACCCAGCGGGCAGCAGTTCTATGGTCAAAAACGTCTTGTTAATGAGAGAGGTCAGAGAAGAATAGCCAAACTAGTTCAAGCTGACAGGAAGGCGACAGTAACTCAAGTAACCACCTGTTACAAATGCAGAAGAGCATTTCTGAAAGCACAACACATCAAAACCTGAAGTGAGTGGACTACAGCGGCAGAAGACCATGAACATGCAATCAGTGGCCACTATATAGATATAGCAGGTACCTAGTAAAGTGGCCACTTAGTGTATTTTTAAATAAAGAAGGCTCTTTGTGGAACTGTCAACAAGCTGCCAAGGGTCTTGGCCTGAAACGTCGACTGTACTTTTCTCCATAGATGCTGCCTGGCCTGCTGAGTTTTAAATGTTTTGCAGGCTGCCGTTCTCTTCCTGCTCAATGTTTCCTCACATCTTGACTTGGAAGTCTAAATGGGCTAATTATAACAGATGAGTGAAAGAATCCCCAGTCCAGCCAGTGAACACACTTCGTGTATGCACAGGTGAGTGACAAACTCAGTTAACAAACTGAGTCTTGATGAAGGATCCTGGCCTGAAGCATTGACTCTTTATTGCTTTTGACATCTTCAAAAGGCAATGCCTCAAAAAGGTGGCATCCATGATTCAGGACCCCCATCACCCAGGACATACCTTCTTCTCCTTGCTACCATCAGGGAGGATGTACAGGAGCCTGAAGACACACACTCAATGCTTTTGGATCAGCTTTTTCACCTCTGCCATCAGATATCTGCAATCGTTGTGATAGGCCATTCTTTGGGGAGGCTGCGCAAGGTTTAAAAAGAGCTCACGCCATTTGGAACTTTGCAGTGGGTGCCAATCATCGTGATCTTTTAGGGACCCGGCAGGGGCTAATAAAAAGAAGCTCGCTGTAAGTGGAGTGGCCATTGTGGGAACAGCCATTGTTGGAGTGGGCCAGTGTTAGAGTGGTCAGGCTTTGGCTCAACAGACTCGGGCAAGAACAGGTGCAGGCTAGAAGTTCAGCTTGAGAAGTTAAAGGTATAACAAGTATAGACAGGATGGTAGTTCAGGGAGTAGAATGCTCCTCCTGTGAGAGGGAGGGTGAGCAGCCAGAAGTTGTACTGCACATTGTTACCAATGACATTGGGAGAATCTGTAGATTTTATCCTTACCTTCATAAGTTATTGTGTGTTATGTGTGTTATGTGCTTTATACCCTGGTTTGAAGAAACATCTCATTTCTATACACGTTATATGGTTATATATGTTATATACATGTATGTAGTCAAATGACAGTAAACTTCACTTGACTTGTCTTGAGCAAGGGGGAAGAGGTCCTGCACAGTGAGTCTAGAGTGTTCGGGAAGAGGCTGCAGGGCAGGACTTCTAAGACAGTGATCTCTGGATTACTGCCAGTACACGTGTTAGTCAGGGCAGGAATAGGATGATAGTACAGATGAATAACTGGCTGAGGACATGGTGCAGGGGGAAGGGTTTCAGATTTTTAGGATCTCTTCTGGGGTAGGTATGATGTACAAGAAGGATAGATTACTCCTGAATCAATATCCTTGTGGAAAGGCTTGCTGGAACTGTGGGGGAGGGTTCAAACTGATGTGGCAGGGGGATGGGAAGCAGAGTGATATGGCTAAGACTGGGGCCTTTGGTACACAACAAGATACAGTGTGTAGTGAGATTGTGATGAAAGGCAGGCGGCTGACAGCGCAAAATTGTAGTCAGTGGATGAGTTGAAGTGTAACATGGGGCAAAATCGAAAAGGGTGATGAATACAGAAATGAAAGTGTTATATTTGAATGCACGCAGTATACGGAATAAGGTAGATGATCTTGTCGTGCAGTTAGAGATTGGCAGGTATAACGCTGTGGGCATCGCTGAGTCGTGGCTGAAAGAAGATCATAGTTGGGAGCTTAACATCCAAGGATACACATTGTATCAAAAGGACAGGCAGGTAAGCCGAGGAGGTGAGATGGCTCTGTTGGTAAAAAATGAAATCAAATTCTTAGAAAGAGGTGACCTAGGCTCAGAAGATGTAGAATCCTTGTGGGTAGACTTAAGCAACTGCAATTGTAAAAAGACCCTGATGGAAGGTATATATAGGCCCCCAAACTGTAGTCAGAATGTGGGATACAAATTACAATGGGAGATGGAAAAGGCATGTAATAAGGCAATGTAACAATAGTAAAGGGGAATTTTAATATGCAGACGGACTGGAAAAATTAGGTTGGTGCTGGATCCTGAGAGAGGGAATTTGTAGAATACCTACCAGATGATTTTTTAGAACAGCCTGCAGTTGAGACCACTAGAGGAAAGGCAATTCTGGATGGGATGTTGTAATGAAACATATTTAATTGGGGAGCTTAAGGTAAAGGAACCCTTGGGATGCAGTGATCATAATTTGATAAAGTTCATCCTGCAGTTTGAGAAGAAGGTTGAGTCAGATGTATCAGTATTACGATGGAGTAAAGGGAATTACAGAGACACGAGGGAGCGGCTGGATGAAGTTGATTGGAAGTGGACACTATCAGGGATGACAACAGAACAACAATGGCTGGAGTTTCTGGGGACAATTCAGAAGGTGCAGGATAGATACGTCACCAAAGATGAAAAAGTATTCTAATGGGAAGATGAGGCAACCGTGGCTCACCAAGGAAGTCAAAGACAACATCAAAGCAAAAGAGAGAGCATATGATTTAGTAAAATTATTGGGAAGTTAGAGGATTGGGAAGCTTTGAAAAACCAAAAGAAGTCAACTCAAAAGCCATAAAGAGAAAAAAGATGAAATATGAAGGTAAACTAGTCAATAATATAAAAGAGAATACCAGAGATTTTTTCGGATATATAATGAGTAAAAGAGAGGTGAGAATGGACATTGGACCACTGGAAAATGACATTAGAGAAGTAGTAAGGGGGCAAAGAAATGATGGAAAAATTTAATAAATATTAAATATTTGTAGAATATCACTAGCAGTATGCCAGAAATTCAGGAATATCAGGGGGCAGAGGTGAGTGTAGTTGATATTACTAAGGAGAAGGTGCCTGGGAAGCTGAAAGGTCTGAAGGTAGATAAATCACTTGAACCAGATGGATAACACCACAGGATTCTGAAAGAGGTAGGTGAAGATATTGCAGGGGCATTAATAATGATTTTTCAAGAATCACTAGATCCTGGAATGGTTCCAGAGAACTGGAAGATCGTAAATGTCACTTCACTCTTTAAGAAGAGACAAAGACAGAAGAAAGGAAATTATAAGCCAGTTAGCCTGACTTCAGTTGTTGGGAAGATGTCAGAATCCATTATTAAGGATGAGGTTTCAGGGTATTTGGAGGCACATGATAAAGTAGGCCATAGTTAGCATAGAGCTCTTAAGGGGAAATTTTGCCTGACAAATCTGTTGTAATTCTTTGAGAAATAAACAAAAGAGCGTCAGTGGATGTTGTTTACTTGTATTTTCAGAAAGCCTTTGACATGATGCACACACATGAGGCTGCTTAACAAGATACGAGCCCATGGTATTACAGAAAAATTACTGGCATGGATAGAAAATTGGCTGACTGGCAGGATGCAAAGAGTGTGAATAAAAGAGTTGGTTGGATCCCCCTTAGTGTTGGTAGTCTTTCCTTGTTATATGTCAATGATTTGGATGATGAATTGACAGGTTTGTGGCCAAGTTTTCAGGCAATACAATGATAGGTAACGAGCAGGTAGTTTTGAGGAAGCAGGAAGACTCAGAAGAACTTAGACAGAATGGGCAAAGAAGTGGTAGACATGGAATATAAGTAGGGGTGTGTATGGTCATACACTTTGGGAAAAGAAATAAAGGCATAGACTATTTCCTAAATGAGGAAAGAATTCTAAGTTCTTGTCTTCTGTCCTGAGATCCACGAGCCACACTGAGTGAGTGTGAGAGGCCTCCGTCGGTCAAGGTCAACCATAGATGTTGTGTTCCAGCTATCTAGATACACAAGGCTGGGCAGTACAATATGGAGAGCAAGCTGTTGCCCATGTAGCAGGCTCCCCCATCTCCACACAGCTGATGAACCAAAGGACCGGCAGAGACCAATACAGTTTGGTACCAGCAACATCGCAGGAGTCGCCAGTCAGTGTTGAACTCAATGTAGAACTTCATTAGAGACTCCAGCCCTGGAGTTTTCCCTCCAGGTTTACTCCTGAAGCCTTCCCCATGAGTGGAAATAGCCACAAGGCAGAGGAGGCTTCTCCTAGACAAGCTGCCAACCATTACTGACGAGCTCCATCTGCCCAAAGCGACTGGTTTTGAGATGCCAGTAACCAGCCTTTTCCCCTTCTCCTGGGAACAGTTCCGCTGGGCTTAGTAGCTAAGGCACACATGAAGACCCGGAACTAGATTTGGTTGCCAGAGGCTATTTGAGGCGTACGCCACTGGGAGCATTAAATAGGTAGTGGGAGCTTGTCCCCATTACCACCCCTGGCTATAACAACCTTAAAGAACCACAAGCCACACTGAGCAGCCAGCCATATCAATGCCCAACTTTCAGTTCTGAAATGTAGTCATCCGTATCACGAGTGGGCCCTTGGGTGAGTATCCTAGCAGCGAAATGCCAGAGAAAACGGGCCCTGTCAGCTTCAACGCAACATGTGAAATTCCGATCATGCCTGAGCGCCGCCATCGATTCTCCCAAGGTCATCCGAATGTCAGGAGAGGGATGAGAGGAGGTTCACAACAGTGATCCTGGAAATGAAAGGGTTAACGTTGGAGGAGAGTTTGATGGCTCCAAGCCTATACTGACTTGAGTTGCAAAGAATCGGGATTGGGGTGGGGGGGGTGGGGGGGAGGAGATCTCATTGAAGCCTACCATATATTGGAAGGCTTCCCACCCTTTCTCCTGTAAAATTGCTATTCTCTTCACAGTTTCTTCACCTCTGCTGCATTTGTTTCTAGGATGCAGCTTTCTTTTTCTGAACATCTGAGACTCCTTCTTCAAAGACTGGGGTTTCCCTCCCTCCGCTATTGGTGCTGCCATGACCCACATCTCCTCCATTTCCCACATCTGCACTCACCCCATCTTCCCGCCACCTTAACAGTGTGATAGAGTTCCTCTTGCCCTCACCTACCACCCCATTAGCCTCCGCATCCAACACAGCATTCTCTGCCATCACTAAAGGGATCCCAACGCTAAACATATCTTTACCTTCACCACCCCCGCTTACCACAGGGATCGCTCCCTCTGCAATTCCCTTGTCCATCCCCATTGATCTCCCCCCTTCCCCGCCACTCATCCCCGCAGTGGCCTAACTACTACACCTGCCCAAACACCTCCTCCCTTCAGCTCTGGTCAGGACCCCAAACAGTCCTCCCAAGCAAGGCAACACTTCACCTGCAAATCTGCTGGGCTCGTCCATTGTGTCCGGTGCTCCCAATGTGGCCTGAGACCGGTCATAAATTGTGGGCCACTTCGTGGAGCACCACCGTGGCATTCACCAAAAGTGGACCTTCCCAGTGGCCAAACATTTTAATTCCAGTTCCCATTCCCATTCTGAAATGTTGGCCATGGTCTCCTCTTGTGCAAGTTTGAGGCTGTCCGTAGGGGTGGAGGACCAACACCTTATATTCTGTCTGGGTAGCCTCCAACCTGATGGCATGAATATCGATTTCTCCTTCTGGTAAAAATGCTCGCCATACCCCTCTTCCTCTATTCCCCACTCTGACCTTTCACCTCTTCTCACTTCCCTTTCACCACCCCCGGGTCACTTCCTCCTTCCCTTTCTCCTGTGGTCGACTCTCCTCTCCTACCATAATCCTCCTTCTTCAGCCCTTTACCTTTCCCACCCACCTGGCTTCACCAATCACCTTTCAGCTTGCCTCCTTTCCCTCCCCCTTCCTTCTCATCCTGAAGAAGGATCTCG
Source organism: Mobula birostris (assembly GCF_030028105.1). Classification (NCBI taxonomy): domain Eukaryota; kingdom Metazoa; phylum Chordata; class Chondrichthyes; order Myliobatiformes; family Myliobatidae; genus Mobula; species Mobula birostris. The sequence continues at coordinate 19,238,340 of NC_092373.1, read as the reverse complement.
GCCCGAAACATCGACTGTTTATTCATTTCCATCAATGCTGATTGACCTGCTGAGTTCCTGCAGCATTTTGTGTGCGTGACTTTGGATTTCCAGCACCTGCAGATTTTCTCTTGTTTGTGATTGGATTACTGCTTTGCGCAGTCTCTTCCAAGGATGCCGACCCTGAAGAAGTGTAAATCTTCCAAAGGGTTTCTGCCTGAAACATCGACTGTATTCTTTTCCTAGATGCTGCCTGGCCTGCCGAGTTCCTCCACCATTTTGTGTACGTTGCCATGGTCCCAAGTCCAGTTGCAAAAGGAGGAGGGTTGGGTATGGGGCTAGCAGCCTCATCCTGTGAAAAAGCCAGTGCTACAGAAACTGAAAAGACTTCAGCCCTAAGAAAGAAGGATCTTCGAAGATGGGATACACCTGGGGACAACTTGTACGACTGGCCCAGGACAAAGGACTCTGGCGAGCTGGTATTGCAGGCTATGCCCCAGTACCTGGGCCTTAGCACCCAGATCTGCAGCTGAATCTTCAACTTCCTCACAGACAGGACCCAGGCTGTAAAAATAGGGGACAAGCTCTCCTCTACAATCACTCTGAGCACTGGTGCCCCACAAGGCTGTGTACTCAGCCCCCTGCTGTACTCACTGTACATCCATGATTGTGTAGCCAAGTTTCCATCAAACCCAATACATAAGTTTGCTGATGACACAACAATTGTAGGCCATATCTCGGGTAATGATGAGTTTGAGTACAGAGAGGAAATTAAGAACCTGGTGGCATGGTGCGAAGACAATAACCTATCCCTCAACATCAGCAAGACAAAGGAATTGGTTGTTGACTTCAGGAGGAGTAGCGGACCGCACGATCCAATTTACATCGGTGGTGCGCAAGTGGAACAGGTCAAAAGCTTTAAGTTCCTCCGGGTCAATATCACAAATGACCTGACTTGGTCCAACCAAGCAGGGTTCACTGCCAAGAAGGCCCACCAGCGCCTTTACTTCCTGAGAAAACTAAAGAAATTTGGCCTGTCCCCCTAAAACCCTCACTAATTTTTATAGCTGCACCGTAGAAAACATTCTTCTAGGGTGCATCACAACCTGGTATGGAAGTTGTCCTGTCCAAGACTGGAAGAAGCTGTAGAAGATCATGAACACGGCGCAGCACATCACACAAACCAATCTTCTGTCCTTGGACTCAGTTTACACCGCATGCTGTCGGAGCAGTGCTGCCAGGATAATCAAGGACACGACCCACCCAGCCAACAGACTTTTCGTCCCTCTTCCCTCCGGGAGAAGGCTCAGGAGCTTGAAGACTCGTACAGCCAGATTTGGGAACAGCTTCTTTCGAACTGCTGAATGGAGCCTGACCTGGATCTGGGCCGTACCCTCCAAATATCCGGACCTGCCTCTCGGTTTTTTTGCACTACCTTACTTTCCATTTTTCTATTTTCTATTCATGATTTATAATTTAAATTTTTAATATTTACTATCGATTAGTAATCCAGGGAGCAGGAAGCACGGAATCAAATATCACTGTGATAATTGTACATTCTAGTATCAATTATTTGGCGACAATAAAGTATAAAGTATAAGTATAAAGTAGGGCTGGTGGGTTTAAGTAAAATAAGTAAATACTGTCAGGAAATTAGGGTTCTGGAGAAAGTGGAGTTAAGGCCACCAATCTTAAGTGGCAGAACAGGCTTAAGGACTATTTTGACTGACTCCTAATCTCCATTAGTGAAGGAAGCCTCTGACTGAAGAAGAAGCTAATTACTTCAAAACTACCACAACAAATGAAAAGTCCTTGAAGCCAGGAATATTTCTTCCACTAGGAATGGTTGAGGGGGAAAGTCATTGTACTTTGTCTGGGGGTGGGGGGGTGGGGAAATCAAATATAGGCTGACAGATCTCCAGAATTGTGGGGTGGATAGGGACTACACTAGCAATGGCCCTAGATCAGGCGTTCCCAACCATGGGCCCCTACCTTTAACCAAGGGGTCCGTGGTCCTCAGGTTGGGAATCCCTGCTCTAGATAGTTTTTGATCCATGCTCCAAAGTATCAAAGATGTCAGTCCCATCTCTCGACCTTCATTGACTCCTGATGCACAACAACTTTATTTAACACTGAGTCTCCTGTGCACAAATTAGCTACAGCTTTTCCCAAATTGTGAAAAGCTCTTCTGGTTCATGATCTAAATATAACCTCTCTGAGATTTCTGTTCTTTTAACCCTCCAAGATCTCTGGCCTCCTCCAATTCTACCCTTCTTAACTAGAACATAGAACACAGAGTAGTACAGTGCATGGTGCTGTGCTGAACGCCTGATTAAACTAATACCTGCTGCCTGCACAAGTTCTATGTCCCTCCATAGTCCGCGCATTTGTGTGTCTATCTAAGAACTTTTTAAATAACTCTATCGTACTTACCACCCCTGTCGCCCCTGGCAGCACGTTCTAAGCATCCACCACTTTCTGTGCAAAAAAACTGGCTCCACACATCTCACTTGAATTTTTTCCTCTCTGTTCTCTCTTTTCCATTCCCCATTATGGCTCCCATCTTACCTCTTCCCTTCCATTCTCCTCCCTATCATCTCCCCCGGGTCTCCTCCTCCTTGCCTTTCTTCCATGGTCCATTTCTCTCTCCTATTAGATTCCTTCTTCTTCAGCTCTTTACCTTTTCCACCTATCACCCCTCCCCCATGTTTCTCACTTCATCACCCCTCCCCGAGCCCCCACCTTCCCCCTCAGGTGGCTTCACCTATCACCTTCTAACATACTCTTTGCCCTCCCCCCAGCCTGAAATGTCGACTGTTTATTCCTCTCCAAAGGTGCTGCCCAGCCCGCTGAGTTCCTCCAGCGTTTTCTGCGTGTTGCTCAGGGCTTCCAGCATCTGCAGAATCTCTTGCTTTCGATATGCTGCATGGCGAGAAAGACACTACAAAAGAGCAAATAGTAAGTGATGGCAATTCACTACATTCCTCACTGTAATGAACACAGAACAATCTGACTCAGACTCAAGATTGCCACCACCAAGCCACAGCTGACAGAAGTATGGGAAATGTTTAACAGCCGTGTTATTTTCCAAACTGCCTCTGGTTTCCTCGCCACATGACATTATCAGCTAATTAAGATCGTAAGACTCCTGAGCATTTACACTAATGCTGTTCTACATTATGACGATGACAGTGTTTCAAAAGTATTTTGAGATATCCTCACCTCATGAAAGGTGCTGTGTTAACAGCAGTCTTTCCTCCTCAAGATTGTTAAATGTCATTTCCTGTACACAAGTGTAACTCCAGACCCCATTGTTACTTCATATCTGATTCAGCATATAAAAAACCACACGAAGACAGGGAACACAATAATTAAAAAATAAAGATAAATACATCAAATAGCTTCCAAACATAGATTGGTTATATATACATAAAGTGACACTGGGTGCAGGACGTCTGTACCTAAGTGGATTCTTACAGGAAATGATAAACAACAGGAATTCTGCAGATGCTGGAAATTCAAGCAACACACATAAAAGTTGCTGGTGAACGCAGCAGGCCAGGCAGCATCTCTAGGAAGAGGTGCAGTCGACATTTCAGGCCGAGATGCTGCCTGGCCTGCTGCGTTCACCAGCAACTTTTATAGGAAATGATAAAGTAGTGTTGGTGGGAGGGTGTGGACTGGCGGGTCAGTGGGTGGAAGTGTTAGCCTTACTGCTTGGGGCAAGTTTTTTCAGTCTGGTGGTCCTGGCATGGATGCTATGTAGCATCCTCCTTGGGAGTGCCACAAGCAGTCCACCAGCAGGGTGGGTGGGACCCTTCATGAAACATAGGAGCAGATATTGGCCATTTGGCCCATCGAATCTGCTCTGCCATTTCATCGGACTGATGCATTTTCCCTCTCAACCCCATTCTTCTGCCTTCTCCTCATGACCTTTCATGGCCTGACTCACCAAGAACCTATCAAACTCTGCCTTCAATACACCAAATGTCTTAGCTTCCACAGTCACCTGTGGCAACAAATACCACAGATTCACCACCCTCTGGCTAAAGAAATTCTTCCTCATCTCTGTTCTAAATGGACGACCCTCTATTCTGAGGTGTGCCTTCTGGGTCCTAGACCACCCCCCCCACTATAGGAAACAACTCACAATACTGCAAGTGAGCCTCACTAATGTCTTATAAAGCCTCAGCATTTTATCCTTGCTTTTATATTCTAATCCTCTTGAAGTGAATGCTAACATTGCATTTGCCTTCCTCACCACCGACTCATAGAAACATATAGAAACATAGAAAATAGGTGCAGGAGTAGGCCATTCAGCCCTTCGAGCCTGCACCGCCATTCAGTATTGATCATGGCTGATCACCCAACTCAGAACCCTGTACCTGCCTTCTCTCCATACCCCCTGATCCCTTTAGCCACAAGGACCTTATCTAACTCCCTCTTAAATATAGCCAATGAACTGACCTCAACTGTTTCCTGTGGCAGAGAATTCCACAGATTCACCACTCTCTGTGTGAAGAAGTTTTTCCTAAGCTCGGTCCTAAAAGGCTTCCCCTTTATCCTCAAACTGTGACCCCTCGTTCTGGACTTCCCCAACATCGGGAACAATCTTCCTGCACCTAGCCTGAATCCCTTTAGGATTTTATACGTTTCAATAAGATCCCCCCTCAATCTTCTAAATTCCAACAGGCATAAGCCTCAGCCTGCAAGGCAACCTTTATGGAATCCTGCACGAGGACTCCTAAATCCCTTTGCACCTCAGATTTTTAAATTTTTTTCCTCCTTTTAGAAAATAGTCTATGCTTTTATTCCTTCTACCAAAGTGCATGACCATACACTTCCCGACACCGTATTCCATCTGCACTTCTTTGCCCATTCTCCTAATCTGTCTGTCCTTCTGTAGCCTCTCTGATTCTTAAACACTGCCTGCTCATCAACCTATCTTCGTATCATCTGCAAACCCATCAAACTGTCATCCAAATCATTGATACACACTGTAAAAAGAAACAGTCCCAACATAGACCCCTGTGGAACCCCACTAGAAACAGGCAGTCAACCAGATAAGGTTCTCTATATTCTCACTCTTTCCCTCTGCCAATCAGCCAATGCTCTATCCATGCTAATATCTTTTCTGTAATACCATGGGCTCTCATCTTGTTAAGCAGCCTCATGTGCAGCAACTTATCAGAGCTCCTCTGAAAACACAAGTACAGAACATTCATCGATTCTCCTTTGTCTATCCTGCCTTTTATTTCCTCAAAGAATTTGAAAAGATTTGTCAAGCAAGATTTCTCCTTAAGGTAACCATGCTGACTTTGTCTTATTTTATCATGTGTTTCTAAATATCCTGAGACCTCATCTTTAACAATTGACTCCAGCGTCTTCCCAACCATTGAGGTCAGGCTAACTGGCCTATAATTTTCTTTCTTCTGCCCTCACCCCTCCTCTTCTTGAAGAGTGGAGTGACATTTGCAGTTTTCCAGTCCTACAGAACCATGCCAGAATCTAGCGATTCTTGAAAGATCATTATTAATGCCTCTACAATCTCTTCAGCTACCGCTTTCAGAAACATGGGCTGTAGCACATGATATTGCTGGTGCTCTCCTGGCACCATTTGGTGCATACGTCCTAGAGAGTGGGTTAGCTGGTGCCAGTGATGTGTTGGGTAGTTTTGACTATGCATTGTAAAGCCCCCCTTTCCATTGCAGTACAGTGTCCATACCGTGCAGTGATGCAATAGGTTATGATGCTATCTATTGTGCATCTGTAGAAGGTCATGAGTATTCATGTGCATACTCCAGCTCTCTTCAGCTTCATCAAAAAGTTGAGCTTTCTGGGACCATGAGAGGTTGTGCAAGATGTACACTCCCAGGACTTTGAAACCCTCGCCACTGTATTGCTCTTGTAAAGAGGGATATGAGTTCTCCTGAAGTCGATAACCATCTGCATTGTCTTGTTAACATTAAGGAAGAAGTTATATGCCTGGCAACCTTTCCTGCTTGCAATGGCTAATCAAGGCTGCACAGAGTAACGTTTATGTGTTTTTTCTGGATCTATTACCTCATTGGAAGTGCCAGCCATGAGGGTCGTGTTTGGCCTGCCAACCATGCTGTGACAGGGCCAGCAAAAGAATGAGCACAAAGCAGCTGGAATGAATGGCACCATTGTGTAGTGTTTAGCACAATCCCTTTTATAGCTCCAGTGGTCTACGTTGATCTACATTATCCTATAGTGATCTACATTGATTGGCCTAATCTCAAACAATAACGAGGTGGCCTACAGGGAAGAAGTCACCTCTCTGACACAGTGGTGTCAGGAAAACAACTTCTGGCTCAATGGCACAAAAACAAAGGAGCTGGCTGTGGATTACAGGAGGAATGGATAGGGGCTAACCCCTATTGGCATCAATGAATCTGGGGTTGAGAGGGTAAACAGCTTTAAATTCCTCGGCATCCACATCACTGAGGACCTCGTGGTCTGTACACACCAGCTGAGTGGTGAAAAAGGCACAACCGCGCCTCTTTCACCTCAGACGGTTGAGGAAGTTTGATATGGGCCCCCAATTCCTAAGAACTTTCTGCAAGAGCACAATTGAGAACCTCCTGACTGGCTGCATCACTGCTTGATATGGGAACTGTATCTCCCATAATCGCAGGTGTTATGTTATTTCTGTTTATGTTATTACCGTGGGTTAACAGTGAAGAATCATTTTCTGGAAGAATGAGAGAACTTTTACTTACAGTAATAAACAAACACGCCTTAACCCAGCCACGTGCTGGAACATTCTGGCAATCCCGTGCATGCTCAGTGCTCTGTCTAATCATGTACTGGCACATCATTGCACGTGATATCACCACAGCAGGACTTTGCAGAGAGTGGTGCCCAGAGCATCTGCAGTTGTGAACTTCCCATGATTCAGGACATTTACAAAGACAGCTGTGTAAAAGAGGCCCAAAGGATCATTGGGGACCCGAGTAACCCCAATTACAATCTATTCCAGCCGCTACCATCCAGGAAATGGTACCGCAACATAAAAGCCAGGACCAACAGGCTCCGGGACAGCTTCTTTTCACTAGGCCATCAGGCTGATTAACTCACACTGATTTGAGCGTATTTCTATGTAACATTGACTGTTCTATTTATTATAAGTTATTATAAATTACTATGATTGCACATTGCACATTTAGTCGGAGATGTAACGTAAAGATTTTTACTACTCATGTATTTAGAGGATGTAAGAAATAAAGTCAATTCAATTCAATGATCACCGATCGGAGTTCGATTCCCACCGCTGACTGTTAGGAGTTTGTACATTTTCCTGTTACCATGGGGGTTTCGTCTGGGTGCTCTGGTTACCTGCTGCATTCTAAAAGACATGTAGTTAGGGTTAGTGAATGGTGGGCCTACTATATTGGTGTCAGAAGAGTGGCAACACTTGCCGGCTGTCCCTGCGATGTCCATTGGCACAAATTGACACTTTTCACTTAAATGTATATATGACAAATAAAGATAACTTTCAACTGGAATCAATCCACACAAAATGTGGCTCGATTTAAGCACGTTAATTCCAGAGTCCTCTGTTGACCATCATCTGGATATCTCTCCGAATTAGAGAAAAACAAAAAGAAACAATTATTTCTTGTTACTGTATGAAACAGAAGTCATTTGTATTTTAGCCAATGCAAAATCATTGAATTGTTCTTTGACCTCAAGTCATAAACCAAAGAGATGCCGCAGAGGTTTGAAATCTTAGGACACATATGGAGAAACTCAGCAGGTCAGGCGATGGAAAGAGATAAACAGTCCACATTTTGGGTCAAGATTCTTCATCAAGACTGGAAGAAGCCAGAATACAAAGGTTTGGGGGGTGGGAGGGGGAAGTGGAAGCTGGCAAGTGAAAGCTGAACCATTCTGACATGTCTGTTCATTGTCTCCTCTACTGCTATGATGAGGTCAAACTAGGTTGGAAGAGCAACAGCTCATATTAAATCTGGGTAGCCTCCAACCAAATGCCATGAACATCAGTTTCTCTAATTTCCAGTCATTTCTAATTTCCCTTCCTCACCTCTCTTTTCCATTCCTCGTTTTGGTTATATCTTCTCTTTTCCTTTCCTGACTATCGCCCCCCTCTGACACCCCTTATCTTCATTAGTCCACTGTCCTCTTCTATTAGATCCTGCCTTCTTCAGCCAGTTCCCTCTTCCATCCTTCACTGCCCACCTTCTTACTTCATCCTCCCCTCCCCCACCTACTCACCTGGTCTCAACTGTCACCTGCCAGCTTGGACTCCTTCCCCTCCCTCCATCTTCTTATTCTGGCTTCCACCCTGCTTCGTTTACGGATCTGATGAAGGGCCTTAGCCCAAAACATTGACTGTTTGCTCCTCTTCCTAGACGCTGGCTGACCTGGCTGACCATCCAGTATTTTGTGTGTGTTTCTTGTACATCAAGCGTCTTCTCATGAATATGGGCTCACGTGAGTGCGAGAAATAGTCCTTCTCCCTTGGTAGCTGTAAAACTGTTGGACCAACTCAGCTCAGACTTTTGTGGACATGAGCTCATTGTGAAAGCCTTCATCATTCAACATTAGTTTGGTATTGAGTTGGCTGTTTCACTTGTGGAAAAGACTTTTCTTCAAAAATGGAAGTGCTACACATTCTTGGTAAAAACAGAATTCCTCTGCAGTGTCATTCTGATGGATATTTATATTATGTGGATAGCATTGATACATATTTGGCTTATAGGATCAGAATAAACCAACGTCAAGAAACCTCCATGAACATTAATTTCTCTAGTTTCCAGTAATTTTCTCCTTTCCCTTTTCCTTATTTTTCCATTCCCCACTCTGGCTCCCCTCCTATCTTACTTCTTCTTTTCCCCTCACTCATCTGTCTATCACCTCCCTCATGTTCCCCTCCTCCTTCCCTTTCTCCCATAGTCCACTCTCTTCTCCTATCAGATTCCTTCTTCTTCAGCCCTTTACCTTTTCCACCAATCACCTCCCAGATTCTCACCATAAACCCCCTCTGCCCCACCTTCCTCCAGCAGACCTGGTTTCACATATTACCATATGGCATCCCCCATGCCCCACACCTTCTTATTCTGGCTTCTTCTCCTTTTACAGTGTAAATGAAGAGTCTTAATCCGAAACATCGACTGTTTATTGCTCTCCATAGATGCTGCCTGACCTGCTCAGTTCCTCCAGCATTTTCTGTATTTCTGCAGAATCCTTTGTATCAAGAAACCCTGCAGATTGGTAGTATGGATTATGAAGTCAAGGGAAGTGTGCCTTGGTTGCTAATAGCTTCGAGCTCTCCTCAACCTCCACTAGCCTTGGTTCTAAAGTATAGATGAACGGTTGCCCATTAGTTTTGTAGATAAACTCTTGGGCCCATATTATATCCTTGCTTGACAACAACTTTCATTGAGATTGTGATACACCAAGAGGTTGGACAAAAATGAGTGTTTTTCTCTGGAACAGCAGAAGCTGAGGGGAGATCTGATAGAGGTTTATAAGATTATGAGGGGCAAAGTTGAGCAGATAGACAGTATCTTTTTCCCAGGGTTGAAGTATCTAATATCAGACAGTATGCATTTCAAACTAGATGAGAGGGGCACGTTTTTTACACAGAGAGTGATGGGGGCCTGGAATGTGCTGCCTGGGGTGGTGGTAGAGGCAGATACATTAGGGACTTCTAAGAGATGTTTAGATATGCACATGAATGTGAGGTATATGGAAGGATATGGACACTGTGTAGGCAGAAATGATCAGTTTAGATGTCCATTTTACTGCTATTTTAATTGGTTCGGTATAGTATTGCGGGCTGAAGGGTTCTCCAGGTCCTCTGGTTTCCACCTATATTCCACAGATGTATGGATTAGTAAGTCAATTGGTCACGTTTTTGTAATAAGTAAAATAATTAAAAACAACATCGGTTGGAACTACTCTTTGCATGTAGATGATATCCTTCAACCCTCAGAATCCAAACGCGATTTAGGGAGAACCTCTTCTTTTATTGCAAGGAGAAGGATGTGGAGGAACCATGTGATGATGTTCCCTGTGGCACATGGCAGATAGACCCATCTACAGCTAATATAGGGAGACGTTTTCTTTCTTGAAGAGGCAACAATTATCCTCTGATCTACCTTCCTCTTCCCAGATTTTTGTTTAATTTCATTTAGAGATATATGGTGGAACAGACCCTTCCAGCACAACTAGACACACTGCTGAGCATTTCACCTATTTAAACCCTAGCCTAATCACAGGACAACTTACAATGACCAGGTAACCCACTAACCAGTACATCTTTGGACCTTGTGAGGAAACCGGAGCACCCGGAGAAAACCCGGGCAGTTCATGGCGAGAACATGCAAACTCCTTACAGCGGACGCCGGAACTGAACACCAATTGACGATGAAGTTACGTATTTCCTTACCACCAACTTTTTGGACCTGAGGTCACTTCCCTTGTCTCAGGAGACACAAGAGATTGTACTCGTAGAAGAATATGGCTGAGGAGCAGGAAGGCGTTATAAACGATGCGGGGGAGTTGCTACGGTGAGAGAGGGATAGAATCATAGGGTTTTTCAGTATAGAAACAGGCCCTTCGGCCCATCAAGACTACACTGCCCTTTGGATCCAACAATACCAATCCCATTTACTTGCACTGTTCCATGAATTGGTATGTTTATTTGCTTTTCTAATGTGAGAAACTCTGCCTACACCAAACAAACAGATACTTTCACAGATATTGACCACTCTATGCGAAAGAAGTTCTCCATCTGATCCCTTCTAAACCTTTGACCTTTCACCTTAAATCTATGCCCGCTTGTCTAAGATTCTTATTGTCTCCTCTATCTGTCCTGTCATAATTGTGCCCCTCCAGCATGTCACCTACCACCTTGTACTTCTTCCTTTCCTCTCCTTCCGTAACCTTACTGCTCTGACTTCTCATTGCTTTCTCCAGTCCTGATGAAGGATCTCAGCCCAGAACATCGACTATTTTTTTCCGCAGATGCTATCTGGCCTGCTGAGTTCCTCCAGCATTTTGTGTTTTGCGCTTTAGATTTCCAGCATCTGCAGATTTTCTCGTGTTAGAATTTTACAAATCTGCAGCACAACTTCATGACTTCTGAACTCAATTAATATAATTTACATTTCCATTATTTAGTGCATTTCCTTTCCAATCCTCCACTGGGGTCGAAAGCCCATTCACGACAATTTAAAAGCCATGCAAAGCAGCTGTACACAGAACTCTGGTTCTGAATCTCAGTCCCACTGAAGCTGCATCTCAGAAGAGTGCCACTGCTTTCCGCATTCAATGTAAACCTCAAAGGGTGAATTGCCAGAGGGTGTTCTGGTGTGCTTCTGGGGCTGGAGAGAGACATGGAACTTGGAGTGAACAATCCTAAATACTGCAGGATGAATGAAAGCGAGAAAGGAATATGAGATGTTTTCTTTATTTGTCTGGGGACAGAATCTAAGAGCGGGGAGGGTGCGGGGAGATGGAATAAAACTATATAACATGTGTGTTGCCCCACAGCTTGGGAACTGATTACAGCTCAGCTCACCACATTACAAGAAAGACATGATATCACCAGAGAGGCTCCAGAGGAGATTAACAAAGATTTTGCTGTGACAGGAAAATTGTATCTATGACGAAAGCTTGGATGGGATGAGGGGCCTAGGTAGGGTGAATGAGAAAACCTCTTTTCTTTGGTAAAACTAGGGAGCATATTTTTAAAGCAAAATTGTCAAAGGAGAAATGAGGGAATATTTTTCATCCTGAGGTTAGCAAAGGTCAGGAACCCACTCCCTAAAGGCGTGGAAAACCATTGTCACACTTAACCGGTGCTTGAAGAGTTACATACTGTTGGAACATAGACTAAGTGACAGAATGTACGATAAAGATGACCAGATCCTTCTCAACTGGCACAGAGACAATGGGCTGAGTGGCTGCAGGGTGCCAGGACCAGAGGCGAGGGTCGGGCCAGTTCTGCTTACTGCTCCAAAATGTTTACTTGGCTCTGCACTGAACTGAGGCTCAGGTTGTGGCCTGATCCGGCTTCGTGTCTATGGACTCCATGATGTTTACTTAGCTCCGTGCTGAACTGAGGCTCAGGCTGTGGCCTGATCCGGCTTCGTGTCTATGGACTCCGTGATGTTTACTCAGCTCTGCACTGATCTGAGGCTCAGGCTGTGGCCTGATCTGGCTTCATGTCTATGGACTCCGTGATGTTTACTCAGCTCTGTGACGTTTACTCAGCTCTGCACTGATCTGAGGCTCAGGTTGTGGCCTGATTCAGCTTCGTGTCTATGGACTCTGTGATGTTTACTCAGCTCTGTGCTGAACTGAGGCTCAGGTTGTGGCCTGATTCAGCATCGTGTCTATGGACTCTGTGATGTTTACTCAGCTCTGTGCTGAACTGAGGCTCAGGTTGTGGCCTGATTCAGCATCGTGTCTATGGACTCCGTGATGTTTACTCAGCTCTGTGATGTTTACTCAGCTCTGTGCTGAACTGAGGCTCAGACTGTGGCCTGATCCGGCTTCGTGTCTATGGACTCTGCGCTGATCTCATGTTCAGGCCACGGCCTGCTCCAGCTGCTCTGGGCTTCGAGTCTGTGGACTCACTTTCATCCTGAACGCTGTTTGCTTACTTTTATTGTTTGCATGATTTATGTTTTTTCTCTCTTTCTGCATTTTGGGTGTTTGACAGTCTTCTTTTTATTTATGGGTTCTTTTAGGTTTCTTTGTTTTGTGACTGCCTCTTAGAAGGCGAATCTCAAGGTAATAAATGTACTTTCGACAATAAATGTACTTAGAACTTTGAATTCTTAGGTATAAAGCTCTATATGGGGCCAAGAGTTCCAGGCAACACATTGTCCATTAATTACCCCAATACTTAACAAAGCTGGAATGAAATATTGTTTAGTAACTATTCACTCACCTGCTAATGAAGGCACATGGAGTTATTAACAGAAGATTGAGAAGCAATAGAATTGAGGTGAATACAATGATTAGAGAGTGTTGACAGACAGAAATTGATTTTTCTAGTAACGATGCTGAGAAAAAGGAGACGCCATCTTCATAGCCAAGCAATGTGTGGCATGCCACACTTCGAGGTTCAGATTCAGAACTATTTATCATGTCTACATTGAAACAGACAGTGAAATGTGTTACTTATGTTAATAACCAACACACCCAAGGGTTTGCTAGGGGGCTGCCTGCAAATGGCGTCACATGTTCCACACCAATATAGCAAGCATACAATGTTTGGCAAAAAAGCAACAAAACAATAACAGAAAAACAAGCCTCATTCCTCCCTCCTCCCCACCCACATACAAAGATGGTTCTCCAAGCCCAGAACAGGCTGCTTTCAGGCTTCAAGACTCCCATGGATTCAGACACACAGATACCAGGCCTCCAATGTCCCTAGTGCACATGCAGAAACTTGCAGACTTCTGGCTCCGGCCACTGGGCCTTCACTTCTGGACTTTGAATCAACCCTCAGGCTTTGATCCTTGGCATTGACCCCAGGACCCCACCAATCATCGAACGCTAGGCTTCAGGCTCTGGAGCTGGCACCAATATCTCTTCAGAGAACGGGAGCGAAAATCTGGACCTATCACTTCTATCCTCTGCTGCAGAAGGACTGTTTTCAAGACTAGGGGTTAATTTTAGAATTGCGATTTATAGATTTTTATTAGGCAGAAGTTAGTTATGGATATGAAACCAGGTCATGGAGAGGGAGGTAAGCCATTATTACAGTGAATGCCAGAAAGGAATTGAATAGTCTACTATGTTTCATATGTTCCTATTGGTAATGTGAACGTTTGGCTAACTTTGTTTCGTTTTATAAAAAAAATACTGATATATAGCTAAAATTACTTAATAAGGTAGTGAGCAAGGATTATGGCAGACTAATGTACACATAATGTCGGCTGCTGGAAGGTGTAAGGCCTTTTAGAGGATCAATGTGTCAGATGATACTTCTGCCCTCCCAAACAGAGAGAAAAGAATAAGGATGTAGTCCCGAAGTCCTGGCTAACGTTTACCTCTCAAATAACAATACCTCAAACTGTATCCAGCTACAAGCACATCACCGTCTGTGGGATCTCACTGTGTGCATACCTGCTGACACATTTCCAAACATTAAAGAGGCAAAGCTGATGCATTGGCTGCCAAGAGCTTTCAGACAACTTTCACTCTCGCTTTGCCTCACATCTGGGGCTTGCTGGGTGTAGCAAGCACAGCCATCTGTTTTGTCTCATTTTCAATGAACCAGGAAGCATTATAAATTCCATTTTTTTTCACTATTTGTCATTGACAGGATTGCTTCAAAGTGCAATTTGGCTTTTGAATAACGAATGGCTTACCAATTGACAAGTTCTTAACTCTGAAAAGTGTCCTGGGGCAGTGCAGGTGGTAACCACAGAGCCTCGGTGTGGGAAATGAGAGTGATGCATGGTGTAAAGAATCTGTTGTACGAAGACAGGTCACATTGATAGAACTGGTAGTCAAGCAACATGACAGAGTGCAAAAGCATTGTTTGTGTATTTTTGTATATAAGTTATATTTAAGAGTAAGAGGATTAACGTGCACTCAATAATCTAATGTTCTGGACTGCTTCCAATTGCCAGAGGGAGATAAAAAGACATTTTCAAGACTGGTTTTGCCTACTTGTGTCTTTTCTTTGGCAAACACTGTTTCCCAGGAGATTGTTTAGCTGGAGATATAGAGATAGAGATCTCATTATCCAATATATATTTTGATTGGTTTTGGTATTGGCTTTTTATAGAGCAATAGAATCATAAAGCACTACAGCACAGAAAGAGGCCCTTCAGCCCATCTAGACCATGCCGACCTATTTTTCTGCCTTGTTCCATCTAGCCACACCTGGACCCTCTATACCCCTCTCATCCATGTGGCTATCCAAAGATCTAAGATACAAGAGAGAGCTTTTGTTTGTATGCCATCCTAACAAGTCATGCAGACGTATTTACATTGAGGCAGTAAAAAGGGGAAAACGGAATACAGCATATGGTGTTACATTTCCAGAAAAAGTGTAATGGCCACGGCGAGGAAGATTTCATTTTTCAGTGTATCTGGTCAAGAGTTCATCTTTTGGAGTCAGGGAGATCTGATAACAGTGGAATAGGAGCTGTCCTAGAGCCTGATGGAGGTTCTCGGGAGGTTTGTACCTCCTGCAGTTTAGATATGTAAGAAACATTACATTTTAGTCAAGGAAAGATGAAATGTCATAAATTATATTGAAAATTAGGATCTAATTAGGATAGAATATCAAAAGAAGCTGTGGATACTAACTTCAAAATCACTAAATATAATGTAGTCAACATAGGAATTAAAAATAAGATTAATATTAGGGTTTACAGTATTGTGCAAAAGTCTTAGGAACATACAGTATATATAGCTAGGAGGCCTAGGACTTTTGCACAGTACTGTATATTGATTAAAATAGGAAGGCATTTGGGAAACAGAAATAAGAGAACTCATAGGAACTTAAGAAATAGGAGCAGGAGTTGGCCATCTCGCCCGTTGAGCCTGCTCCACCATTCAATAAGATCCTGGCTGATCTGGACATGGATTCATCTCCACCTACCTGCCTTTTCCCCATAACACCTAATTCCCCTACTATACTAGGCTTTGTATTAGCTCAGTAGTATTCATTGTTATTTGGTGATTGGAAAGACATAATGTACAGTACTGTGCAAAAGTCTTCGGTACCCTAGTTGTGTGTTGTGTGTGTGTGTGTGTGTGTGTGTGTGTGTGTGTGTGCGTGTATATATGCGTGCTGAATGGCATATATCCAGCACATAGTAGCAGGGCGGAAGATGCAAGATGCAGGCAGGGACAGCATACACTGAACGGCACAGCCGAGCTGCAGGAATTGTGCACAGGAACATCTGCACTGAGTACGGATCGGACACTCCCAAGTCCAAATGGGAAACACCTGAGAAGGTAATGGAGAATGACAGAGCTAAAACCCTGTAGGATTTCCAAATACAGACTGATAAGCAGGGACTGACCAACCAACTAGTATAGTAATATTGGCACAAAATGCTGGCGGGACGTCGACTGTACTTTTTTTCACGGATGCTGCCTGGCCTGCTGAGTTCCTCCAGCATTTTATGTGCGTTGCTCGGATTTCCAGCATCTGCAGATTTTCTCTTGTTTGTGATAGTAATACTCGACAAGGAACAGAAGAAAGCAATAGTAACAGATGTGGCAATCCCAAATGACGGTAACATCAGGAAGAAAGAATATGAGAAGCTGGAGGAATACCAGGGCTTAAAAGAGCAGTTAGAAAGGATGTGGAAAGTTAAAGCTGGAGTAATCCCGGTGGTGATAGGAACACTTGGAGCTATGACACCTGGACTGGGAGAGTAGCTCCAACAAATTCCAGGAACAACTTCTGAGATTTCGGCCAGAAGAGCACATAACTAGGAACAGCAAGGATACTGTGTTGAATGCTCAAGCTCCCAGGCTTCTGCTGGAGGACCTGAGATTGAGGAAAAAATACACATACGCACCATCCATTGTGGTTGTGGTGGTTGGCATCTGACCGTCTTGAAGGACAATGGGCGATGATGATCATCATCACAAGCCTGGGTGGAAGGTATGGAGACCCTGAGATGCCCAGTCGTCAAGATCTCCCTTTCAGCCTCACCAGTATAGTCCAAATATATGTGTGTGTGTGTGTGTGTGTCTGTGTGTGTGTGTGTGTGTGTGTGTGTGTGTGTGTGTGTGTGTGTGTGTGTGTGTGTGTTTGTGTGTGTGTGTGTGTCTGTGTGTGCACCTAAGGCTTTAGCACTGTATATGTGGATGAAATGATTCAAAAAGAGACGTTAAGTTAAGCTAACCCCATCAACCCATGATTAAATCACTTTCAGTTGCTTCTTCACAGAACGTCCCGCTGGCAAGCTCAGAAACAGGTATGTTCATTACTGGTTATGCAATGTTCAATGAAGCAACCAAAGTCTGCATGTAGCAACACAGAAACTGCAACAAAGTAGATGTCGATTGGTGGTAATTGGTATTCATAGCAAGTAAGTGTCAAACAGTGGCCATCACTAACGCAGATGAATTTATTTTCATTCCTGGTACTGAATCTCACACCATGGGCATCCCAAAAGTCCCCAGAAACTCAACTGGACCATCTCAAAAACTGTGTCAGAGACTGAATATGCTTTGTGGCAAGTCTATCATCTGTGGCAATGCCTTTCCATTCTTTCACAAAGCAAAGTATACGATGAAATACACTCAGTGGCCACTTTATTAGGCAAACCTCTACACTTGCTCACTAATGCAAATATCTAACCAGCCAATCATGTGGCATTAAATCAATGAATAAAAGCATGCAGACGCAGTCAAGAGGTTCAGTTGTTGTTCAGACCAAACATCAAAATAGGGAAGAAATGTGATCTAAGTGACTTTGACCATGGAATGATTGCTGGTGCCAAATGGGGTGCTTTGAGTATCTCAGAAACTGATGATCTCCAGGGACTTTTATGCATAGCAGTCACTAGAGTTTACAGAGAATGGTGAAAAAAAACAAAAAAACATTTAATGAGCGGCATTTCTATGGGAGAAAATGCCTTGTTAATGACAGAGGTCAGAGGAAAATGGCCAGACTGGTTCAAGCTGACAGGAAGGTGACAGTAACTCAAATAACCACACGTTGCAACCATGGAGTGTACAAGAGCATCTTTGAATGGACAGCACATCAAACCCTGAAGTGAATGTGCTACTGCAGGGGAAGAACATGACTAGAAGTACCTAATAAAGTGGCCGCTGAGTGTACTCAGCATTTGTCTGGATGAGTGTTCCAAAAGTCATCACCACTGAGAACACAAAGTTGCTTGCTGGGTACACATTCCACTGCTCTAAACATACATGTCCTCTTCTACCAGTGCGCTGTGGCTGCAATGTGCACCATCCACAAGTCTACAACTCAATCAGTCATCAAGGTTTCTCCAAAATCATTTCCCAGACCAAGACCTCAGTCACCTAGAAGAACAGAGACAGCAAACACATGGGTTTCCCTGCAAGGTGCACACCATTCCAAATTCGGATGGGCCGCTGGTTCGTGTCACTGCCCGCGGAGGGACCGCTGGTTCATAGCACTGTCCTCTGAAGGGCTGTTAGCTCAAGTCACTGTCATCCCAATGCTCTTGGAGATGTTATCAAAATTCTGAGATTTATGGATTGGACTGTAGTTCATATTGGCCTCTTTCAGTTCTGTTTTTTCATGTTCTCACCTATTCTTTCTTGTTGCCGATTGGCAGGCTGGGGGTTTGGGTGATCTGTTAGTTTTCGTGCGAGGAAGGGGATAGGGCAGTTTTGGGTTTGCGAGTTTTTGTTTCATTTTTTCACAGCAGGTGGAGGAGTTGAGAAGACAGGAGGAGGCAGAGCGAAATGCCAGGGCCAAGCAGGGCCAATGGACTAATAGGGAGAACCGGGAAAAGAGGAAACTTGGCTGGCGTGACATCTGGGAGATGGAGGGATCTCAGCTAAGTTTTGTCATCAGAGCCACTTATGACCTCCTACCCTCACCCCAGAACCTGAACCGGTGGTGGGGAGAAGACCCCACTTGCTCTCTTTTTCAGCACCTGGATCACTAAGGCACATTTTAACAGGATGCACCACGAGCCTCACCCAGGGGCGGTACACTTGGTGGCTTAACCAAGTTCTCAGACACCTGGCATCAATCTTGGAACAGAGGCAAATCACCACAAATGCTCTCCCACAAACATCGGCAGGAAATGTCCACATCACACGATTTGTACCAGCAAGCCAACCTCCAGAGCACCATACAACATCAAAAGATGTAAGCATTCCGCAGGTTGCTCGGGATTGGAGAATGGACGTGGACTTGGGAAAAAAAGCTTGTGTTTCCCCCAGAAATTGCAGCTTCAACACTCCAGCCAGGCATGGTCCTGTGGTCCACAACAGCCAAGCTGGCATATGTTGTGGAAGTAACAGTACCATGGGAAGATGGTGTCGAAGAAGCTTATGAGAGGAAAAAGACCAAGTACTCTGAGCTGGCAACTGAAGCTGCCCAGAATGGCTGGAAAACCAAGATTTTCCCTGTAGAGGTGGGATGCAGGAGATTCGTTGCTACATCTATGACCAGTCTATTGAGGAGGATGGGGGTGAGGGATGACTCCCTCCAACAAGCAATCAAGTCCTTGTCAAATGCAGCAGAAGAAAGCAGCAATTGGATTTGGATTAAAAGGAAAGACAACAACTGGGCTGCAAGATGAAGACAGGAGGGTATGGAACTGAGAGGGGTTTATCTGGAACGCCAGGTAGCACCATTGAACCCTCTGGAGACGTTGTGGGCTTATCAACGAAATGTCAAAGAAGGAGGGTGCCCACCTGATGACCCCAATGACATACCTACCCTCCCTCCTTGTCACCACTCCAAACCCAGTGCCAACATCGAGAGTGCCGACTTACCATAGGGATTGAAACATCAAGTCCTAGTAGCTCTACTGCCCTACTACATGCGGGGGGATTGATGTCTTTCTTTCAGCTAATAATATGGTTTCTGTATTTTATGGCTATCTGGAGAAGACAAATCTCAAAGCTGTATTCTGCATACATATTTTGATAATAAAATGAACCTTTGGATCGGGACTACAGAGCGTCGTGGGAGCTGAATTGTGAAGGAAGGCAGTTTTTTTAAAAACTTCTTCGAGTGCAAGAAGGGCGGGACTGCGCAGGTGCGTGACGTCAGCAGGACCGTGCAGAGAGTTTAAAAAGGAGACCACCCTATACAGCGGGCAGCTGTCGGAGCGGGCAGCGGAGTGAGCGGTAGCAGAGTGTAGGGCTTTGGCTTCAACGGGCTTAGACGGTAAACGGGAAGAGGCTAGAGCAAAGCGCCAACTCTTTTTTCTCTCCCCCCCCCCCCCCCACACCTTTCGCGAATCGGCCCGGACAGACAGGAACAGCAGGGCTCTCACAGCTAACAGTTTAAAAAGTTTGTCTGTTTGGCGAGGTAAGTGGGTGAGTAGACTTATTTTTCCTGTTTCATTCCTGTAGAATTAGATAGCATGCCTGCAGGGTTAGTGCTTTGTTCAGGGTGTCAGATGTGGGAATCCTGGGAGACTTCCAGCTTCCCTGATGGCCACATCTGCGCCAGGTGCACCGAGTTGCAGCTCCTCAGAGACCGTGTTAGGGATCTGCAGCTGCAGCTTGATGACCTAGTGCTTATCAGGGAAAGTGAAGAGGTGATAGACAGGAGCTACAGGGAGGTAGTCATCCCTAGGCTACAGGAGTCAAAACACTGGGTCACTGTCAAGAGAGGGAAGGGAAATGCCCGGATAGTGGAGAGCACCCCTGTGGCTGTCCCCCTCAGCAACAAATATCTTGTTCTGGATGCTGTTGAGGGGGATGACCTGACAGGGGACGCCTACGGTGACCGGGTCTCTGGCACTGAGCCTGGCGCTGTTGTGCAGGAGAGAAGGAGGGTGAAGAGAAATGCGGTAGTCGTGGGGGATTCCATAGTCAGGGGAACAGACAGGAGATTCTGTGAGCCTGACAGAGATACCCGCATGGTGTGTTGCCTCCCAGGTGCCAGGGTACGGGATGTCTCGGATCGGGTCCTGAATATTCTAAAGGGGGAGGGTGAGCAGCCAGTTGTCTTGGTACATGTTGGTACCAATGACATAGATAGGACAAAGGAGGAGGTCCTGAAGAGAGATTTCCAGGAGTTAGGAAGGAAGCTGAGAAGCAGGACCTCCAGGGTAGTAATCTCGGGATTGCTACCTGTGACACGCGCTGGCGAGGGCAAGAGTCGTCGGATCAGGCAGATGAATGCCTGGCTGAGGGACTGGTGTAGGGGGCAGGGCTTCAGATTCTTGGATAATTGGGATCTCTTCTGGCGGAAGTATGACCTGTTCAAAAAGGACAGGTTACACCTGAACCCGAAGGGGACCAATATCCTGGCGGGAAAGTTTAATAGAGCTGTTAGGGAGGGTTAAAACTAATTTGGCAGGGGGATGGGAACCAGAATGATAGAGCGGAGGAAGGGGAAAACAGAAATAAATCTAAGATAGTGAGCAGTAAAGATGTCAGGAAAGACAGGCAGGTGATGGGGCAAATGTGTAGCCATTGGGATGAGTTGAAGTGCAATAAAGTTGCAGTGAAATCAAAGCAAAAAGTATTAAATACTGGTCTTAAGGTGTTGTACTTAAGCATAAGGAATAAGGTGGATGATCTTGTCGTACAGCTACAGATTGGCAGGTATAATATTGTGGCCATCACTGAGACCTGGCTAAAGGATGCATGTCTCTGGGAGCTGAACGTCCAAGGATACACGGTGTATCGGAAGGATAGGAAGGTAGGCAGAGGGGGAGGCGTGGCTTTATTGGTAAGAAATTATATTAAATCATTAGAAAGAGGTGATATAGGATCGGAAGGTGCAGAATCTTTATGGGTTGAGCTAAGGAATAGCAGGGGTAAAAGGACCCTGATGGCAGTTATTTATAGGCCTCCAAACAGCTGCAGGGATGTGGACTACAAATTACAACTGGAAATAGAAAAGGCTTGTCAGAAGGGCAGTGTTATGATAATTGTAGGGGATTTTAACATGCGAGTAGATTGGAAAAATCAGGTCGGCACTGGATCTCAAGAGAGAGAATTTGTAGAATGTCTGTGAGATGGCTTTTTAGAACAGCTTGTTGTTGAGCCCACTAGGGGGTCGACTGTACTGGATTGGGTATTGTGTAATGAACCGGAGGTGATTGGAGAGATTGAGGTGAAGGAACCCTTAGGAGGCAGTGATCATAACATGATTGAGTTCACTGTGAAATTAGAAAAAGAGAAGCCGAAATCTGATGTGTCAGTGTTTCAGTGGAGTAAAGGAAATTACAGTGGCATGAGAGAGGAACTGGCCAAAGTTGACTGGAAAGAGACACTGGCGGGAAAGACGGCAGAACAGCAGTGGCTGGAGTTTACGCGAAAAATGAGGAATGGTATATTCCAAAAAAGAAGAAATTTTCGAGTGGAAAAAGGATGCAACCGTGGTTGACAAGAGAAGTCAAAGCCAAAGTTAAAGCAAAGGAGAGGGCATACAAGGAAGCAAAAATTAGTGGGAAGACAGAGGATTGGGAAGTTTTTAAAAGCTTACAAAAGGAAACCAAGAAGGTCATTAAGAGAGAAAAGATTAACTATCAAAGGAAACTAGCAAATAATATCAAAGAGGATACTAAAAGCTTTTCCAAGTATATAAAGAGTAAAAGACAGGTGAGAGTAGATATAGGACCGATAGAAAATGATGCTGGAGAAATTGTAATGGGAGATGAGGAGATGGCAGAGGAACTGAACAAGTATTTTGCATCAGTCTTCACTGAGGAAGACAGCAGGATACCGGACACTCAAGGGTGGCAGGGAAGAGAAGTGTGCGCAGTCACAATTACGACAGAGAAAGTACTCAGGAAGTTGAATAGGTTAAAGGTCGATAAATCTCCTGGACCAGAAGGAATGCACCCTCGTGTTCTGAAGGAAGTAGCTGTGGAGATTGCGGAGGCATTAGCGATGATCTTTCAAATGTCAATAGATTCTGGCATGGTTCCGGAAGACTGGAAGATTGCAAATGTCACTCCGTTATTTAAGAAGGGGGCAAGGAAGCAAAAAGGAAATTATAGACCTGTTAGCTTGACGTCGGTGGTTGGGAAGTTGTTGGAGTCGATTGTCAAGGATGAGGTTACAGAGTACCTGGAGGCATATGACAAGATAGGTAGAACTCAGCATGGATTCCTTAAAGGAAAATCCTGCCTGACAAACCTATTACAATTTTTTGAGGAAATTACCAGTAGGCTAGACAAGGGAGATGCAGTGGATGTTGTATATTTGGATTTTCAGAAGGCCTTTGACAAGGTGCCACACATGAGGCTACTTAACAAGATAAGAGCCCATGGAATTACAGAAAAGTTACATACGTGGATAGAGCGTTGGCTGATTGGCAGGAAACAGAGAGTGGGAATAAAGGGATCCTATTCTGGTTGGCTGCCGGTTACCAGTGGTGTTCCACAGGGATCAGTGTTAGGGCCGCTTCTTTTTACATTGTACATCAACGATTTGGATTATGGAATAGATGGCTTTGTGGCTAAATTTGCTGATGATACGAAGATAGGTGGAGGGGCTGGTAGTGCTGAGGAAACAGAGAGTCTGCAGAGAGACTTGGATAGATTGGAAGAATGGGCAGAGAAGTGGCAAATGAAGTACAATGTTGGAAAGTGTATGGTTATGCACTTTGGCAGAAAAAATAAACGGGCAGACTATTATTTAAATGGAGAAAGAATTCAAAGTTCTGAGATGCAACGGGACTTGGGAGTCCTCGTACAGGATTCCCTTAAAGTTAACCTCCAGGTTGAGTCAGTAGTGAAGAAGGCGAATGCAATGTTGGCATTCATTTCTAGAGGAATAGAGTATAGGAGCAGGGATGTGATGTTGAGGTTCTATAAGGCGCTGGTGAGACCTCACTTGGAGTACTGTGGGCAATTTTGGTCTCCTTATTTAAGAAAGGATGTGTTGACGTTGGAGAGGGTACAGAGAAAATTCATGAGAATGATTCCGGGAATGAGAGGGTTAACATATGAGGAACGTTTGTCCGCTCTTGGACTGTATTCCTTGGCGTTTAGAAGAATGAGGGGAGACCTCATAGAAACATTTCGAATGTTAAAAGGCATGGACAGAGTGGATGTGGCAAAGTTGTCTCCCATGATGGGGGAGTCTAGTACGAGAGGGCATGACTTCAGGATTGAAGGGCGCCCTTTCAGAACAGAAATGCGAAGAAATTTTTTTAGTCAGAGGGTGGTGAATCTATGGAATTTGTTTCCACGGGCAGCAGTGGAGGCCAAGTCATTGGGCGTATTTAAGGCAGAGATTGATAGGTATCTGAGTAGCCAGGGCATCAAAGGTTATGGTGAGAAGGCGGGGCAGTGGGACTAAATAGGATAAAATGGATCAGCTCATGATAGAATGGCGGAGCAGACTCGATGGGCCGAATGGCCTACTTCTGCTCCTTTGTCTTATGGTCTTATGGTCTTATGGCCTTTGAAATTACATGTTTACACCTTATCCATGTTGAGTTTGCATAGAGTCAGGAACAGGCCCTTTGGTCAATGGTGTCTGTGCCAACCATGATGCTAATTTAAACTGCACATTTTCCTAAATCTTGGAAAACCCCACAACCCAGATAAAGATAAAGATAATTTATCACTAGTAATTCGAAACGTACTGTGAACTGTGTGGGGTTCTGTGTCAATGACCAACACAGTGTGGGGATTAGTGCTGGGGCATTCCATGAGCATCACCATGATTCGGGCACCAAGAGACTCATTAACCCTGACCCATTTGTCTTTGGAAAGTAGGAGGAAATCCGAGCGCCTGGGGGAAACCTATGTGGTCACAGGGAGAACATACAGACCCCTTGCAGACAACGGTGGGAATCGAACGACGATCAGTGATCACTGGCACCGTAAAGCGATTGAGCCTACTGTTCCGTCACCGTGCTACCTACTCAGTAGTGGTAACTTCACTAGATCAGCCATATCGCTGAAGGAAAGTGGATCTCAGACGTAACTAAAGGTGAGCAATAAATACAGGCCTTCTCGTAACCCATAAGTATATTTAAAATAACAACTATGCTTGGAATATATGCAAAATTCTCAACAGCATGTTATAGGAAACATAACGCCAGGACTGGAAGGAACAGATCATAGAGTCAGAGAATGGTTACTGAACAAGTGTTCATTCTGCCCTTTCTCCATAACCTACACATTTTCCTTTACGATACACTTATCACTTCCCTTTGAAGCCGAAGATGAATCGTGTCTCCACTGTATCTGCAGGAAGCACATTGCCAACTGCCACCACACGCAGAAGCCTTCCCTCACATCGCCCGTAACGTTACTCCTCTTTATGGTATGTACCATCTTTAGCCCTCAAGTCAGACCTGTCGCCATTTTCCCTCAGCCTTCTCTTCCAGTCCCAGCCTTTCCGATCTGTCATTGAGTCATAGAGTCATAGAAAACTACAGTACAGAAACAGGCCCTTTGGCCCATCTAGTCTGTGCCAAATCATTTAAACTGCCTGTCCTCGTAAGTGTCCCTCATTCTAGGAATCGTTCCCATATACCTTCACTGGATGCTCTCTAATACCTTTGCATCCACCAAGGCCTTTTTGCCACTTTCAGTATAGAAGACACAAGTCCCACACCGCCAGGTTCAGGAACAGCTATTACCCTTCAACCATCAGTCTCCTGAACCGGTCTGGATAACTTCACTCACCTCTACGAGTACAGACTCATTTACAAGTCGTGTTCTCAGTATTATTTTTACTTACACAGTTTATCTTCTTTTGTACACTGGCTGTTTGTTAGTCTTTGTGTATAGTTTTTTCATAAATTATATTTCTTTTTTCCTGTAATGTCATGCTCCTGTTATTTATTGCAATTTATTTATATTTTGCATTTGCACAGTTCATTGTCATCTCTGCTCTACTTATCTTTCACTGATCTTGTTTATAGGTACTATTTTATAGATTAGTTGAGTACACCCGAAAATTAATCTTAGGGTTGTACTGTATGTGGTGGGATATATGTACTCGGATAAAAAAAATTACTCTGAACTTTGAACTTTGAAATGCCTGCAAGAAGTTAAGTCTCAGGATGAATGTACTTTGATAATAAATTCACTTTGAACTTTCGTAATGAAGTGACCAGAATTGAACACATTACACCATTTCAGGCCAAAGCAGTTTTTTACACAGGTTCAGCATAACTTTCCTGCTTTACTGGCAGAGCCCAGAATTGTACATGACATATAAATGTATTGTGTTTAAAGAGGGGGTGATTCAGCTACATTCCCAGGTGGGCAAAGCAGCAACAAATGAATCCAGTGTTCTCGAGATAATGAAAGAGGCATTTGGAAAGGTAAAGATATTGGTCTGCGTGTGAC
Organism: Mobula birostris; assembly: GCF_030028105.1. NCBI lineage: Eukaryota > Metazoa > Chordata > Chondrichthyes > Myliobatiformes > Myliobatidae > Mobula > Mobula birostris. The sequence goes on along the minus strand of NC_092373.1, from coordinate 19,212,373 downwards.
AAGTGATGCAAGATATATTTTTCATCAGTCTTCACTGTGGAAGGCACTGGCACTACGCCAGAAATTCAAGAGTGTCGGTGGGCAGAAGTGAGTGTAGTTGCTATTAGTAAGGAGAAGGTGCTTGGGAAGCTGAAAGGTCTGTCAACTGGACCAGATCAACTGTACCCCAGGGTTCTGAAAGAGGGAGCTGAAGAGATTGTGGAGGCATTAGTAATGATCTTTCAAGAATCACTAGATCCTGGAATGGCTCCAGAGGACTGGAAAATTGCAAATGTCACTCCACTCTTTAAGAAGAGAGGGAGGCAGAAGAAATGAAATTATAGGCCAATTAGCCTAACCTCAGTGGTTGGGAAGATGTCAGGGTCCATTATGAGGCTTCATGGTACTTCGAGGCACATGATAAAATAGGTCAAATCCAGCATAGTTTCCTTAGGGGAAATCTTAACTGACATATCTGTTGGAATTCTTTGAGGAAATAACAGGCAGGGTAGACAAAAGAGAGTCAGTGGATTACTCGGATTTGACAAGGTGTCGCACATAAGGCTGCTTAACAAGATAAGATCCTATGGTATTACAGGAAAGATGCTAGCATGGATAGATGATTAACTGACTGACAGGAGGCAGAGAATGGGAATAAAGGGGGCCTATTCTGGTTGGCTGCCGGTGACTAGTGGTGTTCCACAGGGGTCTGTGTTGGGATCGCTTCTTTTTATATTACATGTCAGTGATTTGGATGATAGAATTGATGTGGACACTATGATGATCAGTGGAGGGACAGGTAGTGTTGAGGAATCAGGGAGTCTACAGTAGGACTTAGATAAATTGAGAACCTAATCGAGGTTATTATTTGTTAATTTATTTGTGGTACTATTACTTCATGTGTTGTGTGAGTTATACATACTGTGGTGTGCACCTTGGTCTGGAGGAACGTTGTTTCGATTGGTGGTATACAATAAACTTGATTTGTCATAACAATAAATTACCCCTCACCTTGCTCCAAGTGATCATTAATCCTGTCCAGATCAATATTCCTAAAGGTTTTCCCACTGAGGAGTAGATGGATTGATTTACAGTTGCTGATTTTGTTCTTGCTTCTTTTTCAAAGTAGAAGTAAATTTATAATCAAACTGCATATACGTCACCATATTCTACACCATATTCATTTTCTTGCAGGCATTCACAGTAGAACAAAGAAATACAATAGGATTAGTGAAAAGCTACGCACAAAGGCTCCTAAAGAGCTAATGTGCAAAAAAAATATTAATAGTATATAATTCAATAAATAATATTGAGAACATGAGTTGTAGAGTCCTTGAAAATGATTTCACAGCTCAGTGTTAAGGTGAGTGAAATTATCTACTCTGGCTCAGAAGCCTGAGGGATCCTAAGCCTGGTGGAGTGGGACCCAAGGCTCCTGTACATCCTTCACGATTGCAGCAGCTAGAAGAGAGCCATGACCTCCTTTTTGGAACAAGAGGATGACATTTGTCACTCTCCAGCTCTCTGGCACCATTCTGAAATTGAAAGAATATGGTCAGAGCTTGCAAAATTTCCTCCCCTGCTTCCTTCAAAATCCAAGGATGCTTCCCTCTTAGTCCAGGTGATTTACCTGCTTTAAGATCATCCAACCTTCCCAAAGCCTCTGCATTACCAATTTTTAACATATCCACCGTCTCAGTTATCTCCTTCTTCACGTTTAGGAAGCAATTACTTCCTGGCGAAGACTGATACAAGGTACACACTTACTCTTGGAATTCTTGGACAGGATCTCATTTTTTTATGATGACAGAGAAGTTCAAAGTACATTTATCATCAATATCTTTTTACTATGTACAACCTTGAGATTCGTCTCCTTACAGGCAGCCACAAAACAAAGAAACCTGATAGAACCCACTTTAAAAAAAAATCATCAAACACCCAAAGTGCAGGAAAAAAAACAAATCATGCAAACAATAAAAGAAAGCAACTAAAATTCAGAACTAAAGTTCATGAAAGTGAGTCCACAGCCACGAAACCAGTCACCAGTGCAGCCAGACCGGAAGCCTGTTAGTTGCAGGCCACAGCCTCAGTTCAGCACAGAGATGACTGGACCTCATGGAGAAGTGAGCTGAACACCAGCCTGCCCTTCGTCTCTGACCCCGACACCCTGACCTTTTCAATCTGGCCCAGTGCTTAAATCAGCCAAACCTCAGGTCATTCCTCACTCTCGGTCCTGGGCCCTGTCACTTCAATACGTTCTCAGGCCCGGGCCCTGTCACTTCAATATGTTCTCAGGCCCGGGCCCTGCCACCTCAATTCAGCCCATACCAGACCTTCCCATCTGGCCTGGCACTTCGATTAGCCAAACCTTGGGTTGTTCCTTGCTCTCAGACTGGGGCCCTGCTGCCTCAATATGCTTTCAGGCCAGTTTGATTTGGCCCATACCCAATCTTTCCAATCTGATCCAGAGCTTAAATTGGCTAAACAACGGGTCATTCCTCATTCTCGGGCCCAGGCCCCACTGCCTCAATTTGGTTCGTATGCACCATGACTCAACTATGCCGCGTCTTCCAGGGCTGGTTAGATGCCACTTGGAGTATTGTATTCAGTTCTGATCACCTCATTATAGGAAGGATGTGGATGCTTTGGAGAGGAGTTTTACCAGGATGTGGCCTGAATTAGAGAGCACATCTTATGAAGATAGGTTGAGTGAGCTAGGGCTTTTTGGAGTGAAGGATTTTTGGGCTTTTGTAAGTGACTTGACTCACCTCAACATTGAACTGATTCCACAACCTATGAAATCACTTTCACGGACTCTACAACTCATGTTCTCAATATTATTTATTAAATTACTTACTATTAATATTAATTTTTGCACAATTTGCCTTTTTTTGCAAGATGATAAGAGCCATAGATGGCTAATACGAGAGGGCATAATTTTAAAGTGATTGGATGTCAGAGGTAAATGGATGCATGGAATGTACTGACAGAGGCGGTGGTAGAGGGAGATACATTGGGTAGATTAGAGAGACTCTTATATAGGCTCATGGATAAAAGGAGCTCATGGAGGGCTCTGTGGGAGGGACAGGTGAGATTGATCTTGGAGTAGGTTAATGGGTTGGCCCAAACATCATGGGCTGAAGCGCCTGTACTGTGCCATACTGTTCTATGTTCTGTGTTTTCCAATAACTCTGCTCTATCAATTATTAACAAAACCACTGCCTCAGCTATCTCCTCCTTCACTTTTACTTCGGAAGCAACGTCTTCCTGGTGAAGACTGATACAAGGTACTCATTTTCCCTTAGAATTCTCGGACAGGTTCCTATTTTTTATTATCACATACAGACTCCACTTCTTTCATTATTTTACTTATGTTATTGTAATTTAAAAAATTATTTACATATATGCTTATAGACTATTTCTGGATTCCTATGTATTCTGGCGGCTGATTGTTTTTCTCACTTCCCCTCAGATACCACTGCAAACAGTCTATCTCTCCCACTAATAGTAACCCAATAAAAACACACACAAATCTTTTTTTTTGCTTTATCACTCTCTGTGTAAAAGACACGTCCTCCTTGAACTTACCGCCACTCACCTTAATGCATGTGTTAGATATTTTGGCCCTGGGGAAAAGATACTGGCTGTCTGCTCTATTTATGACTCATAATTTTATAAACCTCTATAAGGTCTTCCCTCAGTCTCCACCATTCCAGAGCAAACAACCCAGCTTAGACCAACATCTTCTTTAAGCACATGCCTTCTAATTCAGGCAGAATCCTGGTAAACATCTTCTGCACCCTCTCCAAAGCCTTTTCAATGATGGAACAACCAGAACTGAATGCAATACTCTCAATGCAGCCGAATCAGAGCTTTCTCAAGCTGCAACATAAATTCCTGACTCATTAATTCGATGACTCAACTGTAAAATGCAAGCATCCCGTATGCCTTCTTTACTGCCCTGTCTGCTTAGCTACTTTCACAGAGCTGTAGACTTGGACCTCAAGATACTTCTGTACATCAGCACTGATAAGGCTTCTTTATATCCAGTAAAAACAGTGCCATGCTGCAAAATCTTGTGTGTCTCGCAAGATGATCCGGGTATTCCCTAACCAGAAAGCTTGGATGAATTATGAGGTCAAGTCCCTTTTGAAGGCTAGAGCTGTGGCTTTTAGGTCCGGGGATACTAGTCGCTACACGGAATCCAGTCATGAACTCCGGAAAGCCATTAAGGGCGCCAAGAGGGAATATCGAACCAAGTTGGAAGCCCAGGCTAACCAGAGGGATGCCAGTAGACAATGGCAGGGTCTAAATAAGATCACTGGGCGCAAAGAAAAGGCTGGGAATATCAATAACTGTGGTGCTTCTCTTCCTGACGAACTTAACGTATTCTACGCAAGATTCGAACAGAAGAGGAGCGTCCCGCTCCCTCCGGATGAACCGGACCTGGTGGCATCGAGATTCATTGTCACCGAGGAGGACGTTAGAAGGGCCTCCCTGAAGATAAGTCCAAGGAAGGCGATGGGCCCAGATGGTGTCCCGGGATGGGTTCTCCGGGCCTGTGCAAGCAAGCTAGCTGGAGGGTTTGCTGACATCTTCAACTGCTCCTTGCTTCAGTCTAAGATCCCCTCATGTTTTAAGAAGGCAACGATAATCCCAGTGCCGAAGAAGAGCAAGGTGGCATGCCTGAATGACTATCAACCTGTGGCTCTGACATCAATTGCTATGAAGTGCTTCGAGCGATTGGTTATGGCACACATCAACCACAGCCTACCAGTCAACCTCAACGCTTTGAAATTCGCCTACCTGAGCAACAGGTCAACGGCAGATGTCATCTCTCTAGCCCTACATTTCTCCTTAGAACACTTGGAGAATAAAGACGCATACGTAAGGCTCCTTTTCATTGACTACAGCTCTGCCTTTTATACCATCTTTCCAAATAAGCTGATTCCTAAGCTCCGGAACCTGGGCCTTAGCACTCAGATCTGCAGCTAGATCTTCAACTTCCTCACAGACAGGACCCAGGCTGTAAATATAGGGGACAAGCTCTCCTCTACAATCACTCTGAGCACTGGTGCCCCACAAGGCTGTGTACTCAGCCCCCTGCTGTACTCACTGTACACCCATGATTGTGTAGCCAAGTTCCCATCAAACTCAATATATAAGTTTGCTGATGACACAACAATTGTAGGCCGTATCTCGGGTAATGATGAGTTTGAGTACAGAGAGGAAATTAAGAACCTGGTCCTTGGACTCAGTTTACACCGCACGCTGTCGGAGCAGTGCTGCCAGGATAATCAAGGACACGACCCATCCAGCCAACACACTTTTCGTCCTTCTTCCCTCCGGGAGAAGGCTCAGGAGCTTGAAGACGCGGACGGCCAGATTTGGGAACAGCTTCTTTCCAACTGTGATAAGACTGCTGAACGGATCCTGACCCGGATCTGGGCCGTACCCTCCAAATATCCGGACCTGCCTCTCAGTTTTTTTGCACTAACTTACTTTCCATTTTTCTATTTTCTATTTATGATTTATAATTTAAAATTTTAATATTTATGAATGTTTACTATTTTTAATATTTTTGATATTTAATATTTGTAATCCAGGGAGTGTGAAGCGCAGAATCAAATATCGCTGTGATGATTGTACGTTCTAGTACCAATTGTTTGGCGACAATAAAGTATAAAGTATAAATCCATCAACATCGTCACTCAGTCTTAGCTGTATTATAAATTCATAAGGATGGTTTGGGAGCAGCATAGGGAGATAGGAGCCTTAGGCCCCACACTACCAGGTTAGGGAACTGTTATCACCTTCCAACCATCAGGCTCCTGAACCAGCATAGGTAACTTCACTCATCTCGACACTGAACTGATTACTGATCATAACCTATGGACTCACTTTCAAGGACTTTGTGTCCCGTGGGAGGTCAAAGACAGGGATTGTTGAGTCCAAGGGTAGAAGACTGATGTCGGAGAGTCCAGACATTGAGGTCTGAAGTTTAATGCCATGGGTCAGCGTGTCCAGAGGTCAAAGGTCTGCGAGTCTGTGAGCCTGCACCAGAATGTTTGGTGGTAGTTATGGGCTGTCCCCAGGCCATCTTTAAGTTGTGTTGGTTGTTAATGCAAACAAGGCATTTTTCTTTATGTTTCAATGCACATATGATAAATAAACGAATCTGAATCTGACATTAACTGTGTATTATTCCTTTATGTTTGATTTCCCATAGTGCAACACCTCACACATGAACAATAAACTTCATCTACCATTCCTCTGCTCATATCTTCTACTGCACTATATCCTGCTGTATCTGTTGGCAATCTTCTGCGCTATCCACAAGGCTACAATGAAGTTATTAATGCATCATCTATGAAGTTACTGGTTCAAAGTTCAAAGTAAATTTGTTATCAAACTACATACAGTATATGTCACCATATACAGCCCTGAGATTCATTTTCTTGTGGGCATACTCAATAATCATGATAGAATCAATGAAAGACCACACCAAGAGGGCAGATAACCAGTGTGCAAAAGACAACAAACTGTGCGAATACAAAAAGAAAGAAAGCGAAATTAATAATAGTAAAAATAAATAAATAAACAATAATTATCAAGAACATAAGATGAAGAGCCCTTGAAAATGAGTTCATATGTTATGGGAACAGCTCAGTGATGGGGCCAGTGAAGCTAAGTAAAGTTATCCCCTCTGGTTCAGGAGCTTGATGGTTGAGGGGTAATAACTGTTGGTGTGAGTCCTGAAGCTCCTGTACCTTCTTCCTGATGGCAGCAGTGAGAAGAGAGCATGGTATGGTCGGTGGGGGTCCCTGATGATGGATGCTACTTCCTTGCGACAACACTCTGTGTAGATGTGCTCAGTGGTGCGGAGGACTGAACCTGTGATGGATCGGGCCTTATCCAGGATTTGCTGTTCAAGGGCACTGGTGTTTTTATTCAAGGCTGTGATGCCTTGAATAAGAGGAATAGATAGAGTGGATAGCCAGCGCCTCTTCCCCAGGGCACCACTGCTCAATACAAGAGGACATGGATTTAAGGTAAGGGGTGGGAAGTTCAAGGGGGATATTAGAGGAAGGTTTTTTACTCAGAGAGTGGTTGGTGCGTGGAATGCACTGCCTGAGTCAGTGGTGGAGGCAGATACACTAGTGAAGTTTAAGAGACTACTAGACAGGTATATGGATGAATTTAAGGTGGGGGCTTATATGGGAGGCAGGATTTGAGGGTCGGCACAACATTGTGGGCCGAAGGGCCTGTACTGTGCTGTACTATTCTATGTATTCTATGCAGCCAGTCAATATACTCTCCACCGCCATGCTGAATCTTCACAAACTCCTAAGGACCTAACCAACACACCATGTTTTCATCAAAGTCATTCATATATATCACAAATAGCAAAGGTCCCAGTACAGATCCCTGCAGAACATTAGTAGCCATGGACCTCCAGCCAGAATATGCCCCATCGACCACTACCCCCCGTCTTCTAAGACTAAGCCAATCCTGAATCATAACGGCTAAGTCAACTTGGATCCCTTGCATCTTAATCTTCTGGTTGAGAGTACCATGAGGGTCCTTGTCAAACATCTCACTAAGATCCATGTGGACAACATCCACAGCTCTACCTTCATCAATCACCTTCGTCACCTCAACTAAAATAATCATTTTTACCAGGATTTTGTTCCTGATGAATGAGATGATCTCAAAGAATCACAATCGGAATCAGGTTTATCATCACTGACATGTGTAAGGAAATGTGTTGTTTTCCGGCTGTAATACATTGCAAACATCAGAAATCCTATAAATTACAATAAAAATAAAATAAAGCAAATAGTGCAAAGTGGAATAGCAAGTTAGTGTTCCTGGGTTCACGGCAGAGAGGAAGAAGCCATTCCTAAAATGCAGAGTGTGTGTCTTCAGGCTCCTGCACCTTCTCCTTCGTGGTAGTAATGGGAAGAGGGCATGTCCCAGATGGTGAGGGCTCTTAATGATGGATGCGGTCTCCTTGAGGCACCACCCTTTGATGGTGTCGAGGCTCGAGCCCGTGTTGGAGCAATGGTGGAGCTACAACGTTCTGCAGCCTCTTTCAGTCCTGTGCACTGTACCAGGCAGTGACGCAACCCGTCAGAATGCTGTCCGTGGTACTTCTGTAGAAACTTGCCAGAGTCTTTAGAGATATACCACATCTCCTCGTAGCTAAGTAGAGTAGCTAGTGTGCCTTCCTCATAAAATTTCAAAACTGAGGGAAGCTCCTGCCCAACAATTCTTTGCAATTAAGTCTACCTTAAACAAACTTATTTACATTTCTTTGACAGTATACAAACATCAGAGTTCCCTTAATTGATCTCTTAAATGCCACTTTCTTTACATCGATATGTTATTTTCATTCATGTTGGTATGTTATTTAGATGCTTATTTCAAAAATTTTATGATGTTTTATGGAAGGCCACACATTCTATTTCTAACAACATGCATTTGCTTTGCCTATTAGTGTACGTGACTATTATCCTCTGACGTCTGATTTGGTAAGAGTACTTCTGGCTAACTAAGAGATGTTAAGCACTTCCACCTTTCAACACAGGTTCTATAATCCCCTCCCTTTTTATTGCCAGGTTCTGCAGGAGGACTGGGACAGATGAGGAGAATGGCAGCTGGATTACAGTATGGTCATGCACTTTAGTAAAAAGAATAAAAGCATAGATTATTTTGTAAACGGGGAGAAAATTCTGAAATCAGATGTGCAAAGTGACATGGGAGTCCTCTTGCAGGATCCTTAAAGGTAACTTGCAGTTTGAATCAGTGGTAAGGAAGGCAAATGCAATCTTAGTGTTTATTTCAAGAGGACTGGAACATAAGAACGTAAGAAATAGGAGCAGGAGTAGGCCATCCGGCCCATCGAGCCTGCCCCGCCATTCAATAAGATCATGGCTGATCTGTCTGTAAGCTCAGCTCCATCTACCTGCCTTTTCCCCACAACCTTGAATTCCCCTACTGTGTAAAACCTATCTAACTCTATCTTAAATATATTCGGTGAAGAAGCCTCAACCACTTCCCTGGGCAGAGAATTCCACAGATTCACCACTCTCTGCGGCAAAACAGTTTCTCCTCATCTTCGTCCTAAATCTTCTCCCCTAAATCTTGAGGCAATGTACAAAACAAAGATATAATGCTGAGGCAATATAAAGCATTGGTCAGACCACACTTGGAGTACTGTGAGTAGTTTCAGGCACCTTATCCAAGAAAGGATGTTCTGGCATTGGAGAGGGTCCACAGGAGGTTCGTGAGAATGATCCTGGGAATGAAAGGGTTAATGTATGAAGACCGTTTGATGGCTCTGGGTCCGTACTTGCTGGAATTTAGGAAAATGAGAGGGGGTGTTCTCATTGAAGCCTAACGAATATTGAAAAGCCTAGGCAGAGGGACGTGGAGAGGATGTTTTCTATAGTGGGGGTGCCGAGGACCAGAGGGCACAGCCTCAGAATAGAAGGACATCCCTTTAGAACCGCGATGAGGAGGAATTCCTTTAGTGCGAAGGTGGTGAATCTGGCCATGGAGGCCAAGTCATTGGCAATGTTTTAAGTGGGGTCTGATACGCTTTTGATTAGTGAGGGTGGGGAGAATGGGGTTGAGAGGGATTGTAATTCAGCCATTATAGAATGGCAGAGTAGACTCAATGGGCTGAATGGCCTAATTCTGCTCCTATCTCCAATGGTCATATGGTCTCTCGGTAATCTTCTGCAGTACTGTCAATTTCTACCATTACATTTATTATCCCAAGCCAGGGGAAGCAGGGAACTGAATCAACACCTCTGGCTCAATGGCTTCTTTCTACTTCATACTGCAGAGAAAGAATAGATAGGTAGTAACTTTTTTCCAGGGTTGAAATTTCTAATACCAGAGGGTATGCATTTAGGGTGGGGAGGGTAATTTTCAAAGGAGATGTGAGGGGCAGGTGTTTTTACACAGAGAGTGATGGGTGCCTGGACTGTGCTGCCTGGGGTGGTGGTAGGGGCAGATACATTAGGGACTTTTAAGAGACGTTTAGATAGGCATATGAATATGGGCAAAATGGAAGGATATCACAAACATGAGAAAACCTGCAGATGCTGGAAATCCAAGCAACCCACACAAGATGCTGGAGGAACTCAGCAGGCCAGGCAGCATCTATGAAAAAGAGTAAACAGTCAACATTTTGGGCCAAGACCCTTCATCAGGACTGGAAAAAAAGACGAGAAGTTAGGGCAAGAAACTGGGGGGAAGGAAGACGCAGGTGGTAGGTGATAGGTGAAACCGGGAGAGAGGAGGGGGTAAAGTAAAGAGCTGCGAAGTTGACTGGTGGAAGAGATAAAGGGCTGAAGAAGGGGGAATCTGACGAGAGAGGACAGAAGGCCATGGAAGAAAGAGAAGGGGGAGGAGATGGACATGTAAGGAGATAAGGTGAGAGAGGGAAATGGGAATGGGGAATGGTGAGGGGGGGGGGAGGGTTTCCATTACTGGAAGTTCGAGAAATCGATGTTCATGCCATCAGGTTAGAGGTTATCCAGACAGAACCTAAGGTGTTGTCCAACCTGATTGTGGCCTTAGAGGAGGCCCTGAACTGAATGGAAATGGGAAGTGGTCATACCGGGAGCATCAGATACAGTAGATGGCCCAAACAGACTCACAGTTGAAGTGTCACCTTATCTGGAAGGACTGTTTGGGGCTCTAAGTGGTAATGAGGGAGGGGGTGTAGGGGCAGGTATGACAGTTGTTCTGCTTGCAGGGATAAGTAGCAGGAGGGAGATGAGTGGGGAGGGATGAATGGAGAAGGGAGGGATCCCTGCGGAAAGCAGAAAGTAGGGGAGAGGGAAAAATGTGCTTGGCGGTGGGATCCCGTTGGAGATGGTGGAAGTTTCAGAGAATTAGATGCTGGATGTGGAGGCTGTGGGTTGGTAGGTGAGGACAAGAGGAACCCTATCCCTGGTGTGAGGGCGGGAGGATGGGGTGAGGGCAGACGTACGTGAAATGGAAGAGATGTGGTTGAGGGCAGCATTGATGGTGGAGGAAGGGAAGACCCTTTCTTCAAAGAAGGAGGACATCTCCTTCATTCTGGAATGAAAGGCTTCATCCTGAGAGCAGATGCAGTGGAGACAGAAGTACTGAGAGAAGGGGATGGCAATTTTACAAGTGACAGGGTGGGAAGAGGTATAGTCGAGGTAGCTGTGAGATTCCGTGGGTTTATAATAGACATCAGTAGATAAGCTGTCTCCAGAGAAAGAGACAGAGAGATTGAGAAAAGGGAGGGAGGTTTTGGAAATGGACCAAGTAAACTTGAGGGGAGGTTGGAGGCAAAGTTGATGAAGTCGATGAGCTCAGCATGGGTGCAGGAAGGAGTATCAAAGCAGTTGTTGATGGAACGTTGGATAAGTTGGGGAGTGATACATAGACTTTGTAGGTTTGAAACATAGACAGTTCCATGTAGCCAACAAAAAGGCAGGCATAGCTGGGACCCATGCGAGTGCCCATGGCTACACTTTTTATTTGAAGGAATTGGGAGGAGCCGAAGGAGAAATTATTGAGAGTGAGGACCAGTTCTGCCAGACACAGGGAAGTGGTGGAGGAGGGTAACAGGTTTGGTCTGTTGTCTAGAAAGAAGTGGAGAGGTTTAAAGCCCTCCTGATGGGGGATGATGGTGTATAGGGACTGAACATCCATCCTGAAAATGAGACAATTAGGTCCAGGGAACTTGTGGTAATTGAAAGATCCAAACCGTGTGAAGAGTCTAGATACTGGTAGGAAGGGACTGAACCAGAGGGGATAAAACAAAGTCATGGTATGCAGATATAAGTTCAGTGCGGCAGGATAAGCAGAAACAATGGGTCTACCTGGAGAGGCAGGTTTGTGGATCCTGGGTAGGAGACAGAAACAGGAGGTGCGGGGTGAGGGAACTGTGAGGTTGGTGGCAGTGGATGGGAAATCCTCAGAACGAATAAGGTTGGTGATGGTGTGGGAAACAATGGCCTGGTGCTCTTCAGTGGGGTCCTGTTCGAAGAGTAGGTAAGAGGAAGTGTCTGACAGTTGTCATCTGGCCTCAGTCAGTCCGCCAGACTACTAAGCACCCCCTTTCCTGCGGGTTTGATGGTGAGATTAGGATTAATGCGGAGAGAGTGGAGAGCAGTGTGTTCGGAAGGAGTGAGGTTAGAATTTGATTGAGGAGTGGTAAAGTCGAGATGGAGATACGGACATTGTGTAGGCACCAAGTATTAGTTTAGCTGGCCATTTAAGTATTAATTTAATTGGTTTGACACAACCTTGTGGGCTGAAGGGCTTGTTCCTGTGCTGTACAGGGCTATGTTCTATATTTACTAGGTAATCTCAATGTCAAATAATCAAAGGTGAGGGGGTTAATTGGAATATTGCTACAATATGGTGCTATTTTAACTGTGTGGTTTGACACTCTGCTTGTATCATCTGCCCGGACAGACCTTGGAGCTTTATGTTGCAGCTTTATGAAACTCTGGTCAGGCCACATCAGGAGCATAGCGCACAGTTCCGGTCACCCCACTATAGGGAGGATGTTGGGTCTTTGGAGAGGGCGCAGAAGGGGCTTACCAGGAGGCTGCCTGGATTAGAGCGCATGTGCTAAACGAAGAGGCTGGACAAACTCGTTTTCTCTGGAGAAGTAGATGCTGAGAGGAGATCTTTTAAAGTCTGTCACGAGCCTTGTGGCCCATCAAGAGGCCGGTGTTTATGCCGGTTTCCATGGCGTGAAGCAACTGAGAGTACAAGACTCCCCCCCCCCCGGATAGGACGCCAGTCTATCGTGAGGTTAACCCTCAATTGCCAATACCCATTCTCAGCTGGGTAGACTGGAGTTTTGTGTGGTTAAGTGCCTTGCTCAAGGACACACTCGCTGCCCCGGCTGAGGCTTGAACCCACGACCTTCAGATTGCTAGTCCAATGCCCTAACCACTTGGCCACGCGCCACACTTGAGAGGAGTTTTGATAGAGGTTTATAAGATTATGAGCGGCATAGGTAGACAGACAGTATCTTTTTCTCAGGGTTGAAAATGTCTAATACCATTTAAGATAAGGGCGGGTAAGTTCAAAGGAGACGTGAGGGGAATTTTGCTTACACGTAGAGTGATGGGTGTCTGGAACGCATTGCCTGGGGTGGTGGTAGAGGCAGAAACATTCGGGGCTTTTAAGAGACATTTAGATAGGCACATGAATGTGAGGAAAATGGAAGAATATGAACTTTGTGTAGGCAGAAGAGATTAGTTGGCCATTTGATTACTAATTTTATTGGTTTGGCACAACATTGTGAGCCGAAGGGCCTGTTCCTATGCTGTACTCTTCTATGTTAGATGTTCTACATCTTTACATGATTCTATGAATATATGAACCAAGGTTAAATGTATCCATGGGTGTATTTATTCAGATTACTCCATGCAGTTCAAAGGCTGTTGAGAAATCGATCAATAATAACAGCTCCTCTCTGACAATCATCACAGGCACACCTCAGGGATGCATGCTAAGCCCACTGCTCTACCCTCTCTACACCCAGGTTTGCGTGGTGAGGCACAGCTGAAATGCCATCTATAAATTCACCGATGACACAACTGCTGTTGGCAGAGTCTCAGATGGTGACGTGGAGGCGTACAGGAGTACGATAGATCAGCTGGTCGAGTGGTGTCACGCAGCAACCTCGCACTCAGTGTCAGTAAGCCCAAGGAATTGGTTGTGGACTTCAGGAAGGGGAAGTCAAGGGAACATATACCAGTCCTCACCCATGGGTCAGCAGTGGAAAGCGTGAACAGTTTCAAGTTCCTCGGTGTCAACGTCTCAGAGGATCTTTCCTGGATTCAGCACCTCAGAGGATCTTTCATGATGCAACACATTGATACAATCACAAAGATGGTAAGTCAGTGAAAGTAAACACAAGAGATTCTGCAGATGCTGGAAATCCAGAGAAGCACAAACAAAATGCTGGAAGAACACAGCAGGTCAGGTAACCTCTGTGGAAATGAATAAACAATCAACATTTCAGGCTGAGATCCTTCTGCAGGACTGGAAAGGAAGGGGAAAGAAGGCAGAATAAGAAAGTGGGGAGAGGAGTAGGAGTACAAGCCAAAAGGTGATAGGTGAAACCAGGTGAGCGGGGATGAAGTAAGAAGCTGGTAATAGGTGGAAAAGATAGAGGGTTGGAGAAGAAGGAATCTGATAAGAGAGAAGAGTTGTCCATGGGATAAAGGGAAGGAGGAGGGTCACCAAAGGGAAGTGATAGGCAGGTGAGGAGAAGAGAAAAGCGGGGAGCTAGAATGAGGAAAATAAGAAGAGGAAAGGGGGAGGGAGGATAATTATCAGAAGTTCAGAAGGCTAACTAGAGGCTACCCAGATAGAATATGAGGTGTTCGTCTTCCAACCTGAAAGTGGCCTCACTGTGGCAGTAGAGGAGACTATGGACGGGGGAAATCCTGCTTGTAGCGAAGGTGCACAACAGTGGACGCTCAAGCTATGTCACCAGCGTAGAGGAGGCCACATAGGGAGCATGGGACTTTGTTGATGACAGGTGAAGTGTTGCCTCACCTGGAAGGACTGTTTGCGGCCTTCAGTGGAGGTGACAGAGGAGGTGAATGGGCAGGACTAAGTGGCAGGAGGGAGATTAGTGGAGTGTGACTAATAAACTTGACTCGAAGCTGGAATATACCTACTTTAGTAAGGTAAGATGCTGCTTGTTGCTATGACACTCCACTAGGTTCCCCTCTAAAATCTGCAAAGTTGGTGAGCATCAGGTTTCTGTGATACATCAATTTTCCAGTCAGAAAAGCACACATCCACCATTCCCCCTGCCTCCTACCACCCAACCAATTTTGGATCTAGTTCCCTAACACACCTCTGATCTCTTAAGCTCTAACCTTCTGGACTACCCCGCAATGTGGGACTTTGTTAAAAGCCTTAACCAAGGAAGCATGTTAATGTGCTGAGAGCCATTTAGAGAAGCTTTTCGAGACTGATACCCGGAATGGCCGGGGTTGTCTTACAAGAAAAGGTTGGCCAGATTGAGGCTTGTATCCACTGGGATATAGTGAAATTTCTGTGAGGTCTTCATTTGGAGAGGTTGTTCCCTCAAGTGGGAGAGTCCAACACTATGAGTCTCTATATATGAGTGCTCACCCATATGAGACGAAACTGCGCTGTTTTCTCCCAAAGGGCCATGAATCTTTGAAACTCTCCCTCAGAGACTGGCGAAAACAGAGCGTTTTGAAATTTGAATGCAGATTCCTGATAAGCAAGCTTGACTAGTGGTGAAAGGTTAATAGGAGTAGGTGCGGATTACAGAGATGAAGTTACAGTCGTGTCTGCTCTGATGTCATTAAGTGATAGAACAGGAGGAAGGCCTGTTCCTGCCCCTCATTTGTTTTCTCATATGATGGAAATGCATGTCTTTTTATCCTCCTAGAACAGGTTTTGGAACTGACAACTATTCGTTTCAGAGACTGGATGAGAAGTCAGCAGGTTTACTGCTGTTAGCCAACACCACTGGGCAGCAAGTTGTTATTCTGACAGGCTGTGATGGTTTTGAATGGGGGCAATCACAGGATCATACAATGACACTGTATGGAAGGAGACTATTCAGATTCAGATTCACTTTTAGGTTTATTTATCAATGTACATCAAAACATGTAGTTGGTGTTAATGACCAGCACATACCTCCAATCCTGGGACCCAAGGTCCTGGGGGAGCTCACCAGCCTGGTTGGCCTCCAGCCCTCATCCTCACTGGTCTTTGACCACAGTGCTTGCCGGCCCAAAATCCATCCACTGAAGTCCTTCATTGCACATCCTCCTCGATGGCCTTCGAAGAAGGAACACGGAGCAAAGGCCTAGACTGCATCCTAACCTACAACTGCCCCATATCCCTGTCCCTAAACCCTAACCTGACCTCCAGCCGATGTTCCCTCTAGTTTTATTTTACAGCTGTCCTGGTCAACCATTGCTCTGAGCAGGAAATTTTTTACACAGCCTGAAAACTGCACGGCACTTTAAATCGACATTATAAAAAAGAAAATTCCAGCTGCATGACAACAAAGGTTGTCTGCACGGGAGCATTTCAGTTACCGTGCTGCCACACACCACACAGCTTAGAGGGAATAGAGCCCTTCACTCCAATATCTGTCCCCAAAATCATCCCTACAGGCCTAAAAGAACAGCTAAGTCTGAGCCACCACATCAGATCATCGTGCCTCTGCTGACACGTCGAAAGGACCTGCTAATCAGTCCTCTTCTCATTTACTTTGTCCCAAAGTCCCTGCCAGCATTTCCCCTTTTGAGTGCTAGTTAATTCTCTACTGAAAGTCAAGGTTCTCGCCAAATATGCCACTCAGTTCCCCCTTTCACTTTGTGAATCAGTGGGTGTAGATGTTGCTTCAGTTAAACATTGAAATTCACAAACATGAACTGCGACCGAAGGCTGAGGTGGTGTATTGGCATCCGCACTGGACTTCGAGGCGAGTGATCTTGGGTTCGAATCCGGCCGGCACCTTGCACGCTTTCCATCCGTGCTGGGTTGTGCGTCGAGCTAGCAACTCAGCCTCATAAAAAAACAGATGAAACGTTAAAGAAACAGCCTGCCCGATGCGCCACAAGGTGCAGTGAGGAACAGCATAAGGCTGAAGAAGCTACTCCAGACAGACAAGAATGGAAACAGAGTGCAAACTAATCCCTACCTCCCTCTAACCGGGCTGTTCCTAGAACCCCCTCAAGTTATGAAATAAGTATAATTCAGTCTCCAAGACTAGATGCTCAATGGAAGTACAATTGGAAGGACACAGTTTCAGAATAGGAGCTATTTAAGATAGAGTCAATGACTATAACTGTATACAAAGGGAAATTTTGTAAAAATATATTAACCTCAGAAAAATGTCAATACTTGCATTTGGGTATATTCAAAGTTGGTGAAGTGACTACAACAGAAAGAGGACAAAGATGCATAAATTCTTTTCAGTCTTCCAGCCGGGTACAGGTGTCGACTTTAACTGACGTTTCGGTGACAAACTCTGTCACCTTCATCAAGATGAAGCCCAAGAAGAGCTTACGTGTCATATATGCCAGGAAAGCACCAGATCCTTTTTCAAAGTACAACGATAGTTCAAAGGTTCAAAGGTTTAATGGTGCATTTGATATCAGCGACTGCATACAGTATACAACCTGAAACGCTTCCTCTTCACAGACATCCACAAAACAAGAACACCACAGAATCAATGATAGAAACATCACTCAACTGATTGCGAGTGTGAAAGGATTGGATTGATGTGTAAGCATGAAGCAAATTGAATCTATATCCTCTATGCTTCAATCACAGGTCACTAATTGAAACGTAGTCAAAGTCAAGTTTATTGTCACAAACGCAACCACAAGGAAATCTGCAGATGCTGGAATTTCAAGCAATACACATAAAAGTTGCTGGTAAATGCAGCAGGCCAGGCAGCATCTCTAGGAAGAGGTACTGTCGACATTTCGGGCTGAGACCCTTCGTCAGGACTAACTGAAAGAAGAGCTAGTAAGAGATTTGAAAGTGGAAGGGGGAGGGGGAGATCCGAAATGATAGGAGAAGACAGGAGGGGGAGGGATGGAGCTAAGAGCTGGACAGTTGATTGGCAAAAGGGATATGAGAGGATCATGGGACAGGAGGCCCAGGGAGAAGAAAAGCGGGGGGGGAACCAGAGGATGGGCAAGGGGTATAGTGAGAGAGACAGAGGGAGAAAATGGAGAGACAGAAAAAGAATGTGTGTATATAAAGAAATAACGGATGGGGTACGAGGGGGAGGTGGGGCATTAGTGGAAGTTTGAGAAGTCAATATTCATGCCATCAGGTTGGAGGCTACCCAGACGGAATATAAGGTGTTTTTCCTCCAACCTGTCCGCCAGAGAAAGCAGGATCACCCAGTGGCCACACATTTTAATTCCACGTCCCATTCCCATTCTGACATGTCTATCCACGGCCTCCTCTACTGTAAAGATGAAGCCACACTCAGGTTGGAGGAACAACAACTTCCGCTAGTGCCCCACCTCCCCCTCATACCCCATCTGTTATTTCTTTATATACACACATTCTTTCTCTCTCTCTCCTTTTTCTCCCTCTGTCCCTCTCACTATACCCCTTGCCCATCCTCTGGGCTTTTATCCCCCCTCCCCCTTTTCCTTCTCCCTGGGCCTCCTGTCCCATGATCCCCTCATATCCCTTTTGCCACTCAACTGTCCAGCTCTTGGCTCCATCCCTCCCCCTCCTGTCTTCTCCTATCATTTTGGATCTCCCCCTTCCCCCCTCCCACTTTCAAGTCTCTTACTGGCTCTTTTTTCAGTTAGTCCCGACGAAGGGTCTCAGCCTGAAACGTCAACTGTGTCACAATGGGAGCAAGGGTGGACCCAAATGCAAGACACATCTTGTGAGGTTAATTAGATTTAGTTTATTGTTCGATACCAGGAGAGCAAGGCAGGAGCAGGAATAGTGAACTGGACAATAACTCAGGACTACGACTAGGCTTGGACTAAGGATCTGGGGTAGGACTCGGAATCGGTTCCCAGAACTAGAGGCCACATGAAGAGGCTACGGTGTGGACTCCGAGCCAGGGACTGGGCAAGGAACCAGTACCTGGATCTTGCCCCGGGCTCGGACCCCAGAACCAGGCATGGACATGACATGGGCTAGGGAGAGGAGGAACATGGAAAACGGAGTCTCGGTCTCGGGAGAGCAGGTACATGGAACCATGGACACATACACAGAGCACAGAGTCGGGACCCCTCCTTGGGTACAGGACATAGGGCCAGGACTCGTGTCCCCCTGCGGGGCAATGGCAAGACAGCCTGACTTACCCCACGGAGGCGAAGACCAGACAAGACAAGACATGACCCCCTGCGGGGCAACGGCAAGATGGCCTGACTTACCCCACGGAGGCGAGGACAAGACAAGACCAACAAGAAAGAACACCAGACAGTACCTATCTAGCTCCGGCGATAGAACTAGACCGAAGTGCAGGCGAGGGCTGCAGATGAGGGCTAGAGGTGAGAGGGGCAGAGAAGGGATTCAGTCGGGGGGGGTAGGACAGGAATCACAGACTGCCAGGGCCAGGACTCCACTTGGAACTTGGAAGCCGCCAGGGTCAGGACTTGACTTGGAGCCTCCGGGTAGTGGCGAGCTCTCGACTCGGCCCGGGAACAGTAGACAGCGGTTCTTGATTCCCTCCGGCACGTTAACTGACGGACCCACCTCGGTGAGGAAACTTTGCAGGCTCTCTTTGGCGAGGTAACTTGACAGGGTTGCTGTGGTGAGGAAAGGCGAATTACCGGCACTCGCTTCGGCAGAGACTAGGCTTGTTCTGGCCAGATGACATTGGCACGCCGTACCTTTGGTGACTTTGCAATCGCTCTCGCGCCGAACAGCTGAAAGCCGGAGACTATAAACTACCAGTTCAGCCGAGAGTAAATTGCCTCTAATCACCAAGGCCGAGGGACACGGGAAAGCAGGGAACCAAAGGGAAACAGGGAGTCAACGGTCCAGATCGTAACACAAATGAAGTAAATTTAAAGAGACCCCGATCCGGACCATGACAGACTGTACCTCGTCCTAGAGAAGCTGCCTGGCCTGCTGTGTTCACCAGTAACTTTTATGTGTGTTTACTGTCACAAGTACATGTTTGCAAGATATAATGAAAATCTTATTTGCAGCAGCATCACAGACACTATATATATGCAGCATTCACAAGAAACTTAGTTCAAAGTTTCAAGTAAATTTATTATCAAAGTACATATATATCGCCATATACAACCCTGAGATTCATTTTCATCCATAATAGAATAATAACCATAATAGAATCATGAAAGACCACACTAACTTGAGCGCAAAAGACAACAACTGTGCAAATACAAAAAGAAAGAACGAATAATAACAAATAAATAAGAAATAAATATCAAGAACATGAGATGAAGGGTCTATGAAAGTGAGTCCATAGGTTGTGGGAACATCTCAATGACAGACAAGTGAAGTTGAGTGAAGCTATCTCTTTTGGTTGAAGAAACTGATGGTTGAGGGGTAATAACTGTTCCTGAACCTGATGGCATGAGCCTTGAGGCTCCTGTACCTTCTTCCTGATGGCAGCAGCAAAAGAGCATGTCCTGGGTGGTGGGGGTCCCTGATGATGGATGCTGCTTTCATGCAACAATGCTTCATATAGATGTGCTCAATGGTGGGGAGGGCTTTACCGACGATGGTACTGAATGCTGAGCTGTACTCAATAAACAGCATCCTGATGTACGCATCTTTGCTGTCCAGATGTTCCAGGGTTGAGACAAGAGCAGGTGAGATGGCATCTGCTGCAGGCCTGTTACTCTGGTAGGCAAATTGGAGCAGATCCAAATTGGTTCTCAAGCAGGAGTTGATATGTTTCAACATCAACCTCTCAAAACACTTCATCACTGTGGATGTAAGTGCTACTGGATGATAGTTATCAAGGCAGGTTACTGTGTTCTTCTTAGGCACTGATGTAATTGAAGCCTCCTTGAAGCAGGTCTGTACCTCAGACTGCCAAAGTGAGAGGCTAAAGATCTCGGTGATTGCTCCAGCCAGTTGATCAGCACAGGTTTTTAGTAGGAGGCCAGGTATCCCGTCTGGGTCAGATGCTTTTTGTGGGTTTACCCTCCTGAAGGCTGCACACACGTTGTTCTTAGAGATTGAAGTCACAGGGTCGTCAGGAGCCGTGGGAGTCTGTGATGGTTTCTCCATGTTTTGATGGTCAAAGCAAGGATAGAAAGCATTGAGTTCATCTGGAAGTGAAGGCCTGTTGTCACCTTGATTTTACTTTATTGAGGTGAAAGTATTTAAGCCCTGCCACAACCATTGAGCATCCAAATATAAATTAAACATAAGTCATGCACAATTTATACATGAGAACTAGAACCGAAAATATCCAAGTCAGTGTCTATTGGTCAAAGCGGCTCTAGTATGCTAAACTGCAGTGGCTAGATTTCTCTGGTTGGTTCAAGAAGTGGTTGAAGGGGAACATGAGGGGGATCTTCTTTACTCAGAGAGTGGTAGCTGTGTGGAACGAGCTTCCAGCAGAAGTGGTTGAGGCAGGTTCGATGTTGTCGTTTAAAGTTAAACTGGACAGCTATATGGACAGGAAAGGAATGAAGGGTTATGGGCTGAGTGCAGGTCAGTGTGACTAGGTGAGAGGTAAGAGTTCGGCATGGACTAGAAGGGCTGAGATGGCCTGTTTCCCTGCTGTAATTGTTATATGGTTATATAAGGAAAGTAGCTGTTCTAGAACCAGGTGGTGAGGGAGTTCAGGCTTCTGTACCTTTTGCAAGATGGTAGCTGTGAGAAGATGCATGGTCTGGATGGTGGAGTCTTTGATGATATATGTTGACGCAGCACCTCCAGAAGATACTACCAATGGTGGGAGGAATGTGCCTGGGATGTACTTCAAGGATTCAAGGACTCAAAATTGCTTATTGTCATTTTCTATACGCTATTGTAAAGGAGAACAAACTAATTGTTATTCTAGATCTGATGCAGAACAAAATGAGAACACAAAAGATAAGGAATGCAACAATAATAATAAATAACACAATAAATATAAATATAGAGGATAGCTTACATACCTGTACATTGTGGCCAGAGCAACAGCCAATCAATCAGAACAAAGAGTCGGACCGATATAAACACGAGCACTTGGCAGAAACGACACTCGTTTGTGCTCCAATGATGTCACCTCGACTGGTGATGAAACATTTGCATCTTAACCTCCTGGCTCAGCGAACAACCCTGCAAACGTAGATTGATTGTATGTTAATAAAGTGATGCTTGGCATAGGAGTGCCTCTACATAAGGTGACTGACAGAAATAATGAGGTAGCGGTGGTTGCGGGTTTAGTGGGTGGAGCTCATCTGCCTTACTGCTTGGAGAAAGTAAGTGTTTCTGAGTCTAGTGATTCTGGAGCGGATGTAAGTAGCCTCCTCCCTGATGGGAGTGAGACAAACAGTCCATGAGCAGGCTGGGTGGGATCCTTCATAATGTCACTAGCCCTTTTTTGGCACCTTTCTGTTAATACATCTTTGATGACAGGTAGACAGGTGTCAGTGATGCATTGCACGGTTGTGCCTACACATTTTAGAGCCTTCTGTCCGCCACAGTGTTGTCTCCGTACCAAGCAGTGACACCACTGATCTTCATGTCACCTGCTAAAGTACTAACCCGCCTTTCCACTTCGTCATCCAAGTCATTTATAAAGATCACAAGGAGCTTGGCTGAGATGTGGCAGATGGAGTTCAATCTGCAAAAGTGTGAAGTAACGCACCTTGTAAAGTCAAACTTGAAGGCAGAATATAGGGTGAAAAGCAGATTCTTAGGAGTGTGGAGGAACAGAAGGATCTTGAGGACTATGTCCACAGATGCCTCACAGTTGCTGCACAAGCTGATAGGATGGTTAAGAAGGTATTCGCAAGAGAAACGATCAGCAGCCAACATAAATTAGAAAATAAAAATATTCTATGCCATACTTAGTTACTTTAATACTGGCCATTGTGCTGCTGGTAATTAGAGCAGCAATGAAGATCTTCCATCTCTGGTGGTGTTCAGGGTTTCCTTCATCATGTCAGTAGTTTCCTCTCAGTTTTCACAACTGTCATGCAAGTCTCAGGTGTAGTCTCAGGAATACCACTGCACTCAGATGTAAAAGGATTTTTCATTGCTCTTTCCATAACATTTTTTTTTAAATCCCTGAGCAGAACTTCTGAACCTGGAGAACCAGTCAACCACTCTTATTCTGTCCTCTAACCTTTGACCTTTTTGGCATGGTGACCTTATCAAGAGCCAAAGCATAAAGCTCTGACTCCAGCCAACATATCTCTCCGGGTCATTGAGGCACACAAGCCTCCAAACCACAACAAGGTTGTGGTCCTCTTGGAGGACAATAGCCATATGAGGAGGAAATTCCTCTTCCAGAGGATTGTGAATCTTTGGAGCTCACTTGGCCTGAGAATGGATTGTGAATACTCAAGGTCGAGTAGATAGACTTTTGATCAGAAGGAAGTCAATCAAAGATTGTGGATGCCTGATAGGAAAGTATAGCTGAGACCAGGATCAGATCTGCCATGCTCTCATTAAATGGTGGAGTATACTCTCGGGGAACATTTAACATATTTGTCCTCCTGTTCCTTATTTCCTTAAAGTATTGGCCATTATGCTGAAGGATGCTGCAAAATGCTGGACTGCATTAATGATCTTCATGTGTGCTATCTTAAGAGACATGAAGATAATGACAGCTGTCCACCATGTCCTTCCCATTGGGGAAATAAGGAAAAAAACCTGTGATTTTACAATTTATAAAATACAAGTCAGAGTTTTGCTGTGCACCGAGATTATTTGTTTCCAAGTTCTGTTTACTGATCTCTACTGGTTGCATCAGCTGGCTGATATACTCGTTAATGAAGCCACAACATAATTAAAACATCGTTCTGTTTCTCTGCGATTTGTTTTGATCTGCAGTGGTCAATGACCTGCAGTAATTCTGTTAGCCCATGAATGCATCCAGGTGCAAGAGAAGGCAAAAATAACTCTCCTAACGCAAGCAAACTCTGGTATGAGGTGGTGCATCTGCTGTGACACTTCCCAGGCCCCGCTCAGTTATCCACTGGATCCATATTGGCTTACTTGCTTACGTACTCACCACCCATTACACCACTGGCTTTTAGAACAGCAATGAAGGTCCTCCATCTCTGGTGATGTTCAGAGCTTCCTTCATTGTGTCAGTAGCTTCCCCTCAGTTTTCACCTGTACTCTTTGATCTGTTTGGTATGGGTGATCTGACCAGGAGCCAAAGCACAAAGCCCTGACTCCAGCCAACATAGATCACCGAGTTATTGAGGCATGCAAGCCTGCGGTCCACAACATGGTTGTGGTCCTCTTGGAGGTCTATATCCATAAGAGGAGGAAGTTCTTCTTTCAGAAGATTTCAGTCATTCAGGTCCCAGGTGGAGACTCAGGAATACAGTCGCACTCAGATGTAGAAGGATTCCTTCAGTAACAATATTGTTTTACCAGTTGGGGTTGTTAGCCCCGAACCTGAACCAGCAGTGGACTGCTGCACCACTCTTACTCTGTACTCTACCCTTTGACCTGTTTGGCATGAGTGACCCTACCAAGAACCGAAACATAAACCTCTGACTCTGGCCAACATTGCTCTCTGGGTTGTTGAGACACGTAGGCCTCCAAACAATGACAAGGTTGCTGTCCTCGTGGAGGATATTGGTTTAACAATTGTAGAATTATGATTTTATAAGGTAAACTATTCTATTGTTATTCCAAATGCTTCCTTCTCCAAGGGTCATCTCCTTGTCGTGGTGGAAATGATTGTGAGTTCCTGAGATCCCAAAAGCAATGCCACCAGGAACTTTGCTCCTGTAGGGTCGTTCATGGCAGCAAGGTCAAGGGGGAGGTTCCAGGCAAAGAGCGATCCAACCAAGACCTCACCGGAGGAGCTGGTGGAAGATGATGACAGACCACAACGGCAGTGAAGGCAGTGAGGGGTCCCCAGTCATCTTGCATTCCATGCCGCTGGACCCTCATACCGATCTGTCAAGGACCATGTTGTAGCTGCCTATGCACCAGCCTCCCAACATTAAATAAAGTTACACAGAATTTCTCTATTAACACCAGAGGAGAACATCATATGCAACTTCAATGATTGCACTACTGTCAAACACTTCATTGGGAAACCTTGCAAAATGGCCCTCACTAAAGTTGTGTCTGCTGTTTCAAATAGAGGGGTAAATGTCCCGATGAAAGGTCTCGATCCGAAATGTTACCTGTTCATTTCCTTGTACAGATGCTGCTTGACCTGTGGCAGTAGGAAAGTTCAAAGTCCAAAGGACATATTAATGTACATGTCACCACATACAACCCTGAGATTCCCCTTCTGCAGGCATACTTAGCAAATCTATAGAACAGTAACTGTAAACAGGATCAATGAACAACAACTGTGCAAATGCAGACAGAAATAAATAGCAATAAATAACAAGCATGAAATAAAAAGATAAAGAGTCCTTAAAGTGGGCCCTTTGGTTGTGGGAACACAAGAAGTAGAATCAGATGGTTATGTACTATTTGTGGAGAGAGACTGTTTTACGTGGGGGACCTCATATTAGAACAAATCACTTTACTTCTCTCACTACAGATGTGGACAGACCCAGCTGAATATTTCCAAAATGTTTCTGTTTTTAAGAAATCACTTAGTAATATCTTCAGATTTTCATTGAATACATCACCCATAGCATTTTGGGGCTATGCCTTGTCTGGACTGATTTGTCTTCATTGGGACTGTCAAACTTTTCAGTAAACATGTCCATTACATGGTGAAAAAACAGTTACTTTCCCCAAGCAGCAAGGCTGATCAATTCCTCCACACACTAACTCCACCACTACTTTAATATTTCCTATCAGTCAATTTATTTACAGCCCAGTGTCACTTTATAGACATACAATCAATCTCTGTATATAAGATATCTTATGTTTTATATTTATGTTGTGTTTTTATTATTATTGTGTTCTTTATCTTTTGTGCTGCATCAGATCTGGAGTAACAATTATTTCATTCTCCTTACACTTGTGTACAGTAAGTGACATTAGACAGTATTGATCTTGAATTAGAGTCTGACAGATGCAGACCACGATGTAAACCTTTAGACTGCAAATACTCGGTGACCGCCTTATTAGGTACACCTGCACGTAAATGCATATATCTAATCAGCCAATCACGTGGCAACAACTCAATGCATAAAAGCATACAGATGTGGTCAAGAGGTTCATCAGAATGGGGAAGAAATGTGATCTAAGTGACTTTGACCATGGAATGATTGTTGGTGCCAGACGGGGTGGTTTGAGTATCTCAGAAACTGCTGATATCCTGGCGTTTTCCTGTACTATAGTCTCTAAAGTTTACAGAGAATGGCGTGAAAAACAAAAAACATCCAGTGAGTGGCAGTTCTGTGGGCGAAGATGAATTATTAATGAGCGAGGTCAGGGGAGAATAGCCAGACTGGTTTAAGCTGACAGAACGGTGACAGTAACTCAAATAACCACACATTACGACAGTGGTGTGCAGAAGAGCATCTCTGAATGCACATGTTGAACCTTGAAATGGATGGGCTACAGCAGCAGAAGACCATGAATATAGTCTCCAATAAACTGGCCACTGAGTGTATTTCAACCTTTGCTTGATCAAAAGTAGGCAAAAAGGAGCAAAAGATATTAGACAACAATATTATACAAATTATAATGAGCAACTTCTGTTGAAACAATCAAATGAACTGCAGCTTACGTCCAGTGGCATGTTTGTTCTCAAATTTTGTCAAAGGTTTACTGGTACTGAAAGCAGAACAAATTCATTGGCATATTTATCAAGAATAGGGAAGGAAAAACCTAAGTACACCTCTGCATTGACTCACGATATGGGGAATGGTATTTAATGTCCAGACAACAAGGGAATGACTTCTCGTTAATAAGTACCTACAACTAAATTATCAATTCTAATGTGATAATGTCTGTTTATTTGACTGAAATTCATGTATTAAAATGATTTAATGCCATTAGGTATATACCTTTCTTTCAACAGCCAACTTAAAGCAGATCTCATTGAAACCTATCGAATGTTGAAAGGCCTCGATATGGAGAGGATGTTTCCTATGGTGGGAGAGCCTAAGACCAGAGGACACAGCCTCAGAATACAGGGGCCTCCTTGTAGAACAGAAATGAGGAGGGATTTCTTTAGCCGGAGAGTGGTGAATCTGTGGAATTCATTGCCGTTGGGGGCTGTGGAGGCCAAGTCATTGGGTATATTTAAGGCAGAGCTTGATAGCTTTGTGGTTAGTCAGGGCATGAGGGGAGATGAGGAGAAGGCAGGAGATTGGGGCTCAGAAGGAAATGGATCAGCCATGATGAAATGGAGGAACAGCCTTGATGGGCCAAATGGCCAAATTACGCTCCTATATCGTATAGTCTAAAGAATCAAAATATAGAAAGCAAAGAGCGGGCTGTCTGGCCTGGTGACATCACCAACGTAGGATCCAGAATTGGACTCTGGATGTGAACTGGCATCAGTATTTGCACTTAATTCAATCCATCTGTACTGGAAGGTTCTTGTTTTTAGCAGAGGGGAGGAATGAACTTCATCAATCCCACCACTTCTTGGAGTGAGTCCTGGTGTTTATAAAAGTAATACTTACCCCAGGCTGCTATTTATTGATTACAGAGCGTTCAAAACAATCATACCCACGGTTCTAATCAACAAGCTCCAAAACCTGGGCCTCTGTACCTCCCTCTGTAACTGGATCCTTGACTTCCTCAGCAGGAGACCAGAGTGAGTGTGGATTGGAAATAACGTCTCCTCCTCCCTCTCAGTCAACACTGGCACACCTCAACGATGCATGCTTAGTCCACCGTTCTACTCTTTAAACACCCGCAACTGCGTGGCTAGGCGCAGCTCGAACGGCGTCTGTAAAATTGCCCATGACGCCACCATTGTTGGAAGAATTTCAGATGGTGACGAGAAGACGCACAGGAGTGAGGTAGACCAGCTGGTTGAGTGGTACCACGGCAACAACCTTGCACTCAGTGTCAGTAAGACCAAGGAATTGATTGTGGACTTCTGGAAGTAGAAGTTGAGGGAACACTCACCAGTCCTCATCAAGGCATCAGCAATGGAAAGGGTGAGCAGCTTCAAGTTCCTGGGTGTCAACATCTGAGGATCTATCCTGGCCCCAACGTATTGATGTAATTACAAAGAAGGCACGACAGTGGCTATACTTCATTGGCAGTTTGAGGAGACTTGGTATGTCATCACAAAGATACAGATTTCTATAGATGTACCATGAAGAGCATTCTAACTGGTTGCATCACTGTCTACTGGGGGGGGGGGGCGCTGCACAGGATCAGAAACAACTACAGAAAAGCAGTAAGATGGTGGCATGCTTGGACAGAGCAGTCTCACTGGGGTCAACCAAAGGTGTTTTTAAAACATCTTTTTTACAATGGTTCCATAGAATACTGCAGGTCTAGTTCTCTGGCTTACTGTTGAGATCGCCAGCCTGGGAGCTGTGTGGCCTCGGTTGCAGCATGGACTAGGCCTCCACCTTCACGGCCATTTTAATGTGTCATTATCTTCCACCAGCTCCACCACTGGAGCGCTCTTTGACCTCACCGCCATGGGTGACCCTACCAGGAGCTAAAGGCCATATGGCTAAACTCCAGAGGGCATCACTGTCATGATCTCAGGAACTCAGAAGCCTCTCCGTCATGACAAGGTGATGATCCTCGGAGAAGACATACACGTACTTGTGCACATGGCAATTGAGTCAACTTTGACCCTGTCCTTGATCAAACAAAAAGGTCAAAGTTTGAAGTAATTGTTATTATCAAAGTACACGTATGTCACCATACGAGATTTATTTTCCTGTGGGCATTCTCAGCAAATCTATACAATAATATCTATAACACGATCAATAAACGATCAAGCAGAGTGCAGAAGACAACAAACTGCAGATCCAAATATAAATAAATAGCAATAAATAACAAGAACATGAGATAACAAGACAAAGACTCCTTAAAATTAGATTGTTTTTTGTGGGAACATCTCAAAGCATGGGGAACTGAGTGTAGTTAACTCCTTTGTTCAAGAGCCTAATGATTGAGGGCTAGAAATTGTTCTTGAACCTGGTGGTACGGGTCCTGAAGCTCTTGTACCTTCTGCCTGATGACAGCAGCAAGGAAAGAGCATGGCCTGGGTGGTGAGGACTCTGCTGATGGATGCTGCTTTTTGCACCACAGTATTTCATGTAGGTGTCCTCAACGGTCGAGAGGGCTTTACCCCTGATGTACTGAGCTGAAACAAATGTCTTTTGTAGGATTCTCCATTCAAAGGCATTAGTGTTTCCATACCAAGTCATGCTGCAGTGTGGACTAGGCCTCTGCCTACACTGCCATTGTGATTTCTCATCATCCTCACACACAGCTGAAGCCTCAGTGAAAGGCTCCTACTCACTTCCTCTGTCGCCAAGGCAGTGATTGAAATTAGGTGCTGGTCAAAATGTTTTCATTGGATTGCAACTATCCATCACTTTTATTTGGAGAAACAGCATGGTAACAAGCCCTTCCATCCCAAAGAGCCCACACTGCACGATTACACCCATGTGACCTATTAACCCACTATCTACTAACACATATGTCCTTGGAATGTGAGAGGAAACCGGAGCATGCAGGGAAAACCCATGCAGTCACGGGCAGAGCATACAAACGCCTGAGAGACAGTGGCAGGAATTGAACCCCGGTCACTGGCACTATAAAGCGTTGAGCTAACCACTGTGCTAGCGTACCACCTCATATCATTGTGTCGTTGTGGCTATCTCTCGAGGTTGAGGATGATGGTTTTCGTTCTGAAGAAGTGGCCCACAGAGTGAAGACGCCTGTGCGTGTATTTGTTTAACGTGTACTTGATGTTGCAGTCCAAGAGGCACACAATACTTCACAAATCAACCAACAGATTCCAATGGCATGGAAACCACGACGATTGGAGCTGATAGATTTGTTGCAGCCTTCATCTGCCTTCACAGCCATTGAGCTCGAAGTAACTTCGTCCACCTGTTGCACTGTTGAGGTCTTGGTTGGATTGTTCTTTGTCAGGGACCTCACCCTCGACCTTACCGCCATGGGTGACCCTACCAGGAGCATAGCTCCAGATGGCATTGCTCTCGGGATCACAGGACCACACAAGCTTCTTCACCACGACAAGGTGACAATCCACAGAGAAGCTCATATCATTATAGCTTTGGTGGTCACGGGGAAGCCAGCAGCTATAAGTCAACATAATGCAGCGTATAGAATGGGATCCAATGTGAAGACTGAAACTACCTTAAAGCCCATTGCAAAATCCCCACCCAGGAAGCCCACCAACCTGATCACGTCGAGCAAGCAGGTATAAAATTGAAAAAAAGGCAGGGAAATGCCATAAATAATATTTCTAGCCAATGTTTTTAATTGCAGTAATTATTATTTTCGCTTGTGCTAATCCCATTGGCATGTCACATTCCCCAGAAGGATGAGATGCCAGCTGACCTGATCCCTAAACTCTCCCCGAGAAACCAGAGATGTGGAAGTGGCCCCCATGGGTTTGCTTTCAACCTAAACTTATATCTGTCCCACCGGAGGAGGTGTCCTCTACCTGACACTTTGAAGGCATTCACTCAGCTATAATCCATTATGCCATGAAGCACCAGGTGGACAGCCAGTGCATTGTGGCAACATGCTTTTCCCTCTGTTTAATCTTCCTGGTAAAGATAGAAATGCACTTACATAACACATTGCATGACTTCAGCGAACTCCAAAGGACCTTACAGTTATCAAAGTTCTTCAGAGGTTGTCAATATAGAGAATCATAAAGCACTACAGCACAGAAACAGGCACTTCAGTAGATCTGGTGTGTGCCGACCTGTTCTCCTGCCTCGTCCCAACGACCCATGCCTCACCATAGACCTCTGACTCCTCCCCTCCGTGTACTTATCAAACTTCTCTTAAACGTCGAAATCAAACCCGTATCCACCACTTGTGATGGCAGCTCATTCTGCACTCTCACCATCCTCTGGTGAAGCAGTTTTCTCTTAAATGTTTCACCTTTCACCCTAAACCTATGACCTCTGGTTCTAGTCTCACCCAACCTCAAGGGGAAAAAGCCTGTATATATTTACCCTATCAGCACCTCTCATAACATTTACCCACATGTACCCTCCCCTATAATATCTTCCCTCATTCTCCTACGCTTCAGGAAATAAAGTCCTAACCTATTCAACCTTTCCCTACAGCTCAGGTCCTCAAGTCCCGGCAACATCCTTGTAAATTTTTCCTGCATTCATTCAAGCTTATTGAACTGCACAGACTACACCAACATAAGTCTCACCAACGTCTTGTAAAACCTCAATATAGCATCCCAACTGCTGTACTCAGTGTCCTCATTTATGAAGGTCAATGTAATAAAAGGTCTCCTTATGACTTGCTCTACCTGTGATGCCATTTTCAAGGAATTATGGATCAGTATTCCCAGATCCCTCTGTTTTTCCACATAACTCACTGCCCTACCAAACACTTTGTAAGTCCTTCCTTGTTCTGTCCTGCCAAAGTGCAACACCTCAGCTCACACTCATCTGCATCCAAAGTGCAGTACCTCGCTCTTGTCTGCATAGGAAGTATAATGCATAGCAAGCTCCCATCATAGTAAAGGGATTAGGTCTCTGTTCAAGGTGTTTTTTGAGGTAGACCTATTGAACTGAACACCAGGGGAAAATTTCTATCTCTTGTGAATAGCCTTGTGGGATCTTTTATGTTAACCTGAAAGGACAGAAAGGGATTAGTTTAATGTCACGTCCAATAAATAGTACTCTTAACAGCACAACTCTCTCCCAGTGCTGGATTAAATTGAACATATTTTTCTTTACAATACTTAAAAAATTAACTTGGAATTTCAATTAATATGCAGTCTTCTAACCAAGGGAGAAAAAGTCCCAAAGGAAATTGTGGAAATGTAAATAAATAGGGCTAGAAACTCCAATGAGTAAAAATGAGGGTAACAATATGTTGAGGTTTAGTAAAGGCTCTTTTTCTCTCAAAGTTAGAGGCCTACATGCTCACTGAAATTCTCAACTTTCCATTTGATCTTTGGGGGAATTACAGGTCTTGCATGTTTTCGTTTCTGAATAGTTATTAATCTGGTTGATAACTATCATTTAAACCAATGGTAATTGATAATTAAAACTGTGGAATTAGAAGTTTCCACCATAAATTTTCACTCTAAGTGACTGAACAGAACTGAGAACAACCTCACCCAAAGGGTGGTGAGAGTGCGGAATGAGTTACCAGCACAAGTAGTAGATGTGGGTTCAATTGTCACATTTAAGAGAAGTTTGGATAGGTATGTGGATGAGAGAGGTTTGAAAGGATATGGTCCAAGTGCAGGTAGATGGCTCAAGTCAGTATGAACCAGATGGGCTGAAGGGCCTGTTTCTGTGCTGTAGGATTATCACTCTATAACAACTCCCCGCCATCAAGACATCTCGAAAGACAGTGCCTCAAGAAGGCAGCATCCATTTTAAGGACCCTCACCACCAGGACATGCCCTCTTCTCCTTGTTTCCATCAGGGAGGAGGTACAGGATTCTGAAGACCCACACTCAACATTTTAAGAACAGTTTCTTCCCCTCCACCCTCAGACTTCTGAAAGGTCCTTGAATCTATGAACATTACCTCATTATTCCCTTGTTTTCCCACTATTTATTTGTTTCTGTAATTTATGGTAACTTTATGTCTCTGTGATGTACTACTGCCACAAAACAGCATGTTACCTAAGCAAGTGATTACAAATCTTGATCCTGAATCTGATTGTCATGCTGCTGACAGCAAGCAGAACCTTTTTATTTGGAACTGTATCTTCTCCTGGGCCCTTCTTGAGATGATAAAATGGGGAGTTCGTCACCACGTTACAGGAAATGCCCATAACCTCACCATCAGAGACCACTTCATTACAGGCTCAAGGTATGCATGGTATAACTGGATATGGTCTCTGCATTCCAGAATTGATTGTAGGTTTGGAGGAATGAGCATCTTTCTTCAGTCATTACAGGAATGCGGAATAGCATGCTACAACAGATTAAGATTATAAAGGAGTGTCTGGTGCTTTGGGAATGTTAATTATTCAATAATGTTCAGTCAGGGTGAAAATATACAGTACCATAATCGAGGTATCAGTGTACATCTCTGGTATAAGATTCAAGATTCAAGATTAAATTTTGATGCCAGGAGGATATCAGGGTAAGTTTGTTATGCAGAGAGTGGTGAGTGCGTGGAATGGGCTGCCGGCGACAGTGGTGGAGGTAGATACAACAGGGTCTTTTGAGAGACTCCTGGATAGGTACATGAAGCTTAGGAAAATAGAGGGCTGTGGGTAACCATAGGTAATTTCTAAACTAAGTACATGTTGGGCACAGCATTGTGGGCTGAACAGCCTGTATTGTGCTGCAGGTTTTCTATGTTTCTATTGTTTAATGTCATTTCCAGTACACAGGTGTAAAGGACAGCAAGATAATTGTTACTCTGGGTCCTTTGCAACGTATAAAAACACACGTTAAGATAAAGAACACAAAAAATAAAAAAAACAATAAATATAAATACATAAGGCAGCTTAAAGACATGGAATGATTATTTGTACATACATAAATCCGGAGTGCCTGCACATAAGGTGACTCTGACAGGAGGTTATAAAGTAGTGGTATTGGGGTTGAGTTAGTGGGTGGAGGTGTTGATCAGCCTCATTGCTGGGGAAAGTAACTGTTTCGTGAGTCTGGCGGTCTTGGCGTAGAAATGACATCACCAACTCCCTGATGGGAGTGGGACAAACAGTCCATGGGATCCTTTATGATATTGCTGGCCTTTTCCCGGCATGTTTCTGTATATATGTCTTCGATGGCGGGCAGATAGAGATTAACTTTATTTGTCACATGTACATCAAAATATACAGTGAAATGTGTTGTATTGCATCAATGCAGTCCGAGGATTGCTGCTGGAGCGGACAAGTGTCCCCATGCTTCTGGCACTAACATAGCATGCCTACAACACACTAACCCTCACCCAGTCGTCTTTGGACTGTAGGAGGAAACCAAAGCACCCAAAGGAAACCCACAGGTCACGGTTAGAGCATACAAACTCCTAACGGACAGCAACGGGAATCGAACCTTGATTGATGATTGTTGGCGCTGTTATGCGATTGTGCTAACTTGCCTTGAATTGCTTGAAAATTGTCAGTAACACATCCTTTCCAGGATCTCCTGATGTGTTTCACAAGTATCAGAGTATTCACTCTTGTTAGCAATGCAAGTATGTTTCCTAATTCTTCCAGTGAAGTAACTGAGGCAACTTAATGCTTTTCGTTTTAATTAAATTGCAACGATCCAAAATATTCTGGCAGGATCATACCACAGCAGACTGTGATGTAATGCTACTCTCTGTTCTGTGACCATGGGCTGGAAGGCATATATTGCAAGTTCTTTGCAAATGGATTAATTTAAAGTGGCTAGGGTTCACTAGCTAATAATCACTAGATTATAATTGGAATCTATTCATATAGCAGGGATAAATACTCAGTGGCCACTTTATTAGAAACACCTGTACACCTGCTCTTTAATACAAATATCTAATCAGTCAATCACATGGCAACAACCAATGCATAAAAGCATGCAGATATGTACAAGAGGTTCAGTTGTTGTTCAGACCAGACATCAGAATGGGGAAGAAAATGCTCTGCTGTCACAAGAATTGTTGCAGAAAATCTTTTCTACCAAATACAATAAACATATACAACAGTTCATCTCTGTCCAACAGGAGAACACACATCATAGTACAATAGTCTCTGTTTATTATTTTGGACATTGTTATTGCACATTATTGCACATTGCTAAATGATTATTTTGTATATTATTCTGTACTTTATTATTAGTTAAGTCTACACACTGCTAAGTGTGTTTTTAAATGTTGCTGCTGTAACAAAAGAATTTCCCTCTCGGGATCAATAAAGTACATCATCATTATTATTATTATTATTATTAATATTATTAAATCTGATCTAAGTGACTTTGACTGTGGAATGATTGTTGGTGCCAGACAGGATGGATTCAATATCTCAGAAGCTGCTGACCTCCTGGGATTTTCACACACAACAGTTTCTAGAATTTACAGAGAATGGAGCAAAAAAAACCCAAAAAAAACCATGCAGGGAGCAGCAGTTTTGTAAGCTAAAAGACCGTGTTAATGAGAGAGGGTGGAGAATGGCCAGAATGGCTCAAGCTGGCGGGAAGGTGACAGTAACTCAAACAAACGCACATTACAAGAGTGGTGTGCAGAAGAACATCCCAGAATGGACAACACATCGAACCATGAAGTGGATGAGCTGTAGCAGAAGACGACCACAAACATACACTCAGTGGCTACATTTTGAGGTACAGGATTAACTAATGAAGTGACCACTTGAGTGTATGTTGGTTTTATGAGAGAGTTGAGACTGAAATGACTTTATATCAGTCATGATTCTTGATTCTATTAAAATCAAACTCAATGGAAATGGAAGTGTTCTGGGACCGTGGAATGAGTTGCCTACAGAAGTGGTGGAATCAGGTTTGATTTCAACATCTAAGAGAAATTTGGATAGGTACATTGATGAGGAGGGTGTGGAGGGCTATGGTCTGGGCGCAGGACTGGACTCGGCAGATTAATAGTTTGGCGTGGACTAGATGGGCCAAAGGGACTACTTCTGTTCTGTGGTGTTCTGTGACTCCATGACTCTGAAGGAACTTCCAACTTCTTCCAGTACATTACACTTGGCTGGGATCCACTTGAGTGTCCTCATAAAACGTCGCGATTACTCGAAACAAACCTCTGAGATCCCTGAGATATCACAGTTTGCCAAAGACATGAAAATACCAAGATGTGCACTTTTGACAGCCCTCTGCAGCCAGTGAAGTAAACCGGTAAATTTGATAAATGGGGTTCATTATTGTTGCATGTACTGAGGTACAGTGAATGTCTTTGTTTTCCACACCGTCTATACAGACCATTTCATCACTTCAGTGCATCGCGATAGTACAAGGGAGAACAATAACAGAATGCAGAATAAAGTGTGACAGTTATAGAGTAAGTGCAGTTCAGGTAGACGATAAGGTGTGAAGCCATACAAACTAGATTGTGAGGTCAAGAGTCCATCTTATTTTACTGAGGACCATTCAGTTGTCATATAACAGCACAGTAGAAACTGTCCCTGTGCCTGGTGGTGAGTGCTTTCAGGTTCTTGTATGGTCTGCCTGATGGGAGAGGAGCTGAGGGTGGCTGGGGAATTTGGCTGCTTTACCAAGGGAGCAGGAAGTATAAATGGTCATTAGAAGGAAAACTGGTTTCTGTGTTGTTCTAAGCTATGACCACAAATCTCTGCAGTTTCTTACAGTCTTGGGCAGAGCAGTTGACAGACCAAACTGTTTATGCATTTGGATAGGACATTTTCGTTGGTGTATCTATAAAAGCTGGTGAGAGGCAAATGGTACATGTCGAACTGCTTTGGAATTCCTTCTGAGGAATTGGATATGACCCAGTCCATTATGGGTAAAGTTCTCCTCACCATTGAGCTCATCTATGCGAAAGGTTGTCACAGGAAAGCAACACCACCCACGTCATGATCTCTTCTCACTGCTGCCATCAGGAAGAAAGCACAGGAACCTCAGGACTTATACCATCATGTTCAGGAACTGTTATTACCCATCAACCATCAGACTCCTGAACCAAAGGACATAATGTCAGTCAAATTCCCTTGCCCCATCATCAAAAAGTTCCCACAGGCTATGATTTCACTTTTTTTTCGGCACGTGCCTGCGTGCGTGCGATTCTGTGCGTGTACGGCTGCATGTGTGTCCGTGATGATGTCTTTTTCGTGGCTTTTTACAAGGCGCAGAGTGAGAGGGAAAGACAGTGTGGCGCGCCACTCCTCACACAGACATTTTCACAGTATTTTCCCTTTTTTTTATTTCACGAGGTCGAGTTGCGATCTCGACACTCAACCTGGCACGGATGGAAAGCGGACCCGACTGGTTTCGAACCCGGGTCCGGTGCCGATGTCGTTGCACCACCAACCGGCCCTATGGTTTCACTTTCAAGAACTCTTCGTCTCATGTTCTTGAAATTTATTGCTTATTTATTTATTAATAGTGTTTGTTTCTTTTTGTGTTTGCATAGTTTATTGTCTTTTGCACACTGGTCGAGCGCCTAAGTTTGTGTACTCTTTCATTGATTCTATTATGGTTATTACTCTATTATGGATCTATTGTGTATGTCTGCATGAAAACGAATCTCAGGGTTGTATATGGTGACGTATACGTACTTTGGTAGTAAATTTACTTTGAACTTCAAACATTGCATTAGAGGCACTGGTGAACACTCTTGCTGGTGGCGTCTCCATGGCTGGACCAGGATGGATTATTCTGATATTTGTTTCTAGGAACTTGAACTTTTGAAGTATAGCAACTGATGTAATGCAGGAAACAATTTAGTCAACATGTGCACAGGCAGTTGCCTTAAGCAGCAATGTGACAATGACTAAGTAATCTGCCTTTAATAACGCTGGTTGATACCAGTTCCTGAAATCCCAAGTACGACGCCGTCGGAAACTTAGCTCGTGGTTGGGTCATCATTGGCAGTGAGGCCAAAGGGGAGGTTCCAGAAAAAGAGCGATCCAACCAAGACCTCAACAGTGAAGCTGGCAGCAGATAATGGAGATGCAGTGAAGGCAGCTGAAGGGTGCAGCAGAGAAGGATCCCCTGTCACCTTGCACGCCATGACCCTGATCTATCAAGGAGTGTGTGGAGGCTGTCTGTACATCAGCTTCCATGCTCTAAATGAGGTCTCACACAGGCATCCTGTGTTAAGGGAATAACCCCTTGGGAGAACACCATACTCTTGCTTGAGAGATCACACTGCTATTAATATTGCACGGGCCTCTGCCTTCCCCAGAAAGGTGTTACAATTGCCCAGTGAGTAGCGTTCTGGACCACAGCTCCGGCAGCCCGTGTTCAGCCCTGACCTCCTGCCCTGTCTGTGCGGAGGTTTCATGTTTGTCCTGTGAATGTGTGAGCTTCCTCTGGGTGCTCAGGCTTCCTCCCACATCCTAAACACACGAAGTCATGGGGCAGAGAGAGGAGGAAATCCATCAGCTCGAGCAGGGGTTCCCAACCTTTTTTATGCCATGGACCGATACCATGGACCCCAGCTGGGGATGCTCTGAGCTCGAGGGTGGTGAATCCATGGAATTCATTACCAGAGAGGGCTGTGGAGGCCAGGTGACTGGGTGGTATTTAAGGCAGAGATTGATAGATCATTGATTGGTCAGAGGTTAACGGTTACCCAAAGATATAGGAGCAGAATTAAGCCAGTTAGCCCATTGAGCCTGGTCTGTTATTCAACCATGGCTGATTTTTTAACCCCATTCATTCACCTTCTCCCCATAACCCTTAACTATTTCACTGTTTGTTTCCATGTTTTGATATACATGTGACGAATAATGCTCTGCTTTATCCTTATATGATTCAGATTCTGATTTAGCAATTTGAAACAGATTCATCATGTGAGAAAAGGCAAAATATGAAGGGAAGCTAGCCAATATCATAAAAGAGGATACCAAAAGCTTTTCCAGATATATAAAGAGTAAAAGGGAGATAGGAGTGGATATTAGACTGCTGGAAAATGGTGCTGGAGAGGTAGTAATGACACAGAGCGGCCAAACGAACTTGATAAGTATTTTGCATCACACTTCACTGTGGGAGACACCAACAGTATGCCAGAAATTCGAGAGTGTCAGGGGGCAGAAGTGAGTGTAGTTGCTATTACTTAGTCATCGTCGTGGCTATCCCTCGAGGTCGAGGATGATGGTCTTCGTTCTGAAGAAGTGGCCCACAGAGTGAAGACGCCTCTGCATGTATTTGTTTAACATGTACTTGATGTTTCACTCCAAGAAGCATACGATACTTCACAAATCAACCAACTGATTCCAATGGCATGGAAACAACAATGATTGGAGCAGGTGGATTTGTTGCAGCCTTCAACCGCCTTCACAGCTGTTGAGTTCGAAGTAAATTCGTCCACCTGTTCCACCGTTGAGGTCTTATATTACTTAGTAGAAGGTGCTCCAGAAGCTGAAAAGTCTGAATGATAAATGATCAGGATCGGGTGGGCTACAGACCATGGTTTTGAAAGGGGTAGCTGAAGAGAATGTGGAGGCATCAGTAATGATCTTTCAAGAATCACTAGATCCTAGAATGGTTTTGGAGGATTGGTAAACAGCAAATGTCACTCCATTCTTTAAGAAGGGAGGGAAGCATAAGAAAGGAAATTACGAGCCAGTTAGCCTGACTGCAATAGTTGGGAAGATGTTGGAGTCCATCATTAAGGATGAGGTTTCAGTGTACTTGGAGGCACAGGATAAAACAGGCCAAGGTCAGCATGATTTCCTTAAAGGGAAATCCTGCCTGACAAATCTATTGGAATTCTTTGAGAAACAACAGACAGGATAGACAAAGAAGAGTCAGTGGAAGTTGTTTACTTGTATTTTCTGAAGGCCTTTGACAAGGCGCCACACGTGTGGCTGTTTAACAAGTTAAGAGCCCATGCTACACCAGGAAAACTACAAGCCTGGATGGAAGATGGAGACAAAGAGTGTTGGATGAAAGGGGCCTATTCTGTTTGGCTGCCGGTAACAAGTGTGTTCAGCATGGGATGGTGTTGTGATCGCTTCTTTTCCCATTATATGTCAATGAATTAGCTGACAGAATTAATGGCTTTATGGCCAAGTTTGCAAACAATACAAAGGCAGGTAGAGGGGCAGGTAGTGTTGAGGAAGCAGAGAGTCTGCAGAAAGACGTCGAGAGACTGGGAGAATGGGCCAGATAGATTGTAGTGTAGGGAAGTGTATGGTCACACACTTCGGTTGAAGAAATAAAGATGTAGACTATTTTCTAAACAGGGAAAAATTTCAATACTCAGAGGAGCAAAGGGATTTGAGAGTGCCGGATTCACTAAAGGTTAACTTGCAGACTGAGTTGGGATAAAGAAGGCAAATGCAAAGTTGGCATTCATTTCACGAATGAATGAATATTGAAGCAAGGATGTATTGCTGTGGCTTTATAAGGCACTGGCCAGACCCTAGAGAGTATTGTGAGCATTTTTGGGACCCTTATCTAAAAAAAAATGTGTTGGCATTGGAGAGGGTCCAGGGGATGTTTCTGAGAATGATTTTGGGAGTGAAAGGAATAACATATGAGGAGCATTTGATGGTTCTGTGCCTTTACTCAATGGAGTTAGGAAGAAAGAGGGTGGGTTCTTATTAAAACCTATAGAATATTGAAAAGCCTGGATGGAGTGGATGAAGAGAGGATGTTTCCTAGAGAAGGTGAGACTAGGACCAGTGGACACATCCTCAGAATAAAGGAACATCCACTTAGAGATAAGAAGGAATTTCTTTAACCAGGGAGTGGTGAATCTGTGGAATTCATTGCCGCTGATGGCTCTGGAGGCCAGGCTGCATGGAATATTTAAAATGGAGGTTGATATGTTCTTGCACTGAATGGCCTAATTCTGATTTTAAGTCTTATTGGCTACATCCACCCTTTGGCATCGCCATTTTGTATTTCAGTTTCTTCACCATCTATCCCTCTGAGAGTACTTCCTGCTCATGACATTATCGCAACTGAATGATCTCTTCCCGCATGAACATACTGTACTTCCTGATGTTGTGTCCCATTAGCTTCCCCCAAAATGGAGTGGTTTGAGTTTTGCTAAATTACTCCTCTGCTTCCTCCACAGGACAAAATGGCACTTTTGCCGATGACTTCAAGGCCTCAGAAGCAAAGGAGTAATTTATGGAGCTGCTAGAAAATGACTTGGCTTTGCAATTTAAAAAAAAGGGTAGCAGAGTAGCACTTCACAACGATGCTTTACAGCAGTGCACGATCCGGGTTTGGTTCCCGCCACTGTCCTGTAAGGGTTTTGTACATTCTCTCTGTGTCTGCACAGGTTCTCTGGGTGCTCAAAGTTCAAAATACATTTGTTATCGACGTATGTATAAATTACATAACCTTGAGATTCATCTCCTTACGGGCAGCCACAAAACAAGAAACCCAAAAGAACCCCAAAAAACTCATGCGCAGAGAGGGGGAAAAAAAGCACAAATCATGCAAACAGTAAAAGCCAGCAACAGCATTCGGAACAAAAGTGATTCCAAAGACAAGAAGGCCGGAGCAGCCAGAACAGGCCCCCGGCCTTAGCCTCAGTTCATTACACAGCGGGGCAAATCGCCGTGAAGCTTGCAGTCACGATGCCCGGAGCAGCCAGACGAGTCTCACAGCCTCAATGCTGCACGGAGTGGCGTAGCAGCACGCAGCAGCGAGAAGAACCGGCCCGACCTCTGCCTCCAGTCTCGACTGCCTGCCTTTTCAATCCATCTGGCCCAGCATTTAAATTGTCCAAGCAATGGGTCATTCCCCACACTCGGACCCGGGCCCCACCGTGTTGTTACACTCTGGGCCTGGACCCCACCACCACGTTCCAGCCCATACCGAGCCTTTCCAAATCAGCCTGGCACTTCAATCGATCCAACCTCACTTTCAGTTTAGGTGGACAAGGCTCTGAAACTCCTCTGCTCTGACTTTCCTTTTTTGCACGTCCTGGCTCCATCTCAACCATGCCGCGACCTCGCTCCGGCCGCTTCTTCTAGAATGTTCCTCGCGCTCACTCCGACTTCATATCGCACCTGCACACCTCGACCCTCGAGTCAGCCCTGCCTTCGCTCACCTCTTCATTGTTCACGGTGAGAGCTTACCACATTTTCCACAGAAAAAGTGTTATTAATAAAGTACATAGTTGTATTTCTTCCTTTATGAAACACCAGTAAGCTGTCGCCCATCTTCAGTAACACCATCTTAAACCAGACAGCAGTGCCGTCCCTGGTTCCATCTACATTCCAAAGGTGTACCTAGGGCTAGTGTGTTGTGGGCATGCTGTGTTGGCACTGAAAGCCTGGCTGCACATGTGAGCTGCCCAGCACAATCCTCGCTGATTTGATTTGAAGCAAT
The DNA here is from genome assembly GCF_030028105.1 of Mobula birostris. Lineage (NCBI taxonomy): Eukaryota > Metazoa > Chordata > Chondrichthyes > Myliobatiformes > Myliobatidae > Mobula > Mobula birostris. The sequence goes on along the minus strand of NC_092373.1, from coordinate 19,170,657 downwards.
CAACGCATTTCACTGCAGAGTTCGATGCACATGTGAGAAATAAATCTAATCAAATCAATTGTGAATGGTGCAGGGGAATTTAAGTTATTATACTGACGTTAATATAAAAATTGCAAAAAACATAACAGCATGTGTAGCAAGAAACAAATACGTGGGAGAATGTCCAGCAGGTCAGGCAGCACCTGTAGGGAGGAGGAGACAAAAAGGAGCAAAGTTTTGCTCTTAAGTAATGCACACAGAATGCTGGAGGAACTCAGCTGATCTGGCAGCGTCTACGGAGAAGAGTAAATAGTCGAGGTTTTGGGCTGAGACCCTTCATTGAGACTGGAGAAAAGAGATGAGAAGTCAAAGTAAGAAGGTTGGGGGGAGGGGAGGAAGAAGTACAAGGCAGTAACACTCACAACATACTGGAGGAACTCAGCAGGTCGGGGAGCATCCGTGGAAACGATGAGTCAACGTTTCGGGCCGGAACCCTTCGTCAGGACTGTAGAGGGAAGGGGCAGAAGGTGGGGGGAGGGTGGGAAGGAGAAGGCCCTGCTGAGCAGCGTGTTGTGAGTGTTGCTTTGATCCCAGCATCTGCAGATTATTTTGTGAGTACAAGGTAGTAGGTGGATAGTTGAAACTGGCAGAGGGGGAGGGGTGAAGTAACAGAGTTGGGAAGAGATAGCGGTCTGGAGAAGAGGGAATCTGATAGGAGAGGGCAGAAGGCCATGGAAGAAGGGGAAGAGAGAGGAGCAACAGAGGGAAATAATGGGCAGGTAAGGAGATGAAGTGTGAGAGGGAAATGGGTATGGGGAATGGTGAAGGGGGGGGGCGCGATTACTGGTATTCTTGAACTCACCTGAACAATCCTAATGCTATCTGAGCAGTAGAACAATATGGACCACTTCTGGCACTATCTTTGACATGGGTTTTTTTGTACTAATATCTTGCTTTTGCACAGTTTTTCTTTACTGTCTTGTATAATTTAGGTTCTATAATTTTAGTATAATTTATGTTCTGCGTGTTCTCTGTACCTATGCACCTGTGATGCTGGTGCAAGCTAACTTCCCGCTGTACCTGTACCTCACCGTACTTGTGGACCTGACAATAAACTCCACTTGATGCGTAGAGAGTTTAATGAAGTGTGGGAAGGTGAAAGAAGTTTGTAATGAGAGTTGAAGAGTGCAGGATTATTAACTGGAATTAGCAGTGGAATGTGGAATCCGTGCTGGAAATTTACAATATACAAATACTGGAAATGTTAATTGTCTGAAGGTGCAGAATCCTGATGTATTTAATAAACCTCAACAAAAGATTAGGAGCTGCCCGGGAGCTTACAGAACCCTGGAGACTGTGAGTCAGTCTGTCCAAACTGGGACAGGTTGAATGATTTCTACATCAGATTTCTCACACACTCAATATTTTAGGAACAGGCTTGACTCCTCGACCATCAGATATCTGAATAGTCCATGAATATTCACTTTGCCCTCATTTTCACAATTTGTTTACCCATCTTCCTTTGTTTATAGATAGACAGACATAGATATAGATATAGCTAGATAACTATATCCAGTGAGTGGCAATTCTGTGGGTGAAAACCCCTCGTTAGCGAGAGAGGTCAGAGGAGCATGGCTCAAGCTGACAGGAAGGAGACTGTAGTCTAAGTAACCGCCCAATACAACAATGGTGTGCAGAAGAGCATCTCAGAATCACAACAGTTTGGACTTTGAAGTGGATGGGCCACGGACATGTACTCAGTGAGTCTATATATTTTTTTACTGTAATTTATGGTATATTTTCATGTCTTGCATTGTACTGCTGTTGCAAAACAGCAAATTTCAGGACGTATGTCAGTGATGATAAACCTGATTCTGATTCTGAGGAGCAACACCTTTCATCATGTCTGGGTAGTCTCCAACCTGACGGCATGAATATGATTTCTCTAACTTCCCGTAACCACTCTCTTCTGCTTTTCTTCTACCCCCCCCCCCACTTTTTGTTCTCCCTCAATCTCACCCTTCCTCTTCCTCTCCCCCACCTTCATCACATCCCTCTGTCCTCCTCCTCTGGCCCACTGTCCTCTATCACATTCCTTCTTCTTCCGCCTGTTACCTCTTACACATATCTCCTCCTTCATTTTCCCTCACCGGGTGTCACAAATTACTTGCCAGCTTATACTCCTCAGCCTCTTCCCAGCTTCTTATTCTGGCTTCTCCTGCCTTCCTTCGCAGTTCCGAAGAAAGGTCTCGCCCGAAACATCGACTGTTAACTCCTTTCCGTAGATGCTGCCTGACTTGCTGAGCTCCCCCAGCAGTGCGTGTGTTGCTCTGGGTTTCCAGCACCATTGTTCTGGTGCTGTTACCAGGAGAGGACTGAGCAGTGGGAGTGTATGGAATGAGTGCCTGAGGAAGTGAGTGAGGCAGGTACCATCGTATCATTCATAAAGCACTTCGATAGTACATGGGGAGGGGTGGAGTTAGGAGGAACGTGGGACAAATGCAGGACATTGGGATTAGTTGGGTGAGCAGCGTTGTCAGCATGGATTAGAGGGGCCGAAGGGCCTATATTGGAGCTACGTTGTTCTATGCAAGAGGTCCTTATCTCTGCAAGCAAATACAATTTGATTATGGCAGTCACTCTGTCCGAGCCTACTGCTTGCACCTCTTTCGGGGTTATGTCCGTTCCCGGGTGACCTTGGAGAGGGAGCATGCGGTCACCATGGGAACAGTGGGGAAGTTCCAAGAACAGTGGACTCCACATGGGCTAGAATGATTTGTAGATAATAGTAATTATATTTTAATTTTTAATTGCAAATAGTTTTGTGAAGCCTGACTATTGTGTGGATTTTTGCAGATGAATAAATTTTGTAGATTTGTTTAAAAAGTATCCCTTTGTTGCCATTGTAATATTGTTGCAACCCTGATGCAACAATGTTACAAACAGCAACAAAATGATACCGTCTTTAAAGTAACAGCAGCCTCACCCTCACTAAAATAACTCTAACCCTCAACTATCATTAGGGTGACCCCTCTCTTATGTGTGTGTTATGTTGACAAATTTCCATAACGTGAAGCTGCTTTATCTGTGTATGCTTTAAGAAATCCAAGTTTAAAAAATGAGTTTGTATGCTGTATTCACTTGGATAAGGTTATTTGAGTTGGATAAAGTTGAGATGGTGAGAAATTGATTACATATCCAATACTTCTATCGCACAGTAGCCCACCATCCAGGCCATGTTCTCTTCTCACTTCTACCATCCGATTGAAGGTACAGGAACCTGAGATCTCACACCGCCAGTGTTCAGGAACCTGAGATCTCACACCGCCAGTGTTCAGGAACCTGAGATCTCACACCGCCAGTGTTCCGGAACCTGAGATCTCACACCACCAGTGTTCAGGAACCTGAGATCTCACACCACCAGTGTTCAGGAACCTGAGATCTCACACCACCAGTGTTCAGGAACCTGAGATCTCACACCACCAGTGTTCCGGAACCTGAGATCTCACACAACCAGTGTTCAGGAACCTGAGATCTCACACCACCGGTGTTCAGGAACCAGAGATCTCACACCACCAGAGTTCAGGAACCTGAGATCTCACACCACCAGTGTTCAGGAACCTGAGATCTCACACCACCAGTGTTCAGTTAATACCCTTCAACCATCAGGCTCCTGAACCAACATAGACAAATCCACTCACCACAACTTTGAAATGGTCACTGATCTCACTCTGACACGGACTCACTCTCAAGGGCTTAACAAATCCTGTTCTCAGTATTAATTAGTTAGTTAATTAATTTTGTATTTGCACAGTTCGTTAGTCTTCTGTGTAGTTTTTTTATTGATTTTATTGTACTTCTTTGTTCTACTGTGATTTCTCTCAAGGAAATGAAATTCATGGTAGTACTTGGTGAGATACGCATACGTTGACAATAAATTTACTTTTGACTTCTTTGACATTTTTCCTTAGAAAGCCAAATTTAGTTATATTTAATTACAGTTTATAATTCTTTGACTGTGATGTTGGGTTACATAGCAGTTCCCAATATGCTCTTGGGAATGGACAATAATGTACTGATTTCTTCAGGGACATTATGACACCAAAAAAAATTGTTTCTATTTCATTGCTTGCTCCAGCGGTTCTGCTCTGCTGTGTAATCAAATTATACTTGAAGAATCTGTTGTTTTCCACTGATTCCCTCTGTCCATTGTGTAGGTCACACAGGCAGCTGTGATACCGCAATGTGTTCGTATATTGCAAACCAGTTGTAATTGAATCTCTTAATCTTACTTTGGCAGGAATTCCAAGATTGTTGCGGGTGAAAATGATCCGAGGTACAGTAACATTCCTTTCCAACTAAGACATATTTAAAAAGTTGCTGTACTCAGTTCTCTCAATATGATTCCTGTTACTTACTGCTGTACCAAACTCAGTCATTATTATTGTCAATAGATAGCCGTTCTTTGTGTGCTGCTCTCTTTTATCTTCCAGCAAGGGAAGATTCCATCAAATCAAACATAATTTCTCCTTGAATTATGACTTATGTTCTGTCAAACACTATCACTATCTTTTTGCCTTATGAATTTCCCTTCCAAGCCTTAAAACTTCAATTTTCAAATTTGAAAACAAAAATCATATCTTAAGTAGCGCACAGGGATTCAGCAGGTCAGGCAGGATTCATGAAGGATCTCAGCCCAAAATATTGACACTTTATTCCCTTCTATAGATGCTGTTTGTCCTGCTGCATTCCTCCAGCATTTTGTGTATGTTACTTTGGATTTCCAGCATCTGCTGAATCTCATGTGTTTATCATATCTTTAGCTCCGGTTTTAAAAGAAAAGTTGAGTTCTTAATTTCTCTCTTTCCACCAGTGATTTTCTCACACATTTCCTTGCCGTCCAACCAAATTTTGCCCTTGCAAGTCAAGCAATGCCAAATTCAATAGAGGAGAGGAAGATTTACTGCTCTCTTTGATATCAAGCTGCCGCACTAACAATGGGTCTGGTGGATGTATCCAACCTGGAGCCTCCTCCATCCATGTAATGGCAAAGGATCAAAGAAGGCCTGTAGAAATGGGTAGGGAAAGCAACTTCCCTTCATGACTCAGTTGCCGGCAATTTTGTGTAATGTGAACTCTGAGGCCCAGAGAACATCCGGTTCTATTAGTCAGCTTCTGACTGAGCTTACCTGGGTCAAACACTGGAAGAAAGAAAGCGGGGTTTGACCTCAGAATACAAGGACATCTCTTTAGAACAGAGATGCGGAGGGCTGGGGTTAAGAGGGGAAATAAATAAGCTATCATAGAATGGTGGAGCAGACTCAATTGTTGAATCACCTAATTCTGCTCCTTTGTTGTCAAAAAGTTCAAATGAATTTTATTAACAAGGTACATGTATGTCACCAGTTACAATCCTGACCTTCATTTTAGTGTATTGGCCATTGTTAGTGTAATCTCGTGGTTTTAAGAGTATTTAAGAGGGAGGAGAAGATGGCGGTGCAACACAGTGCGCACGGCCGTTGTGAATGAATATCAATTATGTGTAACTAGGGGCCGTGCACAATCCGGATTTGATGGAGACAGCCGTGAGAAGTGTAGAGGAACATCTGGAGCAACTTCTGAAATGCCTGCTTCACTGCGGCTGCTACTGTGCGATCAAGAACCTCCGGAGGGAAGGCCCCAAATCCTCGGCTTTGCCTATTGCCTGTTGCCGGGGCTGGGGTCGAAGCACTCGGCAGAGATGGTGCTCGGTGCTCGGTGTCGAATAGGTGGACGGAGGCTCGGAGCTTTTCGGACGGACTCGGAGTCGGACTGTGGTCGGATGCTTCCGAGATGCTGCATCAGCAAGTTGGCGGCGCTGGAGGTTCACCGTCTGTGTGAGATGATGGGACTTCTGAGAGATTTTGAGACTCTTACTGTGCCATGGTCTGTTCTTATCAAATTACGCTATTGTTTTGCACTGTTGTAACTATATGTTATAATTATGTGGTTTTTGTTAGTTTTTAAGTCGGTTTGTCATGTGTTTTCGTGATATCATTCTGGAAAAACATTTTATCATTTCTTAATGCATGCATTACTAAATGACAATAAAAGGGGACTGCGTGTCCTCATAATCATAATAATAATAATCATAATTTATATTGCATCTTTAACATCCATTACATGACATCCCAAAGAATGTAGTAACTACCGGAATATATTTTCTGCCCTAAAATAGAAAATGCTGGAATAGGTCTATGTACAGCAAGACCCCACATATACCCATGGGAATGAACAAATATATATCTGGCCAGCCTCCATACTTGAGGACATCACCGTCGGGACATACCCTTTTATCACCACTACCATTAGGGAGGAGGTACAGGAACCTGACGACACACACTCAATGTTTTAGGAACAGCCTCTTCCCCTCAGCCATCAGATTTCCGAATGCTACCTCACAACTTGGCCCTCCCTTTGCACTGTTTACTTATTTAATTGTAGATTTTGCGTTGCAACTGGTAGTCATTCTTTATGTCTTGTACGGTACTGCTGCCGCACGACAGCAAATTTGATAAATTACTGTACATCACTGATACTGAGCGTGATTCAGGTGAAGGTGTGAAGCAATGGATTTTGATACTGAGGGTGTGTATGAGATCTTTAAAGTAAGATGGAACTTCTGTTTAATATCTAACTCGAAAGAGTTTGCCAGAATTTCCTCAGTGCTCAGAAATGTTGACCTTATATGTTCATTTTCAAGATTATGGAGTCACACTTGTAACTCGAGCTAGCCAATTTAGAACCGAGAGTGTCTCCAACTTTTTCTCCAGTCTTTTCCCAGTTTTTCTCCAGTCACTTCCCAGTATTTCTCCAGTCTTTTCCCCATGTTTGTGACAGTATGTTTGTGACAATAAAGCTGATGCTGGTCCTGATTCTAAAGGGACGGGAGAGGTCTAAGGTGGGGAGGGGGAAGATTTAACAGGAATTTCAGCAGCAATATATTTACACAAAGGCTGGTAGGTAGGTGGAATGACCTGCCAAAAGGGAGTGACTGAGGCAGGTACACCGGTGCTGAAAAGATTATGCCCACAACTCACTAAGGTGCGTCCTTGGAATGTGGGAGGAAACCAGAGCACCCAAAAGAAACCCACAGAGTCATGGGGAGAATGTCACTGGATTATCAGTGAGAAACCCACAGGATCACGGGGAGAATGCCACTGGATTATCAGTGAGAAACCCACTGGGTCACGGGGAGAATGCCACTGTAATATCAATGAGAAACCCACAGGGTCTGTCATAAAGGGGGCGTCGTTGAGAGGACCCAAATGCAAGGCACAGACACTGAAGTACTGGGAACAGGACTTGACTAGAGAGCTGGGACAAGAACACAGACTTGGGCTAGGACATTGGTTAGGCAAGCGGGACCAGGACAAGGAACTAAGAACTAAGAGCCTGGGCTTGAACTCCAAGCTGAAGACTGGCCAAGGACCCAGAACCCAGGTCTTGACTTGGGCTCGGACCCCGGAACTAGGCGATGACATGACATGGCTACAAGACTGGACATGGCTTGGGTTCTTCATGGCTTGGGTACTTCATGGCTTGGGTACTTCGAGGCGAGGACATGACGAGGCTTGGGTTCTTCGAGGCGAGGACATGACGAGGCTTGGGTTCGAACTCTGAGCCAGAGACTGGACAAGGACCCAGAACCTGGGTCTTGTCTCGGGCTTAGACTCCGGAACTAGGTGAAGACATGACGTGGTCTTGGGATACAGGACTAGGCGAGGCTACGGGACAGAATGAGAGACTCCTGGGCAAGACGAGGGACCTCCAGCACAGGACAAGGGAACTCCAGCACAGGACAAAGCACATGGACAGAACAAGGCACATGGAAAGGACGAGAACACAAAGCCTTGAATTGGTACTCTGAAACAGCCAAGCCTTGGATTTGGGATGACAGGAACCTCGGAACTTTGGACTTGGGACAACAGGAATGCAGAACACAGAGCCTTGGTCTTGAGGAGGACAGGAAAACAGAGCCTTGGTCTGGAGCACGGAAACATGGAGCCTTGGACTTGAGAGACAGGAACACAGGGACATGGATCACAGAGCCAGGACCTCTCCTTGGGAACAGGACTTGGGGCTGGGGCTCTACACAGAATGCTGAACACAATGAGACGGTTCGCAACACTAGGTAACGGCAAATGGCCAGACCTACCTAGCAAAGGCGTGGACACAGAGATAGTTCCAACTCAACGATAGACGGTTCCTTATCTTGACACAACAAGGTTCCAGTCTTGTTCTGGTGGTAGAACTTGACAAGGTTGTGGGCAAGGCTCCAGACACAAGTTGTGGACAAGGCTCCAGACACAGGTTGCGGGGCAAGGCTCCAGAAGGAAGGGGAAGGGAAGGGAACAGTCCAACCTCAGGGTAATGGCAAAGACAGCCTGACTTATCCCACAGAGGCAAGGATGGGATACTGACAAGACAAACCAGCACCCACATGCGAACCTAGGGCCACTTATATTCCCAGCCCCAAGACGAGTATCAAGTGCCTATAATCAAGCCCAACTGAAACAAGAGCCAGCCGAAAGACCCAGAGTCTGGAGTCCATGGACCGGACCGTGAACCGGAACGCAGACTTCACGGACTGGACCATGACAGGGTCAAGGGAGAATGCCACTGTAATATCAGTCAGATACCCACAGGGTCACTGGGAGAATGCTACTGTAATGTAACGCTCAGGGCTATTGCCTTGTGTTTATCTAGGGGAAACCCCGTCCGCACGCCCAACCATGTCTCACGGTTGCATCGTTGCTGTGTAATCCCACCTGGTACAAACTCACACATCAAATATCAGACAGCACACAATGTACGATTTACAGATTACACGTTATAAATCTTACTGGAACTATGTAATTAATAGAGATACGATATAAAAGGGAAAGTAAAAGGTGCCAGACCTAACAGGGTTCAACCACTTTGTGCACAACAGTTAGAGCTCAATTAACCCTCTGACCCTCTCGACTCGCCGCTCGGGACCAACCACGGTGGTCAACCAGAGCGCTTCCAGCACGTCCGTCCTCTTCGGGTCTCCTCCCGAAAAGCCCGCCAAACCACACGGTTCCCAGCCATATGAGACAGAATATCACCCACAAAAAGAACGACATGGACGCCCATTGGTTCTTTCCCTCTCTTATCAATACTATAACCCAAACAAGCAGAGAGCGAGAACTCCTTACATCGCAGTTATTATTACAGAAAAGCCATTTTACATAACATACAAAGGAGCCATTTAGACACTTCAGCAGCCAATGTAACCAAGACCCAGTTACACTCTCCCCCCACCAAATAAAGTCATGTCCTCATGACATTAAAGGAGTTCACCAATCCTCCTTGTAAAACACAAAACCCAACCCAGGTGCATAAAGCAGTGACATTACTTCCCAGGGCAGTAGAGATCACACCCTGTTCTCCCGGCGCTGTATAGGTCAACCTCTCCGGGGGGTGCCTACTTCTCTGAGACCTCCGTACCTCCTCTGCCGACCCTTCCGGCTCAGATACCATAGGAGACGCCTCGGGCTTACCTGTCGAACCCTCACCCGCTTCCTCACTGGGACCCCTTATCACCTGTGAGCCCTCTGTTTCCGGTTCTGGTTCCACCTTTCTCCCCCAGATGCCGGCTGTATCCCAGGCTGCCCCCCAGCACTCTCCCGCCTCTCACCTAACTCAGTGGGGGAAGGGTCAGGAGCCTGTTCTTCTGGTACCGGGGAATTAACAAACAGAAGTAGGTACCACACGTCCAAATCATCATCTTCCAAAGCAGTATCCTTTACCAGGGTGGGGCCCGGCCCCATCTCTTTTGCAGTGGGCTCTTCCCTCACCCCGCGCCTCCAGAGAGTCCTCGTACTAGGCGTAAACTCCCATTCGGGCTCTTGGTTTAGCTGCACCTCTTGACCCAGGGGCAATAGGTGGTTCCAATGGAATACCTTGACAGGCCCCTTCCCATCCTCTGGTCTCACCTGGTAAACAGGTAGATTCAGCATCTGACTCTCTACCACATAGGGGGTGGCCACCCAGCGGTCCCCCAACTTGTGCTTACCAGGGAGTCCTAAATTTTGTAGGAGGACCTGGTCCCCCGGCAATAGTTGGGCGAACTTTACTTTCTGAACATACCTCCTCTTATTCCTCTGATTCTGCTTGCTGGCTGCTGCCTCAGCCAACTCGTACGCCCTTTTCAACTCTCTCCTCATATCGGACACATACTTCAGATATGGCTTTGAAGGTAATTCACCCGCTTCAGTCCCAAAACACAGGTCAATGGGCAACCTCGCTTCCCGCCCAAACATCAGATAATAAGGTGAGTACCCCGTAGCGTCTTTGCGAGTACATTTGTAACAGTGAACCAATGCCCGATGTGCTGACTGCACTTACGCTTCTGACCGATCTCCAGAGTCCTGAGCATGTCCAACAGGATCAGGTTAAACCTCTCGGGCTGAGGATCACCTTGCGGGTGATAGGGTGTGGTCCTGGATTTCTCAATCCCAAGCATATCCAGTAATTCATGGACAAGCCTGCTCTCGAAGTCCCGTCCCTGATCACTATGGATCTGCCTGGGGAGACCATAATGAACAAAATACCTCTCCCATAACACCTTCACCACTGTAGTCGCTTTCTAGTCCTTAGTGGGAAATGCCTGCGCGTATCTAGTGTAGTGATCCGAGATGACTAAGACTTTTGCAGTGTTTCTGGTGTCTGATTCAATAGACAGGAAATCCATACACACCAGGTCCATGGGTCCTGCACCCTGCAAGTGGGACAAAGGGCCCGCCTGAGCTGGCAGGGTCTTCCTCCGGATGCAGCGACTGCATATCTTACAGTATTCTTCCACCTCCCCCCTCATCTGGGGCCAGTAAAATCGGTCCTTGAGTAATTCATAGGTCTTTTCCACCCTCAAATGCCCGGAATCATCATGTAACAACTTGAGCACAGTCTTCCGATACTTCTCAGGCAGAACAAGCTGCCAACGCCGGGGACGGTCTGGGGGCGACGTGACCCAGTATAAGATTTGGTTCTTCAGCTTCAACCCCAACTACTTCTCTGAGACCTCTGTACCTCCTCTGACGACCCTTCTGGCTCAGACACCAGTGGAGCCACCCCGGTCTACTTGTCGAACCTTCGCCCGCTTCCTCACTGGGACCCCTCCTTCAGTAGTAAGGGCACTGAGGCGTGTTTTGCCTTCTCCGCCTGAGCCATATCCCGCTTTTTATCCGCGAACCAGTTAGTGCCAATGCCCCGGTCATAACGCTGAGCCGCCCCCACTTCCTGGGGGCTCAACTCTGGCAGCTGCCTGTTCCTCAGAGCAGTCAAATTACAGTAAACAGTGGGTAACACGTCATCATCAGCCCCCAATTGATCCACTGCCCGATCCGCCCCATTGTGTCTCCTGCTTTAGCGTCGCTCGCAAGTTGACGTATAGCCTTCACTCCCGGAGCAGGGACACTCTCCCACTCCACGTCCATGCCCGAGCCCTCCCGACGAGATAAAGCATCTGCATTGATGTTCCGACACCCCGGCTGGTACTTAAGGCTGAACTCATAGGCAGACAAGTCCGCCAACCACCGATACCCAGTAGCGTCCAGTTTCGCCGAGGTCAGAATATAAGTGAGAGGATTGTTGTCCGTCCTCACCTCAAACTTAGGCCCGTATAGATAGTCGCTCAACTTGTCCACCACCGCCCATTTCAGCGCCAGGAACTCCAACTTGTGAGTGGGATAGTTTCTCTCTGAAGGCGACAAACTTCGGCTGACAAACACCACCGGCCTCAATCTGTTGCCCTGCTCCTGGTACAGGACAGCCCCCAGCCCCTCTCGGCTGGCATCAGTGTGTAGCACATACGGCTACCGGGAGTCGGCAAAAGCCAACACCGGGGCCTGTGTCAGCGCCCTTTTCAGCGATTGGAACGCCTCCTCACATTGGGCATCCCACTTCGGTCCAAAGGGCTCCGACGGATTCAGATATTCTCCTGCCTCCTGCCCTCGGTATCCCTTCCTTTTCATCCACACAGCGGGATAGCCACACAAAAGCTGGTTCAATGGGTGACTTATTTTAGCGTATCCTTTCACGAATCGCCAGTAATACCCACAGAACCCCAAAAACGAGTGCAGGGCGCTCACCTTCTGGGGTCTCGGCCAGGTGGTCACTGCGTCTATCTTAGCTGGATCAGTAGCCACTCCCTCTCGTGAGATTATGTGTCCAACATAGCCGACAGATGTCTTGCAGAACTGGCATTTGCCCAGGGAAAGTTTCAACTCTTCCTCCTTCAGCTGGCTTAACACCTTCAGCAGCTGCTCCTCATGTTCCTCCAGAGTAGATCCAAACACCGTCAGGTCATCCAGATACACCAACATCTGGAGCAGGTTCATACCCTCCACTGTCCTCTCCATGACCCTCTGGAAGGTGGCTGGGGCTCCCGATACACCTTGGGCATTCGTTTGAACTGAAAGAACCCCAGGGGACAGATGAAGGGATTCTTTTCTTTATCAGCCCCACTCATCGGGATCTGGTAATACCCACCCCGCGAATCCAAGACACTAAACCATTGGGCACCACTCAGCCAGGCCAACACGTCTTCAACCCTCGGGACCGTATACTGGTCAGGGGCAGTGCGCCGGTTCAGGGTCCTATAGTCCACGCACATGCGTACCTTCCCATTTTTATTCCTATCCACTACTATGGGGGACGCATAGGGGCTCCAGGACTCCGCGATAATCCCTTCATCCTTCAACTGCCGCAAGTGCTGCCGCACATCTTCCACCTCTGCTGGGGCCAACCGCCGCGACCTCTCTCTAAACGGGGTGTCATTTGTCACCCAGATAGTGTGACGAGTGCTCTTGGAAAAACCCACATCAAACTCGCCCTGAGAAAAGACATCCCCTAGCTTTAAAATCTTCTCCACCAGCCTGCTCTTACACTCCAGCGGCACAGGGAAGTCCTCAAAATTAAGTGCCTCCTCGGTCAGCCGCGCCTCCCCCCCTCCAGTTCTCCAATAGTTTTCCTCCAGTGGGCCTCACGGGGGCGCTAGGCATCACCGTCACCGGGAACAAGTGCGCGAGAGGCATCCCACGCTTAAAGTTGATCTCCCTCTCAGTTGTGTTCCTTACAATCACCCCCATCCGGCGTGCCTGTAGAACTGAGGGCCTCTGCAATTCAGGTCTCACCAGCGCCCCAGCCGGGAACCAGGACTCCCCTTCAAGGTCTTCTGGGGCATCTATTAACAGGGCCTCGCCCGCCGGTGCCCCGGGGAATCTGGGGGTCCACATCACTAGTACCACCTCCCCTGGCCGTATCACTTTAGGCCTTGCCTGCGTACGCCACACCGTCCCTCGTTTGAACTCAGGATCCAGCCCCCTGTGGCCACCCGCTGCCTCGAACGCTGCTCAAAACACTGGATGTACCGAGAGGGTCTCCAGAAAGTTCTCCTCCACCTTCTCCTTACAGGCTCCCAGGAGCCGTCGCACAGGAGGGGAGTTAGTCCCCACCAGAAGGGCAGTGCCACCTGTCTCCACCGGATCCGGACAAACCAACACCAACGCCTCAAGGGCTTCCGACACTCCCACATCGCCCTCCGAGAATTCCAATCTCACTGACAGGTACCCATCATACGGACAATCACCATCACCTATGCCCCAAATCTCCAGGGCATTAAACGGGGTTACGGGCAAATGCTTTAGATATTTGTTGTAGAACGACCGGTACAATAAGGTGACCTGTGACCCAGTGTCAAGGATGGCCCTTGCAAAGATACCCTCAATCCGTAGGGACACGCTGGAGCGGGGTTCCACTAATCCGTCCGGAATAAGGGCATGGGCTTGCAGGGGTCCCATGGTTGATTTCGGGGAACGTGTTCCTCCAGAAACTCCGGTCCGTTCCCTCACTGAGTCTCTCCTCAGTTTCCCGACACCTCTCCCTTCTTAGTTGCCCGGGGGCTTGCCCTCCGCGGGGCGCCTTGTCTCTCACAATCCCTCCAGAAGTGTCCCTCTTCCCTACAGCTGTAGCACACCTCCTGCTGCTCACATTCCCACCGGAAATGCCCCTCTTTCCCACAGTTATAGCACACGTACCCACCACCCCTCTCCTCCCGGGATGCCCGCCACTCCCAGCCCTCTGGGCGGCCCGCCCCCTGAAGTGGGTGCTCTCCCTGTCAATCCACCTACCCACCTGGGACCCCTTGGGTCGCTCAGCTCTCAACCCTGCCACCACTTCCTGTACTGCTGAGGGTCGTCCCCGGTGGCCAGAGTCCTCTTTCCAGCCCAACGCGCTCTCATCCTCCCGTACCTCTCTAATCAGCTGCCTGAATGATGGAGGGGGGGGCTCCTTTTATAGGACTGCCAGAGACTCGAAGCTACCTGGTCCTCCCCCAGGGAACCCCTAAATATCTGACTTATCCTCAACCTCGTCACCTCGTCCGCCTTCAATACCCCTCGGCGCTGCAACACATTAAGCATTATCTCCAGCTGAAAAATGTATTCTGAGAGCTTTTCCCCCTTCCCTGCCACGTTTTGAAACTCCGCTAAAAGCTCCCAGGAACCTCCCATCAATCCAAATGTTCCCTCCCAAGCTTCCAGATACTCCGCCAGGGAAGCCGAGGGCTGTTCAGCTTTCAGCCCCCGGACGACACCAGCCACCACTCCCTGCAAACTTTCCACCAATCTCTGTCTCTTTTCCTCATCCGAGCCTGGCCACTTCCCGAACAACTGGGACATGTTTTCGATCCACGTCTCATAATCGTCCACCCCTTCCAGAGTGGGCGTGGTTCCTGAGAAAATTCTCAGTGGGCGGGGCCCCTCGGCCCTTCTCGCCAGGGAGGTAATGGCGGCTGCCAACTCGAAGGTCTCACCTCTAGCTGGGGGACAGGGCCTGACCAATCCTTCCCACTCTGACCCCTCTTGATCCTCTTCCCTCATTACCCTGAGAACTTGTTCCCTCGCAAATTCCTTCAACCCTCCACCACTGGTTAATGCCATCTTTCCTGGTGTCTCATCTAACTCCTCCTCCGGTGTCTCCTCACATTCGTCCGCCAGGAGGGTGTGGAGGCCCCACAGCCCCACCTCCCCCGGGATGCTGACCGTCACTGGCAGTTCCAATACCATGACGTCAGCACTCGTACGAACCAACACCCAGCTGGATTCCACTTCTTTACCGCACCTTCAAGCTGTCAGTTCTACCTTGCCGATAGATTTAATCTGACTCAACCCTCGCACCAGCACTTCTTCCAAAGTGTGGAAATCCACCCCACTTAACACACACACATGATTAACCAGTACGTCCTCAAACTCACAATCTTACAATCTTATCCCAGTCCATCTCCGCACTACTTAACATAGTGATTTATACAGTTTACACAGAATTCAATCCCGGACGAGCCCCCACAAATGTAACGCTCAGGGCTATCTCCTCGTGTTTATCTAGGGGAAACACCGTTCGCCCGCCAAACCATGTCTCACGGTTGCGGCGTTGCTGTGTAACACCACCTGGTACAAACTCACACATCAAATATCAGACAGCACACAATGTACGGTTTACAGATTACACATTATAAATCTTACTGGAACGATGTAATTAATAGAGATACAGTATAAAAGGGAAAGTAAAAGGCACCAAAATTATCAGGGTTCAACCACTTCATGCACAACCGTTGGAGCTCAATTAACGGGACCTTCTTTCCACCATGCGATCCCCTCTGACTTCCTCGACCCTCCGCCTGGGACCAACCATGGTGGTCAACCAGAGCGCGTAGAGCACGTCCGTCCTTTTCGGGTCTCCTCCTGAAAAGCCCGCCAAACCACACGGTTCCCAGCCATATGAGACAGAATATCACCCACAAAAAGAACAACATAGACACTCATTGGTTCGCTCCCTCTCCGATCAATAATATAACCCAAGCAAGCAGGGAGAGAGAACTCCTTACCTCGCAGTTATTATTACAGAAAAGCCATTTTTATTATAACGTAACAAAGAAGCCATTTTAAGTGGCCTTAGCAGGAACATAAAAGAAGAAACTCCTTACAGTAATCTGAGTGAGAAACCCACAGGGTCACGGGGAGAATACCACTTAATTATCAGTGAGAAATCCACAGGGTCATGGGGAGAATGCCATTATAATATCAGTGAGAAATGCACAGGGTTACTTGGAGAATGCCACTGTGATATCCATGACAAACCCACAGGGTCCCAGGGAGAATGCCATTGTAATATCAGTGAGAAACCCAAAGGGTTTGATTAGAGGTGATTAGAGAGATTGAGGTGAAGGAACCCTTAGGAGGCAGTGATCATAACATGATTGAGTTCACTGTGAAATTTGAAAAAGAGAAGATGAAATCTGATGTGTCGGTATTTCAGTGGAGTAAGGGAAATTACAGTGGCATGAGAGAGGAACTGGACAAAGTTGACTGGAAAGGGACACTAGCGGGAAGGACGGCAGAGCAGCAGTGGCTGGAGTTTATGCAAGAAGTGAAGAAGGTGCAAGACAGGTATATTCCAAAAAAGAAGAAATTTTTGAATGGAAAAAGGATGCCACCGTGGCTGACAAGAGAAGTCAAAGCCAAAGTTAAAGCAAAGGAGAGGGCATACAAAGAAGCAAAAATTAGTGGGAAGACAGGATTGGGAAGTTTTTAAAAGCTTACAAAAGGAAACCAAGAAGGTCATTACGAGGGAAAAGATTAACTATGAAAGGAAGCTAGCAAATAATATCAAAGAGGATACTAAAAGCTTTTTCAAGTATATAAAGTGTAAAAGACAGGTGAGAGTAGATATAGGACCGATAGAAAATGATGCTGGAGAAATTGTAATGGGAGATAAGGAGATGGCAGAGGAACTGAACGAGTATTTTGCATCAGTCTTCATTGAGGAAGACAGCAGGATACCGGACACTCAAGGGTGGAAGGGAAGAGAAGTGTGCGCAGTCACAATTACGACAGAGAAAGTACTCAGGAAGCTGAATAGGTTAAAGGTCGATAAATCTCCTGGACCAGATGGAATGCACCTTCGTGTTCTGAAGGAAGTAGCTGTGGAGATTGCGGAAGCATTAGCGATGATCTTTCAAAAGTCGATAGATTCTGGCATGGTTCCGGAGGACTGGAAGATTTCAAATGTCACTCTGCTATTTAAGAAGGAGGCAAGGAAGCAAAAAGGAAATTATAGACCTGTTAGCTTGACGTCGGTGGTTGGGAAGTTGTTGGAGTCGATTGTCAAGGATGAGGTTACAGAGTACCTGAAGGCATATGACAAGATAGGCAGAACTCAGCATGGGTTCCTTAAAGGAAAATCCTGCCTGACAAACCTATTACAATTTTTTGAGGAAATTAGCAGTAGGCTAGACAAGGGAGATGCAGTGGATGTTGTATATTTGGATTTTCAGAAGGCCTTTGACAAGGTGCCACACATGAGGCTACTTAACAAGATAAGAGCCCATGGAATTACAGGAAAGTTACATACATGGATAAAGCATTGGCTGACTGGCAGGAAGCAGAGAGTGGGAATAAAGGGATCCTATTCTGGTTGGCTGCCGGTTACCAGTGGTGTTCCACAGGGGTCCGTATTGGGGCCGCTTCATTTTACATTGTACATCAACGATTTGGATTATGGAATAGATGGCTTTGTGGCTAAGTTTGCTGATAATACAAAGATAGGTGGAGGGGCCAGTAGTGCTGAGGAAACAGAGAGTCTGCAGAGAGACTTGGATAGATTAGAAGAATGGGAAAAGAAGTGGCAAATGAAATATAATGTTGGAAAGTGTATGGTTATGCACTTTGGCAGAAAAAATAAATGGGCAGACTATTATTTAAATGGGGAAAGAATTCAAAGTTCTGAGATGCAACGGGACTTGGGAGTCCTCATGCAGGATACCCTTAAGGTTAACCTCCAGGTTGAGTCAGTAGTGAAGAAGGTGAATGCAATGTTGGCATTCATTTCTAGAGGAATAGATTATAGGAGCAGGGATGTGATGTTGAGGCTGTATAAGGCACTGCTAAGACCTCACTTGGAGTACTGTGGGCAGTTTTGGTCTTGTAGTCGCGCTGATACGCTACGAGTGAAAATAAGATACTGACTCAAGCAGGGTGGGGTTGAACCGTTTACTGTTTGAATCGGCGCGCGCTTAGGTACCCGCTCTCAGCAACCCCTGCTCTCTGTGGGGCAGAAGCGACATCAGCCTCCGGGCCGAGGTCTGCCCCACACTCAGATTCCTCTTGGTTGCCGCTGGCTGCGGGTCCGCCGGCGACTGCTGGAGCCAGTTCGCTTGCTGCGTGGGCGAGCCGCCACATGACCCCCCCCCCCACCCCAGAACCGGTGCTAGGAGGTGCAGAGTCCACAGCCTGCACACCCTCAATTCTTTTAGGTGGCCGGCCTCGATGTCGTGGGGGTGGTACCGCAACCGGGCGTTCAAAGTCCAGATGTGCCGGTTTGAGACAGTCAATGGTAAAAGTTTCTTCACGACTGCCGATGTCGACAATGCAGGTTGTCCCATTATGGTGCCCCACCTTGTAGGGTCCCTTGTATGGTCGCTGCAGGGGTGGTCCATGCGTGCCTTGGCGAACGAAAACATACTTGCTCTGTTGTAGGTCCTTGGGCACGAAAGAGGATGTTGTTCCATGATGGGACGTCGGGACTGGGGCAAGTGTTCCAAGCCACTCCCGGAGTTTAGTTAGGACCATCGTAGGTGTGTCCTCCTGGCCACAGGGTGCTGGCACAAACTCACCAGGAACTGTGAGCGGGGCACCGTAAACCAGTTCGGCCGATGATGTGGCCAGGTCCTCCTTGGGTGCCATGCGGATACCAAGCAACACCCAGGGGAGTTCGTCCACCCAGTCTGGCCCTCGGAGGCGTGCCATCTGGGCTGACTTCAGGTACCTGTGGAAACGTTCCACCAGGCCGTCCATATGCAGTAACCGCACGGCCCGTTCACAGCAGGAGAGGCCAAATGTGCAGATTAACAGGATCTTGAGTGCCTCGTACCTGTCTGTTGCCGGGGGCTGACGCAGAAAGTCAATAACGTGGCCTGCTGTCTCCTGGTCGAGGGCGCCCACCACGTACTAATACTTGGTGGAGTCTGAGACAATTTGCCTGACCTGGAACTGGGCCTCTGCTTGCTCAAACCAGACCAGTGGTTGGGTGGTCCAGAAGGTTGGCAGTTTAAGGGAAACTGCATTCTGCAGAGCTGAGTCACTCATGTTGGGTCCAAATGCCGTTGGACCATCGGGGTCACCAATGTAGTCGCACTGATACGCTACGAGTGAAAACAACACACTGACTCGAGCAGGGTCGGATTGAACCGTTTACTGTTTGAATCGGCGCGCGCTTGATTACCCGCTCCCAGCAACACCTGCTCTCTGTGGGGCAGAAGCGACATCAGCCTCCGGGCCAAGGTCTGCCCCACACTCAGATTCCTCTCAGTTGCTGCTGGCTGCGGGCTCGCCGGCGACTGCTGGAGCCGGTTCACTTGCTGCGTGGGCGAGCCGCCACAGTCTCCTTATTTAAGAAAGGATGTGCTGACGTTGGAGAGGGTACAGAGAAGATTCACTAGAATGATTCCAGGAATGAGAGGGTTAACATATGAGGAACGTTTGTCCACTCTTGGACTGTATTCCTTGGAGTTTAGAAGAATGAGGGGAGACCTCATAGAAACATTTCGAATGTTGAAAGGCATGGACAGAGTGGATGTGGCAAAGTTGTTTCCCATAATGGAGGAGTCTAGTACGAGAGGGCATGACTTCAGGATTGAAGGGCATCCATTCAGAACAGAGATGCAAAGAAATTTTTTTAGCCAGAGGTTGGTGAATCTATGGAATTTGTTGCCACAGGTGGCAGTGGAGGCCAAGTCATTGGGTGTATTTAAGGCAGAGATTGATAGGTATCTGAGTAGCCAGGGCATCAAAGGTTATGGTGAGAAGGTGGGGGAGTGGGACTAAATAGGAGAATGGATCAGCTCATGATAAAATGGCAGAGCAGACTCGATGGGCCAAATGGCCGACTTCTGCTCCATTGTCTTATGGTCTTATGGTCTTATGGTCTTATGATCATGGAGTAAGTAACCCACATAATCACGGGGAGAAGGCCACTGTAATATCAGTGAGAAACCCATAGCGTCACGGGGAGATTGCCATTGCAATATCAGTGAGAAACCCACAGCCTCTCGGGGAGAATGCCACTGTAATATCAATGAGAAACCCACAGGGTGTCAGGAAGAATGCCACTGTAACATCAGCGAGAAAAGCTTTCATTTTGGAGGGAACTGCAGGAAACAGATTTATAAAGATCGGAATAAAAATCCTGAAAAATATATTATTAATATCTTCATTATTACTTACTATATCTCCATTGTCTTTACAAATCTTTAAAATTTGTCTTTTAGTTTAAGTAGCCCTTAATTGGGAAGCTAATAGCTTATTATTTTTATCCCCAAAAATATAAAACTGACTTTTTAATTTAAGCAAATATCCTTCAATAGGATTAGTTAATAATAAATTATATTGTGATTGTAATTAAATTTCCTCAAATTACTGCTGAAGATCAACAGATCCTTGATGCTCCAATTGTCGAGCATGAAATTCAGAAAGCTATATGGTCAATGCAATCAGGTAAAGCTCCTGGACTCAATGGTTATTCGGTAGGATTTTACAAAAAAATTGAAAAATTACTTTCTCCATACCTTTTGGAAATATTTCATGAATCTTTTGAGAAAGGTAATTTACTCTCTTCTTTTTATTAAGCTTCTGTTTCTTTAATCCTTGAGAAAGATAAGGATCCTACTGAATGCTCATCTTATAGACCTATCTCTCTATTAATTGTGGATGCTAAAATTCTTTCTAAGATAATTCTTTCTTTCTAACCATTTGGAAAACATTTTATCTAAAATTATCTCTATGGATCAAGCAGGCTTTATTAGAGGCCATTACTCTTTTTCTTGCATTATATTGATGAACGTTATATATTCACCATTATCCAAAACACCCCAATGTGTTATTTCTCTGGATGCAGAAAAGGCATTTGATAGAGTTGAATGGACTTATTTGTTTAATGTATTAGAGAAATTTGGCTTTGGTAATAATTTTAGTAAGTGGATCCAAATGATCTATAAGAACCCTATTGCTACCGTTATTACTAATAATCTTAGGTCTCCCTTTTTTTCACTTTCACGAGGTACTTGACAAGGGTGTCCATTAAGTCCTTGATTATTTAATCTTGCACTGGAACCTTTGGCTATAACAATCCGTGAAGCTAAAAATATTCATGGTATTTCTATAAATGGGACCATACACAAGATGTTTCTTTATGCAGATGATCTTTTGGTTTATACCTCGAATCCTGAAGAATCTATTCCTAATCTTTTGGAATTATTAAATGATTTTGGAAAATTTTCAGGATATAAACTTAATTTAAATAAAAGTGAATTGTTCCCTTTAAATGTTCCTGTTTTTATATACAAGGATATTCTATTTAGAATTGTGAATTCTTTAAATATTTGGGTATTATCATTACCAAAAAATATAAGGATCTTTATAAAGCTAATGTAGTTCCTTTATTGGACTCTATGAAACAATTATTTTCTAGGTGGAATCCTCTTACACTTTCTTTAATAGGTCGTATTCATGCTGTGAAAATGATGATTTTACCTAGATTTTTATATATTTTTCAAAATATACCTATCTTTCTAACTAAAAAATTTTTTTGATCAAAATGATTCTACTATTTTGTCCTTTATTTGGAATAATAAAACCCAAGAATTAGTAAGTTTCATTTACAAAAATCTAAAAAAAGATGGTGGACTCCTGCTACCTAATTTAAAATTCTATTATTGGGCTGTTAAAATTCGACAATTATGTTTTTGGTTACATTGGCTCGATAAGAACCAAAAACCATCTTGGATTGATTTGGAATTTAAAGCTATTAATCAATTTTATTTAACTTCACTATTAGGAGCTCCATTACCTTTACAACTTGCTAAAATTTCCAGTTTAAATCTCTACCCTGTTATTAAACAGTGCTTACGGATTTGGTTTCAGTTTCGCAACTCTTTTAATTTAAAACAATTTAAATTATCTGGTCCTGTATTTTGAAATTTGCTATTTAAACCTTCAATGACTGATCCCATTTTTCTTTTATGGAAAAATAAGGGGATTTTTTTGTTTGCAGATTTATTTAGTGATGGTCGATTGTTGTCTTTTGAAGAGTTAATTAGCAAATATTCTCTCTCTCATACACATTTCTTGCAATATTTTCAGGTTAGACATTTTTACAAAAATATGTTTCTATGTTTCCATATATGCAAGAATCTAATTTGTTGGACACTATTTTGAATATGAATCCCCTAGTGAGAGGCTCCATCAGCAGAATTTATAATTTACTTTTACTACAAAAAGATAACCTCTCACTGAAGATTAAGCAAGATTAGGAGAGAGAACTTAATATGACATTTGTTAATGAAGATTAGTTGCGAGCTCTGAAAATGGTTGACTCTTCTTCGATATGTGCCAATCATTGTTTAATTCAGTTTAAAATTGTTCACCGTTATTATTTAACAAAGGAGAGGTCATCCAAAATATTTCCTAATATAAATAATTATAGTGATAGGTGCAAAAATGAGGTAGCTACTTTGTCACATATGTTCTGGTCATGTCCCTCACTGAAATCTTTTTGGAAGTCTTTATTTTCTACAATTTCTAAAGCTTTGAAAATTAATTTACAACCTAATACTGCTCTACTTGGAATAGTTCCTCATCATATTCAGGGTATTTCATTTTCAAACCAACATGTAATTGCATTCATTACATTGTTGGCAAGAAGGGCTATTTTATTGAAGTGGAAAGATACCTCTGCTCCTACACTAACTCAATGGTTTTCCCAAGTAATTTTATGTCTTATTTTGGAAAAAATTAGAAGTAGAACTTTTGATCCTCGATTTGATTTTGAGAGAAGGTGGGGATCTTTTGGTAAATATTATCATTTAATTTGAATTAATTTATATGGTTTCCTTCCAGTTTTAAGTTATATAAAAGTGATTTGGTGGTTGTTGTTTTCTTTTTCTTCTTTTATATATATAAATGATTGTAAGACATATTGCTCTGGAAGTTGGTTCCCATTAGATTTTTTTCTCTTTTTTTTTGATTTGTAGTTAGTGGGATTTCTTTTTTAAGTTAGTTGGGGTTCTCTTTTCCTTCTTTTTCTTTTATAATTTTTTTTCATCAGCATATATAAGTCTTTTTTTCCTCAGCTTCATCAATTAAATATACACTAATTTGTTGAACTTCTGTATTTTATAGCTGTAGAAGATTATATATCAACAAAAAGATTTTAAAAATGAAAACGCAAGATCAATGAGAAACCCACAGGGTCATGGGGAAAATGTCAATCTAGTATCAGTCAGAAACCCACAGGGTCATGGGGAGAATGTCATTGCAATATCAGTGAGAAACACAAGGTAGAACACACAGGGTAAATGGTAAGGCACTGAGGAGTGCAGTAGAACAGAGGGATCTGGGAATACAGATACAAAATTCCCTAAAAGTGGCATCACAGGCAGATAGGGTCGTAAAGAGAGCGTTTGGTACATTGGCCTTTATTAATCGAAGTATTGAGTATAAGAGCTGGAATGTTATGATGAGGTTGTATAAGGCATTGGTGAGGCCAAATCTGGAGTATTGTGTTCAGTTTTGGTCACCAAATTACAGGAAGGATATTAATAAGGTTGAAAGAGCGCAGAGAAGGTTTACGATGATGTTGCTAGGACTTGAGAAACTCAGTTACAGAGAAAGGTTGAATAGGTTAGGACTTTATTCCTTGGAACATAGAAGAATGAGGGGAGATTTGATAGAGGTATATAAAATTATGATGGGTATAGATAGAGTGAATGCAAGCAGGCTTTTTTCCACTGAGGCAAGGGGAGAAAAAAACCAGAGGACATGGGTTAGGGGTGAGGGGGGAAAAGTTTAAAGGGAACATTAGGGGGGCTTCTTCACACAGAGAGTGGTGGGAGTATGGAATGAGCTGCCAGATGAGGTGGTAAATGCGGGTTCTTTTTTAACATTTAAGAATAAATTGGACAGATACACGGATGGGAGGTGTATAGAGGGATATGGTCCATGTGCAGGTCAGTGGGACTTGGCACAGCCAAGAAGGGCCAAAAGGCCTGATTCTGTGCTGTAGTTTTTCTATGGTTTCTATAGTTTCTAGGGTCACGGGGAGAATGCCATTCTAATATCAGTGAGAAACCCACAGGGTCACGGGGAAAATACTATTGTAATATCAGTGAAAAACACGCAATTTCACGGAGTAAGAAACCCACAGGGTCACAGGGAGAATGCCACTGTAATATCGGTGAGAAACCCACAGGGTCTCGGGGAAAATGCCACTGTAATATAAGTGATAATCCCACAGGGTCTCAGGGTGAATGCCATTGCAATATCAGTGAGAAACCCACAGGGTCATGGGGAAAATGTCAAACTAGTATCAGTCAGAACTCCACAGGGTCACGGGGCGAATGCCACTGCAATAACAGTGAGAAACATACAAGGTCCCAGGGAATGTGCCACTGTAATATCAGTGAGAAACTCTCAGGGTCTCCGGGAGAATAACATTGTAAGATCAGTGAGAAACCCACAGGGTCACAGCAAGAATGCCATTGTAATATCAGTGAGAAACCCACAGGGTCTCGGGGAGAATATTATTGTAATATCAGTGAGTAACCCACAGGTTCACGGAGTCAGGAACCCACAGGGTCACGGGGAGAATGCCATTGTAATATCAATGAGAAACCCACAGGTTCTCGGAGTAAGAAACCCACAGGGTCATGGGGAGAATGTCATTGTAATATTGGTGAGACATCCACAGGATTACGGGGAGGATGCCACTGTAATACCTTTGAGAAACCCACAGGGTCACAGGGAGAATGCCATTGTAATATGAGTCAGAAACCCACAGAGTCATTTAGAGAATGCCATTGTATATCAGTGAGAAACTCACAGGGTCTCGGGGCAAATGGCATTGTAATATTAGTGAGAAACCCACAGGGTCTCAGGGAGAATGGTATTGTAATATCAGTGGGAATCTCACAGGGTCTTTCTTTCCAATATTTTTATTAATTTATATATATATATACAAGAATACAGAGTACAGGAAAAAAGTATACATATTTCAATACATTAAAATAAATCACATATAAAGACTCCTTACCCTATATTCATACATGTCAATTAATTCGTAACATTGAAAAATAACAATTTTACTCTATAAAATAACTAACCCTCTACCAAGACCGAAGCTGATTAGTATAAAGAAAAGAAAAAAGATTGTTAGTCATCATCTGTGCTTTAACAGGAAATCAAAGTTTTCGAAAATAATTCAGAAAAGGTCCCCACAATGTTTGAAAGTCTTGATTAGATTCAAAGATTGAACATCAAATCTTCTCTAAATTTAAACATGACATCACATCACGGAACCGTTGGACGTGAGTAGGAGGCGCCACATCTTTCCATTTAAGCAAAAGCGTCCTTCAGGCCATAAGAGACATAAAAGCCAAAATGTGCAAATCAGATGGCTCCAAAATAATATCCTTTCCTCCAACAATACCAAATAAAGCAGTCAAAGGATTAGGCTAGAAATTTACTTTAAAAAGTATCGAAAAGGTTTGAAATACTTCTTTCCAATACTTTCCCAGACTCGGACATGTCCCAAACATATGAATGAGTGAAGCTTCTCCATTATTACATTTATCACAATACGGAGATTTATCTAAATAAAAATGAGACAACTTATCCTTAGTCATATGGACCACTTTAAATTGAAGGAGAGAGTGACGGGCACATAACGATGAAGTGTTGAGCAATTAAAAAATTTAATTCCAAGTTTCCTCAGAAATCGAAATCTGTAAATCTTGTTCCCAAAGATTTTTAATTTTATCTAAAGGAACACTTCTCTTTCCCAACAGCATATTATAAGTATTAGATATAGATCCATTATAAAAAGGTTTCAGATTAATGTTTACATGTAGTAGATTCTTATCAGGACTTTTAGGGAATGTACTTATTTGAGACCGTAAAAAATCTCTTATTTGTAGATATCGAAAAATTTTGGGTAAACTATATTTAGTTGACAATTGTTCAAATGAAAAAAGACTTCCCTCTACAAACAAGTCCTGAAAGCATTTAATACCTAATCTATCCCATTCTCTAAAAGCCACATCAATCATAAAGGGTTTTAAAAAATAATTCAAAAAAATGGGACTCGAAAGAGAAAATCTCAATAAGCCAAAATATTTTCAGAATTGTATCCAAGTCCTCATAGTGTGTTTAACTACCAGATTATCAGTTAACTTACTCAAAGACAAAGGAAGTGAGGATCCAAGAAGAGAAATAATAGAGAATTTATTAACAGAATTACCTTCTAAAAAACCCATATTGGGCAATTCTCACAATTTATATAATATAGCCAAAAAGTAAGATTTCTTATATTAACTGCCCAATAGTATAATCTGAAGTTCGATAAGGCTAATCTTCCATTCTTTTTATCTTTCTGAAGATGAATTTTATTTAATCTAGACGCTTATTTTTCCATATATAAGAAGTCAAGAGAATCAAAAAGGACTTAGGAATGAAAACCAGCAATGCCTGAAAAAGATATATAAATTTAGGTAATATATTCATTTTGATAGAGTTAATTCGACCAATTAACAATAATGAAAGAGGCGACCAAATTGTCTATTCTTTTTACATGATTCAATAGAGTGAGAAAATTTTCTTTAAATAGACACTTAATTTTTAGCGATTGTTACACCTAAATAGGTAAATTGGTTTCTTAAAATTTTTTAAGGAAAGTTAGAACTTATTGGTATCAAATTCTTCAAAGGGAAAAGTTCACTTTTATGTAGTTTTAATTTATAACCTGAAAGCCAGCTAAAACAGGAGAGTAAGGAAAGCACATGGGGCAATGAAATCTCAACATTAGAAATAAATAGCAGCAAATCATCAGCATACAACGAGACTTTATGAATAGTGTCTCTCCTTAAAATACCGGTGATATCAGTAGATTCTAGAAAAGCAATGGCTAAAGGTTCTAAGGCCAGATCAAAAAGCAAAGGGTTGAACAGACAACCTTGTCTAGTGCCATGTTGAAGCTTAAATGGTTTGGAGTTATGAAAATTAGTGATAACCCTAGCAGAAGGGGCTAAATAAAGTAATTTAATCCATTGAATGAAAACAGGTCCAAAATTAAATTTTTCTAAAGTTTTAAATAAATAATTCTATTCAACTCTGTCGAAAGCTTTCTCAGCGTCTAGGGATACCATACATTTCAATACCATGTTAGGAGGAGAATAAGTAACATTTAATAACTGGCAAATGTTAAAGTTGTCATAAGGGGGCGTTGATGGCGGACCCAAATGCAAGACACAGACACTGAAGTACTAGAAACAGGACTTGACTAGAGAGCTGGAACAAGAACACAGACTTGAGCTAGGACATTGGCTAGGCAAATGGGACCAGGACAAGGAACTGGGAACTAGGAGCCTGGGCTTGGACTCCGAGCCGGAGGTTGGACAAGGACTCAGAACCTGGGTCTTGACTCGGGCTCAGATCCCGGAACTAGGCGAGGACATGATGTGGCTACAGGACTGGACATTGGCTTGGGCTCCTCGAGGTGAGAACATGATGAGGCTTGGGCTTGGGCTCCGAGTCAGAGAATGGACAAGGACCCAGAACCTGGGCCTTGACTCGGGCTCGGACCCCAAATCTAGGCGAGGACAAGACATGGCTACAGATCAGGACATGGAACTCCTGCACAGGACGAGGCACATGGACAGGACGACAGCACAAAGCCTTGGCTTGGACAAGACGAGGTTCTTGGACAGGACAAGAGACTCCAGGACAGGACGAGGGAGTATTCCATGCTGGGCGAGGTACTCCTGGCTGGGCAAGAACACGAAGCCTTGATTTGGTCAAGGGAGAGACAGGAACACAGAGCCCAGAGCCTTGGTAATCTTGAGAGACAGGACCCTTCCTTGGAAACAGGATGTAGGGCCAGGACTCATAAACAGAACACTGAGACAGTTCTCCACTCAAGGTAGCGGTAATCAGCCAGACCTACCTAGCAAAGGCATAGACACAGAGACAGTTCCTAACACAAGGTAGCGGCAAACGGCCAGACCTACCTAGTGAAGGCGTGGACACAGAGACAGTTCCCAACACTAGGTAGCAGCAAACAGCCAGACTTACCTAGCAAAGGCATGGACACAGAGACAGTTCTAAACAACAATAGACAGTTCCTTATCTTGCTTCAGCAGCTGAACTTGACAGCAGTGCAGGCAAAGGTTGCACGCAAGGGTTACAGGCAAGGCAAGGCAAGGCTCCAGACACTGGTTGCAGGGAAAGACTTCAGGAGGAAGGGGCAGAGAAGGAATTCAGACAGGGGCTTTGGACAGGAACAATCCAGCAACTGAAGCTGTACCAAGGAGCTATTTATGTAGCCAGCCCAAAATGTGAATCAGCTGCCTTAATTAGAGCACCCAACAGAAAAAGGGAAAACCAGAAAACCTGAAATAAGGAACAATGGACTGGACCGTGAACCGGAATCCGGACTTCATGGACCAGACCATGACAAAAGTGAAAATATCGATTTTTGATAAATCCGGTTTGGTTATCAGAAATGGCAGATGGTAAAATATTTTCAATCCTATGGGCCACAAACTTTAGATAAGATCTTGGCATCAACATTAAGTAAGGAAATCAGTCTATAAGAAGAACATTCAGTTGGATCCTTATTCTTTTTAAGAATGAGTGAAATGAAAGCCTCAGAAAAAGATTGAGGAAGTCTGCCCTACTTAAGTGAATCCAAAAAATGTGAACATAAATGAGGTATAAAGGTCTTGTAAAATTCTCCAGAAAACTCATCTGGACCCAGAGCTCTCCTCAAACATAATGAGAACATAGCCTCAACAACTTGCTCGAAAGAAATAGGTTGTTCCAACAATTTTCTGTTGTTGGCAGAAATTGTAGGAATATTTAGTTGAACTAAAAAAATTGTTCATTACATTAGCATCCTTCAAAGATTCAGAACTATAAAGTTTAGAATAAAATTCTCTGTAAGTATCATTTATTTCCAAATAATCGGTTGTCCTATCACCATTAGCTTTGCATATTTCTTTAATCTGTTGTTTAGCTCTAAAGGTTTTAATTTGATCAGCTAATAGTTTACTTGTTTTATCTCCACGAATATAAAATAGACTTTTATCTGTTAGGAGTTGAGTTTCAATTGGATAAGTTAAAAGAAGATCATATTTAGTTTTAATTTCAACACTTCTTTTATATAAAGCAGGTTCTGGAGCTAAGGTGTACTCTTGCTCTAACTGTTTCATCTGATTAGCTAAATCACTTCTCTCTTTATTAGCTTTCCTCTTAATACTTGCAGTATAAGAAATAATTTGTCCTCTAATAGATGCCTTAAAGGCATCCCATCTGATAAGACTGGAAGTCTCCTCTAATGTATCGCCTTCAAAAAAAAAGGGTAATTTGTCTTTCCATAAACTTTAAAAAATCTTTATCAGATAACAAAGTTAGATTAAATTGCCAAAATATATTTGTTTGAAGAAGACCAGGAAGATTTAAAGATAGAAAAACAGGAGCGTGATCTGAAACAGCAATCTCTTTATATTCACAGGATCGAACTAATGGAATCATTTGGCTATCAATAAAAAAAAATCAATCCTGAAATATGTATGGTGAACATGAGAAAAAAATGAATATTCCTTATCTACTGGATAAAAAAAACGCCAGGCATCAACAATGCCACATTTCATTAAAAAAGATTTAATAAACACAGCTGATTTATTTGGTATCATTGGTTTAAAAGATGAACAATCTAAAACTGGATCTAAGCAACAATTAAAGTTTCCACCCATCACCAATGAGTACAGACTTAGATCTGGCAAAAATGAAAAAAAAACGCTCAAAGAAACCTAGGTTGTCTATATTCGGAGCATATACATTGGCAAATACCATTAATTTGTCATTTAGTTTCCCTCATACTATAACAAAATGTCCATTAGTATCAGAAATTATTTTATGTTGAACAAAAGGAACTTTATTATCTATGAGGATCGAAACCCCTCCTGCTTTGACCTGAAACGAAGAATGAAAATGAGAGCCCCTCCATCGATAAAAAAAAGCATGAATTGTCACACTTACGTAAATGTGTTTCTTGAAGAAAAACAATGGGTATCTTAAGTTTTTTAATACAGGCAAAAATCTTATTTCTTTTCATGGGGTGATTTAGTCCTTTTATGTTAAAACTAAGTAAATTAATACTTTGATCCATTTTAAGGCCCTTTATAAGAAAGATTAAAATAGCAATCAGAAAAATGTATATCAAACCCAAATAATAAATCTTGAAATATATTAACTAAGCAACAGAATTGACTAGATTCCCAAATCAGCTTCAAGAAAAAGACTCCCCATCCCTCCTCCTCCTCCCAAAGAAAGAAACTCGGTCATAGAGCAACCGATATATACTTCCCCAAAACACATTCCCTTAGAAAGCCTGTTGGAACTGCTCCAAGAATTCAAGGTTATTACTATCCCAACCAAGACTAAATAAAATAGTGAAAAACAAGCTTAGATGGGTTTATCAAACAGAAATAATAATTATTCATACTATGAAATATTGAACAGTCATTTTTTAATATGTAGTATTCTGTTTCTGCAAAATTTTTAGTCTATTCAATATATATATAGTCATTCATTTTGTTTTACGTCTAAAAATTCTTGCGCCTGTTCTTTTGTATAAAACCATTTAAATGATCTGTCTTCCAATGTAATCCTCAGTCGAGCTGGAGAACGAAGAGAGGGTTTAAAATTTTGACTGTATAACTCCGTCATAACTTTTTTGAACTTAGCACGTTCTGCCATAACTTCTGATGAAAAATCTTGAACAATACATATCTTTTGATCTTGGTAGTCAATCATAACTTTTCCAAGGGCACCTTGAATCAGATGATCCTTTATTTGAAATTCATAGGAACATATAATGACTGATCTTGGTTTAGATTTTGATGCTGATCCATAGATAGGTGACCTGTGAGCACGATCAATCAAAGGCAGAGACTTTATAATATCAGGGAATAGTTCCATCAGAAGATTTGCAAAGAACTCTTTAGGATTATCTCCTTCCGTTTGTTCTTTAGGTCCCAAGATTCATAGGTTATACCTCCTACTTCTGTTTTCCAAATCAAAAACTGTCTATCTCATCATTTCGTTGGTCTTAAATTATTTTTCATACAGCTTTTGCATATCATCCATTCTCCCGTCCAGTAAAGTAATAACATCTTGATGTTCCTTTATCTTCTTATCATGCTCGGTTAGAATAGCTTGAATATGTTTTAGTTTCGTACCTATTTGTTTAACTTCAGCACTGATTTCTTTTCTAAACTGTTGAAACTCCTCAGTAAGCTTTTGAATTGAACTCGTAATAGCTTCCAAAGCTGCTTTAGTGGTCATATTAAAATAATATCCCATCTAACAATAGTATTTCAAAAGGTTGGAGAGAAAAGTAAATAAATTAGGAGCAGCAGTAGAGAGCTGTTACTCCATCAGTGGCCAGCAGGCAGGGTCACAGGGAGAATGCCATTGTAATATCAGTGAGAAACCCACAGGGTCACGGGGAGAATACCATTGTATTATTGGTGTTTCATGGTCCCGGCAATTCCCCATTTTGCTGTTATCTCCTTAACTGGGCATTAATCCCTTCATCTGATTTCCAATCATTCCCAGTCCCACTACTTACAGCACACCTTACAGCAAACATAGGATAGAACTCAAGCAGCACAGCCATGCTTTGCCAGTTTGTTGGTTGACTCTAGTGTGAGTAAATCTCGTTTCCTGATTCCTTGGGACTGTCAGTTCTAAGCTCCGCATCATTTCCTGGATACTCCACGTAAACCTTGTCTCCATGTAAAGACCCTCCTGGATACTGGTTCCCCGTTCGCGACAGTGTTAACGCCTCACGACTCTGCCTCCGCGCCTGTGTCCTGCACTTGGGTTCGTCCTCAGCCTCGTCCTTGCAACACAGTGAGAAACCCACAGGGTCTCAGGGAGAATGCCACTGTAATATCAATGAGATACCCCCAGGGTCACAGGAAGAATGTCACCGTAATATCAGTGAGAAACCCATAGGATCACGGGGAGAATGCCAATGTAATATCAATGTCACCGTAATATCAGTGAGAGACCCATAGGGTCACGGGGAGAATGCCATTGTAATGTAGCAGTAAACGTTGTGCTATTACAACTCAGGCATTTCTGGAGTTCAATTTCGATGCCGTCTGTATGGAGTTTGTTCATTCTCCCCCTCTCATTCTCCAGGTTCCTTCCACAGTCTAAAGACATACTGGTTCATAGGTTAATTAGTCATTGTAAGTTGTCCTGTGATGAGGCTACAGTTAAAATGGTGGGTTGCTGAGCAGTGTGGCTCGTTGTTCCGGAAGGGCCCGTACAAACGCCTTCCGTACCGCAGCAGAGATTGAACCCCAGTCGCTGGCACGGTAACGCATCACACTGATCACCGTGCTATCGTGTACAAACCAAGACAGTTAATCTGGTCAGCTGGGATTGAGTGCTGAGGACAACACTGTAGCAAGCTGGAAGGTTCTTCAAACTTATATTGGTCACCATAGCAATCGGTGGAGAAGCCCCAAGATGGGAAGTCGGAGTGGGAGTGGGATGGAGAATTGAAGCCACAGACAACTGGAAGGTTTGAGGACCAAAAAGAGTGGCCAGTCTACTCTCACACCAGTCCTCCCATACAGTGACCACTAACTGTGTTAATTAAACTGGATGCAGTGCCAGCGATTGCTGCTTCCCCTGGAGAGCTCCACACTGAGCTGCAGAAAGTGATGCTGAGATAGACTCGGTCAAATTGGTAGCCTTTACGCCTTTTGGATAGACAATAGACAATAGACAATAGGTGCAGGAGTAGGCCACTCAGCCCTTCGAGCCAGCACCACCATTCACTGTGGTCATGGCTGATCATCCACAATCAGTACCCTTTTCTTGCCATCTCTCCATATCCCTTGACTCCGCTATCTTTAACAGCTCTATCTAACTCTTTTTTGAAAGAATCTAGAGAATTGGTCTCCACTGCCTTCTGAGGCAGAGCATTGCACAGATCCACAACTCTCTGGGTGAAAAAGTTTTTCCTCAACTCTGTTCTAAATGGCTGACCCCTTACTCTTAAACTGTGCCCTTTGGTTCTGGACTCCCCCAACATCGGGAACATGTTTCCTGCCTCTAGCATGTCCAATCCCTTAATAATCTTATATGTTTCAATCAGATCCCCTCTCAGCCTTCTAAATTCCAGTGTATATAAGCCTAGTCACTCCAATCTTTCAACATATGACAGTCCTACCATCCCGGGAATTAACCTCGCGAACCTACGCTGCACTCCCTCAATAGCTAGAATGTCCTTCCTCAAATTTGGAGACCTAAACTGTATACAATACTCCAGGTGTGGTCTCACCAGGGCCCTGTACAACTGCAGAAGGACCTCTTTGCTCCTATACTCAATTCCCCTTGTTATGAAGGCCAACATGCCATTTGCTTTCTTCACTGCCTGTGTACCTGCATTCTTACTTTCAGTGACTGGTGAGCAAGGACACCTAGACCTCGTCGTACTTCCCCTTTACCAAACTCGACACCATTTAGATAGTAATCTGCCTTCCTGTTCTTGCCACCAAAGTGGATAACCTCACACTTATCCACATTAAACTGCATCTGCCATGCATCTGCCCACTCACCCAACCTGGCCAAGTCACCCTGCATTCTCATAACATCCTCCTCACATTTCACACTGCCACCCAGCTTTGTGTCATCTGCAAATTTGCTAATGTTACTTTTAATCCCTTCATCTAAATCATTAATGTATATTGTAAATAGCTGCGGTCCCAGCACCGAGCCTTGCCGTACCCCACTAGTCACTGCCTGCCATTCTGAAAAGGACCCATTAATCCCTACTCTTCGTTTTCTGTCTGCCAACCAATTTTCTATCCATGTCAGTACCCTACCCCCAATACCATTTGCTCTAATTTTGCCCATTACCCTCCTATGTGGGACCTTATCAAAGGCTTTCTGAAAGTCCAGGTACACTACATCCACTGGCTCTCCCTTGTCCATTTTCATAGTTACATCCTCAAAAAATTCCAGAAGATTAGTCAAGCATGATTTCCCCTTCATAAATCCATGCTGACTCGGACCGATCCTGTTACTGCTACCCAAATATGCCACTATTTCATAGAGTCATAAAAAAGTACATTACAGAAACAAGCCCTTTGGCCCATTGAGTGGGTGCCAAACCATTTAACCTGCCTACTCCCATCATCCTGCACCGGAACATGTAGAGAAGGGGGGGATATGTATCACGTGCAGGCAGAAGTGATTTAGTTTAATCTGGCATTATGCTCCGCGTGGACATTGTGGGCCCAAGAGCCTGTTTTTGTGTTGTACTGTTCTATGTTTAAGGAGTGTCTTAAAGCATGTGAGGGATGTTGGATCATCCTTTATGCTGAGTTCAGGACTATTAACCACTGTTACAAAGCCCACTGATCGGCTCAATTTCCAGAGCCATCAACCGGCTCCTGAGGCCATGGGACTCCTGTTTTGGATTTGAAATTTGACAAGAAAAGTCCATTTCTTTTTTTTACTGCTAGGCCCGTTGAGATTACTTTTCATGCTGTTGTAACACTCTCTCCCTTCTCCGCCTCCCACCACTATCAGCCTCACAATTCGACATATTTCATGGCGAAACTATTGAATTCAGATGGGAGAATCTATGAACTATGAAGTGTCCAGAGGTCAGAAACAACAGGCTGCTGTCCAGAAGTGGTTGTACTTTGAACAAGTGACCTTTCACCTACTTCCAGTCAAACTTGTTGAAATCTGACATCACTTCTTCACCAGAGTTACACATTAACTTGTGAAAAATAAACAAACAAATCGTTTTGAGTACTTTTCATTAAGCACTACAGCATAGGAGCAGGCCCTTCGGCCCATCTAGTCCATGCAAAACTGTTTTTCTGCGTAGTCCCACCAACCGGCACCCATATCCCACCCATCCACTTACCAATCCTAACTTCTCTTAAATGTCGAAATTGAACTTGCATCCACCACTTCTGCTGGCAGCTCGTTCTACACTCTCACCAACTTCTCAGTGAAGAAGTTCCCCCTCAGGTTCCCCTTAAACACTTCATCTTTTACCCTTACCTCATGTCCTCTAGTTGTAGTCTCACGCAACCTCAGTGGAAAAAGCCTGCTTGCATGTACCCTATCTATACTCCTCATAATTTTGTGTACCTCAATCAAATCTCTCCTCGGTCTTCTATAGCTCTAAGGAATAAAGTCCTAATCTATTCAATCTTTCCTTATAACTCAGATCTTCAAGTCCTGGCAATATCCTTGTAAATTTTCTCGGTACTCTTTCAACCTTATTTACATCTTTCCTGTAAGAAGGTGACCAAAACTGCAAACATTTCTCCAAATTAGGTTTCACCTATGTCTTATACAACTTCAACATGACATCTCAACTCCTACACTTCATACATTGATCTACGAAAGCCAATGTGCCTAAAGCTTTCTTTATAGTCCTGCAGGCTGATGTTTCTGCTTTAATACGATGATAACATTCCACAGAACCTATAGACCTACAAATAGTCAAGACATAAAAGGATACGGTCCTAATGCAGACAAACAGTGTAGCTGGGCATGTATATGCTGAGCAAAGAGCCTGCTTTCAGTTCTGTACAATTCTATGATTCCTTGACCTCTCATATACTTACAGGAATTCAGCTCTCAGGCACCACTTTATTAAGAGCCTCCTGCAGCTAATAAGGTGGCCACTGAAGCCTCTTCCAGTGATGCCTACACTGAAGAAGTTTAAATCTTCCCCTACTGACCTCTACCTTGCCGAGGCACGGCGACAACTCGCTGATACCTCCTATAGATGCTACCCGGCCTGCTGCGTTCCACCAACATTTTGTGTGTGTTGCTTGAATTTCCAGCATCTGCAGATTTCCTCGTGACTGAGTGTACGTCCGTGGTCTTCTGCTGCTGTAGCCCATCCACTTCAAAGTTCGGCATGTTGTGCGTTCAGAGATACTCTTCTGCACACCACTGTTGTAACGTGCTATTATCTAAGTCACTGTTGCTTTCCTGTCAGCTTGAACCAATCTGGTCATTCTCTTCTGCATTCTCACATTAACAAGGCATTTCCACCACAGAACAGCTGCTCCTTTTTTTTTGCTTGTGTAAGAGGGTTTCATCTCTTATATCACTGCGGAGGCTAATTAAAATGGCTTCTTTGTTATGTTAAACGCTGAGAAAGCTTTGCGCTAGCAGCTTGTTGTGGGTTAGGAGGTGATAAGAGGATGTTATGAACCAATTGGGATAGTTGTTATGACTTTGGTGTATCTGGAAGTTTTGTATGCGCGGAGTTTTGGGGGAGAAGGCGGGGGAGCGAGACAGAGGATGGACCAGGTGCTGTGATGTCCGCTAACGGGGTCAGACCCCGAGGAGGGCGTTCGGCGAGGAGACGGAGACAGACTCGTGTGGAGCGTCTGGTTGACCACCGTTGTTGGTCCCAGGTGGCCGGTCGAGGTGGTCTGAGGAGTCGCAGGATGAAGAAGGTTCCTGAGCTCCAACTGTTTCGTGCATGAAGAGATTGAACTTTGATAAGTATGGCGCCTTTTATTTTCCTTTTATATTTTATTCTCTATTAATTATATAGTTCCATTAATATCTATAAACTGTAAATCATTTAATCGTATCTGGTGTATTGTCTGTTATTTGGGCGGGGTGGGGTACATCACACAGCATCCACACAAACTAATTACCCAGTTTGCCAGGGCCGAGGGCTGTTTCCCTAGACGACAGCGAGCCGAGCGATCCTGAGGGTGGCCGGGGGTCTACACTTGTTTCTCGCACTATTCTCTGTAAACTTTAGAGATCACTGTATGTATTTTAAGGTAGGGTGTTGTTACTGGAAGAAAGGTTGGAGGTGATGTAGCTCCAAATAATAGCCTAGCAGAGTAATTATCCATTTAATCAATTAAATATATAGCTATTCCACTAGGCTACTCTGATAGCACCTTCCAAACCTGTGACCTCCACCCAGCACCACCAAGAAGAACAAGGGCAACAGGTATTTGAAATGACATTACCTCCAGTAACAGCACCCTACCTTAAGATAAATGCAGTGGTCTCTTTATTAGGTACCTAATGAAGTGGCCACTGAGGATTTGTTCCTTGAAACTTTTATGAGATGCATAATTTGCGGTAACAACCAACACACCCAAGGATGTGTTGGTGCCAGCTCAGAAGTGTCACCACACGTTCCAGTGCCAACATGGTATGCCCACAATGTTCACCAAAACATTCAACCTGCACCACCTCTGATGCCAGTATACACTCCCACAAGCAAGAGGACCAGAACGACATGCAATAGTTTAGGTGCAGCCTCAGCAGTACCCCGCAAGGTTGCAGCATAATCTCCCTGTTCTCTACTGCAGCTATATTATCAAATCCTTTCATGCTCTTAAAATCAAACTTCAAAGTAAATGTATTATCAAAGTATCTATTAATCACAATGTACAACCCAGAGATTCATTGTCTCATGGGTAATCACAGTAGAACAAAGGAATACAATAGGATCAATGAGAAACTGCACACAAAGACCAACGAAACAGCCAATGTGCAAATGAAGACACACTGTGCAAACAAAAAGAACCAATAATAATAGTAACAAATATTATTGAGAACATGAGCTGTAGAGTGCTTGAAAGTGAGTCTATAGCTTGTGGGATCAGTTCAGTGTCGAGGTGAGTGAAGTTATCCACTCTGGTGTCAGGAAATGTAGAGGATGCTTGTCCCAACTGCAAACCAGTGGAGGTGATTCAGCAGTGAGCAATCCCTTTAACAATGAGCTGCAAAATAACAAGCCACGAGGGACCACAAAGCAAGAGAGAACAGATGTTTAACAGGACGTGGCAACAGAGTAACTGAAGGCTAGGAGCAACTGGTTGTGGTTGGCCATTTCAATAGGTAAACATAGGACTGTGGACGAGAGCTGGGTTTAAATAGGCTGCAAGAGACAAGTTACAAACAGGTGGCAGGTGACTCCTGTCAGCTAGGTGTAGACTGGGAAGTGCCTGCCTGTTCAGGCCTGATATCTGGTTCAGGAGCCTGATAGTTGAAAGAAGGTGATGACTGTTCCTGAACCTGGCCATGTCGGGTCAGAAGGCTCCTCTGTCTCTGCCTCTTTGGCAGCAGTGTATAGAGAGCATGGCCTGGATGATGGAGGTCCTTGATGATGGATGCTGCTTTCTTGTGGCAACACCCCATGTAGATATACTCAATGGTGGGGAGAGCTTTTCCTGTGATGAACTGAATAGTATTTCCTACTTCTTTTTTTGATTCTTGGGCACTGATGTTTCCATACCTAGCTATGACAAAAGCAGTTACGAAACTCTCCACTGTGCATCTAAGATTTAGATGGCATGCTGAATATACACAAACTTTTAAGAAAGTAGAGACGCTGGCATGCCTTCTTTATAATGGTGCTGGTCCCAGGACAGATCCTCAGACATGATAACGTCAAGGAATTTAAAGTTACTGACCCTCTCCACCTCCATTTTGTATCAGGTTATCTCTAATCATGACAGATGGCTATTAAGGTACTTGGCTACCTTTAAGATTACTAAATACATGCCTGCTGGCTGCATAGCCATCAAATGAGGGATTTGGAATGTTGTATCACTTTCAAGAATCTAATGGTAGCCAACGAATATTCTGAACATATTCTATTATTATAAACAGGTCAAAGCTCTGGGCTTATGCTAATC
This sequence comes from Mobula birostris, assembly GCF_030028105.1. Classification (NCBI taxonomy): domain Eukaryota; kingdom Metazoa; phylum Chordata; class Chondrichthyes; order Myliobatiformes; family Myliobatidae; genus Mobula; species Mobula birostris. The sequence goes on along the minus strand of NC_092373.1, from coordinate 19,131,773 downwards.
TTCCGCATTGCAATCACCTGTCCAGCCAGCTGACTCCGAAGCTCTGGAATATCAGCCATGCTAGAAGTCAGTGATCAGTCCCTCATTCAGTTCCTTCCCAATACATATGGATGCTATTTATGTTCTTCACAGCCTTCATCGTGACATAGTCTGCTGCATATTTCCTGCAATCCACACATTCCTTTGCGCACTGTAGTTACCCAAATCTGCTTTGTATGCAACCACTGTAGTGGACTCTCTTCTGGAGGAAGGAAACAAGAAATAGGAGTGGCATGAGGCCATTCGGCCCATCGAGTCTGCTCTGCCATTCTAACATTATCCCTCTCAACTCCATTCTCTTGCCTTCTCCACATAAACTTTGATGCCCGTACAAATTAAGAACCTATCAACTGCCCAGTGACTTGATCTCCACAGCCACCTGTGGCAATGAATTCTACAGATTCACCACTTTCTGGCCAAAGACATTCCTTTCCACCTCTGTTCTAAAGGGATATCCTGAAGCTGTGCCCTCTGGTCCTCGACTTCCCCACAGCAAGAAACATCCTCTCCACGCCCATTCTACCTTAACTTTTCAATATTCAATAGGTTTCAGTGAGATCCCCTTGTCATTCTTCGAAATTCCAGCGAGCACAGGCCCACAGCTATCAAATATTCCTCATAACCCTTTCAATCCAGGATCATTCTTGTGGATCTCCTCTGGACCCTCTCCAATGCCAGCACATCCTTGCTTAGATAATGAGCCCAAAATTGCTTGCAATACTCCAAGTGGGCCTGACCTATGCCTTAGAAAGCTGCAGAAATCACAAATCACAAATCTAACTTGTGATTGTTCACGTGACAAATCAGAAGCTTGTACTGACATCTGCACACAGAGCCAAAGAAACAGTGAAAAACAGCTGGCTTTTATACACCATAACTTAAAACCACAAGGAAAAGGCAATCATCTGGTAAGCAGCCACTGATCTATTGTCACATGTACCAAGATACCGTCGTCAGATATCTCCGTGGACAATGAACCCATGAACACTACTTCACTATTTTTATTCTCTTTTGCATTAGTAATTTGACATAAATTTTTATACATACAGTACTGCACAGAACTCTTAGGCACATACTGTATATAGAGCTAGGATGCCTAAGACTTTGCACAGTACTGTAGTAATTTTATACATTGCACTGTACTGCTGCCACAGTAAAAGAAAATCATGACACATGTGAGTGATGATAAACCTGATTATTGTAGACTGAGATTGGGAAGGGGGCAAGGAGAGGGGAATCATGGTTGGGAAAAGCAGAATGGAGGTGGGCGGGGGGGGGGGTGGTAGTGGGATGCACCGGAGAGACATTCTGCAATGATCAATAAACCAATTGTTTGGAATCAAGTGACCTTGCTGGCACCCGCTACACTGCCCGCCCCTGGCACTGCTTCTCTGCCACCTGCCCACTCCACCCTCGCCACTCCCAACATCCCTTTCTCCTGCCCGAATTACAAACTCACTCTCCACTCCACACTGGCAAAAGCTTTAGGCAGCCTAGCTATATATATGTGCGTGAGACTTCTGCCCATTACTGTATTCCTTATTTTAGTTTATAGTATATTTTTATATGTGTATTGCACTAAACTGCTGCCATTAAAAAAAACAAATTACACAACGTCCAGAATAGGCATCAGCATTAGTGACGTGCCAGAAGACTAGAGATTGCTGATGTTGTACCTTTACTTTAAAAAGGGCTGCAAAGAAAAAGCTTGGAATTATAGACCTGTAAGCCTAACATCTGTGGTAGGTAAGTCACTGGAGAGGATTCTGAGAGATAAGACAGACATGCATTTGGAAAGATATGGATTGATTAGGGACAGAAAGGGCATTTTGTTCGTAGAAGATTAATCTGACTGAGTTTTTTATTAAGAAGTAACCAAGATGGTTGATGAGGGCAGGGCTGTAGACATAATATGAAATCTATAGGTAGACGCGTACACTCAGTGGCCATTTTATTAGGTACAAATACATAATCAGCCAATCCTGTGGCAGCAACTCAGAAATATGCTGACATATTCAAGTTGCTTTTCAGACCAAACATCACAATGAGGAAAAATGTGACCTAAGTGACTTTGACTGTGGAGTGATTGTTGGCACCAGACGGGATGGTTTGAGTATCTCAGAAACTGCTGATCTCCTTGGATTTTCATGCACAGCAGTCCCTAGAGTTTACGGAGAATGGTGTGAAAAGTGAAAAAACATCCAATGAGCATCAGTTCTGTGGGCAAAAGCGCCTTTTTAATGAGCGAGGTCAGGGGAGAATGGGCAGACTGTTTCAATTTGACTGGAAAGTGGCAGTAACTCAAATAACCACGCGTTAAAACAGTGGCGCGCAGGAGGGCATCTCAACACAAAACATGTTGGATCTTGAAGTGGATGGTTACAACAGCAGATGACCACATACATACACTCAATGGCCACTTTATTAGATGCAGGAGGTACCTAATAAAGTGATCACTGAGCCTATATTGGATATAGACTGTTCCACAAATTCTGCAAAAATAAGCACAAGATATTTTACAGATGCTGGAAATCCAAAGCAACACACACAAAAATGCTGGAGGAACTCAGGAGGTCAGGCAGCATCTATGGAAATGAATGAACAGTTGGCGTTTTGGACTGAGACCCTTGATCAGGATTGGAAACGAAGGGGAAAGATGCTGAATAAAAAGGTACAGGCAGGAGTACAGGCAGGAAGGTGATAGGTGAAACCAGTTGGGTGGGAAATGTAATGGGCTGGAGGAGAAGGAATCTGATAGGAGAGGAGAATGGACCGCGGGAGAAAGGGAAGGAGGAGGGGCACTAGGGGGAGGTGACAGGCAGTTGAGGAGAAGAGGTAAGAGGCTGGAGTGGGGAATAGAAGAGATGGGAAGGGGAGGGGAAAAGAAAAAAAGTTTGGAAGGATAAATCTGCAAAAATAAGTGACTAGTGTTCACCTCTGTGCTAACTGAAAAATAACAGCAATATTAATTGATATATAACCTGATGCACCAGCTGATGCTTATGGCCAGCAGTTTCTGTTCTGTAAGTTCACCAAACGTACTTACAAAAGGATAACTGACACCACTCACCAGTATGTATATGAACCTAAAAATAAATCAGCCCAAGCTGACAAGACGCAGTTGAATGAATCAAAGATCGATTCGATTGATTTTTATAATTTTATTTGGATAACTTGCAAGTGTGTTGGAAACTGCTGTAATTTTGTCCTTGCAGTCCCAGTTAGTTTATAAATATTTTAATCTGCAAAATGAATGGTGGTATGAGCTGCACAGGTTCAGTCCTTGAGTGTGTGGTGTTTGCATGTTCTCGCTGTGGCCATATGGGTTTCCTCCAGGTGTTGTGGTTGCTGCCAACTTCCCAAAGACGCGTGGGTTGGTGAGTTAGATGCTGTTAAATGCTCTCACCCACCTCTGTGTAGGGTAGTGGTAGAATCATGGGAAAGATGAAGATAAAGATATATCCTGTGCCCAACATATTGATGCAATTACACAGAAGGCTAGCCTGCAACTATATTTCATTAGGATTTTCAGGAGATTTGCTATGTCACTGAAGGCTATTGCAAAATTCTACAGATTTACCGCGGGGAACATTCTAACTGGTTGCATCGCAGACTGGTATGGAGGGGCCACTGCACAGGATCAGAAAAAGCTGCAGAAGTCGTAAACACAGCCAGCTCGATTATGGGCATTAGTCCCCTCCCCCCCCCCCATCAAAGGCATTTTCAAAATGCGATGCCTCAAAAAGGCGGTATCCATCATTAAGGACACTCATCTCCCAGGACGTGCCCCCTTCTCATAACTACTGTCAGGAAGGAGGTGCAGGAGCCTGAAGGCACTCACTCTCTATTTTAGAAACAGTTTCTTCTCCTCCAACATCAGATTTCTGTACAGTCCATGAACCCATGAACACTACCCCCACGTTATTTGTTCTCTTTTTGCACTACCACGCCTGTACACCTGCTCGGTAACGTAAATATCTAAACAGCCAATCATGTGGCAGCAACTCAATGCGTTAAAGCATGCAGGCACGGTCATGAGGTTCAGTTGTTGTTTAGACTAAACATCACAATGGGGAAGAAATGTGATCAAAGTGACTTTGACCGTGGAATGATTGTTGGTGACAGATGGAGTGATTTGAGGATCTCACAAGCTGCTAGTCTCCTGTGATTTTCACACACGATAGTCTAGAGTTTATAAAGGATGGTAGGAGTAACAAAGTACATCCAGTGTGGGGCAGTTCTGTGGGTGAAAATGCCCTGTTAATTGCAGGGGTCAGAGGAGAATAGCCAGATGGGTTCAAGCTGACAGGAAGACAACAGTAACTCTAATGACCACGTGTAAAACAGTGGTGTACAGAAGAGCATCTCTGAATGCACAACATGTCAAACCTTGAAGTGGATGGGTTGCAGCAGCAAAAAATGCTGGAGGAACTCAGCAGGCCAGGCAGCATCTATGCGAAAAAGTACAGTCGACGTTTCAGGCCAAAATCCTTCAGCAGGAGTGGAGAAAAAAGTCTGAGGAGTAGATTTGAAAAGTGGGGGAGGGGAGAGAGAAACATCAGGTGATAGGTGAAACTTGGAGGGGGAGGGATGAAGCAAAGAAATGGGAGGGTGATTGGTGAAAGAGACAGAAGGCCATGGAAGAAAGAAAAAAGGAGGGGGAGAGGGAGGAGCACCAGAGGGAGTCAATTGGCAGTCAAGGAGATAACATGACAGAAGGACAAGGAGATGGGAAATGGTGAAGGGGGCGGAGGCATTACCGGAAGTTTGAAAATTCGATGTTCGTGCCATCAGATTGGAGGCTACCCAAACGGAATATAAGGTGGTGTCCCTTCAACCTAAGTGTGGCCTTATCCTGACAGTGACGGGGGCCATGGCTGGACATAGCAAAATGGGAATGGGTAGTGGAATTAAAATGGGTGGCCATTGGGAGATCCTGCTTGTTCTGGTAGACAGAGCATAGATGCTCAGTGAAGCAATCTCCAAATCTACATCAGGTCTCACCGATATACAAGAGGCCACACCGGGAGCACCGAACACAGTATATGAGTCCAACAGACCCGCAGGTGAAGTGTCGCCTCACCTGGAAGGCCTGTTTGGAGCCCTGAATGGTAGTGATGGAAGAGGTGTAGGGGCAGGAGTAGCACTAGTTCTGTTTGCAAGGATAAGTGCCAGGAGGGATGAATGGACAAAGGAATCGCGTAGGGAGAGCAGGACGTATATTACAGTATATATTATATATGTTATATATATATGTGTTTGTGTGTGTGCTCTAAGTCAATTTATTATAAAAGTAAATGTATATCACCATATACAACCCTGAAATTTTCTTGCAGGCAAAACCAGTAAATTGAAGAAACACAATAGAATCAATGAAAGACCACACCTAGAGGACGGATAAACAACCAACGTGCAAAGGAAAGCAAACTGCAAATACAAAATTATAATAAATAAGTAAGCAATAAGCATTGAGTTCTTGAAAGTGAGCCCATAGGTTATGGGAACTGTTCAGTGATGGGCAAGTGAAGTTGAGTGAAGTTATCCCCTCTGGTTTAAAAACCTATGGTTGAGGGGTAGTAACGGTTCCTGAACCTGGTGTGTGAATCCTGAGGCTCCTGTACCTTCCTCCTGATGACAGCTGCAAGAAAAGAGTATGTCCTAGGTGATGGGGGTTCTTGACGATGGATGGTGCTTTCCTGCGACAGTGCTTCATATAGATGTGCTCAGTGATGGGGAGGGCTTTACCTGTGATGGACTGGACAATATCCATTACTTTTTGTAGGATTTTCTGTTCAGGGTAATCAGCAGTTCCATACCAGGCTGTGAAGCAACCAGTCAATATACTCTCCACCACACATCTATAGAAGTTTATCAAAGTTTTAGTTGTTCATACAAAATCTTTGCAAACTTCTGAGGAAGAAGAAGGGTTACCATGCTTTCTTCATAATGGTACTTACGTGCTGGACCCAGGACAGACCCTCTGAAATGACAATGACAAAATGTGTGTGTGTGAGTATGTATATATACTGTTTCGTTAATGTTGTTATAGCCAGGGGTGGTGATGGAGATAAGGTCCCACCCACTGCCTATTAAATATTCCCAATGGCATACATCTCAGATAGCCTCTGACAACCAGGTCCTACTCCGAGCCTTCACATGTGGCTTAGCTACTAAACCCAGCGGAATCATTTCTACTGACAGGAGAGGGACAAGGGCGGGTTACAGGTGCCTTAAAACCAGTCAGATGGGGCTCGTCAGGCTGTGGTTGGCAGCTTACCTTAGAGAAGGAAAACTCTGATCTCAAACCCCAGCTGCCTTGCGGCTATACCCACTGATAGGGAAGGCTTCCAGAATGGGCCCCAAGGGGAAAACCCAGAGCTGGGGTCCCTAAGGCGGTCCTAGGTTAAGTCCAACGCTGAATGGCATTGCCTGTGACGCCGCTGGTGCTGAACTGCATCGGTCTCTGCCGTTCCTTTGGGTTCATCAGCTGTGTGGAGAGGGGGAGCCTGCTGCATGGACAACAGATTGCTCTCCATATTGTACTGCCCTGGGGTGCAACATCCATGGTCAACCCCAACCAATAGCAGGCCTCGTATGTGCTGCTGCCACAAAACATGACATTTGTCAGAAATGATGAAAAACCGGATTTTAGTTCTAATTCTGACTGAAATGGGATTAGTATAAGTGAGTGTTTGATGGTCAGTACATTCTTAGAGAGTCTTTCTCGGTGCTCTGTAATTTTATAACTCTATGAGCATAGAGTTCATTAGAAACTAACAGAATCTGCTCCCTCTAATTTTAACATTTACCAAAGTACAATGTTGGCCTGTGTCCTGAAATGAATCCTTTCACTGTACAACTCTTAAAAGAAAATCAGTTTATTTTTGCATCTGAAATCTGAAAGGAGCAGAGGAGGTGAACAGCATGTCTGTAGGGCAAGTTAAATATTCATATACTGTATGAGGCAGACACAGAAATGCTCAGCAGGTCTGTTGGAGAGGAAAATAGTAATCAGCATTCCAGGCCGACTTTTCATCATAACTGATTATGATGATGAAAGGCGATTGACCAGAAACATTACTTTCTTTCTCTTTCCCAATGTTTGTCTGACTTGCTGAACAAATCCAATGCTTTGCACACAAAATGCTGGAAGAACTCAGCTGGTCAAGCAGCGTCAATGGAAAGGTGTAAACGGCCAAAGTTTCGGGCTGAGACCCTTCATCAGGGTTGTTTATTCCCCTTCATAGATGCTGCCTGACCTGCTGAATTTATCCAGCATTTTGTATGTGTTGTTCTTGGTTTCCAGCATCCTCAGAACCTCTTGTGTTTCAGAATCGGAATCAGATTTAGTATCACTGGCATATGTCGTGGAATTTGTTTACCCAATGCTTCTTGTTTTAATTTTCCAGCATTTGCAGAGCTTATTTTTTTAGGTATGAGAAGGTGGCACTAGTGAGATGTATTGATAGAGTTAATTGGAATCTGAGAAAGCTCATGGCTCACAGTTTGACTCAATATACTTGAATGCTGTAAATATGTTAGAATATTTTGCAAATGATGAAATACTTGGATTGAAGCTGCACTGGTTTACTATCCCTAACTAATTTTGCAAAAAGTAATAATCTTGCAAATAACACACTTAAACAAATTTAATTTGATATGGCTTATTCTTAGCTATTTTCTGTGTCTGAAATGATTTACTTCTTCTCAGAAATTTAAAACATTAGCGTCATCAAACCAATTATACAGAAGTGAACATTGGAAATAATTCGGAAGATGTGTGTCTCGGGTGGTTGACGGTTGGGTTGAGTTGTTCTCTGTCCTTAGCAATTTATTGCAAACATGTCATCACCATACGAGGAGACAACAATCAGTGCGCTGTTAATTGCGGTGTGTCCTTCAAATGCTCGGCCTTTATATACTTATCAATCAGCTGATCGGTCGCCCTTTTGGAAACTCAGTTGTGACGTGGGGAGGAAATCTCGTCACTGATGGAGGTGGAGTTTTTCTCTAACTGCATGGGATACTGAATTTAGCTCAAATTCTCAATCTGAATACTTTCTATGTTACCATCAATACTAACAAGGCAACAACTTTTGCCCATAATGATAACGCCTGAGAAGATTCCTCTCACAGTAGTGTTAGGCAAATTGTGACCGAGTGATAGAGACATCAAGTGATTTGGTCAATTGCTAAATTGGATTATTATTGTCACATGTTACCGAGGCACGGTGAAAATCTTTGTTCTGCATCTATACAGGTCATTTCAGCACATCAGTGTGTTAAAGTAGTACAAGTGAAAACAAGAACAGAGCGCAGAATAAGGTATTTCAGTCACAGAGAAAGTGCAGTGCAAGGCCATATCGAGGTAGATTGTGAGGTCAGGAGCCCACCTGAGTGTACCGGAGGACTGTTCAATAATCTTATCACAGGGTTGAAGCTGTCCTTGAGCCTGGAGGTATGCAAGATTTTAAGGAAGGCTGTGGAGAGCTGAGGTCTCAGCCAGCGCAATCAGGGGCACAACCCTCCCCACCAGAGAGGACATCCTCTGAAAGTGGAGCCTCAAAAGGCAGCAACCAGCATCAGAGGCATGTCCTCTTCTCCTTAGTACCATCCGGGAGGAGGTACAGGAGCCTGAAGACCAATACTCAATGTCTTAGGAACAGCTTCTCCCCTGTCCCATCAGATTTCTGAACGGTCCGTGAGCGCATGAACACTACCTCATTATTCCTCTCACACACTATTATTTATTTTTATTGTAACTTATAGTAACTTTTGATGGCTTCCACCTTACTGCTGCCAGAGAACAACAAATTTCAAAACATATATCAAGTCATGCTCCCTTCTCACTGCACCATAGATCCCACACCACCAGGTTCAGGAACAGTTATAACCCCTCAACACTCAGGCTCCTGAACCAGAGTGGACAACTTGACCCACCTCAACACTGAACAATCTATGGACTCCCTTTCAAGGACTCTACAACTCAAATTCTCAGTATTACTTATTTACTTATTATTAGTAGTTTCTTTTTTTTCTATTTTCACAGTTTGTCTTCTTCTGCACATTATCAGTCTGTCTGGGTAGTTTTTCATTGATTCTATTGTCCTTGTTTGTTCTATTGTGAATGCCTGCAACAAAATGAATCTCAGGGTAGTATATGGTGACACATACATTGATCATTGATTTATCTTCTCTCTAATGGGAGAGGGGAGAAGAGAACATGTCTAGGGTGGGGAGGGGTCTTTGATTATGTTGGCTGCTTCACTGAAGCAGGGCCAGGTGCAGAGACCACCAGACTTTGATATCTGAAAAGAAACTTGGAAGATGAAGAATGCCTGTTCAGTTCTTAATAACTTCAAGTATCATTTCACAGTATCCTCAGATACTGACAGCCATAAAAATAAAGATCTTAAAGATTCACTTTATTTGTGTCAGATGTTTTCTGGTAAAATTTATGGTAAACGATCACAACAAACAATGGAGAGGCAAGCGCAGGTGAGGGTGAGTCAACGGTCAAAGCGTGCAGGTGCGAGGCGAAGTCGAGGCAAGGTTGAGGCACGTTTGAGGCAAAGTTGGGGCAAGTGAAGTGGAGCAAAGTTAGAGCAGATAAAAGGCAGATTTAAGGCCCATCCACCTAAACCCAGAGAGAGGTTTGATCGATCTAAATGCCAGGCCAATTTGGAAAGGTCGGGCACGGGCCAAAATGCAGTGGCGGGGTCCAGGCCCAGAGTGTATCACTGTGACAGGGCCCGTGTCTGAGAGAGAGGAACAACCCAGTATTCAGACAATTTAAACACCAGGCCAAATGGATTGAAAAGGCAGGGTGTCGGGACAGAGGAAAGGGTCGGGCAGATCTGCTTGCTGCTCCCAACATTTACCCAGCTCTGCACTGAACTGAGGCTGGGACTGTGGCCTGCTCCCACTGCTCCCAGCTCTGCTATGTTTACTCAGCTCTGTGCTGAACTGAGGCTGGGAATATGGCCTGCTCCCACTGCTCCAGGCTCTGCTATGTTTACTCTGCTCTGTGCTGAACTGAGGTAGGGACTGTGGCCTGCTCGCACTGCTCCAGACTTCATGTCTATGGACTCACTTTTGTTCTGAATGCTTTTGGCACCAACAAAACGTGCCCACAACTGACTAACGCCAGTTTTTGGAAAGTGGGAGGAAACCCACATGATCATGGCAAAGAACGTACAATCCTCTTGCAGACAGCAGCAGGACATGAACCCTAATCAGTGAGCGCTGGTGCTGTAAAGCTTTGTGCTAACCACCACACTACCGTGCCACCCCAAGTTAAAAGAAAAGTAAAAAGTATCAGCTCTCTTCCCATTTTCCACATCTACACACAGCTGTAACGTACGTGTTTATACGTTGCCTGTTAGGACTCTGGCATGTGACCTCCTGATTGTTGCAAACTGCTACAGGTGTTTTGACATAGTGCTGGTGTGCCTGTGTGGACAGAGGCACAGTACCTCATGGTGTGATTTCTTTTTGTTTAATAAGCTACCTTCATTGTAAACCAAATCACTGACAATTTTCCACTATCATACAGAGTGGTTAAAGTCGGAGGGTCATCGGGAGATACAGCTGAGTGGGTAGCCAGTATTATATTTCATTAGGAATTTAAGGTGATTGGGTATGTCAGCAAAGACTCCGGCGAATTTCAACAGATGTACCACCAGATGGTTTTATCACCGTCTAGTACGAAGGCGCCAATGCCCAGGTTCGGAAAAGGTTGCAGAGCTCCATCAGAAGCAGTAGCCTCACCACCCTCAAGGATATCTTCAAAAGGCCATGCCTCAACACCATCCAGGGCAACCCATCTTCTCACTACTACCATCAGGGAGGAGTTACTGCAGCCCGATGTTCCAGGTCAAATGAGCAGGCGTGAGACAGAACTGCCACATTTGTGAACCACAGTGAGTAAATCATAATGCATCCCCCAACTCTTCTACCTTTAAAAGACTGAGCTCTCCTGTCTTTATGGAGAATAGTGAAGCCATTGGGCTGCAACTCTGCATCCTGAATGGCAGGGGATAGCCATGTTTCCATAAAACAAGGTACACAGCAGTCCCTGATGTCCCTCTGGTACAGCAATCTTGCTCTGAGGTCTTCAGCTTTATTTTCCAGCAACTGTACATTTGCCAGCAAGATAGTCAGAAGTGGGGGTTTAAGACCTCAGTATTTCAATTGTACCTGTTAACCAAGGCGGCGCCCCATGCTCTGTCAGTTTCTTAAAGGGAATCTGCACTCATGACCTAAGTCTCCAGTCCAGGATCCGTCAATTTTGAGCATCGATAGATTTTTTTAAATGTCTTAAAATGATGCTGTTTACTGAAGTACCTTCTGAAGTCTCACTGAATTCACATTGAAGAGAAAATTTTAAAGTCTTCAGGAAAGGCATACCTCAAAGAAGTTATGTCTATATGGCTCTAGATTTCCAGCATCTCCAGAATGTCTTGGTTTATGCCGTTGTGCAGTTTACCCCTTTAGGAATTCTAGTACGTGACTAATTACTCCCTATACTCTTTTTCGGGTAATTCAGTGTGCAATGAAAACTGAGAAAGACCATTGTTAACTTGAATTACTGACTGTTTTTCAATATCACAGAGAGAGATAATGAGTCGAACACTATCTCCACCCTCTGTGGGCAAATTGAAAGAAGCATGTAAAATTACATTATATGAATAAATTGTCAATAGCCTCGGTCCAAGGCACAGCACAAAGATGACACAAATTCCTACATTTTTATCGAAATAATTAAAACTCGTTGTTCCAACTCTACTTGCTCACTGAAACTAACTTAGCATTGTATCAAAATTGAATTTCAGGCTTTGAATGATTTCTCCAATGGATTTCTCCAACTTCCAGTAATTTTCCCCTCCCTCCATCCATTTTCAGTTCCCTACTCTGGCTCCCTCTTAATTCTTCTCTTCTCCTCACATGCCCCTGGTGCGCCTCCTCCTTCCCCTTCTCCCATGGTTCACTCTCCTCTCCTATCAGATTCCCTCTTCTCCATCCCTGTAGCTTTCCAAGCTGTCACCTCCCTCCTTCTTACTTCACCTCCCCTCTCTCACCCACCTGCCTTCACCTATCCCTTTCTAGCTTGTACTCCGTCCCCTCATCCCACTTACTTATTCTGGCTTCATCCCCCTTCTTATCCAACGTTATTGAGCATTTTCATAGATGCTGCCTGACCTGCCGAGTTCCTCCAACATTGTGTGTGTGTGTGTGTGTGTGTGTGTGTTGCTCTGAATTTCAAGCTTTGAGGGCTGTAAGTTTTACTTATTCACTGTCTGCAGAAGTACTTTGACAGATTAGTGAATGGACAAAGACATAGCAGATCAAATATAGTGCAGGGAAGCAAGTGCATGATCATGCACTTTGGCAAAAGAAATAAAGATGTGGACTATTTTCGAAACGGGGAGAAAATTTAAAAAGAATCAGAGGTGCAAAGGGACTTGGGACAATTGTGCGCAAGTACACACACACACACACACACACACACACACACACACACACACACACACACACACACACACACACACACACACACACACACACAGTGCTGGAGGAACTCAGCAAGAACCAGGCAGTGTTTATGGAAAAGAGTGAATAGTCAACGTTTCGGACTGAGACCCTTTATCAGGATTGGAGAAAAAAGAATGAGGAGTTAGCTAGATATAGTTCGAGCTTTATTGTCATAGCTGAGGACAATGAGATTGGAGAGTAACTCCATTCAGTGTAAAGCAACATACTGGCAATTCAGTTACTAAAATCACAATGACTATAAAATAACCTCTGAGTTACAACTGAGTTAAAAGCAAACAACTCTAAAATGGGGCATTGTTCAGTTGCACGACAGCCCTGGGGAAGAAACAGTTTTTCAGTCCAGATGTCCGTGCAGCAAACAACAGGAATTCTGCAGATGCTGGAAATTCAAGCAACACACATCAAAGTTGCTGGTGAACGCAGCAGGCCAGGCAGCATCTGTAGGAAGAGGTGCAGTCGACGTTTCAGGCCGAGACCCTTCGTCAGGACTAACTGAAGGAAGAGTGAGGAAGGAATTTGAAAGTTGGAGGGGGAGGGGGAGATCCAAAATGATAGGAGAAGACAGGAGAGGGAGGGATAGAGCCAAGAGCTGGACAGGTGATTGGCAAAAGGGGATACGAGAGGATCATGGGACAGGAGGTCTGGGAAGAAAGACAAGGGGGGGGGACCCAGAAGATGGGCAAGAGGTATATTCAGAGGGACAGAGGGAGAAAAAGGAGAGTGAGAGAAAGAATGTGTGCATAAAAATAAGTAACAGATGGGGTACAAGGGGGAGGTGGGGCCTTAGCGGAAGTTAGAGAAGTCGATGTTCATGCCATCAGGTTGGAGGCTACCCAGACGGAATATAAGGTGTTGTTCCTCCAACCTGAGTGTGGCTTCATCTTTACAGTAGAGGAGGCCGTGGATAGACATGTCAGAATGGGAATGGGATGTGGAATTAAAATGTGTGGCCACTGGGAGATCCTGCTTTCTCTGGTGGACAGAATGTAGATGTTCAGCAAAGCGGTCTCCCAATCTGCGTCGGGTCTCGCCAATATATAAAAGGCCACATCGGGAGCACCGGACGCAGTATATCACCCCAGTCGACTCACAAGTGAAGTGTTGCCTCACCTGGAAGGACTGTTTGGGGCCCTGAATGGTGGTAAGGGAGGAAGTGTAAGGGCATGTGTGGCACTTGTTCCGCTTACACGGATAAGTGCCAGGAGGGAGATCAGTGGGGAGGGATGGGGGGGACGAATGGACAAGGGAGTTGCGTAGGGAGTGATCCCTGCGGAATGCAGAGAGAGGGGGGAGGGAAAGATGTGCTTAGTGGTGGGATCCCGTTGGAGGTGGTGGAAGTTATGGAGAATAATATGTTGGAGGCTGGTGGGGTGGTAGGTGAGGACCAGGGGAACCCTATTCCTAGTGGGGTGGCCGGAGGATGGAGTGAGAGCAGATGTACGTGAAATGGGGGAGATGCGTTTAAGAGCAGAGTTGATAGTGGAGGAAGGGAAGCCCCTTTCTTTAAAAAAGGAAGACATCTCCCTCGTCCTAGAATGAAAAGCTTCATCCTGAGAGCAGATGCGGCGGAGACGGAGGAATTGCGAGAAGGCGTTTTTGCAAGAGATAGGGTGAGAAGAGGAATAATCCAGATAGCTGTGAGAGTCAGTAGGCTTATAGTAGACATCAGTGGATAAGCTGTCTCCAGAGACAGAGACAGAAAGATCTAGAAAGGGGAGGGAGGTGTCGGAAATGGAGCAGGTAAACTTGAGGGCAGGGTGAAAGTTGGAGGCAAAGTTAATAAAGTCAACAAGCCTATTCTGGTATCTGTCCCCCACTTTTCCTTCGTTTATCACCCCTTGTTCAATCCCTTCCGACCTATGTTCGTGACATTTCTCACGCTCTTAAACTTTTCAATGATTTTAAGTTCCCTGGCCCCCACCGCTTTATTTTCACCATGGATGTCCAGTCCTTATATTCTTCCATCCCCCATCAGGAAGGTCTCAAAGCTCTACGCTTCTTTTTGGATTCCAGACCTAATCAGTTCCCCTCTACCACCACTCTGCTCCATCTAGCAGAATTAGTCCTTACTCTTAATAATTTCTCCTTTGGCTCCTCCCACTTCCTCCAAACTAAAGGTGTAGCTATGGGCACCCGTGTGGGTCCTAGCTATGCCTGCCTTTTTGTTGGGTTTGTGGAACAATCTATGTTCCGTGCCTATTCTGGTATCTGTCCCCCACTTTTCCTTCGCTACATTGACGACTGCATTGGCGCTGCTTCCTGCACGCATGCAGAACTTGTTGACTTTATTAACTTTGCCTCCAACTTTCACCCTGCCCTCAAGTTAACTGCTCCATTTCCGACACCTCCCTCCCCTTTCTAGATCCTTCTGTCTCTGTCTCTGGAGACAGCTTATCCACTGATGTCTACTATAAGCCTACTGACTCTCACAGCTATCTGGACTATTCCTCTTCTCACCCTGTCTCTTGCAAAAACGCCATCCCCTTCTCGCAATTCCTCCGTCTCCGCCACATCTGCTCTCAGGATGAGGCTTTTCATTCTAGGACGAGGGAGATGTCTTCCTTTTTTAAAGAAAGGGGCTTCCCTTCCTCCACTATCAACTCTGCTCTTAAACGCATCTCCCCCATTTCACGTACATCTGCTCTCACTCCATCCTCCGGCCACCCCACTAGGAATAGGGTTCCCCTGGTCCTCACCTACCACCCCACCAGCCTCCGGGTCCAACATATTATTCTCCATAACTTCCACCACCTCCAATGGGATCCCACCACTAAGCACATCTTTCCCTCCCCCCCCCCTCTGCATTCCGCAGGGATCACTCCCTACGCAACTCCCTTGTCCATTCGTCCCCCCCATCCCTCCCCACTGATCTCCCTCCTGGCACTTATCCGTGTAAGCGGAACAAGTGCCACACATGCCCTCACACTTCCTCCCTTACCACCATTCAGGGCCCCAAACAGTCCTTCCAGGTGAGGCAACACTTCACTTGTGAGTCGACTGGGGTGATATACTGCGTCCGGTGCTCCCGATGTGGCCTTTTATATATTGGCGAGACCCGACGCAGATTGGGAGACCGCTTTGCTGAACATCTACGCTCTGTCTGCCAGAGAAAGCAGGATCTCCCAGTGGCCACACATTTTAATTCCACATCCCATTCCCATTCTGACATGTCTATCCATGGCCTCCTCTACTGTAAAGATGAAGCCACACTCAGGTTGGAGGAACAACACCCTATATTCCGTCTGGGTAGTCTCCAACCTGATGGCATGAACATCGACTTCTCTAACTTCCGCTAAGGCCCCACCTCCCCCTCGTACCCCATCTGTTACTTATTTTTATGCACACATTCTTTCTCTCACTCTCCTTTTTCTCCCTCTGTCCCTCTGAATATACCTCTTGCCCATTCTCTGGGTCCCCCCCCCCTTGTCTTTCTTCCCAGACCTCCTGTCCCATGATCCTCTCATATCCCTTTTGCCAATCACCTGTCCAGCTCTTGGCTCCATCCCTCCCCCTCCTGTCTTCTCCTATCATTTTGGATCTCCCCCTCCCCCTCCAATTTTCAAATCCCTTACTCACTCTTCCTTCAGTTAGTCCTGACGAAGGGTCTCGGCCTGAAGCATCGACTGCACCTCTTCCTACAAATGCTGCCTGGCCTGCTGCGTTCACCAGCAACTTTGATGTGTGTCCGTGCAGCAATGTTGCCGTATCTCCTGCCCCGGGTGGTAGGAGGCTGGACAGGTGATTACTGGAGTGGGCTGAGCCCTTCACCGGTTTGTGAGCCCACCGTAGACATCACGAGTTGCAGATGGTTTCAGGTGGTCATGTGACAATGATGCTCTGCGCAGTCCTGATCACTCACTGAAGTGCTTTTCAGCCGATCTCATTGCAGGTAGTGTATACCACACTGTCATGCAGAAGGTCAATATGCCCTCAACTGCACATCGATTAAGGTTTACCAGCAGCTTTTGGGGCAGATTTTCTCTCTCTAAACTCCTAAGATAGTATAGGTACTACTGAGCCTTCTTCACTAACAAGGAGGTGCTGGTGGTTCAAGAGAGCTTTTCTGTGATGTTCGCACACAAAAACTTCAAGCTGGGGACCTTTTCCTCCGTGTCACCGTTTATGAGTAGTGGAGCTTGTTCCTACCTTCTTGGTTTCCTGAAATCGATAATCACTTCTTTGGTTTTTTTTGATGATGAGTGAAAGGTTATGGTTATTGCACCATTCAGGCAGTACCTCCTCTCTCTATGAAGTTTTATTGTTGTTTGTAATTAATCCAGTCACTGTGGTGTCGTCTGCCAATTTGACAATGGAGGTGGTGGTACAGGCAGGGGCACGATCATGGGTAAAGGGGTGGGCTCAGTACACATCCCTGTGGTGCCCCAGTGTTCAGGGTCAGGGAGGTTGATGTGTACTTGCCTACTCTGTCTGTCTGGGTGCGATTGGTAAGAAAGTCCAGATTCCAGTGCAAATTTACACATTGAGACCCAGATTGTGTTGATTTACAATCATCTTGTTGGGGAGTATGGTATCAAAGGTAAAACTGTAGCCAATAAAAAGCATTCTGGTGTAGGTGTCCATATGCTCCAGGTATTCCAGCACGATGTGGAGAGTGCTGGAGGTGGCATCCTTGGTTGATCTGTTTTCCTTGTAGGCAAACTGGTGCTGGTCCAGAATGCAAACGAGAGTAAATCTGCAGATGCTGGAAATCCGAGCAACACATACACAATGCTGGAGGAACTCAGCAGGCCAGGCAGCATCTATGGAAAAGAGTAAACAGTTGACGTTTCGGGCTGAGACCCTACATCAGGACACAGGTGAAGCCCAGAGTAGCAGGGATGGTGTTCCTAATGTGGGATAACCAGCCCCTCCTGGCACTTCACTTGCCAGCTACGGGGGTGAGTGCAATCGGTCTGTAGCTGTTGAGATGTGTTACCACTGACTGCTTTGGGATTGGTATGATGGCTGGTGTTTTGAAGCATGTGGGGACCACAGCAGGAGGCAGAGAGAGGTGAAAGATTTCAGTGAAAGCCTCTGCCAGCTGGTCAGCACGGTCCCTGAGGGCCCGCCCAGGTACGCCACCTTGTCCAGCTGCCCTGCGTGTGGTGATACTGCGGAGAGTACTTCTCACCTCTAGTGAGCTCAGCGACAACGCTGTGTCCTCCTCGGGTGTCGAGGCCCTCATTACTGTTGTCCCGGTCAAGCTGAGCAACAAGGTTGTTTCGCTCTTCAGCTTGTGTGGCATTGCTGTTTGCAGGGCAGGAAGTACTCAGTGATGGATCTGATGCCTTCCCACACACGTCAGGGGTTGGTGGTGTTATTGAAGCGTGTCTCTACCTGTAGTTTGTATCTGTACTTGGTGTGTTTAATGCCTCTTTTAAGATTTGATCTGGATATGCCGTGTGCTGCAGCACCACTGGATCTGAAAGCAGCATCCCGAGCCCTGAGCAGGTTCTGGACTTCGCTGTTCATCCACGGCCTCTGACCCTGGAATACACGGATGTTTGCTGGTGACATTGTCTACACAGTAATTGATATAGTGCATGACTGTAGTGGCGTATTGCTCCAAGCCAGTTCCTGAATCTTGTGTTGTTTGGCATGAAAACAGGTTCCAGTCTGTGCACTCGAAGCTGTGAGACAGCTCCTTCAGGCCATGCTGGCTCTGGTCTGTAAACTGGAATTAGAAATAAAGACAAGTGATCAGACTGTCCCAGATGAGGGCACAGACAAGCCCTGCATGCGTCTGCATATTTGGTGTAAACCTAGTCTAGTGTATTGTTGCCCCTTCTGAAAAAATTTAGGTTATGTTAAGGTTGGCTGGATTGAAATCACCGGCTACTATGGAGGTGCCAGTAGATCGGGCAGATAGCTGCTTATAACATGATGCTGTACTTGATTTTTCATTGATCCTGTTTATGGTTACTTTTCTACAGATTTGCTGAGTATGCCCACAGGAAAAAGAATCTCAGGGCTGTACGAGGTGACATATATGTACTCTGGTAATAAAATTTACTTCGAACTCTGATCGTGCAATTGTGCTCATGCTAACTTAGTGGTGGAACGTAGAACTGCTTGATGTTAACAACTGTGAATTCCCTCGGCAGTTGGAAAGATTGAAAGATGTTATGCTGAGACTTTATAAGGCTTTGGTCAGACCGCACTTCAAGTATCACAAGCAGTTTTGGATTTCTTATCTAAGAAAGCATTGGAAAGGGTCCAGAGCGAATTCATCCCGGGAATGAAAGGGTTAATGTATGAGGAGCATTTGATGGCTCTGGGCCTGTAGTCGCTGGAGTTTAGAAGAATGAGAGGGGATCTCATTCAATGTTATCGAACGTTGAAAAGCCTAGGCAGAGTGGATGTGGAGAGGATGTTTCATATAGTGGGAGAGTCTGGGACCAGAGGGCACTGTTTCAGAACAGGATGTCCCTTTAGAACAGAAAAGAGAAGAAATTTTCTTCAGCCAGAGAGTGGTGAATCAGCAATTTATTGCCACAGAAAGCTTGGAGGCCATATTGTTGGGTAAATTTCAAACAGAGGTTGACACAATGCCTTATAAATCCTCAACATCAGGAGATACAATAGCTTCCAGAAAACCACATTGAGAGAGTGCAAGCAACAAGAATAATTTAGCAACAACTAGACTGGGTCAAATTGTCAGTAATCCCTCAGCAGGGGAAAACAAAGCAAACTGGAAAGTTCTGCTAGGGAACACACAATGTTGTATCACTAATGTGACCCTCCCACTGATTTGATAAAGTTCTGACCGAAAGAAAACCTTACTGTGTTCATTAACAAGGAACACGGGGAGGATGAGCAGGGAGGGAGTGAAAGGTGATTTATGTGAAGGGACTGAAAGCTGACTTCAAATATGTAACATGGGTTACAATCTCTATGTTCCTATCTGAATCTATACCAAACCTGAGCAGTAGGTTCTAGGTTAAAGTCCATTGAATTAAGGCTGTCAATTTGATGCCTTTACTAATGGTAACTGTAGTTCCATCTATGCATTCACAGACATAAAAGATCTCTCTGCATTTATTTTGAAACAGAACAAGAGAGTTATCTTCACTATCCTGGTGAATACTTTTTCTTCAAAGAACATCACAATGTTACACACAATATTGTGAAAGGTATCAGTCTGAAGCATCAACTGTTTATTCCCCTCCATAGATGCTGCCTGGCTTGCTGAGTCCCTCCAGCATTTTGGGTAAGTTGCTTTAATCAGAATATCTGGTTATTTTTCAACATTGTTTCTATGGGAGCCTATGGAACACAAATTATCTGATATTTTACCTGCATTGCAACGTTGAGGAAATTTCAAAAGTTGTTTTTTTTTTGGCATTTTGGGACCAGAGGGCACAGCCTCAGAATACAAGGACATCCCTTTAGACCAGAGATAAGGAGGGATTTTTTAAGCGAGGGTGTGGAATTTACATGGTGGAATTCATTGCCATAGCCCACTGTGGAGGCCAAGACATTGGGTATATTTCAAGTGGAGGTATATTTAAACAGGTTCTTAATTAGTAAGGGCATCAAAGGTTACAGGAAGAGGGCAGGAGGATGGGGACGAGAGGAAAAATAAATCAACTATGGAATGGCCTGTTCCTGCACCTATGTCTTCTGGTCTTCTTCTTGGACATCCTGCAGTTATTAAGAGTATGCTCCATGTATGTACTTAGACTATAAGAACAAAAGACATGGGAGCAGAATTAGGCCATTGGGTAATTGAGTCTGCTCAGAAATAGGAATGGTTCAGTACCAGTGCCAAAATCCAGAATTGAACCAAGTACCTTTAGATCTTCAGTCTAATACTCTCCCAACTGAGCAATTTCAGCAGATGCTTAAACCATCTTCCCGTTGGGGAACTGAAGCCCAGTTTCCCACGTGACATTCAGGGATACTAACCACTATACTAATGAGGAATTATAAAGACAAAGATTTTATTATGTCCTAAGTAAATCTCCAGGTATTGAAGGTATGTGAAGGATTACATAAGAGGCAGATTCAATGGCTTCAATGACTGTATCTTAGCTGTGGTGATTTAACAGAGAATTGCATGCTTTTCTCACGATGCCTGTAGCTGCTAATCAGGTAAACTATTTTATCATTAATATTGACTCTTGCCACTTATCTGCCTAATCCTTGAAATGTGTTGTTCTTTCTAGTTAAATCTTAAATTGGCTGGTCCATTGCTTAACAACATGGCTATACGTAGAGTCACTGGAACAAACAGTTTATTTATTTAGGGTGAATTAGATTTTGGTGGAAATATTAGGATGTTTTCAGAAGACGAAGAAGGTAGTCGACCAGAAGAGATCTGGTTATCCTAGCCTGAACGAACATTTCTATCACCAACTTGTTGACTGGTTATCTATTCTTAATGCAAATATTGATGAAAAGAGTTCATCTAATATTCTTGTAAATCTTTGAAAAGAACATAGTCTGGAAATTCAGACACATAATTGTATGCATACCAAAACTGACTTTTACTTCTGGAGTGGAAGGCAATTACAAGTATTGCTGTCCAATCATGTCACTTGAGAAATTTGATTGGGCACTTCAAAGTTCAAAGTAAACTTATTAACAAAGTACACATTAGGGCTGTACACTACCTGGAGATTTATTTTCTTGCAGACATTTACAGTAGAACAAGGAAATACGATGGAATCAATGAAAAACTACACTAGTAAATGAGACTGACAAATTTCCAATGTGCAAAAGAGTACAAATTGTGCAAATAGTAAATTTTTAAAAAGTAAATGAAGAATAATACTGAGTTGTCGAGTCCTTGAAAGTGAGTCTATAGGTTGTGGAATCAGTTCTGAGATTAGAGGAGTGAAGTTATCCATGCTGGTTAGTGAGCCTGATGGTTGAAGGGTAATAATTGTTCCTGAACCTGGTGGGATGGGACCTTCTGCTCAACAGAGCAGCAAGAAGAATGACCTGGACAGTGGGGGTGTTGTTAATGGACGTCGCTTTCTCGTGGTGGTGTTCCTTGTAAACGTGCTCAACACTTTGCCTTGTGAATTTTCCTTGCACTAATTACATTTTTTTCTGCTCCTAACACACACATTCAAAGTTCAAAGTAAATTTATTATCTAAGTATCTACAGTGCTATGCAAAAGTCTTAGGCACCCTAGATTTTTTAATGTGGTTTCAGATGGTATGGCCTCTAAAAAGTCTTGATCTCAACATCATCGAGGCTGTCTAGGATTACCTGGAGAGACAAAAGCAAGCGAGACAGCCAACTTCTGCAGAGGAAGTGTGGCAATTTCTCCAAGATGTTTGAAATAACCTATCAGTTGACTTTCTTATAAAACTACACGACAGTATACCTAAGAGAATTGATGCAGTTTTAAAGGCAAAAAGGGTGGTCACACAAAATATTGATTCGATTTAGTTTTTTACTATTTACTGCTCTTTATAGTAATGTTTTTTGATATTTAGAAACTTTTCATTTCATTATTTTTGAAAGCATCTTCACGTTACGGATTTTCTTTTTACATGTGCCTAAGACTTTGCACAGTACTGTATATCATATGCAAACTTGAGATTTATTTTCTTGCAGCCATCCACAGGAAAACAAGGAAATACAACAGCATCCACGAAAAAACACACAAAACTGAGTCTGACAGACATCCAGTGTGCAAATAATGGCCCTGCACAATAATGGCCCTTTAGAGCATTACAAGGAAAATTAAATCATGTTTTGCAGCTTGCTGTCATTGGACATCCTAAGAACGATAAGAATTTAATGGGGATGCTGTAATTAATTTAAAGGAGATTTCCTCAAACTGGGTTCTAGCCTGCCTCTGGTAACTTGACTTAAGCCTGTTAATTAGAAACATTGAAACATGGAAAACCTACAGCACAATACAGGCCCTTCGGCCCTCAAAGTTGTGCCAAACATGTCTCTACCTTAGAAATTACTAGGCTTACCCATAGTCCTCTATTTTTCTAAGCTCCACGTACCTATCCAAAAGTCTCTTAAAAGATCCTATTGTATCCACCTCCACCACTGTTGCCGGCAGCCCATTCCACACACTCACCATCTCTGAGTAAAAAAACTTACCCCTGACATTACCTCTGTACCTACTCCCCAGCACCTTAAACCTGTGTCCTCTTGTGGCAACCATTTCAGCCCTGGGAAAAAGCCTCTGACTATCCACACGATCAATGTCTCTCATCATCTTATACACCTCTATCAGGTCACCTCTCATCCTCCGTCGCTTCAAGGAGAAAAGGCCGAGTTCACTCAACCTGTTTTCATAAGGCATGCTCCCCAATCCAGGCAACATCCTTGTAAACCTCCTCTGCACCCTTTCTATGGCTTCCACATCCTTCCTGTAGTGAGGCGATCAGAACTGAGCACAGTACTCCAAGTGGGGTCTGACCAGGGTCCTATATAGCTGCAACATTACCTCTCGGCTCCCAAATTCAATTCCATGATTAATGAAGGCCAATACACAGAGTCAACCTGCGCAGCTGCTTTGAGCGTCCTGTGGACTCGGACCCCAAGATTTTAGTCATCGGTAGTAGAAGAATTCAAGGTGGCAAAGTGCAGAGCTGCCCGAGGGGCTCCCATGACAAGCTAATAAACCAAGCAGGAGTCACAACAAGATCGGGCCAAAAATGGGCCACCAACTTAGCCACAGACCAGGCAGTGAGTTTCCTGCTATTGACAGGCGTCATCGGCAACCCATGCCTGGGATGGTAAGGCCTCGGCTCTGCACACTTCCAATGATGGGGGAATGCAAGTGCAAGGGATAAGCGGGACATGGTTCAGGCAGAGGTATGGAACCGTGAGGACGAAAGCGGTGCAGTTGGGGGGTCACAGGGCAGCTGGACAAAATGGGTCCCCAGCAAGGTCGGCGTGGAGGTTGCTGTCTGCGTTGGGCCTTGATAAAAACAAGCAAGAACCAAGCAGCTCGCAGGATGGCGGAGGAAGCAGAAGGGGCCTCTTGCCGGATTTGGGGTAGGCGAGAGGAGTTGAGCTGAAAGTCAGGAGCAGATGGCAGTGACTTGGCCACCGCTGCTGACTGGAGAGTGTTGTGGTTAAGGGTTGAACAACTCTATGAAGATTGGGCACTACCTGACAACATCTGCTCCTGGCCAAAGGCTATGGTTACCTCATCAGGTAACTGCAGAGAACACACCGGTGTATGAAGCAAGATACCTTTTGGCTCTGAACTCAATCCCCCAACTCATGCTGACTGGCCTGCTTTTATTTCCACTTTCTGATTTTATTTCAGATTTTTACTGCATTTTAGTTTGTTTCATAAATTTTATTCCAGAACCTCTTTGGGGATCACAAAAGGCTATCTATAGTTTCTGAAAGCCAATCTGAGCGTTAGGAACTTGGCTGTAGAACAGCTCACTGTAGATACAGAATGCAGCACAGGCTTTTCACTGCATCTCGGTGCACGTGACAATAATAACCCAAAGCCATCCTGCCTTGGAATTATTTTGCTATTCTTTCTTCACTGAATGGACTGAGTCAGAACTCAAGGGAGAGAGGTTGAGCACGATGGTCCACTCTCCTCTCCTATCAGACTCCTTCTCCCAGACATCCCACCTCTCCTGGAAGTTCCAGGAGTCTCCCACATATTGATAGTGGCTCCCTGATGCCCACAAATTATATACAATATCCCCGAAATCAAATTTATTCAGAGAGACCGAGAGCGCAAGAGAGCATGGGAGCGAGAGAGAGAGAGAGAGAGAGAGAGAGAGAGAGAGAGAGAGAGAGAGAGAGAGAGAGAGAGAGAGAGAGAGAGAGCTCCATGGCAGAGTGTTCCAAAAAAAGAAAATACAAAACGTACGTCACCCCAGACTACACTAAAGTGTACCCCTGCCTAACAGGGATCAAAAATAATGACAGTGTTGCTCGCTGCACTGTTTGCAACAGTGACTTTTCTATCGCCCATGGTGGGTTAAGACTGTAAAAGAGATGTTGAGGTGCGTTTGACAGGTGTCATTCATTCATTAACATAGATAACGTTATTTAAACTAGCTGGCTAGCTGCTAAGGAGCTACGCTATTGCAGACATCCCACCTCTCCCAGGAGTTCCAGGAGTCTCCAGCAAATTGATGGTGCTACCTCCCTGAAATTAGTTTTTGCAGGGTGGGATATCTGTTCTCCAGCCCTTTACCTTCCCAAGCCACCTGGCCTCACCTATCATCTTCCAGCTATCCTCCTTCCCCTCCGCATCACCTGTTTATTCTCACGTCTTTCCCCTTCCTTCCTGGTCCTGGAGAAGGGTCTCGGCCTGAATCCATGGACGCTGCCTGAGCTGCTGAGTCCCTCCTGCATCGTGTGTGTGTGTGTGTGTGTGTGTGTTGCTTTGTGTTCGGACTATCCTCAGAAGTGGGGGGTGGGGGTGTAGTGTGAGATTATTGTCTGTAACTCAGGGTTACAGCATTGCACCGACTGTGTGTGTGTCACATTCAGCAGGAGACAACGTTTTAACAAACCAGGCCTTGCTTGTGAATTCAGCCACAGTAAGCTACTTGACCTTGGAGGGCCAAGGTTGCATACCCTGAATAAACAGAAGTCGTCACACTGTATCCCCCTCTATGAATGACTCAGAGACTGCATTGAGTATGAAGTATGCATATTAATGCCTCAAAATGGGTTTGAACCGTCTCTGTTGATATGGTAGCATCCAGACTTGCAGAGGCTCCCTGAGAGAAAACGCTTGCTCAAGTACTTTCTTTATGCCAGGGTTTTCCATCTTTTTCAATCAGTCTTTCACAGCCCGCTTACGCACTCACACTCAACAGCACAGCAATTGAAATGAGATTCATGTACTGACAATGGGCTGTAGCTATGCATACATTCAGACTTGCAGAACCAGGTGGAAAAGCCATCCGCATTCTCATCCGAAAACGCCTTTAGGCAAACACAGGACCACTGACCTGTTTGTTTGATGTCACACCGTCGTCGCAGATGTTACCTCTTCCCGGCTGTGTCCTCTTCAAGTGTCATTATTGCAAAGGAGAAACCCTGACCCTAACAGCAGCTTCGCTTGTGAACTGTTCGCAGGGAGCAGCTGGAAAATTCTGGGAAGCCATCGAGAGCACCTTGACTGGCTGCATCACTGCCTGGCATTGGAACTGTACTTCCCTCGATCGCAGGACTCTGCAGAGAGTGGTGCGGACAGCCCAGCACATCTGTAGATGTGAACTTCCCACTATTCAGGACGTTTACAAAGACAGGTGTGTAAAAAGGACCCGAAGGATCATTGGGGACCTGAGTCACCCCAACCACAAACTGTTTCAGCTGCTGCCATCCAGGAAACGATACCACAGCATAAAGCCAGGACCAACAGGCTCTGAGGCAGCTTCTTCCACCAGGCCATCAGACTGATTAATTCACACTGACACAATTGTATTTCTAAGCTATATTGACTGTTGTATCTCTTACTGCACATTCAGATGGAGACATAATATAAAGAATTTTACTCCTCACATTATGTGAAGAATGTAAGAAGTAAAGTCAATTCAATAATGCAGCTAACCCATTCACTTCAACAAACTGTCATCGGCTAGCCCACAGTCCAAAACCTGGAGACTG
This sequence comes from Mobula birostris, assembly GCF_030028105.1. Lineage (NCBI taxonomy): Eukaryota > Metazoa > Chordata > Chondrichthyes > Myliobatiformes > Myliobatidae > Mobula > Mobula birostris. The sequence continues at coordinate 19,105,603 of NC_092373.1, read as the reverse complement.
GAGACTGGAGGCCCACAGACATGTGCTGGGGTTGGAGAACGGTCCATGTGTGGGTGGGTTGGTTGGTTAGTAAGGAGGAAAGGAGCTTGTTTTGCTGTGTTGTATAGTCGCTTGTTGTGTTCTGTGTTGTTCTGTTGACCATGACGGCAAGCTATGTTGGCCTGGAATGTGTGGTGACACTTGCGGGCTGCCTCCAGCACACCCTTGAGTGTGTTGGCTGTTAATGCAAATGATGCATTTCACTGTATGCTTTGATGTACATGTGACAAATAAATTTCAGTCTCGAATCCCGATATTGAAAGGCTAATAGCTGAATGAATAACCAGAGATGGAGGAATGAAAAATTCCCAGTAATGTAGCACATACGTTGTCAGGGTCTAATTTGTCTAGAAGGTACAATGTGCCTGTACTATTTTCCCACAATGTACTTTGTGCTGAGGCATTCTGCCAAGTTCCTCAAAATTTTCTTCAAGATGTTTTTAAGCTTCTTTTGGAGTAGCTTCAATTAAGGGCTTTATATGTCCTCCCATGACCCTGTCGATTTCCTCTGGGTGCTCTGGTTTCCTCCCCACAGTCCAAAGACGTACCAGTTGGTAGGCTAATTGGTCTTTGTAAATTGTCCGTAATTAGGCTCGGATTAAATCGGGGAATTGCTGGGCAGTGCGGCTCGAAGGGCCAGAAGGGCCTATTCTGTGCTGTATCTCAATAAAATAAAAAAATTAACGATTTGCAAACAGAATTTTGACACTGATTTCCATACCTGGTTAAAGGGGTTATCTTACTGAGGCATTTTAAAGTGATGAAGAGAGGGGAAACAGAGGCAAAGAGATTCAGAGAGGCAGGTGGTGGAGTGATTGAAACAGTGACTACGTTGGGACTGGGAAATTCACATGGGGCTAGAGTTAGGATAGAGTACATTGAAAATAAGGATGAGAATTTTGGAACTGAGGACTTTTAATGGGTGAGAAAGAAAACATTATCAAAATGACCATAACTCAAGTTCAAGTTCATTGTCATTAAACCGTGCACATGATAAATGAAATATCGCTCCTCTGGGAACAAATGCAAAACTCAGTAAATATAGTCTCACACAGCACATATAGTTATGATATAGCACATGTAATTACGATAAAGCACAATACAGTTGCCAAATAATATTAGCACAAATCCCTGACCGGCATGGCCTGAAGATTGACGGTGCACAGGATTTTCCCCTAGCCATGTTTCAGTAAAAATAAGCACGCAGCAGTTCCTCATCTCGTGCTGGGTCAGCTGCAGGCAACGGCAATCCAATTTGTCCTTCTGGGGAGCAAATACTAGAGAGCAGCATTGACAGGACAGTCAGCCTGCAGGAACTAGGCTTTTAACCTGGCGCAGATTCCAGCACGCTCTCTCACACTACTTCCGGCACATTCTCCCCTGGGCGGCTGTAACAGCTGACACCGCAGTAGGAGGGCCTGGAGCTCCTTGCCCGCGCAGCTCCTCTGCTGTCGGTCTCACTAATGAACCAGACTTACGGCAGCTTGTAAGTCCCGATGAATTGGTCAATAAATATTGGCCATAGTGATTTCCTACGAATGACTAAGAAGATGCCCAGTAGCGTAGCAATTAGCGCAATGACATTACAGCTCGGGGCGTCGGAGTTCGGAGTTCAGTTCCGCCACCATTTGTAAGGAGTCTGCACGAATGCAAAGGGTTCCCCCCGGGTGCTCTGGTTTCCCCCCACAGTCCAAACAACGTACTAGGCTAGGCTAATTGCTCATAGAAATTGTCCTGTGATTAGGTTAGGGTTAAATCGTAGTTGTCGGGGGTTGCTGGGGCAGCCGGAGGGGTCTTGTCCACACCGTATCGCTAAATAAATAGGAACAGCCATTACCTATTGGTGTCTGTTAACTGTACAATGTGTCTTCAAGGAAATGAATACATGGACTTGGATTCCTTCACTCTGTTCCTGTAATAGCTCCTGCAGTTCAAATTTACCTTTCCAGCAAGTAAACAAAGTCTAAACTAAAGCCTTATCCATAAAATCATAAATATGGAACAACTTGAGTCAGCCAATGTCTTGAAAGTCACATTCTTTTGTCCTGTCAAAAAATACACATCTTATACAAAATTGGTTTTAAACTTGTGATAAGGTGAGTGGCGAGCCCTTCAAACGGATGGCTGTTACATCAAAAGCCAAGGAAAAATTACCTCAAGTAGAGGTCACACTGGAAGGGAGGGCATTTTAACTCCACGGTAAATCTCCAGATGAGAATATTGTTTGCAACTGGTCCGTTGCGAACGTCACAGGCTTCTCCACCATCCCTAAATAAATTTCAGGGTGCATATGACTGTTTACATATGCAATTGCTAAGTAATCAGCAATCCATTGTAAGCTATCTTTGAGCACTGACGTCATGGTCACAAGTCAGCAGGTCCATTCTGTTTCTGATGCATAATGAAATCAATCTGATTGTTAAATGGTGGAATTTTCTCCAGATTTGATGTAACCCTAAGGGCGTTTTTAGCCCTTAGGTCCTTTCTTCCTTGTAATGTTACATTGATACAAAAAGTAGTGGTTATTGCCCTATTCATCACAGGCAAAACCCCCCCACCATTGAGCACATCTGCCATGCTCATTTCTCGCTGGAGGGACAGAAACTTTCGGTCACACGCCACCAAGTTCAGGAACAGTTATTACCCTTCAACCATCAGGCTCCTGACCCAAAGGGGATAACTTCACTCACCTCAACTGATTTCACAACCTATGGACTCACTTTCAAAGACTCTAGTCTTAGTCATAGTCATACTTTATTGATCCGGGGGGAAACTGGATTTTCGTTACAGTTGCTCCATAAATAATATTAGTAATAAAATCATAAATAGTTAAATAGTAGTATGTAAATTATGCCAGGAAATAAGTCCAGGACCAGCCTATTGGCTCGGGGTGTCTGACCCTCCAAGGGAGGAGTTGTAACGTTTGATGGCCACAGGCAGGAATGACTTCCTATGACGCTCTGTGTTGCATCTCGGTGGAATGAGTCTCCGGCTGAATGTACTCCTGTGCCCACCCAATACATTATGTAGTGGATGGGAAACATTATCCAAGATGGCATGCAACTTAGACAGCATCCTCTTTTCAGACACCACCGTCAGAGAGTCCAGTTCCATCCCCACGACATCACTGGCCTTACGAATGAGTTTGTTGATTCTGTTGGTGTATGCTACCCTCAGCCTGCTGTCCCAGCACACAACAGCAAACATGATCGCACTACAACTCATGTTCTTGGTATTATTTATCTACTTATTATTTTTATTTTGTTTTTCTTTTTCTACTTGCACTTCGGTTGTTTGTCTGTCTTTGCTTATGTGTAGTTTTTCATTAATTCCATTGTGTTTCTTCTGTGATTGCTCACAAGAAAATGAATCTCAGGTTTGTATGTGGTGACATACATGTACTTCGATGATAAATTTACTTTAAACTGTGAACTTTTTCTGGAATGCACAGTGCAGAATATCAGTTAGGAATGTCCCAACAGGTTGCATTATGGCCTGGAAACACCAATGCCCAGGAATGGAAAAGGCTACAGGAAGTGTTGGATGCAGCCCAGTCCATCACGGGCAAAGCCCTCCCCACCATTGAGCACGGTTACGTGAAGAGCTGCCACACATCATTAAAGACCTGACCCCCATCCAATCCAAGCTCTCTTCTTTCTGCTATCATCAGGCAGGAGGAACAGAAGCCTTAAGTCCCACACCACCATGTCCATGAACAGTCACTACTGTAAGGCAGCAACAGGAGCAATGATTGCTGGCGCTGGAAAATGTTTGCACTAACTTTAAAAGTGCAAACACGAGGAAATCTGCAAATGCTGGAATTTCATGCAACACACATAAAAGTTGCTGGTGAACGCAGCAGGCCAGGCAGCATCTCTAGGAAGAGGTACGGTCGACGTTTCGGGACGAGAAACTTCGTCAGGACTAACTGAAAGAAGAGCTAGTAAGAGATTTGAAAGTGGGAGGGGGAGGGGGAGATCCGAAATGATAGGAGAAGACAGGAGGGGGAGGGATGGAGCCAAGAGCTGGAGAGTCGATTGGCAAAAGGGATATGAGAGGGTCATGGTTCCCCTCTACCACCACTCTGCTCCGTCTAGCGGAATTAGTCCTTACGCTTAATAATTTCTCCTTTGGCTCCTCCTTTGTTGCTTTGTGGAACAATCTATGTTCCAAACCTATTCTGGTATCTGTCCCCCACTTTTCCTTCACTACATCGTCGACTGCATTGGCGCTGCTTCCTGCACGCATGCTGAGCTAGTTGACTTCATTAACTTTGCCTCCAACTTTCACCCTGCCCTCAAGTTTACCTGGTCCATTTCTGACAGATCCCTCCCCATTCTAGATCTTTCTGTCTGTCTCTGGAGACAGCTTATCTACTGATGTCTACTTTAAGCCTACTGACTCTCACAGCTATCTGGACTATTCCTCTTCTCACCCTGTCTCTTGCAAAAACGCCGTCTCCTTCTCACAATTCCTCCATCTCCGCCACATCTGCTCTCAGGATGAGGCTTTTCATTCCAGGACGAAGGAGGTGTCCTCCTTCTTTAAAGAAAGGGGCTTCCCTTCCTCCACCATCAACTCTGCTCTCAAATGCATCTCCCCATTTCACGCACATCTGCTCTCACTCCATCCTCCTGCCACCCCACTAGGAATAGTGTTCCCCTGGTCCTCACCTACCACCCCACCAGCCTCCGGGTCCAACATATTATTCTCCATAACTTCCACCACCTCCAACGGGATCCCACCACTAAGCACATCTTTCCCTCCCCCACTCTCTCTGCTTTCAGCAGGGATTGCTCCCTACGTGACTCCCTTGTCCATTCATCCCTCCCATCCCTCCCCACTGATCTCCCTCCTGGCACTTATCCGTGTAAGCGGAACAAGTGCTACACATGCCCTTACACTTCATCCCTCATCCTTCATTCAGGGCCCCAGACAGTCCTTCCAGGTGAGGCGACACTTCACCTGTGAATCGGCTGGGGTGATATACTGTGTCCGGTGCTCCCGATGTGGCCTTCTATATATTGGCGAGACCCAACGCAGACTGGGAGATCGTTTCGCTGAACACCTACTCTCTGTCCACCAGAGAAAGCAGGATTTCCCAGTGGCCACACATTTTAATTCCACATTCCATTCCCATTCTGGTACGTCTATCCACGGCCCCCTCTACTGTAAAGATAAAGCCACATTCAGGTTGGAGGAACAACACCTTATATTCCGTCTGGGTAGCCTCCAACCTGATGGCATGAACATTGACTTCTCAAACTTCCGCTAATGCCCCACCTCCCCCTCGTACCTCATCCGTTATTTATTTATATACACATTTTCTTTTTCTCTCTCCTTTTTCTCCCTCTGTCCCTCTGACTATACCCCTTGCCCATCCTCTGGTTTTTCCCCCCTCCCCCTTTTCTTTCTCCCTAGGCCTCCTGTCCGATGATCCTCTCATATCCCTTTTGCCAATCACCTGTCCAGCTCTTGGCTCCATCCCTCCCCCTCCTGTCTTCTCCTATCATTTTAGATCTCCCCCTCCCCCTCCCACTTTCAAATCTCTTACTGGCTCTTCTTTCAGTTAGACCTGACGAAGAGTCTCGGCCTGAAACGTCGACTGTACCTCTTCCTATAGACGCTGCCTGTCCTGCTGCGTTCACCAGCAACTTTGATGTGTGTTGCACTGACTTTATTTAGGCATACTTTGTTAGCTACACCCATGTACACCTGCTTGTTAATGGAAATATCTAATCAGACAATGATGTGGCAGCAACTCACTGCGTAAAAACATGTAAACATGGTCAAGAGGTTCAGCTGTTGTTCAGATCAAACATCAGGATTGGGAAGAAATGTGATCTAAGTGACTTTGTCTGTGGAATGATTGTTGGTGCCATGCAGAGTGGTTTGAGTATCTCAGAAACTGCTGATCTCCTAGGATTTTCATACACAACAGTCTCTAGAGTGTACAGAGGACAATGCAAAAAACATCCAGTTAGCGGCAGTTCTCTGGGCAAAAGCGCCTTGTTAATGAGGACGGCCTGAGTGGCTCAAGCTGAAGGGAAGGTGACAGTAAGTCAAATAACCATATGTTACAACAGTGGTGTTCAGAAGGGCATCTCTGAATACACAGTGCATCGAAACTTGAAGTGGATGGGCTACAGCAGCAGAAGACCATGAACATACACTCAGTGGCCACTTTATTCATAGTCATAGTCATAGTCACACTTTATTGATCCCGAGGGAAATCGATTTTCGTTACAGTTGCCCCAACCAAGAATAGAGTATAAATATATCAATATAAAACCATAAATAATTAAATAGTAATATGTAAATTATGCCAGGAAATAAGTCCAGGAGCAGCCTATTGGCTCAGGGTGTCTGACCCTCCAAGGAAGGAGTTGTAAAGTTTGATGGCTAATAAAGTTTTATTAGGGAAAACTGGTAACTAATAAAGTGAATACTGAGTGTACGTCAATGATAATAAACCTGATTCTGATTCCCTGTCCCATGTCCAAATTATGACATTGATAGGAGGCAAATAGACAATCATCTATACGGCAAGCTGGGCAACTCTCCCATCCAGAGCCTTGTCAGAAACAGAAATGGTTCCATGCTCATACAGGTAGCCTGTAAGGGGCCCCCAACCTTTTTTTATGCCAAGGACCCCCACCATTAACTGAGGGGTTGGCGGACCCTAGGTTGGGAACCCCTCCTCTAAAAGTACATTTAAATGACAATTTCCACCTTCACTACTTTTTTTCTCAATGGCAATGGCTGGAATTAGAAAGGGTTATGGATTTTGTCTTCAAACATGACATCTGTTCCCCAACCGGTTGTGAAAATTAGTTGGCGCAGCCCATGAGTAGTTCATGTAACTACTTATGCAAATAGGAAAACAACCTTAACCATCACCTCCTCTGCATCTGGCACCTTTTCTCAGCTAGAGTGCTTCTGCATACTGAGATTGAGTCATTGATGGAGTTCAACCAATAAAATATGAATCAAATAGAATGTTAAAACAAAATTATTTTTGTGATTATGCCATCATATCCTTTGGATGAAACATTGCACAGAGATCCTGCCTTAAGTGGAAATGCTCAGTAGTCAGGAATCTGGTGAGTGAAAAACAGAATTAAAATTCCATTAATCCAGAGTTGACATTGCAGATTTGATACCCAATCCAATCCTGATGAAGATCTTTACAGCTGAAGTATTAATATATTTTATTCTCTCTACAGATGCTGCCTGACCTGCTGTGTGTTTCTCGCGTCATCAGTTTTTATTCCAGGTTTCCAGCATCTGCAGCATTTTTGTTTCAATTTGTTTTCCTCCACTTTATGGAGGAATGTCAATTGCTTCTCTGTCTACTGTTTCCATTGAAACAGTGATTTCCACTGCTCTTTTAAACATTAGTTGTGCTTCAGTTAGGAGCCATTTTTGAACCTGTATCACTTTTTCAGTAGCAGCATAGCTCATTTCTGATGGTTTGGTTGAAGCAGTTAAACTTCAAAGCAATCTGTATGCCCTTAAGTCCAATGAGTTTTGCAAAATTGGCACTCGCTTCTCATTGGCTATTTCATTTGCTTAAAATACTGTTCCAATAATTCAGTATACATGAGCCAGTTATCTTTTGTGTAATCAAACTCATCGATCTTTCCAATTTAGCCAATTGTTTCTGTTTTTTTGAATGATTATTATCACCTGGTACTCAATCTTTATGAACCCTGAAATCTTCCATTTACGGCCTCTATTTTAAAACAAGCTCAGTTGTGTCTTCCCTTCTGAAGAACACTGCTTTTTTAAAAAAAACTCGATCCATCTGTGCATGTGCTATCTGTTTCTGCCATAGCTCGCAACGTTTTTTTTTTACGTTTGAACATCTCTGCTCTAACAGGTTGGTAGCAGTTTCAGGTTCGTTTTTAAATTATCTTGTCACCAGTGTTATATTTTGTAACTTCAAAAACATGACATTATTTCAAAAGATGACAATGGAGTACGGGAATGCAGCTGTATCTTTGTCTTTACTTTAAGTGAGGAGCACATGTATCACATGGTAGTGTGATAACATATGCAATTAATGTATTTTTACATATAACCCATAATTAATTATTTAAATGAACAAGAATGCTTAATCAAACAATATATATTCAAGATGATGCAAATATTAAAAACACAACAGTTAGCATTATTATTCTTTTATAGATTCATTGAGCATGGCCACAAGAAAATGAATCTCAGGTTTGTATATGGTGACATATATGTACCTTGATGATAAATCTACTTTGAACTTTTGAACTTTGAAGTGTGGTCTGACCAATGCCTTATAAAGCCTTGGCATTGCATCCTTGCTTTTATTAGTTCGAGCTTATTGTCATAGCTGAGGACAATAAGATTGAAGAGCAACTCCATTCAGTGCAGAACAACATACTGGCAATTCAGTTACTAAAATCACAATGACTATAAATCCCTGAGTTATTTGGAGTGACATCTAAGTTACAACTGAGTAAAAGACAAACAGCTCTAAAATGGGGCATTGTTCAATTGCATGACAGCGGTGGGGGAAAAAGTTGTTTTCCAGTCCGGATGTTTGTGCAGTGATGTTTCTCTTCCTCCTGCCCAATGGTAGCAGATTCAACAGGTGATTACTAGGCTTGGATGAGTCCATCACCATTCTGTGAGCCCACCATAGACATTGTGAGTCGTAAGATGGTTTTCATATCTGGTAGTTGTGCCCCAATGATGTTCTGTGCAGCCCTTATCCCTGGCTGAAGTGCTTTTTGGTTGATCTTGCTGCAGCTAATGTACCATCCTGTCTTGCAGTAGGTCAGTATGCTCTCAACTTCTATTCCTCCCAAAATAAATGCTAACATTGCATTTGCCTTCCTTACCGCAGACTCATCTTGCATGTTAACATTTAAGGAATCCTGGATGAGGACACCCAAGTGCATTTACACCTCTGATTTACACCCAGTTTACAAAATAGTCTATATTTTCATTCCTTCTACCAACGTGCATGGCCATACACTTCACTACACTGTTCCAACCATTTCTTAGCCATTCTCCAAGATTCCCAGAAGGTTAATTTACAGGTTGAGTCTGTGGTAAAGAAGACAAATGCAATGTTTCCATTTATTTCAAGGGGAATAGAATATAAAAGCAAGGAGATAATATTGATCCTTTATCAGACACTAGTCAGGCCGCACTTGGAGTATTGTCAGCTGTTTTGGGCCCCATATCTCTGAAAGGATGTGTGACCATTGGAGAGTACAGAGGGGGTTCACAAGGATAATTCTGGGAATGAAGAGGTTAACATATGAGGAGCATTTGGCAACTTTGGGCCTACGTTCACTGGAATTTAGAAGAATGTGTGGGGATCTCTTTGGAACCCACCAAATGTTGAAAGAACTACAAATGTTTGTAGATAAGGTGAATGTGTCCTGTGGTGGGGGCACCCAGAACTAGAGGACACAGCCTCAAAATTGAGGGGTGACCCTTTAGGACAGAGGCATGGAAGAATTTTTTAGCCAGAGAGTAGCAGATCTGTGGAATGCTCTGCCACGGACTGTGGTGGAGGCCAAGTCCATGGGTATATTTAAGGAGGAAGTTAATAGTTTCCTGATCGGTCAAGGCATCAAAGGATATGGCGAGAAGGCAGGTGTATGGGGTTGAGTGGGATCCAGGCTCAGCCATGATGGAATGGTTGAGCAGACTTGATGGGCTGAATGGCCTAATTCTGCTCCTATGTCTTATGGTCTTATGGTCTAATTCATCTGAATCCTTCTGCCAACTCCCTGCTTCCTCAACACCACCTGCCCTCCACCGATCTTTGTATTGCCTGCAATCTTGGCCATTAGGCCATCAATTGCTTCATCCAAATCATTGACATATAACGTGAAAAGAAGCAATCCCAACACTGACTCCTGTGGAACACCACAGTCACGAGCAGCCAACCAGCAAAGGCCTCCTTTATTCCCACTCTTTGTGTCCTGTCAGTCAGCCGATCTTTTACCCATTTTAGTATCTTTCCTGTCATATATTGGGTGCTGTATCTTATAAATAGGAAAGGTTTGGAAGGACATTAGACAAAGGGAGGCGATAGTTGGTGAAATCAAGAGTTCATCTGATCAGTATGGTAGAGAATCAATTAGCATGACACTATTACAGCGGCAGGGATCAACGATCAGAGTTCAGTCCTGCTGTTGTTAGTAAGGAGTTTGCACAAACTCCCTGTGACCGTGTGGGTTTCCCCTGAATGCTCTCGTTTCCCCCTACGCTCCAAAGTTAGTGAGTTGTGAGCATACTATGTTGGTGCTGTGAGCGTGGCAACATTTGCGGGCTGCCCGCAGCACATCCACAGACTATATTGGGCATTGACACAAATGTCGAAATTTATTGTATGTTTTGATGCTTCAATGTAGGACCATAAGATATAGGAGCAGAATTAGGCCATTCGGCCCATTGAGTCTGCTCCACCATTCCGTCATTTATCACCCTCTCAACCCTGTTTTCCTGTCTTTTCCCCATAACTTTTAACATACTTACTAATCAAGAACCTATCAACCTCCACTTTAAATATACTAGGCCATATGAAATCGCAGTGTGATTAGGCAAGTCAGCCCATCGAGTCTGCTCCACCATTCCATCATAGCTGATATTTTTATCCCATATCATTGTACATATGCAAATAAAATTAATCTCTTATTGTATAAAAGGTCCATTGAATAGTCCATTCCATTGAGGGGAGGGGAGGGGAGGGAGGGAACATCGACTCAGACCATGAGAGGCCTGTGTCGGGCATTTTCATGCGCAGATTGGAAGTCTGTGTGGGGCACTACCCCTCTCACAGACACTAGAGCAATGTGTGGTTAAGTGCCTTGCTCAAGGACACAAACACACTGCCACAGCTGAGGCTCGAATTAGCAACCTTTAGATCACCAGACGAACGCCTTAACCACTTGGCCACGTGCCCTACACATTGAGGAAAAGGGGAAATATATTGGATGCACTAGTATGGAAAATATTCCACCTCCTTGTTCACATGCTTGTTTCATTCATTCATTCAGAAATACGGTACAGAACAGGCCCCTCAGGCTCAATGAGCCACGTCGCCCAGCAACCCACCTACTGAACACCAGCCTATTCACAGGACAATTTACAAAGAGCAACTAGCATACTAACCGGTGTGTCTTTGGACTATGGGAGGAAACCAGAGCACCCGCAGGAAACCCATGCAATTCACGGGGAGAACGTACAAGCTCCTTACAGTTGGCACCAGAATTGAATTTCAAACTCTGAAACGCCTCGAGCTGTAATTGCGTTATGCTAACCGTTGTGAGGCCATGGCATCCACATTACATTCCAAAGTTCTAAATATATGCAACTGATAAGCTTCGCTGAAACGGGACCATGAAAAATGTGCGTACTGGTACAGTAGCAATTCAGTTCAGTGCCCTCTATGGAGTGATTCAGAACAGCTGCTGTACTTCCCTTCAGATCATAATTAGGTTGCTTTAAGTGTACATTATGAATAAAGACCTCCCCACACAGAGCGTTGTCACAGGAAAGCTGCATCCATCATCAGGGACCCCCACCACCAGCTCACACCTTCTTCTCTCTGCTGCCATCAGGAAGAAGGTACAGGAGCCTTGGGACTCACACCACCAGGTTCAGGAACAGTTACTTTCCTCAACCACCAGGCTCTTGAACCAAAGGAGATAACTTCACTCAACTTCATTTGCCTCATCATTGAAATGTTCTCACAACCAATGGACTCATTTTCAAGGATTCTTTATCTCAAGTTCTTGATGTCTATTGCTTATTTATTTATTTATTGCTATTTCTTTCTTTTTGTATTTGCACAGTTTGTAGTCTTTTGCACAATGGTTGAATGCCCAGTTGGTGTGGTCTTTCATTGATACTGTTATGGTAATTATTCTATTATAGATTTACTGGTTGCACCCGCAAGAAAATGGTGACGTACCTGTACTTTGATAATTACACTTCAAAATTAATTGCCAGTTTGACAAGCTCCCAAATGTTTCAATGGACATGTAACAGGTGAAATAAATACAAAACAAACATGATTATAAAGGCAGATAGAAGCTTAATGTATTATACTTCCAAACAGAGATTAAAATCAGTGCGGCATGCCTTTAACCTCTAGTCATAACAGTGATCTCACTGCCTCTCCCAACTAGCAGTGCGTCATGTTTCCACACACAACTCTAGATTACACTTACGCTAGTTTCTAGAGGGACACATGCCCTTCCTCCTTGTAGCCGCAACATACATTCAGTGGCCACTTTATTAGGTACACCTGCACATCTGCGTGTTAATGCAAATATCTAATCAGCCACAAACAAGAGAAGATCTGCAGATGCTGGAAAATCCAAGCAACACACACAAAATGCTGGAGGAACTCAGCAGGCCAGTCAGCATCTATGGAAAAAAAGTCCAGTCGACGTTTCAGGCCGAGATCTTTCAGCAGGACTGGAGAACAAAAGCTGAGGAGTAGATTTGAAAGGTGGGGGGGGGGGGACGGTAGAGAGAACCACCAGGTGATAGGTGAAACTTGGAGGGGAGGGATGAAGCAAAGAGCTAGGAAGTTGATTGGTGAAAGAAACAGAAGGCCAGAGAAAAAGGAAGAAGGAGGGGGAAGCACCAGAGGGAGGTAATGGATGGGCAAGGAGATAACATGAGAGAGGGATCAAGAGAATGGGAAATGGCGAAGGGAAGGTGGGGGGCATTACTTGAAGTTTGAGAAATCGATGTTCATGCCATCAAGTTGGAGGCTACCCAAACAGAATATAAGGTTCCTCCAATTTAAGTGTGGCCTTATCCCGACAGTGGCGGAGGCCATGGATGGATATATCGGAATGGGAATTGGAATTAAAATGGGAGTCTTGAGTCCAACGCCATCGAATTCAGGAACATTTCTTGCTCTAGGATCATTGGGCTCCAGACTGGTGTGGAAAGCTTCACTTCCCTCAGTACTGAACTGACTCTGCAGCCTGTGGAGCCATGTTCAGAGACCCCGCAGCTCAGCTTCTTTTCTTTTCTTCATTATTTGTACGATTTGTCCACTTCTGCAAATTCAATGTTGGTCGTTCTTTGTTTTCTGTGGTTCTTCATGGATTCTACTGTATTTCTTTATTTTCCTGTGGCTGCTTGCAAAAAAAATGAATCTCAAAGTTGTATATGGTTTTCATGTTTTGATAATAAATTCATTGAACTTTGAACTTTGATAGCAATCATTGCCCTGAAATGTAATTTGGCCTCGCTCTCCGCAGACGGTGCCTTTCCCACTGACACTCACTTGCTGCTTTTATTTTTGATTTCCGTTATTCTTTTGTTTTTGCAACATTTTACAGAGTCAGACACTTCAAAATGTTCACAGCAGTGTTATTTGACAAAATGTGAGACTCAGGACGCCCTTGGTCAAAGATGCAGTAATGTCTAATGGGTAGAGAGAGAGAGAGATGGAGTGGCTCACAGTGGGAAATCTAGAACTTGGGCCATAGGTAGCCTAAATTGCCCTTAATTGCTTATGAAAAAATAATTCAGTTTTAATAATATATACATTATTAGCATAAAACATGCCTTTCTCTCTCAGAGTAACACTCTCAAAATGCTGGAGGGATTCAGCAGTTCAGGCAGCATCTATGGAAAGGAATAAACAGTCAGCATTTCGGTCAGAAGGAGCTGGTATGCTTCAACACCAGCCTCTCAAAACACTTAATCAATGTGGATGTACGTGCCTCTGGGCAATAGTCATTTAGACAAGTTACCAGGCTCTTCTTGGCCACCACTATGATCAAAGCCTGCTCGAAGCAAGTTGGTACCACACACTGCCAGAGCGAGAGGACAGAGATGAGGAGGAATTTCTTTAGCCAGTGTGGCGTGAATCCGTGGAATTCATTGCTATGGACGGCTGTAGCGGACAATAGATTCTTGATTAGTAGTAGCATCAAAGGCTATGGGGAGAAGGCAGGAGAATGGAGTTGAGAGGGATAATAAATCAGCCATGTTGGAATGGCGGAGCATACACGATGGGCCAAATGGCCTAATTTTGCTCGTATTTCTTATGGTCTTATTGTCTTACAACTTCATAAGCTGGGTATTTTTTTATTGATAACTTTTCTGTCAGTACATCAACTCCAATTTTACTAATATCAGAGAAGGAGTTGTCATCATTGGCAGAAGGAGAGGAGTGTCACAGCCAGTGTTTTTCCATATTAATCAGCTGAGATTCTGGAGGACTGCCAGCTGTGGGATCTCAGGCTAATGTCTACCCACGCTCGCCTGTAGATATTAAAGCTGATGGTAGTGCTTCTGCCTTCTAGCCACTCAGCGGAGAAACTCAGGCCCCAGTAGAATGATAACAAAGTAACACCACAAGTAAGACCCGGCAAGAAGGATATGAATGTTTCACGCAGAATACTAGAGGAACTGAACAAGTCAGGCAGGATTTCTGGAGCAGGATAAACAGACGACTTCTCAGGCTGAAACCCTTGTTTAGGACGGGAAAGGAAGGGGCAAGACGCCAGAATAAGATGGTGGGAAGGGGAGAAGGACAATAGCTAGAAGGTGGGTCCATGGGTATACTTAAGGCAGAGATTGAAAGTTTCCTGATCGGTCAGGGCATCAAAGGATATGACGAGAAGGCAGGTGTATGGGGTTGAATGGGATCAAGTATCAGTCATGATGCAATGGAGGAGCAGACTTGATGGGCTGAATGGCCTAATTCTACTCCTATGTCTTATGGTCTAAGGTGATAGGTGAAGTCAGGTGGGTAGGAAAGGTAAAGGGCTTGAGAAGAAGCAATCTGAAAGAGAAGGGGGCAGAGGCCAGAATAACCTCCCATCTTCATCCTCACCTGGTCACACCCATCACATACCAGCTAGTACTCCTCATCCCACCCATACCTTTTCATTCTGGCTCCTTCCCCCTTCCTTTCCAGTCCTGATTCATTCATCTTTTAATCCCTTCAGGAACAGTTACTACCCCTCAACCATCAGGTTCTTGAACCAAAGGGGATAACTTCACTCATCTTCACTTGCACCTCATTGAAATGTTCCAACCAATGAACTCACTTTCAAAGACTCTTCATCTCTTGTTCTTGATATTTATTTGTCATTTATTTATTATGATTATTTCCTTCTTTTTGTATTTGCACAGCTTATTATCTTTCGCACACTGATTGAATGCCCAAGTTGGAGCAATCTTTCTTTGATTCTGTTATGGTTATTATTCTATGCGCTTATTGAGTATGCCCACAAGAAAATGAATCTCAGGGTAGTATATGGTGACATGTATGTACTTTGATAATAAATCTACCTTGACTTGACTTTGAATTGTCCTAGTACATGATTAGAGATCAAATAACAGAGGGCATGGCTTTAAGGCTGTAGATCCCAAACTAGGGTCCATGGACCCCTTGGTAAGTGGTAAGGCTCAATGGCATAAAACAGGTTGGGAACCCCTGCTTTAAGATGAGAGGGTGAAGAAGTTTAGGAGATTTACGCAGCAAGTTGGGTAACTTCCGGTCAAGATGGCACCTGCGTAAAATGCTCCCACAGTCGACATCTTCTGGATAGAACATGAAACTATTTATTTCCCTTCCTTTATGTTTCTTACGTTTGTTTTGCATCTTGAATATGCTTTTGGAACAGTTGGAGCCCGTATTTTGGAGTTTAGAGATCGTTTGTGTTATCCAGTGCCTGGCTGTCTCCAAGAGGAATCCAGGAGGCAGCGAACGCGAGCCTTGAGGTGTAAAGGCTACAGGATGGGCTGCAAGCTGACTTTCAACTCCATTTCACTGATTAAAGCTTCCATTATTCACCAATTAATGCGATGAGGGTAATTGAAACATTGAGGCCTTTGAATCGCTGGCGGGATTGCTCTGTTGCTGGAGAGGAGAGCCTATTTGCCCTGAGAAAGTTACTGAGGTTTTCTGCATTTTGGATATGGATATGGATATGGACTATAGACTTTATTTCAGACTTATAGTTTTTTATATCTTATGCTTTTCACCCGCTCTTTCTCATTTTTTTGTGTGGGGGAGGGGAGTTTGGAAGTCGATGTTCCTGCTCTGTTTTCATTTTTTTTTGTTCAGTGGAGGGGAGATTTTGGGGTTGATGATTGTGTTACCATTCTTTCTTTTCTTGATTTCGTGGCTATCTGGAGAAGAAGAATCTCAGAGTTGTGTACTTTGATCATAGATGAACCTTTGAAGTTCTTCTTGCCCAAGGATGGTAGGGGCCAGAAGCGTGCTGCCAGAGGAAGTGGTGACATTTAAGACGCATTTGGACAGGCCTGTGAGAAGCCAGGAAATTGAGAGATGGAGACCTCGGGTCGGCAGATTTTCATTTTGACTCGGCTGTGTGATTAGCACAGACATTACATGCTGAACGGCCTCTTCCTGCCCTGTGTTCTAGAAGAGTTTGTTTTAGGTGCCTCCACAATAAAATCAGTTTCAAGCCGTTACCACAGAGTCACGAGGAACTTGAGCACCTGCTCAATTCCTTTCTTGATTTTTGTTTCTCCCAATATTATTCATTAAAATAGTGAAGTATGTTATCTAAGTGATCAACCCAGCTGTGTGTACGTTATTTCAGCTTCGTCAAACTCCTCCAATGTGCACTCTCCCACCCCAGCGAGGTCCTCACCACCCACTTACTGAAATGGGTCCAGTGAAATGTGCAATGCTACTGCCCACCTGATTGACAGCTTGCCTCATTCTCTGCAACACACAATGAAGTGGAGTGCGAGGGCTACCTTGTTCAGCACTCCAGATGCATTAGGGTGTCCGCCTGGACAGCAGGCAAACAACTGCTTTTCCCTGTGTCTCAGTACAAGTGACAATAATAAAGCAAATCCCAATGAATTTCAAACCCCACTATTCAACTTTTAAAAGGAAAATTCAAAATTAGGTTTATTATCACCGACTTACCAAATATTGAAAGGCTTAGATAGAGTGGACGAGGATGTTTCCTCTAGTGGAGAAGTGTAGGACCAGAGGGGATAGCCTCAGAACTAAAGTACATCCCTTTAGAACAGAGATGAGGAGAAATTTCTTTAGCCAGGGGATGGTGATCTGTGAAATTCATTGCCACAGATGCCTGTGGAGGCCAAATCATTGGGTATATTTAAAGCAGAGATTGATAGGTTCTTGATTAGTCAGGGTGTCAAAGGTTACCAGGAGAAAGCAGGGGAATGGGGTTGAGAGGGATAATAAATCAGCCAAGATGGAATGGTGGAGCAGACTCAATGGGCTGAATGGCCTAATTCTGTTCCTGAGGTCTTATGGTTACGTTTTGTTAAATTTGATGTTTTGTGACAGCAGTACAGTGCAAGACTTTAAAACAATCTATAAGTTACAATAAATAAATAAATAGTGTGAAAGAGTTTTGATTGAGGTAGTGTTCATGGGTTCATGGAGCATTCAAAAACCTAAAGTGACAGAAAGAATCTGTTCCTAAAATGCTGAGTGTGTGTCTTCAGGCTCCTGCATCTCCTCCCTGATGACAGTAATGAGAAGAGGGCTTGATTCTCGTGGTGAAGGCCCTTAATGATAGATGCTGCCTTCCTGAGCCACTGCCTTTTGAAGAGATTCTCAGGGGTGGGGAGGGTTGTGACCGTGATGGAACTGGCTGCGTCTACAGCCCTCTGCAGCCTCTTTTCATCCTGCACATTGCAGCCTCCTTACTGGGCGGTGATTCAACCAGTCAGCATATTCTCCACAGCACATCTATAGATAAACAGGGTGAGCAATGTCAAAGTTGTATCTTTTTTTTACTGCGTGGTATTGATTTAATACTTTTAGCAGTGCAAAGCACCTGAATACAATGGATAGAGGCTGGAAAAAAACTCAAACTCTGGCATGCACCCATCACTCTGTGTGAAAAACATACATCTGTCATTCCCCCATACTTTCTTCTATCTACCTTAAAATTATATTCCCTCGTATTAGAAATTTCCGTCATGGGAAAATTTCTCCAGTGATGCACTTCATCTATGCCTCTTCTCATTCCATACTCTTTATCAGGTCACTTCTCACCCTCCTTTGTTCCAAAGAGAAAAGCCCGAGCTCGATCAATGTCTCCTTATAAGACATGCTCTCTAATCCAGGCAACGTCTTGGTAAATCTCCTCTTCATCCTCTCTAAAGATTTGATATCATTCCTCTAATGAGGAGACCAGAACAAAACGCGATACCCTAATTGTGGTCTACCAGAGTTCTGAAGAGCTGCAACATTACCTCACAGGCCTTGCTCAATCCCCCAACTAATGGAGACCAATACACTATCGGCCTTCTTAAAGACCCTATCATTAATACCCCAGACGTCTTCTGGAAGCTATGCCTCAGAAAGGCGATGTCCATTATTAGGTTCCCTCATCACCTAGGACATGTCCTCTTCTCATTGCTACCATCAGGAAGTTGCTACAGAAGCCTAAAGGCAAACACTCAATGAGTGTTACGAGTCCTAAATGGATATTGAACCCATGAACATAACCTCACTTTTTAAAAATGTATATTATTTCTGTTTTGGATTAGATTAGATTATGAGGACACACAGTCCTCTTTTATTGTCATTTAGTAATGCATGCATTAAGAAATGATACAATGTTCCTCCAGAATGATATCACAGAAACACAAGACAAATCAAGACTGAAAAACTGACAAAAACCACATAATCATAACATATAGTTACAACAGTGCAAAGCAATACCATAATTTGATAAAGAACAGACCATGGGCACGGTAAAAAAAACCACTTTTTAATCTATTCAATATACATATAAATACTTGCTGTTGTTTATTTGTTTATTTATTTATTTACTTTCTATAGAATCAAGTATTGCATTGTACTGCTGCTGAGAAGTTGGCAAATTTAACGACACAGCCTAATTCTGATCAACTTGCAAGGAAACTTTGAGGGCTGTATGGACGTGGACCCAAGATCTCTCTGTTCCTTCCCACTGCTGTAAAAGGTAATCCAATACGTCAATGTGCAGGAATTTATAGCTGCTGACTTTCCGCCACTGATCCCACAGTGCAAAGTTAATCAAAGTTCAAGGCTAATTTTGTTATCTAGGTACATATATGTCACCAAATACTACCCTGAGATTCATTTTCTTGCAGACATTCGCAGCACAGCAAAGAACTACGATGGAAGAAATGAAAAACTACACACAAAGACTGACAAGTTGTACAAATACAAAAAGAAACAAGTAATAAATAAATAAATAGGTAGATAGATAGACAAATAGATAGATAGATAGATAGATAGACAGATAGATAGATAGAAAGAAAGAACCGAGAACATGAGTTGTAGGTCCTTGAAAGTGAGTCCATAGGTTGTGTTCTGTGAACGGTACAGTGTTGTGGTGGCGAGATTATCCACGCTGGTTCCGGAGTCTGATAGAAACATAGAAAATAGGTGCAAGGGTAGGCTATTCGGCCCTTTGAGCCTGCACCACCATTCAGTATGATCATGGCTGATCATCCAACTCAGAACCCTGTACCTGCCTTCTCTCCATACCCGCTGATCCCTTTAGCCACAAGGGCCATATCTAACTCCCTCCTAAATATAGCCAATGAACTGGCCTCAACTGTTTCCTGTGGCAGAGAATTCCACAGATTCACCACTCTCGGTCCTAAAAGGCTTCCTCTTTATCCTCAAACTGTGACCCCTTGTTCTGGACTTCCCCAACATTGGGAACAATCTTCCTGCATCTAGCCTGTCCAATCCTTTTAGGATTTTATACATTTCAATAAGATCCCCCCTCAATCTTCTAAATTCCAACGAGTATAAGCCTAGTTGATCCAGTCTTTCATCATATGTAAGTCCTGCCATCCCAGGAATCAATCTGGTGAACCTTCTTTGTACTCCCTCTATGGCAAGAATGTCTTTCCTCAGATTAGGGGACCAAATCTGCACACAATACTCCAGGTGTGGTCTCACCAAGGCCTTGTACAACTGCAGTAGTACCTCCCTGCTCCTGTACTCGAATCCTCTTGCTATGAGTGCCATGAAAGGTTGAAAGGTAATAACTGTTCCTGAATCTGGTGCACGGTCAGCTTCCTTCCCCTTCCTGAAGTCAACAATCAGCTCTTTAGCTTTATTGACATTGAGTGAGAGGTTGTTGTTGCAGCTTCGCTCAACCAGGTGTCTGATCTCGCTCCAGTAAGCTGAGTCATCGCCACCTGTGATTTGCCCAACAACACTGGTGTCATCAACAAACTTGTACCTGGCTTTGGAGCTGTGCTGGGCTGCACAGTCATCTGTACGTAGGGAGTAGAGTAGAGGGGGGTAAGCAGGCAGCCTCGAGAGGCAGTTATGTTAATGGTCAGTGAGGACATGTTGTGATCAGTCCTTAGTAAAACAATGGCAAGATGGTGCTCTCGAGATATGGTGACAATTTGTGCACAACAAGCAAAGCTGCTAACTATTCTATTAATTATATTTTTGTTTTGAACTGTAATCTGCAGCCTGTAATTTCACTTTCGAAGTTGTACTTTTGAACCATCTGTATGACCTGGTGCTCTATTGGTATCCTGAAGATTCAGCGAACTGGACTTTCAAGAATGCAGGTACGGCCAAGCGGCCATTGCTGGAGCGGCCCTGAGGCCGGGTTGAAAATTTCAGGTCAGATTGAAGTGGCAGGGCCCAGGCCCAAGAGCAGAAAATGAACTGATGTTCAGCAGATTTAAGCAATGAACCAGATTAAAAAGATCAAGGCGTCAAGGCCAAGGTTGAAGTCGAACCGGTGTTCAGCTCATTACTCCAAGAGGGTTTTCCCACCTCAGAGATGAACTATCTCCATGGCTGTGGCCTGCAACCACTGGCTCTCGCCTCAGCACTGAACTGGCTCCATGGCTGTGGCCTGCAGCCAGGGCTCCTGGATTGGCTGCAATACTGCTGAACTGGCTCTGTGGCTGTGGTCTCACTCTCAGGGACTCTGCAGTTCATGTTCTCTGTGTTTTTCTTTTACCCTTTTGTTATTTGCATGATTTGTTCTTTTTTCGCACACCGGGTGTTTGACAGCCTTTGTAACATGTTTTTTTAAAAAGTGGGTTCTATTGTGTTTCTCTATTTTTGCGGCTTCTTGCAAGAAGACGAATCTCCAGGTTGTATATGGTATGCGTACTTTTGATAATAAATGTACGTTGAACTTTATTGATTGAGGCGTGTCAGTGAGGAAGGTACATAATGAAGCTTTCTGATGAGCTTGGACAGTATGATTGTGTTGAATGCCAAGCTGTAGGTCCTCTGATGAATCCTTGAACATGGTCCAGTCCACCAACTCGAAGCAATCTTGAATTTGGTCCTCCATCTCTGCCATCCAGATAACAACCATCAGGTTCTGAATCTGATCTGGACATCCCCAATCCTACCTCAACAACAAAGCACTACAGACCATCTCTTGCACCACAATGGACTCACCTTCAATCATGTATTTGCACTAATGTCTTTTCCCTACTGCGTTTATAATTTTGTGATGACATCTTTGTTGTTGGCAAAATCTCAGACTGTGATGAGGCAGTGTACGGGAGCAAAATCGATCAGCTGGTGTCACAATTACAACCTTACATTCAATGTTGGCAAGACCAAAGAATTGACTTGTAGACTTCAGGAAGAGGAAATCAAGAGGACACACATAGTCTTCATTGACAGGGTCAGTCAAGCTTCAAGTTCCTGGGATCAACATCTCAGAGGGTCTATCCTGTGCCCTAAATATTATGCAGTCATGATGAAGGGACTCCAGCAACTATGCTTCGTCGGGAGTTTGAGGAAATTTGGACTGTAGCAAATTTCTACAGATGTAATATGGAGAGCATTCCGACTGGTTGCATCAGTGTTTGGCATGCAGGCACCAATCCACAGGATCATAACAGGCTTTAAAGGATTATAGACTCAATCAGCTCCATCACAGGCACAACCCTCCCCACCAGAGAAGGTGGCAGCCATCATGAAGGATCCAGGACATGCTCCCTTCTCATTACTACCATCAAGGAGGAGATACAGCATCTATCCATATTATCCTTTGGCCTTAACAGTCACATACTGAGCGTAACCTTTCACTGGTAAACTCAACCATCTTCCTCAGGCACGGTTAATTAAATGACAAGTCCCCTTAGAGACACTTCCTCATATACCCCCTCGAGTGAGTAGGGCATGGGCAGGGCTTAATGCTAGAACCTGACTGTCTGGATCTGAATTACTTATTCCTGATTGGTTAGTTTGATCTGCCTTTTTCTGATTGGTCAACTTATGGCTGCGCTACATGAACGATACATTGATCCTGTGGAAACATGGTCAGGAAGTATTAAAGGCATTCTTAACGCATTTAAACAATCAGAACTAGGGCATATAGTTTACCATGGAGATAGAAAATGAGGATGCTTTGCTATTTTTATATGTTATGGTAAAACAGATGGTTTTCAAGCTGGAATTGAGTGTTTATAGCAAGAAAATTCACACAGACCAGCACCTAAATTTCCAGTCAAATCTTCTAAAGAAGACATTCCTTAGCTTTGTTCGAGGCATGGCACTAAGAGCATATACCTTGTGCACAACTGGAGCTGCAAAGGAAGAAGAGAGCAAGAAGATCAGAGAAGCGTTAAAGAAAGGTGGAGTGCATCATGACACCACAACAAAGGCAACCTCCAGACAGAATGGTTATTGTGTCATACGGTGGCAGCTTAACTGAAAAGCTAAGATGAATTTGCCAACAATGTGGTGTCCAGTTAATAGCAAAAAGTGAGGACACAGTTAGGAAAAGGCGGAGCAAAGTGGCACCTGGAAGACCTAGAGAACTGTGTCAGGGAGTTGTGTACTCCATACCTCTGTCACTATGTCTAGAAGTATACATTGGTGAGAATGGAAGGCCACTGAAGACTAGGATAGCAGAAGATAAGAGTGCCTTAAAAAACCTGGGAGCAGAACAAAGTGGGATCACTGAGCACTGCCTATTATGCTTATTTAGACCAAGGTTTGATGAGGCCAACATCCTTGGCAGGGAAGAGAATAGCTGCAAGAGAAAAATTAGGGAATCACTAGAGATGGAGCATGTGGGGGACCTAGATGTAGGTTCTAAGAGTGTAGAGATGGCTCCAGTCTGTGACCACATATTCCTAAAGAGAGTTTGGCCTGAAAAGATCGACCAATCAGAACAAGGCCAGTTCAAACTAACCAATCAGGAATAGGCAGTTCAGATCCAGACAATCAGGTTCGAGCAGTCAACCCGCCCTTGCCCTGCTCACTCGAGGGGTAAATAAAGAGGTGTCTCTAAGGAACTTGTCATTTGACTAATTGTGCCTGCAGAAGATTGTTGGGTTTACTGTTGAAATGGTGCAATTAGTATCTGTAAGAATATGACTGTTAAGGCCAAAGGGTGGTACGGATAGATTTGATAACCAGTCACAAAACTTCCGTGATCAGGAGATGTAGAAGCTTGAAGACCCACATTCAAAGATTTAGGAACAGTTTCTTCTCCTCCAACATCGGATTTCTGAACAGTCAGTCCATGAACCCATGAATGCTGCCTCGCTATGCCTCTTTTGCACTATTTATGTACTGGACTTATCTTTTTTAAGTTTAATTTGTAGTAATTTGTCATGCCTGAACTGTACCATCACCACAAAACAACAAATTTCATGACTTATGGCAGTGATAATATTCCTGATTCTGATTCAATTTATGTTCAATTTTACATTATTGCAAGCAACAGATACTTGGACCTCACCGTACTTGTATATTTGACAATAAACTCAACTTTTACACCTGCTGCTGCCGTATATGTAACTGATATTCAGTTCAACGAACTAAATTACATACTTTCGAAGTCAAAGTAAAATTTATTACCGAACTGTGTACTGTATATGTTACCATATACTACATTGAGGTTCACATTGTTGCAGGCATAAAGACTGTCTGTGGGGAAGACAAATCTTAGGGCTGGACACTGCATATATACTTTGATAATAAATGTACTCTGAATGTTTGAAATAAAGTACAATAGAATATATGAAAAATTATACATAAACCAAGACTGGCAAGGTGCAAAAGAAACAAATTGTTCAAATAGAAAATAATACGAAGAACATCAATTTTAAAATCCTTGTCAGTGAACCCGTAGGTTTTGAAATCAGTTCAGGGTTTTGGTGAGTGAAGTTATCCATGATGGCTCAGGAGCCTAATGTTGTGGGCCACATCAAGTGTATAGCATACAGTTCTGGTCACCCCACTATAGGAAGGATGTTGAGGCTTTGGAGAAGGTGCAGAAGAGGTTCACCAGGATGCTGCCTGGTTTAGAGGGCATGAGAGGCTGGATAAACTTGGGTTGTTTTCTCTGGAGCGCCAAAGGCTGAGGGGAGATCTGATAGAGTTTTATAAGGTTATGAGAGGCATAGATAGAGTATACAGGAAGTATCTGTTTCCCAGGGTTGAAATGTCTAATAACAGAGGGCATGCATTGAAGGTGGGGTGGGGGAGAGGTTCAAGGGTGATGCGAGGGGCAAGTTTTTTACTCAGAGAGTCGTGGATGCCTGGTATGGTGGTAGAGGCAAATACATCAGAGGCTTTTAAGAGATATTTGGATAGGCACATGAATATGAGGAAGATAGAGAGATCGGGACATTGTGTAGGTAAAAGGGGTTAGTGTTTGGGTGTTTTTGATTTGCTTTTTAGCTGGTTTGCAACAACATTATGGGCCGAATGGCCTGTTCCTGTGTTGCACTGTCCTATGTTCTAATAACTGCTCCCGAACCAGGTGGTGTGGGACCTAAGTCTTCTGCAGTATTTCTTGCTTCTCAACAAATTAATTAAAACTTTGCTGGGAGATATTATAGCACACTGAATGTTGTTGTCATTAAGTGTTAATTCATGTTTGAGCTGTTTGAGACTTGGCAGCTATAACATATTGATCCTTTGAGCAGTGCAATTACTGACGAGGCTCTGAAGAATAAATAAAGAATAATGATAACCCAAGTCATTACAATGTTACAATCTCTACAGTGGTCAAATTACACCAGAACCTCAGAGATCACAGTGATTACAGTTTTAAATCATTCCAAAGTAACCACTACTCTGCTTGTATATACTTTGGAGATCATGGGAGTTATTTTAATCCTTTTTTTAACCAGTAATAACATTTTAAATGTAGTTGATGGATTATACTATTTACACTACAAGAATTACTGCAGATGATGCAATCATTAGGATTGCAGAGTTAAACAGAAAGTCAAATGGGGTTAGGCCATGGTTGGTAAATCCAGGGAGCCTGAGAAAGTGGAGACCTGGTCCTGTATTAGAAACCTGAACTGATATAATTTTTCACATTAGCATTTAAAAAATAAGGGTTCTGTTTTGTTAACTTTGAATATTTCCATTTCTCCACGTTAAACTTCATCTGCCACAGTTTTGGCCATTGACCTGCCCACTTCTTACTTTCTGCCCCCACCTGCAATCTCAGACTTGCTCCTTCAACTTCCTGGTGCAGATTCCTGATGAGCAACAGTTTCACAAAACCACCAAATAGATTGCTTTCTCTTTTCCGATATCTTTCGTCTCCCAGCTTCCAAACAATTAATATTTAACACATTGCATTCAGTTCTGGTCACTTCACTACAGGAAGGATGTGGATACTATAGAGAGAGTGCAGAGGAGATTTACAAAGATGTTGCCTGGACTGGGGAGCATGCCTTATGAGAACAAGTTGAGTGATCTTGGCCTTTTCTCCTTGGAGCGATGGAGGATGAGAGGTGATCTGATAGAGGTGTATAAAATGATAGGAGGCATTGATCGTGCGGATAGCCAGAGGCTTTTTCCCAGGGCTGAAATGGCTAACATGAGGGGGCACAGTTTTAAGGAACTTAGAAGTAGGTAAAAGGGGGATGTCAGAGGTAAGTTTTTCACACAGAGAGTGGTGGCTGTGTAGAATGCACTGCCAGTGACAGTGGTAGAGGCGGATACAATAGGGTCTTTTAAGAGATTCTTAGATAGGTACATGGAGCTTAGAAAAAGAGAGGGCTATGTGGTAGGGAAATTCTAGGCAGTTTCTAGAGTAGGTTACATGGTCAGCACAACATTGTGGGCTGAAGGGCCTGTAACGTGCTGTAGATTTCTACGTTTCTATGTTTTTATTATGTTTCTATAAGGGATTTTATTTCTTCAAAAGAAAATACTGTACAAAGCCTTTCACTGTCAGATCCATACAAATAATCTGTAATTGATTGATGAATTGGCTTTACACTGCTAGTATTCCTGAATCAACAAAATTCCCAGATTTATTTAATGGTTTTACCTCTGAAACTTCCAACACTTACAGGCATTTCCCACTGTATGTGTGGAGAAAGGAAGCTGTGAGATTGATTACTGCCCAAGAGCTTTGACCGGCACTCAATCCGGACATCAGAAGTTTGGAGAGGAGGGGAGTTCAATCAGGTCCACTGCCCAAGGATAAAAGGCAGCAGCGGGTCAGTTCAGTGAAAAAGAGTTTTACCAGTGACCAATCAACGTTTGATTAGCAAGAGCAAATTAAAGGAGAACAGGGCAAACGCAGCAGCCATTGTTGTGGCGGCCACCATCTGAGTAGACATAGAGTAGTGATCTTAAGGCTTTAACTCTTCCAGGCTTCAGTGAAGAGAGTCATCAATCAGAGAAAACAATAGAAAAAAAAGCTCATTTTCTTCCTTCTCTTCTTTATATCTGCTCAGCTAGGACAGCAGAGATGTCAGGCAGGATGGTGGAATGCTCCTCTTGTGGGATGTAGGAAGGCAAGGAGACCTCCAGCGTCCCTGACAACTTCAACTGCAAGAAGTGCATCCAGATGCAGGTTCTAACAAACCGCGGTTAGGAGTTGGAGATGGAACTGGATGAACTCTGGATCATTGGGGAGGCTGAAGGAGGTGAACAATAGTATATACAGTGAGGTAGTTACACCCAGGGTGCAGGACACAGGAAATAGTTGGGAAAGAGAAAAGCATCAGGGATCCAGTGCAGAGTACCCCGGTGGCCAACCCCCTCAACAGCAGGTATATCACTTTGGATACTGTTGGGGTGAGGGGAGAGGGGAGGTGGGATGAGCTAACAGAGGAAAGTCACAGGGGTCAGGTCTCTGGCTCTGAGTCTGCTCTGTGACTCAGAAGGGAGTGGGGAGAAGAGACACACTGTGGTGATGAGGGATTTGTTAGTCAGAGGAATGGACAAGATGTTCTGTGGGTGACAAGATTCCCGGATGGTATGTTGCCTCCCAAGTGCCAGGGTCCGGGATATCTTGGATCAAGTCCTCAGTGTTCTTAAGTCTGAGGATGAACGGCCCAAAGTCATGGTCCATGTATGTACCAATGGCATGGGTAGGATGGGTGATGAGGTTCTGCATAGCGAGTTCAGGGAGTTAGGTGCTAAGTTAAAGGGCAAGACCTCCAGGGTTGTGACCTTAGGATTGCTACATGTGCTAGAAATAGGAAGACCATATAATTTAACAAGTGGCCAAGAAGTTGGTGTAGGAGGGAAGGCATAAGATTTTTGGATTATTGGTCTCTCTTCCAGGGAAGGTGGGACACGTACAGAAGGGATGGTTTGCACTTGAACTGGAGGGGGACTAATATCCTAGCGGGAAAGTTTGTTAATGCTGCACGGTGGGGTTTAAACTAGAGTTGCAGGGGAATGGGAGTCAGAATGACAAAACAGTTAGTGGAGATGTGGAGGCAGATGTTGGTAAGACCTCAGACAAAGTTAGGGATCAAAAGCTGAGCATGGTGCGACTAGTGTCCTGAGCTGCCAATATTTCAATGCAAAAAGTATCATAGGAAAGGTGGATGATGGTGCTGAAGATGAGGTAGCTGGTTTACAAATGAAGGCAATGTGTAGTGAAGAGAGGGTGTTGATAGAGCAAAATTGCAGTCAACAAGATGAGTTGCAATGTGAAAGGTGGACAAAACTGAAAAGAGTGAATGCAGGACTGAAGGTGTTATATTTGAATGCATGCAGTGTACAGAATAAGATATATGAACTTGCAGCACAGTTGCGGATTGGCAGGTATGACGTTGTAGGCATCATTGAATCATGGCTGAAAGAAGATTATAGCTGGGAGCATAATGTCCAAGGATACACATTGTATCGAAAGAATAGGCAGGAAGGCAGAGGGGGTGGCGTTGTTCTATTGGTAAAAAAATGAAATCAAATCATTAGAAGGAGGTGCCATCGGGCTGGAAGGTGTTGAATCATTGTGGATAGAGCTAAGGAACTGCAAGGGTAAAAAGACTCTGATGGGAGTTGTATACAGACCCTCAAACAGTAATAAGGATGTGGCCTACAAATTACAATGGGAGATAGAAAATGCTGCCAAAACGGCAATGTTACTATAGTCATGGGGGATTTCAATATGCAGGTGTATTGGAAAAATCAGGTTGGTGCTGGATTCCACGAGGGGGAATTTCTAGAATGCCTACAAGATGTCTTTTTAGAGCAACTCGTGATTGAGCCCACTAGGGGATCAATTACTCTGGATTGGGTGTTGTGCAATGAACCAAAATTGATTAAAGACCTTAAGGTAAAAGAACCCTTACGGGCAAGTGATCATAATATGATCAGATTCACCTTGAGATCTGAGAAGGAGAAGCTAAAGTCAGATGTATCAGTATTACAGTGGATTAAATGGAATTACAGAGGCATGAGAGAGGAGGTGGCCAGAATTGATTGTGAAAGAATACTGACAGAGATGTCAGCAGAGCAGCAATGGCTGGAATTCCGGGAAGCAATTCAGAAGGCACAAGATATATACATCACAAAAAGGAAGAAGTTTTCTAAAGGAAAGATGATCCAACTGTAGCTAAGAAGAGAAGTTAAGGCCAACATAAAAGCCAAAGAGACAGCATATAAAAATTAGTGGAAAGTTAGAGGGTTGGAAAGCTTTTAAAAACCAACAGAAGTTTCTTCAGATACATAAAGTATAAAAGAGAGGCAAGAGTGCATATTGGACTACTGGAAAATCATGCTGGAGAGGTTGTAATGGGGGACAACAAAATGGCAGACACACTGAA
Organism: Mobula birostris; assembly: GCF_030028105.1. Classification (NCBI taxonomy): domain Eukaryota; kingdom Metazoa; phylum Chordata; class Chondrichthyes; order Myliobatiformes; family Myliobatidae; genus Mobula; species Mobula birostris. Next base: position 19,076,527 of record NC_092373.1, on the reverse strand, counting down.
TAAGTATTTTGCATCAATCTTCATGGTGGAAGACACTAACAGTATGGTGGAAGTTCCAGGTGTTAGGGGTCATGAAGTGTATGAAGTTAGTATTACCAGGGAGGAGGTTCTTGGGAAACTGAAAAGTCTGAGGGTAGATAAGTCACCTGGACCAGATGGTGTAGACCCCAGAGTTCTGAAAGTGGTGGCTGAAGAGATCATGGAGGCATTAATAATGATCTTTCAAGAATCACTAGACTCCAGAATGGTTCTGGAAGACTGGAAAATTGCAAATGTCACTCCAGTTTTCAAGAAAGGAGAGAGACAGAAGAAAGGAAACTATAGGCCAGTAGGTCTGACCTCAGTGGTTGGGAGGAGTTGGAGTGGATTATTAAGGGTGAGGTCTCAGGGTACTTGGAGGTGCATGATAAAATAGACCATGGTGAGCATGGTTTCCTCAAGAGAAAATCTTGCCTGACAAATCTGATTGAATTTTAGAAATAACAAGTAGGACAGATAAATGAGAATTGGTTGATGTTGTGTACTTGGATTTTCAGAAGACCATTAACAAGGTGCCACACATGAAGCTGCTGAACGAGATACAAGCCTATGGTATTACAAGAAAGATTCTAGAATAGGTAAAGCAGAGGCTGATTGGCAGGAAGCAAAGATTGGGAATTAAGGGAGCCTTTTCTGGCTGGCTGCCCGTAACTAGAGGTGCTCCACAAGGGTTAGTGTTGGGACTGACTCTTTTTGTGTTATATATCAATGACTTGGATGATGGAATTGATGGCTTTGTTGCAAAGTTTGCATAAAATATGAAGACAGGTGGAGGGGCAGGTAGTTTGAGGAAGTAGGCTACAGAAGGACTTCAACAGATTAGGAGAATAGGCAAAGATGTAGCATATGGAATACAGTGTCGAGATGTGTATGGTCATGAACTTTGGTAGAAGAAATTAAAGGGTTGATGATTTTCTAAATGGACAGAAAATACAAAAGTCTGAGGTGCAAAGGGCCTTGGGAGTCCTTGTGCAGGATTCCCTAAAGGTTAATTTGCAGGTTGAGTCTGTGGTGAGGAAGGCAAATGCATTAGAGGACTAGAATATAAAAGCCAGGATGCAATGTTGAAACTGGAGAGGGTTCAAAGGAGGTTCACGAAAATGATTCCAGGATTGAAAGGCTTGTCATATGAAGAGCATTTGATGACTCTGGGCCTGTATGCCCTAGAATTCAGAAGAATGAGGGGTGACCTCACTGAAACTTATCAAATAGTGAAAGGGCTTGATAGAGTGGATGTGAAGGGAATGCTTCCTATGGTGGGAGAGTCTAAGACCAGAGGACACAGCCTCAGAATGGAGGGACGCCCTTTTAGATCGGAGATAAGGAAGAATTTCTTTAGCGAGAGAGTGGTGAATCTGTGGAATTCTTTGCCACAAGCTGGTGTGGAGGCCAAGTCTTTATTTATAATTAAGGCAGAGGTTGATAGATTCTTGATTGGTCAGGGCATGGAGGGACAGGGAGAAGGCAGGAGATTGGGGCTGAGAGGAAAATTGGATCAGCCATGATGAAATGGCAGAGTAGACTCGATGAGCCAAATGGTCTTATGTGCCCAATCAACTCACTGTGCTTCTCACTAAGTAATCGCACTATGTCCAAATAATTTGAGACACAGATATCAAAATATTCTTTGTTTATTTATTTATTCACTGAGATATAGTGCAGAATAAACTTTTCTCCGGCCATCGAGCCACACCACCCAATTAATATTCGCCTAATCATGGGACAATTTACAATCACCAATTAACCAACTAACTGGTATATCTTTGGACCATGGGGAGAAATCAAGGCACCCAGAAGGAACCCCATATAGTCACGGGGAGAATGTGCAAGCTCCTTACAGACAGTGGCGGGACGATCAACACTGGCACACCTCAGGGGTGTGTGCTTAACCCACTGCTCTACTCTTTGTATACATGTGACTGTGTGGCTAGGCATAGCTCAAATACCACCTAAAAATTTGCTGATGATTTAACCATTGTTGATAGAATCTCAGGTGGTGACAAGACGTTGTACAGGAGTGAGATGTGCCAACTAGTGGAGTGGTAAACAGCAACAACCTGGCACTCAATGTCAGTAATACGAAAGAGATGATTGTGGACTTCAGGAAGAGTAAGATGAAGGAACGCGTACTAATCCTCACAGAGGGATCAGAAGTGGAGAGAGTGAGCAGCTTCAAGTTCCTGGGTGTCAAGATCTCTGAGGATTTAACCTGGTCCCAACACATCGATGCAGTTATAAAGAAAGCAAGACAGTGGCTATACTTCATTAGGAGTTTGAAGAGATTTGGCATGTCAACAAATATACTCGAAAACGTCTATAGATGTACCATGGAGGGCATTCTGAAAGGCTGCATCACTGTCTGGTATGAGAGGGGCTACTGCACAGGACCAAATGAAGCTGCAGAGGGTTGTAAATCTGGTCAGCTCCATCTTGGGTACTAAGAAAGTACCCAGGACATCTTCAGGGAGTGGTGTCTCAGAAAGGCAGCATCCATTATTAAGGACCTCCAGCACCCAGGGCATGCCCTTTTCTCACTGTTACCATCAGGTAGGAGATACAGAAGCCTGAAGGCACACACTCAGCAATTCAGGAACAGTTTCTTTCCCTCTGCCATCCGATTCCTCAGTGGACATTGAACCCTTGGACACTACCTCTCTTTTTTAATATACAGTATTTCTGTTTTCTGCACTTTTAAAAAAATCTATTCAATATACGTATACTATAATTTATTTATTTATTTATTATCTTTTTTTTTATTTTAATTTTTTTTCTCTGCTTGATTATGTATTGCATTGAACTGCTGCTGCTAAGTTAACAAATTTCACGTCACGTGTCAGTGATTATAAACCTGATGCTGACTCTGATTCTGAATTGAACCCAGTTCACTAGTACCATAAAGCATTGTGCTAACCATTACACTACTCTGCCACTTAAGGATGACACGAATGTGGCGAACATTTTAATTGTACTTTTCATCAATGATGTCAGCTACAGTAAAGATATCAATAAGATTGAAGAGTACAGAAAAATTTACCAGGATGTTGTCAGGACTTGAGGACTTGAATAGGTTAGGACTTTATTTGCTGGAGCTTAGGAGGGGAAGGAGAAATTTGATAGTTGTATGCAAAATTATGAGAGGTATAAATACAGTAAATGCAAACAGGTTTTTTCCATTGAGGTTGGGTGAGATTAGAACTAGTGGTCATAAGTTAACAATGAAAGGTGAAACATTTCAAAGAACCTGAGGGAGAACTTCTTCACTCAGAGGGAGGAAAGGTTGTGGAATGAACTACCAATGGAAGTGGTAATTGTGGGATCGATTTCAACATTTAAGAAAAATTAAGATAGGAACATGGATGGGAGAGGTATGGAGGGCTATGGTCCAGGTGTAGATCGATGGGACTCAGTAGACTAATTTTTTGGCATATACTAGATGGGCCGAAGGGCTTCTTTAGTGCTGTACTGACTCTATGATCACTTTGGAGCTCAACGTTTCCATTTCACTGATATCCAAACTTCTGGTCACAAATAAAAGATAGTCACAAATAAGTCTAATGCCCCAGTTAAGATTTTTACTGCTCTGCTGTAGGTATTTCATTTTAGCAGTTCTGTAGGAGCAGGCTGTTCTGCTTTCAGCATTTTTGGGTTTGAGCTAAAGATAAGGGTTTGTGATGTTCATGCTTAGGAATGTAGTGGCATCCAATCAGGACGGTGGCTCTAGAGAACGCTGGGTGGAGAAGTTTTTGTGACGGACACTGGTGTGGGCTGAGGTCTTTTCGGCGGGAGCTGGGGGAAGACAGGAAGGAAGGTGACTGAGGGTGCCGTCCCTGCTGCACAAGGTGCTTTGTACAGCTGAATGGCTTCAAAGAGGAAGGACCAATGCTCCCGTGGCGGAGCCCATTTGTTCAAGATGGATTTCAAGTGACATTCAGAAGGTGGTGTGTGCTTTCACACAGACCGAGGGTCCAGCACGCGAGTTAAAGACAACTTTGAGATGAGCTCCAACTTGCATACACTTGGACTGGGTTAACTCTAATGGCCCTTTTTATTTTTTTCCTTTTTCTTTTTCTTACTAACTGTTTGATAAAGCTGAACTTTGTAAGTATACTTTCTTTATAATTGCATGCAGTGTACAGTCTGTTATCTCTTGCTTGCACAGGGGCAGCAAGTTATATTCACACAGGTCGGGGTTTGGGTGGGCAATACATCCCAACTCCCAGGTTTGGGGTGGAACTCAAGTCATATCAGCCCTAGACGCACCGAGTCTCACCGCTGAGTCCAGTCACTGTTAGCGAGGGGTTAATGAGCCACGTCTCTAGAGATGCCCGGTAAAAAGGGGTTTCATAGGCTAAAAAGAATTTAGAGGAAAATTGGTTATTCAAGGATGGTTAGAATGTGAAGCTGACTCCCAGACTCCCAGCATCAGCACAATCCAACCTCCTCTTTCGAATCAACATCACCCCAACTCCAGCTATTCTCAAACTACTTACACTCAGAGCCCATCCCTTCCCATATCCCTCACCCATTCTCTCTTCCCTTGGCAGTTTCCTTCTGGAGTCTCAATGGAATTAGAATTGATTTATTATTACCATACCTACCCAGGTTCAGTGAAAAGCTTGCCTTGTGTCCTGTTCGTGGAGATCAAATCATTACACAGTGTGTTGAGGTAGTACAAGGTGAAGCAAAGCAGAGTGCAGAATAAAGTGCAAATGGTATCTAGAAAGTGCAGTACAGGTAGACAATTGAGTTGAAAGGTCACAAAGAGGTAGATTGTGAGGGTAAGAATATATTTTATTGTACTAGGAAGCTGTTGGAAGTCTTAAAGCAGCATGGCAGAAGTTGCCCTTGAGCCTGGTAGTACGTGTTTTCAGGCTTTTGTATCTTCTGCCTGATGGGCGAGGGCAGAAGAGAAAATGTCCGGGCGGGTGTAGTCTTCGATGATGCTGGCTACTTTACTGAGGCAGCGAGGAGTGTGGACAGAAGGCACGGAGACAATGTGACCTTACCACTTCAGCACCTCTGTTCCTAGAATTACCCATGACGCACTTCTGTGCCTGTGGCAGAGATATGGAGCATCCAAAGGTCGACACTGATTTAAACAAGGACATGGAATGAAAATGAGAAAAACTTGAATTTTCTACGAAGCTTTTCGCAACCCCTAAACCTCCCAAACTGCTTTGGAGCCAATTAAGCAGCTGTGAAGTGCAATCCCCTGTTGGAAAACAGGCGAGTTCAGGACCTGATAAACAATTCATCTTGACACATTAACCACTTGAAATAAAAACCAGAAAGCACTGGAAGAACTTGGCAGGTCAGGTAACTTCTTGCAGAGAAACGGAGTTAGCATTAATCTATGACTTTGCCAACACATGCAGTTTTTTTAAATTTACATTAATCACTACTTTTCAGAGTTAAATTCAAAGTAAATTTAATATCGAAGTACACATATGTCACCATCTGCTACCTTCAGATTCATTTTTTGAAGACATTTACGAGAAAATAAAGAGATTTGATAGAATTTACAAAAAAAAACTATGCACAAACAACCAGTGTGTAAAAGGAGACAAATTGTGCAAATAAATAATACTGAGAACATGAGTCTGAAAGTGAGTGTAGGTTGTGGAATCAGTTCAGTGTTGAGGTGAGTGAAGTTATCCATATTGGTTCAGGAGCCTTGATGGTTGAAGGGTATTAACTGCTCCTGAAGTTGGTGGCGTGGGACTTAAGGCTCCTGTATCTCCTTCCCACAGTAGCAGCAAGAGGAGAGCATGGCCTGGATACTGCCGATTTCCAACGTTTTCAATTTCCCATTTCACTTTTTCAACATTTTAGATTTTTTATCCACCTGTTCCTAACTTATCATGATCTCTCCCTTCACCTCCAGCACTCTGTAGTTGCAATGTGTGCCACTTGCAAAATGCATTGCAGGTTCTCCAGAGCCGTCTCCAAATGCGTGGCCTCTAAACCCGAGATAGATAAAGAGAAAACCACTGTTGGTTAGTTTCCCCCAAACCGCACAGTGGGCTCACTTGCAGTCAAGTTGCATTGCCTTCATTGTAACTAGATCTAAATGAACTCCCGACCCAAACACACCAGAGGAGCGTGGAGACACAAGAAACTGCAGATGCTGGAATCTGGAGCAACACACTCTGGTGTGACTTTGCCAACACACTGCTGGCGGAACTCAGCGGATTGGACAGCATCTGGGGCAGAGAGGCGGGTGAGGAAGGAATTGCTGATGGTTTAGTTTGAATCTGTGTGGGTTTTAACCTGAGATGCCAATGATTCCTTTGCCAGCACAGATATTGCTCAACTCACTGGCTTTATCCAGATTGTTTATTGTTATATCTTACGTGACTAAGGACATCATCAGTTCATAGAGCTGTACAGTACAGAAATGGCCCACCTCGGCCCATTATCTCAATACCGACCTACATGCCCACATTAGTACTATATCCTTCTGTGTTGAGCCTATTTAAATGATTGCCTAAATGCCTCTGAAGCATAAAAGTTTCTGCAGATGTTGGGGAAATTATGAGCAACACACATAAAATGCTGGAGGAACTCAGCAGGTCAGGCAGCGTCAATGGAGGGAAATAAGCAATCGACGCTTTTGGGCCGAGACCCTTCGTCAGGACTGGAAAGATGGGGGGCGGGGGGGGGGCAGAAGCCAAGTGCGGGTGTGGGGGAGAGGAAGGAGTACTATATGGCAGGTGATAGATGAGGGGGGAGGTTTTATGAAGCAAGAAGCTGGGAGGTGATAGGTGGAAACAGTGGAAGGAGGAATCCGATAGGAGAGGAAAGTGGACCATGGGAGAAAGACAAGGAGGAGGGGCACCAGAGGGAGGTGATGGGCAGATGAGGAGAAGAGAAGGGGTGAGAGCAGAGCCAGAATGGAGAATGGAAAAATAAGGATTGGGAAGGGGAGAGAACTGACTGGGATTTAGAGAAATCAGAGTTCAATTTCAATCAGTGATTGTATCTGATCCCATCCACCTCCTTTAGCAATGCTTCCAGATATCCAGAAGGCTACTCATTACCACCTACTTAAAGGAAATTAGGAATAAGCAGTAAATGCTCATAATAAGGAATCACAATTGTTTCCCATTTTTAGTTCCTGTTCATATGTTAACAGTACTGTTTCTGAAACCACCCAGAGCAGAATACATTAAAACTTGGATGGAAAGTTGATGTTTTTGTTGGTCAATAATCGCCAACTGCTCTCTTTATTTAGTAAATATTGCCAGGTGTTCTTTGTTGGCTAGTAACATTATAACCAGCCTAATCTTTTCTTAAGTATGAAACCAATTTTCTAGCATGTGGCCATTTAGACCTCTCACTAAGGAGTTGGCTTCAACTTACGAACAATCAGTGATACCTGAGAAGACTCTACTCATTCTGATCAACTCCAATATTCCCCAATGTCACGTTCTGCAAACCAAAGCCAAAGTGGGACCTTTGGCAACCCGACAAGCAGGAAATAAACTTCAGAGTCTCCATTCGTTCCCAGACGTATGGTCCATGGAAATAATTGAGGTAAGATCCCAAAATTACCACAAAAAAAAAATCCCTAATGAGCCCTCTAAAGAGCAGCTTCTTTTCAAAAAGGAAGCTCCAGATTCAGTACAGGGAAGGAAAATTAGACAGACTTTTTCCGCTTGTCCAATGTTCATCAACCCCAGCTGGGAGGTGCATATGTACTGTACATGCAGAAGAACATAAGAGTTACGTCATTAGACTCTTTAAGCTTGTTTCATTATTTAATAAGATCTGATTGTAATCTCAACGTGCAATTGTCTTCAGTGACTTTTCACCCCTTTGTTTATCTAACTATCTACCTCTGTCTTAAAATATTCAGACTATGCCTCCACTCATTGAGATAGATGGATACCTTATTGATCCCAAAGGAAATTACAGTGTCACAGTAACATTACTAGTGCACAATAAACAAATATACAAATATTAGAAGAGAAGTAAGAAAGAACTTTTAAAAAGTTACCTCGAACAGTCTAACAGGAGGAGGTCATCTCTTACAAGAGAAAATCTGCAGATGCTGGAAACACACACAAATGCTGGAGGAGCTCAGCAGGCCAGGTAACATCAAGGAGAAGAGTAAACAGTGGACGTTTCGGGCCAAAATCCTTCGGCAGGACTTCCACAGCTATAGGTTGACTCATTATGGAGCCTAATGGCCGAAGGTAAGAATGACCTCATATAGCGCTCTTTGGAGCAGCGCAGTTCTCTTAGTCTATTACTGAAAGTCCTCCTCTGTTCAACCAAGGTGGCCCGCAGAGAGTGAGAAGCATTGTTTAGAATTGACAGGATGTTCCGTAGGTCCTTTATTCTACTGCAGCCTCCAGTGTGTTCAGTTTGATTCCTATAACAGAGTCAGTCTTTCTAGATCAGTTCATTGAGCCTACTGACATCACCCGCGTTGATGCCATTGCCCCAGCACACCACCGCAGAGAAGATTATACTGGCAACAACAGACTGGTAGAACATGTGAAGGAGAGGCCTTCATACTCCAAAGGACCTCATTCTCCTCAAGAAGTAGAGGTAACTCTGGCCCTTCTTGTACGCAGCCTCTGTGTTGGTGCTCCACTCAAGTCTGTCAGCCAGGTGCACCCCCCCAGGTACTTGTAGGTCCTCACCACATCCGCGTCCTCACTATCAATAGTAACAGGGAGCAATGCAGGCTAAAGTTCATCACAATCTCCTTTGTCTTACTGATGCTGAGCTGCAGATGATTCAGCTTGCACCATTTGACAAAGTCCTTTATCAGCGCCCTGTATTCATCCTCCCTTTATACACCCAACTATTGCTGAGTCATCAGAGAATTTCTGCAGATGACATGACTCAGTGTTGTATCTGAAGACCAAGGTATACAGGATAAGTAGGAAGGGAGCCAATACAGTCCCCTGTGGGGCCCCAGTGCTGCTTGTAGCCATGTCTGACATACAGCTCTGAAGCTGCACAAACTGTTGTCTCCCAGTCAGGTAGTCCATTATCCAGGATACAATGGAAGTGTCAACCTGCATTGAATGGAGCTTTACCCCCAGCAGTGAGGACTGTATGGTATTAAAGGCACTTGAGAAATCAAAAACCATGATCCTCACAGTATTCTTCTAGTTCTCTTTCCCTTAAGTGCTTACTAGCTTCACTGAAGTGCATCAATTCTATTTACCTCAAATTCCACTATTTCAAATAAACTTGATCAGATTTGAGCAAAATAAATCAATTCTGAGATCTCTATCTGATTTATTTATGTGCCTGTGTTATGCACTTAGATTAACCATATAAAACCTTTTCATCTTCACCCCCTCCCCCCCCCCCACCTCAGTGATCTGTGTTCTGGATGAAAGAAACATCAAATGTTTGATTACCTAATAATAATTGGGAGAATATTGATACTAATTACCCCAATTAAACAGCCACTGAAAACTGAAATTCTGGTTACAGTATCTGGCTAAGTCTCAGAGAGTCACATCTGGTGCATATAAAAACCAGGCCTCCAAACATAAGAGCAGCTAATGGATTAATCTGAAAATTCCTGTCATTGTTATTTAAACAGGAACTTTAACCCTTTTAAAATAAATAACCAGGAGTAGTTTAAACACTGAAGTATATCTCATATAAGATTCTGAAAGGTCTTGACAAGAAGGGTGCTGAGAAGTGTTTCTCTTGGATTGAGAGATTAGAACTAGAGATATTGTCTCAGCATAAGGGATTGGATATTTGGAATTGAGGTCAGGAGGAATTTCATCACGCAGACTGTTGTGAATCTATGGAATTCTCTGCCCCAGAGTCAATGAGTACAACCAGGGCTGAGAGTGATGGTGGATCAAGACAGGGAGGAATTAGATGGGAAAGTTGAGGTCAGGAAGAAATTTAGCCAAGTTTCTGCATAATTGTGGAATAGGCTCAGGGGGCAGTTCAGTCTTCTCCTGTTACATTGTGCTTGTGTTTGATTGACTCCCCTCCGTGTTGGTGCCTAAGTAGGAAAAAGCCTGATTGACTTCTGAATTTATCAAGTGAGTATTGGAATCATACTGATCAAAAGGCCGCAGGATGTGCCTGACTGTGGCTGGCGGCCTAATTTCAGCCAGCACTGCTGCTGAGTAAACTACAATTAGCCCCTGTACTTTAGCATTAAGAATGTCATACAACCAGTCAGGGTTTTCACTTTCGACTTCTGTGGAGTGATTCCTGCCTGAAATGTATGCGCTGCCCTTGGGATAGGGCTTGACTACTGTGCCTCACACAGTCAAATAACCTGCCCGTCTGGGCTGTCAAACCTCATATCTAAATATAACTGAGTTATTCATAAACACAAGAGGTTCTGCAGATGCTGGAAATCTAGAGTAACACACACAAAATGCGGGAGGAACTCAGCAGGTCAGGCAGAGGAACAAACATTTGATACTTTGGGCCGAGACCCTTCAGCAGGACTCTTCAAGATTCAAGATTGTTTAATGTCAGATCCAGCCACAAGTGAAGAGGAGAATTAAATAGTTGTTACTCCGAATCTGATGCAGCACAAAAATAAAACAATAGGATAAAGAACACAATAATTTTAAAAAACACAATAAATATAAATACATAATATAGCTTATACACATAGATTAATTGTATGTCCATAGAGTAACGCTAGGCATCTTTCTGTATATGTATCCTTGATGGCTGGTAAGGTGGTGCCAGGGATGAGTTGAGCAGTTTTGACTACCCGCTTGTAGAGCCTTCCTTTCCGCTGCAGTTATCAGAGAGGTCTCAGCTTGAGACATCGACTATTTATTCCTCTCCATAGATGCTACCTGACATGCTGAGCCTGTAGCATTTTGTAACGAACGGGGCAGAATCAAAAGATGACTTTAAACTTTATAAATATCAGGAATAGAAAGGAACTTGGGCTGGTGCTATGTTTATGAATTGATATTTAGTGATGGTAATAACATCTTATATGTGAGGAGGTGGTGGAGGTGAGACACTCCCTGACTCACTAAAATCCTTCTGGGTGAAGTTTCTCCAACAGTGCTGTTGGGTAAAGTGTTCCAAGAATTAACCAAGACTTTGCCTGGTTGGCAGTGAGAGGAGACCTCCCAGCTCTCTAGACAAAGAGCCTGAAGTATTGTTGAGGACCCCTACCACCCATCCCACAATCTCTTTGACCCACTGCCATCAGGAAAGAGGTACAGGAGCATTGGAACTAGGGCAGACAGACTGGGTAACAGCTTCTTCCCTCAGGGTGCGAGAATAATGAATACCCTGCCACCACCAAGGTCTCATCACTAGGAAAGTTTACTGTTTACCTGTGCAGCACACTACGTGCACTTTGGATTATATTTCGTTAACTTTTTGGGTTTTGTGCTGTTTGTAGTATATGTTGTGTGCGTGCACCGTGGTCTGGAGAAACACTATTTGGTTTGGTTGAACATAGGTATGGCCAGATGACAATAAACTTGAACTTGAACCCAGTCGGATTCTTCCTGCATGCCCAGACCATCACTTCTACCTTGCCCCGCCCGTGGGATGACTGTAGTGGGGGCGAGATGGTTGCTCACCTCTTTGCGGACTGTGGGTTTGCGAAGAGGGTGCGGAGAAAGGCGCAAGTTCATCCTGAGCAGCTGTGACTCTTTGAGGACTCTCTGGTCCATGGGCTGTTCCCAGGGACACACCCAGAGAAGGACATCAAGTGCTGCTGGCAGATCACCAACCCAATGAAGGATGCCCATTGGTCTGTCCGAAACTTGTCGACTACCAGCGCAGTGAGATGGCCGTAGAGGAGTGCGGAGAACTGGCACTTTCCAGGCTGCAGGAGTACATGCGGAGGGACACACTGAACCTTGATACAGTCACCGAAAGGGCTCAGTGAGAAAGAACCTCATGGTTTCTTCTGCCACTGGACAATGAGGTGCCAGAATGGGTAAGGAAACACCTCAGTAATTATAGTGTACCACCCCAGAGGGCCATATGATTGGCAACAGTCCTATTAGATTATGAAGACACGCAGTCCTCTTTTATTGTCATTTAGTAATGCATGCATTAAGAAATGATACAATATTTCCTGCAGTGTGATATCACAAAACACAGGACAGACCAAGACTGAAAAAAAAACTAATAAAAAAAACCACATAATTCTAACATATAGTTACAACAGTGCAACAATACCATAACTTGATGAAGAAGTCCATGAGCACAGTAAAAGTTCAGTCTCTCAAATGTCCCACATCTCACGCAGCCGGGAAAAGGAAGAAAAACTCTCCCGGCCATACCTGACCATGGTCCGACTCTGAGTCATCCGAAAACTTCGAGCTCTGATCAGCTCTCCGACACCGAGTACTGAGCGCCATCTCTATCCGCACGATTCGACCTCCATCTCGGTCGTCAACAACAGGCAAGGCCGGGGATTTTGAGGCCTTTCCTCCAAAAGATTCCCGACCACGCTGTAACGACAGCAGTGAACGAGCGTTTCAGAAATTTTTCCAGATGCTCTTCTGTGCTTTCACGTCCATCTCCATCAAATCAGAATTGTCCATGGCCCCTATTTAACGGATAGGATATCATTTTTCACTGGAGGGTTGCGCACGCGCGGCACACTGCTTCTCTCTCCTCCCGCCGTTTTAAGACCATAAGATATAGGGGCAGAAGTAGGCCACTCGGCCCATCAAGTCTGCTCTGCCATTCGATCAGGGGCTGATCCAATTCTTCCAGTCGTCCCCACTTCCCTGCCTTCTTCCCATACCCTTTGATGCCCCTGGCTAATCAAGAACCTATCTATCTCTGCCTTAAATGCACGCAATGACTTGGCCTCCACAGCCGCTCGTGGCAACAAATTCCACAGATTTACCACCCTCCGATTAAAGTAATTTCTCCGCATCTCTGTTCCAAATGGACGTCCTTCAATCCTGAAGTCGTACCCTCTCGTCCTAGACTCCCCTACCATGAGAAATAACTTTGCCATATCTAATCTGTTCAGGCCTTTTAACATTTGGAATGTTTTAACGTAACTGAAGACAAACTACTTAATGCATTGCCTATTAATGTAAGAATGAAAAGGCATTCCAAGGGTTTATTCTTGTAAATATTTTATTATGAATAAAGTTTATTTTGACACATAAAAATTTCCAGGGTTTAAAGTCAGTGAATAATACTTCCCTGTCATAACAATGTGAGTTTTGAATGGGAACATGCTGCGTTAGTATTCCCATGTGCTGACTGCCATTGTCTCTTATGTGGCTTTGGCTAGGTGAGTAGAGAGCATGGTAGTGTAGCAGTTAGCACAACAAGTTACAGTGTCAACTGTCAAGATCAGGGTTCAGTTCCTGCTGCTGTATATAAGGATTTTGTGCATTCTGTCTGTGACCACATGGGTTTCCTCCCAGCGCTGGCTGCCCAGCACAACCCTCAGTGCAAATGACGCATTTCACTCTGTTTTAATATTCCGGGTGTACACGTGACAAATTAAGCCTGATCTTTCACCTTTAACTGAGTCCGAATGAAGGCTCCCAGCCAGCAAAGCTGACTGTTTATTCCCTTCCATAGATGCTGACTGACCTGTTGAGTTACTACAGCGTTATATGATTATATATGGTTATAGCATTTTGTGTGTGCTGCTCCGGGCTTCCAGCACCTGCAGAAACATCTTGTGTTTATCTTTAAATGCAATTCATTTGCAGATTGTGGACACTGCTGCCGCTGTACACCCAGCCACCAGTGATGGAAGGTAGTAAATGAGATACCTACCAAGAAGGATGATCTCAAACTTCTTGGAAGTCACACCTTAGGTTAGATTAGTTTTATTTGTCACATAAACATCGAAACGTACAGTGGAATGCATTGCGTTATGTCAATGACCAGCACAGCCTGGGGGCAGCCTGCAAGTGTCATTATGTTTCTAGTGCCAACATAGCGTGCCCAGACTTATTAACCCTAACTCGTACATCTTTGCCACACGGGAGGAAACTGGATCACCCAGAGGAAACCCATGTGGTCACGGGCAGAACAGGCGAACAGAAGTGGGAAATGAACCTGGACCGTTGGCACTGTAAAGCAGAAGACTACTTTGCCACTGTGGATGATTTGTTCTCATCCAGGCATGGGCAGAGTATTTTCTCTCACTCCTACCTTTAACAGATGGTGAAAACGCCTTTGCACTCTCAAATGATGAGTCATACACCTCAGATTTTCTCACCGAACGATTTTTCCTTTGGTTTTCTCGCACTTTCTCCAAACCCAAGGTGTAGTCATGGCCACTCGCACAGGCCCCAGCTATCTTTGTCTTTTCGTTGGGTACGTAGAGCAAGAACAATCCATGTTCGAAACCTTCTCCGGTTATACTCCCCAGCTCTTTCTTTGCTACATTGATGAATGCATTGGTGCTGCTTCATGCACCCATGCTGAGCTCATCAATTTTATCAACTTTGCCTCTAACTTGCACCCTGACCTTAAATTCATTTGGTCCATCTCTGACACCTCCCTCCCCTTTCTTGATTTCTCTGTCTCCATCTCTGGAGACAAACTGTCAATCGACATCTTTAATAAACCTACTGATTCCCACAGTTATCGCAACTATACCTCCTCCCTCCCTATCTCCTGTAAAAAATCCCGCTTCTCAGTTTCTTCACCTCTGCTGCATCTGTACCCAGGACTTGACTTTCTATTCCAGGAGATCAGAGATGTCCTCCTTCTTTAAAGAATGGCGTTCTCCTTCCTCTACAATTGATGCTGCCCTCTCCCATATCTCCTCCACTTCCCATACATCTGTGCTCACCCATCTTCCCGCTGTCGTAATAGTGATAGGTTGCCTCTAGTCCTTACCACCCCATCAGTCTCCGCATTCAACAAAATCTCCTCCACAAATTTCACCACCTCCAAAGGAACCCCGCCACTAAACAGATCTTTACCTCCTCAAACCTCTCCACTGTCTGCAGGGATCACTCCCTCCGTGATTCCCTTGTCTATTCATCTCTCCCCACTAATCTCCCTCCTGGCACTTATCCCGACAAACAGCCTAAGTGTTACACCTGCCCATTTACCTCCTCCCTCATCTCCATTCAGGTCCTTCCAGGTGAGACTGCTGGGGTCGTCTATTGTGGCGGTGTTCCCAACACGGCCTCCTCTACATTGCTGAGACCGTTATAAATTGGGGACCACTTCGTCAAACACCTCCGCACCATTTACCACAAGCAGGACTTCCAATTTTAATTCCAATTCCCATTCCCATTCTACGTGTCACTCCAAGGCTTCCTCGTGCCGAGATGAGGCCAGCCACAGAGTGGAGAAGCAACACCTTATATTCCGTCTGGGTAGCCTCCGGCCTGATGGCATGAATATCAATTTCTCCTTCCAGCAAACAAATACCCGGCTCCTCCCCCCATTCCCCACTTTGACCTTTTACCTCTACTCACCTGGCTATTACTTTCCCCTAGGTCCCCTCCTCCTTCCCTTTCTCCTATGGTCCACTCTCCTCTCCTATTAGATTCCTTCTTCTCCAGCCCTTGACCTTTCCCATCCTCCTAGCTACACCAATGAGCCTTCTTCCTCTCCCCCAACCTTTTTATCTCTGGTACCTTCTCCCTTCCTTCTCAGTCCTGAAGAAGGGTCTCAGCCTGAAACATTGACTCTGTATCGCTTTCCATAGATGCTGTCTGACCCGCTGAGTTCCTCCAGCATTTTGTTTGTGTTACTACAGATTCTAAAATTCCCTTGTAATAGGGTCATAGAGTATGATAGCACAGACCAAACCCTTCAGATAAAACCTGCTTGCATTAATCCTATTCTATATTTTGTATCCCTCTATCAAATCTCCTCTCTTTCTGCTACGCTCCAGGGAATAAAGTCCTTTCCCTATAATTCAGGTCCTCAAGTCCCAGCAACATCCTTGTAAATTTTCTCTGTACTCTTTCAATCTTATTGATATCTTTCCTGTAGTTAGGTGACCAGAATTGCACATGCTACTCCATACTTGGCCTCACCAAATGAGGGGGGTAGAGTATGAGGAGAGATTGAGTTGCCTGGGACTGCACTCACTGGAATTCAGAAGAATGATTATTATGATCATGAGGACACTTTTATTGTCATTTAGTAATGCATGCATTAAGAAATGATACAATGTTTTTCCAGAATGATATCACGGAAACACGTGACAAACCGACTTAAAAACTAACAAAAACCACATAATTATAACATATAGTTACAACAGTGCAAAACAATACTGTAATTTGATTAGAACAGACCATGGCACAGGAAAAGTCTCAGAGTCACTCGAAAGTCCCATCATCTCACGCAGACGGTGAACCTCCAGCGCCGCCAACTTGCCGATGCAGCATCCCGGAAGCATCCGACCACAGTCCGACTCAGAGTCCGTCCAAAAAGCTCCGAGCCTCCGACCAGCTCTCCAACACCGAACACCGAGCACCATCTCTGCCGAGCGCTTCAACCCCGGCCCCAGCAACAGGCAATAGGCAAAGCTGGGGATTTTGGGGCCTTCCCTCCGGAGATTCTCGATCGCATAGTAGCAGCGGCAACGAAGCAGGGATTTCAGAAGTTACTCCAGGTGTTCCTCCGCGCTTCTCACGGCTGCCTCCATCAAATCCGGATTATACACAGCCCCCTAGTTAACGCATAATTGATATCATTCGAAACGGCTGCATGTGCTGCGTCATGCCGCCATCTTCTCCTCCCTCCTCCTTCAGATCTTACAGGACTTACAGAATGAGAGGAGATCTTCTAGAAACATATAAAGTTATGAAAAGGATGGATAAGATAAAGGCAGGAAAGTCGGAAACAATTAGACCAGAACTAGGGGACATAGCTTCAAGATTCAGGGGAGTAGATTTAGGATGGAGATGAGGAGGAACTGCTTTTCCCAGAGGGTGGTGAATTTGTGGAGTTCTCTGCCCAATGAAGAAGTGGAGGCTACCTCAGTAAGTATATTTAAGACAAGGGTTGGACATATTTTTGCATAGTAGGGGAATTAAGGGTTATGGGGAAAAGGCAGGTGGTTGGAGGTGAGTCCATGGCCAGATCAGCCATGATCTTATTAAATGGTGGAGCAGGCTCGATGGGCTAGATCGCCTCCTTATGTTTTTATGCTACCAATGTCTTGTGCAACTTCAACAAAACATCCTAACTCCTGCACTCAATACTTTGATTTATAGCCATAGTATACACGCATCTGGTCCTGTGGGTTTCTGGCAATAGTGACTCCCAGAGCTGTTGACAGTCTGAGATCAAGGGATGTGTGGCAGTTTTGTGGGACAAATTTACTTGCCGCTTATCTCATGCCTGCGTGTTGATTAGGACATTGTTGCACGCAGGCGGTGACTGTTTCACATAGTGAGGAGCTGTGAATGGAATTCAGCGGCGTGCAGCCACTGATGAACATAACCACTTCTGATCTCATCATGGAATGAAAGCTGTAGGTGAATCAGCTGAACATGACATGGTCTTGCTGCAATGTCCTGGAATGATCAACCTCCAGCAACCACAGCGATCTGTGTGCAATACACACTCAGTGGCCACTTTATTAGGTACCCTCTGTATGTTATAAAGTGGCCACTAAGGGTATGTTTGTGGTCTTCTGCTGCTGGGGCCCATCCGCTTGAAAGTTTGACGTGTTGTGTGCGGAGATGCTCTTCTTCACACCATTGTTGTAACATGTGGTTTTTTGAGTTACTGTTGCCTTCCTGTCTGCTTGAACCAGTCTGGCCATTCTCCTCTGACCTCTCTCATTAACAAGATGTTTCACCCACAGAACTACTGCTGATTGAGTGTGTTTTTTTTTGGTTTTTTTGCACCATTCTCTGTAAACTCTAGAGACTGTTTTGCATGAAAATCCCAGGAGATCAGCAGTTTCTGAGATAATCAAACCACCCCATCTGGCACCAACAATCATTCCATGGTCAAAGTCACTTAGATCACATTTCTTCCCCATTCTGATGTTTGGTCTGAACAACAACTGATCCTCTTGACCATGTCTGCACACTTTCATGCATTGAGTTGCTGCCACATGATTGGCTGGTTAGATATTTGCATTAAGGAGCAGGTGTAAAGGGGTACCTATTAAAGTGCCCACTGAGTGTATGGCAGCAAACATTAGCATCGATTTAGTATGTGGAGAAAGATACAGAATATTTGGTGAATGACCTTTCATGAAAATGCTGCTGAAAAGCTATTTAAATAAAATATTAACTCCTTCTCTCTCCCTCCATAGATGCTGCCTGACCTGCTGAATATTTTCTGTATTTTCAGTTCTGCTATACAGTAGGTCTCTGGTGTTAACTTTTTACATTTGCCTTTAAAATTGACCCTTGTTCTGTATTATTTCCTCTTTGGGAACAATTTTCCATAAGATATTTCAAAGTTCAAAATTCCAAGTAAATCTATTATCAAAACACGTGTTTGCCATCAAATACAGTACCGCCCTTAAATTGATATCCTTGTAGAGCAAAGAAATACAATAGAATTGATGAAAAGCTACACACAAAGACTGACAAATTGTGCAAATACAAAAAGAACAATAGATAGACAGATAGATACATAGATAAATACATAAGTAGAATTGCCAAATTGTCACTGGAGCTTGAGCATTATATCCATTGGTATTTATTTTTAGAATAATTACTGTGAAGTCATCTTGAATATTTTATGCTCTAGTTTCGATTGAAGGTTCCTTGAATGCAAAGTAACCTGCACTGTACTCTGTCATCAAACATACAATAATCAAATGAATGAAAGGGTTAATGCATGAGGAGCATTTGATGACTCTGGACCTGTACTCGCTGGAGTTTAGAAAAATGGGGATGGGGTTCTCTAGAAACTTTTTGAATAATGAAACGCCTAGATAAAGTGGACGTGCTGAGGATGTTTCTTATAGTGGGGGAGAGGACACAGGCTCAAAATGGAGGGACGTCCATTTGGAGCAGGGATGAGGAGTAATTTCTTTAGCCATGAGGTGGTGAATCGGAGGAATTCATTGTCACAGACAGCTGTGGAGGCCAAGTCTATTGGGTGTATTCAAAGAAGAGGTTGATGAGTTCTTGATTAATGAAAGGTTATGAGGAGAAGGCAGGGGAATGGAGTTGAGAGGGATAATAAATCAGCCATGATGGAATGGCACAGCAGACTCGATGGGCCAAGTGGCCTAATTCTGCTCCTGTCTTATGGTTCTATAAATAAATAAATAAATAAATAAATAAACAAACAAACAAACAAACAAACAGATAGATAGATAAATAAATAAATAGATAGATAGATAGATAGATAGATAAATAAATAAAGAGAGAGAGAGAGAGAGGCACATACGTACATGGAACTGAGAGCATGATTTGCAGGTCCTTGAAAGTGAGCCCAAAGTTGTGTTCAGTGTTGAGATGAGTGAAGTTATCCATGCTGGTTCAGGAGCATGGTGATTATTATTCCTTGGTTGTGTTTACAGTGACTGTCCTATCGATTTGTTAAGTATGCCCGCAGGAAATAGAATCTCAGGGTTGTATGTACTCTGATAATAGATTGTACTCTGATAGTAATAGTAGAGAACTATTACTGAGAACATTTTTCTTCTGCACTCACAAGGGAGAGGAGATGCATGCTTCACACGGCATTCTCGAAAAAGGCACTCGACTCTGAGATCCATCACTCTGTGAGATTACTGAGTGGTTCAATATCCCATTGAAACAAATATAAGGTCCCTTGTAGTTATGCCAATCCCTGCCACATGCGATGAATTAGCTGAAGGATTTTAACTTTAGATAACTTTAGAACTTTAGAATTTACTTTGAAATTTATTATCAAAATATACTGCCTTGAGATTCATGTTCTTGCAAGCATTCAAGTGAATCATAGTAATACAATACAATCAAACTACACACAAAAAAGACTGACAAACAACCAATGTGCAAACAAGGCTTTGGAGGCAGTGCAGAGGAGGTTCACCAGGTTGATTCCAGGGATGAAGGGTTTAACATATGAGGAGAGATTGAGTCGCCTGGGACTATACTCTCTGGAGTTCAGAAGAATGAGAGGGGATCTTATAGAAACATACAACATTTTGAAAGGGATGGATAAGATAGAAGGTCGGAAAGTTGTTTCCATTGGTAGGTGAGACTAGAACTAGGGGACATTGCCTCAAGATTCAGGGGAGAAGATTTAGGATGGAGATGAGGAGAAACTGTTTTTCCCAGAGAGTGGTGAATCTGTGGAATTCTCTGCCTAGGGAGGCAGTTGAGGCTTCCTCACTAAATATATTTAAGAAACAGTTAGATAGGTTCTTACATCAGAAGGGAATTAAGGGTTATGGGGAAAAGGCAGGCAGATGGAGCTGAGTTTACGGACAGATCAGCCATGATCTTATTGAATGGCGGGGCAGGCTTGATGGGCCGGATGGCCTACTCTTGCTCCTATTTCTTATGTTCTTATATTCTAAGACAAGCTGTACAAATAGAGAAGAAAATCTTTTTTTAAAAAAAGTCAATAAATAATACTGAGAACATAAGTTATAGGTTCCTTGAAAGTGAGTCCATAGGTTGTGGGATCTATTCAGAATTGAGGTGAGTGAAGTTATCCACAATGGTTTAGGAGCCTAATGTTTGAAGGGTAATAACTGTTCTAGAACCTGGTAGTGTGAGTCCTGAGGCTCCTGTTTCTCCTTCCTCATGGCAGCAGCGAGAAGAGAGCATGGCTTGGGTAGTGGGGGTCTTTGACGATCAGTGCTGCATTCCTGTGACAGTGCTCCGTGTAGATGTGCTTGGCGAAGGGGAGGACTTTTCCTGTGGTGGTCTGGGCTGTATCCACCACTTTTTGTCAGCTTTTCCATTCATGGCCACTGATATTTCCATGCCAGGTTGTGATGCAACCAAGCAGGATACTCTCCATTGTGCATTTATAACTTTTTTCCAAGTTTTAGATGACATGCTGAATTGCGCAAATTTCTAAGAAAGTTAAAACGGGTTAATGTCAGCTATGATCTTCCAAAAATATTATGTTTTGCAATGGTACCTGCATTTTTTGACATCTGAATTGTTTCTCTTAAATATTTTTGTTAAGTTTAGTTTCTGTTTTAGAAATTTTTTTTTATCCATCTCTGTACAAAGTCCAGCCAAATTTACAAGACAGACTCCAATTTTAAAGAGAAAAATGTTACTTGTATTCTCAACTCAGTCGTCAATGTCTGTGGATCTGCAAAACAAAGCTATATATTATAAACAGTCTCACTCAAAGCTGTTCGTAAGACCATAAGACATAGGAGGAGAATTAGGCCATTCATCCCATCAAGTCTCCTCCACCAGTCTATCATGACTGATTTACTATCCCTCTCAACCCATTCTCCTGCCTTCTCACTGTAACCTTTGATGCCCTGACTAATCAAGAACCTATCAACCTCTACTTTAAATATACTCAATGACCTGGCCTCCACAGCCATCAGTGCCAATGAATGCCTCAGATTCACCATCCCCCAGCTAAAGAAATTTTTCCTCATCTGTGTTCTAAATGGACGTTCCTCCTCTCTGAGGCAGTGCCTTTTGGTCCTAGATTCACCCACTATAGGAAACAACCTCTCCATATCCACTCTATCAAGGTCTTTCAATATTTGATAGGTTTCATTCTTCTAAATTCCAGTGAACACAGGCCCAGAGCTAACAAATATTCCTAATACGTTAACCCTTTCTTGGCCAGACTCATTCTTGTGAACCTTTCCAACGCCAGCACATCTTTTCTGAGTTAAGGGGCTGAAAACTGCTCACAATACTCTAAATGCAGTTTGATCAATGCCCTATAAACTCTCAGCATTACATCCTTGTTTTTATATTCTAGTCCTCTTGAAATGAATGCTAATGTTGCATTTGCCTTCCTTATTTAGACTCAGCCTGCAAGCTGACCTTTAGATGAACGATCTCAGCCCAATACGTTGACCATTTATTCCGCTCCATAGGTGATGTATAACTCACTGAGTTCCTCCAGCATTTTGTGTGTGTTGCTCGAGGTTCAAGTATGTTCTTGAAGGCTCCTTGAAAAAAGTCTAACATTACTATAGATTCACTCTTGTCCCTGCCTCAGGATAAATCAAAATAGGGAAGGGCCATTCAGTGAGCCATGTTCCCTTTATCATATGAGTTCAGAAACCCAACTTCTTACCTATCTCATCTTCTTACCTATCAAGCTGCACAACACCACCCCCTGACAACAGAAAACATTGGAAAAAGAAAGTACCATTTCTCTTATTTCAGGAGTTACCTCTTAGTCTGCCCTTCAGCCTATCCATTGGCCAAATCTGCCACTTGGCCTCATCAACCACCTTGAGGGAGCGAAGCCCTGCACTGGGCACGGATGTTGTGTCCTAGCTATGTACGTTGTCACTGTCAGTCAGTACGCAAGGCAGAGCAGTACAATATGGAAAGCAAGCTGTTGCCCTGGCAGCAGGCTCCCCCGCTCCACGCAGCTGATGAATCCAAAAGAACGGCAAAGACCGTTATAATTTTGCACCAGCTGCATTGCAGGAGTTGCCAGTCAATGTTGAACTAAATGCAGGACAGCCTTAGCGACCCCAGCTCTGGATTTTTCTTGGGGTTTATTCCCAAAACCTTTCCCCATGAGTGCGTATAGCCACAGGACAGTGAAGGTTTGAAATTAGAGTTTTTCTTCTGGGTGAGCTGCCAAACATGGCTGACAAGTCCCATCTGCCAGAAGGGACTGGTTTTAAGGTGTCTATAACCTGCCTTTGCCCCTTCTCCTATCAGTAGAAACCACTGGGCTCACATGAAGGCCAGGAGCTGGTTGTCAGAGGCTATTTGAGAACATTTAATAGGGAGTGGGAGCTTTAAGAAGTAGTAGTAGGATCCCTCACAAAGGTAAGAGAATTATCCAGTGTTCTGGCTACCATCATATGATTAAAAGTTATGAATTCTTGATCATTACATCATTGTTATGCATAGAGTTGGCTGCCATGTTTCCTACAAACATGATTAACACCATTTTTGTTGATAGAATCTCAGATGGCTATGAGTGAGAGAGATTGGCTGGTTGGGTGGTGTCACAACAACCTGGCACTGAATGTTAACAAGATCCAAGAAATTGATAGTGGTCTTCAGGAGGGGGAAGTGGGGAGAACACACTCACCAGTCCTCATCGAGGGGTCGGAGCAGCTTCAAGTTGCTGGGTGTCAACATCTCAGAGGATCTCTCCGAGCCCCAACGTATTGATGAACTCAGGAAAAATGCAGCGGCTCTACTTTGTTAGGCGTCTGAGGAGATTTGGTATGTCACCAAAGGCGCTTCTATAAGTTTCTATAAATGTACCATGGAGAGCTTTCTGACTGCTTGCGTCACTGCCTAGTATGATGTGCAGACAGCAAGAGACAGAAAAGAGCTGTGGGCTCAGCCTGCTCCCCACCATTGAGCACATCTTCAACAGACAGTACCTCAAGAAGGTGGCATCCATCACTGAGGCCTCTCACCACTCAGGACATGCCATTTCCTTTTCATTGCTATCTTGGAAGAGATACAGGAGCCTGAAGACCCACACTCAATGTTTTCAGGAAGAGCTTCTCCTTTGCCATCAGATTTCTGAACGGTCCATGAACCTGTGAACAACCTTGTTATTCCTTTTCTTTGAATGATCTGTTTTTGCAGTTTATAGATTTTTATATTTTTACGCCGTATTGCTGCTGCAAAACAACAAGTTTCCAGTCGTATGTCAATCATAAAAAATCTGATTCTGAACACTTTGGAGTATTGAATGAGCTTTCTGGAAAGAATGTGAAAAATGCTGTATAAATGCCACTTGTTTCACTACAAGCCTAAAATGTACTTGAGTATTATGAGTGAGTTAAACCCATATGTAAGTAACATAATCGCCATATTTATTGATATTGGCTATGTCTTTTTATGATTTACCAAGCCTGCTTTGGCAGCACTTTCCAAATTTGCAGCCCCTATCAACAAGGAGGGCAAAGGCAGCAAGAACTTAGGCCCAAGTGATATAACCAACAAATAATATAACCATTCGGAATAATCCCTTCATCATAATTGGGCCTAAGTGTTCAGTGCCACTATGGGACCACTTTCACCAGTAATCTTGTGAATGCTGTGTCTCAATGATGTTGCTGGTAAGTTTTGTATTGCACCTGTGCCTACGTGCCGCAACGAGGGCAAACTCAGGATGGGGTGCGACAAACTCATATTCTCTCTGGGTAGCCTCCAACCTAATGGCATGAA
Source organism: Mobula birostris (assembly GCF_030028105.1). Lineage (NCBI taxonomy): Eukaryota > Metazoa > Chordata > Chondrichthyes > Myliobatiformes > Myliobatidae > Mobula > Mobula birostris. Next base: position 19,052,279 of record NC_092373.1, on the reverse strand, counting down.
CATTGATTTCTCTAACTTTCACTAATAACTCACTTTCCCCTTTTCCATTTCCCATTCTCCTTTTTTGTAATTTATTTTTTATTGAAGTTCATCATCAAACAAACATTTCCATAAGACGTATTTCAGATTCTGTACATATATATCATATAGTCATATTTGTCACAAATCTCCACATATTTATTTGAGGTATACACTTATAGAAAGGAGAGGAAAGAAAGAACAATCAAAAGAAGAAAACTATGTGCAAAGTAGGGAGTGATCTTTTTTTACAACATATTCATTGACTTGTGAGAATAATCAGGCCTATGAGGTGTTATGTAGTTAAACCATTTTTCCCAGTATGAATCCAATTGTTCCAATTTATGATTAACAGATGCTGTTATAGAAACATAGAAAATAGGTGCAGGAGTAGGCCATTCGGCCCTTTGAGCCTGCACCGCCATTTATTATGATCATGGCTGATCATCCAACTCAGAACCCTGTACCAGCCTTCCCTCCATACCCCCTGATCCCCATAGCCACAAGGGCCATATCTAACTCCCTCTTAAATATAGCCAATGAACTGGCCTCAACTGTTTCCTGTGGCAGAGGATTCCACAGATTCACCACTCTCTGTGTGAAGAAGTTTTTCCTAATCTCAGTCCTAAAAGGCTTCCCCTTTATCCTCAAACCGTGACCCCTCGTTCTGGACTTCCCCAACATCGGGAACAATCTTCCTGCATCTAGCCTGTCCAATCCCTTTAGGATTTTATACGTTTCAATCAGATCCCCCCTCAATCTTCTAAATTCCAATGAGTACAAGCCTAGTTCATCCAGTCTTTCTTCATATGAAAGTCCTGCCATCCCAGGAATCAATCTGGTGAACCTTCTTTGTATTCCCTCTATGGCAAGGATGTCTTTCCTCAGATTAGGGGACTAAAACTGCACACAATACTCCAGGTGTGGTCTCACCAAGGCCTTGTACAACTGCAGTAGTACCTCCCTGCTCCTGTACTCGAATCCTCTCGCTATAAATGCCAGCATACCATTCGCCTTTTTCACCGCCTGCTGTACCTGCATGCCCACTTTCAATGACTGGTGTATAATGACACCCAGGTCTTGTTGCACCTCCCCTTTTCCTAATCGGCCACCATTCAGATAATAATCTGTTTTCCTGTTTTTGCCACCAAAGTGGATAACTTCACATTTATCCACATTAAATTGCATCTGCCATGAATTTGCCCACTCACCCAACCTATCCAAGTCACCCCGCATCCCCTTAGCATCCTCCTCACAGCTAACACTGCCGCCCAGCTTCGTGTCATCCGCAAGCTTGGAGATGCTGCATTTAATTCCCTCATCCAAGTCATTAATATATATTGTAAACAACTGGGGTCCCAGCACTGAGCCTTGCGGTACCCCACTAGTCACCACCTGCCATTCTGAAAAGGTCCCGTTTATTCCCACTCTTTGCTTCCTGTTATCGTCTCCATTTTGTAAATATCCATTGTAATTTCCATCCATACATTTAAAGTTGGGCTCTCCTGCCATTCCCCATTCTCATTACCATCTCAACCCTTCTCTGCTCCTCACTTACCCATTGCCTCCCTCTGGACCCTCTCTTTCCCTTTCGTTTGTCGTCTCTTACCAGATTCCTTCTTCTACAGCCGTTCATCTCTTCCACCTATCACCTCACCTCAGCCCCACCTTCTTATTCTGGCTTCTGTCCCCTTCCTTTACAGTCCTGGTGAAAGGTCTTGGCCCGAAACGTTGACTCTTCCCCTCCCATAACTTATTGAGATCCTCTAGCATTTGGTGTGTTGTTCAAAATTCCCAACACCTTTATTCTATGGAAGGGCAGCAATGCTTATACAGTTAAGGGAATAAATGTATTAATAAATAAAACAGTAGAGGATCGAAATGTAGCAACTTGTGAGTCAAGGGATGATGATAGGGCTATGCGTGCATTGATAAGAATGAAATGATCTCAGAATGGAACAGCCAACGCCGAAACCGACCCGCCACGCGTGGCCCCAAAAGGACACAATGAGGAAGGGTGCGTGAGGACGTCTGCGTAATGACGTCACTGTGGTGGGGAGCGGAGGGAGGACGTTCCCAGGGTGCTGTGCGGCAGGCGGCGAGCCATCTTGCAGTAAGAGGGGTAGAGAGAGAGAGAGAAACAGCCGGCCTGCGCCCGGGTCGCTGCGTGAGAGTCAGAGGGGTGGGCTCTCCTATCCCATCCCCCGCCATAAATAAATAAAGAAGCCCCCCTCTCTCTCGTTTCACTCCGCCCCCCGTTTTCTAACCTCTCCCCGCCTAACCGGCCTGTGCAGCGGCTGCCGGGGTTGGTGGGTGGGTTTGGCCAGCGTGTGTCCGGTTGAGTGAGGTGAAGGCCCCGGCTCCAGGCAGGGAGGTACTTTACTCCCTCCCTTGCTCGCTCCCCCTGCTCAACACCCCGTCCCCTCCCTCTTTCCCCGTCCCACACCGTCTCCGGCCCATTTGCACAGCAGAGGGAGGTGGGGGACGATGGCATCGCTCGGCTAGTCAGGACAAGACCTACCCCCTCCACTTCTTTTGCCCCACTCTTGTTCCCCCCGCTCGCCCTCCCTCCCTCTATCCATCCAGTCCAGTCAGCCGGGGGGCCCTGAGTTCCCCTGTCCCCGGATAGGAGGAGGAGTAGGAGGAAGACGCTACTGGTTCTGGGGGAGGGAGGAGGGGGGTAGGCGGTGTTTCATCTGCGACACCGGCCCGGCCTTCCATTCTTTTTATTGCTAGGTGGGGGGAGAAGAGAGATCAGTTAGCGAGAGAGCAACGGCTGAATTCCACCCCCCTTCGCCCACCCCGGGTAGGGCAGGCTCTCGGAGCCCGGCTGTTGCACCCTTTCCTCCTCCCCTCCCCTTCCTTTCCCTCTCGGACCAGAAGGTGGGGAGGGGAGCCCAGCCCGTGAGATAGACGGTGAAAGCGCCGTGTGACTAACGACGAGCTATATAGAGTCACCCTCATACGTTTTGCCCGAGCTGCCGCAGCAAGAAGTGGGACTCCGGGACGGGAGACACCTCATCCGAGCGAAACCCAGAGCGGAGCAGCAGACATGGTCATTCTCCGCGGCTGTCGCAGTATTTTCGGCGTGTGAGAGCGGGGCAGTTTAACCCCCCTCACCTACAGGACAACCTACTGACTCTTGGAGATTTATTTGCCTATTTATCATTTTCACTCTGCTGGGATATTTCTCCACTGCAACGAGAAGATGGTTTCCTTGATCGACTGTGAATTGTTATAGAACAAGAGTGTTTAGCAGCACTTATAGCAGGACCACCGAATTTATACTCGTGGTTGTGTTTCCAGCTTTCGAGCGGCGGAGGGGCGAAAGACGAGGTGAGAAGAGCGGTCCTGAAGGTATTTATTACAGTTTCACGATGCCGGTTAAAAAGAAGAGCGGTTTCCAGATCACCAGCGTGACCACGGCTCAAGTGGCGGCCAGCAGCATCACCGAGGATACTGAGAGCCTGGACGACCCGGACGAGTCCCGCACCGAGGATATCTCCTCCGAGATCTTTGACGTGTCGTCCCGGGCCACGGACTACGAGCACGCCGAAGTGTGCGACCGCAGTTCGTCCGACGAGACCCTCAACAATGTGGGTGAGGCGGACACCCCCGGAGCGCTCTCGCCCAACATCCCTCACGACCGGGAGAGTTTCGGGGGCCGGCTCCCCTCAACGGGGGCGGGAGGAGGCGGCGGGACGGTTGCCCCGGTCCCTGCCAGCGGGCCCGCCACGGCCTCGGGACCCACGCCGACCGCTTCCACGTCGGTGAGCGGCACCTCCGCCGGAGGGACGCCCATGCAACCGGCCGTGGCTTGCACCTCGCGGTTCAGGGTGATCAAGTTGGACCACGGCTCGGGCGAGCCTTTCCGTCGGGGACGGTGGGTATGCACCGAGTTTTACGACCGCGATTCGGACAGCACGATGCTGGCAAGGTCGGCCGACAACATCAGACCGAACGCCAGCAGCAGCAGCATTGCCTTGGAGCAGCCGTGCGCCGACAGAGACAGTGGCCTGGGCGCCACGGTCAGCTCCGTTCAGTCCATGCACGGCCCCGATCCCCAGGCTGACACTTCCATCAGTGTCACGGTAGCGCAGTTAGCTCAGACTGATGTACTTCACCAGAGTCAAAGTTTCGTCAAAGGCCAGCAGCCTCCAAGCGGGCTTCCAGTGACTCAAGCTGCATCCGGCACTCAAATCTATCCGTCTGCAGTGGGCGCTCAGCAACATCATTCGCAGAACAGCTTGGGGCAGCTCAGTGGGATTAATGGTATGGCCATCCAGTCAGCCAGCGCATCAAGCTCCCAGACTAATGTAGCTGCTAATGTACACGCTTCGCAAGCTAAGCAGTTTCAGTTTTCTCACGTTCCGCATTTACTACCGTCTCAATCAACTGTTCCCAACAGCCACGCAGAATATGTGCAACATCTGCCTGCCATGCAGGGTCTGGGAACTATCCAGCAGTCTTCACCAGGTACAGTAATTCAGAACACTGCGGCTATGAGCCTTCCTGCTGGTCATGTGACAAGTCAGGGTCCTTCTCCAGCCATGCAGTCACCTGGCAGTGGAACTCAGGTTGCAGCAGTGCTACCCCAGAACAGTGATTTGGACAGTCAGAGTGGCCAAGGGAAACAGAATGCTCGACCAGGTCCTACAAAGGGTCTGATCCTGCAGCAGCCAAGTTTGGGGTTGACGGGTGTTCAGCAACATTTAACCCAACAGCATCAGGCTCTGGGTCTGCAGCCTGGAATGGTCAGTCAGGTGCCCGGGTTACCCAGTGTGGCTGCTGGCATCCAAAATGTGCCTAGTACTGGCGTTTCAAGTGTGCCTGGTGTGACGCCTAATGTATGTGCTGCGTCTGTTACAATGCCAAGTGTTCCAGCAACCATGGTTCAGTCCCAGCAAAGTACACAGACACCAATGACTGGGAGTACTGGGCTAATACAACCTGGGCTTCCGCCTGCGATGCAAGGTTCAATCAACTTATCTTCAATCATGTCACAGACCAACCTGTTTCAGACACAGCAAGGTACAGGTCACCTAGAGGAGAGAAGAAATTCAGAACAGCTTGTACCTCAGACTTCTCAGTCCGGTGAGAGCAAGTCCTCCATGAAGCCTCTAATTCCAGAAATTCTTGGTAACCCTTTGAATTTGCAAGTGGCCAGTCCAATGAACAGCCTCACAAATTCTGTGTTCTCAATACCAATACCGATTGATGGAGATGAAGACAGGTATGGTTATTCTCTGAATAAGCACTTGTTCTTATTGGATCAGGATGCTGTTGTAATGAAAATGTAATGTTTACCTATATGTGTTGGGCTGTGATTTCATGTGTACCAGTACTCTAATTGTTCAGGATTATATGAACTGTGTGTGGGGATGGATTGTGAATCTATAGAAGTCTTCACAGCTGAGCCTAGTCACTGTATTTTCCAGCCTACAGAAGTGGGAATGCTTTGTTTTCCCTTTGGGATATTCAGAGGCAGATTTAGTACCTTACTTGCCACCTGACTTAAACAGCAAAGACAAGGGATCAAAGATATCTTGTTCTGAAATGAACTAGCAGCATTTTGTGCCTGTGTTGATTGAGGAAAGATCCAGGAAATTGATTATCACAATGAATCTTGTCTAATGACCCACCTTTTGGGACTGATATCAGATGGTCTACACAAGCAGGTGCCAGTCTCTTCCAGAGCCAAGTCCAATTCCATTTATGGTTTGAAGTTGCATGGAGTGCTCAGTAGATATATTGCCTTGCTTTAAAAAAAGACTTTATTCATTTGTGGAGGGAATAAATCACTTCAAAAATGTTATTATTTTTAGATTGAAATATTTAAACTTTGATCTGTATAATATATAACAATATGAACCACAGTTATGGTTAAAAGCCAACATTTTTATATTTAGCTATTAGTGCATCTGTGAAGCATACTTGATATGTAAACATCTTATGCCGTTAAAATTTGAAATTTGTTAGACTGATTTCAAATATAGGTCATGGTGCTGTATCTAGTTAATTAAGCAACTTCATATGGCAATAATTTAATCTGACATTCTGATGCATTACTCTGCATCTGAGTGTCACTGTATTGATTTTGGTTTGGTTTCTCTAGACTTTAGATAGTGCCTGGTAATTGACATGATTTCATTTTGTTGCAGAAAGATAATTTATTCAATTTTGTCCATTATTTTAAACTGTGCATGATTCTGATAAACGAGCCTTATTTTGAACATTTTCTTTTGTTGGTTAGGGAATCACTTTTTGATAATTGTTCCTTACGGTATGGCAAAAAAGTAAGCAGGAAGCTTTAGACCTGTTACAATCGATTAATCTATAAATGTTGGATAATCAAACACTTAAAAAAAATCTGTTTAAAATTTGTATTCATTTCTTGCTGGTATATTGTGATACTTTGTCCTTTGTTTAAGAGTTGAATATTTGTTGTGTGCCAGAATTCTTAACACCAGTTTCTTAAATTTAGCTCAAATTTAGCTGAATTCATTTTTGTTCTCCTTAAGCAGAGTCAGGCACTTAAATACCTTGAGCTTCAGGCCTAGATATCCCAAAACCTGTAGAGCATAAGCATGATAAAAGTTTCTACTGTTGCAATTTAAAATTTAAATTTAGTGAATATAAGATGGTTCCACTGCCATGACATGAGAAAAAAGAATGGATTAAGATTTTGCATATTCACATCTCTTAGCTCTATCACATTTAGAACTAATCTTTAGTCTGGATTTTGCCATTGACTCATTCATTTTGCAATGACTGTGATCTTCCATATTTCTAGTCATTAACAGACTACCAGTATGCTGTTGGGTTACCAGTTGTGGTTACCCACTTTTAGTGCATTCAAATAAGGTGCTGATTTTCAGCGCCATTGGCTTATACATGCAGAGAAAAGTGACATAGTTTCTAACAGACCTCTGTAATTAACAGACTTGTCAGGTTTGGGAGAAGTATTATTTCTGGAGTAAAATTGTACTTTGACCTGCAATGCTGATTGAAAACAGGATGAGCCAGTGAAGGGCAAACTTCAGTTGCATCAGATGTGTCCTATGTACCAACATGGATTTTGAAAATCTATAAAACTGAAAAGAATTGTGACCTAGTTAAGCTGTCTGCTGGCATTAAAGCAGCCATGCAGTTTTGGTAACAACCCTTGCTTTGCATATGTCCATTGGAAAAGGGTAACTGGTGTATTGTAATTTATTAAGGTGTAATTGATGATTATTATGGTCTTTAAAGTAGTATTGCTTTAAGACTGCGAAACAATTAGCAGATGAGCGGCAATTTTTTTTAAAAAGAGACTGATATTGTGTTGTGTATGGCTGCAGTGTTGTCCCAGATTTCAAGTCATTTTAATTTGCACTTGGTTTTGGATTGTGGGTGTTTAGGGAAAATAAATGTATATTAGCAATTCCTTTCGAAAGTACTGATGAGCCACTTAAAATCCTTATGAATATACTTCACAGTTAGGCATTTCCTATGTTTAAACTGTGATGCTGAAGAAATAGTGGTATGCACTCAGTGGCCACTGCATAAAAGCATGCAGAAATGGTTGAGGTTCAATTGTTTTTCATACCAAACGTCAGAATGGGGAAGCTATGTTATCTAAGTGGCTGACTGTGAAATGATTTTTTGGTGCCAGATGGGGTGATTTGAGTATCTCAGAGCTCTGGGGGTTTTCATTCTCAACAGTCACTAGACTTCACAGAGAATGGTACGGAAAATGTAAGCAAGCGACAGTTCTGTGGGAATAAATGCCTTGTTACTGAGAGGCAATAAAAAATCTGCAGATGCAGGAATTCCAAGCAACAGATACAAAATGTTGGAGGAATTCAGCAGGCCAGGCAGTGTCTGTGGGCAAAAAAAGTACAGTTGGTATTTATGGCTGAGACCCTTTGGCAGGACTGGAGAAGGGTCTCGACCTGAAACATCGACTGTACTTTTTTCCATAGATGCTGCCTGGCCTGCTGAGTTCCTCCAGCATTTTGTGTGTGTTGCTTGTTAACGAGAGTGTGCAGAGGAGAATGGCCAGACAGATTCAAGCTGACAGTGAGGTCACACTAACTCAAATAACCATGCATTACAACAGTGGCGTGCAGAAGTGCACCTCTGAATGCACAACACATCGAACCTGGTGTGGACGCGCTACAGTAGCAGAAGGCCCACGAGCACACACTTTGGACACTTTAGCTACAGGAGGCACCCAATAAGGTGGCCACTGAATGGATTTCCAAGTCAGGATTTTGTGCAACTTGAGATGGCAGGGAGTGCTAGGCCCCTCTGCCTTCTGCCCTCATCTTTCCTGTCGTGGAGTTTGTCAGTTTTGGAGTTGCCGTTGAGTAACCCAGGCAAGTAAATTGCAGTACATTGCAGTCAAGGTGTGTCATTATTGGAGAGAACAAATGCTTAGTGTAGTGGATAGTGTAAGAGTCAAGCTCGTTCCTTATTTGTTTGATTTTACTTGAGAGGGGTCGCCAATGTTGGAATACTTTCACAGGTCCATGGACTCTGTCCTTTCGTTAAATACTCCAGCGAGTTCTAGACTTGTGGTAGCTTTGACTTCATCTGATATCCCAATGTGTAGCTCGGTGTAAGTATATAAACTTTGCACTATCTATAGAAGAATGCAAACAATGTATAAGCAGTCATTTTGAGTTGCATCAAAATGATTAGTGTAGTTGGTTTACTGAAACAAGGTACCGATCTTAAAGTTATTAGTAACAGGTTTCCTTTCACTGAATGTATTATAGTGTTCATTCTTTTAGGTCTGAGTGTGTTAATTTAGTGAGAATGAGAGAGGGATATTGAAGAACCTAATTTTAATTTGGTGATTTAAGCTTGTGCGTGGAATACTTTTCTTGGTTTGGGACAGCAAATTGTGGATAAAACACTGCTTTTTCTATTTTGTGAATACTGAAGGTCATGTGGTGCCGTATTCTGAGACAGGAGCCAGTGGTATTGTCTTGGCCAGTACTTCCCCTGCTGTAACTTCTGAAATGGAAACAATTGCATATCTTGAATGTGGTGCAATCTCAGGCAAAGGAAGGTATATCATTTTATTCCCCCAAGGGAAGTACTATTTCTTATTCTCATCATAGTTACGGAGGTTATAAGGTTGTAAACTTAAGGTTTTCATTTACTACAGTTGGTTATGTGCATCAGTCATTTCAATTGAGAAATGTGTGTCTGAATAGCTGGCAAATAGAACACATGGAAATGAGGATATGGTATAGATAATTTTACAGAACTCAATAACCTCCGTGAACTCTGGGCTGCATTCCAAGATTACACTGGGTGGTTGCAATTGTGGACCCACTCTAACAAATGCAGAGGGTTCATGAAAATATCTGGCCTATTTATATCTTCCAGTTAGAAGTTACTGAGTGGAGTAGTTTCTATAAATTACCATCAGTGCCCAAAATGCACTGTCAGTTTGTCATCGAACATCTCTGGAAAATAAAGCGTGGTCACAATTTTTTAGAAATTACATTTGTGCCTTTCATCTGTATTATCAGATAATATTTTTGAAGGAAAGAATGTAAACACTGTACTCATAAAGGATTCATATCTGATCATGGGTGGCCTGGAAAAATTTGTTCTTTTTCACTTTGAAGTTAAGTTTTTTTCTGAATTTTATGGCCATTTCTGGTGATAAATCCATCCAAAAATTCCTGGAACCAGTGCTGTCTTTCTCCTTCCAATCCCACTGTCCAGTTTTCTTCCCCTTCTCTCCTTGCTGATTCAATCTTTGCTGGCTCCAATTCTAACTGTTCTTTGTCACTTAAATAGTGAATGTCAGCTGGCCATTTTACAGAGGATCCATCATTCTTTAGCTTAGTCCTCACTTCTGAATATTCACCTAATTGCACGTTCTGTTGGAAATTTCCAGATAACAGTTGTAAATTGGTTTGGTTCATTTTACCTCAGTTGTTGGAATTAAGTTGCCCCAGGTAAATGCTGTGTCCTTTTTCTGTAAGTTTAAACTGCCTTTATCAATAGGTAAGATCCAGATTGCAAGTTAATGCAAGGAAATTATACTGCTTAAGCCCAGCATCCATACTAGAGCACTGTCCGCAGATAGCAGCTCACCAAAGTCCTCTGCTCTGCGTCAGTCTTCGTTGTCCCCAGGTGTCTTCTAGGCAACACTTCTTTCTCTCCCAGGGTAAGGTTTTGGAGCTTCTGTTGGTGCTTCTGAAGCTCTTTTTTTTTTAAATGGGATGGGGTTGCTAGTCACATGCCTTCCCTTCCTTTCGCATCTGGGGGCTGTCCATGACGGAGTTGAGGAAATTGTAGTGTGTATATTAATATGAAGTGTTTGGTAATGGATGTGGAATGCAGTGTAGCATACTAAGAAAGGAAGTGCTGGCATTGGAGAGGGTCCAGAGGAGGTTTACAAGAATGATTTTGGGAGTGAAAAGGTTAACATATGAGGAGCATTTGATGGCTCTGGGCCTGTACCCACTAGAGTTTAGAAGGATGAGGAGATCTTATTGAAACCTGTTGAATATTGAAATACTTAGGTAGAATGGATATGGAGAAGATTACTCCTATAGTCAGGGAGTCTCGGACCAAAAGGCACAGCCTCAGAATACAAAGACATCCTTTAGAATGGAGATGAGGAATTTCTTTAACCAGAGGGTGTAGAATCTGTGGAATTCATTGCTAAAGACAGCTTTGGAGACCAAGCCATTGGATATATTTGAAGCAGAGCTTGATAGGTTCTTGATGAGTAATGGCTTCAAAGGTTACAGGGAGAAGGCAGGAGAATTAATTTCAGAGAGATAATAAATCAGCTGTGATTGAATGGCCAAATGGACTCAATCGGCCAACTGGCCTAATTCAGCTCCTATGTCTCCTGTGAGCTTCCTTAAAATTTTGTGTGGCTGTTTCAGTTGAGTTCTGCTAAATAACTTCGTTATAAAATTTATCATGGCTTCTAGTGGAAGGTCCTACAAATAATTATAAGTTTTAAAAAAGTAAGGTTGCAGTGAAGGGTTTCGCTGCTGTACTTGTCTCAGATTATTCTTTGTAGTATTTTTATTTAACCTGGCTCCTTTGTCACTATCTATTTGTTTGTGAAGAACTTTTTGTAATTGCTGCCTTCCTGTTCCCAGCACTTCCTTCTGGTATTCTTTAAGGAACTTTCCAAGACATTTTGTAGTCGTCTTGTTAAGGTTGTAGTAATAACCTTTTCATTTCACAACCATCTTCCTTGATCTCCCTTTCTGCACCCTAATTTGTCAGGCTGTTTGTCTAAACTCTAGTACCAGGTGAATATAAGTTTCCGGTGAATATTGGAGCAATAAAAATTGTTTTTAGTCTATTTCCTAGCTGCCAGGATTGAAAACATTTGAAGTTCAATTCTAACACTTGATGTGACGGCTCAACTGGATGAGAGATGCACCACATCTGTGCCATCACTAAGCCTGTCTCCACAGCATCACTCGATGCTGCCCTATTTCAATGTATTTCCAGCTGAAATCTCGACTCATTCCTTTACAACTGCTGAGCTGAACCAAAGCATATTCTACTGTCATGAATTTTTAAGTCCCTTTTTTGACTTGCCTTTCCCTTTCTCCAAAATCTTGAACCATGTCAGCCTGGATATCTGTACTCTAATTCTGGCTGCTTAAACATTGCACTTTTTTCAAATAGTTCTCAGTTGCTAGTTGAAATTCCTTCCCTAACTATATCTGCCTTCCCAGACCTCCTGTCCCATGATCCTCTCGTATCCCTTTTGCCTATCACCTGTCCAGCTCTTGGCTCCATCCCTCCCCCTCCTGTCTTCTCCTATCATCTTGGATCTCCCTCTCCCCCTCCCACTTTCAAATCCCTTACTCACTCTTCCTTCAGTTAGTCCTGACGAAGGGTCTCGGCCTGAAACGTCGACTGTACCTCTTCCTAGAGATGCTGCCTGGCCTGCTGCATTCACCAGCAACTTTGATGTGTGTTGCTTATATCTGCCTTTCCTGCTTTTTGCTGTTTTGGGGGTCTCTTTGTTTTTGACTAAGTTTTTTCATCTTATTACCTCCAAATTTTTCTTGATCGTTCTTGTGGTACCTTTAGAATTATTTGCTACATTGAACGTATTTACACATGAGTAGAACTGTACCTTTTCCTAGAGATGCTGCCTGGCCTGCTGCGTTCACCAGCAAATTTGATATGTGTTTCTTTAATTTATTATAGTTTGTGAATTAATAGAATTTAATGTGTCTTTTGAGCAAATGTATGTTCCAAAGCCCGGAAGTCCAAGGACCTTTGTTAGAGACTACGGACTACAGGTGTTTCGCTAGGTTGTCAAATTTGCTTTTAACAGCTACTTGTGTTGCCTGTGACAACACCCATAAGCAATTTCGTTACTTAAAACTAGCCTTAATGTCGCTGTCAAGTTGCGCAACTGTCTCAAAGACTTTGTTCTGCAGGACGCTTGCACATTAAGCAACTATTTTGGCTTGGTATTTCACTGCTTTGGCGGCACTTGTTGCATTAGCTTAACAAAAAGCTGGCAGTAACCAGCACAGCATCTAGAAGGAAAGACAATCCAAAGGAGTAGTTACAAGGTTGGGGTTCAAGTAGGAGTGTTTCTGAGGAAGTTCCAGAGAGCCAAGGATAAAGCTGATTTATACTTGTGCGTCAAATGTACAGCATAGCGGCGCACCCTACGCCATAGCCTAATGCGCACCTCTCCTAAAATGTAGCTACACGTCGCGGCGACACAGACTACAACAACCGTGATTGGTCCGCTTGGTAGCATGGCTTTTCCTCCTACGCTGCAGTAGCTTCCCATTGGGCGACTGAAGGGCAGGGAAGGAACTCTGGCTGCAATGCTTTCCATAAGGCTTTACAGACCTCCAAAATTATGGAGGACCCTGTGCTCAACGCCAGTTTGTAGCTAGCTGCCACAGCCTGTTGACTTCCACCTGAAGCTAAAACTCGAATGGTGATTGCCAGTCTGAGTATACTGTGCGTACACTGATGCGATATTAATGGTTGGAGACAATGAACCAAATCGTCAAATCTACCTGCCGGCATCCGAAAATATTTGAAATGCATTTCCTCGTCCATGTCTCTCAGTGGCCGGACAAGCACAGAAAATTCATCCTCCTTCAGTTTCAGTCGCCATTGTTTGAAGTTTGAGTTTCTTTGTGTTGTGTTTCAACACGAAGAAACTCAACACAATGGCATGGAATCCCCACCGCCAACTAGCGTTTTGGCGGTGAATTGCAGCGCGACGCAGACGCACCAAGGCACAAGTATAAATGCTCACAACGGCGTAGCCCACTTGCGTAGGCTACGGCAAAAGCTAGTACGCACAAGTATAAATCAGCCTTTAGAGTTCTACCATCAGAAAGGGATGCTCAAAACCTTTCAGACATTTGTGCTTAGATTCATTACACTGGAGACATCTCTAGGGATAGTGGCAAGTGAAAATAATTACATTGAAGGTTTTGAATGTAGGATCCTCAACTAGAGTAATCTATATTTTTGTAAAACTTGGTCTTGTAATTGGCTGAACATGCTGAATTTGAATATTAATGATGGAGATGACAGCAGATTGGTCTTGTCTCCATGATAGAGCAAAGCGTTTGCAGTTTAAAACATGGCAGTGACTATAAACATAAGAGATTCTGCAGATGCTGAAAATTCAGAGTAACACATACAAAATGCGGGAGGAACTCAGCAGGTCAGGCAGCGTCTATGGAAATGAATAAACGGTCGATGTTTCAGGCAAAGGCCTTTAATCAGGGCTGGCAGTGACGCTTCGTGCTGAGCTCCTGCGTCAATGTTGACATTGATGTTTCGGGCAAAAGCCCTTCACCAGAACTGGCATTGACACTTCGGGCTAAGACTCTTTGTCACGATGCCTGATTACTCCTCTCCATAGAGGCTGCCTGACCTCCTGAGTTACTCAAGCATTTTGTATGTGTTACTATGGCAATGGTTATTTTGTTATCCTGGCTTTGTCCAATTTTAAATATCAGGCCCCCTGCCATGAGGATTGAAAGCTGATTTCAAAAACTGATATGTAGTAGGAACTGCTTTAGAATGGCATTAGGAATTTGTGAATTGTTAAACAGTTTGAAATTTTAATGTAAGCAAGTCTATTCTGACCTCGAATAGAAAAGTTTGATCCCAATTTTGTTTGTACGTTATCCCTTCATCAAATTGTAGCTGGGTTGATGAGTTCTGAGCTTAGCTTAGATTCATGATGTATGTGGAAGAAGTTAAAGAACAGTTGTACATGAGTTTCCAGACTGAAAAATGGCACCCGACAATTTCAACTATTATTTAGCTCTTGCCTTCAGTCTATAAATTCCACATGTTTAGATGAACTCTTCTGAACCCACATGCTGTTGGATGGAAAATGACATGAAGACATTTGCAAATTGAACTGTTTTGATTGAGAATAATCCTTCAGATATCATTACCTCTAAAGATTCCAATACCATTATAAAATGGTAAGTTTATAAAACTTAAATGACATCTTCTGAGTCAGATAAACCCAATGTTGGACTCTCAACAGCCTGGAGTGATGCCACTTTGCAGTCTTAGTTAAGACGAGTTTGTCTACTGCAGAGATATGCTATGAATATTGCAAGTCATTTGGAAGTTTATAAATGTTTTATGTTCAGCCTGTTCTATTACTTTTAAAGTTGGTCAATTTGAATCTAGTATCTAGCCACATTTGATTTTGCTGTGAATATTAACTAATTAATTTGTTAACATTTTACACTGCTCATCGGGACGCGAAAGAAGCAATTCCGATTTAGTACTTAGTTCCCATGCCAGAACGTCTGACATCATTTTACGCTGTATTTTTAGGTATCATTAAACCTAGTATCTTCATGGTCTTTGTTGATTTGTACCTTTATTGCATTGGTCTGTTTGTCTATTTGGTAGTTTGGATTTATAAACCAATCCTATTCTGAGGAAGCTCAACAGAATCACAATGGTAGAAATTACAACACTGGGCTTCCACTATTAGAGAAATTAAATTTAAAGCACTTGCCTATAGATTCATTAGACTTTGTCAAATATACATTACCACAGTCTGAATACTTCGGGTGCATTAAATTTAAAGCAGTTGTCCATAGGTTCATTAGAATTTGTCAAACATACAATGTTACTATCTGAATATTTAGTATTAGTCTGTATTTGGTCATTTACTATTAATTTTGAAATTTGTAACCTGAATATTTTTAATTATACCTGGTATTCCAGTAAGCTATTTAGTGTTGAGTTGCAGAAGATATTATAGTCAGGGCAACAGTACTGTAGCATGTGATGACTTTGCCCTTTTCTGCATTTGTTCTCAGTACTATGCCCAATACCTGTAGAAAAGCAGGTGTGGATTCAGCAAGAAAGAGAAATTTGTTAGTTTCTTGAAAGTACTTTTAAGAATTGCTCGAAGCTTCAGTGTACAAAAAAAACGGTTTAATGAACTTCTGCATCTTGTCTTGGTGAATTTAAAGTGGAGGGTAGTTAACTCATTTAACAAGTGTGTAGTTTATTTAATGAACATTTAAATCACTAAGGTGCTTACTGAGCGACTAGCTTTCTTATATTTTAATTTTTTTAGATCCAAATAAAATGGATAGTACTGCTTCACTCTGGCATTTCACACGGAACAGTAAATTTTGTAATTTGTTCTGAATCGTTACTGATAAGTCACCATTACATATAGGCTGCAGTGTTTATTGTGGTTTGATTTTTGATTTGAAGTTGAATATAGGCAAGCTGCCTTTTGAATTTAGATTTAGAACCATTTCAGGACCACTTTCCTCTCTGCCAACAGATTTTTATATAATCCATATCTTGCTATTTCTCTTTTACACTATTTAATTTTTAATTTGCAGTAATTTGTATCTTGCATTGTTTAGCTAAAAAAATAAAAAACATGATATATGTCAGTGATAATCTGATTTTGATTTTTAACATTAGTTTTGAATTTTCAATACAGAAATTCACAGTGGGACTGCTGGTTGGGTAGTAAAATAACTCTTAAAAGATGCAAACTGCTTGGGGCTAGTGCAACATGAATTGCAAATGCTTTTAGAGGAGAATTCCAGTTGAAGATCAACTATTGCTTTTGTTCCCAACTAGTTGAATTTGGTAGCAACTTGAATGGGAAAGAGGAAGAAATGATACAGCCCAACCGGCGCCAGACTCCAAATAAAAGTGAGTGCTTGGCAAGCAGTATAATTGTAATGCAATTTAAAGAATTCAGGGGTGTTGTGCCGTTATCTTGACATGCCATACTTCAGATTTTGTGTTTGCCAGTATTCAAGGGGTTCACTTAAAGCCTGGATAGAGTACAGTGGCAACAACTTGTATTTATTTAGTGCCTTTAATGTAGCAACGTTTTAAGGTACTCCACATGAGCATTACAAAATAAAAGTTGACACAGCCACTTACAGACGAATTGGGTAAGGACCAAAATCTTGGTGAAAGAGTAGTAACGTTTAAAGCAAGTAGAAGGTATTAGGGAGGTATTTGGCAACCAGTGGTGAAGATGCCTACACTCAGAGGCCACTTTATTAGCTAACTCCTGTACCTAATAAAATGACAGTGGTCTTCTGCTGCTGTAGCCCATCCACTTCAGAGTTTGACATATTGTGCATTCAGAGACGCTCTTCTGCACACCACTGTTATTTAGTTACTGTCGCCTTCCTGTCACCTTGAACCAGTCTGGGCATTTGCCTCTAACTCTGTCATTAACAAGATCCAGTGAACTGTAGCTCACTGGATTTTGTTTTTGTTTTCACACCATTCTCTGGAAACTCAAGAGACTCTTGTGCATGAAAATCCCAGGGGATCCGCAGCTTCTGAGTTGCTCAAACTACCCCATCTGGTGCCAACAATCATTCTTCGGTCAAAGTAACTTAGATCACATATCTTCCCATTTCGTTACAACAACTGAACCTCTTGTCCATGTCTGCATGCTTTTATGCATTGAGTTGCTGCCACATGACTGGCTGATTAGATTTGCATGAACGAGCAGATGTACCAAGTAAAGTGACCACTGAGTGTGTGTCTGATAGATCAATTAAATTTGGTGATAATTGCATGCCAGAAGGGATAAGATACGGTTATCCCAGATGATTGTGGATCTGGAGAGTGCTGAAGTTGGGATTAGGAGATGGAATTGAACCTAAGTGCAAACTTTTTTCCTGAGCGGCACACAAAATGCTGGAGAACATAAATATAGAGATACCTAACGAGTCAGCCAGCATTTAAGGAGATGAATAAGGAGCCAATGTTCCAGGCCGAGAACCTTCACCTTGAGTGTTTGCTCAATCTGGAGTAAATGTAGGATGAGTATGTAGGTGAAGGCTGAATAGGATTTGGTATGTGTTAGGATGCATGCAGCTGAGTTTTGGATGTCCTTACGTTTATAAAGGAAAACCATGAAGCTAGAGAATTAAGAAAGTAGTACACTTGGGGTTGCTTAGTACGAGGCCAAATGGTGCCATTTTGAAAAGTGCACCTGAGTTCAAATCTGTAGGAAAGCAAAATCCAGTAAACTATGTGATGGTTGTATGTTCAAACTAGTGAAAGGCAACCTTGAAGCTGGCTTTATTGCAGGGCAAATTAATGCTTTGAATTGCAGGTCAAGGTAGTGAAGTCTGTTTTAAAACTGGGATTGTTGATGTGGATGAGCTAAGCTTTCCTTATCCATTGTTCTGCGACCATGACTGATTCATGGTTTTCCCATCCTCTGCAGTACCTGCTGTTCTCTGCTTTCCTGTTACATCTGCAATGCAGCTTGGACTGTATGCTATTTTGTTTTTGGCTGAATTTTGCTGCTGTTTAAAACCAAACTGAAGGCAGTATTTAGATCATTTCAATCTTGCTTGTGTATAATTTGATATAGGAAAAAGTGTGACAAATATTCATGGCATCTGTAGCATCGAATTACAAAATATTAGGACATTTCAACATAGTCTTTTGTTTCAAGTACTGATTAACATATCCTCCATATAAATCCCACTGGAAATTAATTCCAAACACTGATTTTGCAGATGCTGGCAATCCAGAGTAACACACACAATGCTGGAGGAACTCAGCAGCTCAGGCAGCATCTATGGAAAAGAATAAATTTCAGCTTGGGTGGAAAAACTTGAATTGATTGGATTTAATATCCAAGACTTTTTTCCCCCCCCTCAAGTACTAATTATTATTTTCTAATTATGCATTAATCTATTTTCAATCTTGTGTTTTTAAATTTATGCCACCATCAGGCCAATTGATGATCTAACAGTGTCTTATCAAATCTCAAAGTATCTTAACTACAATAAAATTATAGGCTGAAGTATGTTTTCGTTGAGGGACTAGTGTTGACCAGGAGCATACACCGTGCTGTCTTTGAACAAATGGCAAAGGATTGTTGAATCCAGTTGAATAGGTGGGTATGAACTGTGTTCTTCCACCAGAGCAGGGTTCCCCTGGCCAGTCATCATCTGAGCTGAAAATGCAATGGCATCATTGTAAGTGGGACCTCTCCTTGATTGTGTTACTGTATTTCATTACCTCCTACACAGAGTTCCTGTGGTAGAACTAATTATTGGCAAAGATGACACTTTCTGCATGTTGAAGGCAGACCACTGAATCTGCGTTGCTTCTCAGTGCTCATTTGTCATATGTAAATTAAAACTTCAACCAAATATTAGGTATCCAGTATTTCTCTACTTGCGTCGAACCTTGTGCATTAATAATTTCCTTCAGATTAATTGCTGCTGAATCATTTTCTAAATCAGATTTTAATAGGTAGTTATTTTGTATTTTTGCTCTGTGGGAAATGATGGTAGCTGACTTCTTTCCAAATATGAGCTTGAATGTGACCAATAATATTCTGGAAAAGTTAAAACAGTTGTTTAGATAGTGGTACACGAGGATGGATTTTGCTGCTTTAGTGACCTTCGGGATTGGCATCATGGTTAGCACAGAAATAGTGGGTTGAAAGGCCTGTTGTCTGTGCTGTACTATTCTTTGTTAGTCCATGTATATGTTAATTAATGATTTGAATTGAATGTGAAAGAGGGATGTTCCTGTGTTAGTGTCATGGGGTTATTTCTAAGATTAAACTCCTTGACAAAGCAGGTATGGAAGAATTTGTTTAATTCTCTGTGCTCTATTAACTTCAAAACTAGAACCTTAGATCTTGAAGAAGTGTACAGCAGGCACATGCACTATTTTATTGGCAATTCTGAAACTTGAGACAATCAAGGTAAATAATTTTCATGTCTTGGTACTTTCAAGATTAAAAATTTTAGAGAAATTCCTCTTAAGAGGAGTGGAAAGTGAGTACAAGGGAACGTCAAGCTTAAGTGAATATGGCATCGATCAGATAGATGGTCTTTAATGTGAAGTACTGGAGGGGGTAGGTTTAAGGGGAGTGGGGAGGCGTTTAAAGAAGAGTTGCAAGGAAGGTTAAGATAATAGCAAGTGCCTCAAGCATACTGCTAGAGGAGGTGGCTAAAGCAGTTTATCAACATTTGAGGTATTTAGACAGGCAAATGAATAGCCAGGAAGTAGAGATATGGACAACATCCAGGCGGATGGAATTAGTTTGGCATCATGGTTAGCATTGACATAAGTGGACTGAAGGGCCTGTTTCTGTGCTATATTGTTTTAGTCCATGCATGTTTATTTGTTAATGATTTGAATTGAATTCATGTGGCTTTTAAGTACATTGTATTTTGGATTGATTACAGCAGAAATTTGAGAACTGTCTGGATCTGAAACACTTCGATTTTTTTTTGCGCTCCCAGTAGCCTTAGCATAGTGTTTATATTTCAAGTCCATAGGAAGGATGTGTATTAGTCATTGGGTTTTAAAAAAATGTTGTAGAAATTTCCTTGGGTACTTCCCCTTCAGTGATCATTGGCTAAAATCTCAATAATGTTATTTTGTTTTATGTTGAGGGTGAGATTGTGAAAAGTGGGATGGGGGTTTATTTTGGTTCATTAGTTCCCTGTAAGTAAGGGCCACCAAACCAGTGTTGTCTTTGGGGGGGAGGGAGGAGAGAAGACATCCACAGCCTTGTCACCCTTACAAGGCTAAATGGGTATACTGGAATATAGAGTGCTAGGGACTTGATTGTAGTGTAAAATCCTCTAGGAAAGGGGTTCCCAACCTTTTTCATGCTATGGACCCTTTCCATTGACTGGGAGCATACGAAGTTGGAAACCGCTTCTTTAAGGGCTTACGCAATGGCATGGAGAGGATCCGATCTCTTGTGGAACCATCTGGAGGAGTCAAACAGAAATCCTGAGCAATGTACATAAAATGGTGAATGATCTCAGCAGGTGAGGCAGCATCTATAGAGAGGAATAGAGCTGAGATCCACTCTTTATCAGGATCCTTCACCAAGACCAGTACTGATGAAGGTTCTCGGCCCAAAATGTCAAACGTTTATTCCCCTCCATAAATGGTACTGGACCTGCTGAGTTCCTCCAGCATTTTGTGCTAGGAATCACTATTGAAAAAAATATAAGCCACCAACTTAAGCTGAGGTCTGTGAGTCTTCTCTGTTTCGATAAGAATGTTGAGAGCAGAGTCATGGAATATATTTAAAGCAGAAATGCATTAATTCTTCGGTGAAAGGTTACTGCAGGTATAAGCATCCATGTTAAGATTATAATAAGATCATTCAGGATCTTATTAAATGGGTGAATAGGCTGAAGGATCCAGATAGTTTCCTCTTGCTTCTAATTCATATTGAATTTTGAAGCCAATGTGTATAGACGAAAGGCAAATTTAATTCTAGTACTAAATGTTACATTGAGTTTATGTTTAACTATACATGGATCAAATGGCAAAGGCTCTAATTTAATGCCAGCTCATCTCAGTCAGTTTCGTGCTCCACTAATCCCCTACATCTACGTACTTTCCCATCCTCAAAGTTAAAATTTTTTTTTTTTTACCCAGTCACCTTAGTAACAATGTGGGTTTTACTGACATTGTTAGATGAAGAAGAAATTGATTTTTAGTCCCATCTGTGACTCTCCATTCTCCTAAACTATTGCAATATAGTGCAGAGCTGCACCACTCAGTAACCCCCAATTTAACTCTGGCCTAATCAAGTGACAATTTTTAATGGCCAGTTAACTTGCCCTCTGGTATGTCTTCAGATTGTGGAGCACCCAGCAGAAACTCACGCGGTCACAGAGAGAATGTAACAACTCCTTACAGACAGCAACAGGAAATGAGCCCAGGCCACTGGTACTGTATAGCATTGTGCTAACCACTGTTACTGTGCCTTACTCAGCCACTGACCTTACTCTTGGGTGTTTCGGGAATGCAATGATCCTTAATCCCCTCCACCCAAAAGCCCTTGAGGGCTTTAGTTGGTATGGGACGTGGTAATGCCATACTCTTGTTAGAGGAGTTAAGTACTACTTATCAGCTTGTGTCTGAATGTTGTCTAGGTCTTCTGCCATAAGTGTTTGCTGCTTCGTTTACTAAGAACTGACAATTGGAATTGATCAGTTTGCAGACAGTAGCTTGTTCCCCGACTCTGACCTCATGATGGGAGAGCATTGAAGCAGCTGACAATTAGATCGGAGATGCTTTCCTGAGGAACTACTGCAGTGATATCCTGGGGGTGAGAAGGGGGTCACCGGAGTGCTTCTCATTTAATCTTCATTGATTGCAGATTTACATGAGTCTTGTTTCAACCATCAACAACTGATGCAGTCTGGGGGACCTTGATGGAACACAATCTGGGGATTGGTGATAATTGTCACTTGATAGGACTGTTAAGAGCATGTTCCATCACTAGTGGTTAGAAGCACAGGTCTGAAGAGGCAGTGTATTGTGTAAGACTATAACAGTAATACTACAAGGTTTCAGTGCCCATATACCAAGGTTGCAATCTCATTAACCCTGCATGACTGTTGAAGACCATTGAATCTACCTCTGTTCCCACTGGGTGAGTTGCCAGCTATGCAAGCATGTTACAGGCATATATGTTGAGTGAGCTAGAGCTTTTGTTTTAGGAGCAAAGGGTGGGAAGTGATTTGTTAGGAGTACAAGATGAGAGGTATAGATTGTGTAGATAGCCAGGGCAAAAGTGGGGACATCATTTTAAGGTGATTGGAAGAAAGTATAGGGAGTTGTCAGGGTTAAGGTGTTTTTTTTTACGCAGGCTAGGTGCGTGGAATGCTGTGGGTAGGAACTTTTATTTCTCAGGCCTGAAGAAGGACCTCTCAAATGAAACTTCATTTTCTCTTTCTATCGATAATTCCTGCATAGTTCCAGCATTTTCCACAAACGACAAAATCTGCCAATGCTGGAAATCCAGGCAACGCACACAAAATGCTGGAGGAATTCAGCAGGCCAGGCAGCATCTATGGGCAAAAATACCGTTGCAATTTTGGGCCAAAACCACATTGTTTTGTCGTAATTGTACTTGTGTAAGTCTTAATCCCTGGCACCTTACCCTTTAAAATTCATTACACTGACCAAGAAACTTAATGTGCTGATGACTTTTGGATTCCTTCATCCCATTACAAACATTCTCTTTATTCTACACATCTATCCCCACCTCCTCTCCTGCTGAAAATAGCTCTCATCTCTTTCCAATTCTGACAAAGAATCACGAGCAGAATTTGGTCACTTGGCCCATTGAGTCTGCTCTGTCATTTCATCATGACTAATTTATTATCCCTCTCCTGCCTTCTCCCGGTAACCTTTGCCCTTACTTATCAATGACTTAACCATATAACAATTACAGCACGGAAACAGGCCATCTCGGCCCTTCTAGTCCATGCCAAACTCTTACTCTCACCTAGTCCCACCGACCTGCACACAGCCCATAACCCTCCATTCCTCTCCTGTCCATATATGTATCCAATTTAACTTTAAATGACAACATCAAACCTACCTCAACCACTTCTGCTGGAAGCTCGTTCCACACAGCTACCACTCTCTGTGTAAAGAAGTTCCCCCTCAAGTTATCCCTAAACTTTTGCCCTTTAACTCTCAACTCATGTCCTCTTGTTTGAATCTCCCCCACTCTCAATGGAAAAAGCCTATCCACGTCAACTCTATCAATCCCCCTCATAATTTTAAACACCTCTATCAAGTCCCCCTTCAACCTTCTACGCTCCAAAGAATAAAGACCTAACTTGTTCAACATTTCTCTATAACTTAGGAGATGAAACCCAGGCAACATTTTAGTAAACCTCCTTTGTACTCTCTCAATTTTATTGACATCTTTCCTATAATTCGGTGACCAGAACTGTACACAATACTCCAAATTTGGCCTTACCAATGCCTTATACAAATTCAACATTACATCCCAACTCCTATACTCAATGCTCTGATTAATAAAGGCCAGCATACCAAAAGCTTTCTTCACCACCCTATCCACATGAGATTCCACCTTCAGGGAACTATACACCATTATTCCTAAATCCCTCTGTTCTACAGCATTCTTCAATGCCCTACCATTTACCATGTATGTCCTGTTTTGATTAGTCCTACCAAAATGTAGCACCTCACATTTTTCAGTATTAAACTCCATCTGCCATCTTTCGGCCCACTCTTCTAACTGTCCTAAATCTCTCTGCAAGCTTTGACAACCTACTTCATTATCCACAACGCCACCTATCTTAGTATCATCTGCATACTTATCCAATTTACCACCCCATCATCCAGATCATTAATATATATGACAAACAACACTGGACCCAGTACAGATTCCTGAGGCATACCAGTACACACCGTCCTCCAATCTGACACACAGTTATCCACCACTACTCTCTGGCATCTCCCATCCAGCCACTGCTGAATCCATTTTATTACTTAGATATTAATGCCTAACGATTGAACCTTCCTAACTAACCTTCCGTGTGGAACCTTGTCAAAGGTCTTACTGAAGTCCATATAGACAACATCCACCGCTTTACCCTCATCAACTTTCTTAGTAACCTCATCAAAAAATTCAATAAGATTTGTCAAACATGACCTTCCACGCACAGATCCACGTTGACTGTTCCTAATCAGGCCCTGTCTATCCAGATAATTATGTATACCATCTCTAAGGACACTTTCCATTAATTTACCCACCACTGACGTCAAACTCACGGGCCGATAATTGCCAGGTTTACTCTCAGAACCCTTTTTAAACAATGGAACCACATGAACAAAATGCCAATCCTCTGGCACCATGCCCATTTCTAATGACATTTGAAATATTTCTGTCAGAGCCCCTGCTATTTCCACACTAACTTCCCTCAAGGTCCTAGCGAATATCTTGTCTGGACCTGGAGACTTATCCACTTTTATATTCCTTAAAAGCGCCAGTGCTTCCTCTTCTTTAATTGTCGTACTTTCCATAACTACGCTTGTTTCCTTTACCTTACACAATTCAATATCCTCCTCCTCAGTGAATACCGAAGAAAAGAAATTTGGGCCAAAACCACGTTGTTTTGTTGTAATTGTACGTGTATAAGTCTTATCCCTGGCACCTTGCCCTTTAAAATTCACCTCCCCCTCTTGCCCCTGCTATTCTATCACTTGTATGAATTATATTTACATCACTCCATTAAAGAAAACGTGACTTACAGATTAGCTTTATTTGTCACATTTACATCGAAACATGAAGAGAAATGTACCAATAACCACCATTGCCCCCAACATTAGCTTGTGCCGTCTATAAGTGACACCACGCTTCTGGTCCCAGCTCATTAACCTTAACCATGCGTCTTTTAGAATGTGGGAGGAAGACCACATGATCACAGGGCGAATATGCAGACTCCTTATAGATAGTGATGGGATTTGAACACTGATGATCTGTAAAGCATTGCACTAACTGCTACCTTATACACTTAATTGGTTGGAGAAATCAGAGAAAAACTACAGATGCTGGAAATCTGAAACAAAAGTAGTACTGGGGAAAAACTGCATGACAGTCAGATAGTCAGTGTTTCAGGTACGCTAAGCAGGGGAGGCAGGAAAAAGGAAATTTAAAGGCCAATTACCTTGCTCAGTGGTTAGGAAGATGTCGGAATCCATTATTAATGATGAGGTTCCAGTGTACTTGGGGCCACGTGATTTAGTAGGCCAAAGTCAGCATGGTTTCTTTAAGGGGAAATATTGTCTGACAAGCCTATTGGAATTCATTGAGGAAATAACAGGCAGGATAGACAAAGTCGATGGATGTTTACTTGAATTTTCAGAAGGCCTTTGACAAGGTGCTACACATGAGGCTGCTTAACAAGATAAGGGCTCATGGTATTTCAGAAAAGGTAACTAGCATAGGTAGAAAGCTGGCTGATTGGCAGCAGGCAGAATCAGAATAAAGGGGCCTGTTCTGGTTGTTATTCGGTGACCAGCATTGTTCTACAGGGGTCGGTATTGGGACAGTTTTGTTTCATGTTATATGTCAGCAATTTAGATGATGGAATTGATGGCTTTTTGACCAAGTTTACAGACGATGCAAGGATGGGTGAAGGGGTAGGTGGTAGTGAGGAAGCGGGGAGTCTGCAAAAGGACTTGGATTGGAAGAATGGGCAAAGAAGTGGCAGGTGGAATATAGTGGAGGGAAGTTGTGTAGTTGTCACTTGGTAGAAGGAATATAAAGGTGGAAACATTTTTAAAGATGCCACATTTCTTTAATATTTTAAGCAAGATTACACTTTTATTTCCATTTTTTACAGTTTCAAAATAACAAAAAAGGAAAAGGGCCCGAAGCAAAAGTTTGGGCACCCTGTGTGGTCAGTACTTAGTAACACCCCCTTTGGCAAGTATCACAGCTTGTAAACGCTTTCTGTAGCCAGCTAAGAGTCTTTCAATTCTAGTTTGGGGGATTTTCGCCCATTCTTCCTTGCAAGAGGCTTCTAGTTCTGTGAGATTCTTGTGCTGTCTTGCATGCACTGCCCTTTTGAGGTCTATCCACAGATTTTCGATGTTTAGGTCAGGGAACTGTGAGGGCCATGGCAAAACTTTCAGTTTGTGCCTCTTGAGGCAGTCCATTGTGGATTTTGAGGTGTGTTTAGGATCATTATCCTGTTGTAGAAGCCATCCTCTTTTCATCTTCAGCTTTTTTTTACATACAGTGTGATGTTTGCTTCCAGAATTTGCTGGTATTTAATTGAATTCATTCTTCCCTCTATCAGTGAAATGTTCCCAGTGCCACTGGCTGCAACACAAGCCCAAAACATGATCGATCCACCCCCGTGCTTAACAGTTGGAGAGCTGTTCTTTTCATGAAATTCTGCACCCTTTTTTCTCCAAGCATACCTTTACTCATTGCAGCCAAGAAGTTCTATTTTAACTTCAGTCCACAGGAATCGTTTCCAAAATGCATCAGCCATGTTTAGATGTTTCTTTGCAAACTTCAGATGCTGATTTTTGTTGTGAGGACTCGGGAAAGGTTTTCTTCTGATGACTCTTCCATGAAGGTTATATTTGTGCAGGTGTCGCTGCACAGTAGAACAGTGCACCACCACTCCAGAGTCTGCTAAATCTTCCTGAAGATCTTTTGCAGTCAAACGGAGGTTTTGATTTGCCTTTCTAGCAATCCTACAAGCAGTTCTCTCGGAAAGTTTTCTTGGTCTTCCAGACCTCAACTTGACCTCCACCATTCCTGTTAACTGCCATTTCTTAATTATATTACGAACTGAGGAAACGGCTACCTGGAAATGCTTTGCTATCTTATAGCCTTCTCCTGCTTTGTGGGCATCATTTATTTTAATTTTCAGAGTGCTAGACAGCTGCTTAGAGGAGCCCATGGCTGCTGATTGTTGGGACAAGGTTTGAGGAGTCAGGGTATTTATAAAGCTTTGAAATTTGCATCACCTGTCCTTTCCTAATGATGATTGTGAACAAGCCATAGCCCTAACAAGCTAATTAAGGTCTGAGATCTTGGTAACAGTTATCTGAGAGGTCAAATCTCTTGGGGTGCCCAAACTTTTGCATAGTGCTCCTTTCTTTCACTCAAAAATTTTATAAAACAAAAATAATACACTAATCCTGCTTAAAATGTTGAAAAGAATGTTTCATCTTTAACTTTGACTTTTGGAGATCAGTTTATCATCTTCTCCCTTAACTATTCACAGTAACAGAAATTTTGAGCAGGGTGCCCAGACTTTTGCACGCCGCTGTATAACTGCATTTTTTTATATTATGATAGTGCAACAGAATTTATAGGCATGGTTAAAATGTACCATTAACCATACAGGTCCTGTCTGCAAATTAATTTTGAACTTTCTTTGTTCACTTATGATCATGTTCTCAGAGTCTTGCATTTGACGTTGCATAAAGTAATATAAATTCGAAGAATGTGGGTGGGGGCGACCCTAATCATGACTTGTGATTTATGATGTGATGCTGTTGAATTTCTGCTAAAATTTTAAGAATGCCTTTAACGTTTGTAAAGCCTTTTTCAAATTAAAACTGGCACAAAGCCATCTTTGTGGCGATTTCTCTAATTTCCCAGCACTCAAATCTGAATCCACAATACGTTATCATGTCCCAGTATAAAATCTTGTGTATCCTGTACAAATGAGCAATGTTAAGATCTACAGAAATTTATGGGGTTGTCACACAAATTCAGTATCTTTGAATTTTTTTTCAGTCTATTCTGCTAAGGCCAAAGGCTTGATATTTAGTTATCAAATTGAAGAATGTGGAACATTTAGCTTATCAGCAATGCATAATGTGAATGTGGACGTTTTGTCTCTTCTGAATCGTTTACTGCTAGCAGCAGGTTATCAAGCTAAATGGAATGTTGGCCTTCATTGCCAGTGGGATTGAATTTTAGAGAAGGGAGGTTAGGCTGTAACTGTGCAGGGTACTGGTGAGGCCGCGCCTGGAGCACTGCATCCTGTCCTGGTCTCCTCACTTGAGCAAAGACATATTGGCTCTGTAGACGACACAGCAAGTTCACCAGGTTGATTCAGAGATGAGGGGGTTAACCTATGAGAGACTGAGTCACCTGGAACTATACCCACTGGAATTCAGAAATTTACAAGGGTTTCTTGTAGAAACATATAATTGTGAAAGGGTGAGATAAGATAGAGGTGGGAAAGTTGTTTTCACTGGTAAGCGAGACTAGAGCTATGGACATGGCCTCAAGCTTCAAGGGAACAGATTTAGAATGGAGATGAGAAACTGCTTTTCCCAGAAAGTAGTGAATCTGTGGAATTTCCTGCCCGGGAAGCAGTAGAGGCTACCTCATTAGATATATTTAAGACACCAGTTTTTATGTTGCAGGGGATTAAGCATAAGACATGGGAGCAGAATTAGCCCATTTGTCCAAGTGAGTCTCCTCTGCCATTCCATTATGGCTGATTTATTATCCCCCTCAACTCTGTTCCCCTGCCTTCTCCTCGTACATAACCTTTGACAGCCTGACTAATCAAAACTTGTCAACCTCTGACCAGCTGCAGGAAGGGCGAGTGGGGGAGCCGAGTCCATGGCCAGTTCAGCCATGATGTTGAATAGTGGAGCAGACTCAAAGGGTCAAATGGCCTACTCATCTTGTTCCGTATGTTTAATTCTTGCTTTTTTTCCCCCCATTAAATAGCAGTTGAAGACCATTGATCACTACTTTTCTCATCTATATAAGAAGAGAAAGATGTGGAGTCTTTAATCTAGCAAGACTGTAATGTTTTTGGAATCTATGCAATCGTGTGGTTTCTACAGACTAACATCTTCTCCAAAATGCTAATTCACTTGCATTTCTTTGAGTCTTAAGATGCTTGTTTTGCAGTGATTCCTGCTAATGTCATGGTTGTACAGTGTTGGTATCGTTAAGTGTATATATGTGGAAATGATTTATTAAAAACAATTTTTGTTAACCAAGTAGTCATTTAGTGCTTACATTTGAAGCATGGATTTACAGTAGATTCCACTTTTTTGGGACAACTCTTGTCCCAAAACAAAAACTCAACCCGAAAATAGCACATTCCCTTCATTTATTTGGGACACTATGCCAGTTAATTGGGGCAGGAGATTGTTGCTGAAATTTCTAACTCAGGCCAGTCATGTGCACTTGTGTAGCTGTTAAACACTACACTGTGCTTAGAGCGAACAGTTTTTTAAACAGCGTCACTTGCATGTGTTTGTCTTCAAAAACCAGTGATTTTTGTCACTAACAGTTGGTGAAAAATGAGCATTGAGACAATTCAGAACTGTTTCACTCACTGCAGTTTCATGTTTTCAGGCTTGGAGATGCCAGAAATGGCCAGGAGTGAAAATGATACGAATTCACTACTTCAAGTTACAAAGACTGTGATTGTTGTTGCCAGATGGGGTAATTTGAGTATCCCAAAAGCTGTTGATCAGGGATTTTCACGCACAACAGTCTAGAGTTTACAGAGAATGGTGCGAAAAACGAAAGAATCCATTTTTGTGGGCGAAAACACTTTAATAAGAGAGGTCAGAGGATGATGGCCAGACTGGTTCAAGCTGACAGGAAAGTGACAGTAGCTCAAATAACCTCAGGTCACAACAGTGGTGTGCAAAAGAGCACCTCTGCACAGCATACTGAACCTGGTTATGCAGGTGGAAGTAATGTAGAGTTGGATTAATCCCTAAAGATTAGCCGCATTATGACATTAAAAATGCCCTTGCAATCTTGAGAGCACAAGCAATCTGAAATTGAGTTTGTGTTGTTTAGCTCCACTCAGAATTGGGTTCAAGAAACAGGCCTGACTCGTACATGCTGACCAAGCTGCCAAACAGAATTAGTCCTATTGGCCCATATCCTGCAAAGCCTTCTCAGAACCCTCTGGTTTGTTGCATTTGCTATGTAACAATCTTTCTTTTCTCTTCCTGTTGATCAGATTCCATATTTAAAACAGATGAGCATTTGTAGTTTTAACAGCTGAACTGTTATACCTTGGCCATCTCATACTTGGACCACATCACAAACGAGCAGGTCCGCAAGACCATCCAGCACCACATTGGCCCCCATGAAGACCTCTCACAACGGTGAAGAAAAGAAAGCTGAGATGGTACGGCCACGTAACAAGATCCAGTGGCCTTGCAAAGACCATTCTACAAGGAACTGTGGAGGGGAAAAGGAGAAGTAGATAGAGGAAAAGATGGACAGACAACATTAAAGAATGGACAGGGAAAACATTTACGGTGACCCAGGCTCTGGCACATGACCGCGACAGATGGAACAGACTGGTGCAAAGCTTGTCATGACAGTGCCCCGTCAACTCCACCAGGAGTTAAGGGCGCGAGGAAGGAAGGAAGGAACAGCTGAACTGATAAATGCAATTTTGACATGGCACAAAGATATCCGTAAGGTTTTTAAAGAGGAAGCCTTCTTTTCGCTAAGGCTGTGATTGACCCTATCCTCATATTTACTCACTCAACCTGCTACTTTGGTAGATTTCAGGACTCTAGAAAAGTCATTGCCTTGAATACACTGTGAATGGGGCGGCATGGTAACATAGTGGTTAGCACAACACTTTATAATGCCAGCATTCCAGGTTCAATTCCCACTCCTACCTGTAAGGAATTTTTCCTCTGGGTGCTCCGGTTTCCGCCCACAGTCCGAAGACCTACCAGTTGTTAAGTTAATTGTCCCGTGGTTAGACTAAGATTAAATTGGGATTGCTAAACAGCATGGCTGGGAAGGCCTATTCCAAAATGTATGTTAATTAATAAAATATTTATGAGTCCCGAAGAAGGGTGTCTGCCTGAAACATCGACCATTTTTTTTCTTTTCCATAGATGCTGACTAGCCTGCTGAGTTCCTCAGGCATTTTATGTGTGTGTTGCTTTGGATTTCCAGCATCTGCAGATTTTCCTGTGTTTGAAATAAACAATAAATGAATAAAATGTCCACTGCCTTTATAGAGCTGGGAATTCAAGAGATTTATAACATCCTGATTTCAGCAGTCAGTGGCTTACTCCTTATTCTAAGACCATCTCCCCAAGTTCACGAACCCAACCTTAAGGGAATGCTCTCTCAACATCTACCCCGTCAGTCATCTTCTGAATTCCATGATTGAGGATGAAAGTTGTTTCCTCCACCTCTCCATATAGAGCACGAACTTAATCATACATTATTTATTTTCTGTAATACTTCAGTTCTTTGCACAAAGAAAAACTTCCAAGAAATTTTGCAGTGTACTGTTTACTAAACCAAAGCAGCACATTAAAGATTTGTGCCCAAAATTAATTTTGGATTATTGGTTATTGTTGAAACTGAAATGATTGTGATACCATCCAAAATTCTGAGCTAGATTCCCACAAGCCATTTTTAATGGCAGGAGCATCATTTGCATATTTAAGTAGTATGTAAACTTCCATACTTGCCCCATTAGATCTCATTTTAATTAGGTATTTGCTACATTTGAATTTCTTCATAATTTTGTAAAGGTCTTTTTCAGTATCATGACGGTGTGCACCGAAGTTGATAGCTTTGTACATTCATTTCTGTTTATGAAAGCAGTGATGTGCATAGATGAGAAACAAAATGGATGTGATAGTGGAGACGTGCATGGAGCTGGAGGTACTTAATGAATACTTCAGAATTCACAGTGAACTGAAACGTTTCAGTATATAGACATTAAGAAAGAGGATGTGCTGGAGCTTTTGAAAAGCATTAAGTTAGGTAAGTTGCCAGGACTGGATGAGATTACCCCAGGCTGCTGAGGGAAGTAAGAGGAGGTTGCTGAGCCTCTGGCGATGATCTTTGCATCATCGATAGGGACAGGAGAAGTACCGGAAGATTGGAGAGTTGTACATGTTGTTCCCTTGTTCAAGAGAGGAAGTAGAGAGAACCCAGGAAATTATAGACCAGTGAGTCTTACTTCAGTGGTGGACTAGTTGTTAAAGATCCTAAGAGGCAGGGTTTATGATCATTTGGAGAGACCTAATCTGATTAGGGATAGTCAGTGTGTCTTTGTCAAGGGCAAGTTATGCTTTATGAGCCTGATTGAATTCTTTGAGGATGTAACAAAACACATTAATGAAGGTAGAGCAGTGGATGTAATGTGTATGGATTTCAGTAAGGCACTTGGTAAGATTCTCCATGCAAGGCTTGTTCAGAAAGTAAGGAAGCATGGGATCCAAGGAGACCTTGCTATGTGGATCCTGAATTGACTTGCCCACAAAAGGCACAGGGTGGTTGTAGATGGTTCGTATTCTGCATTGAGGTTGGTAGCCAGTGATGTTCTGCAGGGATCTGTTCTGGGACCCCTCCTATTTGTGATTTTTTTTCATACCCTGGATGAAATAGGTGGGTGGGTTAGTAAGTTTGCTTATGACACAAAGGTTGGGGGTGTTGTGGATAGTTTGGAGGGTTTTCAGAGGTTACAGTGGGACATCGATGGATGCAGAACTGGGCTGAGAAGTGGCAGATGGAGTTCAACCCGGATAAGTGTGAAATAGTTCATTTTGGTAGGTCAGATTTGAAGACAGAATGTAGAGTTAATGGTAAGACTCCTGGCAATGTGGAGGATCAGAGAGATCTTGAAGGTCAGCGCCCATGGAACATTAAAAGCTGTTGTGCAGGTTGACAGTGTTGTTAAGAACACTGATGTGTTGGCATTCATCAACTGTGGGATTTAGTTCAAGAGCTGTGAGGTAATGTTACAGTTATATAAGACCTTAGTCAGACCCCACGCAGTACTGTCCTTGGTTCTGGTCACTCCCTAAAGGAAGGATGTGGATACTATAGAGTGAGTGCAGAGGAGATTTACAAGGAGGTTGCCTGGATTGGAAGGCGTACTTTATGAGAATAGGTTGAGTGAACTTGGCCTTTTCTTCTAGGAGCAATGGCGGATGAGAGGTGACCTGATAGAGGTGTATAAGATGATGAGAAGCATCAGTCGTGTAGAGAGCCAGAGGCTTTTTCCCAGGGCTGAAACTGTTTAGATTATGGGGACACTCAGTCCTCGTTTATTGTTCTTTAGAAATGCATGCATTAAAAAATGATACAATGTTCCTCCAGTATGATATCACAGAAACACCAAGACTAAAACTGACAAAAACTGCATAATTATAACAGTTACAACAGTGCAAAGCAATACCGTAATTTGATAAGAGCAGACCATGGGCATGGTTTAAAAAAAAAGTCTCAAAGTCCCGATAGCCCCAACATCTCACGCAGACAGTAGAAAGGAGAAACTGTCCCTGCCATCAGCTTCCAGCGCCACAAACTTGCCGGTGCAGCATCCTGGAAGCACCCAACCTCAGTCCAACTCTGAGTCAGTCTGAAAACTTCGAGCCTCCGACACCAAGCACTGAGCACCATCTCTGCTGAGCGCTTCGACCCCGCCATTGCCGCTGAGCAGCAAGCAAAGTTGAGGATTCGGGGCCTTCCCCTCCAGAGATTTCGGATCACACAGTAGCAGCGGCAGTGAAACAGGCATTTCAGAAGTCTCACCAGATGTTCCTACGTGTTCTCATGTCTGCCTCCATCAAATCAGAATTGTGCACGGCATCCTACTTGACAGGTAACAGATATTCATCACCGGAGAGGCCGCATGCCTCCTTTACACAAGGAGACATAGTTTTAAGGTGCTTGGAAGTAGGTATAGCGGGGATGTCAGGCATAAGTTTTTTGCACAGAGAGTGGTGGGTGTGTGGAATGCACAGCTGGTGACGGTAGTGGATACAATAGGGTCTTTTAAGAGACTCTTGGGTACATAGAGCTATGCAGTAGGGTAATTCTGGGTAGTTTGTAAAGTAGGTTACACTGAATGATAATCTTTCATGAGGATCCACTTTGAAATCTTTTCTAGCTTGTTATCCCCACGTGCATCCCAACCCACTCAATTTTTTTACATTTTAAATGTAAGTTACAGCCATTACACTCAGCGGCCTCTTTATAACTCCTATACCTAGAAGTGGCTACTGAGTGTATGTTCCTAGTCTCATGATCTGTACCCATCCACTTCAAGGTTCAATGTGTTTTGCATTCAGGGATGCTCTTCTGCACACCACTGTTGTAATGTGTGGTTATTTGAATTACTGACACCTTCCTGTCAGTTTGAACCAGTTTGACTGTTCTCCTCTGAACTCTTATTAACAAAGGTATTTCACCCACTGAACCGCCACTCACTGGATGTTTTTTGTATTTCGCCCTATTCTCTGTAAACTCAAGACTGTGTGAAAACCCTAGGAGTTTCTGAGATACCTAAGCCACACTATCTGGCACCAACAATCATTCCACGGTCACATTTCTTCCCCATTCTGATGTTTAGTCTGAACAGCAACTGAACCCCTTGGCCATGTCTGATTATATGTTTGCATTAATGAGCAGATGTAGATAATTAAGTACCCACTGTATATAACATGGAGGCAGGCAGACCCTTTGGCCCAACTCACCCATGCCAACCAAGGTGCCTTCCTGTGCTAGTCCTATTTGCGAATCAGAATCGGGTTCAATATCACTGGATATGTCATGAAATTTGTTGTTTTGTGACATCAGTACATTACAATATAGTAATAAAAACTATAAATTACAATAAGTATATATAAAATTAAATAGTGCAAAAAGAAAGAGGAAATAATACTGAGGATGTTTTTATGGGTTCACTGTTCGTTCAGAAATCTGATGGCGGAGAGGAGGAAGCTGTTCTTGAAATGTCTTTGGGCTCCTGTGCCACCACGATGGTAGGAATTAGAAGAGGGCATGGCCTGGGTAATGGGGTCCTAAATGACGGGTGCCACTTTTCTTTTTTGAGGCTGAGGAGGCTAGTGCCCATGATGTAGCAGGCTGAGTTTACAATATTTTGGATCTTTTTCCGATCCTGTGCAGTGGCCTCTCCATACAGGAGAGTGATTCAGCCAGTTAGAATGCTCTCCACAGTACATCTGTAGAAGTTTGGGAGTTTCTTTAGTTACACCAATTCTCCTCAGTCACCTCAGGAAATATAGATGTTGCTTTACCTTCTTTGTAATGGCCCAGGATAGATATTCAGAGATGTTGGCACCAAGAACTTGAAACTGCTGATCCCTCGATGAGGACATGTATGTGTTTGTTCCCTTGGCTTCTCCTTCCTGAAGTCCACAATCAATTCCTTGGTTTAACTGACTTCTGAGTGCAATTTCGTTGCTGTGACACCACTGAACCAACTGATCTATCTCACTCCTGTATGACTTCTCATCATCATCTGAAATTCTGCCAACTATATTTTGTTTATTATTTATTGAGATACAGGCCCTTCCAGCCCTTAAAGTCCCTCTGCCCAGCAACCCCCAATTTAACCTTGGCCTAACCACAGGACAATTTAAAAAGACCAATTAGCCTACCATCTGGTATGCTTTAGACTGTGGGAGGAAACCCACATGGTCACGGGGTGAATGTACAAACTCCTTACAGATGGCAGTGGGAATTGAGCCTGGGTTGCTGGTATGGTAAAGCTTTGTGCTGACCTCTGCGCTATCGTGCCACCTATAGTCATGCTGTTTGAGCTATCTAGCCACAGTCTCGTGCGGGTAGAGAGAGTAGAACAGTGGGTTAAGCACACATTCTTGAGGTGTACCAGTGATTATTATTAGCGAGGTGGAGATGTTATGTCCAAACTGCACTGACTGGTCTCCCAATGAGGAAATCAAGGATCCCGTTGCAAAGAGAGGTACAGAGGCCCAGGTTTTGGAGCTTTTTGATTAGTACTGAGGGTATGATTGTGTTGAATGCTGAGCTGTAATCAATAAACACCAGCCTGACGTAAGTTTTGCTGTTGTCCAGGTTATCCAAGGCCAAGTGGAGAGCCAGTGAGATTGCATCTGCTGTAGACTTATTGTGGCAATAGGCAAATTGCAGTGGGTCCACGTCCTTGCTTAGGTAGGAGCTGATTCTAGCCATGAACAATTTCTCAAAGCATGTCATCACAGTAGATGTGACTCCCACTGGCCAATAGTCATTTGAGCTAGCTCATCCTGCTCTTGGGCATCATATGATGGTCACTCTTTCGAAGCAGGTGGGATCCTTCGACTGTAACAGTGAGAGGTTGATGTCCTTGAACACTCCCACCAGATGGCTGACACAGGTTTTCAGAGTCCTACCTGTATACCCTCGGGGTCTGATGCCTTGGGAAATGTTCACCCTCTTGAAAGATGTTCTAATGTCTGTCTGTGAGACGGATCACAGCATCATTGGATGCTGCAGGATTAGCATAGATATTGTTTTATTCTCCCTTTTGAAACATACATAAAAGGCATTGAGCTCATCTGGAAGTGAAGCATCACTGCTACTTGTGATGTTAGGTTTCACTTAGGAAGTAATGGCCTGCAAACCCTGACAGTTGACGTGCATCAGATTCCATCTCTAATCTCAATCGGAATTGTTTTTCTTTCACTCTTAAGATAGCCTTCTGTAGGTCGTATTGGGACTAGTATTGTTCTAGATCACTTGTCTTGAAGTCCACAGAATCTCCTTGTTCATCCACGGCTTTTGATTTGTGTATGCCCAGTATGTTCTCGAAAGCACGCAATCATCTGTACAGGTTTTGATGAAGTCGGTGACAACTATGGCATATTCATTTGGACTCGAGGATGAATTCCTGAATATTGTCCAGTTCACCCACTCAAAGTAGTCCTGTAAGCACTTCTCTGCCTCCCTTGACCATACCTTGGTCCTCGCCACTGGCGCTGCGGTTTTTAGTTTCTGCCTATACTCTGGGAGTACAGCCAGGTGTGGGGTGGCACAGTAAGATTTCTGATGGTGGTATAACTGTAGTCATATCTGTAGCTCCCCTGGTTCCACAGGTGATATGTTGCTGGCTATTCGGAGATGACTTTAAGCTGGTCTGGTTGAAATTTTCCTTAATGATGGGGAAGGCATCAGGTGTGCTATTGATTATAGAGCCTAGCTCCTTCAATGCTTGGCCGAGGTGGAATATACTCTGCTACTAGCATGATAGTAGAAAACTCCCTTGGCAGATAAATAGAAAGACATTTGACTGCTAGGTGTTCCAGGTCGGGTGAGCAGGACTGAGACAGAACTGCCATGTCTGCACACCATGATGAGCAAATTATAAAATGTACACTACCTCCTTTACTTTTGAAAGACTGAGCTGTCCTGTCTTTATGGTTAATAGTGAAGCCATTGAGCTGTAGTGCTGCTTCCAAAATGGTGGACAATAGCCATGTTTCCTTGAAGCAAAGTCACATCAGTCACTGATATTCATCTGGTACAGCAATCTTGCTCTGAGGTCTTCAAATTTATTTTCCAGAAACTACATTCACCAGCCAGGATAATCGGGAGTGGGAGTGAGGGGTCTGCGTTTCATTCTTACTTTCAGCCCAGCACTCTTTCATGCTTCCATTTTCTTAAAGGGAAACTGCACTCACAACCTAAGTTTGCAGTATGGGATCGATTGATTTTTGGGTATCGATCAAAAGTCTTAAAATAATGCTTACTGAAGTACCCACAGCTATGACTGGGTTTCAGCTGCAGTAGACCTGAACAAGAATAATTGATTCCCACTAGAGTTGCTTGCAGTGGGCACCATCTTTCCAGATCTTTGTTTGGCCCATATCCCTCGACTGATTCAGAATTTTTGGTTTTTGAGTCATTGTCTCATAATTTGTTATCTTGCGTAGTGTTCTTACAAAATGTAGGTTTGTTAATGAGGAAATGGCAGCCTACTTGTCTGAATGCTTTACTGTAGAAGTGGATTCTTTAGTTTTACCCTTATGCCAAGAATTGATGGATACATTCTGATAAAGAGATGATTGAGAAACCTATTTCTTATCTGCTGTTCAATCCATACACTACTTTTTTTCCCTTTGGTGTGTGTAAATAACCTTTTCTAGTGCAGCTCAGACTTTTGCTTTAAATTTGAACATGCTGAGTAGAATATTTTCTCGTAAAGTCATGTGAGATGAATGGTGGTGGCTATAATGAAAGTTGCAATGAGGAAATGACTTTAACAGGGTAACTTTTTAAAATGTTTAAAATATTCTTTTTGGTGCTTAAATCTTTCATCAGTTCTAACAGCTTGCTGTAGTTGTCCTAGAAAATAATTAAATGGATATTGCAACTCTATATATCTAATTGATCATGCCTTGTGAATCATATCAGATAGGCTATTTGTGTATATTTGTAATCATTCTGGAATGGACAGAAATTCTTTTGAGGTTCAGTATAAATCTTGAAATTATTTCACAAGCAGGAAGTACGCAGAGCAATGCTCAAAGTTACCATTGCATTATTTAATTCTGTTCTGTTTCATCAAACTATGTGCAAAAGTAGAATTGTCTGAGTAATCACCTTGCCCAATTGACTTTTAGATTAATTGCAATAATGATTCTTGCATTGTAGGTACCACCTTCAGGCCTCAAGCAACATGATCTCTTGTTTAAGAATGGGCTGTACCCATGTCTTTTGTCCACTTTGTTTCCAGCTTTTAGGAGGGTGATAAATCTGGCTTCCCTCCTAAATGGACATTTGTCAATAGTACAGATTTTTGATACTTCAGTAGATAACAAAAGAGACTTCTTTTCCCAAACTGAACTTGGTATGTCTCTAGTTTGAAACAGACAACATGCCCCTGTGTTCGTTCTGTTTTGCCTCGTATATGCCTTCAGCTTTAAATTTGCTTAAATTGAAAGCATGCTTAGGCACCGTTGAATTACACGATAATTTTCGCAGGAAAGAAAATTCCAGAAATCATGCTGAAATGTTTACATATGATTAAACTTTTCTTCTTTTAAATTGGTAACTATCAGGTTAATGATGAAGGAAATCTCCAACTGAGATTTTGGAGCTGGGAACTGATTTTTTGTTATATACTGGTTGCTAAATCCTGTATCTACAAGAAAGTTTGGTTTTTTCATTACAGAAATGGAAGACACGGCATATGATGAGTTGGTTGTTGATGGTATTGCGATTATCATGTGTTTGAGAGAGCAAGTGTGACTTTCAAAGGACAGGTATAGAGAAGGTAGAAAGGTTATGAAGTTGGATCAGCAGAGAAAATTGTGTTAAAGGTTGAAATAATCAGAACTGCTAAGTCGAAGGAAAGCAAGACAAATTGTAGAGTGTGGCAGTGAAAGAGGCTTTAAAGCACAGCTGAAAGGGACTGGGTGTGATTAAATAATGAAAAAGATTACACAGGTTGAAAGTCTGGTCTGGCACCCAATCTCAGAAATTATCCCTGGTTGTCATCTTCTGAGCAGAACTTTTAAAGTATAAACACTCAGGTCGTGTAATAGTTCTGGGAACTGTAATGCAAAGTTTCTGTAAGTTGGGAAGCTGTGGGCTGAGTTTGCAAAAGTTATGCTAGCACTTTAAATTATTACAGAACTTAGAATTAGTGATTTAGTATAGATCTGTTCTACAGATTCAAAACATGCCCAACTATGGGAGCTACTGAACCACAGGGATTTGAGGTTAAATGAAGGAAATAAGGTTGTTCGCTGTTATTAAATACAGATCTTTTTTAAAAAAAAACGGTTAAGTACGATTGTGTTCAAAGGATATTGGTGCATGTAGAAAGAGGAAATGTTATGTTAGCTGTTATTGCAAGGGGATTTACCTATAAAAGACTGAGCAAGTCATTCTGAATTTATCTTTTGGTGAGACTTCAGCTAGACTAGCACCTGCAGAGAAACTGGAAATGCTGGAATTTCTCGGATTAGGGTACATTTATGACAAAAGACAGTTAACGTTTAAAGTCTAAGAGCATTTAATTAAAGGTTTTGATACGCAGAACCACAGATGGACAATGTTTATGATAGGATGCTAGGCTTTGGTGATCAATTGACAAAAGACGTGATAGAGCAAGGTAAAAGCATGTGATGCAAGTACAGAATAGTGTGAAATTAAGGAATGGAATACAGGTTGCGTACCCCTTATCTGAAATCCAAATTTTTATTTTTGAACACTAAAGTGACGTCACAAATAGAAAATTCCACAAGGCACTGGGAAGATTCCCAGGTGATGTGCCAATCTGTGCATCAGACATTTCTGAGAAGTGACCCCACATATGTGATGAACAGAAGTTGATGAAAAATAGAAAAACACTGCGTAAAGCAAAAATTGAAGATCTCAATTGTGTGTTGAACAAATGAACTTGTCAGCGTCAGAGTGAACATGTGCCATTAAGCTATATGCTGATTCATGAAACAAGCAAAGATCCATCACGATGAGCTGAAAATTGAAGGTAATTGTGAGTATTCAGCAGGTTGGTTACAGAAATTTAAGGAAAGGTACAGCATTCAATTTTTAAGGATTTAAAAATTTTAAAGATAGTGTCTACTGATCATGAAGCAGTAAAGAAGTTAATTGGTAAGTTTGCATAGATCATCACTGATGAAAGTCTTTACACCAGAACAAGCCTACAATGTTAATTGTTTTTATACCTTACATAAAACCTAAAAAAAGTGAAATATAAGTAGTATACTTTAACCTTTTACTCAAAACACAGCATCGAGGGTGGAGACTGAAATCCTGCCGTTGTTTGTTGTTCAATAGCTGATTCAGGTATTCTCCGGACGCTGCTGTGCTGTTTTTGTTACTCTGCGTGCATTATATTTTCATTATATTAATGATGTAGAATAATTTTCACTGTTAAGTATGTATGTGTGATGAACAAATGTAAAGCAAAGACTGCTTACTGGTAGCACATAAATTCAGAGTCCGAAATGCTGGCGATCTCAAGCTATATTATTATATGTTCCAAAATATTTCAGCCCCCAAGCATTTCATGTCAGAGGTACTCTGTACTAGAAGTTGAGCAAGATTCCTATACTAGGAATTAAAGTAAGAGGTCAACCATTTTGGAGTGAAATGAGTTTTCTTTCACAGAACAATAATAGCAGGTAATGCAGTGAGTTTGCTCTGTTATCTTTACATTCATTGTACTTTTCTCTCTATTTCAAGCCTTTTATGCTTCATCTGCTGGTAATAAAATTAATCATTTATTTTCATTATTTCAGAATCAGGTTTATTTTCACGTCGTGAAATGTTTTGTGGCAATGGTACAGTGCAAGACATAAAAATTGCTAATTTCAAGTTCAAAGTAAATTTATTATCAAAGTACACACATCACCATGTACAATCCTGTGACTCATTTTCTTCGATCATATTCAATAAATCCAAGGACCATAATTAAATGAGTGAAAGGCCGCACCCAACCCCGGGGGGGGGGGGGGAACAACAACTGATGTGCAAAAAAACTATGCAAATGAAAAGAGAAATAAATAAGCAATAAATATCAAGAACATGAGATGAAAAGTCCTTGAAAGTGAATCCATAGGTTGTGGGAATAGTTCAGTGATAGGGAAAGTGAAGTTAATCCCTTTGGTTCAAGAGCCTGATGGTTGAGGGGTAACATCTGTTCCAGAACCTATAGCATCTGATGGCAGCAGCAAGAAGAGGGCATGACCTGGGTGGTGGGGATCCCTGATGATAAATGGTGCTTTCTTGTGACCACACTCCGTGTATATGCACTCAATGGTGGGGAGGGCTTTATGCGAGATGGACTGAGCCATATCCACTACTTTTTGTAGGATTTTCCATACAAGGGCATTGGTGTTTCCATACCAGGCCATGATGCAACCAGTCAATATATTTTCCACCACACATCTATAGAAGTTTGTCAAAGTATTAAACATCATGCCGAATCTTTACAAACTTATAACAAAGTTGTTTCAAAAATGTAGTGCAAAAGATGAATAACTCATTAAATGCCAAATCCTTATTTCATCCATCACTCTGATCTCCATAAAGTAATATTCTGGAGTTTCAGTCCGTCAAACAGATTTTCCTTGTGGCACAGCACAATGGCTCGCCAGCCTGAAAATGGGCTATTTATCCTGCTTACTGTTATTAGACTATCCTCTATCGTCATGTATTTGACCCAGTGCCTTGAATTCCTACCTTGTGCAAATACCTCTTACCTATTATGTGCCTCCTTTTACAATGCCTTTTGGTATAACTAGTGGTTCCCCTTTATTCATTTTGCTCAGTACATCCTTAAGGAACACTGATAAATTTGGCAGTGTTTCATAAAAATCTTATTTCATTGTACATATTGATTCGAAGTCATTGCACTGAGAGGATTTTTTTGGCTAAAATAAGGGCTAAGCATTCAGGCTAAATGGACTTGACTGTAGCATCAGCTAGGATGTTAATGATTGAAAGCTTGAGAGGGCTTCTGGTCCACTTTAATCTTATTCTTAGGAGGACTGTTTTTAAGTTACTGATTTCAAATGCCTTTAGTTAGTCATTTAGATTTGGGCCAGATCCTGGAAGATATACCACCCATATTCAGGCCACAGTTACCAGTCCATACTTTCAAAGTTACTTTGTCACCTGGAACCATAATGGTTTACTGAGATCAGCCTCACCAGTATAAAGCAACTTTGGTTGCTCTTTTGTTCTTGAAAGTACTGTTAGAATAACCTGGCACAGTGAGGATAATTTCAAGGAAAAGTGGTCACCATCTTGTATAATGGTTTTCCTGAGGCCTTGGGCCTTACTGTAATGTGTAACAGTTCTTCTGAGTATCCCTTACGACATGCAGATGTTTGTGTCAAAGTGGTTGAATTAACCTATAATTTGAATGAATAACAGTAGACACCAGGAAATCTGCAGATGCTGGAAATTCAAGCAACACACACAAAATGCTGGTGGAACGCAGCAGGCCAGACGGCATCCATAGGAAGAAGCACAGTCGACATTTCAGGCCGAGACCCTTCGTCAGGACTAACTGAAAGAAGAGATAATTTGAGAGGGGGAGGGGGAGATCTGAAATGATAGGAGGAGACAGGAGGGGGAGGGATGGAGCTAAGAGCTGGAAAGTTGATTGGCAAAAGGAAGAGGATCATGGGACGGGAGGCCTAGGGAGAAAGAAAGGGGGAGGGAAGCACCAGAGGAAGATGGAGAGAAGGCAAGGAGTAATTGTGAGAGGGACAGAGAGAAAAAAGAGAGAGGGAAAAATAAGGGATGGGGTAAGAACGGGAGGAGGGG
This sequence comes from Mobula birostris, assembly GCF_030028105.1. Classification (NCBI taxonomy): domain Eukaryota; kingdom Metazoa; phylum Chordata; class Chondrichthyes; order Myliobatiformes; family Myliobatidae; genus Mobula; species Mobula birostris. Next base: position 19,009,348 of record NC_092373.1, on the reverse strand, counting down.
CATTAACGGAAGTTAGAGAAATCAATGTTCATGCCATCAGGTTGGAGGCTACCCAGACGGAATATAAGGTGTTGTTCCTCCAACCTAAGTTTGGTTTCATCTTGACAGTAGAGGAGGCCATGGATAGACATATCAGAATGGGAGTGGGATGTGGAACTTTCAATTCTTACTATCTCTCCTTTCAGTTAGTCCTGACGAAGGGTCTCAGCCTGAAACGTTGACTGTGCTTCTTCCTATGGATGCTGTCTGGCCTACTGTGTTCCACCAGCATTTTGTGTGTGTTGCTTGGATAACAGTAGAATAGGTTTTCCAAAGCAGTTACAAGCAAAATGAGTGAAAACCTGGTAAAACAAAGATGCTGCTTGGTTTGACAGTGCACGCTGATAGCTCGGAGGGACAGAATGAATTCTTTCTTGAGGGAGGGGGAACCGTACTGGAAATAAAATGCAAAATGGCCATTTCCCACCCCACCCCCCAAACCGTAACTGAAATGAGTTGTGATGTTATATACCATTCTGCTGCCTCAATTTCTGAACATAAAATAATTACACCATTTCTGTTCTGAAAAGCTATTCCTAGCAAGGAGCTGTTGCAAGTGCTTTGAATGATTATGTAGCATCTGGTTTGAGTAATTGCTATTTTTAAAAATGTTGTAATGCGCTTGGTATCTTAAATGAATGAGAATAGTTTGCCTGTTAAGATACAGGTCTGAGCTGTTTTCCAGAAGATCTTGTTAGCTTTTTTAAAAAAAAAAATCAATGTAGTTCTTTCTGTCTTCACATTCAAGGAATTGTTTTGAACAATTTGTTTTGCAAATCTTCTCTGTGATACAACATTTTTGTGAAATTCTCCATTGAAAATTGAGGTGGTAAGTAATTTTCATTGAAGGGACAACATTGGAAGCTGTTTTTCCTCTAGCTTTAAGCATACACAGCTATGCTAATGTTTCTCATGAACAACAGATGCTTTCCAGCTTATGAATGCCTGGCTTGTCCTGTAGATACAAACAACGTGTGAGAGTTGAGCAAGTTGAATCTGCTGTCAGCTGCAAGGTATCTTCTGCCACGCGGGGTCTCAGTTCATGGCTGCATTTCTGACTTTTGAACTGTTTGGGCTATGGACAATTCACAAGAATACTGTTCTGCAGGGGTTGGTGTTGGGACCACTTCTTTTCATGTTATATGTCAATTGTTTGGATGTCAGAATTCACAAATGTGAGAAAATCTGCAGATGCTGGAAATCCAAAGCAACACACACAAAATGCTGAAGGAACTCAGCAGGCCAGGCAGCATCTATGGAAAGGAGTAAACAGTTGATGTTTCGGGCTGAGACCCTTCATCGGGACAGAATTGATGGCTTTGTGGATGATATGAAGATAGATGGAGAGCGAGTAGTGAGTCCCTTCTCTAAGAAAAGATATGCTAGCATTAGAGAGATCCAGAGGAGGATCAGGTGAATGATTTTGGTAATGAATGGATTAATGTGCAAGTGTTTGATGACCCTGGGCCTGTACTCCTTGTTTAGAAGAAGTGGGTGGACATCTCATTGAAACCTATTGAATATTTAAAGACCTAGATAATATATGTGGAGTGCTTGTTTCCTATAGCGGGGGAATCTAGGACCAGAGGTGATTGCCGCAGAATAGAGTGATGTCCATTTAGAACAGAGATGAAGAGGAATTTCTTTAGCCAGAGGTTGGTGAATCTGGAATTCATTACCACAGACAGCTGTGGAGGCCAGGTTATGAGTATACTTAAAAGGGAGGTTGATAGATTCTTGATTAATGAGGGTGTCAAAGGTTGCGGGAAAAGAATAGAGTTGAGAGGGATAATAAATCAGCCATGATGGAATGGTGGAGCAGACTTCATGGGCTGAAAGCCCTAAGTCTGCTCCTATGGTCTGAGGTCTAAGAACAGTGCCCTACTGTAGCCTGGGGAAGGACGGGTACTCAAGTTCATTTTGTTACAATTATACGCAAAGTAAGGACTACCAGTTTTTTAAGACAATATTTGATTGTGTTTACGGGATACTGAAATTGTTCCGTAGAACAATCTAATAATTGCTTTTCCTCTTTAAAATTAGAGCTTGAATTGAGCCGTTGTCTTAAGAGAGATCTCAGGATAATATCTAAGCATGGAGATCTATTTTGATCATGTGAACATTATTTTGATTTGAATTTTTTGAAAAACATTTAAGACTTTGAAAAATAGACAGCATGCATCAGAAGCAGTTAGGTAACAATGGTTACAAGGCGATTATTAAAACATAGAACAGTACAGCACAGGAACTGGCCCTTCAGCCACAATGTTGTGTTGAACTAACTAAATCTAATGACCAAGTAAACTAATCTTTTCTGCCTGCACAATGTCCATATACCACCAATTCCCTCACATTCGTGTGCCTGTCTAAATGTTGCTTAGAAGTCTCCATTGTATCTGCCTCTACCACTACCCCAGTCAGTGCATTCCAGACACCCACCTGAAGTCCTGATGAAGGGTCTCGGCCTGAACCGTGGGCTGTTTATTAATTTCCATCGATGCTGCCTGATTTGCTGAGTTCCTCGAGCATTTTGTGTTTTACCACCGCTCTCTTGCAGCTTTCCTTTATATATACTCAGCTACTCGTCTTGCATCAGTATCGTTCATGGATATCATTTCAATTAGTTTTAATCTGTTTTTTGCTACATTGAAATAATACTTTAAGTGTGAGGGTAGGACATAGCATAATCTAAGTATAACATGCTCTGCATTGATCGTAGACTGACTTGATAAGGTACTGTGCAATTGTCTTAGGCGCATATATAGCTAGCCAGGCTGCCTAAGGCTTTTGCACAGTACTGTATTTGTCAACATGGAGTGAAGAGAGAGTTTGTAAATCTGGTGGGAGCAAAGGATGTTGGAAATAGCGAGGATGGAGTGCTGTGGAATGGGTGTGGGACAGGTGGCAGAGGACTAAGGCAGGAGGTAGTGCACTTGCAGACACACCCAGCCCTGAAACACCAGCCAAGGTCACTTGATTCCAAACAATTAGTTTATTGACTATTACCCAATGACTCTCTGGTGTTTCCTGCTCCCTCCCCTCTCCCTTCTCCCTTCCCCTTTTCCCAACTATGATTCCCCTCTCCCTGCCTCCCTTCCCACGCTCAATCCGCAATAGAGACCTATATAGGAATCACATTTATCATTACTCACGTATGTCTTTGATTTTTTTTCGACAGCAGAACAGTTCAATACATAAATTTATTACTGTGCAAGAGTCCTAGGCACCCTGACTATCTATATGTGCCTAAGGATTTGACGTAATATTGTACATCTATCTTTTTAAATTGTGGCCTAGAATCATTGGTTAATAATATATCAATCTGGGAGAGATGCCAGTTATTGGATTGTCATTTGCCTTTCTGGAAAAAATTCAAAGCAAAACTTGTATGTTACATTCTATTATGGAAATCATTGGTATGGGCTGAGTGGGAATGATTGCTTCTGTGGATACTCTGCTTCTACACATTTAGGAGGTTAGGTTGTGGATGACAAGGAATTCTAACTATTTACAAAAAAAAACAAGAATTGCTACCTTGTCACATAGAGCTCAATATGATGCCAACAACAGCTTCCCATTTTCAAACATCAACCGGCACACTTCTCTGTATCTTGCGACCATTTCCTTCCTGGTGGCCGAGCTTTTGCCGTGGTTATCTGCCAAGCTCTACAGAACTGTTAAGCTCCTTGTTAACTGCAATGTTGGGTTCCCAGTTGAAGTGCTGTAATTTTATAAATTCTAATTCTTTTTTAAATCATATCATAGAAATATTTAGTTAAGTATTTTTTCGTATAGCTATAGCAGATACATTCAGTGGTCACTTTATTGGGTGTCTCTTGCACCACTGAGTGCATGTTCATAGGCTTTTGTAGATGATCCACTTGAAAATTCAACGTGTTATGCATTGAGAGGCTGTTCCACACACCACTGTTGTAATGTGTAGTTATTTGAGTACTTTCACCTTCCTGTCAGCTTGAACCAGCCTTGCTATTCTTCTCTGACCTCTCTCATTAACAAGGTTTTTTCGCCCATAGAACTACCCCTCAACTGGATATTTTTTTTTTGTTTTTCACACCATTTTCTGTAAACTCTAGAGACTGTTGTGCGTGAAAATCCCAGGAGATCAGCAGTTTCTGAGATACTCAAACCAGCCTGTCTGGCAGCGATCATCATTCCGTGGTCAAAGTCACTTGGATTACATTTCTTCCCCCATTCTGATGTTTGGTCTGAACAACATCTGAACCTCTTGACCATGTCTGCATGCTTTTCTACAGTGAGTTGCTGATTAGATATTTGCATTAAGGAGCAGGTGTATGTCATAAAGTGGCCACTGATTGTTTGACTGTAGGCCTTGTTGAAGTTGCTTTAACGCTGATGTTTAACATAATTCTGATCATTGGTTATGTGAATAATAAACCTTCACAAGTTTACTCTTGTGCTAGTTCATCCATGTTTGCTTCTGATCTTGGGGTGGAGACCTGAAATTTAGAAAACTAGTGATGCATTTGATTTTTAAGCACCATTTTGCTTGTATGGGGGGGGGGTGATATGGCGAAGGCATGTCAGGATAACTTCTGTTATTCTAAAATATGACACTGATTCATGCTACCAAACAACTCCACATTGAGCTTGGCGCCAATATTTGCTGAAAGATTGCTCCTTTTATTCCCTAAGGAAGATGGAATTCTCAATGAAGTTTGACCATTTGAATTGACAAATGTAGACGGCTGAAATACTTTGTATGACTAAACTAAATGAACATCTGAGTGAAAATATGAATTTAGAATTTAATGACCAATTTCTTCTCTGTGAACACCTTAACTAACATTCCCTTGCCCTCAAGCAGGTTGTTCTGTTTCTGGTGACACTTTCTATTCCAACAAATATGCTGTTCAGTTTAATTCTGGATAAGATATATCTGATCTATTTTCTGCTTATTCTAATGTTTATTTACTACTCTTTTGTCTCCATCTTTGATTGTTGAAACATAGGAATCCATCTGCTGCTTTCTACCGAGCTTTTCCTGTAAACAAGTCTCGGGATGCAAAGACCCTCTACGATAGGTATGACTGTACATGGAAATGCATACAAGCAGTAGTATGCATGTATTTGCTTCGCACTGTTCTGGTTTCTCGTCAACCATTTAGAAAGAATAAGTGCAATTTATGCCACACATGGAGTCATTTCAATTATCTTGGGTGTATTGGTATATACCCTCAAGAACCCTCAAAATACCAGTAGAAGTTCCACACAACCTTGAGTAATCATTTCAGGTAAGGTAATTTCACACTGGGGTGCAATGCTCAAGAAAAAAGAGTTTATATAGAGCATTACAATGTGTTTGGATGGGAGGAGAGGAAAAACTTTGTTTCAGCCCTCTTTAGTACCATACCCTTTAACAGATACAATGCCATCGTAAGGCTGCATATGAAACGACCATTTAAGCAATAATGAAAGGCAGGATTACTGGAAGGTCAGGAAGCACAGCTTGCAATTTAAAGACCTGCTAGGATGATTTTATTTGTGGAAGAAAAATGAGCAGAGATCAGACCGTTTTATGGTTACTGCATTAATAAACTGGCAGCCTGTTAAAGTAGCCAAGTGCTATAAGCAGAAACCTGATGCTGTTAGGAAAATATACACCTCAGACAGCAGACACCAACTCCCCAAGCTAGAGAGACACATCTGCTCATTAGATACGATACTGAATATTCTTGCTCAAAACCTACATGTCAGAATGCCTGGAATTATCTTCTGGTGTGGCTGTTGATCTGTCAGGTAACTTCTGTGAGGGCTAGCTTCTACTCTGTTAGGAAAGCCAGCATTTGGCCTTTTTAAAACAAAAACTGTCTCCAACCTCAATTATAATTGTCTTCTACGTTATTTTAAAAGTTTGGCGAGAAACATTCTTAATGAGTGTTACTTTCACATGAGCTAATCTGATGTTTGAGTTACCCGTTGAAAAGCTGCACTGCTAATTCTTACATCTGAGCTTCTCTCTCTTGCCATCATCATTACAGCTTCTAAGGTGCACTGTGATAAATAACTTTATGTTTATGTGGATGTTGCTTTTCCTTGCTGCCTGGTAATGCTTGTCTAAGGCACAGAGCGCACAACTTGAAATGCCACTAAAAATCTGTTGCAACACTGCAGTGTTATCTGTTACTTTTTAAAGTTATCACCATCTTTTTTTTTCCCCCCCACAATATCATTTTCTGGAAAATGTTAAAGCTATAATATTTCATTCCACTTGTTTGTATTTGCTGTTGGTTTTTGAGTATAACTAAATGACTAGATCCATTTTATTTTAGGTCTTCACCTTGCAGTTAGAATGAATGAAACTGCATTGATTTAGTATTTTTCAAGATCTATTCTAAGAGTGTGGAATTCAACGTTTGCCTCTTTCTGTAGACGTCAACAGAAATGAACATGCCAGAAGAGGTTACTACAGTTAAAATATTGTGAATATTCACATTCTAGAATAAAAGAAAATGTTGGGAAATACCAGGGCAAGCAGATTCATGGATCATGAATGTTAGCTGCTCCCTGCATAGATGCTGCCTCTCAAGAAGGCGAGTAATTACCACTTAAGGCAAGCAAAAGTATATTAGATACCCAGCTCCGAGCCTGGTATCCTCAGTAATGCAACATTTTCTCTTGTGGTTTTGCTGCTGTTGTCTAGGATCAAGGAAGAAGATAAATAGAAGCAATTTGATCCCTGGTGCCTGTTCTACCATTTAGTGCCTGAGCACCACCTTACTCTATGAACCCATGAGCTTTGGTTCTATTTAATGCAAATCTATTAGTATATACTTGGGATAGAGAAATCAAAGGATTTGCTGCCTCTTAATGTGGATTTAATTCTGTCCTGAGTGTCTGACCTCTTGGACAGTCTAGAACCTGGTTCCCCAGCAAGAGAAACCATCCGGCCTTATCAGCCATCTCAAAAGTATTGTTAAGCCAATTAATGCTATTCTGAAATTGCTGGCCATGTCTGAGTTTTACAAATGTTATCACAAGCATCACGTGCTGTAAGGTGAAGACAATTTTGATGGAGAGTTATACAGTCCTTCTGCAAAAGATTGATTTTCATTTATTTTGAGGCAAAGTAACAGTTTATATCAGCACCATCAATAATGGAGGGAAAATGTTTACATTGCTGAAGTATGATATTTATTATATTTTTTTAAAGACCCAATTAATTTCAGTGAAATATTTGATCTTGGGTAGGAGGCAGTAAAAAAAATTAAACGGATGTATATTTAATGTGTGTATATTTATATCTGATGGCAGAGGGGAAGCTGTTGCTAAAACTTTTGAGTTTGTGTCTGTACCACCACCTTGATGGTATCAATGAGAAGATCTCCATGTGATGTTTGCTAATGAAGTGCTTTCAAGTGTGAGCATGGTTTTAATGGAGGAAACACTGCAACCAATTTGAATATTGCAAGCTACCACAAATATCAATCTGTTAATGACAGATGACTTGTTTTGAGTAATTAATACTAGATTAAACAGCAAGTTAATTCTCCCCACCTTTGGAATATTACTGTATGATCTTGCCTGCCCCTCTGATAGACAAGACGTGGCCTTGGTAATGGCTCAAAGGGAAGATAGCATTTCTGACAGTGCTCTCTTGCCGCCACACTGGAATATTAGCCTAGATTATTTCTCCATGTATCTGGAGTGAAACTAGAACCAATCACAAATTGTACCAAGTCAAAATGCAATAGGATATATAGGATATTGTGCTTGGGGGAACGGTAGTGTAGTGGTTAGCATAAGACTATTGCAGTGCCAGTGACCTGGGTTCATTTCCTGCACTTGTCTGTAAGGAGTTTATACATTCTCTCCTTTACTGCGTGTATTTCCTCCAAGTGCTCTGGTTTCCTCCCCCATTCCAATGACATACAGGTTAATAGGTTAATTGTTCATATGGATGCAATTGGTTGATGGGGGCTCATTGGGCCAGAAGGGCCTGTTACTGAACTGTATCTCTAAATTAAGTTAAATAGTTGGTCAATGTTAGAATGCCTTTTTCCATGCTTTTAATTTTGCAAATTGTTCAAATTGAACCATGTACGGATATTAGGCAATTCCCAAACATTTGATCAACCTGTTATATTGATTAAGAAATTGGGATGTGTAGGGGAGCTTTGAGCTTGATATCATTACAGCTGAGGCAATAGGCACCAGCAATGGAGGGATAAAATATTATGGTCAAGATGCTGTAGCTAGAGGAGATCAGCAATTGGGAGGGGTGAGGTTGTGAAGTAGTTTAAGATTTACAAGTTTATACTTCTGTGATGGTTTTCATAATTATTTATACTGGGGGGCATGCATTTGGAAGTTGACCTTTCTGGTTCATTAAATATTTTGTTTATCAATTGATAACTATACGAATTGAGTTGTAACATCGATGTTACTACATAATATTGTCAATGGTTACCCTAACTTTACATAATAGGACATGAAATTAACAGTGGAATAAATGTAATTCTTTGAACTGCATTTTGGAAAGCTTAAAGGGACAAATTTTGCATTGTGGTTCAATCACTAAACCTGAATTCTAAGTACATTTAGACCATAAGACAAGAGCAGAACTGGGTGATTCGGCCCATCGAGGCTGTTCCTCCATTCCTTGGCTGATTTATTATCCCCCTCAAACCAATTTCCCTGCCTCCTCCCTGTAACCTTTGACACCCTACTAATCAAGAACCTATCAACATCTGCTTTAAATATACCCAATGACTGGCCCCCACAGCCATCTGTAGAGCAATGAATTCCACAGGTTCAGCACCTTCTGGCTAAAGAAATTATCCCTGATTTCTGTTCTAAAGCTGTAGTGTACAGTCTAGACTTCCTCACTATGGGAAACATCTTCACCACGTCCAGTCTATCTAGGCCTTTCAATATTCAATGAGAATTATTTTACTTTATCCCGTTTTATTCCCTGGCAAGAGGAGAAAGGGTCTTTGCCTGAAACATCAACTGTTTATTCATTTCTACAGATGCTTTCTGACCCGAGTTCCTTCACCATTTTGTGTGTATTGCTTGCGATTTTCAGTATCTGCAGAATCTCTTGTGTTTATAAAATGCAAATTGTTGGTACCTGGTTCCCAGGTAACTGGTTTTGAATAAAAGATTTATATATCTAAGGATTTAAATAGATTGTAACTTGAATATTTCCTTTGTGTGCCTTGAGTTATGTGGGAATCAGTGTCAGCTTTATTATCCTTGATGTGTGAAATTTGTTGTTTTGCAGCAGCAGTTTAGTACGATACATAAAAGAAACTATAAGTTACGAGAAGAAAATCAGTGGATTCCACTTAATTGGTACACAGCTGGGCCAGTATGCTTCAGCCCAATTAAGTGGCTGCCCCAATTAGGCAATGTTTCAGGGAAATAATTAAAGTATTAAAAAGACAAACTACCATTTAACTGAGTAACAAATTATGTATTTAAATGAAATACAGAACAAATTAGAACACTACAAATAATACTGCGGTACTATAAAACTGTATTAGTTCATAAGTTACTGATGGAGGAATTCATCCAGTGTATGCAGCCACATACTTTTGATGACTGTAAATGAACAAAATCAGCATGGACACCTAGTGCAGATAATGAACTCTCTTCCTACAGTGTTTTTGATTCTGCCCTCCAAATCTTCACTTTCATTGTAACATGTAAGATGATTGTCGATAACTTCTAGTTCTTCGTAGTTCCTAATTTGTTGAAGTAGTGAAATTGTTCCATTTTACTCCTGGATGTTTCTGGCATCTCCAAGCCTGAATGCTTGAAATTGCAGTGAGCAAAATAGTTCTGAATTGACTTGCTGCTTATTTCTCACCAACTATCAATGGCAAAAATCACTGGGTTTTGAACACAAACTCATGCAACAGACGCCATTTTGAGATTTTTTTCGCTCGAAGCATGTTGTAATGTCTAATGGCCACATTAGTACACTAGTTAGAAACTGTTCGGCGACAGTCTGCTATGCTATTTAAGCAGCACAGTGCCCCAAATAAAGGAAGGGAATCTCAGCTATTTTCTTGATCAGAGATTTTGTTCTTTGAGTTGTCTCAAATATGAGGCTCCCCTGAATTAACTGGAATCCGCTGTATACAAGTATTAACTAGTGCAAAAAGAGAGCAAAATAATGCGATGGTGTTCATAGATTCATGGATCATTCAGAAATCTGATAGCAAAGGGGGAAGAAACTGTTCCTACAATGTGCGTGTCCTCAGGTTCCTGCACCTCCTCTCTGGTAGTAATCAAAAAACGTCATGTCCTGGGTGGTGGGGTCCTTAACGATGGAGGCTGCCCTTTTGAGGTATTGTCTTTTGAAGATGTCCTCAATAGTTAGAAGGTTGGTGCTTATGATGGAACTAGCAGAGTTTACAACCCTCTGCAGACTTTTCCAATCATTTGCATTGGCACCTCCATACAATAGTGATACAATCAGAATGCTCTGACAGACCAAATCTCAAACTCTTAATGAAATATATAGCCATTGGTGTGCCATCTTCATAATTGTGTCATAAAGTTCTGCCCAGGATAGATACTCAGAGATGTTGACACCCATGAACTTGCAGCTGTTCACCCTTTCCACTACTGATCCCTCTATGAGGACTGGGGTATGTTACCTCAACTTCCTCTTCCTGAAGTCCACAATCAGTTTCTTGGTTTTGCTGGCATTGTGCATGAAGTTATTGTTGTGACACCTTCAACCAGCTGATCTGTCTCACTCCTGTACAATTTCTCATCTCTATCTGAAATTCTGCTCACAGCAGTTGTGTTATCAGCAATTTATAGATGGCATTTGTGTTTGCCTAGTCACTTAATCATGGTGTAGGGAGTTGAGCCGTGGGCTACACACACTTCTTTGAGGTGCACTGGTGTTGATGGTCAGCGAGGAGATGTTATTTCTGATACACACTGACTGTGGTCTCCTGATGAGAAAGTCATGGATCCAGTTGGAAAGGGAGGAATTGAGGTCCAGGTCTTGAAGCTTGTTGATTAGTACTGAGAGGGTAATGGTGTTAAATGCTCGGTTCTAATCAATAAACAGTTTGATGTAGGTATTGCTGTTGTCAGGTGGTCCATGACCAAGTTGAGAGCCAGTGAGATTGCATCTGTGGTAGATCAGATTGTGGCAGTAGGCAAATTTATTACAACTCTTACTGTTACTTCACCTAAGTAATTTGTTTCTTTAGTCACAATAGTTTCTTACTGCCTTTGTTGGTGCTCTTTCAAGTCTGCTTTTAAATTGGTAATTATAAGCTTTTAGGAATTATCATTGCTTGTATTGCATTTCAGAATACTGCTTTATATTTCATCAGGATGTAGTCATTTGGGAGAATCTCCTTTTCAGGTGGAGGTGTAGTTTGCAGGGTGGGTGGGTAAATGCACTGAAACAGACAATGGTGATTAATTGTACAGTAGAGCATTTTTACTTTTTGAATACCCTTAAATTTGCAGTTTAAAATGACAATGTATGAATAATACTGTAGGTGTGCACATTTGCAAACCTCTAAATATAAATATAATGTTTTGTAGTTTGGGTTTTGCCAACTGTTCCTCGTGGAACTGTGGCACTTAACTTTTCAAATATCATTAAACATATAAATTTAAATGAGCTTTGTAACAGCAGTGGGGGAAAAGGTAACTTTTATTTTGTTTTTCTATTTATTGGCCTTTAAATCTTTATAGCAAGGGCATTTGGAAGCTTTGAAAAATATTAGCTTAATCAATCTGCAAAGCCGGGGCATGACTTGGCCATCCAGCACACTTCTAAGTTATGTAGAATGTATGCATTGAAAATGATCTAACAAGTCCATGCTGGTGTTAGTATTCTGCTTGTCTTCCTCATCTAAGCCCTCTGTTCTCTTTTATTTCATGCACATCTAGCCTATCCTCAAGCATAATAATACTATTTGCTTTCTGTCAGTGACGAGTTCCATTTCTCAGCACGCTGAAGTTTCTTTATGAACTGCCTTTGGATTACTTGGTTACTATCTTGTATTGTTCACCTCTAGTTTAACACTTATCCACAAGTGGACACATTTGTTTGTAATTTTATAGACTTATTAGGTTCCCCTTCAACTACTTCTGTTCAAGAGAAAGTATCTATTAGAGCAGAAATGAAGTTGGAGTAGCAGGTTATCCTTTGATTCTCCTGTCATTCATGGGTAATATTGTCTACATTGGCACTTTCCTGTCCTCTCTCCCCATGCCCTTTGACTCTCTCTCTTGTAGTTTGACTCTCTTGATGTATAAGTCACTCAATTTCTGGCATCTTCATGGAAGTCCCCGGTATCCTCTTGTCTCTTGCTCCTTTAAGTAATGTGGCAACCAGAAATGTACGCAGTACCCTTCCTTTGTGGTTCACCAAAGGTTTTAACTTTTCAATTGTATCCCTTTAGAAATAAGCCTTAGAATGGCTTATTTCTGTGTTTATTATTCTAATGTCTTGCTAACCTGTGGTGCACTGTTTAGTCTTTGTATATATATTCCAAGAATCCTTTGCTTCTCCCAGGTTCTCATCTTCCAGGTAATGTGCAAATCCCCTTCTCCCTACCAAAAATGTGCTGCCCCGAGTTTCAAAACCGAGGCTTACTTAGACCTGTAGGTTGCTCTTGTGGCTTAAGAAAATTCATGCGTTACAGAAAACTCAGACACCTCTATGACAACAGGGTCACGCAGTACGTGTGGCAGGATATTTGAACCATAACAGATTACAAGTCCACCCTGCACGTCAGCCCACAGTGACACATCCCTTTCTGATAGGCTGAATGCCTTCTATGCATAATGTAATACATTGAATGGTGTGACATCCTCTTTTGTCCCTAAGGAACAGGGGCGACAGGGACAGGCCCTCTCTGGCTGCAGCCAAGGTGAGGAGGTAAACCCAAGTAAAGCTATAGGGCCAGACAACATACTACCTGGTTGTGTGCTGTACGAATTAACTAACATGGGTCTTAACTGACACCTTTAACATCCCTTTGAAACAGTCCATTATTCCTGCAGGCTTCAAGGCAGCCACCTTCATTCCGGTACCTAAGAGAGCAACAGTAATTGGCTTAAGCGATTACTGCCTAGTAGCAATGACTTCAACAATCATGAAGTGCTTTGGACGGCTGGTAATGGATCATATAAAATGGCATCTTCCAGCTACATAGAATTCTTTCCAGTTTTTCTACAGCACAAACTGGTGCGCTGATGATGCCATAACTTTAGCCCTCCACTCTGTCCTGTCCCACCTAGAAAATGATATCTCATACACCAGGATGCCATTCATCAACCAGTTTTTAACATGATCATCCCTCAGAAGCTGGTGGGTAATCTTCCTCGTTGGGACTCCTCTGCAACTGGATCTTGGACTTCTTAATGGAAAGACTCCATTTAGGTGGGACATTAAGCAGAAGCCAGCCACTCAGACTTGGGTGAGCGAGTGAGTCTGCTGAACACTCCCAACTTCGCTTGGTTCAAGCCACCCCAAATTGTGGGGTGGGGAGAGAGGGGCACATAGAAATACTGTGTTCCCACCTGGCTTTAAATATATCCAATGACTTGGTGTCCAGCTGTCTGTGTCAATGAATTACACAGGTTCACTATTCTCTGGCTAAAATAAATTCCTCATCTCTGTATTAAAGGGACATCCTTGTATTCTGTATTGCATAGAGCAGGGGTCCCCAACCTTTTTTGCACCGTGGACCAGTTTAATATTGATAATATTCTTGCGGACCGGCCGACCTGGCCGGCGGGGGGGAGGTGTTCAAGTAGGGTTAAACTCACCTCAACATGCCTTTTACAGTTAGGGTTGCCAACTTTCTCACTCCCAAATAAGGGACAAAAGTAGCAGTCAAATCCCGGGACACTTTACCCCCGGGAAAAGACTGCCATGACCGTGAAGCCTTACATGGGCACCTGTGTGTGCATGCGCGTATGTGCAGATTTTTCCCCACAAATTGGTTTTGCCTTCATCTTCCCGACTACACTGTACATACATTATTTCTACTTTATATAGGCTGTGTATTTATCATATCATTCCTGCTTTTACTATATGTTAGTGTTATTTTCTTCAGTTTTGTGTTATTTGGTATGATTTATTAGGTTATTTTTTTGGGTCTGGGAACGCTCAAAAATTTTTCCCATATAAATTAATGGTAGTTGCTTCTTCACTTTACGCCATTTCGGCACGAAAGTTTCATAGGAACGCTCTATCTTAGCAGGGGAAATACGGGACAAGGGCAGTCCTGTATGGGACAAACCAGTTTAGCCCAATATACGGCAAATACGGGACAGTTGGCAACCCTATGTTCAAGTTCAACAGTGCATGACAGGGAATGATGAAAGGTGCAGCTGACTTGTATCGTTTCCTCGCGGCCCGGTACCGCTCCGTGGCCCGATGGTTGGGGACCGCTGGCATAGAGTTTCTGTTACTGAAAACTTTGCGGCTTATGGATGCATCAAGTTCTACAATAAAGTTTTGTCGTAACTTTCTGCTCTGTTGCATAACTAAATATCTGTCATTTGTTAATACTTGGGCAAACCACTATAAGATGTGGCATGAGAATATTTAACAGTGTTGCAAGATTTTAAAATTCTTCCGGCTGCCTCATTACTCCCAACCACAACGACGCTTAAGACTATTTGTAAATATAAAAATGACAATTAAACTGTACTCTTAATGGAAGTGATAACCTTCCTGTGTTTGTCTTCTAGGTTTATAAAGAATGGAGTGGCAAGGTACTGAATAAAACACAATCTAAGCTAATTTGCATAACTCTATGACCTACATGACATTTACAAAGTCATTATCACCTTCCTCTTTTCTCCTCACCTAGTTTTGTTTGGAGTAAGTGGAAATTAGTTCTCAAGATGCGCAATTCCCTTACTGTTGTGGAGTATTTTTAAGGTGCATAGGTAAGCACTTGATACTGGGATGAAATCTTACATTTCTTCAGTCATATCAACTTTTTATTGAATGGCAGAGTGGACTGGGGAAGTCATTCAACTCTGGCAACTTTTCTGCCTCTTGTAAATGCAGAGCAGTGCTTCTGGAAAACTCCATTTTTGTTACATTGTCCATTTCTTATGACCAACTGAAGTGGGAGTGGATAAGAGGAGTTTCCTTGAGAATTCTACCAGTCTAAAGTTGTTATGGAACTTGTCTGATTGCACTGCATTGGGAGGTACTGTGCTACTGTGGGATGCAATTATTAGACTGAAACCAGCGCACAGGTTTTTTGTGTTTTATTTAGTCTTGTGCCCTCTTATTTTGAAATGGACATTCCTACATGAATGCTGTTTTATTTGGAGTGCCACGGTAGAGTAGCAGTTAGCGTGATGCTATTATAGCCGGGGGCATTTTGCCATTCAATTCAGGTGCTGTTCTGTGAGGAGTCTCTGTACGTTCTGTGAAATGCTTGGGTTTTTCCCAGGTGCTCCAGTTTCTTCCCACAGTCCAAAGACCGACTGGGTAGATTAATTGGACATTGTAAATTGACCCATGGTTAGGTTAGGGTTAATTGGCATTGTGGGGTTGCTGGGGCAGCATGACTTGAAGGGCCTAGTCCATGCTGTATCACCAAATAAATATATTTAATTCTAAAATTATGAATGCATTATGGTGAGGTAAACTCAGTACCTCTGTTTATCATTGTCTTCAAATTGAGAGAAAAGGTTCTTGGCTGATTCAGTGGTCTTTGAAGACTGAATTTTCCTAGAGCTGTTTCAGCCATCAAACTTATTGGTTTCTGTTCCTAGCTAAGAGAGATTATTCCTAGTGCAAAGAAACACTGCAATTCTTTTTGCCTGACTGAAGTTCAGGGCGTGCTTAGCAAGAATTCAAACAACACTTCGAGAGTCACTTTATTAGGAAAGTAATGTTTCAGTTGGTGTAATGGTTCAGTAAAATTGATGTTGCGCTATCAGCAACATTCGGGATACGGAAATTTAGCTTGTCCCAGATAACCTTCACCACTGTTTATAGATGACACCACAAGAAAGCATCCTATCCAGATACATCACAACTGCTGTGCAAAAGACTGCAAGAAACTGCAGAGAGTTGTAAGCAAAGCCATTTTACCACAAACCAGCCTCCCCTCCATTGAGTCACAAGAATGAAGTAACAGAACTCCTGATGCAGAATTTCAACCCGATCCATCAACAGTTCACCCTCCCTGATAGATGCTGCTCAACCCACACTGAGTTCCTCTATTTACTCTCTCTGCACTTTGTGCTATCTTGAAAAGCAGCGAAACATAATCAAGAGCCCCTCCCACCCAGTCTTTCTCTCTTAATCCCCACCCATTCAGGCAGAAGAAGAAAAGTTTGATAACAAATACCATCAGATTCAAGGGCAGTTTCTACCCTGTTGTATATTTCCTTTGGTAGTACTTCTGCGCTTATGTATGGATCATACATCTGGATGACATGCTGAATCTGAATTCACTGTATCCCAGAACATGTGAAAATAGTAAGACAATTAGTATTATGACAGGTGTCTGAAACCTAATTCAAAGTTGGTATTTAGGGGTGGAGATGGCCTCTCTACTAAAGGAGTTGTAAGGCACTCCTTCCCTCCGCTAGCCTACAGGTCACTCTTGGGCAAGGTATAGCACCTGCTTAGCCCCCTCCAGTCAGGGTTACGTAAAGCCATGGGAGCAGGTGGAGCATATCACAAGTCCTGGTTATGCGACTGACGCCAGGCAGGCAATCTCTAAAGACTATTGATAATGGCTAGGGTCGGCAACTTGTTAAAGACACTGCCATGAAGAAAGCAATGGCAAGCTGTTCTGTAGAAAAAATTGCCAAGAACAGTCATGGTCATGGAAAATCCACGAATGCTCACATCATGGCACATAATGAACAAATGATTATGGAAGGCTCTAAGGTAAATCTTGTATAAGGAATTCTGGCGTTTGATGCTCAAACTGTTAAGTGCACTAGATTCCATGCTGCTGTAAATAATGTGCAACATACACAGGCGGTCAGAGTTGGCGAGAGGCAGAAAATTTTGTAAGTGCATTGGAGTACAGATATATACTAAGTGGCCATTTTATTAGGTATACCTGCACACCTTGCTAATTCAAATATCCAATCAACCAATTGTGGCAGCAACTCAATGCATAAAAGCATGCAGGCATGGTCAAGAGGTTCTTTTGTTGTTCGGACCAAGTATCAGAATGGGAAAGAAATTTGAAACAAGTGACCTTGACTGTGGGATGATTGTTGGTGCCAAACAGGATGATTTGAGTATCTCAGCAACTATTGATCTCTTGGGATTTACATACACAGCAGTTTCTATAGAAACACACACAAAATGCTCAAGGAACTCAGCAGACCAGACTGCATCTATAGAAAAGAGTACAGTTGACCCTGGATCTCAGCCCAAAATGTCGACAGTACTTTTTTCCATAGATGCTGTCTGGCCTGCTGAGTTCCTTGAGCATTTTGTGTGTGTGTGTGTGTGTGTGTGTTGCTTGGATTTTCAGCATCTGCAGATTTTCCCTTGCTTGAGTTTCTGTAGAGTTTACAGAGAATGGTGCAGAAAACAAAAAAAAAATCCATTGAGTGGCAGTCCTGTGGGTGAAAAAGCCTTGTTCATGAAAGAGGTCAGAGGAGAATGGCCAGAGTGGTTCAAGCTGACAGGAACGTGGCAGTAACTCAAATAATCACATGTTACAACAGTGATATGCAGAAGAGCATCACTGAATTGAGAAAACATCGTACTTTGAAGTGGATGGGCTACAGCAGCACAAGACCAAAGTTCAATGTAAATTTCTTATCCAAGTTACATATCTCACTATATGAGATTTGTTTTCATGCGGGCATACTCAATAAATCCAAGAAACACAATAGAATCAATGATAAACCACACCCAACAGGACGGACAAACAACTAGTGAGCAAATAGCAACAAACGCTGCAAATTCACACCGGGTGTCACTCCTGTGACCACTTGAAGTACACTCCTGTACTACACTGAGCGTAATGTCATAGTCAGCTCTACAGCATTGAAACAGGCCATTCAGCTTAACATGTGCACTGACCTGCAGACAGTCCCGTCTTTCAGCACTTGATCCATAGCTTTCAGTGCCTAGGTGATTCAGGTGCTTTGTTCAGACAGCTCTTGAATGCTGTTAGCACCTCTGGTTCCACCACTCTCTGGCAGTGCACTTTGGGTACTTGCCTTTCTCTTGGGGTGAGGGGTCAGGTGGCGAGGTGGCACAAGTCCTCAGATTTCTAAATCTCTTCTATCCCTTGCACTAAGCCTGTGTCCTCTCTAGCTTATTCACCTTTAAGGGGTAAAATTCCTGTCTGTTTATAAGACCGAGCAAAAGTTTATTACATACAAGATTACCTTGGGTGCTGCCAAAAAGACTAATAGTTAAACTTTGGGTACTGGTTTTATTTTCACTTACACTTTCCATCCTGAATTGAAGGCTTCATTGGTTGTTTAGAAGCTGAGTTATGAAGCAAGTTTGCCTTGTGGAAGAAGGAGGCTGTGACCTGTTTAGTCTGGTGTCTCAAGCTGCAATTCACACTGACAAATCTTGTTTCTAACACGAAGGCATTGTACCACTTGATTGAAGCTTGAATATTGTAAACTATGTGGGTTTGAGCAGTGATTCGGTTACGTAGTCATTCGTACTTCCCTGTATGTGGTCTGCACTATTAGCATCCATTAGTACAAATCCTGCATGAATTCAAGTGTCAAGTGAAGTTCATTGTCATTTAACTACACACATGTATATAATGTATATAGAAACGAGACAGCGTTTCTTCAAACCAGGGTGTAAAGTATATAACATACAACACAATAACTTATGAAGATGAGGATAAAATCTACAGACGAATCACATGTAAATAACAAACTTAAATGCATTAATTAATATTAAATATTGTAAGGTAAGGAATGGGTTAACCAGTAACACTTCAAATACGATGCAACTGGGAGTTAAGAAGCCTAAGCATAATGACCTGGGGGAATAAACTTTCTCATCCTGACCGTTCTTGTTTTTATGCATTGCAGTCTCCTGCCTGATGGTAGAAAGTCAAAGAGGATGCTGGATCGGTTGGTGGGATCCTTGGTAATACCAAGGGTGTATGCAGCACTCCTGATAAACGTCTCGGATGGATAGTAGGGAGACCCTTGTGATCCTCTCAGCTGTTCTCACAGGGACTTTAGGTCCGATGCTCGACTGCTCCCATACCAGATGGAGATGGAGAATTTGACTTTATTCTCAAAATATTTTTTGCCACTTATCTATATAGTCAGGGTAATTCACAGTGCCCAGTTAAGCTACCAATCTATGTATTTGAGATATGTTAGAAAACCAAAGCACTTGGGGAAAACTCGGTAGTCTAGACACAGAGGTTCCCAACATGGGGTCTGCGGATCCCTTGGCTAATGCTGAAGGCTAATTTATACTTCTGCATCAACTTGACGCCATAGGTACAGCGTAGCCGCGAACCCTACGCATTGTCTACGTGGATCCCTACGCCATAGCCTGATGCGCACCTCTCCCAAATTGTAACTAAGAGTCGCGGCAACGCAGAGTGCAACAGCTGTGATTGGTCCGCTTGGTAGCATGGCTTTTCCTCCTACGCTGCAGTAGCTTCCCATTGGGCGACTGAAGGGCAGGGAAGGAACTCTGGCTGCAATGCTTTCCATAAAGCTTTACAGACCTCCAAAAATATGCAGGACACATTTCGCTTTTACGAGAAAAGACGCTTGCTTCTTGTTTACCCCGAGAAAGACTACCATGACCATGAAGCCTTGCACAGGCAGGCAGGTGTGTGCGCATGCATGACGTGCACGAATTTCAGAGCGACACAGACACACCAACGCACAAGTATAAATGCTCACAGCGCGAGTAGGTTACGGCGTCGAGTTGACGCAGAAGTATAAATCAGCCTTAAGGGCCCATGACATAGAAAAGGTTGGGAACCACGAAAGAATGAGTGTGCATATGTTCCATATGGATAGCCCTGGAGTTCAGGATTGAACCTGGGCCAAAAAAGCTTTGATGCTGTAGCTCAACTGGTACACCATTGTAATACCCGTGGAAGCAGCTGGTCCACAATTATTACCTAATTCAGTTATAAAATTCCTCTTGTACAAGTTGCCAGGTCAACTTCATCCAACATATGCATTTACATGTTTTAGGAATTTGCTGTGGTGTTGGTGTGACATGTAATAAAAAAAATCAACATTCAACAATTATAAAGAATTAAATAAAAAATAAAGATAAAAGTTAGTACAAATGTTGAATAAAATGTGCATAAATACTAGTGTGTATGGACAATGTGAAAAGCATTATAAAATGGTTTAAAGTGACTGAGGTAATTGTCAAATGCATGACATATTTGTCCTTTACTGTACTTCAGAATAGTGGTTTTAGAATAATTAAGATCCTTAACGTTTTTATAGCTGGGGTGGAGAGAGGGGTGATGGCAATAAGCTCCCACTCTCTCTTAAACACTACCAATGACATGCGTCTCAAATAGCCTCTAACTACTAAGCCTGGCAGATTTGTTTCTACTGACAGAAAATGGGGCAAAGATGGGTTACTGACACCTTAAAACCAGTCGCTTTGGGCAGATGGGGCTCATCAACTGTGGTTGGCAGCTCATCTAGGAAAAGGAAAACTCTTAAATCTCTGCTGCCTTGTGGCTACTCGAGGAAGGCTTCGGGAGTAAAGCCTGGGTGAAAAATCCAGAGTCCCTAAGTCCTATGTTGAGTTCAATTCTGACTGGGGAACTGCTATGACTTCGCTGATGCCAATCCGTATTCGTCTCCGCTGTTTCTTTAGATTCATCAGCAGCTTGGAGAGTCTGCTGCATGGGTAACAGCTTCCTCTCCAGGTTGTGCTGTCTTGGCTTGCATATCACACAGACAGCTAGGGTGCAATATCTGTGGTTGACCCTGACCTGCTGTGTACATACATCCACTGATGCTTCTGGACACATCTTCAGTGATGTTCCTGGAATCATTGGGTGTTTCGGGTCTTTCAACATCATACAACCTCCTCCAGGTGACCCAGCCGGGACTGAGGAAGCCTTGGGTAGTAGTACTATGGACATAGTTAACGATGAAGTATACAAAATGAATTGTCAGATGGAAGGGAGATTTTATTTTATTAGTTGATAGTTACTGACAAACACTGCTGCTCCAAGATTACAACATAGTAAGCTTTTGATATTCTAGTTAATATAGTGAGATGCCTTATTTATATTGATAATTTTAAATATATATTTTATTGCATTTCTTTTCCTGTAAATCAGGGGTCCCCCAACCTTTTTTGCACCACGGACTGGTTTAATATTGACAATATTCTTGCGGGGCGGGGGGGCGGGGGGGTTGTGAGGGGTGTTCAAGTAGGGTTAAGCTCACCTCAACATGTCTTTTACAGTTAGGGTTGCCAACTTTCTCACTCCCAAATAAGGGACAAAAGTAGCAGTCAAATCCCGCGACACTTTACCCCAGGAAAGACTACCATGACCATGAAGCCTTGCACAGGCACCTGTTGCGCATGCGCGTATGTGCAGATTTCTCCCCCCACAAATCGATGTTGTCTTCATCTTCCCAACTATACATACATTATTTCTACTTTATATAGGCTGTGTATTTATCATATCATTCCTGCTTTTACTATGTGTTAGTGTTACTTATTTTCGGTTTTATGTGTTATTTGGTAGGTTATTTTTTGGGTCTGGGAATGCTCAAAAATTTTTCCCATATAAATTACTGGTAATTGCTTCTTCACTTCATGCCATTTTGGCACGAAAGTTTTCATAGGAACGCTCTACCTTAGTGGGGGAAATACAGGACAAACCAATTTAGCGCAATATACGGGATGTCCCAGCAAATACGGGACAGTTGGCAACCCTATGTTCAAGTTCAACAGTGCGTGACAGGGGATGAGGATAGGTGCAGTTGACTCGTATCGTTTCCTCGTGGCCTGGTAGCATATGCTTTGCAGCCCGGTGGTTGGGGACCGCTGCTGTAAATCCTTGCAAGAACATAAATCTCAAGGTAATATATAGTAGCATACTGTATACATTGATAATAAACTTTGACATTGATCTTAAACAATGTTCAAGTTCTTCAATGAATTTTGCTGAATTGTTTTAGAGATCTTCATTGAAATCCTGCGTTTCTGTTCTGATTTTTTTTTGAGTGATACAGCTATTATTTAAAATGTTTAAACATAGTTATACAGAGTTCACCAAGCATTGTCTTATCTGAAAATGAATAATAAAATAGATTCTTTTCCCTCTAAAGTGTCCTTCCTCCTCAGTTCCTTGTGTGAGGGTAAATAGCATTTCTATTTTCTGGTTCCTCAGTTGGCTGATAGGCACCAAGTAGGACAGACTCTCCAACACAGAAGGTACGAAGTGCTTGACAGTGGTGGTGAGAACCTGTTGGCACCTTCTTTCTTTTGTGATGTGAATCTGTCTGCTATTGATAAGCAGCGCTCTGGTCTCAAAAGTTGGTCTATTTTGACCACGGATTCCCAGGAGTCGGTGGCAGCATCATGCTTATTGTGATGAAGCTTAGTATCTTCTGGTGTTTGGTTTTGGCAGTGTGACTGGCACGAGCTGTCTAACAGAGGCAGTCTGAGAGCTTTAAGGTCTTTGCTGGAGATGGTACTCTGAGGGAAAGGCATCAACTCTGATTATTCTTCAGTAAATGTGGAGGGTTTTGTGGAAGCTATTTCTGTAGTATGCTGAATGGTTGCCATTGGCAGTTTGTGACTCAGTAGTCTCAAGTAAGGCAGGACTCACTCCTGTCTGGTAGACTATGAACTTTATGCCAGGTTTGAGATTTTGATCTGAGAACACAGTTACTCAGGTGAGGAAAGGCTGATCGTAATAGTGACTTATATCAATGCCTTCCTTTAATTAGAGTGGGAACAAACAAATTGAAATTGTCATCGGGGATTACAAGATGAAACTGTCATAGTTTTGTCATATCATCTGTGTTCCAGGCAATGAATAATATAGCTATTGTTTCTGAGACACTTGTTTTGATTTTTCTAGCCTTATTACTCAGAAAAATCAGCCATTACTTGTATTTCTGAACTTAAACATTATTCTTTTCTCTAACCTGTTTGGAAGCAACATACAGCCATCAGAAAAAATAAAGTTAGATTCAAAATGTCTGACAGGATTAATGGAGGAGTTTACAGATTGTCTGAGGGAGTGTGAAGGCAGAGTTACACACAGTGCTGGAGGAACTCAACAGGTCAGTCAGGAATGATGAAGTGTCTCGGGATGAAATGTTGACTGTTTATTCCTTTTCATAGATGCTATCTGACTTGAGTTGCTTTGCCATTTTGTGTGTAGTAGGATGTAGTACTACATCCTGTTTATGACTTGTGTCATAAATGCACCTTTTGCTAAATGTCAATCTTCTGGAATATATATTTGTTAACTTGTGGTAAAATTACTTCGTGTTTGTGAGTTATATGTACTGTGTTGTGCATCTTGGTCTGAAGCAACGTTGTTTCATTTGGCAGTATACATGTACTGGTATCTGGTTGAATGACAGTAAACTTGAACTTGTGTTGCATCTGCAGAATCCCGTGTTACTGGGAGAGACAAACAGTCGGTCTAATGAATTGACTTGCTGACATGTATATATTTGAAATACTGCAAACAGATCTGAGTGAAAGGCCAGAAAGTGAAATTTCTAGTATAAATTTTCAGATTTAGCTCTAAACAAGATTGAAGGACAAGTTGATCATGGTGCAGATTTAGATAAAAACACTGTAGTTATCCTTTTCACTAAACTTTTCCAAAAATGTACTTCAATCATATTGCAAAGGCTACAATATTTGATAATGATTTATTATATGTACGAATATACAGTAAAAAGCTTGCCTTGCATACTTTTATACAGATCAAATCATTACAGTGCATTTAGGTAGAACAAAAACTATGCAGAATAAAGTGTAGGCCATGTCTTTTCATTTACTTTGATGTGTCATTAGTTTTATTTCGTTACCAGATGCTCCAGGGAGTTTTTGTCCATCTTCCCTACCCTTTAGTGTATGGCAACACGATGCCCTTAAGCTGGGCCCTTCAGTGAATCCGTATACACGTCTCTAGCAGAAAGCAATGTGATTAGAACCCTCCTTTCCGCCTCTTGGGATAGATGGAAATTCCACACAATGGTACGTGCTGTTTGTCTATGCAAGCTGGATATAACCATCTCTGGATGAGGGCCATGTTTAGTACTTACTTTCTCTGGAAGGTTGTATGTGGTGCTTCCGTGAACACTTTCCATTTCTGATCACAATATGAACGGTAAAAGGTTTGATGGCTACAGTGCAGGAGCTGGATGTGGGTAACATCAAATCCAAAAGTATGTTGCACATGATCATACTTCTTGTAATTGTAGTTGTACTGTTACTGATTTTCCAATTTATTTTCCTCATTTTCCGCCCCAAGTAGTTGCTGCATGCCCTGCTTGTCTGAGCCATCTTCAAGTAATCCAGCTGAAAATAATTTCCAACATTGCAATCTTATTAGTAGTTTGAGAGAACACAATTCGCAGTTTTGATTCATTTGGACATAATTATATAATGCTCATCCACACTCCTATCAACTTGAATGAATTCCTAAATATTATATGCCTTGTCTCTTGCATTCCTTGGCATAAGTTTCCTTTATCCTTCAAAACCCACATCTGTGCCACAGGGGCCTCCACACATAAGTATGTTGTTTTTCTCCACGCTATGATGTACATCTCCCTATTGTGCCTTTAACTTCAAATCACTGCCTGTTTTTAGGATATGATGTCGCCAAAGCCACTTGCCTAAGTAATCTGTTTTAAAGCAGGCAGGGTAACAAGACGTGGTTGATTTCAGCTTATACAGGACTTTGATATTCAGAGGTGTGCTGCCGAGACCAATCATAAGATGGACTCTGAGCTCACAGTCTACCTTGTTATGGTCTTACACCTTACTACCTGCACTGTACTTTCTCTGAAGCTATTGCTCTTTATTCTTGTTCTGTCTCTGCACTGTGCAACAATTTGATTTGTACAAACAGTATGTGGCAATAATAAACCCATTGCAATTGCATCAATTCTTGCTCCATAGTATTCAGATGTGGGCACTCTAGTTACTTAACCCTTTCCTGGAATGGTCACTCATTTGAAATTGTCCTCTTCTCCACCTCAGCCCCAAGCAGATACCAGTAATGCCTGTTATCGAGTCCAGTATGTCAATCCATTTGTACTTGCCTTAAACAAATTGGAGATTAGATCACTGTTGGCAACTAGGAAAGAAGATGTCCATCTTTACCAATATAATTTGCTTCATACCTTGAATTTTAAAAACATTATGAAGTTTCATTGCAGCTATAGTCAGCATTTATTGTACATCTCTACTTAGGCTCATATCGAGTGGTGTGCTCGGTCATTTCAGAGGATGTTTATGTTGGCCCGTTACTGTGCATTTGGAGTTGGCCAGGCCTAGTGAAGATGGCAGGGTTCCATGCTTAATGGTATTAATGAACTGAGCAAGCTTTAAATGACATTCCAGTGGTTTTTATGGTCGTCATTGCTGATGGGAGGTTTTTATTCCAGATTTAATTAATTAGTTTAAAATTAAATTCTCCATTTGCTACAATGAGATTTAATTTTGTTAATCATTGCTCCAGACCTCCTGGAATTATTGTGAGAAGCCACTGATAGCATACTCAGGAAGTAAAACAGCTCCTGGGGTGGTTAATTATGTCAGATATAGCAACTTGAGTTTAATACAATATTGACAGAACTTGAATCAAAAAGCTTGCGAAGGTTTTTAAAATGGGTATTTAATGAAAGTGGGAAGGACTCATTTGCATGGGACCCAAATGGCTGACGATACTCAGCTAACCTTCCATCAGAACTGGAAAAGTAATAAAATAAATGCCTTTGAGGATGAGAAATAGAGAGAATGAAAGGAATCTAGACAGGAGAGTGCAGACGCTGGTAGTAGCAGTGCAATCACTCGAGTCATTGCCAAGGGGCTATACCCTTAATGGAGAACGCCTGTGAGTGACTTTAACGCGGGGAGGCGGATGCACAGGCAGCCACCACATGGTCCTTGACAGATCGGGGTCAGGGTTCAGTGGCTTGGCATGCAAGTTAACTGGGGACCCTTCACTGCTGCAGCCTTCCTCCACCTTCACTGCCATTGTGATAAGTTATCATCTTCCACTAGCTCCCCTATTAAGGTCTTAGTTGGATTGCCCTTTGTCTGGAATGTCTGCCTTGACCGTACCACCATAGGTGACCCTACCAGAAACTAAGCTGCAGGTGGCATTGCTTTTGTGACCTCAAGAATTAACAAGCCTCTCCGCCACATCTAAGTGACGATCCTCGGAATAGATACTGGAATCTAGAGCAGTAAACTCCTGGAGGAACTCAGCAGATCTGGCAATATTGGTGGAGGGAAATGGTATGTCTGTTAGGGTGGACAGCAAGGCTGTCCAAATAACAGCACTTTTGGAGCTGCTGAAAAGCAAGAAGAGCAGAAATATATTGTTTTGCATGGCAGTTTCCCTAGATTTGTGAAATATGCTTTAAAGTTCAAAATAAAATTATTTTCACTGTACACATGTCACCATGTACTGTATCCTGTGACTCATTTTCTTGCAGCATACTGAATCAACCCAATAACCATAATAGAATCAAAGAAGTGCAAAAGACAAACTATAAAAATACAAAAACAGTAAAAGTGAATTAATAATAATAAATAAGCAATCAATAGAGAATATGAGATGTAGAATCCTTGAAAGTGAGTCTATAGGTTGTGGGAACAGTTCAATGATGGGGTGAGTGAAGTTATCCCCTCTGGTTCAGGAGCCTGATGGATGAGGGGTAATAACTTCCTGAACCTGGTGGTGAGAGTCCTGAGGCTCCTATACCTTCCTGATGGCAGCAATGAGAAGAGAGCATAACCCAGGTGGTGAGGGTCCCAGATGATGGATGCTGCTTTCCTGTGACACGGCTCTGTGTAAATGTGGTCAGTGGTAGCTAGGGCTTTACCTGTGATGTACTGGGCCATATTTTTACTTTTTGTTGGATTTTCTATTTAAGGGTATTGCTGTTTCCATACTAGGCTGTGATGCAGCCAGTCAATATGTGCTCCAATTACACATCTATGGACATTTTTCAAAACTTTTAGATGTCATGCTGAATCTTCGCCAACTTCTAAGGAAGGCTACTTTATTTGGTAAACCCATAATGCAACCCAATGCATTAAAGCATGCAGTCTTGGTCAAGAAATTCAATTGTTTGGACCAATCATTAGAATGAGGAAGAAATGTGATCTAAGTGACTTTGACTATGAAATGGTTGCTGGTTCTGGATGGTGTGAAATTGCTGATGTCCTGGGATTTTCACACAACAATCTCTGGAGCAGTAGTTCCCAACATTTTTTATGTCATGGATCCCTATAATTATTGAAGTTAAAATATTTGAAATCGTGTTGAGGGCACCTGTCTTCACTTTATCTTGTTAGCGGGACTTTAAGTCTCCATTTATAGTGATGCTGCCACATTGATTTTCTTCCTAACATCACTCTAGTGCATTAAGAGGATGAATTTCTATTAGTGCAGGTTACAACAATCATAGTTATGTAATTGAAACTCAAAAATAAATCCCTGCAGATGCTTGAAGGGGGAGTGATGGGGTAGTGCTAGCCACACTCAGTAGAACAAAGAAATACAATAAATTAATGTGTGTAGTTTTCATTGATTATTTTGTTTGTCTTTGTTCGAATGTGAATGCCTGCAAGAGAATGAATCTGATCTTCAAGTTGCTCTGAGTGAAAGAATAGGAAAAACTTGCAGAGTTGGAGCAGATAAAGCGAATGTTCATTCTCCATCCCACTCACCTCTGCTTTTTGGCCTCGTTCACTGTTCTCATGAAGCCAAAGTAAACTTGGGATAGCACTGCATGCTGCAATCCTCATTCAGTATTGAATTAAACAATTTCAGATAACCAATTTCTCCTGTTTGTGTCAGATGACATTGTACTTGTTACATGAAGCTGGCTGTTGAAGCTGAAACAATTCCCATATTTGTACCAAAATGAGGCCAGTGTCAGTTTGTGAAATATTTTGTTGAAATATTTCCCTGTGACAGTTGCTATTAAAATAATCTGGCTTGTATCTTAAAATTGGTAAATTGAGAGATGGTTGTAGTTGGGTGTTAAACTGAAATGCAAGTATGAGTGTGACTATTAAAGGACCTGAAACCAAGGATCTGTAAACTGACTCACTGCATAAACATTCATTCTAACCCTTCCTTTTCCTGTACTTTATGCATAAGTTGTCCGGATTTGATTGAAATCATTTAATTAATGACTCACCAATTTTTCTATGAATGTATCTGAAACTGCTTTCTCTAAGCCATTGTGAAAGAATTCCACGTTGACTCAGTGGCCACTTTATTAGGTACATCCTGTGGTCACTGAGCGTGTATGTTTGTGGTCTTCTGCTGTAGCCCATGTATTTCAAGGATTGACGTGTGCATACGGGGATGATGTTCTGCACACCACTGTTGAAACGCATGGTTACTTGAGTTGCTGTCTCCTTCCTGTCAGCATGAAGCAGTTTGGCCATTCTCCTCTGACCTCTCAAGGCATTTCACCCACAGAACTGCCACTTAACTGGATGTTTTTTGTTTTTTGCATCATTCTCTGTAAACTCAAGACCTTTGCAAGAAAATCCCAGGAGATCATTAGTTTTTAAGATACTTCTGTGTGGCACCAACAATCATTTCACAGTCAAAGTCACTTAAATTGCATTTCTTCAAAGAAAAAAATCAAAAAATCAAATCAGATTTAATTATTATTCAAGCCATATATAGATACTGCTGAACGAGACAGCGTTCCTATGGGGCCAAGGTGAAAAACATTCAAAATAGCAAGTAAACATTCGAAAATAGAGAGTAACATAATTCACAATATTGAGTAAAGAAGCATATTCACAAAAAAAAATCAGCAATCAATGGTACAGTCCTCGGCAGTGTGCAGACGCACACAGTCCAGCCTGTCATTCCACCGCTCAAAGACTGGAGGCCAGGCCCCAGGTGAGCTCAACCCATGCTGTAGCACTTCCTTGTCTCACCTGGTCAGCAGCAGCAGCAGGCAATCCTGCGAGGCTTGAGGCCTAGTTCCCTCTACAACTGAGGCTACACAGCTCCCATGTCGACTGTCCCTCCACCAGACAAGGGTAACAGGCCTGCAGCAACTTACATTATCAGTGTCCAACAGAATCTTGCGACCACAAGTGAAATATCTCTGAGATAACCCCCCACAGTTATACTGCACCAGCTCCAAAGCTTCCGAATAGCGGAGAGTGACATGGTCTACAGCCAGGTCAGTTCCTACGAACCCAAACCGGCTCCTCTGACACCTTGGCCGACCCCTTTAACATAGTCATATTCATAGTCATACTTTATTGATCCCGGGGGAAATTGGCTGTGCTGCCAACACCAGTCTAGCACCAGTCCAGCTAGTCTGATCAACAAGCAACTCCCTGTTGGAGTAGCCCTGCAATACCCAATGTTCTTGGAGTAGAATTGTCTTTGGATCATTGAAAAAAATCTACAAAGAAAAAAGCATCTTCATTTGGCTCCCGAGAGGGCACTGCATTTGCACGCACTGCCATCTTACTGGCAGTTACAGTCACCGTTAATTTGCATTAACGAGCTGATGTACCTAACAAAGTGACCACTGTATAGTTGACCCTCTGACTTGAAGCTATTACGGATTAGGGTGTACCTGTGAGGTCCCTTTTTAGCCAATTCTTTTGTACATTGTAAATGTATCTAGTGTTGCCAAGAAGCAAGCCTTCGACATTTAATGTGCAAAATTTTCTTTATACTATTAATCCCTCTGGGAAATTAACTGACATTCTTTCAGAATATTTTGATGTACATTCAAGGTCTAAAAGAAAAGCTAAAGCTAAACCCTTTTGGAGAGAAAAAAGACAGTTTACCCTAACTTTGCACATTGGTTGCTTGTCAGGTCTTGCTCATGTATAATTTTTCATAAATTGTATTTCTTTATTTTCTAAATGCCTGCAAGGAAATGAATCTCAATATGGTCTCTGGTAACATATAGTATACATATTTTCATAATAAATTTAACTTTGAAACTAAGTACTGGGTAGTTTTTGGTGCTCTTAATATAGAAATGTTACTAAATTTTTAAAAAACTTAAATAGTTACTATTTTAACAATGTGAAAATGTTGCTATGCTGACTTAAGAAAAAATTACACTAGAGCAAGCAGCCGATTCACAGAACCAATTTGTACTTTTGCATTGCATGAAATTCTGAGAAATGATAATTGTTCTTTTCGTGGTTTCCAGAATATTATGGAGTACCTTACAATGAATCTAATGCATTTTGGAGTATATTCTTTGCAATTCATTTGTACACATTAAGATCCTGCATTCATTGGTGTTATTAGATTTTATTTTAATCATATGTACATCGAAACAGTGAAATTCCTTTGGAGGAAAAAAGACAAACTTACCCTGCCATTGCACATTGGTTGTTTGTCAGTATTTGTTTATGTAGTTTTTCATTAATACATTCATTATTTTTCCTTTAAATGCCTGCAAAAATTGAATGCCAAGACAGTATATGGTAAAATATACATACTTTAGTGATAAATTTTACTGTGCCCACAGTATTCAGCAGAACAGCACACAGGCAACATACAACAAACAACAAAGCAAAGCAAAGTAGAAGAGGTCGTGCTCTATCCGCCAGAGAAAGCAGGATCTCCCAGTGGCCACACATTTTAATTCCATATCCCATTCCCATTCTGATACATCTATCCACTGCCTCTACTGTAAAGATGAAGCCACACTCAGGTTGGAGGAACAACACCTTATATTCCATCTGGGTAGCCTCCAACCTGATGGCACGAACATTGACTTCTCAAACTTCCGCTAATGCCCTACATCCCCCTCGTACCCCATCCGTTATTTATTTATATACACACATTCTTTTTCTCTCTCTCCTTTTTCTCCCTCTGTCCCTCTCACTATACTCCTTGCCCATCCTCTAGGCATCCCCCTTCCCCCTTTCTTTCTCCCTCGGCCTCCTGTCCCATGATCCTCTCATATCCCTTTTGCCAATCAACTGTCCAGCTCTTGGCTCCATCCCTCCCCCTCCTGTCTTCTCCTATCATTTTGGATCTCCCCCTCCCCCTCCCACTTTCAAATCTCTTACTAGCTCTTCTTTCAGCTAGTCCTGACGAAGGCTTTCAGCCCGAAACATCAACTGTACCTCTTCCTAGAGATGCTGCCTGGCCTGCTGCGTTCACCAGCAACTTTTATGTGTGTTGCTTGAAATTCCAGCATCTGCAGATTTCCTCGTGTTTGCATGGTTAGAGCGTTGGCTGGTTGGTAGGAGGCAGCAAGTGGGAATAAAAGGATCCTTTTCTGATTGGCTGCCAGTGACTAGTGTTGTTCTGCAGGGGTTGGTGTGGGGACCACTTCTTTTTATACTGTATATAAATGATTTAGATGGCTTTGTTGCCAAGTTTGCAGATGATACAAAGATTGGTGGAGGGGCAGATAGTGTTGAGGAAAGAGTTAGGAAACAGAAGGATGCAGACAGATTAGGAGAATGGGCAGCAAAGTGGCAAATAAATTGCAATGTTGGAAAATGCATGGTTATGCGCTTTGGTAGTAGAAATAAATGTGCGGACTATTTTCTAAACAGGGAGAAAACGCAAAAATCTGAGGTGCAAAGGGACTTGGGAGCCCTTGTGCAGAATACCCAAAAGTTAACTTGCAGGTTGAGTCGGTGGTGAGGAAAGCAAATGCCATTTTAGCATTCATTTCAACAGGTCCAGAATACAGAGTAAGAATGTATTGCTGAGGCATTATAAGGCACCAGTGAGGCCTCACGAGTATTGTGAACAGTTTTGGGTCCCTCATCTTAGAAAAGATAGGCTGGCATTGGAGAGGGTCCAGAGGAGGTTCACAAGGATGATTCCATGAATGTAAGGGTTATCATTCGAGGAACATTTGATGGCTCTGGGTCTGTACTCGCTGGAATTCAGAAGAATGAGGGGGAATCTCATTGAAACCTTTTGAATGTTGAAAGGCCTGGACAGAGTAGATGTGGATAGGATGTTTCCCATGGTGGGGGAGTCTAGGACAAGAGGGCACAGCCTCATTATAGAGGGGTGCCCTTTAAAAACAGATGTGGAGAAATTACTTTAGCCAAAGGGTGGTGAATTCGTGGAATTCACATACAGCTGTGGAGGCCAGGTCATTGGGTGTATTTAAGGCCGAGATTAATAGGTTCTTGATTGGACATGGCATCAAAGGTTATGGGGAGAAGGTCGGGAACTGGAGTTGAGGAGGTGTTATATGGTTATAGAAAAAAAGATCAGCTATGATTGAATGGCAGAGCAAACTCGATGGGCCAGGTGGCCTAATTGTGCTCCTATGTCTTATGGTCTTATGAAGAGTTGCATGTTTTAGCAATATTCAAAATGATTATTCAAGGAAACTGAATTTGTAAAGCAGGTTTTTGTAAGACTAAGCCGAAACCACAACTTTGAGTAGTTCCCTGTTTCTCAAAAGGAATTATGAAAAAACAATTCATGCTAAACGGGAGCTGCTGTTTAACAGGCAACTACTGTAAGTGCATCTAGAAAAGCTTTCAACTCCTCGCCCCTTTTATTGGTGCACTGAAGTCCTTAAATATTTGATGTATTTGAATGTCTTGGCCTTTGCTTCGCAGATTTGGATAATGGTAGCACAATATACAATGATTAGGCCTTGTGGTTTGTTTGTAATATTCCAAAGTAATTATTCAAAGAAACTGATTTGGTTGGGAGTGTTTAAAGGAGGTGAGATAGGAAGCTGCTGAGCTCCATGTGATTTGTGTTTTATGACTCAAATTAACAGATCCTGCTAAGTTTTTTTTATCCGCCATAGGTAGATCCTTAGAGATAAATATGCTTTGCTTTGTTGCTGCATTGTCATGCCAGGTTAATGAAATGAAAATTTCAATGTATATAACAAGTAATTAGTTGCTGCAATGCAAATTTGCTGCAGTACTTTTGAAATGATTAAGCACATTATAAGTTGTCTGTTAGAATTAGAATTAAGTTCTTTGTCGAAGGAAATCTGCTTTGTAATTTTATAATAGAATAAATTTAGATTTGGATAAAGAATTATTGCATTTTAATTGAGGATAAACTATTAGAGTGTGGAGTTGTTCTTTACATTTCCTGCATTGCGGTCATTTAGGTTATGGAAGTTTGCCCTTGGAGAATTCACCAATCACTATCCAAAAAAATAAGACGTAGACGTTGGACAGTAATACAGCACAGAACAGAAATTCACTTTTAAAATTTGTGTAGGGGTGGATAAGTAAATAAGCCTACAATTTAATCTCTAATAGTATGCAGTGAAGGGCTTTATTCAAGTTAGGAAACATCACAATCTAGGCCATTTTCTATGAATGTAGAATTCCCCTATAACACAGCATGTACTGTATTATGTTTGGGTTTGCCAGGTTTATGTACTGCAGCCACTGGAGGGCAGTGGTGTTCTTAAACCAGATGATTTTAATGCAGTATATAGGAGCTTAACCACATTTGGAACTATTCTGGAATACTTGAGGGTTTCGTACATGTGATCATGACATAAAGTACTTGGAGACTGCAGGGTTAGTCAATGCACAACTTCAAGGATAATCATTCTTTGCCCAAATCGAATGCAGAAGAGTCAGTGTACTGAGCATTTAATAAAGAAGAACAAAAATAAAGGATCTTCAGTGCTTGCTTTCATACGCCTCCTCTGGTTATTTAGCCTTTGCAGTATGCATCCTAACACCTATACATAATATTAGCTTATTTTGGGTTGGTTCTGGTGTAAGCTATACCCAGGCAGCTTAAGTTCTCGAATTACAGCTACATTTCTCTGCATATCCATAGACATGTTCCAATCCCAGCCCAAAACAGCAATTATATTCAAGTGAAGATGGCAGCTCAGAAATCAGGACTATGGTCTAATCCAGGGGTTCCCAACCTGTGTGGGGTACACAGGCCCCTCTGTTAATGGTTAGAGGCCCATGGTGTAAAAAAGGTTGGGAACCCCTGATCTAATCAAACTTTTGAGTTTTTTATGCAGGTGTTATCTCAAGGACTCTACAACTCACTCTCAGTATTATTTAATATTTGTACTTGCTCAGTTTGTCTTTTGCACATTGATATTTTGTCTAGTCTTGTTTGTGTGTAGTTTTTCATTAATTCTGTTGTATTTTGAATGCCTGCAAGAAAATGAATCTCAGAATAGTATATAGACGTTCATAATCAATTTACTTTGAACTTTGGAAATTTTGTTCAGTCTGTCTTAAAAACGCTTGCCAATAATGCATTGAGTTTCCAAATGCAAATTTTTAATAGGATTCCGAGTTTTTTCCCCTACTAAAGCATTAATTGTCAAATCATGCATTTAGAGTTCTGTAGCAATCAAGATATGACAAATATTATATTGTCTTAATCCTTCACCTGCTATCCACTATTTCCTGGCCTTGGTGCTCAGGAGAGTATGCTACCTGGGAATTGCTGGTCTGCTAGTTCTTTCCTTACACCATCTTCCTTGCCCCTGTCCTACCCCTCAGGCCACTGACAGAAATGGGGAACTTGACCCACCCCCATTTCTTAGTTAACAGTTTCCCAAGTGCACGCTCTGATTAAGTTGACAGAATGTTGTGTGGGTCTGTGCTGTTGCCAGGGGTTGATGAGAGAGTAACTTCGAGTTGGTTAATACTGAAGATACAGAGGTAGTATTCCTGGAAGTGATTCAGATATGAATAAGTTGGCCACAATCTGCAGTGCAGAGGAAATACTGCAGTGTGGATGTGATAAGTTTTTGTTCTGAGTGCCGACAATTCATTACATATTCAAGTGCTGCTACTAATGCAAAGTCATTCTTTAAAAAAAATATTGTATTTAACGTAGATGCATAGTCTTGCCTCAGGATTAAGAATTCCCTTTGCTTTCTATTACATTCTGGCCAGTGTTGAAAACTGCTGTCCACAATTGGATGATTGAAACCATATGCTTTAAATATAGTTCATTGAAAACTGGGCTATTTTTCAGTAACACACATCGAAGTTGCTGGTGAACGCAGCAGGCCAGGCAGCATCTCTAGGAAGAGGTACAGTCGACGTTTCAGGCCGAGACCCTTCGTCAGAACTAACTGAAGGAAGAGTTAGTAAGAGATTTGAAAGGGGGAGGGGGAGATCCAAAATGATAGGAGAAGACAGGAGGGGGAGGGATGGAGCCAAGAGCTGGACAGGTGATTGGCAAAGGGGATATGAGAGGATCATGGGACAGGAGGTCCGGGGAGAAAGACAAGGGAGGGGTGGGGGAAACCCAGAGGATGGGCAAGGGGTATAGTCAGAGGGACAGAGGGAGAAAAAGGAGAGTGAGAGAAAGAATGTGTGTATAAAAATAAATAACGGATGAGGTACGAGGGGGATGTGGGGCATTAGCGGAAGTTAGAGAAGTCGATGTTCATGCCATCAGGTTGGAGGCTACCCAGACGGAATATAAGGTGTTGTTCCTCCAACCTGAGTGTGGCTTCATCTTTACAGTAGAGGAGGCCGTGGATAGACATGTCAGAATGGGAATGGGATGTGGAATTAAAATGTGTAGCCACTGGGAGATCCTGCTTTCTCTGGCAGACAGAGCGTAGGTGTTCAGCAAAGCAGTCTCCCAGTCTGCGTCAGGTCTCGACAATATATAGAAAGCCACATCGGGAGCACCGGACGCAGTATATCACCCCAGCCGACTCACAGGTGAAGTGTCGCCTCACCTGGAAGGACTGGCTGGGGCCCTGAATGGTGGTAAGGGAGGAAGTGTAAGCACATGCGTAGCACTTGTTCCGCTTACAAGGATAAGTGCCAGGAGGGAGATCAGTGGGGAGGGATGGGGGGGACAAATGGACAAGGGAGTCGCGTAGGGAGCAATCCCTGTGGAAAGCTGGGGGTGGGGGGGGGGGAGATGTGCTTAGTGGTGGGATCCCGTTGGAGGTGGCAGAAGTTACGGAGAATAATATGTTGGACCCGGAGGCTGGTGGGGTGGTAGGTGAGGACCAGGGGAACCCTATTCCTAGTGGGGTGGTGGGAGGATGGAGTGAGAGCAGATGTGCGTGAAATGGGAGAGATGCATTTGAGAGCAGAGTTGATGGTGGAGGAAGGGAAGCCCCTTTCTTTTATTTTTAAAAAAAAAGGACATCTCCCTCGTCCTGAAATGAAAAGCCTCATCCTGAGAGCAGATGTGGCAGAGACGGAGGAATTGTGAGAAGGGGATGGCATTTTTGCAAGAGACAGAGTGAGAAGAGGAATAGTCGAGATAGCTGTGAGAGTCAGTAGGCTTATAGTAGACATCAGTGGATAAGCTGTCTCCAGAGATAGAGACAGAAAGATCTAGAAAGGGGAGGGAGGTGTCGGAAATGGACCAGGTAAACTTGAGGGCAGGGTGAAAGTTGGAGGCAAAATTTTTCAGTATTCATTGTTCACCAGTGGCTACATTCCTCACTTTGCACTGTCCACTCAGCTGTGGAGCATTTGTGCTGTTAACCGCAACCAAGCTTACTCTTGATCATCTTGCAGCTGTAATTGCAGAATATAAAAATTGAGTGATATTTGCATACGTTTGCATTATTATGTTGCTTTCACTGATGGAAAGTTCTAGCAGGCTTTTAAAATAAACTAATGCTCAAAAAAAAAAATCCAAATGCACCTTACTTTAAGCTTCGGTATTTTTTATGGTTCATTCCAAGGCTTTTAATTAAACCATCCACTGATATTTTTCGGGGTTGACATCAAAACCAAAATTGCCTGATTGAGGACCTACAAGCTCTGAAGAATCAAATTCCCAGAGCAGTGGTCCAGTATCTTTTACCTAATATTTATTTCAAAAATTGAGGCAGCATTGTAAAAATGTAAAATAACATTAGGAATAAGTTTATTGAGATTGAGTCATAACGGAAAATTAAGGTCTTTTTGTATTTGATGAACCAGTGTTATATTTTTAGGTCTTGATTTCTAGCTAAGTATAATCCAACTTCTATCCTAGTTTCATAAGAACTATCATTTCTTAATTGTCCCAGTAACCTGAAAATTCTGGTTTAACTATATTAGTGTGGTTAAATTCAACAATCCCAAACAGTTGGCATCAGTTACTTGCAGTATGTTAAACAGGAGAAATTCTGCAGATGCAGAATCCAAAACAACACTCACAAAATGCTGGAGGAACTCAGATCAGGCAGCATCCATGGAAATGAATAAACAGTTGACATTTCAGGCCAAAACTCTTCAGGACCGGAAAGGAAGGGGGAAGAAGACAGAATAAAAAGATGGGTGGGTGCAGGATAGTTAGAAGGTGATAGGTGAAGCCAAGTACGTAGGAAAGGTAAAGGGCTGGAGAAAAGGGAATCTGATTAGAGGAGGGTGGACCAGAGGAGGAGGATGACCCAGGGGTGAAAATGATAGGCAGAAGAGGTAAGAGGCCAAAATGGGGAATAGTGGGAGAGGGGAGGGGAATTTTTACCAGGAGGAGAAATTTAAACTGAAGTTAAGTGTATTCTGTGGGTTTCATACACATCCTGCAAATTAAGTTCCTTTGTTAAATGCCAGCGTATTGAACTTGGCACAAGGAAGTTACTGTCTTCTTGGAATAGGGTAATGTTGGAGGAATTTCATTTAATACCAAATTATTGCTCTCAAAGTGAGGGTAAGACAGCAAAGTTCAAAGTAGATTTATTATCAAAGTACATGTCACCATATATAACCTTGAGATTCATTTTTTGTGGGCATGGACAATAAATCCAAGAAACACAATAGACTCGATGGAAGTCCACACTAGGTGATCAAACATTTAATGAAAGATTGATTTAGGATGCAAGGATTATCTAAAAGATGGAGGCTGAGAAAATTTTGGAGCATAAGAACAGAGACATGGGACTCCGTGTTACAGTATAGGAAGTGTGAAAGACTATGGGTGATGCAGAGATTGAGAGTCTTGTGACTGGTGGAGAATGTGAGATTAGATGTCATGGTGAGATTTGAATACGATAGTAGTTGAGATTTGTAGATTATACTCAAACCAAAGGGAATTTGTTTGTGTGGCTGAGTATCTCTGCTCTTGACTTCTGATGGCAAATTCCATGATGCCATAGTTACAATCACAAATTTCCTGAGTGGGTGATTGACAGGATCATGTGGTGCAGCAAGTAGAACTGTTGCCTCAGCACAGAGACCACCTAACCTTGGGAGTTGTCTATGTACGGTCTCCCTCTGACTACTTGCGTTTCCTCTGGGGACTCCACTTTTTCCCCACGTCCCAGAAAAATGCGATTTTGGGAGGTTCTTTAGCCATTGTAAATTTTCACTCGTGTTTAGATGACTGGTTAAGTCTGTGGGAGAGCTGGTGAGCCAGGTGACAATTCCTCAAGATTCAGGGGAGTAGATTTAGGACAACTGGAGGAACTTTTTCCCGGTGAGTAGTGAATCTGGAATTTTTTTGCTCAAGGAACAAGTTGAGGCTGCTTTGTTAAAGATTAATATTGGCTTTATTTATCAAACTTTCATCAAAACATATAATGAAATGTACCACTTGGTCAACAACCAACACGGTCCAAGGATGTGCTGGGGACAGCCACAAATGTCACCATGTTTCCAGCACCAATATAATGTGCAGCTTACTAACGCCTTTGGAATGTGAGAAGAAACCCATGCAATCGTGGGGATAACCTACAGACTCTAAAGACGGTGAGAGGAACTGAACCCTATCACTGGTGCTGTAAAGTGTTACTCTAATCGCAGAGGAATTGAGAGTTCTGGGGAAAAGGCAGTTAGGTGGAGGTGAGTACACTGCCAGGTCAACCATGATCTTTTTGAATGGGGGAAAAGGCTCAATGGGCTAATGGCCGACTCCTGCTCCTTATTCTTAAGAGAATGTAAAATAGGGTTAATGTAGGATTATTGTAAATGAGTAGCTGATGGAACTGCATGGACTTGGGCTGAAGGACCTGTTTCCGTGCTGTATCACGTGTTGAATCTGACTAAAGTGCTTTTGTTAACCAAATTTTGACTGAAAGTTCTCAGCTTGGTGTGCATTTTGTGTGCATGAGATAGTGTTTGGATTTTTTTTTGTTGTAAGATTCAATGCAAGTTGAGGTAGAGGGAAATAGTCAAATGTATCTATTGTGTAAATATTTCCGATGTGAGCAAAGCTCAATAATCCTTTATCTCTTCCATTCTGTTGGACTGTTAAACTAATTAACAGTCCCCCCCCGCTTCCTTTTGATTTAAGGGAAAAGAGAGATAAATGGGAGAAGCCAAGGTGTAGGCCTAATTTAGTTGGAGCTAGATATCAAGTATGTGGAAAATTAACCTATTTGGATTTTGCAGAAACTAAGGTCAAAGACTAGAAACCTGGGATTTTGAAAGTGAATTGTGGTTTTTCTTACAAAAATAGACAGGTCGAGAGAGGAAAGGGTACATGGATGTAGA
Source organism: Mobula birostris (assembly GCF_030028105.1). Classification (NCBI taxonomy): domain Eukaryota; kingdom Metazoa; phylum Chordata; class Chondrichthyes; order Myliobatiformes; family Myliobatidae; genus Mobula; species Mobula birostris. Next base: position 18,969,729 of record NC_092373.1, on the reverse strand, counting down.
GCAATAGAAAAGTGGTGAGCTAGATATCTGAAAATGAGTTAAAAGGGTGGCCATGAAATTAGTTTGCTGAGGGGAGTTGCATGATGTATTGAAATTGCTGAATTTAATGAGAACTGTCACATTGTGCAGAGATTTTGAGGAGGAATAATGGTAAGCATTTTTGATGGTGAGCAACAGAGATGAGACTTCAAATGAAATGAGAGGGCTGGACTGACACTTTGATTTTGTAAGGAGGTGCCAGAGCACCATGGAGACAGCACTGTTTGTTTGATAGCCTTGTTTCTACCATAGTTTGGGCTGGGCAAGTGATATAAATAATTATTAGATAAGAAGGCTGAAATTAAAGGGAGCATGTACCTGAGGTATTTTAGTTGAAGAGCTGATGTGAATGATAATAAGCTCATGATTGATATGAGAATGACTGTTCTATGAAGGGTGGGGCTTTCAGGATAGGTGAGTCCCTATTTGCCAGAAAGCTTGTGGAATAAGCATTGAAGTAGTGGTCACACTCTTCCAAATGCCTATTGTAATTTACTTCTCAGTGGGGCAACTGTCATTACACATAGTATAATTGTTAACCTTCAAGTATCACTGCAGCTCAAGCTAGAATGTTCTGTCTAATTATTGATACGTTTTCCTTTCACGGTAATAAAGCTAAAACATAATACCTTAAGTTTTGGGAGAAACTAAAAGTTAATCGAGGAATATGTAATTTAATCTTGGTTTTCCTTTTCTGAATTTTTTTTAATTCATTTAACCAGTTTCTTTGCAACCATGATAGAATTAGAACACTAAGCTGTCACTGTTAGAGAAATTTTAAATTTAAAGCAGTTGTCTATAGATTTATTGTCAAGAGTTTGAGTAGAAGCAGAAGTAATACATGCTGCTGGTAAAGACAATGGATGCTTATGCAAGTTGGGTACACCTTATCTGAAATTCCAGAATCCATTTTCTTTTTTTGAGTACTGACATGACGTCACAAATGGGAAGTTCCACGAAACACTAGAAAGGTTTCCAGGTGATGCGCAGGTCTCTGTGCACCACAGACAGTTCTGAGAAATGACCTCATTTATGTAATGAGAAGTTAATGAAAAATAGACAAACACTGCATAAGTAAGAAATGAACATCTTGATCGTGTATCATTTGTGTCAGACTGAACATGCGCCTCTTAACAGTATGCTGATCATGAAACAGATCTATCAGGATGAACTGAAAATTGAAGGTAAAATGCCTATAAAAAGTAATCTCCCCCTCCCCCCCCCACCCCCCACCCCGCTCTGGAAGTTTTCATGTTTTATTGTTTTACATCATTTAATTACAGTGGATTTAATTTGGCTTTTTTGCCACTGATGAACAGAAAAAGACTCTCTCATGTCAAAGTGAAAATGGATCTCTACAAGGTGATCTAAATTAATTACATATATAAAACACAAAATAATTGATTGCGTAAGTATTTCCCCCCTCCCTTTAATATGTCACACCAGATCATCGCTGGTGCAGCCAATTGGTTTTAGAAGTCACATAATTAGTTAAATGGAGATCTGTTTTTGGAGACCTGTGCAATCAAGGTGTTTAAATTGATTGCAGTAAAAATACACCTGTATCTGGAAGGTCCAACTGTTGGTGAGTCAGTATCCTGGCAAAAACTAAACCATGTAGGCAAAAGAACACTCCAAGCAGCTCTGCAAAAGGGTTATTGAAAAACACAAGTCTGGAGATAGATACAAGAAAATTTCCAAGTCACTGAATATCCCTCGGAGTACAGTTAAGTCAATCATCATGAAATGGAAAGAATATGGTACAGTTGTAAATCTACCTAGAGCAGGCCATCTTCTCAAACTGAGTGACTGTGCAAGGAGGAGACTAGTAAGGGAGGCCACCAAGAGACCTACAACATCTCTGGAGGAGTAATAACCTTCGGTGGCTGAGATGGGAGAAACTGCGCATACAACACTGTTGACCGGGTGCTTCACCAGCCGCGGCTTTATGAGAGAATGGCAAAGAGAAAGCCACTGTTGGGGAAAAAAACTAAACACTATGTTTGGTGTAAGCCAAGCACCGCACATCATTGAAAACACCATCCCTACTGTGAAGCACAGTGGATCATCCATCATTCTATGGGGATGCTTCGCTGCAGCAGGGTCTGGTAGGCTCGTGATGGTAGAGGATAAAATAAATGCAGCAAAATAGAGGGAAATCCGGGAGGAAAACTTGATGCAGTCTGCAAGAGAACTGCAACTTGGGAGAAGATTTGTTTTCCAGCAAAACGACCCTAAAAATAAAGCCAAATCTACATGGGAATGGCTTTAAAACAACAAAGTTAATGTCTTAGAATAGCCTGGCCAGAGAGCAGACCTCAATCCAATTGAGAATTTTTGGCTGGACTTGAAAAGGGCTGTTCCCTCACAATCCCCATGCAATCTGACAGAGCTTGAGCAGTTTTGTAAAGGGAAATGGGGAAAAATTGCAGTGTCCAGATGTGCAAAGCTGATAGAGACCTATCCACACAGACTGAAGGCTGTAATTGCTGTCAAAGGTATATCTACTAAATACTCACTTGAAGGGAGTGAATACTTGTGTAATCAATTATTTTGTGTTTTATATTTGTAATTTAGATCTTTTTGTAAAGATCTGTTTTCATTTTGGCACTGGAGTCTTTTTCTGTTGATCAGTGTCAAACAAAAGCCAAATTAAATCCGCTGTGATTCAATGCGGTAAAACAATAAAACATAAAAACTTCCAAGGGGTCAATACTTTTTATAGGCACTGTAATTGTGAATATTCAGCAGGCTAGTTGCAGAAATTTAAAAAAAAAGATGAGCATTAAATTTTTAAGGCATCTTCTGATCACAAAAATCTAACACCAGAAGAAGTCTACAATGCCGATTGATTTTATACCTCACATAAAACCTAAAAATGTGAGGTACAAATACCGTGTGTTGTAGCCTTTTAATTAAAACATGGCATCATAGGTGCAGACTGAAATCCTGCCGTTGTTTGTTGTCCAACAGCTGATTCAGGTATTCTCTCAACGCTGCTGTGTTGTTTTTGTTACTCTGCGCACATTATATTTTCATTTAAATTAATGGTATGTAATCTTTTTAACTGTTAAGTGTTTGATGAACAAGTGTAAGACAGTTCACCAGAAAAAGAGGGTTCTCCCATTGGTCACCCATTTCAATTCTACTTCTCATTCCCATTCGGTCATGTCAGTCCATGGCCTCCTCTACTGCTGTAGTGAGGATACATTCAGGTTGGAAGAGCAACACCTTGTATTCCGTCTGGGTAACCTCCAACCCAATGGTATGAAGATCAATCAATTTCTCGAACTTCTGGTAATTCTTCTCTCTCCCCCCCACCCCCACCTCCTGGGCCATTCCCCCCATTTCAGTTCCTCTCTCACCTTATCTCCTTACCTGGCCATCATCTCCAACTGGTGCTCCTCCCCCTTTGGTTTCTTCCATGACCTTCTGTCCTCTCCTGTCAGATTCATTCTTCTCCGCCCCTTTATCTCTTTCACTAATCAACTTCCCAGCTTTTTACTTCACCCTTTCCCCCTCCCAGTTTCACCCATCACTTATTACTTCATGCTACTTCCTTCTCCCCACCACCCCCCACCTTCTTGTTCTGACTTCTCATCTTTTTTTTCCAGTCCTCGTGAAGGGTCTCAGCCTGAAATGTTGACTGTTTACTCTTTTCCATAGATTCTGCCTGGCCTGCTGAGTTCCTCCAGCATTTTGTATGTATTGCTAAGACAAAGATGACTTACTATAGCACACAAATTCAGAGTTGAAAATGATTGAGATTTTATACTGTATCATTATACGTTACAAAATCCAAAACACTTCTAGCCCCAAGCATTTCAGAAAAGTGGTACTCAACCTGTACTTTCATATTTGTTACTTGATTTACAAGGTGGCCTTTGAATGCCAGTTCTTAGCAATCTCACTGCTCTCTCTGCCACTCCCCAGTAATCCATTCTCCCACCTGCCCTGTTCTCATTAACATCTCTGAGTTTCCTGGCAGCCTCACAAACACTGGGGCTCATTACTGTAGTTAATGTGGGAGAAAAATGGAGCATCTAGGGGAATCCACCCAGTCACAGGGAGAATGTCCAAATTCCATTCACCTGCACCTCCATTGCTCATTCATTCTGAGAGGATTAGTATAGAAGCAAGGATGTAACACCTAGATTTTATAAGGCGTTGGTCAGAACACAGTTGTGCAGTTGGGGGATTGTAAGCAGTTATCAAATTAAAGGTCCTAAGGTTGATTGTGCTAAATTTATATAGGGCATTGTTGAAATAGTCCTGGAATAGCATTAGTATCTTTAGTTTTAAAAAAAGGTGTTAAAATCAGTTCAAAGGTTTACTGGACTTTGGAATTGGTGGATTGTCTAAGTCACGCCTTGACAGGCTGGAGTTAGACAAAATGAAGAGGGGAATTGAAGTCTAGAGGGTTGTGACAAACTAGCTGCAGAATCTAGACCCTGATCGCTGTATTCTCCCCTAGAGGGTAGAGTCTTTAGAACTTCCTCAAAGAGCATTGAAAGTGGGGTCCTAACTGTTTTTGAAACATGGGTATTTGGATAGTTAGGTACCTTAGAATCAGAATTTAGGTTTATCATCACAAGCATGTGTCGTGAAATTTGTTAACTTAGCAGCAGCAGTTCAATGCAATACATTATATAGAAGAGGAAAAAAATAAATCAAGTAAATCAATTACAATATTGAATAGATTAAAAATCGAGCAAAAGCAGAAATAATACATATTAAAAAAGTGAGGTAGTGTTCACGAGCTTAATGTCCATTTAGGAATTGGATGGCAGAGGGGGAAAAGAACTGTTCCTGAATTGCTGAGTGTGTGCCTTCAGGCTTCTGTACCTCCTACCTGATGGTAACAGTGAGAAAAGGGCATAACCTAGGTGCTGGAGGTCCTTAATAATAGACACTGCCTTTCCGAGATACCGCTCCTTGAAGATGTCCTGGGTACTTTGTAGGCTAGTACCCAAGATGGAGCCGACTAAATTTACACCTTTCTGCAGCTTCATTTGGCCCTGTGCAGTAGCCCCCACCCCCCCCCCCAGACAAGACAGTGATGTAGCCTGTCAGAATGCTTTCCATGGTACATCTATAGATGTTTTTGAGTGTTTTTGTTGACATACCAAATCTCTTCAAACTCCTAATGAAGTATAGCCACTGTCTTGCCTTCTTTATAACTGCATCAGTATGTTGGGACCAGGTTAAGTTCTCAGAGATCTGGATACCCAGGAACTTGAAAATGCTCACTCTGAGGATTGGTATGTGTTCCTACGTCTTACCCTTCCTGAAGTCCATAATTAGCTCTTTTGTCTTACTGATGTTGAGTGCAAGGTTGTTACTCGACACCACTCCACTAGTTGCCATATCTCGTTCCTGTACGCCCTCTCATCTTCATCTGAGATCCTACCAACAGTGGTTGTATGGCCTGTTCTCATTGCTACCATCAGGATGGCAGTGCAAAAGCCTGAAGACGGACTCTCTATGCTTTAGGAACAGCTTCTTCCCCTGTATCAGCAGATTTCTGAACTAAATGAAAACTATCTCACTATTGTGCTACTTTTGTGTATTATTTATTTAGTTTTCTTATTGTATCCTAGAGTAACTTGAGTATTGCACTGTGCTGCTGCATACAAAGTTCCCAAGATACTTAGTGGCCACTTTATTAGGTACACCTGCACATATCATCAATGCAAGTATCTAACCAGCCAATTATGTGGTAGCAACTCAATGCATAAAACCATGGTCAAGAAGTTCAGTTGTTGTTCTGATCAAACATCAGAATGGGGAAGAAATGTGATCTAAGTGACTCCAATCTTGCAGTGATTATTGGTGCCAGATGGGGCAGTTTGAGTATCTCAAAAACTGTTTATCTCCTGGGGTTTTCAGAATCAAGTTTATTATCACCGGCATGTGTCGTGAAATTTGTTAACTTAGCAACAGTTCAATGCAATACATGACTATATAGAAAAAAATAAATTACAGTAAGTATATGCATATTGCATAGATTAAAGAGTGCAAAAACAAATAATATATATTTTTTTTTTAAAAAGTCAGGTAGTGTTCATGAGTTCAATATCCATTTAGGAATCAAATGGCAGAGGGGAAGAAACTGTTCCTGAATCACTGGGTGTGTGCCTTCAGGCTTCTGTACCTCCTTCCTGACGGGAACGATGAGGAGACGGTATGCCCTGGGTGATGGAGGTCTTTGGTAATGGATGTCGCCTTTCTGAGGCACTGCTCCTTGAGGATGTCTTGGGTACTCTGAAGGCTAGTACCAAAGATGGAGCTGACTAATTACGATCTTCTGTAGCTTCTTTCAGCCCTGTACAGTGGCCCCCCCCCACCCCCACCATAACAGACAGTGATGCAGCTGGTCAGAATGCTTTTCACACTGCATCTATATTACTTTCAAGTGTTTTAGTTGAAAAACCAAATCTCTTCATACTCTTGGATTGGAGAGCATGCCTTAAGAGAATAGGCTGAGTGAACTCAGCCTTTTCTCCTTGGAGCAGCGGAGGATAAGAGATGACCTGATAGAGTTGTATAAGATGAGAAGCATTGATCGTGTGGGTAGTCAGAGGCTTTTTCCCAGGGCTGAAATGGTTGCCACAAGAGGACGCAGGTTTAAGGTGCTGGGGAGTAGGTACAGAGGAGGTTCAGGAGTAAGTTTTTACTCAGAGTGGTGAGTGCGTGGAATGGGCTGCCGGCAACGGTGGTGGAGGCAGATATGATAGGGTCTTTTAAGAGACTTTTGGATAGGTACATGGAGCTTAGAAAAATAGAGGGCTGTAGGTAAGCCTAGTAATTTCTAAGGTAGGGACATCTCGGCGCAACTTTGAGGGCTGAAGGGCCTGTATTGTGCTGTAGGTTTTCTGTGTTTCTATGTTTTCTATGTTTCCTGATAAAATATAGCTGCTGTCTTGCCTTCTCTATAACTGCATTGATATATTGAGACCAGGTTAGATCCTCAGCAATCTTGACACCCAGGAACTTGAAATTGCTCATTTGCTTGACTTCTGCTCCTCTGACGGATTAGTTCATATTCCTTCATCTTGCATTGAGTGCGAGGTTGTTGCTGCGACACCACTCAACTAGCTGGTATATCTTGATCTTGTATGCCCTCTCATCTTCATCTGAGATTCTACTGACAATGTTCTATCATAAGCAAATTTATAGATAGTATTTGAGCTATACCTAGTTACAGTCATGAGTGTAGAGGTAGGGCAGTGGGGGTAAGCAGACATCCCTGAGGTGCACCAATGTTGATAGTGAAGGGGAAATGTTATCACCAATGAGCACAGATTGTGGTCTTCTGGTTAGGAAGTCGAGGATCCAATTGTAGAGGGAGGTACAGAGGCCCAGCTTCTGTAACTTATGGATCAGGATTGTGGGAATGTTGGTTTTAAATGTTGAGCTATAGTCAAGGAACAGCATCCTGACATAGGTGTTTGTATTGTCCAGGTGATCTAAGGCCATGTGAAGAGCCATTGATTGCATCTGCCATTGACCTGTTGTGGCGATAGGCAAATTGCAGTGGGTCCAGGTCCTTGCTGAGGCAGGAGTTCATTCTAGCCATGACCAACCTCAAAGCATTTCATCACTGTAGATGTGAGTGCTACTGGGCGATAGTCATTAAGGCAGCTCGCACTACTCTTGGGCACTGGCATAATTGTTGCCTTTTTGAAGCAAGTGGGAACTAGCAGTGAGAGGTTGAAAATGTTCTTGAATACTCCCGCACACAACAGTCTCTAGAATTTACAGAGGATGGTGTGAGAAACAAAAAAATAGCCTGTGAGCAGCAGTTCTATGGGCGAAAATGCTTTGTTAATGAGACAGATCAGGGAGAATGGCCAGACTGAAGCTGACAGTTGGGCGATAGTAAGGCAAATAACCGCATATTACAAAGGTGGTGTGCAGAGCTCAAACCTTGAAGTGAATGGACTACAGCAGATGAAGACCACGAACATGCAGAAAAGCACTCAGTTGCCACGCTATTTGTTATAGAGTAACTTAAAGTGGCCACTGAGTGTGTCAATGATAATCGGATTCTTGAAATGTAAGGGTTGAAGGTTACTGCACCATGTTTAGCCTGTGGGCTTGTACCTTTTCAAAAGGTTATTACTAATAGATTTTACGTAGCTGGAAATCTCAGCTACATGGAACCAGATGATAAATAATTACTCTGCATTCGTGATGATGGCTGAGTCACCAGGAGGCTTTGTATTAAACTTTAGAGGATATGAATTCATTTTGTTTTAATATATAAGTAATGGGAAACTTACTTGGAATAACTCTTAACTACTTCTGAACAGGCCAGTTTGACCTGTTTCCTGTGAAGGTAGCAGAAATCATTTTTGCGTTTAGATGTGTCATTTTCGTATGTTTCTAGATGTAAATAGCTAAGAGGTGGTGGATTTCAATCAGTGCCAATGCAAATGCTGTGCTAATTTTTGTCTCTACTTGCCTTTTGCTGATTGTGACTCTGCCGTTTTTTTTCATATGATACATCCTGTTACTGAAGGCGGAAGGCTATAGCATAAATTGCCAGACAGCACTTGCTGTTCTCTCTCAGTTCCTTGGAGTTTGTTCTGTGGAATTATCCATGCTTCTGAAAATGACTTGCCAAAAAAATCATTACAGAATTACCAGTCAGCCTGTGGGGTAAGTGTTCATTATATGGCCATGCATTGAAGGTGTGAGGGGGCAAGTTCAAAAGAGATGTGAGTGGCAATTTTCTTACACTGGCGGGGCCTGGAATGTGCTGTTTTAATGTTTAGCATGCGTCCACGAGTTGAGTGCCACTAACCTTGAGGAAAATGCTATTTACAATCTATTTGCTCCACAAGCCTTTGAGCTACTTGGTACTTCAAAATAATGATTTTAAAATTACAATATGATTTTTTTAGGGCAGAGGAATGCCCTGCTCAGTCTCCTCTGATGGGTCCACCAAACTAGTTTTGTTAGGGACTCAGTAGTAGTTCAAACAAGCTGGATAAATGGCAACATTTCTTTAAGCTGGACCTGCCCAGGACCCTGTTGCTGAGTTAAACGGGAGATGACACAGAAAAATGTCAGGAAAGCAGATCTGGATTGGATTGGGTGTTGTGTAATGACTCAGGTTTGATTCGGGAGCTTTAAAATTTTATGGAATTGTTTTAAGAACCATAGAAACTACGGCACAGAAACAGACCCTTTTGGCCCTTCTTGGCTGTGCCGAACCATTTTCTGCCTAGTCCCACTGACCTGCACACGGACCATATCCCTCCATACACCTCCCATCCATGTATCTGTCCAATTTATTCTTAAATGTTAAAAAAGAACCCGCATTTACCACCTTGTCTGGCAGCTCATTCCATACTCCCACCACTCTCTGTGTGAAGAAGCCCCTTTAAACTTTTCCCCCCTCACCCTTAACCCATGTCCTCTGGTTTTTTTTCTCCCCTTGCCTCAGTGGAAAAAGCCTGCTTGCATTCACTCTATCTATACCCATCATAATTTTATATACCTCTATCAAATCTCCCCTCATTCTTCTACGCTCTAGGGAATAAAGTCCCAACCTATTCAACCTTTCTCTGTAACTGAGTTTCTCAAGTCCCGGCAACATCCTTGTAAACCTTCTCTGCACTCTTTCAACCTTATTTATATCCTTCCTGTAATTTGGTGACCAAAACTGAACACAATACTCCAGATTCGGCCTCACCAATGCCTTATACAACATCATAACATTCCTGCTCTTATACTCAATACTTTGATTAATAAAGGCCAATGTACCAAAAGCTCTCTTTACGACCCTATCTACCTGTGACGACACTTTTAGGGAATTTTGTATCTGTATTCCCAGATCCCTCTGTTCCACTGCACTCCTCAGTGCCTTACCATTAACCCTGTATGTTCTACATTGGTTTGTCCTTCCAACGTGCAATACCTCACACTTGTCAGTATTAAACTCCATTTTTCCAGCTGGTCCAAGTCCCTCTGCAGGCTCTGAAAACCTTCCTCACTGTCTACTACACCTCCAATCTTTGTATCATCAGCAAACTTGCTGATCCAATTTACCACATTATCATCCAGATCATTGATATAGATGACAAATAACAATGGACCCAGCAGTGATCCCTGTGGCACACCACTAGTCACAGGCCTCCACTCAGAGAAGCAATTCTCTACCACCACTCTCTGGCTTCTTCCATCGAGCCAATGTCTAATCCAATTTACCACCTCTCCATGTATACCTAGCGACTGAATTTTCCTAACTAACCTCCCATGCGGGACCTTGTCAAAGGCCTTACTGAAGTCCATGTAGACAATATCCACTGCCTTCCCTTCATCCACTTTCCTGGTAACCTCCTCAAAAAACTCCAACAGATTGGTCAAACATGACCTACCACACAAAGCTATGTTGACTCTCCCTAATAAGCCCCTGTCTATCCAAATGCTTGTAGATTCTGTCTCTTAGTACTCCCTCCAATAACTTACCTACTACTGATGTTAAACTCACCGGCCTATAATTTCCCGGATTACTTTTCGATCCTTTTTTAAACAACGGAACAACATGAGCCTCTCCAATCCTGCGGCACTTCATCCGTAGACAGCGACATTTTAAATATTTCTGCCAGGGCCCCCGCAATTTCAACACTAGTCTCCTTCAAGGTCCGAGGGAACACTCTGTCAGGTCCCGGGGATTTATCCACTTTAATTTTCCTCAAGACAGCAAGCACCTCCTCCTTTTCAATCTGTACAGTTTCCATGGTCTCCCTACTTGAATCCCTCAATTCCATAGATTTCATGCCAGCTTCCTTAGTAAATACAGACACAAAAAACCTATTTAGGATCTCCCCCATTTCCTTTGGTTCCGCACAAAGCCGACCACTCTGATCTTCAAGAGGACCAATTTTATCCCTTACAATCCTTTTGCTCTTAATATACTTGTAAAAGCTCTTTGGATTATCCTTCACTTTGACTGCCAAGGCAACCTCATGTCTTCTTTTTGCCCTCCTGATTTCTTTCTTAAGTATTTTCTTGCACTTCTTATACTCCTCAAGCACCTGATTTACCCTCTGTTTCCTATACATTTCATACAACTCCCTCTTCTTCTTTATACTAACTTTTCCACAGAGTGAGAGGACTACTATAGGAGCTCTGCACATTTGAGTGTCTTGGTTTTAAGCGACACTAGCTAGTCATTTCACAACTTTATGGAGCTCATTTTAAATACTCCATAAGCACTTAGTATACTGAAAGTGGTCACAATGAAGGCAGAAAGGAAAGAGTTGTGGGGTAGCAATAATTGACTTTGAAGGAGAGGTGGGAATAGGGACATGTAGCCAAGAATTCCAAGCATTTTATGAAAGAAAAGAATTATGAATATTTAGATAAATGAGTGTACCTACATATAAACAGACAAAATTGCAGAAGCCACTTTAGTGCAGCTGCACTTTTTTAAAGGTCTCTGCATGCCAGTTGCTCATCTGCATCTTGTTTTCGTATTTGTGCTGCCACTGGATTCTGTATCAGGATGTTGCCCTTGTGTGCCATTACACATGCATCTACATTTGTACTGGGGAATTGTGTTTGTAGTTCTGTACTATATGTTCTGTGCAACTAATTGACAGAGCGATTGTAGATTATCCCGTTTTGTTACTAGATGTGCATCTGATTGGCTAAGTGTTTTCAACTTGGATTTCTAGTGAAATCTTTCACCAAAGGAAACTGTCTTCTCAGTACATTGCAACTACACTGCTAGTGAAGAATGGAAAACTTTCTGCCGCTCTGATTTCATTTTCAGTGTTAAAACAATCTTGCAGCTGTTGGCCTGGTTGAATTATCTGCAAATCATTTTAAACAATTTAGAATTTCCAAAATGTGCAGCTTTCTGTATTCAGATATGTAGGCATAACATTTGAATAACAATTGTATATTTTAGTTGTACATTCAGTGCTTTTTGTGGTAGTTTTTCAGTCCCTGTGAATTATAAAGTCACTGTTTCACTTCCTTGTTGTATTTTACTTTGGGCTTTCCTTAAACCGCATCACGGGCCAGGAACCTGTAACCCCATATTCCTCCCAGTGCTTCGTTTCTCGGGATTTTGAAACTCATTGTCTCTGTTGTTTGGGTTTAATTCTTTCTACAGATGTGGGCATTTAAGTCAAGTCACTTTTTATTGTCATTTTGACCATAACTGCTGGTACAGTACACAGTAAAAACGAGGCAATGTTTTTCAGGACCATGGTGCTACATGAACGATACAAAAACTACACTGAGCTAAGTAAAACAACACAAAAACTACACTAGACTACAGACCTACCCAGGACTGCATTAAGTGCACAAAACAGTGCAGGCATTACAATAAATACTAAACAAGACAATATGCACAGTAGAGGGCAGTAGGTTGGTATCAGTGCAGGCTGTAGGTATTGAGGAGTCTGATGGCTTGGGAGAGGATCATCTTCCCTTAAGGTGGATTTGGGCCACCTTCAATTATTGTCTTCCCGATGAAGGTACTTCCACAATGCCGTTGGGCAAGGAAGTTCCTGGATTTAAACCCACTGGCAAAAGGAAAGTGAGTTATTTTCAGGTCAGAATGTTGTGAGATTTAAGAGAACCTTTCCACCTCCATATGCTTTCTGCTTTTGTCCTTTAATCCAGTTTGGGAATTGTTACTAGAGCAGTCTAGCCCAGTAACCGTAATGCAGTTTGCACCATCTGCAAAATGCAACAAGCGTTGATGGAGGGAGCAATCTTAATGTAGTAAATGGCATGCAAATTAAAGAAAATAATGCTGAAACTTTAAGGTATTGATCAGACTGCATTGAGAATATTGTGAGCAGCGTTGGGCCCTTTGCCTGAGAAAGGATGTGTTGGCATTGGAGAGGGTCCAGAGTAGGTTCACGAGAATGATCCTGGGAATGAAAGGGTTAATATATGAGGAGCGTTTGATGACTCTGGGCTTGTGCTTGCTGGAGTTTTAAAGAATGAGGGGGGATTTCATTGAAACCTTTTGAATATTGAAATGTCTAGATAGAGTGGATGTGGTGAGGATGTTTCTTATAGTAGAGGAGTCCAGGACCAGAGGGCACAGCCTCAGAATCAAAGAGCGTCTCTTTAGAACAGAGATGAGGATGGATTTCTTTAGCCAGAGGCTGGTGAATCTGTGGGATTCATTGCCGCAGATACTCTGGAAGCCAGGTCATTGGGTATAATAATATTTAATTAGGAGGTTGACGGGCTCTAGGTTGGTCAGGGTTTCAAAGGTTACAGGGAGAAAGCAGGAGAATGGGGTTGAGGGATCTTAAATCAGCCATGATAGTATGGCAGGGCAGACTCTGGGCCGAATGGACTATGCCTCCTATGTGTTAAGGTCTTCTTGAGTGGTGCTGAGCTACTTGTTGGAAGCTGCATTCATATTGGCAAGTGAAGAGTGTTCCATCACATGGCCTGCAGATGTCGGAAAGTTTTTGATTGAAATACTAGGTCTGAGATTTGCGACAGATACCTTCCCACTGAAGGACTCTAGTGGCCACTGATTCACTTGAGGTTCTAGTCGTGTAAATGCAGTACAATAATTGGTAATGGCACCACTGTTGGCCCCTAGGGAGTCAGATGCTGTTGTCGATGATGGTCGTTGAGTAGCACTTTTGTGGTTACTTGCCATATAGTATTCCCTTCCTGAATGTCTTAACATAGAACATAGAATAGTACAGCACAGTACAGGCCCTTCGGCCCACAATGTTCTGCCAACCCTCAAACCCTGCCTCCCATATAAGCCCCCACCTTAGATTCCTCCATATACCTGTCTAGTAGTCTCTTAAACTTCACTACTGTATCTGCCTCCACCACTGACTCAGGCAGTGCATTCCACGCACCAACCACTCTCTGAGTAAAAAAACCTTCCTCTAATATCCCCCTTGAACTTCCCACCCCTTACCTTAAAGCCATGTCCTCTTGTATTGAGCAGTGCTGCCCTGGGGAAGAGGCGCTGGCTATCCACTCTATCTATTCCTCTTATTATCTTGTACACCTCTATCATGTCTCCTCTCATCCTCCTTCTCTCCAAAGAGTAAAGCCCTAGCTCCCTTAATCTCTGATCATAATGCATACTTTCTAAACCAGGCAGCATCCTGGTAAATCTCCTCTGTACCCTTTCCAATGCTTCCACATTCTTCCTATAGTGAGGTGACCAGAACTGGACGCAATACTCCAAGTGTGGCCTAACCAGAGTTTTATAGAGCTGCACGATTACATCGCGACTCTTAAACTCTATCCCTCGACTTATGAAAGTTAACACCCCATAAGCTTTCTTAACTACCCTATCCACCTGTGAGGCAACTTTCAGGGATCCGTGGACCTGTACCCCGAGATTCCTCTGCTCCTCCACACTACCAAGTATCCTGCCATTTACTTTGTACTCTGCCTTGGAGTTTGTCCTTCCAAAGTGTACCACCTCACACTTCTCTGGGTTGAACTCCATCTGCCACTTCTCAGCCAACTTCTGCATCCTATCAATGTCTCTCTGCAATCCTTGACAATCCTGTACACTATCTACAACACCACCAACCCTTGTGTCGTCTGCAAACTTGCCAACCCACCCTTCTACCCCCACATCCAGGTCGTTAATAAAAATCACAAAAAGTAGAGGTCCCAGAACAGATCCTTGTGGGACACCACTAGTCACAATCCTCCAATCTGAATGTACTCCCTCCACCACCACCCTCTGTCTTCTGCAGGCAAGCCAATTCTGAATCCACCTGGCCAAACTTCCCTGGATCCCATGCCTTCTAACTTTCTGAATAAGCCTACCGTGTGGAACCTTGTCAAATGCCTTACTAAAATCCATATAGATCACATCCATTGCACTGCCCTCATCTATATGCCTGGTCACCATCTCAAAGAACTTGCTGCATGCCTGCATGAAATGATTCATTTGCTGAGGAGCTGTGAATGGCATTGCCCAGCAGACTCATTGGTGAAGATCCTCGCTTCTGGCAAAGCACCTGAAGATGGTTTGGCTTAGAAAACTATGCTAAAGAATGCTAGTGGGGCAGGGATGATTGACTTCCAATAATCACAGTCAACTTCCTATGTGAGCGATGACTCCAACCATTGTGGTGTTTTCTCTTTGATGTTATACTTGGTTTAAGTACAGTCAAGCAAAATTGTTTTCAATTCCCTTCAGGAGTTCACCTCTTTGGTCCATGTTTTGTAATGCTGCCTTTGATGCCTTCATTAATTTATTGGTAATTCAGAGTAGACTAATTTTTCAAGAAGCAGCCAGGTTGGATTCATCCTATCCTTTGTGCTTGGGATATAGTGAGGAAATTTCCACATCAAGCAATTGGTTGTATTGGAAGAGTTTGGTCAGAAGCAGGACTTGCTGTGGAGTTCATGTCTTTAGTACACATAGGTTCCACTTTTGTAGCCTCAGTATTCTTTGTTCTCCTATTTTGTGAAGGGTATTGAAGATTTGGAATAACTATCCTAACAAGTTGATAGGGTAGTTAGAAAGGTGCATGGTCTGTTCAACTTCATTAGTTGTGAGATTGGGTTCAATATCTATGAGGTCATGTTACATCTCTATAAGACTAGTTAGACCACATTTAGAGACACAGAGTACAACAGGCAGAATATTTTCCATGGTGGAAATGTCATATGTGGGGGTATAATTTTAAGGTGATTTTAGAAGTGTATAGAGAATGTCAGGGGCAGTTTTTTTCCCCACAGTTGTGGGTGCATGGAATGCACTGCCAGGGTGGTTGTAGGGCAGATACATTAGGGACATTTCAAAGTCTCTCGGATGGGCATATTGATGAAAGAAAAATGGAGGGTAGCTTGAAATTACAATTTAGTTTTCTCATTACTCTAATTCCTTTGCCCATCACTCAGTGACCTTGTTTATGTAGAGTAATTGCCTGCGTAACATTCACCAGATTGTGTATAAAATTGTGACCTTTTTGATTTGGATATTCGGTGTTGTGACTCAAGTTTTTCCAAAGCATTAGAACATGCTTGAGCTTGTCCTTTTGTTCCCTAGTCCTTGCTTCTAGATTTCCAATGATCGGGACTAGTGCTGATGGGATCTTAAGGGTGAGTAAGAGTTGAGATGGAGAGCAAAGATTATCCAGTGACTCTTGACACTATGCTGTTTTGAGACTAAGAGTTTAGATTCTTAAAACTTGTTTTTTTTTTTAAAAAAAGCTTGAAATGAGCTCAATCAGTGAAATATTATAAGGACACACAATATGCTGGAGAAACTCTGCAAATTGGGCAGCATCTTTGGAAGGATTACTAAACAGTGGATGCTGCAGGCTGAGACCCTTCCTCGGGACTGTCCCCTGGCTTCTCCACTGCTGTGGGTTAGAACAGCATGTTATGTTCTGCTTAGGTAGCCCGGAACCCACTGATATGAGTGTTGAATTTTCCAGTTTCAGGTAAACCACACCCTTTGTTCATTTTCCCCATTCCTACTGGCCCACCCTAGGTTTCCTCTCCCTTTGTTCAACCTTTTCATCCCTTCCTCCTGCATCTGGCTCCATTTGCCCATCGTGTTCCACCAACCTCAGCCTCACCTCCTCACTCTCACTTCTGTATACTGTCTGCTTTTCCTTTACACTCCTGGACCTGATGTGGAGCCTTGATCTTAAATGTCAGCCGTCCCTTTGCCTCCATGGATGATGCTTGACTTGCTGAGATGTTCCAGTAATCTTGTTTTCAATTAAAGGAAGTGTGCTTGAGTGTAAAATGGTACATCAGTGAACTTCTGATAGAGTAGAAGATTTAAGTTGCAATAATCATAGAGACAGGCTCTGTGGCACTGTGCTGACCAATCTGGTGTGAGATAAAGGCACTCTGATCTAAATTTTTTGATGCTTTCCCAGGTTTAATCTTAAACACTGGAGATTCTGGAAATATGGACTAATGTAACTCTTCCACTAATCCAACCTCCCTCTAGTGCCCCTCCGACCCTTTCTTCCATGGTCCATTGTCCTCTCCTACTAGATTCTATCTCCTCCAGCCCTTTACCTCTTCCATCTATCAACTTCCAGCTTTTTTCCTTTATCCCCACAGTTCACCCACCTTCACTCTCACCTGGTTCCACCTATCACTTGCAGCTTGTACTCCTTCCTCTCCCTTCACCTTTTCTGTCTTCTACCTTCCATTCCAGTCCTGATGAAAGGTCTCAGCCTGAAACGACAACTGTTTATTTCTCTTCATGGGTGCTGCCTGACCTGCTGAGCTTTTCTAGCACTTTGCATTACGGAGGGTAAAAATGGGGGATAAAACAAAGTTTGTGCCTTTATATGATTTATATTAGACTTTGCTGAGAGAAGTGTTTGTACAAATGTACAGCTCGCGACAGCTCAACGCAGATTGTTTCCTATGAGCTTTGATAAACTGATGACGTACCTCAGATGTTAAACATTTACTATACTGGCATCTGACCAGAATCACTTTTTTATATCAAAATTAAACTGGTACATGGTTGTAGTAAACATTTATTCATGTTACCTTGAGGTCCTAATGTGTCGTACTGCTTTGTGCTGGTGTTGCTGTAATAGAGCTTGCTGCCACTTGCCTATGTATATCTCAATATCCCAAGTTGAAAAAACAAACTTGTCATCTTACTGAGTTTGAATTCTGGTGAATTGTAAATAAGTCAAACAATATTTTCAATATCCAATATAATGGGCTGAAGTATTGTTCTTGCATAAGTTTCTTAAAAAGAACTGCCGTAAAATTTGACGATGGTAAGATTTTGCTGAAACATAAAGTTAAATTTATTGTCATTCAACTGTACACGTGTATACAGCGAAACGGAAGTGTTCCTCGGGAGCCAAGATGCAAAACACAATGCATGTATCACATATAGCACATAAAATAATATTAACACAATAATATTAATTGATAAATGGATTCTATCCGTGTACAGGTTACCATAAAGTACATAGTGAAATATATGTACCAGTATTACAGCTCGGGCTGTTCTGGAGTTCAGAGTTCAATTCCAGCACTGACTATAGGGTGTTTGTACGTTCTCCCCATGAACCGTGTTGTTTCCTCCCACAGACCAAAGATGTGCTAGTTAGTAGGTTAATTGGTCATTGTAAATTGTCCTGTGATTAGGCTTGTGTGAAATAGGTGGCTGATTGGGCCAGAAGGGCCTGAATTAATAAATATAGTTAAATATAGAACGGTATCCTGCTACTGGTGCTGTCATAAATAATGGTAGCAGGGTGTTCAGATGTCTCACGTACTGATAAATGTAAATCAATAAAGTAGGGCTGTAGTGGAGTTTGAATAAAGCTGTTGGAATTGGGGGAGGGTGGGAGACTTGTTAAATCTCATTTCTATATCTAGTCTTTACTTGTTTTACTTCACGTTTAAAAGGACAGTTAAATAGCTTACCATCTGCAGTGACTGTGCAAGGCATTGTTTTACCAGTCTCTCATTTTGTAACATTGCATGCTGTAAAGGGTTGGAGTCTCATTTAGAAGCTTCTGGAAATGCTGAACTCTGTAATCATGGTGCACTTTTTCTGTTACAGTGCTTCAGGAGCTAGTGTGGTGGCAATCGACAACAAAATAGAACAGGCCATGGTGAGTCAAATTACCCCTAAAGATTCAATTTGTTTCCAGTTTGCATTATGCAAGTTCAAATTCAAATAAGTTTGAATTTATTCAATTAAACATTGATTTCTCTAACTTGCAGTAATTTCTCCCAGCCTCCTTCCTCTTTTTTTCCATTCCCCAATCTGGTTATCCTCTCGCCCCTTCTCTTCTCATCACCTGCCCATTAGCTCCCTGATGCCTCTCCTCCTTTTCCTTTCTCCCAGGGTCCACTGTCCTTTCATATCAGCTTCCTTCTCCTTCAGCTCTACCTTTTGCACCTATGCTCTACCAGCTTCTTACTTCATCTCCACGCATCCACCTTCCCCCTCAATTGCCAGCTTGTACTCCTTTCCCTCTTTCTCCTCCTACCCCCTTATTTTGGTTTCTGCCCCCTTCCTTTCTAATCTGATAAAGGCTGCTAACCCGTAACATTGACTTGTTTATTCCCCTCCATAGATGCTGCCTGACCTGAATTCCTCCAGCATTTTGTATGTGTTGTTCAAGGTTCCTAGCATCTGCAGAATCTCTGTGTTTGCATTTAATTAAAAAAAATAAAATTTTGTCCAAAGAAAGGAGCAGAGCAACCATTATTGATTAGGTATTAATATCGTTTTAAAAAAAAATACAAATATTAACTCCTACTGTCAGCTTTTGTGAAGCCCACAATAAAAATAAATCTGTTGTACTGCTATCCTAATTAATTTTATGGAATGCAGGTATCACTGCTAAGGGCAGCATTTTTCGCCTGTCTCAGTTTGTCCTAAAGGCGGTGGTGACCTACCATCCTGAAGTGCTGCAGTCCTTCTCCATTAGAGATGATGGGATGCTCTGGGATTTAGACCCAGAGTTGAAGGGATGGTGTTCAAAGTAACAAATTCAAAGTAAAATTTAGTATTGGAGTACATACATATCACCACATACAACCCTGAAATTCTTTTTCCAGCAGACGTTCTTAGCAAATTTATAAAACGGTAACTGAATGCTCCCAAATAGGAATTGTGTGTGTGAGGAGAGCCTGAAGGAGGTGATATTCCCGGTTGCGTGCTGTAGTTCTTGGTGGTGGAGGTCATATGAAAGGTAGATGGTGTTGCAGTAGCCTCAGCAAATATCTGCTGTTTTCCTTATTGTATTGGAAGAGGTGGATGGGGTCAAGAGAGCTGCTTTGACTTGGATAATGAACTACTTCACTTGTTGGATCTATCGTTGTCAAGGTAAATGGGGGAGGATTTCAACAAATTTTAACAAGAATTTAAGCTTAAAGAAGTTGGAGCCAAAGGTACAACGGGATGGTAGTTCAAGCAGTGGAGTACTCCTCCTGTTACATGTGGGAATACAGGGTGCTAATGGCCTCCCTGATGACTACATCTGCAGGAAGTGCACCCAACTTCAGCTCCTGACTGACAAGGAACTGGAGCTGGATGTACTCAGGACCATCCAGGAGGCTGAAAACTTCACAGATGAGAATTTACTGAGGTGGCCACACCCACAGTGCAGGCTTCAGGTAGCAGATGGACAGGAGAAGTAAGAGGATTAAGCAGTCAATGCAGGATTCTCCTGTAGCCATTCCCCTTAATGAGTATACTCCTTTGGGTACTGGTTGGGGGCATGGGAGGGCAGGGGTGGTCGCAGCAGATTGACCCCTCAGGGCACAGCGGCAGCAGTGAGGTCGGTGTCCAGTTGAGGCTCAGCAGGGAAGGGTAGAGTCAGGTAGAGCAAAGTGATAGTAGACTCTGTAGATAGAATGATGGACAGGAACTCCTGTGGCTGCAAAAGAGATGCTAGGATGGTGTGCTGCCTCCCAGTGTTAGGATCCAGAGCGGTTGCAGATTATTCTCAAGAGGGAGGGTGAGCAGCCAGTGGCCTTGGGCACATTGGCACCAATAAGATAGGTTCAGAGGTAGTAATGTGTGGATTACTCCCAGCACCATGTGATAGTCAGGGCAAGAGTAGGATAATACAGATGAATGAATAGGTGAGGAACTGCTGCAGGGGATAGGGTTTCAGAATTTCTGGATTATTGGGATCTCTTCTGGGGAAGGCATGACTCGTACAAAAAGGACGGGTTATAACTGAACCTGAGGAGAACCGGTATCCTTGCAGGCATATTTTTTTAGAGCTGGGAAGATTTAAACTAAATTAGCAGGGTGATGGGAACTGGAGTGATTGTGCTGAGGATGGGGCAATTAGTGTACAACTAGATTAGATTATGAGAACACTCAGTCCTCATTTATTGTCATTTAGAAATGCATGCATACATTAAGAAATGATACAATGTTCCTCCAGAGTGATATCACAGAAAAACAGGACAAAGCAAAGACTAACACTGACAGAACCACATAATGATAACATATAGTTACAGCAGTGCAAAGCAATACCATAATTTGATAAAGAACAGACCATGGGCACTGTTTTAAAAAAAAATGTCTCTAAGTCCCGAGTCGATCGACTCCCGAGTCCCTGATAGCAGGCAGCAAAGGGAGAAACTCCCTGCCGTAAACCTCCAGGCACCGACAACTGCCAATGCATTGAAAGCACCCGACAACAGCCGACACTGAGTCCGTCTGTCCGAAAACTTCGAGCCTCCGACCAGCCCCTCCGATACAGCCTCTCGAGCGCCTTCGACCTCATCCTGGCCGCCAAAACAAGCAAAGCCGAGGATTCGGGGCCTTCTCCAGAGATTCCAGACCACACAGTAACAGCAGCAGCAAAGCGGGCATTTCAGAAATTTCTCCAGATGTTCCTCCGTACTCTCACACCTGTCTCCATCAAATCAGAATTGTGCATGGTCCCCTACTTGACAAATAACAGACATCACCACCGAAGTGGCTGCACGCGCTGCGTCACGCCACTGTCTTCTCCTCCTCCATGCAGTGTGCAGTGAGACCAAGGAAGGACAGGCAGATGATAGGACAAAATTGCAGTAAGTGAGATCAGATGGAGAGGATTGGGAAGCTTTTAAAAAAGTAAAAAGCAAATTTTTAAAAACTGTAAGGACAGAAAAGATGAAATATGAAGGTAAGTTAGCCAATAATATCAAAGAGGGTACCAAATGTTTTTTTTCAGATACATAGAGTATCTGATTCCACCACTTCCCTGGTAGTGTGTACCACAGACCTACCACTGTTCCTTTAAAAAATGACTTGCCATGTATACTCAGTGACTACTTTATTTGGTGTCTAGAATACCTAATAAAGTGACCTCTGAGCTTATGTTTGAGGCCCATCCATTTCATGGTTTGACATGTGCGTTCAGAGATGCTCTTCCTGTACAGCACTGTTGTAACGTGTGGTTATTTGAGTTACTGTCAGCTTGAACTAGTCTGGCCATTCTCCTCTGACCTCTCTCGTTAACAAGGCTTTTCCGCCGACAGGACTGCCGCTCCCTGGAAGTTTCTGTTCTTGGCACCGTTCTCAGTGAACTCTAGAGTGTGTTGTGTGTGAAAATCCCAGGATATCAGGCAGTTCTGTCATACTCAAGCCAGCCCGTCTGGCACCAACAATCATTCTGCACGCCACTGCTGTGACCAGTGGTTATTTGAACTGCAGCTCACTGGATGTATTTTGTTTCTTGCAATATTCTCTGTAAACTCTAGAGCAGGGCAGGGGTTCACAACCTTTTTTTATGCCATGGATCCCAGTTTGGGAACCCCTGATCTAGGGACTCTTGTGCATGAAAATCCCGGAAAATCAGCTGTTTTTTTTTTTAGATATGCAAACTACTCTGTCTGGCATCAACAATCATTCCATGGTCAAAGTCATTTCGATCACATTTTTTCCCCATTCTGATGTTTGGTCTGAACAACAACTGAACCTCTTGACCATGTTTTCGTGCTTTTATGCATTAAGTTACTACCACATGGTTGGCTGATTAATGAGCAGGTGTACAGTTGAACCTAATAAAGTGCCCAATCAGTGTAAATCTCCCTTCAGCTTTCTCTTCACTTTAAAGCTGTGACCTCTGGTATTTGACATTACCACACTGTAGAAAAACCCTGCCTATCTATACTTTTCAATGTCTCTTTTGTTATGTGCTTCAGTCAGGTTGCCCTCAGTGACAGCAATCCAAGTTTGTCCAACCTTGTACTTTAGGTAATACTTTCCAATCCAGGCAACGACCTGGTGAGCCACCTCTGCATTCTTTCCAAAGCCCCGATACCCAATAGCGAGGCAACCAGAACACGCCAAATGTGGCCTAACCAAAGTTTTACTGCAGCAGTGTTAACTCTTGACCTTTATACTCAGCATCACTACTATGAGGGCAGGCTTACTGTACACATTTATGACATGCAATATTCTTGATGGAATGCCTTTAGGTAGGTAGAAGTCAGGCAGTTACTGGAGGTTACCTACCTTCTGAGCTGTGCTTGTGGCCGTTGTGTATCTGACTCAGATACACAATGTGTATCTGGCCATGGAGGTCCACAC
This sequence comes from Mobula birostris, assembly GCF_030028105.1. Classification (NCBI taxonomy): domain Eukaryota; kingdom Metazoa; phylum Chordata; class Chondrichthyes; order Myliobatiformes; family Myliobatidae; genus Mobula; species Mobula birostris. Next base: position 18,946,661 of record NC_092373.1, on the reverse strand, counting down.
TACTACATCCTGCACCATCACCATGGAGACGCTGATTCAGGATGTGGGGGTAATGGTGAATATCAAGGATAAGTGTTGAGACACTTGGCAGTGGGCATTTCCTGGCAATTATATGGCAAAATTAGGTTACCTTTTTGCTCACAGACACGAGGAAATCTGGCGGTCCCAGCCCGAAATGTCGACTGTACCTCTTCCTATAGATACTGCCTGGCCTGCTGCATTCACCAGCAATTTTTGTGTGTGTTGCTTACCTTTTTGATATTCAGTTGAAATGCTGTGTTACTGGTAATGTTTTTTTTGAGGAGGGGACAAGATTGTAAATAGTACAGGAGTTCCTGCTGGCAAATTGATTTACTGCCGGAAATGGATAAAAAAAAAAGTTAACTAAAATGACTTGTTTATTCTCATCTTCTTTATCATAACATCTCTAGCCCATTGTAAAGACAGTCAGTTTGACTCATAGAACCTACTTATCTTAGACAGTCCTTAGAATAGATGTGTTCGAGCTTGTCATCCAAGTATCTCATGTGTATAAGATGAGGTATTAACAGCCAGCTCGTTTTTCACAGGACAGAAATGAGAGGGTGCAATTTAGAGCTGACTAGATTAGAGAGCACGCCTCCTCAAAGGCCCATTTCATTGAATGTTTCAGGACACCACAAAAATGGCAGGTCGTAGAGACAGTTCAAAAGCACACCTCCCTGCAGGAAATTACAGGCTACAGATTGCAATGATCATAGTTTCAAAGAAGTATATTTTGTAGAATTGATGCTAGTTTTGTTTGCTGCCGCAAAGCATCACCATGTCTTGCTAGTGTCATCTTCACAAATGGAGGTCTATGATTAGTGGTGTTTCTCAGGGATCTGTACTGGGACCTCTGCTGCTTAGGATATATATAAATGACCTGGGTGGGTTAGTAAGTTTGCAGATGATAGAAAGACTGGTGGTGTTGTGGAGAGCATAGAAGACTGGTAAAGAATACAACAGGATGTAGATCAGTTGCAGATGTGGGCGGTGAAATGGCAGATGGAGTTTAACCTGGCCGTATGTTAAGTGTTGATGAGCAGAGGAATCCTGGATTTCAAGTTCATAGCTCCCTATGAGTGAACACATAGGGTGATTAAGAAGACATATTAGTTGAGGCATTGAGTTCAAATGTCTGGAAGTTATGTTGCAGCTTTATAAAGCTCAAGTTGAGCAGCATTTGGAGTATGCATACAGTTCTGGTTGCCCCATTTTAGGAGGAGGGCGCAGAAGGGTTTACCAAGATGCTGCCTGGATTAGAGGGTATGTGCTATAACGAGAGGTTGGACGAACGTTGTTTTTCTCGCTGGAGTGGCGGAGGCTGATAGAGGTTTATAAGATTGTGAGAAGCATAGATAGAGTGGACAGATAGTATCTCTCTCCCAGAATTGAAATGTCTAATAGCATGTAAGGTGAGAGGGGTAGGTTCAAAGGAGATGTGAGAGGCAAGTTTTTGTACACAGAGTGGTGGGTGTCTGGATTGCACTGCCTGGGGTGGTGGTACGGGAAGATACATTAGGCACTGTTAAGAGATGTTTAGATAGACACGTGAATATGAGGAAAAGTGAAGGATGTGGACACTGTGTAAGCAGAAGGGATTTAGTTTAGTGGCCACTTGATTACTGATTTATTGGGCTTGGCACAACATTGTGAGCAGAATGGCCTTTTCTTGTGTTCTTTAATGCTGACCAGAAACTAATGTAGACAAGCTATAGGTAATCACGGTAGGTCAGGAGACTGGTGTCTGTTGCAAGTGACATGCTGCCTGTCAACCACAACTATAGGCAGGGTAGTTGCTCGGGGTATATCCTATATTCTCCACTAGTCACAGTGAGTACACCTCCAAGAAATCAATGTCGTACAGAGTTGCAACATTGGTATCCAATAAACCACTCCAAGCATTCATTCTCTCCTCCAGCTACAGTGTGGCTGCTGTTGTGCCCCATTGTATTACTTGCCCAGGCTTCTCTCTAACAGCACCGCTCAGTCCTGTGACCTGAACCACCAAGAAGAACAGAGGCTGTAAACACAAGGGAATGCCACCTCATGCAAGTTCCCCTCCAAAGTTGTGCATTGCTCTGCTGTGAAAATATCATCAATCTTTCAGTTCTAAAAGTTTGACCTCTCTTCCCCAGCAATACCCTGGGAGTACCTTCACTAGAAGGAACTGCAGTGGTTGAAAGAAGTTGTTCACCTTTCCAGGGCAGTTAGGGATAAGCTATGAATGCTGGTCCTGCCAATATTACCCCAGATACTGAAGAATAAATTTGTCATATTGAGATTAATACAGTTAATAACTCAGCAGTACTGCTGTCCAGGTGGGTCATTTTGCATGCTTTTGTGATATTTGATACTTAACTCCATACATTCACTGGGATATTGCCACCAAGGGGAGTTTTCTTTACTAGTAAGAATTCCTCCACTGTATGATTACAAGTGCTGGATGAAGAACTGCTTCAGTGCAGAATTAATCTCAAACAGTGTGTCTTTAAAATGGGTGAGTTTGAGAATATCTAAGTGTAATTGTGGTAACCCTCTAAACCAAGGAAATATAATTCTATTTTCTTCTAATCAAAGATACAAAATATTTCCATAAGACCCTTTGACATAGGAGCAGAACCAAGCCATTTAGCCCATCAGATATGTTTCACCATTTGATCATGGCTGATTTATTTCCCCTCTCACCCCATTTCCCTGCTTTCTCCCTGTAACTTCGACACCGTGACTAATCACCCTTACCATCACCTCACTTTAAATATACCTGGTCTCCACAGCCAGCTGTGGCAATGAATTTCACAGGTTTACCCCCTCTGGTTTAAAAAAAAATCCTCCTCATCTCTGTTCTTAATGGATGTCCTTCTGTTATGAGGCTGTGCCCTCTGATGCTAGACTCTCTCAGGATGTGAAACATCCTCTCCACATCCACACCATCTAGGCCTTTCTTATCTGAAGTGAGACTGGATAGTGCAATATGGGAGGAACTCCAAACATTTATAAATACTTTTCAGGCTTCAAAAATTCCATTTACTTCTGACTAGAGGTCAGCCTAAAATCATGCCCTCAGATTACTGCAGTGGAGTTGCATGGGTCCGTGGATGGGAGAGGTGTAATCATTGATGTCCATCATAAAACTGTCTTGGCAGCAAAATTATTTTCTTTCAGTTAAATATATTGATTTTCTTGATGTAAGTTGTGTAAAAACAAAAAAAAAATATTGCCCTCACTTTGCCTTGATTTCGCCTTACCTTGATAGCAGACTGGGCCACTTCCGTTTTGCAGAAGGATTTCAAATCAGCGTGAAATCTGTTTCACTGTACGTATGTTTATTGATTACATGTTTTTATCACAGGATTTGGTGAAAAGTCATCTGATGTATGCAGTGAGAGAAGAAGTGGAAGTCTTAAAGGAGCAGATCAAAGAGCTGATAGAAAAGAACTGCATACTCGAACGGGAGAATTCACTATTAAAATCACTAGCAAACAATGAGCAGCTGTCTCAGCTTCAAAGCCAGGTGACCAATCTCAGTAGCACTTCACAACCACAGCAGCCGACTGCAGGAGCACAACCTCAACAAAGCACACAGCAGACGCAGCCTCCTCCACAACCTAATGTTCCTTCTGCATGAAAACTGCTCGCCTGCGTAGGAAATACTTCAGAAAAAACAAAAGAAAAATCCTGTCTCCGTGTGCCACTGGTGTTCTTACCACTCTACCTTGATGCAGCAAATAGCCATGCTTCAATGTGTTTTTTGCTCCTTGGCCTTTTCAGTATTAGACAATCATCTGCAAGAGCTTTCTGCGTGTGATGTCCCAGTGGGCATCAAGCGTGTGACTGCACAGTGAGAGGTGGCTGAAGGATCTGTAACTTCTTGGAGGAAAGCTGATTTTCACCAGGTTTACAGACAAGTGGGTACCTAATCTTTCTGGCTTACCAAGGTTTTTATATATATAAATAAATATATATATATAAAACATATAGGAATCTGCAGGCTATGAGCCTTTTCCTGTCTAACATCAAGATCCTGTTAGCAGCTCTGTTCGAAAAGAGCCACTGTTCTAGTAACTTTTTGCATACATGAATTTTCATTTACTGTTTGTTTTTATTTATTACAGGGCTGCTATTTTCATATGTAAATGAACAATGTCACAGAATCTTTTTTTTGTAAGTTTGAAATTAAAAAATAAGATTACTGGTAAAAGCAAGCGATAGTTGGGATTGCATATATTAGTTTAAAAAAATATAGGCAATAATAAAATTCAAAAAAAATATCCTGGCCTGAGTTCTAACACTAATGGCAGTTTTACCGTGGGGATTTTCTTCTGTAATAGTTGAATCCCAAGTTTTGAATGTAAATTTTGTATAGTGTGTAAGTATTGTAAGGAAGACCATAGCAGATGTGTACAAGTAGGCACCAGACATTGTGACTTAAAACCTTGAAAGGATATTTGGGCTTTTTTTTTTGATAAAAGAAAAATAAACTGTGCTCATTTCTGTTGCTGATTTTTCTATCTGAAGCTCGGGGGGAGGGGGAATTGCCATGATAGTTCGACATTTTTTTTCTCCTTTCCTCAGTATGTTTGGGGGGAATAATAAGCTGTGAAATTGTTCAACCTACTTTGTAACCAAAGAAGCAAAGCCGTGTCTGAATTCATTTATTTTGTACGCCTATTCTGAACGTATTTTAGTTTATATTTTTATTTTCCTTGACCTATAATGTGCATCCTTTATTTTCTTTTTAATCTTCAGCATGTTCTGCATGACCCCTTTGTCAAACCAGTTTCTTACCTCATGTTTTTACTGAGCACTCTTACTGTAACAAGTTTAGTCTGTGAACAATGTCCAATGAAAACTATAAAAACAGCTGTTGGATTCGAACTAGTGTTAAAGTGCTAGTCAGAAAAAAAAATTGGAGTGAGCCATCTTTTGTTTAAATGGTGTTTTGAATTTCATATGCATAAAGTTTTGTTACATTGCAGATTTTATTGTATTTAATAAATGCAACGTGCCGATTCAGATGTGCAATTTGTCCTGAGTGGTTAAATTAAAATGTACAAAATTGCAGAAGTAGTTTTTTAAAAAAATCAAATCTCTCCTTGTGTCTAACTTCAAAATTGACGACTATGTAAAGTGAGATTGCAAGGTGGTATTTGGGCTTTTGTAAAACTATCTTTGGGCTGTGAAGTGGGAAAGGGATATGAACATACAGATTTAGGTACCCAGCTCCTGAAGTCTGATATTTAATAAGATCATGTCTGAACTCACTGTAACCTCACTTCATTATTACTGTTTAATGTAGTAATCTTGCACCCCTTTGTTTATCAAAATCTATGCATCGCCTTAAAAGAAATCAAAACTCTGCTTCCACCATAAACTGAGGAAGTGAGTTCTGTCACATAGTTCCTGATCATCAATCAAAATATTAACTCAGGTTTTCTTTCCACCGATGCTGCCTGACCCTCTGAGTATTCTCAGCATTTTTCGGTTCAGCTTCAGCAATTTGCTCAGTACCACTGTCCTGATTTCCACCCCTTCCCCCCCGCCCCTTCTAATTTCTAATTTGGGCCATTTCTGAGAGGTTGCTTGTAGCCTTGTAGTGAACTCTGGTACAAGACTCCTGGTTAATTGCTATTGTTTTGTTTTTAGTTATTAATTTGCCTGGCTTTCTGTAGGGCACATATACTCTGTCGAGATCCAGTGCAGCATCCTCTACATTGATGAGACCTGTCATAAATTGGGGGACCGCTTCGTCGAACACAAACTTCCTGGTGGCCAAACATTTTCATTCCCATTCTGACATATTGGTCCATGGCCTCTCTTGTGCCAAGATGAGGCCACTCTCAGGGTAGAGGAGCAACAACCTTGTATTCCATCTGGGTAGACTCCAACCTGGTGGTATGAATATTGAAATCCCCTCCGGTTTAAAATAAAATCCCTCCCCCTCTGCTCTTCTATTCCTCACTCTGCCTCTTACTTCTTACCTGCCTATCACCTTCTTCCTTTCTTCCATAGTCCACTCTCCTCTCCTATCCTATCAGATTCCTTCCTCTCCAGCCCTTTATCTTTCCAACCCACCTGGCTTCACTTATCACCTTCTAGTTATCCTCCTTCCCCCTCCTCCTACCTTTTTATTTTGTCATCTTCCACCTTCTTTTTCAGTCCTGAAGAAGGGTCTTGGCTGGAAACGTTGACTGTTTATTCATTGCCATAGATACTGCCTGACCTGCTGAGTTTCTCCAGCATCTTGTGTGTGTTGCTGACTCTTTAAATGTTTTGTTGAAACTCCTGTTATTTGAATTGTAACTAGACCCAACATTGTGTTTACCTGTGCATTTGGTTAATATAATGTTCTTCAGGTGCTCTCATTAGGACCCTACATAATATCTGTAAGATACGTTTGTTAACTTAATACTCTGGCCTTTACTGGGTGGGATATATTTCCCTTCCCAATTTCTGAATGTGAAGTGAGTTGTAAACAAATGGCATCAAAGTCCTTCTGAATACCAACACCTCACCATTCATAGATGCTGTGCTCTTTTAAAGATTCTACAAGTGATCTGCCTTTCAATTTCCTTATATTGCATGACACTTACTTTACAATAATTTAGCCAGACATTCCCCAAAGCCTCTCTGCATCCTTAACTCACACTAACACGCACTTTTATATAAATCTCCTGGTTAATTGTGTTTTTGTCATTAATTTGCCAATCTCTTTCCGTACTCTATTTCTTTAAACGTCTGCAGAATCTCCTGCTATCTGAATTGTAACTAGATGCAACATTCTGTGTTCACCTGCATTTGGCTAATTATAGCATAGCCACGTTTGGTCCTTCTGATTAAGTTTTACATGGGGGGGGGTGAAGGAAGGAGAAACAATCCATCCAAGGTCAGTACATCTATCTCCCAGCAGATACCTGTACTGGAACTATTGCAGGGTAAGTGCTTATCATACTTAGAAATAGAAGAAATAGTTTTTGTGCCTGCACCATTCATGACTAATATCTTCACCCCATAATCTCTTGAGCTCTGTAATATGCAGAGCCATACCAAATTAAGTTGAAGATGCTTCTAAGTGAACCTCCGCACCCTAATGGGTAGAAAATTTCTAAGGTACACTCTGGGTGACAAAGACTAAAAAATAATGGAACAGAACTAGGCCATGATCGTTTTTTTCTTCAACCCCATTCTCCTGCCTTCTCCCCTTCAGACTTAACCTGCATACCAATCAAGAACCTATCAATCTCTGCCTTAAGTACACACAATGACTTGGCTTCCACTATCCTCTGTGGCAACAAATTCCACAGATTCACCACCCCCTGGCTGAGGAAACTTCCCCTCATCTCAGTTTCCAAGGGACATCCCTTTATTCTGAGGCTGTGCCCTTGGATCCGAGACCAAACTACTAATGGAAACATTTTCTCCATGACCACACTATCCGGACCTTTCAGTACTCGGTAGGTTACAAGATCCACTCTTATCCTAATGTACACTGAGTGCAAGCCCAGAGTGATTGAGCAGTTCTCATCTTGTGTCTTTCATTCCTGGGATTATTCTTGTGAATCTCTAATCTTCGAGAGATCTTGGTGAACACTTATCGGACTTCCTGAATTGCAAGCATAACCTTTCTTGGGAAGCAAACTAAATTTGAACATTATGTTCTTCAGGTGGTCTCATGAGGACTTTCCATAATTTCTGTAAGATATTTTTGCTGATTTAATAGTTTTTTTATTTGCTTTCTCAGTTTCTGAATGTTAAGCGATCTGTGTATATATTTAAAGTGTTTCAATTTCCTCTATTACATGCCATTTAGCTTGCAATAATTTTGCTAAGCTATATTATCCACTCTGCATCCTGAACTTGCACTAAACACCCAGTTTGTTTCATCAGCAAACTTGTCCTCAGCCAAATCCATCATGGGCAGTAGCCTCCTCAGCATCAAGGAGACGTCTTCAAAAGGCAGCATCCATCATTAATGGCCCCCATCACCCAGGACATGCCTGTTTCTCATTGCTTCCATCAGTGAGATAGTACAGCACCCTGAAAGCACACATCATTTTCAGAACTGCTTCCCCCCTGCCGTCGAATTTTTCTCTCCCCCCACCCCCATGATCATTACTTGTTTAATTATATATGTGTGTGCATGTGGTGAATATATATTATTGTAATGTATACATTTTTATGTATTGCACTGTACTGGTGCAGAGAAAAACAATTGTCACGATATATGCTAGTGATATTAAATCGTGATTCTGATTCTGAACTTGAATGTATTATGTTGGTCGGCTGCCCATGTCAACATTATTGATTGCAAACAGCTGGGGCTTCTGCAGCACCTCACTAATTACACTGACTACTGCTTGTTGTCCATTAACCAATCCTCGTCTCAATATGTTATTCCCAATTCTATGTGCTCTAATTATGTTTGAGGAACTTGTTCGTCACATTAATTGAAGGCCTTCTGAAAGTTCAAATACATCACAAGATTCCCCATAGTTGGTTCTTAAGCTATTTTGACAAAACTTTTTATGGTTGTGTTTCATCTTATTTGTTTTATTTAGTCGGAGAACACTACAGTACAGAAACAGGCCCTTTGGCCCATTTAGTCCATGCCGAACCATTAATCTGCCGAGTCCTATTGACCTGCAACCCCTCCCATCCATGTACCTACCTCTTAAATTTTGAAATTGCTCCCACACATCCACTATTTGTGTTGGCAGCTCATTCCACACTCCCACCACCCTCTTGAGTGAAGGCTTCCCTCATGTTCCCCTTAAACATTTCATCTTTCACCCTTAAACCATCACCCCCAGTTGTAGTCTCTCCCAATCTCAGTGGGAAAGGTCTGCTTGCATTTACCCTAGCCCTCATAACTTTGTATACCTCTATCAAATCTCTGCTCAGTGTTCTATTCCCTAGAACATAAAGACCTAACATAGAACATAGAATAGTACAGTACAGGCCCTTCAGCCCACAATGTTATGCCGACCTTTAAACCCTGCCTTCCATATAACCCCCCCCCACCTTAAATTCCTCCATATACCTGTCTAGTAGTCTCTTAAATTTCACTAGTGTATCTGCCTCCACCACTGACTCAGGCAGTGCATTCTACGCACCAACCACTCTCTGAGTAAAAAACCTTCCTCTAGTATCCCCCTTAAACTTCCCACCCCTTCCCTTAAAGCTATGTCCTCTTGTATTGAGCAGTGGTGCCCTGGGGAAGAGGCGCTGGCTGTCCACTCTATCTATTCCTCTTAATATCTTGTATACCTCTATCATGTCTCTTCTCATCCTCCTCTCTAGAGAGTAAAGCCTTAGCTCCCTTAATCTCTGATCATAATGCTTACTCTCTAAGCGAGGCAGCATCCTGGTAAATCTCCTCTGTACCCTTTCCAATGCTTCCACATCCTTCCTATAGTGAGGCGACCAGAACTGGACACAGTACTCCAAGTGTGGCCTAACCAGAGTTTTATAGAGCTGTATCATTACCTCGCGACTCTCAAACTCTATCCCTCAACTCATGAAGGCTAACACCCCATAAGCTTTCTTAACTACCCTATCCACCTGTGAGGCAACTTTCAGAGATCTGTGGACATGTACCCCCAGATCCCTCTGCTCCTCCACACTACCAAGTATCCTGCCATTTACTTTGCCTTGGAATTTGTCCTTCCAAAGTGTACCACCTCACACTTCTCTGGGTTGAACTCCATCTGCCACTTCTCAGCCCACTTCTGCATCCTATCAATGTCTCTCTGCAATTTTTGACCATCCTGTACACTATCTACAACACCACCAACCTTTGTGTCATCTGCAAACTTGCCAACCCACCCTTCTACCCCCACATCCAGGTCATTAATAAAAATCACGAAAAGTAGAGGTCCCAGAACAGATCCTTGTGGGACACCACTAGTCATAACCCTCCAATCTGAATGTAATCCCTCCACCACAACCCTCTGCCTTCTGCAGGCAAGCCAATTTTGAATCCACCTGGCCAAACTTCCCTGGATCCCATGCCTTCTGACTTTCTGAATAAGCCAACCATGTGGAACCTTGTCAAATGCCTTACTAAAATCCATATAGATCACATCCACTGCACCTCCCTCATCTATATGCCTGGTCACCTCAAAGAACTCTATCAGGCTTGTTAGATACGATCTGCCCTTCACAAAGCCATGCTGACTGTCCCTGATCAGACCATGATTTTCTAAATGCCCATAGATCCGATCTCTAAGAATCTTTTCCAACAGCTTTCCTACCACAGATGGAAGGCTCACTGGTCTATAATTATCCAGACTATCCCTACTACCTTTTTTGAACAAGGGGACAACATTTGCCTCCCTCCAATCCTCCAGTACCATTCCTGTGGACAACGAGGACATAAAGATCCTAGCCAGAGGCTCAGCAATCTCTTCCCTCACCTTGTGGAGCAGCCTGGGGAATATTCCATCAGGCTCCAGGGACTTAACCGTCCTAATGTGTTTTAACAACTCCAACACCTCCTCTCCCTTAATATGAACATGCTCCAGAACATCAACCTCACTCATATTATCCTCACCGTCAAGTTCCCTCTCATTGGTGAATATGGAAGAGAAGTATTCATTGAGGACCTCGTTCACTTCCACAGCCTCCAGGCACATCTTCCCACCTTTATCTCTAATTGGTCGTACCTTCACTCCTGTCATCCTTTAGTTCTTCACATAATTGAAGAATGCCTTGGGGTTTTCTACTCGCCAAGGCCTTCTCATGCTCCTTCTTGCTCTCCTCAGCCCCTTCTTAAGCTCCTTTCTTGCTACCCTATATTCCTCAATAGACCCATCTGATCTTTGCTTCCTAAACCTCATGTATGCTGCTTTCTTCTGCCTGACTAGATTTTCCACCTCACTTGTCACCGTACCATTCTTTATCTTCCTCACCGGGACAAATTTATTCCTAACATCCTGCAAGAGATCCCTAAACATCGACCACATGTCCATAGTACATTTCCCTGCAAAAACATCATCCCAATTGACACCCGCAAGTTCTAGCCTTATAGCCTCATAATTTGCCCTTCCCCAATTGAAAATTTTCCTGTCCTCTCTGATTCTATCCTTTTCCATGATAATGCTAAAGGCTAGAGAGCGGTGGTCACTGTCCCCCAGATGCTCATCCACTGAGAGATCTGTGACCTGACCCGGTTCATTACCTAGTACTAGATCTAGTATGGCATTCCCCCTGGTCGGCCTGTCAACCTACTGTGACAGGAATCCGTCCTGGGCACACTTAACAAACTCTGCCCCATCTAAACCATTGGAACTAATCAGGTGCCAATCAATATTAGGGAAGTTAAAGTCACCCATGATAACAACCCTGTTATTTTTGCACCTTTCCAAAATCTGCCTCCCAATCTGCTCCTCGGTACCTATTCGACCTTTCCCTATAACTCGGGTCGCCACGTCCCAGCGACATCTTTGTAAATTTTCTCTGCACTCTTTCATAGTTTGCATTGTTCCTGTAGGTAGATGATCAAAACTGAACACAATACTCCAAATTAGACCTCACTAACATCTTATACAACTTCAATATAACATCCTATCTTCCATACTCAAATACATTGACTTATGAAGGCTAGTGTGCCAAAACCTTTCAATAACACCCTATCTACCTATATTTCCATAAGACCATAAGACGAAGGAGCAGAAGTTGGCCATTCAGCCCATCGAGTCTGCTCCGCTATTTTATCATGAGCTGATCCATTCTCCCATTTAGTCCCACTCCCCAGCCTTCTCACCATAACCTTTGCTGCCCTGGCTACTCAGATACCTATCAATCTCTGCCTTAAATACACCCAATGACTTGGCCTCCACTGCTGCCTGTGGCAACAAATTCCATAGATTCACCACCCTCTGACTAAAAAAATTTCTTCACATCTCTGTTCTGCATGGGCGCCCTTCAATCCTTAAGTCATGCCCTCTCGTACTAGACTCCTCCATCATGGGAAACAACTTTGCCACATCCACTCTATCCGTGCCTTTAAACATTCGAAATATTACTATGAGATCTCCCCTCATTCTTCTAAACTCCAAGGAATACAGTCCAAGAGCGGACAAACGTGCCTCATGTTAAACCTTTAATTCCCGGAATCATTCTAGTGAATCTTCTCTGTACCCTCTCCAACGTCAGCACATCCTTTCTTAAATAAGGAGACCAAAACTGCCCACAGTACTCCAAGTGAGGTCTCACCAGCGCCTTATAGAGCCTCAACATCACATCCCTGCTCCTATACTCTATTCCTCTAGAAATGAATGCCAACATTGCATTCGCCTTATCTCCAGATCCCTTTGTTCTACCACACTCCTCAGTGCTCTACCACATACTGTGTAAGACCTACCCCAGTTGGTTCTCCCAAACTGCACCACCTCACGGTTGTCTGCATTAAATTCCATCTGCTACTTTTCCAGCAGATCCATCCAGATCCCACTGGAAGCCATGATAATCCTTCCTCGCTGTCCACTACACCCCAGTCTGGGTGTCATCCCCAAATATGCAGATCCAGTTAACCACATTATCATCCACGTCATTGAAATGGATCCAGCACTAATCCCTGTGGCACAGCACCGCTCACAGGCCTCCAGTCAGAGAGGCAGCCCTCTGCTACCACTCTCTGACTTCTCCCACAAAGCCAATGTCTAATCCAGTTCACTACCTCATCTTGACTGCCTAGCAACTGAACATTCTTGACCATCTCCCATGCAGGACCTTGTCAAAGGCCTTGCTAAAGTCTATGTAGACTACATTCTCTACCTTGCCTTCATCAACTTTCCTGGTAACTTCCTTGAAAAACTCTTAAGATCGGTTAGACATGACTTCCAGTGCACAAGGCCATGTTGTCTATCCCTAATCCGTCCCTGTCCAGCCAAATACTCATATATCTAGTCCCTTAGAATACCTTTGAATAACTAACCTGCTACTGATGGAGTCGTGGCTCATCGGCCTATAATTTCCTGGCTTATTCTTAGGGCTTTTCTTAAACAACGGAACAACAGTAGCTATCTCCAGTCCTCCATACCTTACCCATGGCTAAAGATGTTTTAAGTATCTCTGCTAGGGCCCCTGCAATTTCTGCACTAACCTCCCACAGGCTCCTAGGGTAGACCTTGTCAGGCCCTGGGATTTATCCACCCTAACTTGCCTCACTTCCTCCTCTGCAATCTGTATAGGGTCTATGACCTCACTGCTGCATTGCCTCACATCTATAGACTCTGTCTGTCTCGAGTAAATACAGATGCAAAAATCCATTTAAGATCTCCCCCATCTCATTTAGCACCACACATGGATAACCACTCTGATCTTCTAGAGCAGGAGTCCCCAACCTTTTCTGCACTGCGGACCGGTTTAATATTGTCGATATTCTTGCAGACTGACCGACGGGGTGGAGGGGGGGATTCAAGTTCAACAGTGCGTGACGGAATGAGGAAAGGTACAGCTGACTCATATCGTTTCCTTGCGGCCCGGCAGCACATCTTTGCGGCCCGATGGTTGGGGACCACTGTCCTAGAGGGCCAATTTTGTCCCTTGTTATCCTTTTGTTCTGAATATATCTGTAGAAACCCTTAGGATTCTTTTTCACCTTGGTTGTCACACCAATCTGGTTGCCTTTTAGCCTTCCTCATCTTCTTAAGTGTCTCTAGCATTTATTATACTCAGATACCTCATTTGTTCCTACCTGCTGTACACTTCCTGTTTTTTAACCATGGCCTCTATCAAAAACCAAGGTTCCCCAAACCTGTTATTCTTGCTGTTTATTCTAGCAGGAACATAAAAACTCTGTACTCTCAAAAGTATCACTTTGGAATGCCTCACATTTGCCAAGTACACCTTTGCCAGCAAACAAACTCCCAATCCACACTTTGATTATTTCTGATAGCATCAAAATCGGTCTTAATGCAATTTAGAATCTTAACCCGAGGACCAGACCTGTCCTTTTCCATAATTGCCTTGAAACTAATGGCATTATGATCACTACAGGTACTTGCAAAGTGTTCCCCTACACAAGCATGTCACCCGCCCTGTCTCATTCCCTAATAGGAGATCTGGTATCACACTCTAGTTGTGACCTCTATGTACTGACTAAGGAAACTTTCCTGAACGTATTTGACAAACTCTTTCCCATTCAGACCTTTTACAGTATGGGAGTCCCAGTCAATATGTGGAAACACAAAATCACATCATCATAATCTTACGTTTCTTGCAACAGTCAGCAATCTCTCTACAAATTTGTTCCTTTAAATCCCTTGGACTGTTGGGTGACCTGTAATACAATCCCATTAACACGGTCATACTTTTCTTATCTCTCAGTTTGACCCATAAAGCTTCACTAGACGAGCTCTCTGGTCTGCCCTGACTGAGCACTGTCGTGACATCTTCCCAGACTAGCAATGGCATCTTCCTGCTCGATCACGTCTAAAACAACTGACCTCCTGTCCTGTTCCTCCTACAACCAAGTCTCACTAAGGGCTACAGTGTCAGAATTCCATGGGCTGATCCATGCCCTACGCCCATCAGCCTTCCCGACAATACCATTTGCATTGAAATATATGCAGCTGAGAGCATAAGTCCCACTGGGCTTGACCTTTTGATTCCTGACTTTGTATGTAGGCTGAACAACATATTCGTTCACAATCACTCCACTACCTGTTCTGGTGCTCTGGTTCCTACCCCCCTGGAACTCTAGTTTAAATTCTATATCCCCCATGCAGTAGTCACAAATCATGCCTCCTGTACTGAGGATGTTTATTCAGAGACACAGTAACAGGCTCTTCCGGCCCAGTGAACACTGCACCACCCCACTACCCAGTTATACCCATGTACCCCATTAGCCTGCTGACCTGTACATCTTTGGAATGTAGGAGGGAACTAGGTCACCCGGAGGAATCACAGGGAGAATGTACAAGCTGCTTACAGACAGCGCTGGGAACTGAACCTGGGTCACTGGTGCTGTGATAGCATTACTCTAACCGCTATGTTACCATGTGGACTGTGCCCTTTCTCTACCATCACCTTGCTACAGACTCCAGCATTTTCTGCATTTCAAGTCTGATTACAGGTTTGTCATGCCCTGTAGTTTCCTTCTCTGAATATTGAGGTGATGTATGCAGCCATCCGGTCTGTGGGATCTTAGGACAAAGGACAGCCATTATCTGCCATCGTCACGCCCAACCCTCTGGCTCATTCAAAATGCTGGTGAACGCAGCAGGTCAGGCAGCATCTATTGGAAGAGGTACAGTTGACGTTTCGGGCCGAGACCCTTTGACAGGCATCAGCAGATTTCCTTGTGTTTGCCTCTGGCTCATTGTTTATTTTGGTAACATAGAGAATCCTTTCATCTTGTACTGTCTTCAGTCTTGCTAACTGTAGCTGGATGACTTGTTTCTATTGACTGTAAGGAATATATCTTTGTAATCCAGTTGCTCTTTGCTTGTTTACTGTCAACCTTAATATATAGAAACATAGAAAATAGGTGCAGGATTAGGCTATTCGGCCCTTCGAGCCTGCACCGCCATTTATTATGATCATGGCTGATCATCCAACTCAGAACCCTGCACCAGCCTTCCCTCCATACCCCCTGATCCCCGTAGCCACAAGGGCCATATCTAACTCCCTCTTAAATATAGCCAATGAACTGGCCTGACGAAAGGTCTCGGCCTGAAACGTCGACTGCACCTCTACCTACAGATGCTGCTTGGCCTGCAGCGTTCACCAGCAACTTTGATGTGTGTTGAATGAACTGGCCTCAACTGTTTCCTGTGGCAGAGGATTCCACAGATCCACCACTCTCTGTGTGAAGAAGTTTTTCCTAATCTCAGTCCTAAAAGGCTTCCCCCTTATCCTCAAACTGTGACCCCTCGTTCTGGACTTCCCCAACATCGGGAACAATCTTCCTGCATCTAGCCTGTCCAATCCCTTTAGGATTTTATACGTTTCAATCAGATCCCCCCTCAATCTTCTAAATTCCAACGAGTACAAGCCCAGTTCATCCAGTCTTTCTTCATATGAAAGTCCTGCCATCCCAGGAATCAATCTGGTGAACCTTCTTTGTACTCCCTCTCTGGCAAGGATGTCTTTCCTCAGATTAGGGGACCAAAACTGCACACAATACTCCAGGTGTGGTCTCACTAAGGCCTTGTACAACTGCAGTAGTACCTCCCTGCTCCTGTACTCGAATCCTCTCACTATAAATGCCAGCATACCATTCGCCTTTTTCACCGCCTGCTGTACCTGCATGCCCACTTTCAATGACTGGTGTATAATGACACCCAGGTCTCGTTGCACCTCCCCTCTTCCTAATCGGCCACCATTCAGATAATAATCTGTTTTCCTATTTAGGAAATAGTTTTTCTAAAATAGTTTTTCAATTTTCTATAGCCAGTGTGTGTGGCTCATTGCTTTATAATTTCTTTCTTTTGCTCCAAGGCCTGGTTTCAGATTGAATAGCCGAAACACTGACTATTCCTTCTACCGATACTGCTCAACCTGCTGAGTTCCTCCAGGTGATTTAACAGCTTTTTAGAATCAGAATCAGGTTTAATATCACCAGCATTTGTCATGGAATTAGTAACCATTGCAGCAGCAGTTCAATGCAAAACATAATAAATATCAAAATAAACAATTACAGTAAATATGTGTATATTAAATAGTGAAATAAGTAATGCAAAAACAAATTTTAAAAAGTAGATAGTCAAATAAATTCTTCGCAGGCTTACAGCTGGGTACAGGTATCAATTACTGTATAACCGATGCTTCCATATAACCATATAACAATTACAGCACGGAAACAGGCCATCACGGCCCTCCTAGTCCATGCCGAACGCTTACTCTTACCTGGTCCCACCGACCTGCACTCAGCCCATAACTCTCCATTCCTCTCCTGTCCATATAGCTTTCCAATTTAACTTTAAATGACAACATCGAACCTGCCTCAACCACTTCTGCTGGAAGCTCATTCCACACAGCTACCATTCTGAGTAAAGAAGTTCCCCCTCATGTCACCCCTAAACTTTTGCCCCCTAACTCTCACTCATGTCCTCTTGTTTGAATCTCCCCCACTCTCAATGGAAAAAGCCTATCCACGTCAACTCTATCTATCCCCCTCATAATTTTAAATACCTCTATCAAGTCCCCCTTTAACCTTCTACGCTCCAAAGAATAAAGACCCAACTTGTTCAACCTTTCTCTGTAACTTAGGTGCTGAAACCCAGGTAACATTCTAGTAAATCTTCTCTGTACTCTCTCTATTTTGTTGACATCTTTCCTATAATTCAGTGACCAGAAATGTACACAATACTCCAAATTTGGCCTTACCAATGCTTTGTACAATTTTAACATTACATTGCAACTCCTATACTCAATACTCTGATTTATAAAGTTTCAATGACATCTTCATCAAGAATAGTGTTCATGGGTTCAATGTCCATTTAGGAATCGGATGGTAGAGGGGAAGAAGCTGTTCCTGTGCCTTCAGGCTTCTGTACCTCCTTCCTGATGTCAACAATGAGAAGAGGGCATGCTCTGGGTGATGGGACATACCCATATGGCCCCGTTGTGATCACTGAATGAAGGTCCCTTAATTTTCAGATTATTAATTAACCCTTTCTCACAGCACAGCAATCAAAACTTGCAGTTATAACTTTAAAACAGTTACATCCCCTCCAGATTTAATGGTGTTTACTCCGGATATTGTTTAGATTAAACATGTTTTGCTGAACTCTTCCGAATACAAGGGCTGTTATCGATGCTTGTGCTTTTTGGAATTCAAAGCCAAAGCAGCTGATTGATTTCCTGCTGTCTCCTGCTTCCTGGTTTTCAATTAAGACTTCTTATTTGTTTTTTTTCCCTTTGCTTCTACTTTTAGCCTGATTTTTTTTCTCAACAGTCTTAAGGTTATTTTGTAAAAGAGGGAAGAGGCCTTTTAATTAGATACGTGACTCTTAACCAGTGGTTCAAGTACTTTATTTTGAAAGTAATTGGGACCCAGAGATGTCAAAAGGTTATGACCTGTGAATTGACACTGAGCAAGTAGCTGCTTTGTGTCAAAATACAGTAAGACCAGGCCATCATCAAAAAGAATCTCGCTTCTGTTTTGTAAATTTGTGTTGCTTCATATCTGCTCTGTTTTTCATTTCTAACCCCTTCTGATTCAGTTCTATGTTAATATGCCCCTCCTGATTCATTCTACATCAATATGCATTGATATCCTGATGAAGGTTCTCAGCTCACAACGCTGACTTTTTATTCCCCTCGATACGTGCTGCCTGATCTGCTGGATCTTCCAACATTTTGTATGCGTTGCTCTCAATTTCCAGTATCTGCAGAATTTCTTGTGTTTATGTTGTCCCAAAGTCCCCAATGTATATGTCAGGCTCTCTCCATTAAACTTGAATTTATTCTTCAAAGACCTTTTTCTGGACTTTTGCAATCACTGAACCATTTTCCAAACCTTGTAATCCACCTAACAAATGATTCTGTCTGGAATTGCTTGCAGTTATGACTTCCAATAGAAAATAGTTTGTCCTCGTGTCTAATATGAATAGTTACACGAAATGGATGCAGAAGGTATGTATCACTACTTCAGGAGATTAGATCTGACCATCCCGTCATACAATGGGGCATAGAAAAACCAAGGCATTATCTGAGTGTTCCAAACCTTTCAAGGGAAATAATTCTAGAATAATTGTACAACCATTTAAATTGAGTGATTGTCTTTTAATCCTGAGGTTATGCTCCCCAACTCCAGCTTTCCAGTTGGGAAAAGCAGCTGCCCTGTTGACCCCTTATTATGATTTTTATTTGATTAATTCCTCTTAAAAAAAATATATATATATAAATTACTGTTTTTTCCATTTTAGTCAAGCTCAATCTAGAGAATCGTTCTTGTGAATCCTCATTATGCCATCCTGATTATGTTCCCTGTGATTAAGGACCCAGAAGTCATTTGCGTTACTGTGGGTCTATCCTGGCCAAATGTTGGTGTAGAGCTCCTTTATATGCCTGTTCCTTGCTTTAAGGGCCAGTACTTATCTTCCATAGTAACCTTCATGTTATCCCTATGAATTGTACACAGCGATGCCCAAACCTGTCTGAATACAAATATTTTGTACACAGAGCCAGTGGGACTTGCTGGACTAAAGACAGATAAGATACTTTATTGATCCCAAAGGAAATTACAGTGTAATAGTAGCATTACAAGTACACAGATATACAAATATTAGAAGAGAAGTAAGAAAGAATAAACAATAAGTTACCTCAAACAGTCTAAAAGGAGGGACTCATCACTTCCCCAGCTATAGGTTGACTCAGTATAGGGCCATTAGGGTAAGAATAACTTCATGTAGCACTCTTTGGAGCAGTGCAGTTGATTTAGTCTGTTACTAAAAGTACTCTGTTCAGCCAAGGTGGCATGCAGAGGGTGAGAAGCATTGTCCAAAATTGCCAGGATTTACCATTGGGTCCTTTGTTGTGTTGGGCACGTGACCAAGTGGTTAAGGCTTTCGTCTAGTTACCTCAAGGTTGGTAGTTCGAGCCTCAGCTGTGGCTGCGTGTTTGTGCCCTTGAGCAAGGCACTTAATCACACATTGCTCTAGTCTGTGCAAGGAGTGGCGCCCCACACAGACTTCCAATCTGCGCCTTGTAAGGCATGAAATTGCCCGATGTCGGCCTCTCATGGTCTGAGTTGACGTTCCCTCCCCCCCCCTTCGTTCTACCATAGCCTCCAGTGTGCCCAGTTTGACTCCTATAACAGAGCCAGCCTTGATTATATATGTTCACCTTTTTTTGCTTTTCTTCCTGCATTGTACCTGCTGAAGTGAATACTTTCACTCTCTTCATCTGGTACTCTCATTGGTCCCTTGTTTTTCACTGGTCTCTGCCTTTGCTCTTCTCGTGGAGTTGTTAAGAAAAGCTGACGGAGAAATCTTAACGGCTAGCCATTGCTATTCATTTTAATTGTTTTATTGATGTGACTATGGTCAGTCCTTCTCTGAACTTTCTTCCTTGTAGATGTCCAAGCATTTCATCTGAAATGTTCTTTCAAAGGCAGTCGATCTGTGCTTCCGGCAGCCCTCTATTGTAACATTTTCTTGTTAATGTCAAAGTACCTTCTCCATCGTTGTGGTGTTACATTGTTACAGGCTCTTTGGCCCACTGTGTCTGTGCTGACCATGATACTAATCCGATTTGCCTGCAGATGGCCAGTCTCCCTCTAATTCTGGCACGGTCACATGTCTCTAAATTCCTCTTAAGCATTGCTGTTGTATCTGTTTCTACTACCTCTCTCGGTAGCATGTTCCGGGCACCTGCCGCTCAATGTATCTTTAAAATAAGAATGCCTGTAAATCTTTCAACTTTTCCCCTCTTAAAGAGATACCCTCTAGAGGACTAGAATGTAAAGGCAAAGATGTAATGCTGAGGCTTTATAAGGCATTAGTCAGACTGCACTTCGAGTATTGTGAGCCAGTTTTGGGCCCCTTATCTATGAAAGAATGTGCTGGTCTTGGAAATGGTCCAAAGGAGATTTACAGGAATGAGCCAGGGAATTAAAAGGTTGATGTATGAGGGGCGTTTTATGGCTCTGGGCCTGTACTCGCTAGAAGAATCTGGGGCGGGAGGGTGGTGGGGATCATAGAAACCTATCAAATATTGAAAGGCCTAGATAGAGTGGATGTGGAGAGGATGCTTCCTATTGTGGTGGAGTCTAGGACCAGAGGGCACAGCCTCAGAATATAAGGACGTCTCTTAAGAACAGATAAGAGAAGGAATTTATTTGGTCATAGGGCGGTAAATCTGTGGAATTTATTGCCACAGATGATTGTGGAGGCCAAGTCATTGGGTATATTTAAAGCAGAGCTTGATAGGTTCACTGTTAGTCGGAGAATAAAAGGTTAGAGAGAAGGCAGGAGAATGGGGTTGAATGGGATAATAAAGCAGCCATGATGGAATGGTAGAGCAGACTCAATGGATCGAATGGCCTAATTCGGCTCCTATATCTTATATCCAACCCTGGGGGTAAAAAACTCATCTATACCTCCCATAATACATAACTTTGATCAGGTTGCTTCTCCAGCCTCTGATGCTCCAGGGAACATGATCCGAGTTGACCTCCTTTAAGCTAATACAGTACTCTCTAATCCAGGCAGCATCCTGGTAAACCCCTAGCCTCCACAATCTTTCCTGTAATGTGGTGAATACAGCTGCACATGATATTAACAACGCCAGCACTGTGGAAAGATGGCATACATGTCACGGCATAACATGCTGCCATGTTAAATTTATAATAAACACCTAGTTGTTCTCAAATGCATTAAATCCTAAATAAATAACGCCTCTGTCCCCTTTTCCAATCTCTAGGGACAAGTTGCCTATTATAAACCTACTGACTCCCAGTTATCTTGACTATGCTTCCCCCCATCCTGTCAGGTAAAAATGTCATTGCCTTTTCTCATTTCCTTTGTCTCCACGGCATGTTCTCAGAATGAGCCTTTCCTTTCCAGAACATCAGAGATGCCCTTCTTCTTCAAAGGAAGGTGTTTCCCTTCCTCCACAATTAATAACTGCACTCACCTACATCTCTTCCATTTCCTGGACATTGGCCCTCACCCCATCTTCCCATTGCCTTAGCAGGGATGGAGTTCCCTTTCTCCTTAACTACCACTCCACGAGCCTGGACATCAAGTAGCGCATTCTCCACAAGTTAACGGCATCTTCAGCGAGATCCTACCACCCAACACTCCTGTACAATTTTCCCCCCTCCACTTTCTGCAGCAATCGCTCCCTCTGTGATTCCCTTGTCTGTTTGTCCCTTCCCACTAATCTTCCTCCCGACACTTACCCCTGCCCAATTGCCTCCCTCCTCACCACCATTCGGGGCCCCAAACGGTGCTTCTAGATGAGGCAACACTTCACCTACAAGTCTGTTGGGGTCGTCTACTGTATCTGGTGATTCTGATGAAGCCTCCTCTGCAGCGGTGAGACCCAGCGTAGGTTGGGAGATGGCTGCATGGAGCACCTTTGCTGTCTGCAACAAGCCGGATATCCTGGTGGCCAGCCATTTTAATTCCACTGCCCATTCCCATCCCCACATACTGGTCCAGGGCCTCCCCTGCTGCCGTGGTGAGACTACTCTTCAGGATGGAGCAGCAATCCTTCATTCCATTTGGGTGGCCTCCAGTCTGATGGCATGAATATCGATTTTTCTAACATCTGATAATATTTCTCCGTTCCACTTCCTTTACCCCACTTCTCAGCATCTGACCTGGCTGAGTGAGTCAGAGTTACGTAGCTGGGCAGGCGTTGGCTTGAGAAACACACAGGCAATGTGAGAGCGGAGCAGAGCCAGCAGAGGGAGCCCTAAAATAATTGAAAGGAGGCGTAAGAAATAATGCTAATTATACATTGAAGTCATCTGAAATTAAATAATATAAATTTATCTCAACAAGAAGGTTATATTGTATATAATGACTTCCCTGTGTCATTCCAAAGTGTTAATCACCTAAGAAATATTTCTGATGTGCAGTCACTGTTATATTGGAATGTATGATTCTTTGCAACACCCGCATGTGCTTTGCCTGCCTGTGGACATACCTGTACATATTCCATTGTATAACCCAAACTTCCTGTTTCATATTTTTGGCATCCTTTTTGTTTTGACCTCTATTTTACTTGAAGCAGATTCTCGTACCTGTGACTGTGGTGCAGTGACGGTGATCGTTGAAGACTTTGGCCACTAGATGGTGATGCAGACATCCCACCCTGCAAAAACTCATTTCAGCACCCCCCCCCCACAACCCCATATTTCCCCCCCCAGTCGATCTCCAAAGGTGTATGTAATACTTTGTTTAGTGATTTTGTCTAATCTGTAAACCAAGTTGGGTATATGCAGCAAATGTGACATTAAAATATGTACTTATATTATCATGTTTATTCTATTACAACTTTAAGCGAGTCTACAGGGAGTTTGGCCTCATCACGTAGGACATCAATAGAGTAGCTCCTTAGCAGCTAGCCAGCTAGTTTAAATAACGTTAGCTATGCTAATGAACAAATGACACCTGTTAAACTCACCTCAACATGTCTTTTACATTTTAGCCCACCATGGGCAATAGAAAAGTCACTGTTGCAAACAGTGCAGCGAGCAACACTGTCATTATTTTTGAGGCTGACTGTAAAGCCCGCCCACAGAGAAAACTGATAGGTCTACTTAGCACGAAGAGAGACCAGTCCGGATACTCACTCTCACTCTCCCTCTCCCTCTCAAAAAAAGTCGATTTCTGGGATATTGTATATAATTTCCAGGTGTCAGAGAGCCTCTGTCAATATGCGGGAGACTCCCAAACTTCCTGGAGAGGTGGGATGGCTGGTGATGCCACCTCTGCAAATGATGTATCAGGAACCTGGCTGAGGGTTGACCCCTCCAAATGGCAGCCCTATAGCAATAAAAGGATTAAAGTGATCTCTTTGCTGCGTGGTTTGGTGTGGGGGTTGGACAGCAGTTTCCATCACATTGGTGGGATAACTAGCAGAGTCTTGAGTGGATGGACACAGTACGTTTGCATTGTAGTCCTGTTGCAAAACAACAAATGAGACCGGTCTGTAATTCAGAAAGCTGGGTTTTAGAGACATGGGCTCATAGAACACTACAGCACAGAAACAGGCTCTCCAGCCCATGTCACTAATAACCTCCCTAGTCCCATTGACCTGTAGCCAGACCATAGCTGTCCATACCCTTCCCATGCATCTATCTATCCAAATTGTTCTATCAAATGTTGAAATTGAAGCTGCATCCACCACTTCCTCGGGCAACAGACACTCTCAACACCCTCTGAATGAAGATGTTTCCCTTAAACATTTCACCTTTCACCCTTAATCCATGACCTCAGTGGAAAAACACCGCACAGACCACACTGAAGATTGGGACTGAATCCGGGTCACAAGAAGAACATGTAAACACCACATGGACCACACTGAAGATTGGGACTGAATCCGGGTCACAAGAAGAACATGTAAACACCGCACAGACCACACTGAAGATTGGGACTGAATCCGGGTCTCTGGGACTGTGAGGCTGCAGCTGCAGCAGTGTGAAACCCACCTTCAGCTCAGGCGGCAACAATGGTCCAAAAGCACACGGCGGTTAATGAAGAGGTTCTGATGCAAACTAGAGCCTCAGTATCCATTCAGCTCCAAAGAAAAGACACAAATTGGAAAACAATTAGAAATGCCCAACGATCTCAACTGACAGCTGAAAGATGGTCAGCCCACCACCAACCTCCCGCCTCTGCTCCCAAGTTTTTAAAGGAAAAACCAACATGGATTTGAAAGATGAGCCAATAATATTTAGGAGAACCAAATGGATAGGGAAGGGAACTCTCTCTATCTGCTGTTGATCAAGGAGAAGAGACTGACAAATGAAGCCTGACCCATGGATTCTTGCTTCCTGTTGCATGTCACGGGGTCAGCTTAGCAATTGGTGAGGCACTTGGGGATCGGAGGCAGAGAGAGTCAGTAAATAAACGCCTTAGTCTTGTATAGGTGATCTGTCCTGGGACCAGTATATAAGTGGCATCACAAAGCACAACAGTGGCTTCAATTCACCCATGAAGCGAATGTGTAGATTTGTCAAAGTTTTAGATCACATGCCAAACTTCTATAAATGCACAGTGGAAAATATCCTGGAGGAACTCAGCAGGCCAGGCAGCATCTATGGAAAAGGGTAAACAGTCGACATTTCAGGCCGAGACACTTCATCAGGTCCTGATGAAGATTCTCTGTCTGAAACGTCAACTGTTTACTCTTTTCCATGGATGCAACCTAGTCTGCTGAGTTCCTCCAGCATTTTGTGTGCATTGCTTTAGAATTACAGCATCTACATATTTTCTTGAGTCTCTTCTACCCAACTTCTCACAGAACATAAAGTAACAGTCAGTGAATTCAATGATCATGGGGCACTAAATTATATTGCCAAATAAGTATAGTTTATTAATCAAAGGCTCCAAACAAGTCCTCGTATTCATTGTGTCATTTCTTGTATTTCCTCAACAATTCACCCATGAAGTGTTTGGAGCTGCTGTTACTTAGGATCCTGTCCTGAAGCATCCAATGGTAGCAGATGGTGTTCCTTCCCTACACAGCCTTCAAGTTGTCTGCACTTTCTGGAATGAAACAAATGATCTTCAGGCTGAGGATTGAATTGGAAGCCAAAGCCCACTTAGCCCTGGGTCAGCGATTCTGTGAGTCCACTGGGGTGGTCGACTGCCCTGTGTCTGAATCTGAGTCTACTGGAGGCAGAAGAATATGGATTGTCTTTGGGTTACAGGACTGTGTTTGTATGGGAGGGAGGGAGGGAGGGAGGGAGGAAAAGGGTTTGTTTTGCTGTTGTGTTCTGTGTTGTTCTGCAGAGCGTTCTGGATATGTTATGTTGACGCCAGAATGCATGGCAATACTTGCAGGCTGCCCCAGCGCACACTCAGGTGTGTTGGTTGTTAATGCACCTGCATATGTACCTGTGATAAATA
The DNA here is from genome assembly GCF_030028105.1 of Mobula birostris. Lineage (NCBI taxonomy): Eukaryota > Metazoa > Chordata > Chondrichthyes > Myliobatiformes > Myliobatidae > Mobula > Mobula birostris. The sequence goes on along the minus strand of NC_092373.1, from coordinate 18,921,102 downwards.
AACTTGAATCGTGAGGTTTATAAAAATAAAAACAGATGATGGAAAAATTCGGCATCTGTGGAAACAAAAAGGATACAAGTTGATGTTTTCTGTAGGACTGAGGGGGAACAGGAAATGTTACCAGTGTAAAACAGTAAGAAGCTGGTGATAGATGGAACTAAATGGAAAGGGGGGGAGACGGAGTTGAATAAAGGGAGAAGTAAACTAGATGGACAGATGTGTGTTGGAGAAGAGCACAGGGAGAGTGGGTTACCTGAAATCAGAAAATTCAATATAAATTCCATTGGGAGTGAAGCAGAACACAAAGATGATTTCCTTCCACTCTGCACCTAGTCACTCCGTGTAAGGGAAAACATTTTGAGTTCAGTCTAATATGAAATGCCATTTTTGAACATAGTCAACACTAACACAAAATTTCCTTCAGAAACAAACAAGGATCTCAACCACAACTGTTCAAAATAAAATGCAATATTTGAGATCACTGGTAAGATGACTTTCTCAAAGCAACATGTGAAGACCATAAGACCTAGGAACAGAATTAGGCCATTCGGCCCATCAGGTCTACTCTGCTATTCCATCATGGCTAATTTATTTATCCCTCCCAACCTCATTCTCTTGCTTTCTCCCTCTGACCATCGCCCAGTAGCACTCACATCAACAGTGATGAAATGCTTTGAGAGGTTGGTCATGACTAGACTGAACTCCTGCCTCAGCAAGAACCTGACCCATTGCAATTTGCCTATCGCCACAATAGGTCAACGGCAGACACAATCTCAATGGCTCTGCACACAGCTTTAGACCACCTAGACAACACAAACACTTACGTCAGGATGCTGTTCATTGACTATAGCTCAGTGTTTAATACCATCATTCCCACAATCCTGATTGAGAAGTTGCAGAACCTGGTCCTCTGCAATTGGATCCTCAACTTCCTAACCAGGAGACCACAATCTGTGCGGATTGGTGATAACATATCCTCCCCCCTGATGATCAACACTGGCGCACCTCAGGGGTGTGTGCTTAGCCCACTGCTCTACTCTCTATATACACGACTGTGTGGCTAGGCATAGCTCAAATACCATCTATAAATTTGCTGATGATACAACCATTGTTGGTAGAATCTCAGGTGGTGACGAGAGGGCGTACAGGAATGAGATATGCCAAATAGTGGAGTGGTGTCGCAGCAACAACCTAGCACTCAACATCAGTAAGACGAAAGAGCTGATTGTGGACTTCAGGAAGGGTAAGACAAAGGAACACATACCAATCCTCACAGAGGGATCAGAAGTGGAGAGAGTGAGCAGCTTCAAGTTCCTGGGTGTCAAGATCTCTGAGGATCTAACCTGGTCCCAACATATCAATGTAGTTATAAAGAAGGCAAAACAGCCGCTGTACTTCATTAGGAGTTTCAAGAGATTTGGTATGTCAACAAATACACTCAAAAACTTCTATAGATGTACCGTGGAGAGCATTCTGACAGACTGCATCATTATCTGGTATGGGGGGGGTAGGGGAGAGTGGGGTGTGGGTGGAAGGAGTGCTACTGCACAGGTCCAAAAGAAGCTGCAGAAGGTTGTAAATCTGGTCAGCTCCACTCTACAAAGTCCCCAGGACATCTTTAGGGAGCAGTGTTTCAGAAAGGCAGCGTCCATTATTAAGGACCTCCAGCACCCAGGATATGCCCTTTTCTCACTGTTACCATCAGGTAAGAGATACAGAAGCCTGAAGGCACACACTCAGCGATTCAGGAACAGCTTCTTCCCCTCCACCATCCGATTCCGAAATGGACATTGAAGCTTTAGACACTACCTCACTTTTTAAAAAAAAAGTATTTGTTTTTTGCATGTTTTTAAAAAATCTATTCAATATACATAATTGATTTACTTGTTTATTTATCAGTATATTTTTATTTTATTATTTTTTCTCTGCTTATCTATCACATTGAACTGCTGCTGATGCTAAGTTAAGAAATTTCACATCACATGCCAGTGATAACAAACCTAGCTCTGATTCTATCCTCGCTGGGCAGTTGCTGTAATACCAGCAACGTGCAGCAGATGGCAGGATATGTATAGATTTCCAAACGTGTAATTTAAAATTCAGAAGCTACAAAGAAATGTAATGTCTGTTCTGGTGTATATTTAACCAACTCCCATTAATCTATCTATCATGGCAAAAGTAAACTACTGATTTAACTCCAGCCACAAAACAAAGCTGAAGTTATTTGTTTTTTTGTTTGAGATACAGCATGGAATAGGCCCATGAATAGGCCCCCAGCAACCCCCAATTTAACCCTAGCCTAATCATGGGACAATTACAATGACCAATTAACCTAGCAACCAGTATGCCTTTGGGCTGTGGACAGAAACTCCTTGGACAGCAGCAGGAACTGAACCAGCGACACTGGTACTGTAAAGCATTGTGCTAATACCATGGACACCCATTCATAGAGGGACTTATTAGTTAAAATTCATAATGGGCACAAGCCTCCCACCATCGAGGACATCTTCAAAAGGCGGTATTTCAAGAAGGCATCATCCATCATTACGGACCCTCACCTTCCAGGACATGCCCTCTCTTCATTAGGACTAACATGGGAGGCACATACTTAACGCTTCAGCAATTGCTTCTTCCTCTCTGCCATCAGAATTCTTACCAGTCCATGAACACCTCGCTACTTTATTTTCTTTTTGCACTACATATTTTTAAAATATTATTGCAGCTTACAATAATTTTTACACTTTAAATACATCTTGTATAGTAATTTTTGTATTGCTGCCGCAAAACAAGCTTAATGATAATAAACCTGATTCTGATGTGTTGCTTGAACTACAAGGGTGGCTGTATCAGAATTTGCCAGAACTGTACTAAACACATGCAAATATTAACTATATTTCCTCACTCCACCATAGATGTTGGCATTTCCAGCAATCATTTGCTTCTCTGCTTTCTCTACCTGCCCTCATGAGTTTATTAAATAGATAGCTCCATAAATAGTGGAAGCATTAGGCAACCCTAACCATATAGGTGTTCACTTTACTCTTCCCCCAGGTTAAAACTTGGTTTCTCATTTCCCAATTCAGGTGCAGAGCCTTTGATCTAATACATTAATTTTCTCTTTCCACAGATGGGACCCTTCTGTTTTCCCAGTGTTTCCTCATTTCAGAATTCCAGCATCTGCAGATTTTTCCACGCAAGTTAATGATTTGAAGGCTGTGCATTTTGCGGACGGCACAGTGCAAACAAGGGGCATCGGTGGAGAGGGGAATGGAGGAGGAAATAGGAAGCAGAAGGGCAGCCTTGGTTACAACAACTGTAAGAGGACCACTGGAACTGAATCCGAGCAGAAGTGAACGTATTCTATGATACTTGGGCTTTGATGGTGGACAGACAGATTTGCTACAGGAGATCTAATCTTTTACACATTGGTTGTTTGTCAGTCTTATTCATGCACAAGTTTTCATAAAATCAATTATTTTGCTGTAAATGCCTGCAAGAAAATTAATCTCAAGATAGCATAAGGTTACAAAGTACCGCAGCACTGAAACAAGCCCTTCAGCCCATCTAGAAAATGACAAACTCAACACAATATTCCCTGTGTGGTCTATTGAAGACTTTAGTAGATCCAGCATTAAATTCTTCCATCTTGCAGCCAATTGCAAGAATTTATGCAGCAATGGACAGGGCCTATACTACTTAAATACTTAATCAAAGCAACCCTCATTTTGACTGAGAATTAAACAATAGGATTCAATGCATGGTTAAACAAAAGGTGGCATTTTACCTGTTTCAGTGGTCACTTTATGGAGATAAGATTACAGTAAATTACATTGTGATTTTTTTTAAACAAAAGTAACAATGATCAACAAATATCTGCAGTGTAATATGGCAAACATTAGATTTAGAGATGTCAAAACATGTATTCATAGTATATAGCACTGAAAGTCTCTTCAGCCCATCTAGTACATCCCAATCTTATTCTGCCTCGTTACATCAACCCAGGCCTGGACACCAGGAATATTTACCGTTACACTGATGTACTATTGGAATTGTATTATTAGCTGATCAGCATTAACTTCACACATTTATATGAACAGAAACCAAGACATATTGAGAACTTTCACAGAAATAAGGCAACTTCACCGGCACAAATAATTTGAGATGTAATTTTATTGCATTTCTGTTACAAAACACTGGCCTCAGGTTCCCATGGCAGCAACATGTTAAGACAATAGCATTTTGAAGATTGATTTTGGCAATACCACTGATTCCCCGCTCACTTCGGAAACACCTCAGATGGGAAGAGAAACTACTTCACTGGCAGGTTTCCCATCTGTTGATTGCTTTACTACCGGAGCAAGAGCCAATGCAACATTCTTTAGGTCTGCAGGCTTTCGTGGCTACAGCATCATTGCTCTGTAACTAGCTCTCACTGAAATTCCTACATCCACATCTTAAAAAAGATAGTTTACACACAATTTGAGATGGAGGACAACTATATTCACCTGCCATGGCCCAAAGGTTATAAGACTCTCATTAATAATGAATAGCACTTGAAGGTAATCATTACAATAACTGTTCTGAAAAGTCATTTGTATTTGAAGAAAGCGAGGTTTGAAAATGAGCACATCATCGAAATCAAGCAAAAATATATTTATTTGGGTGACAAATGCTGCAGTTGCTTACAATCAAACACAAATCGATTGGCCCTGATAAGACAAAGCAGCAACAGGTGGCCAAGAAATATGGCAACATCATCATGCCGTGATTGACAATAGTTCCAGACCATAGTGTTGACGATGAAGAAGCATATTGTATTGATTGTTTAATTACCACAGAGAAGAAACTGCCTTGTGAACAACTTTGAACCAGCCGTGCTTGCCCAACGTGGATGGGAAAAGTTCTAGATCAAAGCATAGAGGTACTTCAATCCCTGGATACCTAGGTTCAATTAAAACTTAAACTCGTCACTCCCTTCCCCCCAAAAAGTCTGACCATAATTTGTTCCAGATACGAAAAGACTTTAGAAAGATCACTTGTTTCAAAAGAAAAGAACCAAAAATCAATTAACCTTCAAAAATCATTCCCATCCAAGTCTTAAAATGGTTGTATGTTTTAATATACAAAAAAAGGCACTTTTCTGGAATTATAAATTTAATTTAGAAAGATGCACATTTTGTATCTCAAAAGGGGGCAGGCAGCAGATCCATCTTCTCTACAATTCTGATGGTTGTGAAAAAATGAGAACAAAATTCTGAATGCACAAATAGGGTTCTCACAATCTACACACTATATATAATGCTAAAATATTCACATTAAATATGAACTTACAAACTGTTTCCCTGATTAAAATACAAAATCAAATTGCTGCATGGCTTTTACTGTACCCTTGCCTTCAGGAGACATGAAGGAATGAACTGGACTTTTAGCAACACCATGGAATGGTTTCTCAAAAGCAATTACAGAAAGGTAATCCTGTAAGATCCATTGTTTAGAAGACAGATGGGCTGGAATGGTCAGACTCACAGCTGGAATTAACAGCAAGACACTTAAAAGGTACAGAAGTTTAATTTTGTCCATCTCACATGCCCATTCGGATACTCTGGATAATCTGGAAGATAGCTGCAGGGAGGAAGTTTAATTAAAAGACATTATTAATTTTGGAAAAAATGTATTAACAGCAAGACATTTAAAAGCAAGTTACATAAATAGTTAAGGGCAGGCAATATCAAGAACCACCTTGAAGGAATCCCTTCTCAAAGGATTTCATCCCAAAATGGAGGCAGAGTTTTGAATTAATCAATGCCAGGGCAACTCAGTGGGTCAGGCAACATACGTGAAGAGAAATGAACATTCTCAGCTTTGGGTTGAGATCCTCTAACTGGATTTATAAGGGTCTCAACCCGAAACATTGGACTATCCATTTCCCTCCCCCAATGCTATCTCACCTAGAGTTCCTCCAGCATTTATTTTGTTGCTCCCGATTTCAGCAAATGCTCTCTCGCGTTTCCAGAGCTTTCAATTAACGATTAATATTTCCATACATACATCTTACAAACAGCCACCTCCAAATCAGGGTGATGAGGTTCTACTGAAGACACCACACAACATCCACTCAATTCAGTCACTCCTTTGATGTCTGTGTTCAAGAGGCAAATTTGCACAATCACATCTGAACCATTTGTGTGGTATTCCTTCCAAGATTAATACATACTTAGTCTGTCATTTGGCTCTCGTAATAGATGGTGGAAAAGTGCCTGCTTACTCAAGAATCATATTACATAATGCCACGTGTATTTGGCTAAAGATACGTGGCACAATTCATTTTGCAAAAGTAAATACAAGTCGATAAAATTACATGTTTAAAAGGGTTATGGTGACCTTGTATTACAAAACCTTTGCCAAAATGTATAAATATTGTTAAACAAATGCCTTATCCAACTTAACGTTTCAATAACCAGCCCTAGCAATCCAATGACAAATGATATGCTTATCTGAAAACTTCCAACAAATTTAATTGTTACTCTACATTTCAATAAATGAGGGACTTGCTTACTGTTGTTGTTTTCAAGATTTCAGTACACAAGTGTAAAGGAGAACAAAATAATTATTCGGGATCTGATGCAGCACCAAAAACAGTAAGAGAACACAATTATAAACTACATAAGCTGGTTTATATTCATAGACTGACTGCATGTACATAAAGTGACACTAGGTACAGGAATGTCTCTGCACAAGGTAACTGACAGAAAATAAAGTTGTGGTGGCGGAGGTGGTGGTGGTGCTGTGAGTGCATTAGTATGTGGTGTTGATCAGCCTTATTAAAAAGTCCATGAACAGGGTGGGTGGGATCCTTCATGATAACCTGATCTTTTTTGTTGTTGTTTTGCTGAACACAGTGGACACACTATGTCAACGCCAGAATTAAAGGCAACACTTGCGGGCTGCCCCCAACACATCCTTGGTTGTGCTCGTTAACAGAAAATGGTGCCTTTTACTGTGTTTTGATGTACAATAAATAAATCTGAATCTGATCTACTGGCTTTCAAATTCATTAAAGAAATGTTGCCTATTAACTTTTCCTCAATCAGAGATCTTTCCTTTCGTCAGTGGCCCACCTAAAATATTAAAAAATGCTTTTTTTGGATAGTCCAACAATACAGACAGAAGGGCAACTGCAAAATGTGGTCCTTAAAGCAGCTTCCACTAATACAAATATACAATTAATCCATAAATTATTATTACACTAGTGCTTTCGGTTCTGTTTTACCTTCTAATGCTCTGCTAGAAATCTCTGCAAGGACGCTGCACATTCCCATTTCAAGGACCTTGGTCTGGCAGTGAATGAGGCAAACAGTCAGAAAGATACTTCCCCACAGGTACTGATTATTCAGGACCTATTTACTTCACTTAGGAAGACCCACAGAGCCACCCTTATCTAGTCCACCATCAGCTAACCTTCCTTCCCCAGTGAAGGTTAGCTTTACTGGCTGACCCAAGAACCTGTTACTATCATTCTGTCAGAAAAGTATTACACAAGACATAAGGAGCACAGTTAGCCTATCAAGTCTACACCCCCATTCCATCATGCCAATTCACTATCCCTCAGCCCCATTCTCCTGCCTTCCCCCCATAACCTTTGACACCTTTACTAAAGAACCCATCAGCCTCTGCTTTAAATATACCCAATGACTTGGCCTCAACAGCTGTCTGTGACAATGAATTCAAATAATTCACCACCCTCTGGCCAAAGAAATTCCTCCTCACTCTGTTCTAAGGCTATCTTTGTGAAGGCTTCATGGAGTAAGTACAGCAACAGTAGTCAAGGAGAGATTTAATAGTTTAATGATTGTTTAATAATCCAGAATAAATAAGGAATTACTTTTCACTGACAGGAATATTAATCATCAGAGAAGTTTAGATTACCGATACTGAATTACTTTACTGAATTAAGAGAGATTTTCCTGTTTAATACTATTTAAAATGATTTGGAATTCATTGCCTGAGTGTACAAAAATGGTAAATGTGACACTGAACAGACAAGTCTGAATCTTTCCATACTAGCTGAAGAATATCGAACAATTAAATCTGAATACAAGTGCAAACATTGGAAATATGAAATAAGTATGCTCACTCAGCAGATGAGGAAACATCTATGGAAAGGGAAAGTTATTCAATGTTTCAAGTCAAAGAACTTTCAGCAAACTGCTGGAAGAACTCAGCAGGTCAGGCAACATTCGTGGAGGAAACAAAGTCGATGTTTTGGGACAAAACCTTTATCTGAACCAATGAAGGACCTCAAACTGAAACATCAAATGTGCCTTTCCCTCCACAGATGCTGCATTCCTCCAGCAGGTTACTTGCTCTATATTCCAGCATCCAGAGCTTTTTGTATCCAAAGACCCTTCATTCCCAACATGAAACATTAAGTTTCTCTCTCCAAAGGTGGTGCCTGACTTGATTTTTTTTTTGAGCATTTTAGGTTTTCATTTCAGAAATTTTAAAAGCTGGTTTCCATAACAGTAACCATACAAACAGTTGTTTAAATTGACTTGATTCACCAACATCTTTCATGGAGGAAATGTGCCAACCTTACCCAGTCTCACCCATGTCTGACTCTAGATACATTAATGGGGTTCATTCTCAACTGTCTCCTTATTCAGGGGCAATTATAAGGGTAGGACTTGTACTTGGAGAGGAATGTAGCAAGGGCTATGGGGAAGGAAATGTGAATAATTGGACAGCCATTTCAAATGATATGATGGGTTAAATTACCTGTTTTTGTGTATAATCCTATAATGAATGTGTCCAGCTGAAGTAATCTCTTCTGAATGACAGTCAGCTTTTACTATCTTGCTGCACAAAGGATTTAATCGGGTCAACATTTTACATGACAGTCTCAAACTTCCTAAAAAGTTCAGCAGCTTAGCAACTACTGTAGAAAAGAGCAGCGACTAACTTTAAGAGAAACAGGTTAAAAAAAATGGAGAAACAGACCTACAGCAAGCAAACCTCTCAACTTCCTCCATTCTGAAGGTATAGAAGCTCCCCATATTGCAGAAGACATAGGAACAAAATCAGGTCATTTAGCCATCAAGTCTGCTCCACATCCTCCCCACTCCCCCCCCCCAAATACACCAAGGTCACTTTTAAAGTTCTTACAATTAAGGGGATGAATTTTTATCAATGTGACTCACATACTCTAAGTAAAAATAATGAAATATCTATGTTAAGTGTTTAGCTTTAAGTGCATTTGACATTAGCAGCATGAATAGAAAAGCAGTCAGAGAAAAGATTAACCACTTGCCCAGTAGTTGATTATGGAATATTAAAAAGAATAGGAGTTGCAGAATCTTAATGCACAGTATGAGGCAACTCAGATCAGTGACCATTGGCTCTATGCTTCCAAAGCTTCTCCACTCCAGTTTGCCATCTTAAATAATTGCCCCAGTTCACTTGTATACTTGACACAATTTTAAGGAGCAGGATTTTCATGTCACTAGTAAGCGTCATTCACAAGTGTCACTACAGTCTGCTTGGAGAGACAGTGAGAGAGAAAGGATGGCCCAGTGACACAAATTAATGTGGCATTTCAGTGTCAAAAAACATTAAAGCATTGGACAGGTACACGATGTACCGATTTTGATGACAATCCGTGTATTATCCATATACCTCCATTTTCTTCATATTCATGTGCTTAAATAAAAGCCTTAAATTCCAAAGTGCCTGTGTCTAGGCACCTACTACTACCCCAGTATCCTGCCACTCTCTGCGTGAAAAACAACTTGCTCTCACATTGCCTTTAAACGTTCTCCCCCCCACCCCAACCTTAAAAGCACATACACTAGTATTTGACATTACTACCCTGGGGAATAGATCCCAACTGTCTGATTTATCTGTACTTCGGGTTAATCCCAACCTCAGATATTGTCTGTGGAGACTTTGCAGTTTCATGTATGTAACACAAGGTTCCCCTGGGTACTCCATTTTCACTTATATCCCTTTGTCAGAGGTTGAACAGTTACATAAACTGGTCACTAATTTTGTAAACCTCTGTCAGCCCCTCAGCCTCAAATCCTCCAGAGAAAATGGACTCAGCTTATCCAATCTCTCTATTGACCTCAACTGCACACAATACTCCAAGTGTGGCCTAACTGACGAACTGAAACACTAACTCCTATACTCAATGTTTTTGCTAATGAAGACAGAAATACCATATGCTTTCCATTCCACTCTCTACCTGTACTGCCACTTTCAACAATGTACACACACCCCAAGCTCTCACTCTACATTAACACTCCAGGAACCAGCCACCTTAACTTCTGCCCAAGTTAAACTTCTCAAAATGCATCACTCCACATTTGCCCAAGTTAATTTCCATCAGCTACTCCCTTACCCACTTTCCCTACTGATCTAGATTCTGTTCATTAGATAACCCTGACTGTCCAACACACCAATTTTATCTGCCAAGTTAATCATACCACTTTTATTCTCATACAAATTATTGATATATACGATGAACAATAAAGCACCACAGGCCTCCTGAGAAGTAACGATCTTCTACTACCCTCTACCTCCTACAACCACAAGAATTAACCACCCTCCAGTCTTCTGGCAACTCAGCCGGTCTAATGCGGCACATAGTTACAGGTTCACAAAATACAATACAGATCGGATGCTTCATTTACCTCCAGTTCCACACAAAAAAAAAATCCTCAAGACCTACCCATCTACATTTGCACCATTTGCAAGGTTCGGGGATTCTTTCTTATTTTAGCTTTTGTTTGATCACGCTATTCTTCGACTGGCGCACAGAATATCTTCCTTTACTAAAGCGCCTCAGGGACAAATCTGACAAAAGTTGGACTGGAAAGTGCACATGTGCAAATTCCTTTAACGTGGACTGGCCATTGCACATTATCAAAAGTACATAAAGGAGGTCACATACAAATGGCAAGGACAGCCAAGGTCATTGCAGAGCAAGCGTTGCAACAGATCACTGACAATCTGAATCTCCTTGGATGCACTCAAGGACACAATCTTTCCACACCAGCCTTCCTCAAACCCATTCTGATTCTCACACTGCAACCTTCCCTCCCTCTGTTCAGCTGCTGAAATCTTAGCCACAGCAGAGTCACCTCCAGATTAACTGATCTTCTGGTCGGTGTTCCACTCTGCACCCTCTGTAAACAACTATCCAAAACACTGCAATCCATATATTGCAACTAGTACTGAGTTTCTGTCTGGGTAGCCTCCAACCTGAAGACATGAACATCAATTTCTCCAACTTCCAATAACTTCTTCCCCCTCTCTTTCTCCATTCCCCATTCTGGCTTCCCTCTGTTCTCCTCCCTATCTATTAACTCCCTCCTCCTCTTTCCCCCATGGTCCACAGTCTTTTACTAGATTCTTTCTTTAGCCCTTTACTTTTTCTGCCTAGCCCCTCAGCCTCTCATTTCATCCCCCCGCCCCCATCCACCTGCTGAGCTTCACCCATCACTTGCCAACTTCCCCTTCCCCGCATTCTTATCCCAGCTTCTTCTCCCTTACTTTGCAGCCTTGGCCCAAGATGTTGACTCTATTCCTCTCTGTACGTCTCTTCATTATCAGCGTTACTCTAGATTTCTAGCATCTGCAGAATCTCTGGTGTTTGAGCTCTATTCATTCTTCGCTGATATCTACATTGACCTAGGTAGGCTTCAACGATCTAACACAGATTTTAACATTTTCTTTGCTTCACAATTCCCCTTGGATTTACATACTTTCCTCCCTCACTACCAGAACTAGTAATTTACTAGGGTAAGCCTAGTAATTTCTAAGGTAGGGACAAGTTCGGCACAACTTTGTGGGCCGAATGGCCTGTATTGTGCTGTAGGTTTTCTATGTAACTCTTGTTAACCCTCCACCTGGTCACCCCAGACTTTTAAATTGCTTTACTGACAAGATCTTTCAGACGAAGAGATAACCTTTTTGTCACATGTACATTGAAACAGTGAAATGCATCATTTGCACCAAATCAGCAAGGATTGTACTGGAGGTAACCCTCCAGACGCCATGCTTCTGGCACCAATAAAGCACAACACACTAACCCGTAGGCCTTTAGAATGGGGGGTGGGGTGGGGGAAGGGAACCCACAGAATCATGGGGAGAACGCACACACTCCTTACAGGCAGTGGCAGGAATCGAACCCCAAACAGTGATTGCTGGTGTTGTAAAGCTAAGTGCGACAGCTATGCTACCTCAAATCACGGAATTCTGACTACATCCTGCCACCATTTCCTTTAAAAGACTAACTGTAAAAGGTTATTTAATACTTGGATGGAGAAAATGTATTAACTCAAAGGTTAGTAAAATGTTGAACTGCCTACCCAGCACTTATTTGCATTGACAAGTGGTGCTTCAGCAACCGACTGTGGTCAGTAGAATCGCAATCAAGTTTTAACCTCAACTGTTCAATATATTATAAACATTCTCTAATTTTTCAAGTGAGTCTACTTCCTGCCTTTCTCTAGTTTACTCAATTCCAAGAATTTGACAAACTTGCAGCTTAAAAGGATATAACAGAATCCTGGGCACATGTGTACAAGTACTGAGGAAAAGGTCAGAGTGTCTCCTGGAAAAAGTCCAGAAGATAAATACAAAATTGGCAAATGAGAAACTCAGAAGAAATTTCACCAGCAGGATCAGAAGGTGGTACCTACCACACAGTTGCACTAGAGGAAGCCAGAAAATCCATGAAATAAAGGGATTTGCTGTGGCTTGTGTGGAATAAAAAGGTTTAAGAGTGCAAATGGGCCAAATGTGTTGCAATGTTTCTGTTATACTCAGTACCATCACCAAGGGCACTCCCTTTAACAGAGTACACTGGGCAAGTCATGTAACCATTATAACATACATTTCCCAGAGAAAAACTCTGAAAACATCAGATTCACAAAAAACAAAACTAAATCAGCTTGTTGCTAACCTGCAGCTTCCTCTTACCCTGTCAGTAGCCTGAAAGGTGTATGGCTTAAAAAGAAAACTCAGATCAGCCGGAAAACAGCCAAAGCAATGCAATACAACTGAACTCCAAAAGAAAGGGAGAAGGGATGATATGAAGTGAAACCTTCACTTGTTCATTATGTGCCGTGTCATATGACATAGGCAATCATGGTCTTTCCACGACCATGACTGTCCTTGGCACAGTTTCCTACAGAAATGATTTACCATTGCATTCTTCTGGGCAGTTTCTTTTCAAGACAGGTGACTCCAGCCATTACAATACTCTTCAGAGATTGTCTGCTTGGGGTCAAAGGTCAACCAGGACTTATGATGTGCACCAGCTGCTCATAGACCATCCACCACCTGCTCCCATGGCTTCACATGACCCTCATTTGGGAAGGGGGGGGGGGGGAAGCTAAGCAGGTGCTACTCCTTGCCCAAGGGTGACCTACAGACTAGCCCAGGGAAGGAGCACCTTACACCACCTTTGACAGAGATGCATCTCCACCCCACCATCCACCTTCACACTAAGATTTTTTAAAATACTTAAATTTGCTAATGCAGGAAATTGGGATCAGCTGTAAGCACACCAAGGTGGGGCCAAAGGGCCTATATCCTGAATCCGGGATCCTGACCCAGATCTGGGCCGTACCCTCCAAATACCCAGACCTGCCTCTCGGTTTTTTTTTTTTTGCACTACCTTACTTTCCATTTTTCTATTTTCTATTTATGATTTATAATTTTAATTTTTAATATTTATTTTAAAAACCATTTTTAATATTTAATATTTGTAATCCAGGGAGCAGGAAGCACAGAATCAAATATCGCTGTGATGATTGTATAGAAACATAGAAAATAGGTGCAGGAGTAGGCCATTCGAGCCTGCACCGCCATTTATTATGATCATGGCTGATCATCCAATTCAGAACCCCGCCCCAGCCTTCCCTCCATACCCCCTGACCCCCGTAGCCACAAGGGCCATATCTAATTCCCTCTTAAATATAGCCAATGAACTGGCCTCAACTGTGTCCTGTGGCAGAGAATTCCACAGATTCACCACTCTCTGTGTGAAGAAGTTTTTCCTAATCTCAGTCCTAAAAGGCTTCCCCTTTATCCTCAAACTGTGGCCCCTCATTCTGGACTTCCCCAACATCGGGAACAATCTTCCTGCATCTAGCCTGTCCAATCCCTTTAGGATTTTATATGTTTCAATCAGATCCCCCCTCAATGTTCTAAATTCCAACGAGTACAAGCCCAGTTCATCCAGTCTTTCTTCATATGAAAGTCCTGCCATCCCAGGAATCAATCTGGTGAACCTTCTTTGTACTCCCTCTATGGCAAGAATGTCTTTCCTCAGATTAGGGGACCAAAACTGTACACAATACTCCAGGTGAGGTCTCACCAAGGCCTCGTACAGCTGCAGTAGTACCTCCCTGCTCCTGTACTCGAATCCTCTCGCTATAAATGCCAGCATACCATTAGCCTTTTTCACCGCCTGCTGTACCTGCATGCCCACTTTCAACGACTGGTGTATAATGACACCCAGGTCTCATTGCACCTCCCCTTTTCCTAATCGTCCACCATTCAGATAATAATCTGTTTTCCCATTTTTGCCACCAAAGTGGATAACTTCACATTTATCCACATTAAATTGCATCTGCCATGAATTTGCCCACTCACCCAACCTATCTAAGTCACCCTGCATCCTCTTAGCATCCTCCTCACAGCTAACACTACCACCCAGCTTCGTGTCATCTGCAAACTTGGAGATGCTGCATTTAATTCCCTCATCCAAGTCATTAATGTATATTGTAAACAACTGGGGTCCCAGCACTGAGCCTTGCGGTACCCCACTAGTCACCGCCTGCCATTCTGAAAAGGTCCCGTTTATTCCCACTCTTTGCTTCCTGTCTGCTAACCAATTCTCCATCCACATCAATACCTTATCCCCAATACCGTGTGCTTTAAGTTTGCACACTAATCTCCTGTAAAAAACCTTTTGAAAATCCAAATATATCACATCCACTGGTTCTCCCCTATCCACTCTACTAGTTACATCCTCAAAAAATTCTATGAGATTCGTCAGACATGATTTTCCTTTCACAAATCCATGCTGACTTTGTCCGATGATTTCACCGCTTTCCAAATGTGCTGTTATCACATCTTTGATAACTGACTCCAGCAGTTTCCCCACCACCGACATTAGGCTAACCGGTCGATAATTCCCCGGTTTCTCTCTCCCTCCTTTTTTAAAAAGTGGGGTTACATTAGCCACCCTCCTATCCTCAGGAACTAGTCCAGAATCTAACGAGTTTTGAAAAATTATCACTAATGCATCCACTATTTCTTGGGCTACTTCCTTAAGCACTCTAGGATGCAGACCATCTGGCCCTGGGGATTTATCTGCCTTCAATCCCTTCAATTTACCTAACACCACTTCCCTACTAACATGTATTTCGCTCAGTTCCTCCATCTCACTGGACCCTCTGTCCCCTACTATTTCTGGAAGATTATTTATGTCCTCCTTAGTGAATACAGAACCAAAGTAATTATTCAATTGGTCTGCCATGTCCTTGCTCCCCATAATCAATTCACCTGTTTCTGTCTGTAGGGGACCTACATTTGTCTTTACCAGTCTTTTCCTTTTTACATATCTATAAAAGCTTTTAAGTCAGTTTTTATGTTCCCTGCCAGTTTTCTCTCATAATCTTTTTTCCCCTTCCTAATTAAGCCCTTTGTCCTCCTCTGCTGAACTCTGAATTTCTCCCAGTCCTCAGGTGAGCCACTTTCTCTGGCTAATTTGTATGCTTCTTCTTTGGAATTGATACTATCCCTAATTTCTCTTGTCAGCCACAGGTGCACTACCTTTCTTGATTTATTCTTTTGCCAAACTGGGATGAACAATTGTTGTAGTTCATCCATGCAACCTTTAAATGCTTGCCATTGCATATCCACCGTCAATCCTTTAAGTGTCATTTGCCAGTCTATCTTAGCTAATTCACATCTCATACCTTCAAAGTTACCCCTCCTTAAGTTCAGAACCTTTTTTTCTGAATTAACTATGTCACTCTCCATCTTAATGAAAAATTCCACCATATTATGGTCACTCTTACCCAAGGGGCCTCTCATGACAAGATTGCTAATTAACCCTTCCTCATTGCTCAAAACCCAGTCCAGAATAGCCTGCTCTCTAGTTGGTTCCTCGACATGTTGGTTCAAAAAACCATCCCGCATACATTCCAAGAAATCCTCCTCCTCAGCACCTTTACCAATTTGGTTCACCCAATCTACATGTAGATTGAAGTCACCCATTATAACTGCTGTTCCTTTATTGCACACATTTCTAATTTCCTGTTTAATACCATCTCCGACCTCACTACTACTGTTAGGTGGCCTGTACACAACTCCCACCAGCGTCTTCTGCCCCTTAGTGTTACGCAGCTCTACCCATATTGATTCCACATCTTCCCGGCTTATGTCCTTCCTTTCTATTGCGTTAATCTCTTCTTTAACCAGCAACGCCACCCCACCTCCCCTTCCTTCATGTCTATCCCTCCTGAATATTAAATATCCCTGAACGTTGAGCTCCCATCCCTGGTCACCCTGGAGCCATGTCTCTGTGATCCCAACTATATCATAATCATTAATAACAATCTGCACTTTCAATTCATCCACCTT
The DNA here is from genome assembly GCF_030028105.1 of Mobula birostris. NCBI lineage: Eukaryota > Metazoa > Chordata > Chondrichthyes > Myliobatiformes > Myliobatidae > Mobula > Mobula birostris. The sequence goes on along the minus strand of NC_092373.1, from coordinate 18,904,443 downwards.
ATTACGAATGCTCCTTGCATTGACACACAAAGCCTTCAGGTGCTCTTTTACAACTCTCTTAGCCCTTATACAATTATGTTGAAAAGTGGCCCTTTTTAATGCTTGCCCTGGATTTGTTGGCCTGCCACTTTTACTTTTCTCCTTAGTATTTTTTGCTTCTACCCTCACTTTCTATGTTCTAGTATCAATTGTTTGGCGACAATAAAGTATAAAGTATATCCATGCCTTATTGCTCCAAGACATTTTATTTATCTTTTTTTAAAAGAGGTGGCAACGCTTAGGGAGAGAAATACAAACCTTGATGTCTAAGCAGTTAAAAGTACAGCTGTCAGTGAATGAACAAACCTTTAGAAAACAGATTGCTTCTATTTAGTTTAATTAACAAGTTTTATTTCCCATTAAAACATGCTGGCTTTTGTTAAACGCAAGGTGCCTAAAAATCATTGCTTAGGAAAGATGGACTTCATAATCTATCTTCACAATTAAAGATTCTGACAGTGTTAATGGGATTTTATTCACAAATTGGAAATTTCTGACAAATTATGTAAGCTCAACCACCACCCCAGAACTTTCAAAAGTTAGAAGCAAAAACAAATTACCTGATCCACAAACAACAAAAATGAAAAGTGCCAATAGCCAGGGACCAACTGATGATTTTTCGTCTGGTGTTGATTTCTGTAAAGATAATAAAAACTTATTTAGTGAAATAATCCTTAACTTTTATGAATTCTTTCTGATACTTATTCAATTTAAGTTTCAGCTTTATCCCTTCAATATCACCTAATAGAAATAATACAGGGTTATGTGGAAGTTGAGTTCCAGTAATTTGTTCCAAAAAGACTCTTAAATTTATCCAAAAGGGTTGAATTTTAGAACAAGACCAAGTAGAATGTAAGAAAGTACCAATTTCTTGATTACATCGAAAGCATTTATCAGATAGATTTGAATTTAATCTATTTATTTTTTGTGGTGTAATATATAATTGGTGTAAAAAAATTATATTGTACTAATCTAAGTCGAACGTTTATTGTATTTGTCATACTGTCAAGACACCGTCTTGACCAATTTGTTTCATCAATATTAATATTCAGATTCGTTTCCCATTTTTGTTTTGACTTGTGGATTCCTTGTTTAATTGTCTGTTTTTGAATCAAATTATACATACAAGAAAAAATTTTTTAATTTTCCCTTTTTGATTTAAAATTTCAATTTCATTAGGTTTTGGCAAAAACATTGTTTGACCCAGCTTGCCTTTTAAGTAAGCCCTTAATTGAAGGTAACAAAAAAAAGTATTATTTGATATTTTATATTTATGCTTTAGTTGTTCAAATGACATCAATATACCTTGTTCATAACAGTCTCCTATAGATCTAATCCCTTTTTGGTACCAATTATATAAAAGTTGATTGTCCATTGTAAAAGGAATAAGTCTGTTTTGGAACAAAGGTCTCCTTGCTAATAAAGATTTCTGTATTTCATTATCAACATTTATCTTATTCCATAGATCAATCAAATGTTTTAATATAGGAGATTCCTTCTTTTCCCGTATCCATTTAGATCCCCATTTATATATAAAATCTTCAGGTCTATTTTCTCCTATCTTGTCTAATTCTATTTTAATCCATGCTGGTTTTCGATCATCGAAGAAAGATGCAATAAATCTAAGTTGATTTACTTTATAATAATTCTTAAAGTTTGGAAGTTGTAACCCTAACTCAAATTTACATGTCAATCTTTCCAATGATATTCTTGACATTTTACCTTTCCAAAGAAATTTTCTCACACATTTATTTAACTCTTGAAAAAATTTCTGTGGCAATTGTATTGGTAATGCACTGGCAGTAGCTAAGAAGGCTATAGCAGTTACTTGGAAATCTCATTCGTATTTAAGTATTAATCGTTGGAACAATGAAATGGCTAGTTCTATTCCACTCGAAAAAAATTACTTGTAATTTAAGAGATAAGTACGAAACAGTTTTGAATATTTGGCGCCCTTATTTACAAAAGATAGGATGGCATATTTAATTGCTCCGATGATAAAGATCTCAGTCCCTTGGGGAAAGTAACGAATAAATATACTAAATTTATTTTGAATCCCATGGAGCATGTGGAAACCTTCCAATATCCAGGCGGTTCTTTTTTTTTCTTCTTTCTTTCTTTTCTTTTTTAGGTAGGAGTATATGGGTGGGGGAGGAGGGTTAAGGGGAGGGGGGAGGGTAGATATTATCTTTTCATGTATTCACTTTGAAAACTCAATAAAAATTATATTTAAAAAAAAAGAAATAACCCTTAACAAAAAGGAGATTTAAATTCAAGAGATTCTGCAATTGTTGGAAGTCTAAAGCAACAGCCACAAAATGGTGGAAGAACTCAGCAAGTCAGACAGCATCAGTGGAGACGGATGAACAGTTGTTATTACAGGTCAATACCCCCTTCTGGAAGGGGGAAGATGCCAGAAAAAGGTTGTGGGGGGGGGGGAATACAAACTGGTAGGTGGGTAGGAAGGCGTTCATTCACCCACCCACTCTCATTCTACCATTCAGAGCCTCAGTCCTTCCAGATGAGGCGTTATTTTACCTGAGAGTCTGCTGGTGTCAGCTATTGTATCCTGTGCCCTCGGTGTGGCTTTCTCTATAAAGATACGAACACAGGCAATGCATGTCATTTACTTGGATTTTCAGAAGGCATTTGTTAAGGTGCCACACGAGGATGCTTAACAAGATAAAATCCTATGGCATTACAGGAAAGATGCTGGCATGGATAGCGGGATAGCTGACAGACAGGAGGGAGCAAGTGGGAATAAAGGGGGCCTTTTCTGGTTGGCTGCCAGTTATTAGTGGTGTTCCTCAGGGGTCAGTATTGGGACTGCTGCTTTTCACATTGTTTGTCAATGATGTAGATAATAGAATTCATGATTTGTTGCAAAATTGGCGGATGATACAAAGATAGGTGGAGGGGTAGGTAGTGCTGAGGAATCAATTCAATTGCAGCAAGACTTAGACAAACAAGTGGCAGATGGAATAGTGTTGGGAAATGTATGATTCTGCATTTTGGTAAAAGGAATAATAGTGTGGACTATCACCTAAATGGGGAAAAGGTTCAAACATCAAAGGTGAAGCGGGACTTGGAGTCCTCGTGCAAGACTCCCAGAAGGTTAATTTACAGGTCGAGTCTGTTGTAAAGGCGGTAAATGCAATGTCCGCATTTATTTCAAGGGGAATAGAATATAAAAGCAAGGAGATAATACTGAGCCTTTATAAGACAAGTCAATCCACACTTCTGAGTACTGTCAACAGTTTTTGGTCCCATATCTCAAAAGGGATGTGTTGTCATTGGAGAAAGTCCAGAGACGTTCACAAGGATGATTCCAAGAATGAAGGGGTTAACATATGAGGAGCATCTGGCCGCTATGGCCTGGACCACTGGAATTTAGAAGAGTGTGTGGGGATCTCATTGAAACCTACCAAATGTTGAAAGAACTAAATAGAGTGGATGCTAATAGGATGTTTCCTATAGTGGGGATATCCAGAACTAGAGGGCACTGTCTCAAAACTGAGGGGTGACCCTTTAGTTCAGAGGCAAGGAGGAATTTTTTTTTAGCCAGAGAGCAGTGATATGCCACAAACTGGTGAAGGCCAAATCTGTGCATACTTAAGGTGGAAGTTAATTGTTTCCTGAGTGGTCAGGGCTTGAAAGGATATGGTGAGAATGCAGGTGTATGGGGTTGATTGGCATCTGGGATCAGCTGTGATGGAATAGCGGAGCAGACCCAACAGGCTGCATAGCCTCATTCTGCTCCTATGTCTTATGGACATAGACTGGGAGACCACGTTGTCCAACACTTTCACTCTGCCCTTAGCAAAAACGCAGAATCACTTATTAGCCACCCATTTCAATTCGACTTCTCACTCCCATTCTGACCTCTAGTGCCATGGTGAGGCCAAACTCAGGTTGGAGCAACATATCACATTTCATTCAGAGAGCCTCCAACCTGATGGCAGGAAAACAGTCCACTCTGCTCTTCCATCAGCTTCCTCCTTCAGCCTTTACCTCTTCCACCAGTCACCTTCCAGTTTCTCAATTCATTCCTTCTCCTGGTCTCATATCACCTGTCAGCTTATATTCCTTCCCCTCCTTCAATCTTCTTATTCTGACTTCGGTCCCCTTCTTTTCCAATCCTAATGAAGAGTCTTAGCCTGAAACATCAACTGTTTATTCCCCTCCATGGAAATTGATACTTCAGTTTCAGTGACAAATCCTGTTTAAATGTAGCGCTGCATACGTCTGTGAAATCTAAAACTCACTTAACAGCTAAAATGGGGTAGTCTAATGGATTTCAATCAGACAGGTCCTGGCAAAAGATCAGTTCATCATTGTTTTCTCTCAAAGCAGCATTTCTTTCCTACCTACAACAGAGCACGTCTGAAAGGCTGACATTTACAAACATACATATTGGACCCCAAGGCAATGGATGTACTACTATGCCCAATGGGTGTTGTGTTTTGAAAGATTTTAGCATGAACCTTTAGACAAAGAAATTTGTAAAAATAAGCCACTCAAAATAGTGACAATGATGATGTTCCCCAAATGAGTAGAAAAAGTTCAACCAAGCGACTATCACCTAAATCACTTCAAGGACACACTCCGAAGCTTTAAACTTCAATTTTCACAATCCTACAGTGAACACAAGATGATGTCTCACATATTTTTATTTAGAGCAGGAGTTTCCCACCTGGGGTACATAGACTCCTTGGTTAATGGTAGGAGTCTATGGCATAGAAAAGCAGCTGGGAAGCTCTGATTTTGAGAGATAGTGCAGCCCAACAAGCCACACTGCCCAGCAAACCAACTGTTTAACCCTAGCATAATCACAGGACAATTTACAATGACAAATTATCTTACTAACCCACAGAGTGAAAACCAGAGCACCCAGCAAAAATCCACGTGTTCACAGGGAGGAACGTACAAACTACTTTACAGCCAGCGTCTGAACTTTTGAAGCCAAGCTGTAGTAGCGTCGCACTAACTGCTACACTACTATGGTGCCCAATACCATACCACTATCACTTTCATGATAGGTTCTGGCCAATCCAAATGAAACTCCTAAACACAGCTAGTAATGGAAAAGACAAACTGTTCATCAGTCGCAAAATCTAATCATTGATTGAGATTTATTTTATGTCAATTTGACTGAGATGTTAGGGAAACAAAAGTAGGAGAAAAAGGATCCATGAATAATTAGCTCGATTTTATATAGAAAGATTGGTAAAGTGACACACTTACCGAACTTTTAGGAACATTCCCTCGCTGTGTGATGTTTTTACTGTGCTTCTCATTTGCCATGCGGATCCTCTGTTTAGCCACCATTCTGCTGTTCTGATTTGCTTATACACCGCAGAAATTGACTGAAATGGAACAGAGAATTAGAGTGTCTGAATCAGTCATGTCATTTAAATGCAATGAAAACTTTAAATCACTTACAATGCATGTGCTGGGGTTGAGGTGATTGGGGGGGGGGGGGGGGAAGAGAGAGCAGAAAGAGACCAGAAAGCAAACTTCACATGTACAAATAGGAACAGATAACAGGTGTGAGAGAATGGCTGTGGCAGAGGCAGCTGAGTTTGGACCAAATGCACTTTGAGCATGTAGAAAAAGACCCCAGGCAGGATAGCAATGCAGCAGTTGAATCTGAAAGTAACTGAGATGCAAGTATGTATAGGAAGTGTCTTAGAAGACAAACTAAATTGCCACAGATGTGGATATTAAAGGTATGCAGAGGTCTGGTGAGACTAAACTAGAGGTGATAGGCTTAGAGTGAAAGGTGAAATATTCAAAGGGAGCCTGAGGGGAAACATTTTCAGAGTGTGGAATGAGCCCTCAGAAGCAGTAGATGCAGCTTCAATTGCAACATTTAAGAGAAGTTTGGATAGGTGCATGAGGGATATGGTCTGGGTGCAGAAAGATGGGACTAGGCACATTAGGTCAGCATGGACTAGATGGGCTGTAGTGCTCTATGGGCTCCATGATATGTCAGCAAATACATGAGCCAGCTCATGGTCAAATGATCTGCAAATTGTCTGGTCCAACTTGATGGACATTTCTATTATTCTTGCATGCAGTAAGTCCCAACTCCTCTTGCATGAAGAGTTTTCTTCTTCACATCCTCCATCTTTTGCTCTTCAAAGAGTCTGTGAATGGGAATAACTTCCATTTTATCTATTTAAGATGATCATATTTCACACCACGACCAAATTATTCCACAAGACGAATTTGCTCTTGGCAAACCTCAGCTTTTTACCAAATTCTTTAATTGAAAACCTTTATCCCCAAAAACATTTCAATGGAATATTCACATCCTTTCTATGGCATGGTTACCTGAACTGGTCACAGTAGTTATAGAAGCTGATTTATATCAAGGGCCAGTCTGCAGCTGGGAGAACAAGAGGAGGCCAGCAACAAATTCATTGAGAGAGTTGGGAACCAATCATACAAAAAGGAAGGAGAGCCCATGACACTTACACTAGGTAGATGAAACGAAAGTCTACTTCATTTATCGTTTGAGTATTATTACAAGGGGGTCACAATACTGTTTCAATTATCTGATGCACAACATATTCTTAAACTATATTTTAAGGGTTGGATGATGCATCATTCAAAGGACAGCTTCTGATGTTTACTTCAAGGTAGCTTAGACTGCTAAAACTGTTTTCAGTTAACAGTTTTACTCTTTAAATACACGGAAAATCATCCTGAACATGAGATGTAGAAATCCAGAGTGACATGCATGTTGGGGGTGGGGGGAGGTGGAAGAGGAGAGAGTTCAAGGAAAATTAGCCTTTATAGCTGAATGTGATAAGCATTATTTGAATAGCAGCACACAGCGTTAGTTTAATTTGGATGTTAAAGAAATGAAAATTACATTTCCCAGAATAGAACAATAGAGTAATGAAGTGGATTTTCATCTGTGTAGCTCCAGGTGGCACAGTGACATCTCAGTCTTTTTTGGGTGGGGGAAAATGAGGGGCTTGTTCTCTAGCTCTTCCCTCACCAACAACTACCACCAAGTTTTTGCCACGGCCAGATGTAATTCAACTATAAATGCTTACCTTCCTTTAAAAATACTAAGAATATGCTCCCTCTCACAGTGAAGCACAATTTTGTTCTTCAAAACCACGAGTGTGGCAATTGCAGATAATGCGGACACATTTGACCCTCCTGCTCTGAAATATTACACAACCTGATTACAGCTGTCGCATTCCAATATTCAGCATAAGCACTACTCCATATGGAAAGCAAATTTAAACTCACAAGTAGACAAAGCATTCTAATCACCTTAACTTGTCAGTAGCTGACTGCTTTCTTGTTCAAAGGAAGAAATGTTGAAGTCCCAGTATACATATAAACATATCATATTAGCAACAATACCATCCAGCCAACTGGTGTCAGCTCTGGCTCTAAAGTGTTAAGCAAAGCATTCAAGTGGCCTGGAAAAATATTTTAATCAGCCAATCGTAATATGCAATTTCACTCTCTGCAGGACCTGATTTACCACCATTACAACATCAATCAGCCTGAAACAAAGATTTTTAAAGGACAGAAAAGACTACATAATCACAAATGCTTCTAATTTATATGCTGCAGATCTTGCATAAACACCTCCCTCCAAAATCATTCAGCTTCAATCTCCCTGCATAACCTCTGAAATAACTGAGTAAACAATGTCATCAAACAAAAACCTCTTACTTTCACAACCCTATAAAGTACACCTCAAGAAAAACATTGGCATATTGATCATTGCAACCCACGTACAACACCTCTCTGCACGGTATCGTAGTGGCTAGCACAACACTTCACAGTGCAGGTGCCCCAGATCCGATACCCGCCACTGTCTGTAAGGAGTTTGTACGTTCTCCCAGTGACCGGGTGGGTTTCCTTCAGGCTACGGTTAAACCGGGGGTTGCTGGGTGGTGCAACAGCCCATTTGCCACTCTCTCAATAAACAACTAACCTTGCCGTCCCATTTCTTCGCTGCCACCCCAGAGAAACCTTAACAAATAAAACTTACAATACAAAACAATTACTTAACTCATCTCCAAATGCCGGCCGATCTTATTAATAACATTGGTAGTAAATAAGTAAACGCATCTTACTTAGCATACAAATCAGATCAACACACCCAATTTGAAGTGTTACAATCACTTTAAAGATGCTCACTTACAAGATTTTATTGCAAAATGATTCGTTCTAATGCGGCTCAAATCCCAGCACAACCCCAGCCTCTCTGACTAACTAGCAATCCTCCGCCCTTTCCAGCACCTTACCCCCCTTACACCTAGCAGATACCAGAGTTTACCGTTCAGTTACACCCTTGCCAGTTAGTAGTCCCCAACCCGTTCACAATCTCCCACAGCTTCTACCCCCCTCAACCCGTGTTGCCCCGGTCCCGAAAGCCCACAACACATCCCAGATATCAGAACACACGCCGCTCAAGGCCACGTCTCACCTTCTCCACCCCCCCCCCCAACTCGATCAGAGCCTCTGACAACAGCCGCCAGCCGACTTTCACGGTGGGGCGGAACGGCCGTTTACTCAGTAAAGGCCACGACTCGGGCCGTGAGATCCTGAGCGGAGCAGCGCCGGAGCTGTCCGCAGCCCGTCCCTCGCCTGCCGCCCCAGACAGACCCACCAGCCCGTCCACCCCTCGCCTACTGCCCCAGTCAGACCCACCGGCCCGTCCGTCCCTCGCCTGCTTCTCCCAGACAGACCCACCAGCCCGTCCGTCCGTCGCCTACTGCCCCAGTCAGACCCACCGGCCCGTCCGTCCCTCGCCTGCTTCTCCCAGACAGACCCACCAGCCCGTCCACCCCTCGCCTACTGCCCCAGACAGACCCACCGGCCCGTCCGTCCCTCGCCTGCTTCTCCCAGACAGACCCACCAGCCCGTCCACCCCTCGCCTACTGCCCCAGTCAGACCCACCGGCCCGTCCGTCCCTCGCCTGCTTCTCCCAGACAGACCCACCAGCCCGTCCGTCCGTCGCCTGCTGTCCCAGTCAGACCCACCAGCCCGTCCACCCCTCGCCTACTGCCACAGACAGACCCACCGGCCCGTCTGTCCCTCACCTGCTTCTCCCAGACAGACCCACCAGTCCGTCCGTCACCTGCTGCCCCGGACAGACCCACCGGCCCGTCCGTCGCCTGTTGCCCCAGACAGACCCACCGGCCCGTCTGTCCCTCACCTGCTTCTCCCAGACAGACCCACCGGCCCGTCCGTCGCCTGTTACCCCATCCAGTTAGACCCACCGGCCTGTCCCTCGCCTGCTGCCCCAGACAGACCACCGGCCCGTCCGTCGCCTGTTGCCCTAGTCAGACCCACCGGCCCGTCTGTCCCTCGCCTGCTGCCCCAGACAGACCCACCGGCCCGTCCCTCGCCTGCTGCCCCGGACAGACCCACCGGCCCATCCGTCGCCTGTTACCACAGACAGACCCACCGGTCCGCCCTCTCTCGTCAGCTGCCCCAGAGACCGACCGGCCTGCCAGCTCATCCCTCACCTGCTGCTCCGAACCGAATGACTGACCACCCGTCCCTCCCTCACCTGCTGCTCCGAACCGGCCACCACCGAACGTCCAACCCGTTGAAAAGCGGCGCTACGCCGGAAGTCTATCGCACCCTCCACCCACGTAACATAGTTCCCTCAGCTAATCGCACCTCTAACACGCATTCAATGATCTCCTAAAGTAAAGAAATCTCAAATTTTAATTTCAACATTCTCACCGTTATTAACAAGTTATTATAACCTAGGTATAGCCCCGCTGGCGTTTTGTCAGCCTCCAACCTTAGCACGGCTTGTGACTGGACAGGCGGATGTGGACCGCAAAGAACCCCTCTCGAGCTACGTGTTGCTCGGCCGTGACGTGACCTCTGACTTGGTGGGGTTGGGCGGAAAGAGTGTCGTCACTTCCGGGGAAGATGGCGCTGTCCACGCCGCTTTTAGCAGGTCTGTGCTCTCACAACTTAGCAGTTTGTGGGTGGGTGTCGGGGTCCGGGCAATGGGGGTTCGTGTATGTGCGCGCCGGTATGAGAGAACGGGGCACGTATTTACAGTAACTGGTAAACACATTGGGAGCGGTGAGATGGGGATGGGAGAAAGGGTGAGAGGACTTGGAGGGGGTGAAGAGGGTCTGTGTTTTGGAGAGAGCAGTGTAGGGTACTGTGGGGTTGGGTGGGATGCGAAGAGGACTGTTGAGAGGGGTGGGATGCGGATGGGAGTGCGGGGTGAACAGTAACTTGGAGGGAGGGAATGAAACTGTATTGGATGGTGCAGATTCCTGTTGATTGAACTGTGGAACAATTACGAAGAAGGCACGCCAGCGTCTACATTTCACTGGGAGCGTAAGGAGACTGGATATGTCACCAAAGACTCCAGCAAATTTCTACGGAGAGCATTCGAACTTGTTGCATCACTGTCTGGTATGGAGGGGCCACTGCACAGGACTGGAAACATCTGAAGAAAGTTGAAAACTTAGCCAGCTCCATTATGGGCACGAGCATCCTCTTCATCGAGAATATCTTCAAAAGATGATGCCTCAAGGAGGTAGCATCCATCATTAAGGATACTTGTCACTCAGGACATGCTCTCATTACTACCACCAGTGAGGCGGTACATGAGCCTGAAGTCTCACACACAACATTTTGGAAACAGCTTTTTCCCTCTGCCATCAGCTTTCTGAATACTACCTCAATATATTTGCTCTCTTTTTGCACAATTATATATATTTCTTATTGTAATTTATAGTATTTTATGTATTGCTGCTGCAAAACAGCAGATTTCATGACACATATCGGTAATATTAATTCAGATTCTGATCAGACAGGTCTGAGAGAATCCTTGCCTCTACTTCTTGGAGGTGAGGACTAAGAACATGTTGTTGAATGATTGTCAAGCTCAAAACATAATAAACATGCTGCTCAAGAAGGATTCAAGGGACAGAGAATACATATAATATTCTTTGGATGGCTTGGGTTTTAACTGATTTTTCCCCCAGTTTTCATGGTAGTGATGTTTTGCAGACAGAATGATAATAAAAGTTCTGTACCTTTTAAAAAAAAAAAACCAACTAAACAGAAAGCAACCTATTGTAATTGGGAGTGATCAGTTCTAAGAGGAAGCATTCTCAGTTCATGTAGAAGGTAACCTTAAAACTACAAGTTCATACTGCAGGCAAGAACAAGCATGGAGTCAAATTGCAATCTACTAGGGAAAAATGGACATTATAGGTCCTTCTGCAATCATGGTTGACTATTAATTAGCTCTGCTGATTTTTATTGAAAGGCACTTGGATTATCTTATTCCAGTGGAAATTTATTTCCGAAAATCCTCCCTGCTGATAAATACTGAAGTGTTTTGAAACATTAAAATAGGAGCAGGATTGAAGAAGCTTTTCTGTCAAGGATTCAAAATTGTTCAATGTCATTTCCAGTATACAAGTGTTATAGAGAACAAAATAATTGTTACTCAGGATCTGATGCAGCACAAAAAACACAATAAGATAAAGAACACAATTATTAAAAAACCAAAAAAAAAAAAATAACTTCCAGACACAAGAAGTTCTGTGGATGCTGGAAATTCAAAGCAACACACACAAAATGCTAGAGGAACTCAGCGAGTCAGGCAGCATCTATGGAAAAGAGTAAACAGTCAACATTTCAGACTGAGGACCTTCTTCTGGACTCTGAAATGCCGGAAGCATCAACTGTCTACTCTTTTCCATAGATGCTGCCTGACCTACTGAGTTCCTCTAGCATTTTGTGTTTTTATAATTTGTATACACTGATTGTACGTCCATAAAGTGATGCTAGGCACACGAGTGTCAGTAGATAAGGTGACTGACAGGAAATGAGAAAGTGGTGTGTTGGGTGGGTTAGTGGGTGAAGATGTTGATCAGTCTTATTGCTTGGGGAAAGTAACTGTTTTGAGTCAGATGGTCCTGGTGTGGATGCTACATAGCCTCCTCTCTGAATGGAGTGGGACAAACAGTCCATGTGCAGGGTGGGTCAAACCTAGTGAGGATTCCATGACTCCCTCGTCTGCTCCGCCCTTCCCACCCACTTTCCCCTGTAACTGAAGGAGTTACACCTTGTCCCTCACCATCATTTAGGGACCTAAACAGCCCTTCCAGGTGAGGCAGAGAATCATGTGCATAGAACATAGAATAGTACAGCACAGTACAGGCCCTTCGGCCCACAATGTGTGCCGACACTCAAAACCTGCCTCCCATATAAGCCCCCACCTTAAATTCCTCCATATACCTGTCTAGTAGTCTCTTAAACTTCACTACTGTATCTGCCTCCACCACTGACTCAGGCAGTGCATTCCACGCACCAACCACTCTCTGAGTAAAAAACCTTCCTCTAATATCCTCCTTGAACTTCCCACCCCTTCCCTTAAAGCTATGTCCTCTTGTATTGAGCAGTGCTGCCCTGGGGAAGAGGCGCTGGCTATCCACTCTTATCTATTCCTCTTATTATCTTGTATACCTCTATCATGTCTCCTCTCATCCTCCTTCTCTCCAAAGAGTAAAGTCCTAGCTCCCTTAATCTCTGATCATAATGCATACTCTCTAAACCAGGCAGCATCCTGATAAATCTCCTCTGTACCTTTTCCAATGCTTCCACATCCTTCCTATAGTGAGCTGACCAGAACTGGACACAGTACTCCAAGTGTGGCCTAACCAGAGTTTTATAGAGCTGCATCATTACATCGTGACTCTTAAACTCTATCCCTTGACTTATGAAAGCTAACACCCCATAAGCTTTCTTAACTACCCTATCCACCTGTGAGGCAACTTTCAGGGATCTATGGACATGTACCCCCAGATCCCTCTGCTCCTCCACACTACCAAGTATCCTGCCATTTACTTTGTACTCTGCCTTGGAGTTTGTCCTTCCAAAGTGTACCACCTCACACTTCTCCGGGTTGAACGCCATCTGCCACTTCTCAGCCCACTTCTGCATCCTATCAATGTCTCTCTGCAATTTTTGACAATCCTCTACACTATCTACAACACCACCAACCTTTGTGTCGTCTGCAAACTTGCCAACCCACCCTTCTACCCCCACATCCAGGTCGTTAATAAAAATCATGAAAAGTAGAGGTCCCAGAACAGATCCTTATGGGACACCACTAGTCACAATCCTCCAATCTGAATGTACTCCCTCCACCATGACCCTCTGCCTTCTGCAAGCAAGCCAATTCTGAATCCACCTGGCCAAACTTCCCTGGATCCCATGCCTTCTGACTTTCTGAATAAGCCTACCGTGTGGAACCTTGTCAAGTACCTTACTAAAATCCATATAGATCACATCCACTGCACTACCCTCATCTATATGCCTGGTCACCTCCTCAAAGAACTCTATCAGGCTTGTTAGACATGATCTGCCCTTCACAAAGCCATGCTGACTGTCCCTGATCAGACCATGATTCTCTAAATGCCCATAGATCCTATCTCTAAGAATCTTTTCCAACAGCTTTCCCACCATGGACGTAAGGCTCACTGGTCTATAATTACCCGGACTACCTCTACCTCCTTTTTTGAACAAGGGGACAACATTCACCTCCCTCCAATCCCCCGGTACCATTCCCGTGGACAACGAGGACATAAAGATCCTAGCTAGAGGCTCAGCAATCTCTTTCCTCACCTCGTGGAGCAGCCTGGGGAATATTCCATCAGGTCGCGGGGACTTATCCGTCCTAATGTATTTTAACAACTCCAACACCTCCTCTCCCTTAATATCAACATGCTCCAGAACATCAACCTCACTCATATTGTCCTCACCATCATCAAGCTCCCTCTCATTGGTGGATACCGAAGAGAAGTATTCATTGAGGACCTCGCTGACTTCCACAGCCTCCAGGCACATCTTCCCACCTTTATCTCTAATCGGTCCTACCTTCACTCCTGTCATCCTTTTTTTCTTCATATAATTGAAGAATGCCTTGGGGTTCTCCTTTACCCTACTCACCAAGGCCTTCTCATGCCCCCTTCTTGCTCTTCCCAGCCCCTTCTTAAGCTCCTTTCTTGCTTCCTTATATTCTTCAATAGACCCATCTGATCCTTGCTTCCTAAACCTCATGTATACTGCCTTCTTCCACCTGACTAGATTTTCCACCTCACTTGTCACCCATGGTTCCTTCACCCTACCATTCTTTATCTTCCTCACCGGGACAAATTTATCCCTAACATCCTGCAAGAGATCTCTAAACATCGACCACATGTCCATAGTACATTTCCCTGCAAAAATATCGTCCCAATTCACACCCGCAAGTTCTAGCCTTATAGCCTCATAATTTGCCTTTCCCCAATTAAAAATTTTCCTGTCCTCTCTGATTCTATCCTTTTCCATGATAATGCTAAAGGCCAGGGAGTGGTGCTCACTGTCCCCCAGATGCTCACCCACTGAGAGATCTGTGACCTGACCCAGTTCATTACCAAGTACTAGATCTAGTACGGCATTCCTCCTAGTTGGCCTGTCCACATACTGTGACAGAAATCCGTCCTGGACACACTTAACAAACTATGCCCCATCTAAACCCTTTGAACTAATCAGGTGCCAATCAATATTAGGGAAGTTAAAGTCACCCATGATAACAACCCTGTTATTTTTGCACCTTTCCAAAATCTGCCTCCCAATCTGCTCCTCTGTATTTCTGCTGCTATTCCAAAGCTGTCTGTGGCAATGAATTCCACAGATTTGCCAATCGCTGGCTAAAAAAAGATCTTCCTCATCTCTGTTCTAAAGGGTTGTCCTTCTACTCTGAAGCTGTGCCCACTGCTCTTAAGCTCTTCCATGATTGGGAGCATTCTTGTCAACCTGCTCTGGACCCTATCCAGTGCAGGTACATCCTTTCTTAGATATGGAACTGAAAACTGCTCACTATATTCCAAATGTGTTCTGACCAATGCTTTATAAGGTCTCTGCATCACATCCTTCTCAAATTGAATGCTAAAATTGCATTTGCCTTCCTTACCCCTGACTTAACCTGCAAGTTAGCCTTTAGGGAATCCTGCACAAGGACTCCCAAGTCCCTTTGCATCTCTGATTTTTGAATTTTCTCCCCATTTAGAAAATCATCTGTGCCTTTATTCCTTCAACCAAAGTGCATTCCCTATTCTATATTCCCTCTGCCACTTCTTTGCCCATTTGATAGACTCCCTGCTCCCTCAACACTAGCTGCTCCTCCACCTATCTTTGAATTATCTCCAGACTTGGCCGCAAAGACATCAATTCTGTCATCCAAATCGTTGACATATGATGTGAAAAGAAGTGGTCCCAATACCTATCCCTCCAGAATACCACTAGTCTGGCAGCCAACCAGAATAGGCCCTCTTTAGTGCAACTCGTTGCCTGCAGCCGGTCAACCAATCTTCTACCTATGCTAGTATCTTTTCTGTAATACCATGCACTCTTGTTAAAGTGGCCTCATGTGCGGCATCCTGTCAAAGGGCTTCTGAAAATCCAAACCAGCAACATCCACTGATTCTCATTATTTCATCAAACATTTCCAACAGATTTATCAGGCAAGACTTCCCTTTAAGAAAACCATACTGACTTTGATCTACTTTATCATGTGCCTGCGAGTACCCCGAAACCGCATCCTTAATAATGTACTCCAACATCTTCTTAACCAATGAAGTCAGACTAACAGACAAATAATTTCCATTCTTCTGCCTTACTCACTTCTTAAAGAGTGGAGTGAAATTTGCAATTTTCTAGTCCTCTGGAATGATTCCAGAAACCAGTGATTCTTTTAAGATCATTACTAATGCCTCAACAATCTCTTCAGCTATGTCTTTAAGAACCCTGGAGTGTAGCCCATCTCGTCCAAGTGACTTATCGACCTTCAGACTTTTCAGCTTCCTAAGCACATTCTCCTTAGTAATGGCAGCTAAACTCACTTCTACCCCGACACTCTTGAACGTCCAGCATACTACTAGGTCTTAGACAGTGTAGACAGTGAACACTAATGCAAAATATTTATAAAGTTCATCCACCATTTCTTTGTCCCCCCATTACTACCCTTCCAGTGTCATTTAGCAGTGGTTCAATATCCATTCTCGTATTTTTTACATTTTATGTCTGAAAAACCTTTTTGATATTATTAGCTAGCTTTGATATCACAGCTTTTTAGTTGCCTTCTGTTGGGTTTTAAAAGCTTCCCTATTCTCTAACTTCACACTTTTTTTTCTATATTCTATGCACTCTCTTTTTTTATGCTTTTTTGACTTCCCTTGTTAGCATGATTACCTCATCTTTTTAAAGTACTTCCTCATCTTTGGGATGTAGCTTTCCTGCACCTTCCAAATTGCCTCTGGAAACTCTAGCCATTGCTGTTCTGCCGTCTTCCCTGATAGATTGGCCTTCCAATTAGGCTCTTCTTTTGGCCTTCTCATGTAAATCCTGCATCACTGGTCATGTGATGTTCATAATGCAATGAAATTGTTTTTTTTTTAGTCGTCTGTTTCTTTGGTTGCCTGCTTTCTTTCACCTTTTGTATTAAGGATAAGTGTCTGGAAATTTTGACTACATTCCTAGACTACATTCGTAGTCCTGACTGTCGCAACCTTTCCACTCATGCAAGGTCCCTCGGAAGTGTGGTGGACCGATCTGGTTGTGTGCAGTTCTAAAAGCATTCAGAAACTCAGCACCGTTATAAGGGAAAGCAAAACTACCCAGTTAATCCACATAAGTATAAATTTCTGCCAGCTTCTTCAGCCTGCTGCTGTTTGTGCAAGTTACGTTGCAGTAACTCCCCAGACAAAGGTCCTGATCACTCAGGAGGGAAAGTATCTACAAGTACTCCTCCTGTTTCATTCTCTTTCCTTTCTGGGAAATACATTCAGTGGCCTTTTTATTAGCTGCACCTATTCACCTGTGCTTGTTAATGCAAATATCTAAAAATAGCCAATCGTGGCGGCAACTCGATGGATAAAGGATGCAGACATGGTCAAGATCAAACATGAAAATGGGGAAGAAGTGTGATCTAAGTGACTTTAACCATGGAATGGTTATTGGTGCCAGCCGGGGTGGTTTTAGTAACTGGGAAACTGCTGACCTCCGGGATTTTCATGCACACCAGTCTCTAGAGTTTACAGAGATTGGTGTGAGAAACAAAATGGTGAGAGTGTGGGACGAGCTGCCAGCAGAAGTGGTGGATTTGGATTCAATTTCAACATTGCAGAAAATCTCGGTGAGGTATATGGATGGTTCCACACTAACATGTGGAAGTGGATGTTGGACAATATCAGAGCAAAATGAGGGAAGATTGGAAGCTGCAGAAACGTGGCTTTTGAGAAGAATGAAGAAAATATCGTGGAAGGACAAAGTAATAAATGAAGAAGTGTTGCAAAAATCCGGAGTAAGAAGAGAGCTGATATCACCAATCAAGAAATGGTAGCTGGAATTTCTGAGAGAAGAGAAGCTCGAACATCAGTGGAAGAAAAAGTCATGGTCGACAGTGCATGACGTCCACAAGTTACATCAAGGGTAGACAGGCAAAAGTTTTGAAGAGTGTATTAGAACTTCTCAAATTAAAGACAGATGGTAGAGGTATGGAGAGCTATTTTCTGAGGACTATGGTCAATGGGACTAGGCAAATTAATAGTTCAGAACAGACAAGATGGACTGTTTCTGTGCTGTAGTGTTCTATGATTCTTCCTCAGTGAGCAGCAGTTCTGTGAACAAAAATACCTTGGTAATGAGAGAGGTCAGAGGAGAATAGCCACACTGGACAGGAAGGCAACAGTAACTGAAATAGCCTTGCGTTATAACAGTGGTGTACAGAAGAGCATCTCTGAATGTACAGCATGTCGAACCTTGAAGTCGTTGGGCTAAAACAGCAGAAAACCACGAACATACACTTAGTAGCTACTCTAGTAAGAGCGTTCAATATTTATCAAGAATTATATATAAAAATAAAGTCCAGCGTTAAAGTATGGATATGCATTATACAAAAATACCAGCATGAATTTACGGTGCTAACAGCATTATAAAAGTAGTTTAAAGTGTTGACAGGGCAATGACGATTGGTGGGGGGGGGGGGGTCTAACTAGAATGGTTGATCAGATTAACTACCTTGGGGGGGCAGGGGAAGAACTTTTCAGACGGCTGAAGTTTTTACAGTGATTGTCCCACAGTACTTTCCAGAAGAGAATTTTTGGAAAAGTCATTTTGCAGGGTGGGTGCTGTTCACAATGATTTGTTAACACTGGGTCAAAATTGTTGAGCTCTGTATCAAACTACTCTCTGTTAGTAACTTTCCGTAGATTACAGCAGCTCAAGGAAGTGGCTCGTTCTAAAGGATGAGCAATCAGTGCTGTAAGTGCAAGTCACAGCCAAGTGTTATTAATTGTTGTGCTATATAAATGGGAGTTGTTTCTGTATGGTCCAAAGTTAACCAGTTCAGGCAGGATAGAGTCACCTAGGTTTTATCCTGCTCCAGTTTCTCTAACCTAAGTCGGGAAGTGTATGGTTATGCACTTCGGTAGAGGAAATGAAAAGGTTGACTATTTTCTAAATGGAGAGGAAATACAAAAAAAACTGAGATGCAAAGGGACTTGGGAGTCCTTGTGCAGGATTCCCTAACAGTTAATTTGCTGGTTGAGTGTGTGGTGAGGAAGGCAAATGTGATATTAGCATTCATTTCAAGAGAACTAGAATATAAAGGCAAGGATGTAATGCTGAGACTTTATAAAGCACTGGTGAAGCCTCACTTAGAGTATTGTGAGCACAAAATAATCTGCAGATGCTGTTGTCAAAGGAACACTCACAGTGCGCTGGAGGAACTCAGCAGGTCAGTCAGCACCGTTTTGGGCTGAAATCCTTCGTCAGGACTGAAGGAAGAACTTTGGGGAGGGTTTGAAGAATGCTGGTAGTTGAAAAAAACAGTAATTTGAAAGACAAAGGGGTGGGGGAGGGGAAGCAGGGAGGTGATTGGCAGGAGAACAATGCGCAGTAGTAGAAGGAGGCGGAACTATGAGGGAGGTGATGTGCAATAGGGATAGAGGAAGGGAGGGGGAGGGAATTACCGGAAGTTGGAGAATTCTATGTTCATACCAAGGGGCTAGAGACTACCTAGACGGTATATGAGGTGTTGCTCCTCCAACCTGAGTTTAGCCTCATCATGGCAGTAGAGCAGGCTATGTATGGATATATCTGAATGGGAATGAGAAGCAGAGTTGAAGTGAGTGGCTACTGGGAGATCCTGTCTGTTGTGGCGGACGGAGTGGAGTTGCTCGACGAAGTGGTCCCCCAATCTGCGTCGGGTTTCACCGATGTAGGGGAGGCCGCACCGGGAGCACTGGATGCAATAGATGACCCCAACAGACTCACAAGTGAAGTGTTGCCTCACCTGGAAGGACTGTTTGGGGCCCTGAATGGTGGCAAGAGAGGAGGTGTAGGGACAGGTATAGCACTTACGCTTACAGGGATGAGTGCCGGGTGGGAGATCCGTGAGGATGGACGTGCGGATAGGTGAGTCGCGGAGGGATTGATCCCTGCGGAAAGTGGAGAGGGGTGGAGAGGGAAAGATGTGCTTAGTGGTGGGGTCATGTTGAAGGTGGCGGAAATTGCAGAGGATAATGTGCTGGATCTGGAGGCTGGTGGGGTGGTAGGTGAAGACAAGGGGAACTCTGTCCCTGTTGTGGTGGCGGGAAGATGGGGTGAGGGCCGAAGTGCGGGAAATGGAGGAGATGCGGGTGAGGGCATCGGTGATCACCGTAGAAGGGAAACCACGATCCTTATAGAAAGAGGACATTTGAAATGTCCTGGAACGGAAAGCCTCATCCTGGGAGCAGATGCGGCGGAGACGGAGGAACTGGGAATAGGGAGTGGCATTTTTGCATGTGGCGGGGTGGGAAGAGGTATAGTTGAGGTAGTTATGGGAGTCAGTGGGCTTGTAGAAGTTGTCAGTGGACAGTCTGTCTCCAGAGATGGAGACCGAGACATCGAGAAAGGGGAGAGAAGTGTCAGAAGAATTGTGAGCAGTTTTGGGCCCCTTATCTTAGAAAGATGTGCTGAAACTGGAGGGGATTCAAAGGACGTTCACAAAAATGATTCCAGGATCGAATGGCTTGTCATATGAAGAGCATTTGATGGCTCTGGGACTATATTCACTGGTATTCAGAAGAATGAAAGGTGATCTCATTGAAACCTATTGAATGTTGAAAGGACTTGATAGAGTGGATGTGAAGAGCATGTTTCCTTTGGCGGGTGAGTCTTAAGATCAGAGGACACAGCCTCAGAATAAAGAGGCGTCCTTGTAGAACGGAACTGAGGAGGAACTTCTTTAGCCAGAGAGTGGGGAATCTGTGGAATTCTTTGCCACAAGCAGCTGTGGAGGCCAAGTCTTTATGTATATTGAAGGCAGGAGATTGGTGCTGAGAGGAAAATTGAATCGGCCATGATGAAATGGCAGAGCAGGCCCAATGGGCCAAATGTCCTAATTCTGCTCCTATATCTTATAGTTTTATAATATAATTATTTATCTTAATCTATAAAAGGCTGTATACCGTGGATCTGGTTAATTGGGAAACATCGGGACCAGTACATTTTGGCCCAATCAAGTGGCTGTCACAAATATTGTAGTTGAAGTTTCATGGAAATAGTTAAAAAGAGGCAAACTTCCATTTAACTGAGTAACAAATTACAGGTGTCCCCCGCTTTTAGAACATTCGCTTTACGAAACTTCACTGTTACGAAAGACCTACATTAGTACCCTGTTTTCACTAACAGAAGGTGTTTTCACTGTTACGAAAAAAGCAGCGCGCGAAAAATGGCGGCGTGCGGAAAAAAAAGCAGCATGCACCCCAAGCAGCCAAGCTCCTCCCCGGGAACTGCATTCTAGCTGCCATTGCTTAAACACGTGCTTTATCTCAATTTATTTTGTGCATCCATTAGCAAGATGAGTTCGAAGGTATTGGAAAAGCCTAAAAGAGTTCGTAAGTGTGTTACACTTAGTGTAAGACTAGACATAATTAAGCGTTTCGATCGTGGTGAACAAAGTAAGGACATTGTCTGCGCGTTGAACTTGCCTGCATCCACCATTCGTACTATTTATACGCAGAGAGAAAAAATCTTGAAAGCTGCCGATGTTACTGTTGGTTCTGCTCGTAGCAAAGTGGTCTCTCTTAGTCGGCATCTAGTAATGGATAAAATGGAAAGTCTATTGCTTGAGTGGATTGATGGGTGTACAAAGCATGGTGTTCCTTTAAGTTATCTTATACTTAAAGAGAAATCAGTCGTCTTTTTAATAAGCTGAAACAGAAAGCACTGGCCGATGGTGATGAAAGTGTTGCGAAAGTAGAATCTAAAGGTAGTCATGGGTGGTTTGATCAGTATCAGTGTGCCTGCTTATTTGGGACGACTCCTAAACTTACAAAAGCTGATCAAGAAAATTGCCAAGATTCCATTTGTTTATTTTGGACACACTGCCACTCAATTGGGGCAGAAGACTTGCCGAACAGCTTCTAACTAGCATTAGTTGCGTGCACTTGTGTGGCCTTTAGACACTGCACTATGCTTACAGCTAACAGTTTTTAAGTAGCATCGGCTGGGTGTGTTTGTGTTCAAAGAGCAGTGATTCTTGTTACTGATAGTTGCCGAGAAGTGAGTATTAAGACAATTCAGTACTCTTTTGCTCACGGTGGTATAATGCATTCAGGCTTGGAGATGCCAGAACCGGCCAGCTGTGAAAATGGCACAATTTCAGTACTTCAAAAAGTTAGGAACCACGAAGAATTTGAAGGTATTGACAATCATCTTGAATATTAACTTTAGTTCTCACCGACACTCAGCTCTCTCCTGTGGATCCAAGTAGCTGTTTGCATGCAACCACAGTGACACACTGGTACACCGCTTCGATGGGTGGGATAAACCAGGTGACTGTAGCCAGCAAGTTTCATACCCCAGTGAGATAGGGACATGCAAAGTCAGGCCTGGCAGACGAGGTGGATGAGGTCTTCAGTGAGATTCAACCGTCAGGAAGGCGGCACTGCAATGCTGCGTGAGGAGCAGGGGGCATGACAAGGCACAGAAGTGGTCATCCTCTAACCTGGGAAGACCCCAGTTGTGAGGACTACTCGTCCCACTGGACCCAGACCGAGAGAGTGGAACTGCACCTGTGCAACGGCTTTTCTACTTTAAAAACTCTCCTGTACAGGTTTCCTGTCATTGTCAGATATGATGGACAACCAACAGTGGTATTGGTAGTGTCCTATTTTGTTCTGTATTTTATTTAAATACATACAGGCTTCCCCCGCCATCCGAAGGTAGAGCGTTCCTATGAAACGCTTCGTAAGCCGAAATGTCGTAAAGTGAAGAAGCAATTACCATTTATTTATATGGGAAAATTTTTTGAGCGTTTCCAGACCCAAAAAATAACCTACCAAATCATGCCAGGTAACACATAAAACCTAAAATAACAGTAACATATAGTAAAAGCAGGAATGATATGATAAATACACAACCTATATAAAGTAGAAATACTTTTCTGCAATCATTGAAGCACTGTCTAGCGCAGCGAAAATCTCACGCATGCGCTCTTGGCAGAAGCACTCGGCGGAGGCACTGTTGGTGCAGGCGCTGTCGGCAGAAGCTCTCTCTCCAGTAACCTTTAAGCTATGAGGCTGCCAAATCGTACCAAGTAACAAATCATACTAAATAACACAAAAATACACAACCTATATAAAGTAGAAATAATGTATGTACAGTGTAGTTTCACTTACAGGAATCGGGATGGTGTGTTAGGTTAAGTTGTTGGAAGTTGGGGTGGCGGGAAGTGTTTTCTTATCCAACGCCTTTAAGTGCTCTCGGATTTTCTGAATGGTACACTAGTAGAGGCTTAAGGACAGCATCACCAGTGGAGTTAATAATAGGCATTAGGGTAAACCTGTCCTTCGATGCCTTGTGTCCCTTAGCCTGCTTTTCTTCTTTCGAAATAAATGTCTTACTCGGCAATTTTTTCCAATAAGTTGCAGCTTTGTCACAGTTAAACACTTGCTTATACGAGTAACCACCTTCTGTAATTATTTTCTTCAGTTCTGCTGGGAACTTTTTGGCAATTTCAGTATCAGCCGAAGCATTCTCTCCAGTAAATGTTAATCTATGAAGCTGCCCTCGCCTCACTGATTATCTAATGCCCCAATTAACCAGAATCCACTGTATTTTATGTATTGCATCGTACTCTGCCACTAAATAACAAATTTCATGACATACAGTATTGCAGTGATAATAAATCTGGTTCTGATTCAAGCCACATAATTCCCATCCAAATTGTTAATATACTGTATCTGACAATATAATTCTGCAGATGCTGGGAATCTTGAGCAACACACAAAAAATGCTGGAGGAACTTACCAAGCCAGGCAGCATCGATGGAAGGGAATACATAGTCAACGTTTCGGGCTGAGACCCTTCATCAGGACCTCTTGGCCTGAAACGTGCTTATTCCCCTCCATGTCTGCTGCCTGACCTGCAGAGTTCATCCAGCAGTTTGTGTGTGCTGCCTCTGAGGTGGAGATTACTTGGTATTTTTAGCTGTTATTAGTAAAAAGTGGCATCTTTGAATACACCAATCTTCTGGTTTTCAATTGGAAACCAATTGCTAAAATGCATAAGGTTATTTAAATGAAATGACCAGGTGTTATAATATGCAACACACATCAAAGTTGCTGGTGAACGCAGCAGGCCAGGCAGCATCTGTAGGAAGAGGTGCAGTCGACGTTTCAGGCCGAGACCCTTCGTCAGGACTAACTGAAGGAAGAGTGAGTAAGGGATTTGAAAGTTGGAGGGGGAGGGGGAGATCCAAAATGATAGGAGAAGACAGGAGGGGGAGGGATAGAACCAAGAGCTGGACAGGTGATAGGCAAAAGGGGATACAAGAGGATCATGGGACAGAAGGTCCGGGAAGAAAGACGGGGGGGGGGGGGACCCAGAGGATGGGCAAGAGGTATATTCAGAGGGACAGAGGGAGAAAAAGGAGAGTGAGAGAAAGAATGTGTGCATAAAAATAAGTAACAGATGGGGTACGAGGGGGAGGTGGGGCCTTAGCGGAAGTTAGAGAAGTCGATGTTCATGCCATCAGGTTGGAGGCTACCCAGACGGAATATAAGGTGTTGTTCCTCCAATCTGAGTGTGGCTTCATCTTTACAGTAGAAGAGGCCGTGGATAGACATGTCAGAATGGGAATGGGATGTGGAATTAAAATGTGTGGCCACAGGGAGATCCTGCTTTCTCTGGCGGACAGAGCGTAGATGTTCAGCAAGGCGATCCTCTCGTATCCCCTTTTGCCTATCACCTGTCCAGCTCTTGGCTCTATCCCTCCCCCTCCTGTCTTCTCCTATCATTTTGGATCTCCCCCTCCCCCTCCAACTTTCAAATCCCTTACTCACTCTTCCTTCAGTTAGTCTTGACGAAGGGTCTCGGCCTGAAACGTCGACTGCACCTCTTCCTACAGATGCTGCCTGGCCTGCTGCGTTCACCAGCAACTTTGATGTGTGTTGCTTGAATTTCCAGCATCTGCAGAATTCCTGTTGTAGGTGTTATAATATTTTGAATTGTAACTGCACCATTACTTACTTATAGCCTGTTATGCCACTGGCGTTTAGGACAGTAATAAAGGTCCTCCGTTTCTGGCTGTATAGAAGGATTCCTCATTGCTGTTTCTGTCACAATTGCTCTTTGACCGGTCGGGGTTGCTAGCCTTGGAATGAACCCCTGAAACTGGAGGACCGGTTCTGGCTTCTACCCTTTGATCTGTTTGGCATGGGTAATCCTACTAAGAGTCAAACCACAAGGCCCCGGCACCAGCCAATATTGATACCACAGAGTGAGATCTTTACACCAACGCAAGAGATTCTGCGGATGCTGGAAGTTCGGAATAATGCACACAGTGTTGACGAAGGATCTCGGCCTGAAATGTCGACTCTGTATTGCTTTCCATAGGTGCTGCCTGACCTGCTGAATTCTTGTAGCATTTTGTGTGTGTTATTCGAGATATTTACACTTCTGTTTTTCACTGTTCAGAAGCCAGGGCCATTGTCATTTTCACATGTGTTAATGACTGGGACTTTGGGGTACAGGACTCAATTTCCAAATTCCAGATCACACCAGACTTAGAAGTGAAGTAATCGAGAAGGCACTGATATATTTTAAGAGGACATATGCAGGCAAACACTTGGCAGATGGATCTCAAGCATCTGCTATTTGATATGTTTTGGTAGGATGATAGAGACAGGTGGTACAGTTTTAAAGGGTAGAAGAAAAGAAAACTGGAGATATTCTAAGTAAACTTTTATCAAATATGTATGTATATTACCCTGAGATTCATTTTCTTGCAGCCTTTCACTGTAAATACAAAGAAACAATAAAATCAATGAAAAACTACCCACAAGGACAACAAATTGTGCAAATACAAATATAAAAAGAGGAATAAAATAATGGTAAATAAATGAACAGTAAATAGTATTGAGAACATGAGTTGTAGAGTTCTTGAAAGTGAGTCCACAGCACTCCTAGATGTGCTCAATGATGGGGAGGGCTTTACCTGTGAAGGACTAGACTGTATCCACTACTTTTTATGGGCTTTTCCTTTTAAGGGCATTGGTGTATCCATACCAAGCCATGATGCATCCAGTCATTATACTCTCCACCGTGCATCTATAGAAGTTTGTCAACATTTTAGATGACATTCGAAGTTTGCGAAGATTCAGTAGTTTTCTTTGTAATGACACTTAAGTGCTGGACCCAGGACAGATCGTCTGAAATAATAACTCCTGGGTTATAACCACTGGGTTCCTCCTCCTGGAGTCAATAATCAGCTCTTTGGTTGTGGTGTTGTTGCTGAGATACCATTCAGCCAGGTTTTCACTCTCCCTCCTATATACTGATATGTTTGTACACACAGCGCCTCTGCTTCCTTAGGAGTCTGCGGAAATTTGGCATGTCATCAAAAATTCTGTCAAATTTCTATAGATGTGTAGTGGGAAGTGCTTTGACTGGCTGCATCGCAGTCTGGTATGGAAACACCAATGCCTATGAACAGAAAATTCGGGGCAGTATATCACGGTACAGTACAGCCCTCCCAACCCCATTGAGCACATTTACATGAAACGCTATCGTAGGAAAGCAGCATCCATCATCAAAGATCCTCACTACTCAGGCCATGCTCTTTTCTCGCTGCTGCCAGGTAGAAGGTACAAGAGCCTCAGGACTCGCACCACCAAGTTCAAGAACATTTACTACCCTTCTATCATCAGGTTCTTGAACAAAAGAGGATAACTACATTCACTTGTCCCACAACCAAGATCTCATTTTAAGGTCTCTTTATCTTGCTATTTCATGTTTTCATTATTTATTGCTATTTATTTATATTTGCATTTGCACAGTTTGTTGTTTTCTGCCCTCTACTTGATCTTTCATCGATCCTGCTATGGTCACCTTTCTGTAAATCTGCTGAGTAGGCCCACAGGAAAATGAATCTCAGGGTTGTGTGTGGTGAAATGTATGTATTTAGATAATAAAATTTACTTTGCATTTTGAACTTCTTTGAATACTGGATTTTATACTTAAAGATATATCCATGAAGCTGTGCCAACCAATAATGAAATACTAAGTCATCTCTGCTGAAATATATATATCATTCTTTGAGAGGGTGGAGAAAACCTAACAGAAAGTACAACAAAGGTATACAAGAATGAGATTACAGTATTGTGGAAAGGTTTGTTTTGAAGTGAACAGTTGGATAATTAGATTGCATTTCCTGAACTACTTCCTGTCCCTCTGGGGAGGTGTGGGGAGGGTGTGGAAGTTGTGAAGGAGGGATGTTTGGTGGAGAAGTGAGGGAATTGGACTAATAAGATTTCTCTTAGAAAAACAGTGGCATGATAGGACAAATAGCCATGTCCTTTACTGTTTCTTATTCTGTGAGGGTGATCTGGTCACCTGGCCAGAAGATCAACTTTGGAGCCGACTTCAAAGCTATTTTTCACCGTTTGGTACAGTTAGACCTCAATACTTTGGCAGCCAGAAAGCGCTGCCAAAGTTATGACAACATGTCTCCTGCCCCACTAGAAGCCCAAATATACTTGACCTCTGCTACACAGCAGTCAAGGATGCCTACCGTTCCGTCCCACGACCTCACTTCGGAAAATAATTGGACCATCAGGCCATACTCCTCCTCCCGGCTTACAAACAGAAACTGAAGCGGGAGGTCACGGTGTCAAAAGTAGTGTTGCGTTGGACGGAGGAAACAGGTGAGGTCCTCCGTGACTGTTTTGAATCCGTGGACTGGTTAGTATTCAAGGACTCGGCAGCTAACCTCGAAGAGTATGCCTCAGCTGTCACGGACTTTATTTGGAAATGCACAGAGGACTGTGTGTCTCGCAAGACGACCCGGGTATTAGGTCAAGTCCCTTTTGAAGGCTAGAGCTGCGGCTTTTAGGTCCAGGGACACCAGTCGCTATACGGAATCCAGGCGTGAACTCCAGAAAGCCATTAAGGGCGCCAAGGGGCAATATCGAGCCAAGTTGGAAGCCCAGGCTAACCAGAGGGATGCCAGTAGACTATGGCAGGGTCTAAATGAGATCACTGGGTGCAAAGAAAAGGCTGGGAATATCAATAACCGTGGCGCTTCTCTTCCTGACGAACTTAACGTATTCTACGCAAGATTCGAACAGAAGAGGAGCGTTCCACTCCCTCCGGATGAACTGGACCTGGTGGCATCGAGATTCATCGTCACCGAGGAGGACGTTAGAAGGGCCTTCCTGAAGATAAATCCAAGGAAGGCGACGGGCCCAGGTGGCGTCCCGGGACTGGTTCTCCGGGCCTGTGCAAGCGAGCTAGCTGGAGTGTTTGCTGACATCTTCAACTGCTCCTTGCTTCAGTCTAAGATCCCCTCATGTTTTAAGAAGGCAACGATAATCCCAGTGCCAAAGAAGAGCAAGGTGGCATACCTGAATGACTATCGACCTGTGGCTCTGACATCAATTGCTATGAAGTGCTTCGAGCAATTGGATATGGCACACATCAACCACAGCCTACCGGTCAACCTCGACGCTTTGCAATTCGCCTACCAGAGCAACAGGTCAACGGCATATGCCATCTCTCTGGCCCTACATTCCTCCTTGGAACACCTGGAGAATAAAGACGCATACGTAAGGCTCCTTTTCATTGACTACACCTCTGCCTTTAATACCATCATTCCAAATAAACTGATTCCTAAGCTCCGGAGCCTGGGCCTTAGCACTCAGATCTGCAGCTGGATCTTCAACTTCCTCACAGACAGGACCCAGGCTGTAAAAATAGGGGACAAGCTCTCCTCTACAATCACTCTGAGCACCGATGCCCCACAAGGCTGTGTACTCAGCCCCCTGCTGTACTCACTGTACACCCATGATTGTGTAGCCAGGTTTCCATCAAACTCAATATATAAGTTTGCTGATGACACAACAATTGTAGGCTGTATCTCAGGTAATGATGAGTTTGAGTACAGAGAGGAAATTAAGAACCTGGTGGCATGGTGCAAAGACAATAACCTATCCCTCAACGTCAGCAAGACGAAGGAATTGGTTGTTGACTTCAGAAGGAGTAGCGGACCGCATGACCCAATTTACATCAGTGGTGCGCAAGTGGAACAGGTCAAAAGCTTTTAAGTTCCTCAGAGTCAATATCACAAATGACCTGACTTGGTCTGACCAAGCAGAGTCCACTGCCAAGAAGGCCCATCAGCACCTTTACTTCCTGAGAAAACTAAGGAAATTTGGCCTGTCCCCTAAAACCCTCACTAATTTTTATAGGTGCACCGTAGAAAGCATTCTTCTAGGGTGCATCACAACCTGGTATGGAAGATGTCCTGTCCAAGACCGAAAGAAGCTGCAGAAGATCGTGAACACGGCGCAGCACATCACACAAACCAATCTTCCGTCCTTGGACTCACTTTACACCACACGCTGTCGGAGCAGTGCTGCCAGGATAATCAAGGACATAACCCACCCAGCCAACACACCTTTCATCCCTCTTCCCTCCGGGAGAAGGCTCAGGAGCTTGAAGACTCGTACGGCCAGATTTGGGAACAGCTTCTTTCCAACTGTGATAAGACTGCTGAACGGATCCTGACCTGGATCGGGGCCATACACTCCAAATATCCGGACCTGCCTCTCGGTTTTTTTGCACTACCTTACTTTCCCTTTTCTATTTTCTATTTATGATTTATAATTTAAATTTTTTAATATTTACTATCGATTTGTGCTCCAGGGAGCAGGAAGCACAGAATCAAATATCGCTATGATGATTGTACGTTCTAGTATCAATTGTTTGGTGACAATAAAGTATAAAGTAAGAAAAGTAAAGTATTATGCAAGTGTTATGGATTGTAATTGTACTTTAACATTGGACTTTATGATTGTATATTACAGTTCGAGGCTCGGAAGGAATCTATATGCTCAATGGCCCTCCCAAGTATACAGAAAATGCCTCTTTCACAAGGTATTTTAAATAAATTTGTTACACTTCTATTGAACATGGGGGAAATGCTTAAATGGAAATTAGACCGAAATAAATATGTATATATTTTTAAAATAGGAACCTTAAGCTAGTAATAGAGTGTCAGGTTTTCAACTTCAGGCTAGAAGATATTTCCAAGCCATGAATTCCATCCAACTGAGAAGATTTGGTGCCAGTAGAAGAAGCTGCATGTCCCACTTGGACTGATAAGTTGTCTTGAACCGCCCTCTAACATTCCTTGGCCCCAGTTATAAGGTAAATGTGTAAAAATAAATTTATCTGACTGTCCTCTCAGCAAGAAATGATGGCCACTGTGGGAACCCCTCCCTGCACTGATCCCATTCCTCCTGCCCCACCACTGCAAAACAAAAAAAAGAAAATTATGATTTCTTTTTAATATCAAGAAAGTTTGAATTAAATTAGAAGAATCTATATATTCTCCTTGGGTTACAAAGGCCTGACTTGTATATGTATTGACAGGTGTTTTGAGAGACCAGCAACAAGGATTTGCTGGCTGCTGCAGGGACTGCAGGCATCTTCTGCTGCCTGGAAGCTCAATTCGCAGCTACTTTTCCTGCTTGACAACAGTCCAAGTTACAAGTTACGAGCAGTTCATAGGATCAGAGCCCTGCCGTAAACTGGAGATGAGCTCTATTATATTTACCATGGACAAGTTTGGCTACGGTAAATTGCTGCTCATCTTTGGTTCATTTAATTTACTGTTTTAATTGTGTCTACAGTCTTATGAACTTGGCAAAATAGTTTACGTCGAGTAGAAGTCTGGAAGGATACTTCAATTTGCCGTTGCTTGAATCTGATTATTGTTTTTCTTTCCCTTTTTGTCTTACAGAGAGGACAAGAAAAATTGCAAAGGCTTTATTTTCAGCAGAGATGGTTCATTGTTCGCCTGGTGCAATGGGGAAAAGTCAGTTCTAGCATTTGCTCACTTGTTACAAATTCTTTGGTCTTTAAAGTCATAATTCAACTTGTATCTCGAGTTATGTCCCTGTAACATACTGTGGGGCGCTATGGTACCGTAGCGGTTAGCACGACACTAGAATACTACAGCACAGTACAGGCCCTTCGGCTCTCGATGTTGTGCCGACCCATATATTCCTTTAAAAAATTAAGTACTAAACCCACACTACCCCGTAACCCTCCATTTTTCTTTCATCCATGTGCCTGTCCAAGAGGCTCTTAAATACCCCTAATATTTTAGCCTCCACCACCATCCCTGGCAAGTCATTCCAGGCACCCACAACCCTCTGTGTAAAAAAGTTACCCCTGAGCTTGTACATTCTCTCTGTGATAGTGTGCATTCCCTCTGGATGCTCCCACAATTCAATGATGTACCAGTTAAGAGGTTAATTGGCTCACTCGGCTAGAAGGGCCTGTTCATGCTATATCTCTAAATCAATAAATATATATTCAATTTATTGTTGAATTTTATTTTAGGTTGAGAGATTGTTGCAGTTTTATCCTACTGCAGCATTTTATGTTGATCTGTTGTAATATGTGAGGAGGAAGAGTCCTGGTTGACAAGATAACTTGAGAAAAATACTACAGCCCAGACATACATCACTATTATACTTGTGTATTTCAACACACAGTAAAACAAATCTATCTTCCGTTATCCTGTACCTTCTGTTCATACTGTACTATGTTTTATTGATTCTGCAACTAGCTTTGATAAGCTTATATTTGAATAGCATCTCTTCTTTTTCTCCAGTGTAAATATCGTGGGTACCATGGACGGTCGGTTATTACACTCTTTTGACCTGCCTAAAGTGGCTTTGCTGGCATTCTCTCCTCAAAACAGCATCTTGGCAACTTGGCAACCTTATATTAGTGAGTAATTCATTTACCTAAAGTCCATATTCACCACTCTATCTCCTGTAATCAACACCAGTAATCCAATATATGTGAATGTATGAGAGGGGGAAATGTAAAATTGGAATTAACTTGTTGTGCAATGCTGTTGAGTCATTGTCTAGTCAAAAATACTTTATTCATATAACAATTTAAATATATGCGGTATACAGCATTCAAGTCATCATTTTAATCACAGAACATATTAGTGCAATTACTGCATTAGTGTGACACCAGTTATAATTCACATACAGGTCATACATTTTAAGAGCAACACACACAAAATGCTGGAGGAACTCAGCGTTCACAGAAGGAAACAAACAGTTGATATTTCGGGATAAAACCCTTCATCGGGACTGGAAAGGAACGGGGCACAAACCAGAATAAGAAAGTGGGGAGGGGGAGGAAGGAGTCCTTAAGTACAATGGTAAAAAGGCCTTAAGCTGTGCCTTTTCCCCGAAGAGTCTTTGCAGTTGCTGCATCTACCTTCAGCACGTCTCAGAGCACATAACCCTAGATGTCAGAGTGTGCCTCTTTGCGGCACTCAGCCATAGACAACAGTGGAAGACCAGTAAGTCTTAAGCAGACCAGAGGACATTTTTTAGCGAGGTGATGGTTCTACACCCGAGCTGCTGTTTGTATTGTCTCTGGGAGGAGCCTGTTCCGTGCAGAGTGTGGAATGAACTTCAAGAGCTACTCTAGCGAGTCTTCTCATATTGTTCTGACAAACACATGTTTTAGAGCTGACGGATGCTGATCTCAGTTCTAATGCAACATGGGCTGTGGATGGTACTCCGCCATACATGAAAGGCCTGACAGAGACTTACTGCATCCATAGAACCCTCAAATTTGCCACGTAAATAGATAGAGTAGTTAAGAAGGTGTGTGGTACGTTGGCCTTCATTAGTTGCGGGAATTGAGTTCAAGAGCCGCAAGGTAATGTTGTAGCTCTGTAAAAGACGCTGGTTAGACCACACTTGGAGTATTGTGTTCAGTTCTAGTCGCCTCAGGATGTGGAAGCTTAAGAGCACATTCAGAGAGATTTACCAGGATGCTGAATGGAGAGCGTGTCCTGTGGTGAAAGGGTGAGTGAGCTAGAGCTGTCCTCTTTGGAGCGAAGGAGAATGCAGGTGACTTGATTGAAGTGCATAAGATGATAAGAGGTATAGATCGAATGGACAGTCAGTGCCTTTATCTGAGGGCAGAATTTTAGGTGATTGGAGGAAAGCATAGGGGGAGTGCCAGAGGTAAGTTCTTTTTCCCACAGACAGTGGTGACTGCATGTAACTCAGTGCTAGGGGTGATGTTAGAGGCATGTAATTCTTGGATAGGCAAATGGATGGAGAAAACATGGGGAGCTATGTGGGAGGTTAGATTGATCTTGGAGTAGGTTAAAACTGGGGATTCCATCAGGGGTTACTGGTAGGAGTCCATGACATTAAAAAGGTTGGGAATGCCTGGGTTAAAAGATCTGCACAACATGGTGGGCTGAGTGGCCTGGACTGTTCTATGTATTACAAGTCAAGCAATGTGTTTGTGCTTGTTTGAAAGTTTTAGTGATGATCAATTCTGCCCAATGACCTCAATAATTTCATGTTCCACCAGAGTGGCTTTGTTACAGACCGTAAGAGACAGAAATAGAATCAGGCCATTTTCAATTCTGTACTTGGTATGAGCAACAATTTGGATTCTTCCTCCAAATGAGGTTGAACAACTAGAAAAGAAGCTGTTAGGCCCTAATCATCCAAACTTTTTGTCACCATGAGTTGTGGAGTCTATACTGTGGAGCCACAGGTAGCACATAGCTTCTGTTCAAGTTTCAGTTAATTTGTATCGAGAGTTGACTGATGGATGTAAGCCAATATTAGTGCTTTGTCTGACATTGAGAGAACAGGCCTTGAACAAACAATCCTGGCTGAATTTGCATGCCTGCAGATATTCAGGGCAAGGTTTCGATTGGGCTATCACTTACATTTGGAAGAGTCTGCACGTACTCACTTCCATAATTCACAAATGTTTAAGGTCAGGCCTAAGGCACTGTGGAACTTGGCTTTACCCCAGATGTCAATGGTTAGATGCTCCGTCCGTCTCAGGCAAAGCCTTAAACGTCACTGAGCACCTTTACATGGAGCGCTGCCACAAGGAAGCTGCTCCCATCATCAAAGGCCCCCACCATCCAGGCCACATGCTCTTCTCACTACTAGCATTGGGCCAGAGGTACAGAAGTCTTAGGTTCCACTTAACCAGGTTCAGGAGCAGTCACTAACCCACAACCATCAGGTTTCTGAATCAGCATGAGTAACTTCACTTGTCGCTGATAATATGGCCTACAGACTCACTTTCAAGGACTCCTTAAACCCATGTTCTCGGTATTAATTTTTATTTACACAGTTTGTTTTCCTTTGCACGTTGATTGTTTTTTAGTTTTTGTTCATAAATTCTGTTGTATTTTCCCCCTTTAAATGCCTACAAAAAATTAACCTGAAGGTAGTATATGGTGACATATATGTACTAAATTATAAATTTACTTTGAACTTTGAATGCCTTTGGGGAGGGCTTGTTGAATGAAAGCATCAACAAGGTATGCAACAAGTATTTCTCACTATGAAGTTGTGCATAGCCAGCAGTTATAAAGGCTTCCCAGATTCGTTGCATGTGGCAGTTTGACAGTCTCATTAGGTACATACTGCAGATATGTAAAATCCAGAAATCATGAACAGCTTCCATAACCACCTACTAGATAAACAATTATTAGTTAGAAATACTCACCTTAATACTGATATAATATTCAAATTTAATATTTTTGCAATAAGCTCATTTGCTGCTGTGAATATTATTGCAGCTTTATTTCTGCGTATGCAAAATATATTTTACTTAATTATGAGGGGTGTAGATAGGATAAATGCAAGCAGGCCTTTTCCATTGAGGTTGGGTGGGACTGCAACTAGAGGTCATGGGTTAAGGGTGAAAGGTGAAAAATTTAAGAGGAACATGAGGAGAAACCTATTCACTCAGAGGATGGTTAGAGTGTGGAATGAGCTGCCAGCACTAGTGGTGCATGTGAAGTTTGCGTAGGTACATGGTCACCAAGAGTTGTGGAGTCTATACTGTGTATAGGCAGTTTAAATGTTTTTGGCATGTACTAGATGGGCTGAAGGGCCTGTTTCTGTGCTGTCCTTTTCTATGACTGTAATCTAATGGAAGGATAGAACACTTGTTGAGCATGAAATAACGGTTGAAAATAAGTTTGTTAGTCTTGTTTCATATTTTTTGTTCAATCAATAAGATTAAAGCTGCAGTGGCAAGACCAGCATTTTTTTTTACCCAAAATTTTCATTCATGGCACTTACAGAAAAAAGATACAGTGCATTTACAGAATCCGATAAATTATTCCCACGTACCGCCATGGTTCATTTTAAATTGGGTTTTCCCCTTTTCATGCATTCCATGACCAAACAGGTTCCAGCTACATTGTGTGAAACAGCATGTCGCCCTTAAACTTAAACTTAACCCCCCCCCTCCACCCTTGACAAGCTCTGTGGCAGCTTCTACAAGCTTCATTGCTTCCTTGCTCAAGTGGTTCTGCACCTCGGAACATGCCGATCTGTAACAGTCATACACAGTCCTTCCAGCTGATCACGTATTATCTTTCACAAAGTTCAAAGTACATTTATTATCAAAACATGTATAATATATAGAACCTTGAGATTTGTCTCCTTACAGGCAACACAAAACAAAGAAATCCAATAGAATCCACTAAAAAAAGACAGTCAAACACCCAATGTGCAGAAAAAAAAAATCATGCAACTAGACAGGTATATGGAGGAATTTAAGGTGGGGGGTTATATGGGAGGCAGGGTTTGAGAGTCAGTACAACATTGTGGGCTGAAGGGCCTGTAATGTGCTGTACTATTCTATGTTCTATGTTCAATAAAAGTAAGCAAATAAACATTCAGAATTGAAGTTCATGAAAGTGAGTCCACAGCCAGGAAGCCAGTCATTGCTTCAGCCGATTCAGGAGCCCATTAGTTGCAGGCACAGCCTCAGTTCAACACAGAGGCGAGAATACCGAGTGGAGCAGTGAGCTGAACACCGGCCTGTCCCTCGCCTCCAGTCCCAACACCCTGACTTTTCAATCTGGCTGCACGTTTAAGTCAGCCAAACCTTAGTACGATCTCGCTCTCAGATCAGGGCCCTGCTGCTTTGATACACTCTTGGGCCCAGGTCCTGCTGCCTCATTCAGCCCAAACTCAACTTTTCCTGTTCAGCCTACTACTTACATGGGTCAAACCTCAGGCCCGGGCCCTGCCACCTCGAGTCTGACTCGCCTCTGCTTGCCTCACCTTGGTTCTGCCACATCAAATCACCTCCCAAGTCCACTCCAGCAATGGCCAAGCATTGGCTCATTCCCCACTGCAGCCTCGATTCAGCCCGTACACATCACGCTGCAACCCTCCTGCACCTTCGAGACCTCAGTTCACACCGCAAAAATGCCAGGTCGTACAGGCTTCAAAAGCTCAAGTCTGAAAGGAAAGTTACAGGCTATTGACTGCAGTGATCGTATTCAAGAAAAAGTGTGATTAGTAAAGTAATTTATAATTCTGTTTGTTTTGTTTGCTACCAGTAAACCGTCACTCTGCTTTACCTGCGCCATCTTAAACCATAAGTTATCTTCTAGCAATAAAGGATTCTATAAGTATAATAGAACAAAAGGGTAACTAGGGAGAGAACAGACCCCCTTGAGGATCAGTGTGGTCACATATGTGGCAGTTACAGGAGATGTATGATATCTTAAATGATTACTTCTTGTCTGTATTTATTCTGGCAAGGGTCATGGATGCTAGGGAATTCAGGGAAGAGAACAGTGACGTCCTGCACCAGATGAGTATTACAAAAGATTAAGGATGGGCAGTCTAGAAACACATATTTTATAGCAGTATCGCTTCTTCATGCAATGTACTGTGTGGAAAAGTGGGAACTTCCAAAATAGAGGAGAAACGAGAAATGAGGCTCTTAAGGATTTTGGGGAAGGTGAAGAAGCTGAGGTGCATCATGGAAAAATGTGGGATACCACTTCATCAGTAGAAACACTTGGTTCAGCCACATTTGGACTATTGTGTGCAGTTCTGATTGCCCCATTACTGGAAGGATATGGATGCTTTGTAGAAGTTGCAGAAGAGGTCCACAGAGAAGGTACCTGGATTAGAGAGTATTAGCTCTAAGGAGAGGTTGAACTAAATTGGATTGTTTTCTCTGGAGCATTGGAGACGGAGGAAAGACCAAATAGAGGTTTATAAAATTATGAGAGGTGCACGGATGGATGGGGTAGGCAGTCTTTTTCCCAAGGTAGAAGTGTCAGTTACTAGAGAATAAAGCTTTAAGATGAGAGGCGATAAGTATCAAGGAGATTTAAAGTAGCTTATTAAGCCTTATTGAAGGTCAGTCACGTTGCTATTGGTCTGCCAGTATATTAGGCCAATGGAGATATGGATGACAGGTTTCCTTCCTTGAAAGAATTGCTGAACCGGATAGGATTAGTAAACCAGTAGTTGGCCTTACTACTGCTAACTTTTCATTCTAGAATTGCTTGAATTTAAATCCCCATGGTGGGATTTGACTTTGTGTCTTCAGGCATCCAGTCTAGACATGAATTGGTGGTCAGAAACTTAGCTAATGTTATATATGTATCCAGGCTCCAGTTATATATGTATCAATTGTTACCTGAAGTCACAATAAGAATAATCAGAAGGTACAGATATAAATTAGTTGGCTAAAAATGTTAATGAAAGATTGTATTTTCTCCAGCAAAAGAGCATGACACAAACAATCACTGTTCAAACTGTATAGATCTAAAAGCTAGAGTATCATTAATGGTTTTCAGATAATATACACTGTGGCCAGTTTATTAGATAAAGGAGTGGAAACCGGTGTGGTCTTCTGCAGCTGTAGCCCATCCACTTCAAGTTCGACGTGCTGTGTGCTCAGAGATGTTCTTCTGCACACCACTGTTGTAACGTGTGGTTATTTAAATTACAGTTGGCCCTCCGTATCCGCGAGGGATTGGTTCCGGGACCCCCCGCGGATACCAAAAATCACGGATGCTCAAGTCCCTGATATAAAAGCCTAAGAGAGCTCGTAAGGAAGTTACGAAAAACAAAAATAGCATTCAGCGTTTGTTTTGCAGCGAGCTGTTATAGAAACAGCGCGCACCCCGAGCAGCAAGAGTGCTTTATCTCGATTTATTTTGTGCATCCATTAGCAAGATGTGTCCTAGGTAACAGAGAAGCCGAAGAGAGCTCGTAAGGATGTAACACTTAGCGTAAAACTAGACGTAATTAAGCGTTTCGATTGTGAATGAAATAAGGACATTGTGCGTGCGTTGAACTTGCCTGCGTCCACCATTCGTACTTCTGTATTTACACGCAGAGAGAAAGAATCTTGAAAGCTGCCGATGTTACTACTGGTTCTGCTAGTAGCATATCATTCCTGCTTTTACTATATGTTAGTGTTATTTTAGGTTTTATGTGTTATTTGGTATGATTTGGTAGGTTATCTTTTGGGTCTGGGAACGCTCAAGAATTTTTCCTATATAAATTAATGGTAATTGCTTCTTTGCAACCGAATGTGACGCGAGGCAAACAATGCTCAAACAACAAGTGCTGGAGAGAGAACATCCGGGTTTTCCCGATCCGCGGATACGGTTGGCCGACTGTAATGGCACCTTCCTGTCAGCTTGAACCAGTCTGGCCATTCTCCTCTGACTTCTCTCATTAACAAGGCATTTTCACTCACAGAACTGCCGCTCACTGGATGTTTTTGTTTTTTTTCGCCACTCCCTGTAAACTCTGGAGACTGTTGTGCATGAAAATGCTAGGAGATCGGCAGTTTCTGAGATACTCAAGCTACACTGTCTGACACCAACATGGTCAAAGTCACTTGGATC
Source organism: Mobula birostris (assembly GCF_030028105.1). Taxonomy (NCBI): domain Eukaryota; kingdom Metazoa; phylum Chordata; class Chondrichthyes; order Myliobatiformes; family Myliobatidae; genus Mobula; species Mobula birostris. The sequence goes on along the minus strand of NC_092373.1, from coordinate 18,866,078 downwards.
ACATTTCTTCCCTGTTCTGATGTTTGGTCTGAACAACAACTGAACCTCTTAAGCACGTCTGCATGCTTTTATGCATTGAGTTGCTGCCACATGATTGGCTGATTAGATATTTGTGAGCAGGTGAACCTAATAAAGTGGCCACTGAGTGTAGAGAAAGAGAGAGAGGGATTTTGGGTAATTTCTGAAAAAGGCATGGAAGCAGAATTAATAGTATTTTTTTCACAAGAAAGTTAATGTGCTGAAAGTTCCAGAGCTTTAGGTTTTGTGTAAAGACGTGCAACTAATTGGGTACATTTAAGAACCAGTACAGTCACAGTGGGCTGAATATTTCTGTCCTGTTGTCATTCTTCAACACCAAGTGATTAGAATGGATTATTCAGTGATATCAAGCTTGACTGAATGGATAAGACTGTTAATATTCCAGAAGCACTGGGAAACAACAAGATGGTATGCAAGCAGGTACAGTAGATGAAGCAAAAGGCATGGCTTTTTGCTATTGGCAAGCTGTTGCTCTGTGAATAATTTTGATGATGAAGGAAAAGTTACTGAGTCTAGAAGATAATATTTCTCTGCAGGTGCAAAGGTTTAATTAGATTTTGTAATGGAACTTTCAGCACAGGCTCACAGTTTACACCTTATGGTTAATTATACACAGTAGGTACACAGTTATATTTTAGATTATTTTATGTGTTGTGAATGTGTTCTTAGATTATGCATGTCCAGTGTTGATTTAATCCTGTTAATGTTAACTTGTACGTTAACATCAAATTTATTAACTACATTTTCAGTATTGCTATTTTCCATTCTGACTGAAATATTAAACATTTGGAAAAGTTGGATAAGTGTGGCTTGAGGATGGCTTAATGGAGACCTTTAAAATTTAACAGGAAATGTAATACTTGATAAAGTAGTCTCAACTGGGAGAGGGTCTTAGCCCTTAAATAGGAACAAATAGAAGTTAATAGTAAAATCCAGTCAGTAAAATAAGAAAAATAAATCAAATTGCTCATCAATCAAATTCCAAACCACAGGAAGTGAATAAATAATCCAAGACACCCTGGATACTGGTGCACTAGTCTACTTTCTATGGAGTCCAGTGGCAGAGCAATAGCCCCCTGACTTCGATAGTCAGGATCCACGTTTGCACCAGGGAATACTGGCTTAGGAAAGGCAAACCAGGTCACTTGAACAGGGCCATCAGTCATGTAGAAAGGATAAATGTAAAAAGTGCTCTGCTTATTTTACCTCAATAAATACTTAAAAGAACAAAAATAATATCTAAACCTACTTTCTTTAATGTTTAACTCATGAGACTATTACTGTAGCAAAATAAGCCTGGGATGACTGGGAACTGTCAAAGACTATAAAGGCATTCTGGGGCCTCAAGGATCAGTGCTTGATCCCTATTAATATTTCAAAGCCCATTCCATCTTGCAGAGTTGAGCAAGCTCAGCCATTCCACACCCAAATTAACTACTAAGTGTAGGTATCTGGGACTGTGAGCAGAGGCTCCGGACACGGTACTGGGATGGGAAACCTCCAATCCAGTGTAGAGTGATGGAAGGAGGCTCACGTGGAGCAAAAATGCCAGCAAAGACCGCTTGGCCAAATTATCACTTTCTGTGCTGTGGATTTTAGTCAAAACAACACAATCTGTCAATGTGCAATTCCTGTCAACTAAAATACACTGTTCCATAATACTTTTCTCTAGCAACCAAAAATAATACACAGGGAGATCCAAACCTACACATTTGGAATCTGAAGTCTGGACAATGCCTCAAGTCCTTTTTCCAAAAGAAAATGCAAGGCTGGTAAGAACTAGTTTTTCTGTACTTGAGATAATTTACAGTCTGTGTCTTTGTTATCATTTCCCATTCCACTTCAATAACATTGAGGGATTTTGTGCTTTCCTCAAATCGGAGAGGTTGGTTCTTAACCAAGAAAGGTTCATGCACACTGTTAACTTCAGAAGTTGCGTTGGGGTCAACACGGTAGTGTAGCGGTTAACACATCACCTTGCAGCTTGAGCAACCCGGGTTTAATTTCCGCTGCTGTCTGTAAGGAGTCTGCACACTCTCCCTGTGACCACATAGGTTTACTCCTGCTTCCCCAGTTTCCTCCCACATTCCAAAGACGTACAGGTTGGTTCGGGTCTTCTACAATTCCAGCATAACATCCCAACTCCTGTACTCAGTGCATTGATTTATGAAGACCAATGTGCCAAAAGCTTTCTTTATGACCCTATCTACCTGTAACGGCACTTTCAAGGAATCACGGATCTGTTTTCCCAGATCGCTTTGTTCTCCTGTACACCTCAGTGTCCTGCTGCTCACTGTGTAAGGCCTACCCTGGATGGTCATCCCAAGTGCAGCACCCAATTGTCTGCATTAAATACCATCTACCACATCTTCAGCCCAGTTTTCCAGCTGGTCCAGATCATTGCTGCTAGCTTTGATAGTTTTCCCTGCTGTCCACTACACCCCCAATCTCGGTGTCATCTGCAAATTTGGTGATCCACTTTACCACATTACCTTCCAGATTGTCGATATAGATGACAAAAATCAATGGACTCAGCACCAATCCCGGCAGTGCACTAGTCACAGGCCTCCAGACAGAGAGGTAACCATTTACCACATCTCTCTGGTTTCTTCCACGAAGACAATGTCTAATCCAATTTAATATCTCATCTTGAAAGCCAAGCGACTGAACCTTCTTGACCAACCTCCCATGTGGGACCTTGTCAAAGGCCTTGCTAAAGTCCATGTTAGCAACATACATGCCTTGCCTTCATCAATTTTCCTGGTAATTTCCTTGTAAAGTTCTATAAGACTGGTTAGACTCGACCTACCCTGCACAAAGTCAAGTCGACTATCCCAAATCAATCCCTGTGAATCCAAATACTTAAATATCAAGTCCCTTAGAATACCTTCCAATAACCTGCCCAATACTGTTGTCAGGTTCACCATGCTATAATTTCCTGGCTTACTTTTAGAGCCTTTCTTAAACAACGGAACAATATTAGCTATCCTCCAATCCTGCAGCACCTCTCCCATCGCTAAGGATGTTTTAAATATCTCTGATAGAGACCCTGTAATTTCCCAACTAGCCTCCCACAGGATCTGAGGGAACGTACTGTCAGGCCCTGGGAATTTGTAAACCCTAAATTGCTTCAAGATAGCATTCACCTTCTCCTCTGTAATCTGTATGAGGTCACTGCTACTTTGCATCACTTCTATGGGCTTCGTATCCATCACCCAAGTAAATACAGGTGTTAAAAAAACATTTAAGATCTCCCCCATCTCTTTTGGCTCCACACATAGATTACCCCTCCGATCTTCCAGAGGATCAATTTTGTTCCTTGCTGTCCTTTTGCAATTAATATATCTGTAGAAGTCCTTAGGATTCTTCTTTACCTTGTCTGCGAGAGCAATCTCATACCTTTTTTTTAAGCCCTCCTGATTTCCTCCTTAAATGTTCTCTTGCATTTCTTATACTCCTCAAGTACTGTATTTGTTCCTGCCTGCCTATACCTCTATGCACCAGGGCCTCAACATCTTGAAAACAAGGTTCCCTAAGCCTGTTATCCTTGCCTTTTATTCTGACAGGAACATACAAACTCTGTACTCTCAAAATTTCACTTTTGAAGGCATCCAACTTACCACGTACGCCTTTGCCAGATAACAGCCTGTCCCAATCGACACTTGCCGGATCCTTTCTAATGCTATAAAAATTGACCTTTCTCCCATTTAGAATCTCAACCCAAGGACCAGACCTATCATTTTCCATAATTACCTTGAAACTAATGGCATTATGATTACTAGATGCAGAGTACTCCCCTATAGAAACTTCTGTCACCTGCCCTGTCTCATTCTCGAATAGGAGATCTAGTATCGCACTCTCCATAGTTGGGATTTCTTTGTACTGATTAGGGAAACTTTCCTGAACACATTTGACAAACTCTTTCCCGTCTAGCCCTTTTATAGTATGGGAATCCCAGTCAATATGAGGAAAGTTCAAATCACGTACTATCACAATCTTATGATTCTGGCAACACTCTACGAATTTGCTCCTCTAAATTCCACTGACAGTTGGGTGGTCTATAATATAATCCCATTAACATGGTCATACTTTTCTTATTCCTCAATTCTTCCTATAAAGCCTCATTAGACGAGCTTTCTCGCCTGTCCTGTCTGAGCACTGCCATGACATTTTCCCTGACTCTAATGCCACCCTTTCCCTTTTAATTCCTCTCACTGTATCACATCTAAAATAACAGAACCCTGGGACTTTGAGCTGCCAGTCCCGTCCCTCCAGCAACCAAGTCTCACTAATGGCTACAATGTCAGAATTCCACGTGCTGATCCATGCCCCAAGCTCATCCGCCTTCCCTACAATACTCCATGCATTAAAATATATACAGCTCAGAACATTATGCCCACCACGCTCAACCTTTTATTCTTGACTTTGTGTGTAGGCTTTGCAACATTTTTCTCCACAACCACTCCACTATCTGTTCTGGCGCTCTGGTTCCCATCCCTCTGCAACTTTGGTTTATATCCCTTCATGCAGCATGAGCAACTCTGGAGGGGATATTAGTCCCCTCCAGTTCAGGTGCAAGTCGTCCCTTCCGTACAGATCCCATCCTCCCTGGAAGAGAGCCCAATGATCCAAAGATCTGAAGCCCTCCCTCCTACACCATCTCTTTAGCCACGTACTAAACTGTGTGATTCTCCTATTTCTGGCCCCACTAGCAACCCTGAAATCATGTTTTTGTCTTCAAATTCTCTTTTCTGTACTCCTACCCTACAAGTCTCCTATCATTACAGCTTGCCTCTTCTACCGCGCGCCCCCCCCCCCCCGATGAGCCACAGAGCCAGATTTGTTGCCAGACAACCTGACCGCTGTGGATTTAGTTGCATTTATAACTGACAACAAAACGCTTTTTTGAAGTCTGTTAAAACAGAGGAAACACCAGATAATCTGTTTTAGTGACATTGATGGAAAGATAAATATAACTTCCTTTTCTTCCTAGAATAGTGCCCTGGTTCTTTTACATGCAAAAATGGGAGAATAGACTGCACTTTCTCAGAACTGCACCGAAGAACCAACCTAGATTTTAACTGTCGTGTTTCTTGACTGGGACTTGAATCCACTTTGGCTCAGAGGCTAGATTGTAGCCAGTTAAACCGTTGCTGAATCTTGTCCACGCAAGTTGAATTATAAAGTAATGCTTGTGTTCTAAATAGCTGGCTGTTAACATGAGGCAACTTGAAAACAATAGAATTTCATTCATTTCAAAGTTTTATCTTTCCATGTTAAATAATTCCTCAGATTTAAGCATTTTTTAAAAGAATGCCTAATTCTATTATTGATTACAACATAAATTATGATTAATATTTATTGCCTATCTCTATTATCTTTGAACTGAGTAACTTTCTGGACCATTTCAGTGGGTATTTAAGAAGTTTTTTGAGAGGTTGGTGATGAAACTTATCCACTCCTGCCTGAGAAGTGACTTGGATCCACTCTAATTTGCCTACCAGCACAACAGGTCCACAGCTGATGCCATTTCATTGTTTCTTCACTCAACACTGGAATATCTGGACAACAAAGATCAGGATGCTCTTTATAGACTACAGCTTGGCATTCAATCCTATCATTCCCTCAAAAATAATTTTTAGGAAAATTAATTTGCTAAGGAAATTCGATTAGAGTTGATTGCAAGTAAATTAGACATGGACTTCGAAGTACTGAGAACTTTATTCACGATATCGTGGGGAGTGGAACCTCTGACAGTGGGTTTCGAACTCCAAATGATACAGAGAGCACAGCTCCTTATATACATGTACAAATCGACTGCAAAAGCAAAGGCTGTTCGATTAACCTTGTGAATTAGAAAAGATAAACTAGGTTCACATGCAGTTCTCCTGTAATAAACTATACCCATTGCAACATCCAAAAATTAAAAAATTCCATCCTGTGTATAGCTTTGTATTTACAAACAGTTTGTCTTGTATGCTTGAGTCTAATTCTTACAAGACAAGCAACTGCAAGTATTTATTCTAAGAATTGTCTCTGCTGAAAGCCAAGGCAGTATCTATAACAAACTAAGCTGCAAACTGTTTTCCATACTCAAAAAGCCAAGATTAACCCTTTGTCTATCAAAATCGTTAACTTACAATATTTTCCCCCACATAATAATCAACAAGCTTCAAGAGCTTGGCCTCAATACCTCCTTTGCAATTGGATCCTCAATTGCCTCTCTTGTAGACCCCAGTCAGTTTGGATTGGCAACAACATCTCCACAATCTCTTTCAGCACAGGTGCACCACAAGACTGTGTGCTTAGCTCCCTGCTCTACTTGCTTTACACTTATGACTGCCATATTTAAGTTTGCTGACAACACTACTGTTGTAGGCTGAATTAAAAGTGGTGATGAAGCAGCATGTAAGAGGGAGATTGAAAATTTGGTCGAGTGGTGCCACAACAACAACCTCTCACTCAATGTCAGAAAGACCAAGGATAATTGACCTTAGGAGGAGGAAACCTGAGATCCAGGAGCCAGTCCTTATCGGGGGATCAAAGGTGGAGGAGGGGGTCAGCAACTTTAAATTCCTCAGTGTTATTGTTTTGGAGGACCTGTCTTGGGTCCAGCACTTAGTGCAATTATGAAGAAAGCACAGCAGCGTCTCTATTTCGTTAGGAGTCTGTGAAGATCTGGCATGACATCTAAAACTCTGACAAACTTCTATAGATGTGTGGTGAAGAGTATATTGACTGGCTTCATCACAGCCTGGTATGGAAGCACCAATGCCCTTGAACGGAAAATCCAACAAAAGGTAGTGGGTACTGCTCAATCCGCCACAGATAAAGCCCTCCCCACCACTGAGCACATGTACAAGGAGCACTGCCACAAGAAAGCAGCATCCACTATCAAAGACCCCACCACGCAGGCTATCCTCTCTTCTTGCTGCTGCCATCAGGAGGAAAGTTCAGGAGCCTCAGGAGTCACACCACCAGGTTCAGAAACAGTTATTACCATGAGGCTCTTGAGCCAGAGGAGACAACTTCACTTCCCCCGTCACTGAACTGTTCCCACAACCTATGGATTCACTTTCCAGGACTCTTCACGTCCTGTTCTCGATAATTTATTGCTTATTTATTTATTATTATTATTTCCTTTTTTTCTTTTAGTATTTACACAGTTTGTTGTCTTTTGCACAGTGGTTGTCTGGCCTGTTGGTGCCCGCTTTCATTGATTTTATTCTGGTTATTAGGTTTATTGAGTATGTCTGCAAGAAAATCACTCTTAGGTTTGTATTTGGTGATGTATGTGAACTTTGATAATAAATTTACTTTGAGGTTGTTTTGTAGTAGCAGGTTATAATTGAATTAAAGTTTCACGGCTGCCATGCTGAGATTCGAACTTTCATATCTGGGTTGTTAGGTCGTGCTGTAAGGTTACTCATCCAGTAATGTAACTGCTGTATTACTTGAAAACAATAACTGTAAAGTACAGAGAATTTTTCCCAATGTTTTGGGAGCAATGTTTAAAAATCGCTCATTCGTTTTAGATATCATGTTATCACGTGTCATACGTTAATAACTGCTTTTGTTTTCCTTGTGAGATTAGGTGCCCTTGCTGGTCAGATGATGAAAGTATTTGTGCAAGAAATGTAAACAATGAAGTACAGTTCTTTGATGGAAATGCATTTGGTATGTAATTTCATCCAAATCACTCAGAAACAAGAGAATTGTGCAGAAAGTGAACTTTATCTATACTTGAAGCTTTTTCTTAAAAAATAAGTTATGTGCTGTAAATTGATATCCATAAATAATTTTTGGCCTTTAGAGTAAATCAGCTAGTGAGGTTACCGAACAAATCCAATGAATGAACATCTGAAGAACATTTCCAGATTTAAAATATTCTGAATTACCCTGGTGAGGTTATTTGTACCTATTGTTTATTGTGATATAACAGGAAAGAAATGACATTATTAAATACAATGTAAGTTTTTATAAAACTATTTGTTGGTGTGGTTTCACAATAAAAGATGATTGGTACAGTTGGTTGTTCCGTGATCAGTCAAAAAAACATAAGACCATAAGACCCGGTATCGGTCCGCAGCCCGGAGGGTGGGGACCACTGCCATAAGACATAGGAGCAGAATTAGGCCATTTGGCCCATCGAGTCAGCTCCACCATTCAATCATGGCTGATTGATTTTCCATCTCTACTCCATTCTCCTGCTACTCTCAGTAACATTTCTTCCCCTACTAATCAAGAACCTATCATCCACTGCTTCAAGCATACCCAATTGCATGAACTTCACAACTGTCTGTGGCAAATACTTCCACAGATTCACCACTCTCTGGCTAAAGAAATCCCTCCTTATCTCTGTTCTCATGTGTTTTGAGTTTCCAAAATTGTAAACTAATGTATTTTTTTTCTCTCTCAACAATAAAAGCAGACTGAACAGCTGTAATAAATGAGTATTTTCCCTTGCTATGGATAAATGAATCAAATGGTGTGGGTTCCTAAAGATATCACCAAAGTCCTTAGACCAAATCTGTGATCTTCTCTGAGCTGGGTCATCTTGGTTTTGATGGCACTTAATCAAAAGGAGGATAACGAAATGTATTCTTGAACTTTCAGTTGAATTCCTCCAGGAAAGTGAGCACCAAGATATCAGTGAGGTCAGGTCCAAGGCCTGACATTACTCACAATTACATATGAAGGATAGCCAATTGAGGGAGAGACCGTGAGACCCTGAATGTTCAGTAACTAGCATATTTTGTAGAAGACTGGAAAATAATGATTTCTTTTTAATGATCTGAAATGTTTTAAGTTCTAAAGAGAGCTTGGCAGAAGAAACAGGAGATATAGATTAATTTACATTTATGTAAGCACTAAAAACATAAGTCCCCTTAGTGTGAGACTACTCACATCTGCCTTATTGATATCATTCATTCTATTTGTTTTCTTCTCTTGGGTAAAGTTCCTGGAAAAGATTTGAAATGTTTATTTCAATGTTATTGGGCAGTATGTATTTGTAATGTGTATTTACACAGTGGAAATCAGTAAAGCAATATTTTGTGATGAATTTTATTAACGTTCATTTCCCAATCCCTTCATAACAGATAAAATCGCACACAAACTCCACTTGCAGAAAGTATCAGATTTTGCATTGTCACCAGGACCTCAGCCCTGCAAGGTACTTTTATCATTTGCTTCCCGTTGTATGTTTTGTGTGGTATATTTGTAAAAATAGTTATTGGGTAAAGTCATTTCCAAACACAACAGAACCCCAGATTCTAACTGCCTTTAAATTACTGACTTCAACTTAACCATCATAACTTTACATTTGAGCGGTATACATGCAAGGGAATCTGCAGATGCTGGAAATCCAGAGTAACACATACAAAATGCTGGAGGAGCTCAGCAGGTCAAGCAGCATCAACAGAAAGGAATAAACAAGTTGACATTTTCGGCTGAGACCCTTCGTCAGGACGTTGTGTCTCTCAACTGCGGGTCATAAGGATAAGCCAGTTCACAGTATTACATCTGTTGCATATGAGGAAGATTTGGCTCACTCTAGCTCAAACCTCCTCTCACTGTTCTCCATCCATTTCAGCCAATTAAATTACAGCGTCACTCTATTCCTGAAGTTAATCCAGAACCCATTCCAGGCGTTAGTCACTCTGCACAAGGAGCAGAGTGTCTAATGCTATAAGAACATAGGATCAAAGGTAGGCTATTTGGCCCTGGAATCTGTTTCACCATTCATTAATGTAGCTGATCTGTGATCTAACTCTTTCTCTCCAACATCACGTGGGACCCACAGACTCTGTGACAGGCTGGAAATATGGTGCTGGATGGGGTAGTTAGTTTGGTAGTTGGAAGTACTTCGCGTCTTATTATTTTGAGCTTTAGAATTCTCCCATCACATGGGCTGTAGGTTCCAAATGCTTTCCAGTATCATCCTCTTGCATTTTGAGTGCTCATCTGAATCAAAGTGAATGTTACACTTCTTCAAGGAGATTTTGAGGACATCCTGGAAACTTTTCCATTTATCGCCTTGATATCATTCATTCTATTTGTTTTCTTCTCTTGGGTAAAATTCCTGAAAAGATTTGAAATATGACAAACTTAGGCTAATGTGATTGTTTTTGGGCTGATGTGAACAATGTAGACTGTCCATTAGACTTTTGGTTAGTTATTGTCATATGTATCAAGATAGAGTGTAAAGCTTGTCTTGCATACTGTTTATACAGATCAAATCATTACACAGTGCATTGTATTAGGATAAGGTAAGACAATAACGATGCAGAATAAAATGTAAATGCCACCAAAAAAAACCACAGTGCAGGTAAACGATGAAGTGCAAAATCTTAATGAGGTAGATTGTGAGGCCAAAGAGTCCATCTTATCAAACAAGATGTTCATTCAAGAGTCTGAATGCAGAGGATAGAATCTGTCCTAGAGCCTGGTGAGTAGAGAAGAGAGAATGTCTGGAGTAGATGGGGTCTTTGATTTTATGCTGGCTGCTTTACTGAAGCAACGAGGAGTTGGATGTTGGGACTGTAACCCTTAGAAAAGTCACTGATATTGGCTCATTTATCCTGCCAATGAATTCAGGGAGGTTTTATGGAGACAGCATTGATGGTCACTCCCCAGCACTTTAGGTATCTGCTTTGGGTGGTGCAAAAAGGAGGGTATACAGATACTTAGTGGGCCATGAACGTTTTGGAGGTTTGGAGATCTTGATCTTTGAACATTCTTTGTATCCAGCAACCAGAAGCTGATGGTAAATTTTATCATGCATGGCTGCCCTCATTGAGAGGGTTGCTTTCACGATCTGGAAAGTGGTCCATGTTTTCCAGACATTATCATGGACTTTTATTGTTGGCCTGTTTCAGCCGGGACCAGTTGATGAATGTCCTCTATTTTGTGAGTGATAAAAATAAAGCCCATTTTTATAAATGCACCATTATACAAGCTGAAGACAACTTGGGGATTGGTTTTGAATATGTGCTTGCATAAGATTGCGTAGTCCACGACACCTCAGGAGGACCTTCGTATATAGTCCTAACAGTGACCGACATAGAACAGTATGGCATTGTACAGTCTCTTCAGCCCACAATACTGTGCTGATCCTTTAACTTACCCGAAGATCAATCCCTCCCACATAGCCCTCCATTTTTCTTTTATCCATGCACCTATCTAAGAGTTTCTGAAATTTCCTTAATGTATCTGACTCTACTACCACCCATGGCAGGATGTGTAAAACTCACTGTGTAAAACTAAAACCTACCTCTGACATTCCTCCAACACTTTTCTCCATTCATCTTAAAACCATGCCCCCTCAGATTTGCCATTTCCACCCTGCGAGAAAGGTGCTGGCTGGTCACTGGATCCACGTCCCTTATCATCTTAGACACCTCTTCAAGTCGACTTTGCTCCAAAGAGAAACACCCTAGCTCACTCAAACAAATTGACTTTGTATCTTAACTCTGCTCTCCCTTCGAAAGTTGTGTCTCCGGTGACTAAGTTCAATCCTTTTTTTTTGCTTAAAATGAGGGCTTCTATCAATTGTTTTAACAGTATTTTCACACAAATCATTTTCGTGAAGCATACTTTTTCAATAAAGAAACTTGTATATGAAGTAGATGTTTTGAAATACCATTTGAGAACAGAGCAAACTCTTTTTATTTTATAAGGTTGCTGTTTATGTGCCTGGATCGAAGGGTGCACCGTCATTTGTTCGATTGTACCAGTATCCAAATTTTGATGGCCCGTCCTCTGCCTTGGCAAATAAAAGTTTTTTCAAAGCTGACAAAGTGACAATGCTTTGGAATAAGAAAGGTAGGATTTCTTTTGACATTCCCACAACATATCAAGTGATCTTGCTTGCACAAAAAGGCTTTATAACCAGCTGTTAATGTGTTGGCTTAACTTGCAATATTAAATATCTGAAGGCCTCGATGTGACAGGAAACTGAGAAAAACATCTCCATCCCATCATCTCACTCATTAAAAATGACTGGTGCATTGTTTCAGTAACTGAAGTAGTTTATGGTAAAATTCATATAAAGGAATAAAAAATACTTTTCTCTTTTGATATCTGGCCAAGTGAAATGCTACTTAAATTTCACTCTTAGTTCATTTCTTTAGGCTCTGATGTGGTCTCTACCATGACATTAAAGGTGGGCAATTGAGCTGTTTCTAGTTTGAGGCAGTGAGCAGCTGTATGTACTGTCCTCTACTTGGTTGTCTTCTGTCACCATCCCTGCCCGACTGTTGGGCTGAGATTAGGAATTTGTTGAGTGGGTATGAATTCACTTCCCCTTCTTCATGTTCACTATGTTGTCCCTGCTAAAGCTGCTGCCCTTGCTAGTTTGTCCTTTCTCGGCATGTAAAAATAAATCCTCGATAGTTGAGTTTCTCAAACTAATACAAGCTGCAGAGGATTATAGCTGCACTTCCCAGTGTTATTTCTAGTTTCTGTTTTGGTCAGATTGTCTTTTCTGATCTTTTGAGGTGTTTGAAAACAAAACACGGCAATAGCTTCAACTTAACAAACTTTTTGGAATAATCAGAATAATATTTATTATCAGTGATTTATGATGTGAAATTTGTTATCTTGCAACAGCAGTAAAGGACATAAAATTACTATAAATTACTAAAATAAATAAGGAATAATGAGCTGCCATTTATGAACGGTTCAGTAATGATGGTGGAGGGGAAGAAGCTGTTTCTGAATCATTGAATGTGGATTTTCAGGCTCCTGTACCTTCTTGCAGATGGCAGTAATGAGAAGGGGATGTGTCCTGGATAGTGAGGGTCTTTTGGCCTTTTGTAGATGTCCTCAATGGCAGGAAGGCTGTGCACATATTGGAGCTGGCCAGTGAGTCTGGAACCCACTGCCGTCCCTTGCCATTCAGTGCATTGGAGGCCCCATACCCGACAGTGATGAATGCTCTCTGCTGTACATTTATAGAAATTTATAAGTACCAAATCTTCTCAAACTCCAAACAAAGCAGAACTGAAACCATTGCCTATCAAAGTGCTAACCTATTCAAGGAATACATCTGTTGTCATTTATGTGACAACAGAAATATCACAATTGTACTCAGTAACTCCAGAATAGGAAGAGATATTTTGGCAAACGTTTTTACCACTGACATCCATTAAAATAATTAGAAGTGAAAACTTAAAATGACTACAGCAAGAAAGAGGAACAGAGTTATTATTTCAGCTCTATGATCTTTCATCGAAACAATTGCACGGTGACTGTAAATGCCAGATGAGGCTAGGGTCAGAGTTCAAGGTTATGACTGCAATCCCAATTACTTGAAAAGCTGCCAGTTCTTGCAATCAAGGCCAAAATTGCTACTTCAGTCAAATGTTAAATAATCAAGTATCACATCTTTATATTTGTTCAAGCAGAGTCAGTAGTACAGGAATGGGCAAAGTTCAAAGTAAATTTTATTATTGAAGTACATATATGTCACCATATACTACCCTGAGATTCATTTTCTTGTAGGCATACACAGTAAATACAAAGAAATACAGTAAAATCAATGAAAAACTGAACACAAGCAAAAATGGACAAACACCCAATGTGCAAAATACAGCAAATTGTGCAAATGCAAAAGAAAAAGAAAACAGAAACAAAATAATAACAATAACAAATAAACAAGCTATATATATTGAGAACATGAATTATAGAGGTCTTAAAAGTTAAGTGCATAGGTCGTGGAACCAGTTTGGTGTTGGGGTGAGTGAAGTTAGCCCCTCTAGCTCAAGAGCTTGATGGTTGAGGGGCAATAACTGTTCCTGAACCTGGTGGTAGGGGACCTGAGGCAGCAGTAAGAACGGAGCATGTCCTAAGTGGTGGGGGTCCTTGATGATCGATGGATAGTTGATGGATTATCAACCTGTCCTTATCTGCCTCTCTGATTCTCCTTCATAAATGCTCCTTAAGACCTATCTCATCGATCACCCAGCTAACACATTTTTCGTCCCTCTTCCCTCCGGGAGAAGGCTCAGGAGCTTGAAGACTCGTACAGCCAAGTTTGGGTACAGCTTCTTTCCAACAGTGATAAGACTGCTGAACGGATCCTGACCGGGATCTGGGCCGTACCCTCCAAATATCTCGACCTGCCTCTCGTTTTTTTTTTGCACTACCTTACTTTCCATTTTCTATTTTCTACTTATGATTTATAATTTAAATTCTTAATATTTACTATCTATTTGTACTCCAGGGAGTGCGAAGCGCAGAATCAAATATCGCTGTGATGATTGTACTTTCTAGTTTCAATTGTTTGGTGACAATTAAGTATCAAGTTCTTGATTCTGTCCCAATGTTTCTTCATGCAGTTCAGTTTTTGATTGCAAGATGAAGCACCTTAGAATGCTTTATCATGCAAAATGCAAATAATTGCTGTGTCGTCAAGATTTCAATGCAAATGTTTCCTTCCCTCAGGAACTGCACTGTTGGTGATTGCCAGTACCGATGTGGACAAGTCGGGAGCATCCTATTATGGCGAACAAACCCTACACTATATAGCATCCAACGGAGAAACTGCATTAGTGCAGCTGCGTATGTATTTTTCATACATTTGTTTTGTAAGTAAGATTAGGAAGCTGCTGACGCTTGCCATGGGCTTGTTCGGTGATTGTAATCAGGCTTTCTTTGCTTGTGTAAATCTATCTGCTACACAGTTCTGTCAAATGTGGTCAGTGATTGGCTAGAGTTTTCCAGTTTTCTCCTTAACAAATCAAAATTATTTAAGGGGAACCTGAGGGCGGAACCTCTTCACTCAGAAGGCAGTGTAAGCATGGAACGATCTGCCAGTGGAAGTGGTAGATGTGGGTTCGATTGCACCATTTAAGAGAAGTTTGGATGAGTACTTGGACAGAGGGATATGGAGGGCTGTGGTCCAGGTGTGGGTTGATGGGACTAGGTAGAATTACAGTTCAGTACGGACTAAATGGACTGAAGGTCTTTTTCTGTGCTGTAGTGCTCTATGACTTTAGAGAGTGTGCAAAAGAGATTTACCAGGATGCTGGCTGGATAAGAGAGCATGTTTTATGAGAACAGGTTGAGCGAGCTATGCCTGTTCTATTGGAGTGAAGGAGGATGGGAAGTGTGGTGTATATGATGATACGGGGTACTGATCGAGTGAGCAGCCAGCGCCTTTTCCCCAAGGTGGCAATGGCTAATATGAGAGGTGATTGGAGGAAAGTATAGGAGGGATGTCAGAGGTGTTTTTTTTTTAACAGAGTAGTGGATGTGTGGAACTGGGGTGGAGGTGGATGTATTAGGGACACTTTAGAAACTCTTAGCCACCTATGCGATAGAAAAGTTCAAAGTAAGTTTATTATCAAAGTACATATATACCATTATATACAACACTGAGATGTATTTTCTTGCAGGCATACATAGTAAGTCTCAGAAACAAAATAGAATTAATGAAAGACTGCACCCAACAGGATGGACTAACAGCCAATGTGCAAAAGATAACAAACCGTGCAAATACGAAAGAGAAAAAAATAAATAATAATAATAATAATAATAAATAAAAAAGCAATAAATAATGAGAACATGAGATTAAAAAGTCCTTAAAAGTGAGTCCATAGGATGTGGGAACAATTCAGTGATGGTGCGAGTAAAGTTGAGTGAAGTTATCCCCTCTTTGCAAACTCATAAGGAAGTAGGGAGTTGCTGTGCTTTCTTCATTGGAGTTGTGTTGAGCCACACAGTCATAAGTGTAAAGCGAATAGAGCAGGGGACTAAGCACACAGCCTTGTGGTGCCCCTGTGCTGATTGAAATTTTGATGGAAATGTTGTTGCCAATCTGAACTGACTGGGGTCTGCAAGTGAGGAAATCGGGAATCCAATTGCACAAGGAGGTATTGAGGCCAAGGTCTCTGAAGCTTATTGATTAGTTTTGAGGGGATGATAGTGTTGAATGCCAAGCTATAGCCAAGAAAGAGCATCATGCTGTCTTTGCAGTCTAAATGTTCCTGGCTTGAGTGAAGAGCCAATGAAATGGCATCTGTTGTGCTGGTAGGCAAATTGGAGCGGATCCAAATCACTTCTCAGGCAGGAGTTGATATGTTTCATCACCAACCTCACAAAGCGCTTCATTACAGTGGATGTAACTACTGGGTGATAGTCACTGAAAAGCGGAGGGCTCTGTAAGGGAAGCGTTAGATTGACCTTAGAGTAGATTAAAAGGTCAAAGCAACATTGTGGGCCGAAGGGCCGGTACTGTGCCGTAATACTCCATGCTCTGTTTTGGAAGTGACATAGAAAGGAGTGCAGGATGGGAAGTCAGCTGGAGTAGCTGTGCCTCTTTCTCACTTGACAGAGAATACAGCTAGAAAGATCAAGTGAACTTGCATTCATACTGTGTCTTGTGCATCCTTGTTATGAATCCCCAAAAAATGCTTCACAACTCATTAATTTAATTTGAACTGCATTTATTAGTCAAATATTTGAGCCAATTGGAAAGGGACAAAGATCCGGAACAGCATTAACAGGATTTTCTGCTTTGGTTATTCATAACTGAGGAATGAAAATTGGTTGGCTCAAAAGATTTTAGCCCTCTATCTTTTTTGAAACATTAATTTTATGCAAGCTCCTAATTTTTCCTTTGGGTTAGGTGTATATTGTTGATTACATGTTTCTGCATTGCTTTGAAACATTTTCCTCCACAAGTTAAAGATGTTGCATTAATGGAGGATACTGCTATTCAAAATGAGTTTCATGACAGCATGTTAATGTTGAAACAATTTTCTTTCTTTCAGCGAAAAATGGCCCAATCTATGATGTGGTCTGGAATCCAAATTCACTCGAATTCTGTGTCGTTTATGGTTTCATGCCTGCCAAAGTTACAGTCTTCAATCAGAAGTGTGACCCAGTCTTTGACTTTGGCACTGGCCCTCGGAATGCAGCCTTCTATAGCCCTCAGGGACACATCCTGGTGCTGGCAGGCTTTGGAAATCTCCGAGGGCAAATGGAGGTCTGGGATGTGAAAAAGTACAAACAGATTTCAAAGCCGCAGGCTCCTGACACTACCTATTTCTCATGGTGCCCCGATGGCGAGCACATCGTAACAGCAACTTGTGCGCCAAGGTTACGGGTTAGCAACGGATTTAAGATCTGGCACTACAGTGGTGTAGTTCATCACAAAATTGAAGTGCCATCAAACTCTGAGCTCTGGGAAGTCCAGTGGCAGCCATTTGTAGATGGTGTGTTCCCTGAAAAGGCCATCAAATATCAGACAGTTCCCAATGATGTTCCTAGTATTGACGCCAAGCCTGCACAGGCTTACAGACCTCCTGCACTGAGAAACAAGCCAGTAACCAGCATCAAACTGGTGAGTGACATTCGGTACACTTTGGAATGTGGGTGCCCTTTCTGAAGTTTGTGCAGCATTAAATATATTTTTCATGTTATTCTTACAAATACAGAGAAAGATTAGCTTTGCTTGTCACATGTACATCAAACCTACAATGAAATTGGTCATTTGTGTCAATGACCAGCACAGTCCGAGGATGTGCTAGTGGCAGCCCACATGTGTCGACATGCTTCCTAACCCTAACATGTTTGTCTCTGGAATGTGGGAGGAAATCGGAAGACTTGAAGGAAACCCACATGGTCACAGGGAGAACATACAAACTCCTTGCAGGCAGCGATGGGAATTGTTCGCCGGTTGCTGATTGCTGGTGCTATAAAATGTTGTACGAACCACCATGCCACCGTGGCACCCAGATTTCCCAATATCGTATGATGCAATGAAGTTAAAGTATCAAGTTCCACCTTAGTATGAGAAACTCCTGAAAAATGCTCATTCTCGTGGTTGTTCTGACTATCTAGGTGTAAGTTGTGGATTTTACGGGGAAAAGAGAAACACAAAGCTTCCATTTTAATGGATCAACATATTTTGTCTTCACTGACCTCAAATAGGAATTCTGCCAGCTAAACCTGCAAATAATAATTATCTCTCAGTCAAAAACTTCTCAGATTAATTAAAGGCAATAGATAAGATCCTATTCTGTTTATTATTAAGGTCAAGTGCATTTTCAATTGTCATTCAACCATACACATTAATGATATGTTTACCATACACATAGCATGTATACAGCTAAATGAAACAGCATTCCTGAGGGGTCAAGGTGCAAAATAGTGCATACATTTTGCGCACAGCACATACAGTTACATTAGCAGACAGTCACAAAACAATATTAGCACAAGTCCCTAAGTGACATGGCCTGAAGATTGATGGTACATGGAATGTTTTCTTGGAGCCATGTTTCATGCAGCAGCTCCTCATCTCACACTAGGTCAGATCCATTGATTGGAAAATGCCTGTGAAGTTAGCTGATGCTGTTACTTTAGCTCTTGCCATATTCCAAATCAGGCTAGTGAGAGATGTATCTCTCTTGTGCACACCAGCATTAAAGTTCTGTAAGACAGAGAACCTTGAGGTTGTATAGAGTACACATGCTTTGATAATAAATGAACTTTGAGAAAACTGGAGCCCTCAGACCACATGCAGCCACTGCTCTTCGACAATCCCACTCTTGTAGCCAGGGGAATTCAGTGTTAATTATATTTGTATTACTTGTTCACTGGTTTAAACTCTTTGAATTTGGTGTTTGTGAAGCACTTGCTGAAGCTGCTTTTTAATCTTATAGGTATATGAATGCCAACACTTGACCTTTTGACATGTATGAAAATTAATTTCAATAGCATTTCATATGTAGAACACCAAACTCAGTTGAGCGCACCTATATCATCCACACTTGAACTTCATTCCTGTAAATAGGTTGGTGAAATGAGGAACTGAGCTGTCAGTTTTATTAAGGCTGTCAGATGAAAGCACTGTCAAATGGAAAAACAGCTAAATGAGCTAGTCTTCTTCATTAATGAAAGGCATTATGAAAGGAGCGTGCTGGATGGGCCAAATGGCCTAAATTTGCTCCTATATCTTATGATTTTCTCTATAATCTTTATCCTTCCTGCATGTGAGGTGAGGTGTGGCTGCCCTGAGCTTTATTCAAACAATCAATAATAAAGAGCAATTGCTCTGATTTCTTCAAAACTTAGCAATATATTAAAAAATGTTCAAGCTTAATGAAAATTGGCCATAGGCCTGTTAGGGCAACAGCCTGTTCCAGTCCAACCATTTTGCTGTCACTGTTAAGAAAGCTCACCAACATCTCTACTTCATCAGGCGGTTGAAGAAATTCAGCCTGTCTCTGTTGACTCTTCCAAATGTTTAACAATGAGTTCTGTTTGGATGCGTATCCGCTTGGTAAGGCAACTGCTCTGCACGTGACCGCAAGAAACTGCAGAGAGATGTGGTACAGCTCAGCTCAGCATCATCACAGACCCCACCCAGCCCAAACAGTCTCTCTTCTCCCTTTCCCATCAGACTAAAAATACAAAATTCTGAAAGCATGTGCCACTAGCCTCAAGGACAGCTTCTGTCAGGCTGTTATCAGGCTCTTGTATGATATGTTAGACTCTTGGCCTCACAATTTACCTTAGTATGATCTTGCACTTTATCTTTTACCCACACTTTTGGTAGCTTTTACATTTTATTTTGCTTTTTTTTTGTTTTATCTTGTCCTAGCTCAATGCACTGTGTGATGATTTGATCTGTATGAACGGTATACAAGACAAGCTTTTCACTCTAGCTCAGTACATGTGAGAATAATAAACCCATAAGCCCCCTGGCTGGCACAAGTAATGTATCATTAACAGCATATGCTACTCAGTTTTTCACTGAGGAAGATCTCTGGTTGAGCTATATTGAATTTGCTTATCTTAATTGTGACATTAGGCAGAGGTTCAATGATTATGTGAAGAACTCTTGGTTCAGGAGTAGGTTCCTCAGCACCAGGGCATATGCATTATTGCAGTTGCTTTGCAGCTCTGGAGACCCAGGTTCGATCCTTGGGTGTCAGATTTTGAGGAGCATTTTTATGATTACCTGAGTTTGCCCCAGATGCTTTATTTTCTTCCCAAAGTTATGCTGGTTGGTACGTTAATTAGCTGATATAAATTGCCCTGTGCACCTGAATCAGGTGTGAAGGGTTTTGTGGGAATCAGCAGAGATAGGAAAAAAAATGTGAATTGCATTGAGAGGTTCCTGATTGTCAGCATGGATGGAGTGGTCTGAAGAGCTGACTGTATAACTTCCTGCCTTTACCCTAATCATTTTCAGAGACTTCTAATCCAGTTGTGTATCAAATGGGAAGAGTTTCCAACTGTTGGAGAAGGCAGGCCTGCAATGGCATCTGTACGGTGATGCCAACAGGCTCAATAAACTGATTAGAAAGGCTGTCTCTGTTATAGGAGTCAACTGGACACATTGGAGGCTGTGGTAGAACACAGGACCCTACGGAAAATTTTGGCAATTCTGGACAATGTTTCTCACCCTCTACATGCCACTTTGGCTGAACAGAGCAGCACTTTTAGTAATAGGCTAAGACAACTGCGCTGTTTCAAAGAGCACTCTGTGAGGTCATTCCTACCCTCGGCCATTAGGCTCCATAATGAGTCAACCTGTAGCTGGGCAAGTGATGACCCCCTCCTGTTAGACTGTTTGTAGTAACTTTATTTTATTCTTTCTACTTCTAATATTTATATCTGTGCACTTGTAATGCTACTGTGACACTGTAATTTCCTCTGGAATCAATAAAGTATCTATCTATTCTATTCCATTCTCTGTCAGTAATGCACCTAGTGGCAAGTAGTTTGTTGATATTCACCATAAGGCATGCATAGACGGAGTTTCCCGATAGCCACCCATTATAATTATACTTCCCAGTCCGACATGTTGGCCTGTGGACTCCTGTATGGTCATGATGAGCCAATCCCCATTCTGGCTCCCCTCGCACCCCTTCTCATCTGCCCATCACCTACCTCTGGATATCCTCCTTCCCTTTCTCCCATGGTCCACTCTCCTTTCCTATCAGATTCCTTCTTCTTCAGCCCTTTAACTCTTCCACCCATCACCTCCCAACTTCCTACCTCATTCCCCCTCCCCCACTTACCTACTTTCCTCCTCACCTGGTTTCAAATATCATCTGTTGACTTGTACTTTTTCCCCCTCCTCTCGCCTTCTTATTCTATCTTGCCCATTCCATATCAGTCTGGGTGTGAAGGGTCTTACCCCAAAAGATTGATATTTATTTCCCTCCATCGATGCTGCCTGGTTCCTCCAACACTCTGCGTGTGTTCCTTAGGATTCCCAGTATCTGAAGAATCTTGTTATGCAAGTACATAATATTAATTTCAAGGAGATGCTGTTGTCTGAGGAAATACATCTAGCGAGAATCATTAGGGGAAGAAGAAGAAAGTCGTAAAAGTTTAAAATTGTAGATTTAAAATGAGTTTGGCAAGAGTAAAAGCCTAAGAGATTTAAAGTGAATCTGTGCTGAGCTCAGTGCACCAGAGGTTTTTGATGGCTCATGCATTTTGGAGTTCTTTTTCTAAGCTTGTGTAATTGGCATCTAATGCTGTGCCATGTGCACTAATTCTGTTTTAATGATGCTAGTTGAAGGATTAACATTGGGCAGGTTT
The DNA here is from genome assembly GCF_030028105.1 of Mobula birostris. Taxonomy (NCBI): domain Eukaryota; kingdom Metazoa; phylum Chordata; class Chondrichthyes; order Myliobatiformes; family Myliobatidae; genus Mobula; species Mobula birostris. Next base: position 18,844,472 of record NC_092373.1, on the reverse strand, counting down.
CCTGCAATAAATAAATCTCCTGCTTTTTTTTTGAAAGATGGATACTTTTAATTCCAACTCAGAAGGCAGACAAGACCTCAGTTTCATGGACAGTACCACTATGATACCTATGATTTGATTTTTTTTTTCATAGCATGAAGAAGAACCTCCTCAGAACATGAAACCACAAACTGCAGATAAACAACTGTCAAAAACAGCTCTCAAAAATCAGAAGAAAAGAGAAGCACGAAAGGCAGCAAAGCAGGTATTCTTTTCTGTTACTGATTGGGAGCTCTGAAGTACCAAATACCGCATCACTTTGCCCTACACACCTTTGCTGTTTGGGTATGGCACTGATTTTCAGGAGATGAAATTGTCAGTCACTTGGACAGAAGAGTGGCCAACTGAAACCAGGAAATCGGAATTAGATTTATTTTCATTGATTTCAAGTTCAAGTTGATCATCATTCAACTGTAGACATGTATACAGTTAAACAATACAACTTTCCTCGGGAACCAAGGTACAAAATACAGTACATATATACATCACAGAAAATAGTATTAACAGATAAAAAGTATTCTGTAGATATACAAGTTGACATTAAGTGCATATACAATAGTGTACTGCTACTGGTTCCTTAAAGTTGTTCTAGCTGGGAGTAGTAATGGGGATAAGCTCACAATACCTATTAAATTATCTTATAGTGTTATGGTCTAAATGGTGTGTGTCTCAAATGGCCTCTGACTACCAAGTCTGGCTTCTGCCTTCATATGTGGCTTAGCTTCTAAGCCTGGCGGAACCATTTCTGTTGACAGGAGGAGCAAAGGCAAGTTACTGGTGCGTTAAGATCGCTTTGGGCAGAGAGGGCTTGCCAGCTGTGGCTTGGCAGTTCATCTAGGAGAAGGAAAACTCTGATCTCAAACCTCCATTATCTTGCGGCTATACCCATTCATGGGGAAGACTTCAGGTGTAAACCCTGAGGAAAAATCGGGAGTTGGAGTTCCTAATGCAGTCCTACATTGAACTCAACGCTGACTAGCAACTCCTGTGATACTGCTGGTGCCAAACTGTATTGGTCTCTGCCGTTCCTTTGGAATCGTCAGCTGTGTGGAGAAAGGGAGCCTGCTACATGGGCGACAGTGTGCTCTCCATATTGTACTGCCCTGACTGCTGGGATGCAACATCCATGGTCACCCACGCCCATTGGAGGCCCTCAAGACTCTGCTACTGTCACTGTCATAAATAATATGTGCTGGCTAGCAGTAGTGTGTTCAGAAGTCTCCTGGCCTGGGAGAAGAAGCTGTTACCCATCCTACCAGTCCATGTTCTTGCACTGCGGTACCTTCTGCCTGATGGTGGGAGGTCAAAGAGGGGTCTTTGACAATGCTGAGGGCTCTGCAACCACAGCACTTCTGGTGTGTATCCTGGAGGTGGGGGGGGTGGGGCATGTGGTGGTGCTGAGAGAGACCCCGATGAGTCTCTCAACGGTCCTCACAATCCACTGCAGTCAGATGCCTTGTCTCACATGGTGTGTTGCTGTGCAGCAGCAGTACAGTGCAAAGGCATCATGTTACTGTAAATTACAAAAATACACACACGGTCAAAAAAAACAATGTTTGTCTCAGATGACGAAGTGTGGAATGTTGCATTCAGAAGAGCAAATAAAGGAGTGTGTGGTCACTGATCCCTGAAGATTGTAGAACATTGACATTAAACTAAATCCCTTCAGCCTGTACGTGATCCATTGCTTGTAGATTCATATCTAAAAGCCTCTTAGATTCTACTTTAATAGGTAAAGGTGAATGATTACTGTCTTTTTTCCTCAGAGCAGGGGAATCTAAAACTAGAGGATATAGGTTTAAGGTGAGAGGGGAAGGATTTAAAGGGAACCTGCAGGGCAACTTCCTCAACTGAGATTGGTAGGTATATGGAACGAGGTGCCAGGGGAAATGATAATGGCAGTGTTTAACAGGTGTGTGGATAGCGAAGCTTTGGAGCAATATGGGCCAAATGCAGCCAGGTGGCACTAGCTCAGCTCAGCATGTAGGAACATCAAGGCCATGCTTCTGTGCTTCATGAATCTATGAATTGATACTTTCATTTGTTATCAGAAGTACCATGCTGTGCAAAAGTCTTGGACAGATATATATAGCTAGGGCGCCTAAGACTTTCGCACAGTACTGTAGTAACTTTATGTATTGCATTATACTGCTACTGTTGCAAAAAAACAAAAAGAAATTTCATGACATTTATGAGTGACGATAAACCTGATTCTGATATGGCTGTCTATTGTTGACTGAGAGTGGGAAGGGGGCAGGGAGAGGGGAAATCATGATTGGAAAGGGGGGCCATTCCCCCACCTTGGCACTCCTTCTCTGCCATCGGCCCCACACCCCTCCCGCGGCACTTAGGGTTGCCAACTTTCTCACTCCCAAATAAGGGCCAAAAGTCGCAGTCAAATACGGGATACTTGTGTTTACCCCGATAAAGACTACCATGACCATGAAGCCTTGTGCGGGCACCTGTGTGTGCATGCGTGACGTGCGCATGCATATACGTGCCAATTTTTTTCTACAAGTCCGTTTTGGCTTAATCTTCTCGATTCTGATACACTGTACATACACTATTTCTGCTTTATATAGGCTGTGTATTTATCATATCATTCCTGCTTTTACTATATGTTAGTGTTATTTTAGGTTTTATGTGTTATTGGTATGATTTGGTAGGTTATTTTTTGGGTCTGGAAACGCTCAAAAAATTTTCCCATATAAATTAATGGTAATTGCTTATGCGCTTTACGCCATTTCGGCTTACGAAAGGTTTCATAGGAACGATCTACCTTAGCAGGGGGGAAATACGGGACAAGAGCGGCCCCGTATGGGACAAACCAATTTAGCCCAATATACGGGATGTCCCAGCTAATACGGGACAGTTGGCAACCCTACTGGCGCTCCACCCCGGCCATTCCCAACATCCTTTACTCCCACCAAATTTACAAACTCATTCTCCGCTCCACATTGACAAGTACAGTACTATGCCAAAGTCTTAGTGTCTCTCTCTCTCCCTCCCTCTCTCATATATATATTACACACACACACATATAGATACGTGTGTGTGCGTGACTACACAGTATTGTATATGTTATAAAACTGGAAGGTTATGTCAGAACTGTAAAGTTAATCCATACATAAAGATGTTTGCAATGTGGTAACTCTGTTCCAAGGGCATAATAAAGAGGAAATAAGTAAATGTATAATTAGGAATAAAGGAATTATTGCCACTAGAAAATTTTAATTGAGAAAATATTGGATAGGCTGGACTGTTCTAGGTAAATGAGACAGGCTGGATTGAATTAAATTGTATAAAATCATAAGGCCTTGATGAGGAAGATAGGATGGAGCATCAGTAGGCAGCAGAGATGGGGAGGAATTGGGGGGAATAATTAGAAAAGAGTAGAACGTTTTTCATGCTGTGGTTGGTGGGCTCTGAAACTCACTGAGAATGTGACTGTGGAGGTGGAAACTGTTATATTTAAAAGGTATCTGATGAGCTATAACCTGCAAGGCTGTTAGGGAGAGCTGAAAAATGCAATTAAACTGGCTAACACTTGGCATGGTCTCAATAGAACAAGCAACCTCCTACAGTGTTGTAAGATTATTCTACATCCTTGTACAGGATGTGATTATTGCTGATAAAGCCAGAATTTATTGTCTGTCGTTAGCTGCTTCCTAGCTTACTGGAACAATGCACAAAAAGCAGGAGGAACTCAGCATGCATAGAGGAAAATGGACTGTTGATATTTCTAGTCAAGACCCCTCATCCGGACTTCATCTATATGCGTGTTGCCCCGGTCTCTTGTGCCTCCTCTCTGTGGTCTACGAGGTCATTTCAGCATTTTGTTAAGAGTGGCTGGGTGTTGGAGAATTGTTAGATCATATCATTAAAGATGACTGATTTCCTGCCTTGACTATTTTGAACCAGGTAGTGTGATTCTGTCAAACGAATAAAAGTTCTGACTGTTTACAAGTGGAGAGAGATACTTGCTGATCAACCCCTTGCCCCTCCACTTTATTTCCAGCAGGAGAGCAGATCTGAGGTCATACAAGAAGTACCGACTGACCCTGAACCTAGAGTGGTCCCTTGTGTTGAGAGCCATGGCGACCCTGAAATAGAGAAAAAAATCAAGAACATCAAGAAGGTAAGTTCAGTGGAAAATGTATGGAAGGGTGGAATTAGGGGTGAGAGTAATGTCAATGACAGAAAGGAAAAGCACCATAGGCTCAATAAATTAATAAGTTGCATAAGGTCCCCTTTTTCTCACAGAAGTCAGCTTCTGAAGTTTGATGGTTATCTTGCAAAACTGTTATGGTTCATCTTAACTGTAAGCTCCTCTCTGTTGCAGAAACTTAAAGCGATTGAACAGTTAAAAGAACAAGAAGCTTCTGGCAAGCAACTGGAAAAGAACCAGGTGCCAATTATTAGTTCTCATCTCAGGAGTTGTGCACTTTTAATAGAACATAGAACAGTACAGACCCTTCAGCCCACAATGTGCTGACCTTTAAGATCAATCTAACCCTCCATTTTCCTGCTATCCATGTGCCTATCTAAGGGATTTTTAAATGCCTCTAATTTATCTTGTGGGAAGTATCAAGTATAACCTTTTTTATTGAGTTTATTTAGAAATAAATAAAATTAAAATTCAGCATGGTACCACCCACACGGACACTGGGAGAATGTATAACCTCCTTACAGACAGCAACGAGAATTGAACCCAGATGGCTGGCTCTGTAATAGCATTACACTAAATGCTGTGGTAGAGTGCCATTTTATGGATTGGATTTGATTCTCGTCAGCCTGAGGAATGTAGCTTTGGGGACTGGCTGTTGCCCAATAGCCACTGTTCAGGCCTGTTTTCTCACTGAAGTTGCAGATCTGTGTGTGCAATCTTATGTGTGTGTACTTTCCCCTTTAACAGCAATCATTCAGGAAATTGCACTCTCAAAATGCTTGAAGAACTCAGCAGGCCAGACAGCATCTATGGAAATTGCACTGCTTAGTTTACTTTGTCTCTTTTGAAATATATTTGCAGAACCTCAAATGTAAATTCTTCCATGAACCAATAGAATTGGTCTGGCAGAATAGAAAATAACTTGCATCCTAAATATAGATTATTAAAAATACCTTATATTCACTCTCCAAAATACTGCCATTGACTTGGGTTATGTTTTTATAGAAACCGGTTACTTAATGTACTCTGTCATGTTTCCCCATGAGGAATGTGATTGCCAGGATTCTGGAGGTACAGTAGCTGTACAATTAGATATGGTGCAACGTGTCCTTGTCACCACAGCTGATATCTGATTTCAATGAGCATTTCTGATTTTATTGTGGTTTGATGCCTTATTGCTCTCAAATAATTTTCACAGACTAATACCTTTTTTCAAAGCACTGCCAGGGTTATTCGCAAGAACTCTTGTTTATTCTTTCCATTTCTGGCCATGGATTGCTAAGCTATAATGGTTTGGTAGCTGCAAACACGAAATCTGCAGATGCTGGAATTTCAAGCAACACACAAAAAAGTTGCTGGTGAACGCAGCAGGCCAGGCAGCATCTCTAGGAAGTCCTGATAAAGGATCTCGGCCCGAAACGTCGACTGTACCTCTTCCTCTTGGCTCCATCCCTCCCCCTCCTGTCTTCTCCTATCATTTCGGATCTCCCCCTCCCCCTCCCACTTTCAAATCTCTTACTAGCTCTTCTTTCAGTTAGTCCTGATGAAGGGTCTCGGCCCGAAACGTCAACTGTACCTCTTCCTAGAGATGCTGCCTGGCCTGCTATGTTCACCAGCAACTTTTTTGTGTGTTGCATGGTTTGGTAGCCATCTTGTTTGAAGCCAGATTGTCCTGATGAGATTATAGTTAAAAAATGGAAACTCTCTGATCTTTGGTTTCAATTTATCAAATGAGCTGTTTGGGGGGAGAATCTAAAATTTGTCTTTTTTTGTTATTAAAATTTTCTTTTTCTCAGGTTATTATTATTTTATGCAATTTTTGTTTTACTCTATCTCTCTCCATTTATAGTTGGAGAAAATGCAGAAAGAAGAAGCACTTTTGAAGGAACTGGAGGACCTAGAACTAGGTCTGTAAATTTACCCAAGAGGATTGCAATACCTGGTTTCACATAACTACGGAAAATTATTTCATTGTGAAATTTAAGTGAAAAAAATCTATATTCTATGCAATGTAAAAGACAGTGTTAAATGAAGTTATGTATTAGGATAGGAGAATAAAGAAACACTCTACTGACAATAGCTTGTACTACTTTAGATCCATTGTTAAAGATTAACATTATCCTGCTTAATGTGTGAAAGAGCGTGCATTTCATCACAGTGCCTTGAAAAAGTATTCTTCTCCCACCCTTTGTTCATATAAATGAGTATTACAGCCGGGGATTTTGATCAATTCAACTGAGAATTTTTATTTGTGAATCACATTCTCCTTTTTCACAGTGGAGTCCAAAGAAAAAGGAAAATTATAAAGCATAAAAAACTAAAAATTCAAAAACTGAAATATCAGCAGTTCAAAAGTATTCACCCCCCTTTACTCAGGATACATCTGACACGTATCATTTCAATTTTTTTACGCTGTACAATTTTCCCCGTTTTTTGGGGGGTTCTGTGGAAAAAAAGGAACGTGATTCACAAATAATTGTCAGTAAATTGATAAGAAGCCCTGGTTGTAATACTCATTTATGTGAACAAACAGTTAGGGGCTGAATAATTTTTCAAAGAACTGTAGAAGATTTTACAACATCAGGATACAGTATCCCAACAAAGGATTCACTGGACTTTTGAACATCAGGAGTAGCAGCAGACTAGGTCATTTGGAGTAGCCGTTGAACATCAGGAGTAGCAGCAGAGTGGACCATAAGATATAGGAGCAGAAGTAGGCCATTTGGCGCATCGAGTCTGCTCCACCATTCAATCATGGGCTGATCCAATCCTTCCAGTCATCCCCACACCCCTGCCTTCTCCCCATACCCCTTGATGCCCTGGCTAATCAGGAACCTATCTATCTCTGCCTTAAATACACCCAATGACTTGGCCTCCACAGCCGCTCGTGGCGACAAATTCCACAGATTTACCACCCGCTGACTAAAGTAATTTCTCCGCATCTTTGTTCTAAATGGACATCCTTCAATCCTGAAGTTGTGCCCTCTTGTCCTAGACTCTCCTACCATGGGAAATAACTTTGCCGTATCTAATCTGTTCGGGCCTTTTAACATTCAGAATGTTTCTATAAGATTCCCCCTCATTCTCCTGAACTCCAGGGAATACAGCCCAAGAGCTGCCAGACGTTCCTTATAAGGTAACCCTTTCATTCCTGGAATCATTCTCATGAATCTTCTCTGAACCCCGTCCAATGTCAGTATATACTTTCTAAAATAGGGAGCCCAAAACTGCACACAATACTCCAAGCGTGGTCTCACGAGTGCCTTATAGAGCCTCAACATTATATCCCTACTCTTATAATCTAGATTTCTAGGAATGAATGCCAACATTGCATTTGCCTTCTTCACCACCGACTCAACCTGGAGGTTAACCTTTAGGGTATCCTGCACAAGGACTCCCAAGTCCCTTTGCATCTCTGCATTTTGAATTCTCTCCCCATCTAAATAATAGTCTGCCCGTTTATTTCTTCCATCATAGTGCATGACCATACACTTTCCAACATTGTATTTCATTTGCCACTTCTTTGCCCATTCCCTTAAACTATCTAAGTCTCTCCACAGGCTCTCTGTTTCCTCAACAATACCCGTCCTCCACCTATCTTTGTATCATCAGCAAACTCAGCCACAAATCCATTAATCCCATAGTCCAAATCATTGACATACATCGTAAAAAGCAGCGTTCCCAACACCGACCCCTGTGGAACTCCACTGGTAACCGGCAGCCAGTCAGAATAGGATCCCTTTATTCCCACTTTCTGTTTTCTGCCAATCAGCCAATGCTCCAGCCATGCTAGTAACTCCCCTGTAATTCCATGGGCTCTCATCTTGATAAGCAGTCTCATGTGTGGCAGCTTGTCAAAGGCCTTCTGAAAAATCAAGTACACCACAGCTACTGCATCTCCTTTGTCTACCCTGCTTGTAATTTCCTCAAAAAATTGCAGTAGGCTAGTCAGGCAGGATCTTCCTTTCAGGAAACCATGCTGGCTTTGGCCTGTCTTGTCATGTGCCTCCAGGTACTCTGTAATATTATCCCCAACAATTGATTCCAACAACTTCCCAACCACTGATATCAGCCTAACAGGTCTGTAGTTTCCTTTCTGCTCCCTCCCACCCTTCTTAAATTTGGAGTAGCCATTGAACATTAGGAGTAGCAACAGAGTAGGCAATTTGGCTGCTTTCTGCCAATCATCAAGGTCAAGGTTCATCTTCTACCTCTGAACTTTCTCGAAACTATCTCCGTATCCCTTGATTCCCATAAAGTTCAAAAATCTAACAATTTTTGTTTTGAGTAAGTTCAGTGACTGGGTCTTCCCAGCCCTCCAGGATCACAAATTCATTGCGAAGAAGGTTCTCCTCAACCAAGCCCTGCATTTTGAGACTATGGCTTGGGAATCTTCAAGCAGGAGAAACATTCTCCTGTGATCCAACCTGTGAGATCCTCCTGTCTTTCTCAAGTCAAGGAATGCTGACCCCATTCTCTGGAGCATCATCATTGTAGAAACATAGGAAAATGCAGAACTTAATTTACGCACGATAAACCCCACTATCAAAGGTTAATTTATTATCAAGTTATGTATGCAGTATGCTACTCTGAGATTCTTCTTCTCCAGATAGCCACAAAACAAAGAAAAACCTTAGAAGTCAGTTGAGAGAGAAACAGCAAACCTACCAACATGATCATCAACTCCCCAAACCCACCTCCCCAGCATGAAAAACAAGAACATCGACCACCAAATCCTCCCCACCCCGCACACAAAAACAACAAGGAACAATAGCAAATACACAATATAAAAACCATAAGACTGAAAAAATAGTCCATAGTCCAAAATCCATATGCAGAAATCTCGGTAACATTCACCAGCATAACTGACCAGCAAGAACTATTGGCCAGATAATCTCTGAGGCTAGTTCAGTGGGGAGACTGTTCTTCAAATCAACTGAGATCTCTGTTGCCCCCCGCAAGATAAAATAGCATCCTACTTTTGCTTCAAAGACAATAATTCATTGAGCATTGTGGCCATGCTATGTTGACGCTGGAATGTGTGGTGTCACTCAATGGCTGCCCACAGCACATCTTTAGGGTGTGTTAATTGTTAACGCTTTCCACTGTATGTTCTGATAGTACGTACATGTGATAAATAAATCTGAATCTGCGTACAGCGCTGTGTTGTCAGCCCAGTCTCTGGAGCAGTATTTGAACTCTGAAGTCAGAATTCCAGCACTGAGTCAAGGCTATGCCTAGACACAAAACTGGAGGGAAAAAAGGTCAGATTTGAACTCGATGTAAAAGAGTTTACAAAGATTGCAATATTTAGATTTGCAAATGAATATCTGGTTTACAGCATTTTTAAACAGAATATATCATCTCACCAAGCTATTTAGCAATTAAACTCGCATTTTACCATTTTCTTTTAACTTCCTTTGATTTCCCAAAATTATTTATTTTGCCTTTCATGTCAGCAGCCTCTCAACCTCTTGATGTACATAGAAGCTGCATAGAAGGACTTAACATGAGGAAACCTTACTATCTACTTCCATTTGTTCATCCTCTTTCTTCCCCTAAATCAGTTAATAATCTAATATTTTGCCCATCCTCTAACTGAATATCTCTTTCGCCATCCAAATAAAATCAGATATAATATCACTGACATATGTCATGAAATGTTTTGTTTTGTGACAGCAGTACAGTCCAATGCGTAAAAATACAATAAGAAATATCTTTTAAAAATTAAACTAATTTAGTCAAAGAGACAGCGAATATAATGAGATAGTGTTCATGAGTTGGTGCATTATCTGTTCAGAAATCTGATGGCAGAGGGCAAAAAGCTGTTCTTAAAATGTTGAGTGTGTGTCGTTTGGCTCTTGTACCTCCTCCCTGATGGTAGCAATGAGAAGAGGGCATGTCCTGGGTGATGGGGGTCCTTAATGATGCATGCTGCCTTTCTGAGGCATCACCTTTAGAAAATCTCCTCAATCTGGGGAGGCTAGTGCCTATATGGATCTGGCAGAGTTTGCAACCTTCTGCAGCTTTTTCTGTGCCTCCATATGAGATAGTGATACAACCACTTAGAATACTCTCCATGGTATATATGTAAAAATTCGCTAGAGTATTTTATGATATAACAAATCTCAGATTCCTAATGAAATACTGTATAGATGCTGATGTGTTTGTAATTGCATTGATGTGTTGAACCCAGGATAGATTTTCAGGGATGTTGACACCCAGGAACTTGAAACCACTCACCCTTTCCACTGCTGACCCCTTGAAGAGGACTGGTGTGTGTTTTCTCGACTTCTACTTCCTGGTCCACAATCAATTCCTTGTCTTACGTTAAGAGCAAGGTTGTTATTGTGACACCACTCAATCAGCTGATCTATGTGAATCAAAATAGTCTCATGTTCCATGCAAACCACATTTCCCCCACAGCTATTTTTTAAAGATCTTTATTGGATTTTTCAAGCACAATGCTCATTTACAAAAGTTGTATAGATTGCTTCCAATTATTTTCTTTTTGTCATCTGAATATATTTGTTATTGAAGATTCCAAAATATGCTCTTCCAGAGATGTTAAACTGACTGGCATGTAATTAACTGAATGAACAATATTTGATAAATGTTTTAGCAATTTGTGCAAATAACTATGTTGCATTTGTGATTTTTTTTCAGCAGGCATCTGATAAACTAAATTTGAGACTTTTTATAATGTATCTTCATTTTATTAGTCTGCCAGCCTGAATAAGACTTTAGCTGAAGGACAGAGTAAATTAGTCATCACTGGGAGCTTTTCTACCTCATGGGATGTAAACTTTAAAACAGAAGAATGTAAAGTGATTCATTTTGGGAAAATAATAGAGATTTGCATTCATGACAACACTCAAAGGAGAACACAGGGATCCATATATAGAAATATTTTGAAGTGGGAGGAAATGTTTAAATGATGCTTGTATTTTATAAATCAAATACAAAGTGTTGGCAATGGCAGTTCAGTCAGCATTTGGTGAGAGAGAAACAGTAGACACATGACTTTTTGTCAATTCTGAAACTCGATTTCTCCCTTCATGACCCGTCGAATATTTCCAGCACTTTCTCCTTTTATTTCAGATCTAAATCAGAGTCAGGTTTATTATCACAGACATATCTTGTGAAATTTGTTATTTTGCAGCAGCAGAAGAATGCAATAAATAAAAATCCTACAAATTACAATAAGAAATATGGTATGTAAAAAAATACAGTGTAAAGAGAGAGTGAAATAGTGAGGTAGTGTTCATGGGTAAAGTGGCAGTGTGGAGATACGTCTCTACCAAAGGAGGTGTAGGGCACTTCTTCCCTCCACTAGCCTGCAGGTCACCCTTGGGTGAGGTGTAGCACCTACTTAGCCCCCTGATCAGGGTCACATAAAGCCATGGGAGCAGGAGGTGGATGGTCGTATGAGCAGTTGGTGAATATCGCAAGTCCTGGTTATGAGACCATTGACGCCAGGCAAGGCTATCTCTGAAGAGTATTGATAATGGCTGGAGTCATCCATCTTGTAAAGACACTGCCTCGAAGAAGACAAAGGCAAACCACTTCCGTAGAAAAAATCTGCCAAGAACAATCATGGACCATGATCGCCTAGGTCATACGACACGACACATACGAACGAGTGTTCATGGGTAGATTCATTGTCTGGTTTTGTGTTATTTGTTTAATTGGGTTCTCCTTGTCTAGTTTTAGGATTTGCATGAAGATCTGATCACATTTTAGGTGATATTTATGTAGAAACAAAATTCTACAGGGTTCACAAACTTTCTAGTACCACTGTAACAAACATTGTAAAATAGGGTCAGCTTCATGTAACCAAGCAAGAAAAAGCTCATGAAGATGTTGTTGATGACATCCACTACCATGGCAACAGCACTTCAATAATAAAACTAAATCTAATTTGCATCTTGAATTCATTTGTATCTGACAGTGTGGGTTTTGATTGGGACAACTTTGAACCACTTCACACAATGTAGCATCATTAGATAGAACATTATCATAGAAAGTGATTAGATTAATTTAATGCAAAATTTGACATCCATTCAAGTGTTCTCTATCCAAATGAATCTGGCATATTGAAGTAAGTAATGGCTGATCTTTAGTTTAAATGGATCTACCTTCCCCTAGCTCCTTATTCTCTCACTGATCACAATGATCATTTTGTTTTCCATTTAGAGATACAGCAGAATAACAGGCCCTTCCAGCCCAATGAGCCCACTACACCCAAGTGACAAATTAACCTCCTAACCTGCATGGCTTTCGACTGTATCCAGATGAAACCTATACAGTCATGGGGAGAACATACAAAACTACTTACAGATGGTGACAGGAATTGAACCCTGGTCACTGGCTCTGTAACTGCCTTACTGTACATGGTTCTTTTACCATGTAGGTGGACATGTATCCCTGTTTAAATGGTCTGGCCCCTTTTTTAATGCTTATAGACTTTACAACCATCATAAATGGCTTCAATTTACCATTTGAATTATTTTCAGAATTTTAAAAGTCATCTCACAAATTTCTGTATTTCAGAAAATCAATCTAGGTCTTTTTGTTCCCTACCCTAACTTGAGGCCCTGCTGAATCATCAAGTGATGTTCTTCCTTCATAAAGCTGTCTTCCAGAGGTGACCTAATTGGAGCTCATAAGTTCAACAACCCCTCATTTATGTTCTAATTGTCACATTACAAAGGTCTCTAAGACACTTTGATTACTGCGCTCCAATCAAAATCTGGAACTATGCCATGACACAGCAACTTGTTTTGCAAACTCAGAGCAATGCATTTGGTAGCATTATCATGGGTTCAAGTTCAACCCCAGAGAGTTTGGAGCACAAATCTAGGCTGACAGATTAGTGCAAAACTGTGTGCTGTGTAATTACGAATGCTCTATTTCAGAGTCAATAAACCAAGGCTTTTCAGATAAAGGATCCCTTGACATTAATCTGATTAGAAACAGAGGTATTTGTTCTTGTCCTACCCAATATCTGTATTCCAACCATAAACAGTTTTTCAGGTCATTGTCAAATTCTTGTTTTTGGACAAATTTAGCTAGCAAAATGCTTGCAATAGGAACGAATTACAGAAAATATTTCACTTTTGAATGACCTAATATTCACTTTGGTATACGTATTAGGTATCTCATGTACCTAATAAACTGCCCACTGAGTGTGTATTCATGGTCTTTTGCTGCTGTAGCACATCCAAGATTCATCATTTTGTGCGTTCAGAAATGCTGTTCTGCACAACGCTGTAATAACTGAGCTACTGCTGTCTTCCTGTCAGCATGAACCAGTCTGGTCATTCTCTAAATTCTCTCATTAATAAGGCATTTTCACCCACAGAACGCCACTTACTGGATATTTTGTTTCTCGCACCATTCTCTGTAAACTCTAGAGTCTGTTGTCTGTGAAAATTCCTGGAGATCAGCTGTTCCTGAGATACTCAAACCACCAATAATCATTCCATGATCACATTTATATAGCTAGGGTGCTTCAGACTTTTGCACAGTACTGCACTGTAATAATTTTATGTATTACACTGTACTGCTGCCGCACAAAAAAATCTTGGCATGTGAGTGATGATAAACCTGATTCTGATATGGGTCTCGATCAGGGCCAGATTAAGCTAGTGCGGGGCCTGTAGCGTATGTTATAAAGGGGCCCTAAATTTTAAAAATGCACATAAGTATTGAAACATAAATTATTTACTTGCATAGTAAAGTAATTCAATTTTTTCACTTGCTATACAGCCAGATAATACGACAAATGTCTGACATTTCAGTAATAGCATTACTTACATGTAGGTATCAATTTCAAATGTCAAAAAGTTAACAAAACTACAATTTAAAAGTTACATTTTCCAGATCTAGCATGAGCAAATTTGTTGATGATACTGGAAATGTCTATTTCATGCAGAAGTTCATGTTCAATGCTCATTAGAGTGAGATATTTCAATCTGTTTTGACCCATGGTGCTCCTTGGTTCATTTTTAATCCTTTTCAGTTTTGAAAATGAGCGTTCTCCACTGCAGTTGGTAACCATGAGTGACAAATAGATGCGCAAGGCATTTTCTACATTTGGAAAACATGACTCCAAAGAATTGTCAGTTATCAAACGTTACAACTGTAACTCTACAAGGTCTTGTTTGGTGCCAATATGAGAAGCAAGATCAGTTTTCAACAGTTCAGTAAACTGCACAAATTCATCATCAAGACTTTCTTCCAGATCTTCCGGATATGATTTCTTTCCAATATTTTTATTAATTTATATATATAAGAATACAGAGTACAGGGAAAAAATATATGTCAATACATTAAACTAAATTTCATATAAAGACTCCTTACCCTATATTCGTACAAATCAATTAGTGCGTAACATTGAAAAATAATAATTCTTTTATATAAAAAAAATCTAACCCACTACCAAGACCGAAGCTGATTAATAGGAAAAAAAAGAAAAAAGATTGTTAGTCATCATCGTTGCTTTTACAGCAAATCAAAGGTTTTTAAAATAATTCAGAAAAAGTCCCCACAATGTTTGAAAGTCTTGATTAGATTCAAAGATTGAACATCAAATCTTCTCTAAATTTAAACATGACATCACATCACGTAACCATTGGGTGTGAATAGGAGGGGCCACATCTTTCCATTTAAGCAAAAGCGTCCTTCAGGCCATAAGAGACATAAAAGCCAAAATGTGCAAATCAGATTTCTCCAAAATAATGTCCTTTCCTCCAACAATACCAAATAAAGCAGCCAAAGGATTAGGCTTGAAATTTACTTTAAAAAGTATCAAAAAGGTTTGAAA
Organism: Mobula birostris; assembly: GCF_030028105.1. Taxonomy (NCBI): domain Eukaryota; kingdom Metazoa; phylum Chordata; class Chondrichthyes; order Myliobatiformes; family Myliobatidae; genus Mobula; species Mobula birostris. Next base: position 18,829,437 of record NC_092373.1, on the reverse strand, counting down.
TACTTCTTTCCAATATTTTCCAAGACTGGGACATGTCCCAAACATATGAATAAGTGAAGCTTCTCCATTATTACATTTATCACAATATGGAGATATATCTAAATAAAAATGAGACAACTTATCCTTAGTCATATGGGCACTATGAACCACTTTAAATTGAAGGAGAGAGTGACGGGCACATAACGATGAAGCGTTGACCAATTAAAAAATTTGGTTCCAAGTTTCCTCAGAAATTGAAGTCTGTAAATCTTGTTCCCAAAGATTTTAAATTTTATCTAAAGGAACACTTCTCATTCCCAACAGCGTATTATAAATATTAGATATAGATCCATTATAAAAAGGTTTCAGATTAAAGATTACATGTAGTAGATTCTTATCAGGACTTTTAGGAAATATATTTATTTGAGACCATAAAAGATCTCTTATTTGTAGATATTGAAAAAAAATGAGTTTTGGGTAAACTATATTTAGTTGACAATTGTTCAAACGAAAAAAGACTTCCTTCTACAAACAAGTCCTGAAAGCATTTAATACCTAATCTATCCCATTCTTTAAAAGCCACATCAATCATAGAGAGTTTAAAAAATTAATTAGAAAAAATGGGACTGGATATGATTTAATAATATTTGATGACCTCTTTACGATCTCTTCAGGTATAAACAACTGTAACTGATGAAGGAATCCAAAAACACCATTCACCTCTAGAGGAAGAGGTGCAGTCGACGTTTCAAGCCTGACGAAGGGTCTTGGCCTGAAACGTCGACTGCACCTCTTCCTACAGATGCTGCCTGGCCTGCTGCGTTCACCAGCAACTTTGATGTGTGTTGCTTGAATTTCCAGCATCTGCAGAATTCTTGTTATTCACCTCTAGATAAGTTTTCTGCCTTTTTGACAGAGCAGAAAGCAAGCTGTCAATAATGTTCAGCTTTTAAACTTCTGAGAAAGTGTTTGAGATTCAAGAAGTGGATCAAGAGTGCTGGACCCACTGAAATCATCATACCTGTGATTTTGCTTGTGTTTTCTTCGAGTTTGCTGTTGATAATCTTCACACTTAGTCAGATCCTTGGCTTTTTGCTCAATGTCTGAAAAAATAGACCACATAGTTTGAATATATCCACGCAAGCTGTGTTCAAAACTTGGCGAGAAGATTGCAAAGAAGTGCTGGTCATTTGAAAACGCTGTAATTCTTGATCCCACAATATGACCATTATTCCTGTTTCCAACTTCATCATGGTTGAAAGTAGTCCAGGAGCCTGTTGTCAATACTCTGCCTTCTGATCATTGTTATTTGAAATGTCATCCAAAACTTGTTTTATTGCAGAAAAGCTGTGTAAGAGTGCTTTTGTTGCATCTGCACGAGCTGACCACCTGGTATCTGAAATTCTTTTCACAATGGGCAAATGAGCACCACCATCAGATAATGCAGCAGAAAAGAGATCCCGCTGGTAAATAGAAGCTGAAAAAAATGTGTATAGGCTTCTACAAATTGAAAAAAAATTAATGCTTCTTGATAACATTCAGCAGCACATTTTCCAACCAAATTTAGTGAATATGCAAAACATGGAATGTAATCCGCAAGCTCATTCAGCTCTTTAATTCGTGCTTGTAAGCCACTATACTTGCCACTCATGTTGCTGGCATTGTCATAACTTTGACCACGGCAGTCTTTTATATCAAGTCATTTTCCTTTAAAAAGTCAAGTAAACTATGAGCGAGCTGTTCAGCACTATGACCTTCCATATCCAAAAACTTCACAAATCTTTCAACTGGTCCAGACGGCAAAACATAGCGCACAAAGTCAGTGGCGCACTTCCCAGCGGCTTAAGAGCGCACACCGCAGCAGCTTGGGAGCGTGGGAGATAGCACAAAGGTCACCACAACACAGCCAACACACGCCTGCACACACATACCATGCAGCATGCAGCTCCCCCGACATGAAAACAACAGCGTTGCCAGATCGTCGTGAGAATACGGTGAGATGTCGGTTTCACCAGACTGCAGCTTGCAAACATTTAGTGCGGGGCCCGTAGCATATGCTACTTTTGCTACTAGGTTAATCCGGCCCTGGTCTCTATTGTGAACTGAAAGTGGACAGGGCAATCATGGTTGAGAAAAGAGGAAGGGAGAGTGGAGGGAGCAGGATACAGGAGAGAGACATTCTGTGATGATCAATACACCAACTGTTTTGAATCAAATTACCTCGCTGGGTGTATCTGCACGCACCCCTTCCTCCGCCACTGGCACTTATTCTCTGCCACCTGTCCCACACCCCTCCTGTGGCGTTCCACCCTCACCATTCCCAACATCCTTTGCTTCTGCGAGATTTACAAAATCATTCTCCACTCCGCATTGAGAAATACAGTACCATGCAAAAGTCTGAACTGCCCTAGCTATATATATGTGCCTAAGACTTTTGCACAGTACTGTAGATCACACTCCTTCCCTATTCTGATGTTTGGTCTGAACAACAACTAAAATCTCTTGACCATGTCAAGCAAGATCGGTGCTGGGTTCCTTGTTGCTTGTCATCTATATCAATGATCAGGATTATAATGTGGTTAACTGGATCGACAAATTTGCGGACAACACCAACATTGGGTGTGTAGTGTACAGTAAGAAAGGCTATCTTGGCTTGCAGAGGGATCTACATCAGCTGGCAAAATGGCAGATGGAATTTAATGCAGACAAGTGCAAGGTTTTGCACTTTGGTAGGACCAACCAGGATAGGTCGTACATAGTGAATGGTAGGGCACTGAGCAGTGTGGTTGAACAAAGAGATCTGAGAATACAGGCACATGATTCGTTATAAGTGGCATCACAGATGGGGTCATAAAGAAAGCTTTCGGCACATTGGCTTTCATAAATCAATGTATTGAGTACGGAAGATGGGATGTTATGTTGAAATTGTATAAGACATTGGTGAGGCCTATCTATAGTTTTGGTCACCTACCTACAGGAAAGGCGTAAACAAGGCTGAAAGAGTGCAGAGAAAATTTTCAAGGATGTTGCTGGGTCTGGAGGACCTGAGTTATAAAGAACGATTTACATTAGGACTGTATCCTTTAGAATGTCGAAGACTGAGAAGAAATTTGATAGAAATATACAAAATTATGAAGAGTATAGACAGGGTAAATGCAAGTAGGATGCTTCTACTAAAGTTGGGTGGGGCTACAACCAGAGGTCATGGCTTAAGGGTGAAAGTTGAGAAGTTTAAGGGGAACATGAGGGGAGATTTCTTCACTCAGAGGCAGACATCTCACCCTGCAAAAACTCATTTCAGGGAGGTAGCACCATCAATTTGCTGGAGACTTCCAGGAGAGGTGGGATGTCTGCAATAGAGCAGCTCCTTAGCAGCCAGCAAGCTAGTTTAAATAACGTTAGCTATGCTAATGAACGAATGGCACCTGTTAACCTCACCTCAACATGACTTTTACAGTCTTAACCCACCATGGACAATAGAAAAGTCACTGTTGCAAACTGCAGCAAGAAACACTGTCATTATTTTTGACCCCTATTAGGCAGGGGTACACGTTAGTGTAGTCTGGGGTGACGTACGTTTTATATTTTCTTTCTTTTGGGACACTCTGCCACTCTGACTTTTTTTGTAACTCTCTCGCTCTTGCTCTCTCTCTACCGCGCGCGCTCTCACTCGCGCTCGCTCTCTCGCTCTTGCTCTCGCTCTCTCTCACTCGCGCTTGATTTCTCGCTCTTGGTCTCACTCTCTCGTGGTCACTCTGACTTGCGCTTGCTTTCTTGCTCTTGCGCTCGGGCTCGCTCTCAAAAAAATCAATTTCCGGGACATTGTATATAATTTGCGGGCATCAGGGAGCCACTATTAATGTGCGGGAGACTCCCGGAACTTCCGGGAGAGGTGGGATGTCTGCAGAGGGTCGTGAGAGTGTGAAATGAGCTGCCAGCACAAGTAATCCATGTGAGCTCAATTTCAACATTTGTTTAAAGCAGAAGTTTCAAAGTACATTTATTATCAAAGTATGAATGTAGTATACAACTCAGAGATTCATCTTCCCACAATCATGAAATAAAGAAATCTGTGGAACCCATTCAAGAAAAACGACATGAAAAGTTACGGGGAGAATGCAGGAGAACAAGGTTGAGAGGGATAGTAAATCTGCCATGATGGAATGGCAGAGCAGACTTAATGGGCCAAATGGCCTAATTCTGCTCCAATGCCTCATGGTCTTATCTGCTAATACCTGGAGCAATAAACAAACTGCTGGAGGAACTCATTGGGTTGAGCAGCATCTGTGGGGGAAAGGAACTGTTGAAATTTAGGATCGAATACCCATTCAGATTAAGAGTAATCTCTGTCAGTAACCATTCTTTTTTAAATAAATTTATCTCCACTTGTCATGACATTTTGTGGCTGAGAATTCCAGATTTGAATCACCTGCATAATTTATTTTCAACTTCTTAAATAATTTTGGTACTGATGAGTGTTCCCTTGTTACTGGTTAGCCAGATTGTAGAAACATTCTATGAGCTATATGGTTTGTAATCCTTTTTACCTTCCCTCCCCTCGACGTTCCCTCCCCTTACCTTCTCTTTCTATATACATTACTTCAAAAGCAAGGCTTCTGTTTGTATTTTTATGGCTTTCTAATTGAATTCTCAGATTTATAAAGCTTCTATTTTTTACTTTTGGGATGTGAGAACCACAAGACCATCATCTTTACTGCCCATTTCTAATTGCCACTAAGAAAATCATGAGCTCACTACTTACACCACTGTGTGGTGACAATGCCCTGTTGTTGAGATGGAAGTTCCAGATTTAGACTCAGCAACATGAGGGGCGACATTTTTACCAAGGGTAATATGCCCTGGTTATGCGATCTCTGAAGAGTATTGATACGAGACTCCTGGTTGGCTACATGGAGCTTAGAAAAATAGAGGGCTATGGGTAAAGCCTAGGTAGTTCTAAGGTAGAGACATGTTCGGCATAGCTTTGTGGGCCGAAGGGCCTGTATTGTGCTGTATGGTTCTGTGTTTCTAATGGCTGGAGTCACATGTCTTGTAAAGACACTGCCCAGAAGAAGGCAATGGAAAACCACTTCTGTAGAAAAAATTTGCTGAGAACAATCATCGTCATGGAAAGACCATAATGTCACATAATGAACAAACAGTATGTCGAACGAGCTGCCAGAGGGAAATGGTTGAAGCAGGTACAATAACAAGTTTTAAAAGGCAGTTGGACAGTTACATGGATAGTTCAAGACCCATGTTCTCATCGCTATCACTCATCTGCACACTAGGGGTAATTTACAGCAGTCAATTAACCTGCCAAGTCACATCTTTGGGATGCTAAAGAAAACCAGTGCAGCGAAGGAAACCCACATGGATACGGAGAGCTTGTGCAAACTCCACACAGACAGCACACACAGTCAGGATTGAACCTGAGTCAGCAGCTCCACCAGCCGTCACCCTTGTCACTTAATTACTATTTTCTTCTCTGCTGTTGCCTCCTCTACTGTCAAGATGAAGCCACACTCAGGTTGGAGGAACAACACCTTATATTCCATCTGGGTAGACTCCAACCTGATGGCATGAACATTGACTTCTCTAACTTCCGTTAATGCCCCTCCTCCCCATCCCTTATTTATTTATTAATTATTATTTTTCATTTTTTCCTCTTTCTTTCTCTCTCTTTTTTCTCCCTCTGTCCCTCTCACTATATCTTCCTCTGATGCTCCCCTCCCCCTTTCTTTCTCCCTAGGCCTCCCGTCCCATGATCCTCTCCCTTCTCCAGCCTTGTATCCCTTTTGCCAATCAACTGCCCAGCTCTTGGCTCCATCCCTCCCCCTCCTGTCTTCTCCTATCATTTTGGATCTCCCCCTCCCACTTTCAAATCTCTTACTATCTCTTCTTTCAGTTAGTCGTGACAAAGGGTCTAGGCTCAAAACGTCGACTTTACCTCTTCCTATTGATGCTGCCTGGCCTGCTGCATTCCACCAGCATTTTGTGTGTGTTGCTGGTATTTTCTTCTATCCATTTTGCTTCAAAAGTATCATCATGATTGAATCAAATCTTGTGCCCCTATGGGAGCAAACATGATGAGATAATACATCATAATCCTCTTCTCATTGGACAGGAAGTACAGGAGCCTGAAGACACACACTCAACATTTTAGGAACAGCTTCTTCTACTCCACAGCACACAAAAAAATACTGGAGGGACTCAGCCAGTTATGGAAAGGAATAAATAATTCACATTTTGGCCGGGACCCAAAATGTCAACTCTTTATTCCTTTCCGTAGATGTTGCCTGACCTGCTGAGTTCCTCCAGCATTTTGTGTGTGTTATTCTGAACTTCCAGCAACTTCAGAAGTTCTTGTGTTTAGTCTTCCTCTCTGCCATCAGATTTCTGAATGGTCTATGAACCTACGAACATTATCTGCTCTCTTTTTGCAGTGTTTTTTTATATTTCTCATGGTAACTTCAGTAATTTTTCATGTATTGCACTGTACTGATGCCACAAAACAGCAAATTTCATGACGTGTCAGTGATAATAGACCTCAGTGAAGTTCCCAATTTCAGTGGTGATATGGGCCTAAACCAATAGTGACGTCTTCTGTCCAGCCCTGTACTGCGCTGCGGAGGCTTTCATGGAGCAAAACCTTCATAATTCTGACACTGGGAAATCTGCCTACAGACCCATTAACACTTAAATTTCAGGCAAGCATGTCTAGTAGTCCCATTAAAATGAGTTCCACTACACGGAGAAAGGTTAGCAAAGCTATTTGCTTTATTTAATTTGGCTTAATTATTTTCATTATTCATAGTGCAAATGATTGTTTTACATCATTTAATTTCTTAATGGTTTTCTGGGTGTTTCTGAACGGGATGAAGTTTTGTTAACAACTTAGGCAGCTAGAGAGGCCAGGGCTGGTACCTTACTGATAAAGATCGTACATGACTACAGACACATACTTGCACTAAGACAGTTCCTACATTATCCTGACGGCTTTCCAGTTCAGATTTGGATTCAAATTTATTTATGTGCATCAAAACAATGGAACACGTTATTTGCATTAACAACCACCACAACCCAAGGATGCGCTGGAGACAGCCCGCAAGAGTTGCCACACATTCTGCCGCCAACAAAGTATACGCATAGTGTTCCGCAGAACGACATAGAACACAACAAGCAACAAAATAACAGCAGTAAAACAAGCCCCTCTCCTCCCTCCCACCCACGCACACAGACAGTCCTCCAGCCTCACAAGCCTCCAGCCCTCCAGCAGGCTCACAGACAACAAGCCTCCAACTTCCCCAGTGGACTTCAGACTTCTAGGTCCAGGGTTTCTGCCATCAGGCTTCAACTTCTGGACTTAAGGGTTCAAAGTAAATTTATTATCAAAGGATGCGTACTTCTAATTGATCTTAGGGCTTCAATCTCCAGTTAACCCTAGGACTAGCCACTTCTGGACCCTGGATCTCCAAGCCACAAACTCTGGACTCCCTGACACGTGAACTCAGCAATTCGCACACCTAGGGGTCACTGGCTCTCTTTCCAGTTGAAAGGCTGTGCCCAGGATGCTGGTAAATAGCGGGGACCAAAGGCTGACAGTAATCTCAGGACAACAGGAGATCTGTCCAACTGAGAATAGTCTATTAACCTTCCAACCAGTACGTCTTTGTGAAGTGGGAAGAAACCAGAGCACGTGGAGGAGATGCAGCAGTCGCAGGGAGGATGTAAATCCTCCGCACAGTGTGCTTGGGTGCTCATAATCAAACTCTGAGACAACTGCACCACTTGTATCATCACTGTGCCACCTCTGGGTGAGAGAGCAGTCAAAGACAAACCAGGGAAAAGTAAGAACAAGATGGAAATTGGTAGCAAAGGTGGTGAAACAATTGAATTGTTTATAAGAATTGGAAACAGCACAAGTATTCTCATCATGTACTGAGTAAAGAGAGTATTTTTTTAAAAAATAAATTTTATTCATAATAAAAATATTTACAAGAATAAACCATGCAACGCCTTTTCATTCTTTACATTCAGAGTTAATTATTTCAGTCCCGTTGTATTATATTCCTACATATCAGTCAATAGCACTGCTGCCACTTATGTGTCCCCCTGGGGTAGTATACTACAACTACAATCATTGAGGGGCTCCCCCTCGCAACTGGACTCCTCTGTCTGATAGCAGATGAACCCTACACTCTGGTCCTTTTGTCATCGCCAATAATGAAATAAAATTACTAAAATAACAGCACCCAGAACACGTGCACTCTTACGAGTCAAACTTTGCTTTTCTTTCTTGTGCACAAGGAGAACAGCACAGCACCTGTCACCCACACTGTTCTGAAGCCAGGACAGAAAGCTGTTATTTTTATACAGAATACACTTATCGGTTGCAGGTATTGACCACCTGATAAATTGTATTTGTTTGAATTTCTTACTTGCAAGATTAATCACCATTCTCAACAGAAGTGTTAAAAGTCAATCGAAACTTCAAGCAGACAACCGATGATATCTTGAAGTTAATAAAGACAATAGAGGTGTTAAGGTGTTAAAAGTCAATCAAAACTTAAAGTGGACACTGATGATGCTTGCAACACACATCAAAGTTGCTGGTGAACACAGCAGGCCAGGCAGCATCTCTAGGAAGAGGTACAGTCGACATTTCGGGCCGAGACCCTTCATCAGGACTAACTGAAAGAAGAGCTAGTATGCTTTGAAGTTAGTAAAGCAATTGTCCCTTACTTATTGGGTGTGATTCACATTCTTCCATTATTCTTATCTCATCTATCTCCAGCACCCCCTATTGTGTAAAGGGATACTATGTTTTATGAAAACCTTTCACTACAGTGGCCTTACTCGTCTGGCTTGAGTTCACACTGCCACAGTCATCCCAGTTTATCTGATCTGTAGTAAGCAGAGGTGTCCCAGGCTATCTTTGCCTGGATGTTGTGTTTAACCTTTGCCTTGGCTTACCACAACTTCCACACTCCCTCCTCTTTGTCATTTACTGAATTTCAATACTACAGGGTCTCTGAAACTCCATGACAGTTTCATCATGGACAGTTGGCTGTTGATATCAGGGATACATGTGCAATACTCCTGGCTAATAATGGCACCACTACCACCTCTCTTAGACAACAGAAAGTCTAATGCCACAGTGTAACTTGACAGCATTTCAGCAGTAATGTCATTGATGGCCTGGTTCGTGGCATGTAGTGCTGAGGCTGCGTTAGTAGCCAGTTTCTCCAGCTCTTCACGAGTAGTTCGGCAGGTCCTCAGAACAGGAACACTACAATCCAGAAACGCTCAGTCTCCACAGTCCTTCAATAGCAGCCCTACACACTAGGATGTAGAGAGAGTGTGGGCAGGTGGTACAACTATGGTACTACATAGGTCAGATAACAACAACCACTTGATGGCTTTGGTTCAGGCCAAAGATCCCATTTTAGAAGGGGGAACCCTGGCAGCCAGTGTTAGGCCTGTCGGCTACATACCTAGAAAGTATCATTAACAGGATTTGGAGGGTCACCAATAGTATCCGCATTGCACATACTGTTACCGAAGTCAAGTCCCAACCCATGATCATACAGTAACATACTTAGACCATAAGATATAGGAGCAGATGGGTCATTCGGCCCATCAAGTCTGCTCCACCATTCAATCATGGGCTGATCCAATTCTTCCAGTCAACCCCACTCCCCTGCTTTCACCCCATACCCTCTGATGCCCTGGCTAATCAAGAACCTATCTATCTCTGCCTTACATACACCCAATGACGTGGCCTCCACAGCTGCTTGTGGCAACAAATTCCACAGATTTACCATCCTCCATATTTTCTCCACATCTCAGTTCTAAAAGGCGTCCTTCAATCCTGAAGTCGCGCCCTCTTGTCCTAGACTCCCCTACCATGAGAAATAACTTTGCCATAGCTAATCTGTTCAGGCCTTTTAACATTCGGAATGTTTCTATGAGATCCCCCATCGTTCTCCTGAACTCCAGGGAACACAGTCCAAGAGCTGCCAGACGTTCCTCATACGGTAACCCTTTCATCCCTGGAATCATTCTCGTAACCCACAACTTCCTGGAATCACTTCACCCCTATCTCATGAAGTATCTTTGGAACAGTGGGGTTTTGTAATCTACTGTAAGCAGGTTGATACTATCCCTCAAAAACAGTTGTATTGGCAAGAGTCATTCCTGTGGGCAGTGCAGTCCCATGTTCTCTTTACAGTTCTAGTTTCATTATCAAAGTAAGGCACAGAATCAAACTCACTACGATTCAGGGTTTAAACACCTTCAGAATGTGTCGGCCCGCTCTACAGCAGACCCAACAGCCTGACTGGTTAGTACACAACGCATATCCATAACTCAGGTGAAGAAAAGTGTTCGGAGTGTTAGTGTCATGAGACACTTCTGCATTTAGGCAGAAAATAGTTGTCCAGATTATTCAAAATATATAATGCATATTGGTTGCTTAAGATGACAAATGGCAAGATCAAGAGGTCAGTCCATCTGTTCTTATCATCAAGGTTCCTCTGGACACTTGTTCCCTGATCTGGTGGTACCGCTAGCTTAACATACAGGCATGTATCCATGTCAGCTTGCACATTTAATGTGGTGCATGCGGTCAAAAAAACTTGGAATGGACCTTCACAGCAGGGCTCCAGGCAGTTCTATCGTTGGTTGGCTCTCACCAACACCCAATCTCCTGCAGCCAACATGATTTTCTGGGCTTTAACTACCCATTGATGGAAACTTCTAAGAGCTTATGTTAGTGCTGCACAATAATGCAACATGCTTCTACCAATAAGATGAATGAAAATCTGTTCAGCAAAACAGGGAGGGATGTCTCAAACTCTCATACGACGATAGGCCTGTTATACTGTTTAGAGTGCCGAGCATTGTCATGAGGGCCAATGGGAGTGCTCCTGACCACTTTAGCACTGCTTCATTGCACCATTTAGATAATCTATGTTTCAGGGTTCTGTTCCACGTCATATGACAGAGGGTGGTAAGATGTTAATGATGTTTACACTACAAGGCTTTTGTCAACTTCTATATAATTTTACCCGTAAAGTGAGGACCATTATCACTTGAAATTTTCTTGAGAATCCCAAACCTAGGAATCAATTCTCATAATAAAATTTAGCAACAGTTACAGCATCATTTCTCTGATTTTAATAAGCTTCCACCCATGGAGAGATCAGAGCAATAACAGGTGCATAATCACAATCTATACATTTCGGTAACTGCACGGTCCATTTGGGGATGCACAAATAACCTCCAAGGGGAGGGCCCAGCATTAGCAAATACCAGAATGTCCTTCGGGATTATGTCTCTGGCAAATCCTACAGTTGCTGCTGCTTGTCTTGCTTTGGTCGAGAATCTCTCATGTTTATTATTCTCATCATCCTTTGTAGTCTCACACATAGCGTGTTTTAGTTCATAAAGTCTTTTCCAGCCTCTGATGCATCTCACTGTAATTGTACTAGTTCATCAAAAGAATTTGCAAAGTATAGGCAGCCTGATCACACAGGAGTGCTCTGTTGCTGCTTGTTCTCTCTAGCTATTTCATCCTTCTGTTACCATGAGCCACGTAGTTCGTAACAGCAATTGCAGTATGTAATTTAAAAGCATTTATGCACACACGCTACATATTCATTAACGCCATTGTCTTTTCAAAGTTCAAAGTAAATTCATTATCAGTGTACATATATGTCACCACGTACAGCCCTGAAATTCATTTTCTTGTAGGCATACACAGTAAATCTAAGAATCACAGTAGAGTTAATCAATTAACAGGGCAGACAAATAAACAGTGTGCAAAATACAACCAACTGTGCAAATATAAAAGAAAGAACAATAATATTAAATAAATAAGCAATAAATATCGAGAGCATGAGATGAAGAGTCCTTGAAAGTGAGTCCATTGGTTGTGGGAACAGTTCGGTGAAGTTATCCCCTCTGGTTCAGGAGCCCGATGGGTGAGGGGTAATAACTGTTCCTGAACCTGGTGGTGTGGGTCCTGAGGCTCCTGCACCTTCTTCTGGATGGCAACAGCAAGAAGAGAGCGTGGTCTGGATGGTGGGGTTCCTTGATAATGCATGCTACTTTCCTGCAACAGCACTCCGTGTAGGTGTACTCAATGATGGGGAGGGCTTTACCTGTGAAGAACTCGGCCACATTTACAATTTTTGTAGGATTTTTCACTCAAGGGCATTAGTGTTTCCATACTCTCCATCACACATCTATAGAAGTTTGTCAAAAGTTTTAGAAGTCATGCTGAATCTTTGCAAACTTCTAAGGAAGCAGAGGCACTGCCAAACTTTCTTTGTCATTGTATTTACATGCTGGATACAGGACAGATCCTCTGAAATGTGGACGTCAGCCAGTGAGAACAGCGAGGAGAGTTTAAAAGGAGACAGCTTATAAAGGTGCCAGAGGAGTGGGTGATGGAGTAGAGGGAGACAGAGTAGGAAGGCTTTGGCTTAACGGGGCTTCGGCGATAATGGGTCGAGGCGAGGTAGGTTTCCTGTGTAGAATACCAACAGGAAGTATGTGTGTGAGGCCAGTGTTCTGCGCTTGGTGTCAGATGTGGGAAGTCCGGCCTCACAGACGGCCACATTTGTGCCAGGTGTGTCGAGGTGCAGCTCCTTAGGGACCGTGTTAGAGATCTGGAGATGCAGCACGATGACCTTTGTCTGGTCAGGGAGAGTGAGGAGGTGATAGATAGGAGCTATAGGAAGGTAGTCACACTGGGGCCTGGGGAGACAGATAAGTGAGTAACAGTCAGGAGAGGGAAGGGCAGGAGTCAGAAGCCAGAGAACACCCCTGTGGCTGTGGTGGCATCCGTTAGTCTCGCGAGACCATGGATCTGCGTCTGGAAAGTCTTGCTTCAGTCTGCGTTAGAGCAGCATCTATTGTGGCTGTAGAGGCCCACACGGGAGTGACAGTCTCGGCTGCAGCGACTGCACTTGAAGGCACTGTCCTCCAGTGTTGTCTTGGTGCTGTTTTTCTGACGAGTGCGCTTTTCTTCAGCAGCAAGCCTCAGCTTCTCTTCTCCTCTTTTTAGACCTCTGCGTAGTTCCAGCCTCCAGCGAGAGCGATTGCTTGCGATGTCCTACCACCTCTCGACGTTCATTTTCAGTGACTTTATGTCTCTCTTGCAAACGTCTTTGAAACGAAGATGGGGCCGCCCTTGTGCTTTCTTGTCAGAGGTCAGTTCCCCGTACAGCAGGTCTTTCGGGATCCTCCCGTCTGACATGCGGTGTACGTGGCCCAGCCAGCGGAGACGGTGTTGTTGGAGCAGGGTGAAGAGGCTGGGTATCTGGGCGTGGGCCAGGACCTCATTGTTGGTTACTCAGTCAATCCACTTGATGTCCAGGATGTGTCTCAGGCTGCGAAGGTGGAAGGCGTTGAGATGCCGCTCTTGTCTGGAGTAGAGGCTCCAGGTCTCGCTGCCGTAAAGCAGTGTGCTGAGGACGCAGGCCCTGTAGACTGCAACTTTGGTGTGCGTCGTCAACTTTCTGTTCTCCCAGACTCTCTTTGTCAGCCTGGCAATTGTTGAGGCTGCTCGTCCGATCCGTCTATTGATCTCAGGGTCTAGGGAGAGGCTGTCCGTGATGGTGCAGCCGAGGTATGTAAACTCGAGAACTACCTCCAGCTCGTAGTTGTTGATGGTAATGGCGGGGGGGGGGGGGGGTGCTCAACGCCTTGGCCCAACACTTTGATCTTCTTCAGGCTGATGGTCAAGCTGAAGTCCTGGCAGGCTCTTGAGAAGCTGTCCATGAGGTGTTTCAGTTGCTCTTCAGAGTGTGTTGCCAGTACCGCGTCGTCTGCAAACAACATGTCCCTGATGAGTACTTCACGAACCTTGGTTTTTGCCCTCAGCAGGGACAGACTGAACAGCCTCCCATCCGATCTGGTGTGGAGGTAGACACCATCAGTTGATGTTCCAAAGACGTGCTTCAGCATGACTGCGAAGAAGATGCCAAACAGGGTGGGGGCAAGCACACAGCCCTGCTTCACACCGCTGCAGATGTTGAAGGCCTCCGAAGGAGAGCCGTCGGACTGAACGACGCCCTTCATGTCTGTGTGGAATGACTGAACTATCCTGAGAAGCCTTGGGGGACAACCAATCCTGGCGAGGATTTCGAACAGGACGTCTCTGCTCACAAGGTCGAAGGCCTTCGTAAGGTCAATGAAAGTGATGTAGAGTGGTTGTCTTTGCTCTCTGCATTTCTCTTATAGCTGTCGAGGGGAGAAGATCATGTCGATTGTGGAGCGTTCCGACCTGAAACCGCACTGAGACTCGGGGACTCGGGATATACCCTTTCGGCTATTGTCTGCAGTCTGTTCAGTACCACATGGGTGAAGACCTTCCCAACGATGCTCAGCAAGGAGATTCCCCTGTAGCTGTTACAGTCGCTTCTGTCCCCTTTGTTCTTATATATGGTGACAATGTTGCAGTCTCTCATGTCTTGCGGCACTGCTCCCTCTGTCCAGCACTGGCACAGTAGTTCATGCAGGTGGTTTAGCAGGATGCCCTTTGCACATTTGATGGCCTCTGGTGGAATGCTATCCAATCCTGGTGCCTTCCCAGTGGGCAGGCTGTCGATGCCTTTACTCAGCTCTTCAGCAGTCGGCAATGCATCAGGTTCCTCCATGACAGGCAGGCATTCCATGGCATTTAGCGCGCTGTCCGAGATGCTGTTTTCTCTAGGGAAGAGTTCAGAGTGATGCTCCACTTCTCTCTCCATCTACTTGCCTTTGTCATTGATGGTCCCGCCTGTTATGGTTTTCAATGGTGCTGTCTTGCTCTGGGTTGGCCCGATGGCTTTCTTGATCCCCTCGTACACTCCATGGATGTTGCCTGTGTCAAATGATGACGGAATGCTTTCGCATAGTTGTAGCCAGTAGTCATTTGCACAGCGTCTGGCTGTTTCCTGGGCCTTGCTTCTTGCCGTCCTTAGCGCTTGCAGTGTTGCCTGGGTGGGGTGGCGTTTGTGCTCTAGTAGTGCAACACGCTTCACCTCGATGACAGCCGTGAGCTACTTGAGCTTGTTTCAAACCAGTTCTGTGGCTATACCCCTTGACAATAAGTACTCCTGCTTGAGTACTGTTGGGGGTGAGGGACGGTCCACCTGGGGGAAGCAGCAGTGCCCGTGCCTCTGGCACAGAGTCTGGCCCTGTGGCTCAGAAAGGTAGGGAAAGGAAGAGGATGGCAGCAGTGACAGGGGACTCTATAGTTAGGGGTCAGACAGGTGATTCTGTGGACGTAGGAAAGAAGCACGGATGATAGATTGCCTCCCAGGTGCCAGGGTCCGGGATGTTTCTAGAAGATCTAGAAGATTATAAGGCTAGCAGAAAGAAGTTTAAGAAAGAATTTAGGAGAGCCAGAAGGGGCCATGAGAAGGATTAAGGAAAACACAAAGGCACTCTACAAGTATGTGAAGAGCAAGAGGATAAGATTTGAGCGAACAGGACCAATCAAATGTGACAGTGAAAAAGAGTGTAAGGAACCGGAGGAGATAGCAGAGGTACTTAATGAGTACTTTGCTTCAGTATTTACTACGGAATAGGATCTTGGCGATTGTAGGGATGATGTACAGCAGACTGAAAAGCTTGAGCATGTAGATATTAAGAAAGAGTATGTGCTGTGGCTTTTGGAAAGCATCAAGTTGGATAAGTCACCAGAACCGGACGAGATGAACCCAAGGCTACTGTGGAGGCGAGGGAGGAGATTACTGAGCCTCTGAAGATGATCTTTGCATCATCAATTGGGATGGGAGAAATTCTGGAGGATTGGAGGGTTGCAGACGTTGTTCCATTATTCAAGAAAGGGAGTAGGGGTAGCCCAGGAAATTACAGACCAGTGAGTCTTACTTCGTGGTTGGTAAGTTGATGGAGATTTATAAGGATGTTGCCTGGATTGGGGAGCATGTCTTAAGAGAATAGGTTGAATGAACTCGGCCTTTTTTCCTTCGAGCGATGGAGGATGAGAGGTGACCTTATAGAGGTGTATAAGATGACGAGAGCCATTGATCGTGTGGATAGTCAAGAGGCTTTTTCCCAGGGCTGAAATGGCTAGCATGAGAGGGCATGGTTATATGGTGCTTGGAAGTAGGCACAGGAGATGACAGGGGTAAGTTTTTTACGCAGAGAGTGGTGAGCGCATGGAAGGGGCTGCCGGCGACGGTGGTGGAGGTGGATACAATAGGGTCTTTTAAGAGACTCCTGGACGGATACATGGAGCTCAGAGGGCTATGGGTAACCCCAGGTAATTTCTAAGGTAAGGACATGTTCGGCACAGCTTTGTGGACTGAAGGGCCTGTATTGTGCTGTAGGTTTCCTAAATTCTACGTTCTATAACATAGAGGAATTAAAAGTTGCTGACCCTCTCCACCTCTAATCCCATGATGAGGACTTGCTCATGGACCTCCAGTTTTCACCTCAATAAGTCAGTAATCAGCTCCTTGGTCTTTCTGACATTGAGTGAAAGGTTATTGTTGTGGCACCTCTCTGCCAAATTTTAAAAATCTCTCCTATATGCTGATATAGGAAGGCGAGCACACCTTCAGGGTCCTGGACTTCCGTGGCTCTGGAGATGTACTGATTCTAGGCCGGTGCCCCTGAAGCATCGAGAGAGAACATGGAACCTCGGGAGCAGCAGATTAGCTGCCAGGGGTTGTGTGTCCAGAGATGTGTCCTGACGAAGGGTCTCGGCCTGAAACGTCCACTGTACCTCTTCCTATAGATGCTGCCTGGCTTGATGCGTTCACCAGCATTTTTTGTGTCTGGTGCTAATTACTTCTTTTCAGAATCAGGTTTATTATCAACAGCATGTGTCATGAAATTTTTTAACAGCAGCAGCAATTCAATGCAATATATAGAAGAAAAAAAAATAAGTAAATCATTAACAGTATATGTACATTGAATAGATTAAAAATCATGCAAAAACGGAAATAATATATATTAAACAGGTGAGATAGAGTTCAGGGTTCAATGTCCATTTAGGAATCAGATGGCAGAGGGGAAGAAGCTGTTGGTGAATCACTGTGTGTGCCTTCAGGCTTCTGTACCTCCTACCTAATGTAACAATGAGAAAAGGGCATGCCCTGGCTGTTGCGGGTGTTTAATAATGGAAACTGACTTTCTGAGACACTGCTCCTTGAAGTTGTCCTGGGTACTTTGTAGGCTAGTACCCAAGATGGAGCCGACTAAATTTAAGACCTTCTTTCGGTCCTGTGCAGTAGTCCCCCACCACCACCCCCTTACCAGTGATGCAGCCTGTCAGAATGCTCTCCATGGTACATCTACAGATGTTTTTGAGTGTTTTTGTTGACATACCAAATCTCTTCAAACTTCTAATGAAGTATAGTCGCTATCTTGCCTTCTTTATAGCTGCATCGATATGTTGGGACCAAATTAGGTCTTCAGAGATCTTCACACCCAGGATCTTGAAACTGCTCACTCTCTCCACTTCTGATCCCTCTATGAGGATTGGTATGTGTTCCTTCGTCTTACCCTTCCTGAAGTCCACTATCATCTCTTTCGTCTTACTGACGTTGAGTGCCAGGTTGTTGCTGCAACACCACTCCACTAGTTGGTATATCTCGCTCCTGTACGCCCTCATCTCCATCTGAGATTCTACCAACAATGGTTGCATCATCAGCAAATTTATTGTTGGTATTTGAGCTATGCCTAGCCATGAAGTCATGGGTATAGAGAGAGCAGAGCATTGGGCTAAGCACACACCCCTGACGTACGCCAGCGTTGATCATCAGTGAGGAGGAGATATTATCACCAATATGCACAGATTGTGGTCTTCCAGTTAGGAAGTCGAGGATTACAGAGGCCCAAGTTTTCTAAGTTAATTATCAGGATTGTGGGAGTGAAGGCATTAAACGCTGCGCGATGGTCAATGAACATCCTGGCATAGGTGCTTGTATTGTCCAGGTGGTCTAAGGCTGTGTGTCTGCCATTGACCTACTGTGGCGAAAGGCAAATTGCAATGGGTCCAGGTCCTTGCTGAGGCAGGAGTTCATTCTCGTAATGACCAACCTCTCAAAGCATTTCATCACTGTAGACGTGAGTGCTACTGGGTGAGTCATTAAGGCAACCCATATTATTCTTCTTAGGCAATGGTATAAATATTGCCTTTTTGAATCAAGTGGGAACTTCCGCCCATAGCAGTGAGAAGTTGAAAATGTCCTTGAATACTCCCGTCAGTTGGTTGGCACAAGTTTTCAAAGCCTTACCAGGTACTCCATCGGGGCCTTCCGCCTTGTGAAGGTTCACCCTCTTTAAAGATAGTAACATCAGCCTCCCAGAGATCACAGGATCAGCAGCTGCAACAGGGATCTTCACAGTTGCAATTATATTCTCCCTTTCAAAGCGGACATAGAGGGCGTTGAGTTCATCTGGTGGTGAAGCCCTGCTGCCATTCATGCTATTGGGTTTCGCTTTGTAGGAAGTAATGTCTTGCAAACGCAGAGTTGTTGTGCATCCGATGTCGCCTCCAACCTCATTCAAAATTGCCTCTTTGCCCTTGAAATAGCCCTCTGCGAGTCAGACCTGGTTTGCTGGTACAGACGACATACCTCCTGGTTCACCCACGGCTTTTGGTTTGGGAATGTACAGCAAATCTTGTAGGCACACACTCATCCACACAGGTTTTAGTGAAGTCGGTAACAACTGCAGCATACTCATTTACACTGTCGAACAAACAAAGGATTGTTCTTTCTGTGTCTTTTCCTTCTTTAACTTTTGCTCACTTTCTCTGCTTTTTTTTTACAGGATTCATCTAACCATTTATGCATGTCATATCTACTTCAAACAATCATAGGCCACCCTACAGTCTCCTCACATTTTCCTTTCTGTAACAACATGTCTGCAGACACTCACTTAGTCCATTTCAGCCGTACAATATACTTCTCAATATATTTAATGTGTTCTGGTCTATAATGTACAAACATTCCCATTACTAAGTCCTGCAGAAGCCCAGGCAAGGGACTTCCATGCCTCCGCATATTACACACAGTCAGGGTTCAATCACACACAAGTGTGCATGCATTCACACTCACAGACACACACACATTTGGAATTCCTTTATTTAAACAGCACTTACCGAATTTTCCTGTACTTCATGCCGAAGGGCCAGTACTGTGCTGAACTCTATATTCTAGTACTGTATGGAAACAGGCCCTGTGGCCCCCTCATCCATGCTGACCATGGTACCCATTATTTCCCATCTGCAGCCTGCTTCTCCATTTAATAAGATCCTAGCTGATATGATTATTACCGCAGTTCAGCATTCCTCTGTACCAGTGGTAACTATCCCTCCTCTTGCTTGTTGATTGAGGTTTGATCAATTTAAGCACTGAGCCAAATTTGAAAGGTTAGATATTGGCTGAATCGAGGTGGTGGGGCTTGGACCCGAGACCATATCAGAGCTGGGTTCCAGTCTGAGAGCAAGGAGCGACCCAAGGTTTGGATGAGTTGAGCGTTGGACTGATTGAAAAAGACAAAAGGGCCAGGGTCAGAGGCAAAGAGGCTGTGGCCTGCAATTAACGGCTTCTGAATCAGTTGCAGTGATGCCTGGCTGTGGACTCACTTCTGTGAACTTCAGTTCTGAATGCTATTTGCTTACTTTTATAATTTGCATGATTTGTTTCTCTCCCTGCACATTGGATGTTCTATGGTTTTCTATGTTTTGTGGTTGCCCGTATGGCAACGAATCTCAAGGCTGTATAAGGTATCCATACTTTGATAATAAATGTACTTTTAACTTTATTTAGGTAGCTGTCTAAAATGTTCATAGACTCTGCCTCCACAGCGTTTTAAGGACGAGCCTTTCAAAACGACACTGGAAAAAGTCAGATTTGCCATAAATGAGAAACCTTTATATTTTTTAAACAAGGCAAGCTTTAGAATGTGTACAACAGGAATTCTGTAGAATGTGTGTTGCTTTAGATTCTCTCACAAGAGGAGCGTCCATGAGGTGAACAACCCGCAGGACTTTAGACCCTTAAACATGCGAGGAGAACGGTGAATATTTTTGAACGGGCCCGTTTAAAATATTTGCTGTTCTCCTCATATAAGAGGAGTTAAAACATTTAGTTCTAGTTGGTTTGATGTAATTGGCTTGACTGGAGGTCGCGCTTCGCTGGCGCCCACCTTGCCAGAGGCCGCGGCCTCCAGTTGGTCTCCTCCGGTCCGTCACGACCACGTGACGCTGCGTAGGCCGCGCAGGCGCAGCGGGGCGCTCGGTCTCCGCGGTTACGGGAGTGGAGCTGCGTCGGGAGAATGGCGCCGGGCGGTGTTGCGCTGTCGTTTCTGCTGCTCGCCTTGACCTGCCTGGGCGCCATCGGCCAGGGCTTGGCCGACAAGCGGCTGAAGATGCAGTACGTCACCGGGCCGGTGCTGCGCTTCCAGATCTGGTGAGGCTGGAGGGCAGACGAGGCTGACGGCCTCACTGGGACTGGGCGTACTCAGTCGGAGGCTAGAGGCGCTAGGCCCAAGCCGGCCAGGAAGCGCTCGTCTGACTTGTGCATGACACCGGCCCCTGAGGGCAGGGATCTTGCATAAAATGTTGTTTATAGCATTGGCCAATGCATGTATGCTGGTCTCGAAGTAATATTTATAATTTGTCACATTCTCAATCACAGTTTTCTGTGTGTGACTAAAATTTAAATTGGGAGTAAGGCTAATATTGCAAACGAATGTAATTGATTTTAACTGAACATTTATGCAATGTTGATTAATTGTATGGCATAAAATGGGTTCTAACTCGCTAAAGAAACCGTTAATGTTTTGAATGTTATGGGACTTAAAATCTGTTGTCCTTGTTATAAAATTAAGGTAATGAGTAAACCTATTTTCCTTTCTCGCCTCTTTAGGTTTCTTCAAGATTAAAGCAACTTGTATTTAAATAAACTCTGATTATATCTTCAGCTTAATTCAACTATCCTGGAAGATAACATCCCTTGTCTACTTTACCCTCTTTGTCTGAATTGTATAACTCAATTGCTTTAAATCTTAAGTTTTCACCTCTGCAATTCATTTAACAATTCTATTTTTTGTTATGCTGTTATTGCTTCCTGTGGCAGGACTAATTTTTTTCTTTGTTTGAAGCATGTGTAGTATTCTTAAAATTACTTAAAACTTAAATTTATTTTGTCATTCTATACTCTGTGTGTATTTATATTAGTTCAGTCAGCTCTTTGATCATTCCTTTACTCTCCATTCTTAAAATTAGTCCTGTAGTCTTCCTGGCTGCTTTTAGAACTTCACAATTGCTTTGTGAGTTAACAGCACTCAACAAAGGATGGTGTTAGTTTTTTTGTGCAGGGTTTGGGTTTGATATTCTTGTTACCATTTGGCGCAATTTTTCTCCCATGTGGGTGGGTTATGGGGGCTGATCATATTACTACTTGCAAGATAATTTTTGTGTGGCTTGGGGGGGGGGGTCAATGTTTTTCTTTAAACAACATCCATGTTTTCTTTTCTTCATGGCAATCTGGAGAAGACGAATCCCAGAGTTATACTGCATTATATACTCTCCTCCGTCTAGCGGAATTAGTCCTTACTCTTAACAATTTCTCCTTTGGCTCCTCCTACTTCCTCCAAACTAAAGATGTAGCCATGGGCACCCGTATGGGTTCCAGCTATGCCTGCCTTTTCGTTGGCTTTGTGGAACAATCCATGTTCCAACCCTATACTGGTATCTGTCCCCTTCTTTTCCTTCGCTACATCGACGACTGCATCGGCACTGCTTTCTGCACGCTTGCTGAGCTTGTTGACTTCATTAACTTTGCCTCCAACTTTCACCCTGCCCTCAAGTTTACCTGGTCCATTTCGGACACCTCTCTCCCCTTTCTTGATCTTTCTGTTTCTATCTCTGGAGACAGCTTATCTACTGATGTCTACTATAAGCCTACGGACTCTCACAACTACCTGGACTATTCCTCTTCCCACCCTGTCTCTTGCAAAAATGCCATCCCCTTCTCGCAATTCCTCCGTCTCCGCCGCATCTGCTCTCAGGATGAGGCTTTTCATTCCAGGACGAAGGAGATGTCTTCCTTTTTTAAAGAAAGAGGCTTCTCTTCCACCACCATCAACTCTGCTCTCAAATGCATCTCTCCCATTTCATGCACATCTGCTCTCACCCCATCCTCCCGCCACCCCACTAGGAATAGGGTTCCCCTTCTCCTAACCTACCACCCCACCAGCCTCCGGGTCCAACATATAATTCTCCGTAACCTCCGCCACCTCCGATGGGATCCCACCACTAAGCACATCTTTCCCTCCCCCCCCCCCCCACCTCTGCTTTCTGCAGGGATCGCTCCCTACGCGACTCCCTTGTCCATTTGTCCCCCCCATCCCTCCCCACCGATCTCCCTCCTGGCACTTATCCTTGTAAGCGGAACAAGTGCTACACATGCCCTTACACTTCCCTCACCACCATTCAGGGCCCCAGACAGTCCTTCCAGGTGTGGCGACACTTCACCTGTGAGTTGGCTGGGGTGATATACTGCGTCTGGTGCTCCTGGTGCGGCCTTCTATATTGGCGAGACCCGACACAGGCTGGGTGACTGTTTCGCTGAACACCTATGCTCTGTCCGCCAGAGAAAGCAAGATCTCCCAGTGGCCACACATTTTAATTCCATGTCCCATTCCCATTCTGATATGTCTATCCATGGCCTCCTCTACTGTAAAGATGAAGCCACACTCTGGTTGGAGGAACAACACCTTGTATTCCATCTGGGTAGCCTCCAACCTGATGGCATGAACACTGACTTCTCAAACTTCCGTTAATGCCCCTCCTCCACCTTCACACCCCGTCCCTTATTTATTTATTTAATATATTTTTCATTTCTCCCCCATTTTTTCCCTCTCTTTTTCTCCCTCTGTCCCTCTCACTATAACTTCTTGCCTGCTCTCCACCCTCTGAGCTCCCCTCCCCCCTTCTCTTTCTCTCCAGGCTTCCTGTCCCATGATCCTGTCCCTTCTCCTGCTCTTAGATCCACCCCTCCCCTCCTGTCTTCTATCATTTTGGATCTCCTCCTCCCCCTTTCAAATCTCTTGCTATCTCATCTTTCAGTTAGTCCTGACGAAGGGTTCCGGCCCGAAACATCGACTGTACCTCTTCCTATAGATGCTGCCTGGCCTGCTGCGTTCACAAGCATTCTTTGTGTGTGTTGGTTATATACCACATAATACTTTGAAAATAAATGAACCTTCGTACCTTTGTGAATACTGAATAATGAAAATACTGGAGGTAGTAAGATGGATTGACCACAGATGCTCCCTGACCTGCTGAGTTCTTCCAGTAGTTTGGTTTCTGCTTCAGATTACAGCATCTGCAGTGTCTTGTGTCTGCAGGAGAAGTTAGCTGACCCAAACAAAATCTGCCTAGACTTGTGACCAGATCACTTTTACATTTATCCTTGATTACTTTGATATTTTGACGGGTTTCATCTATCACCCTGTGTTTGTCTCTCTCCTCCCTCCACCTTTCTAAATCTACTCCTCAGCTTTTTTTCTCCAGTCTTGACAAAGGGTTTCACCCGAAACATGGATTGTACTCTTTTCCATAGATGCTGCCTGGCCTGCTGAGTTCCTCCAGCATTTTGGTGTGTGTTGCTCGGATTTCCAGCATCTGCACATTTTCTCTTGTTGGTGTCTGATATTTTGGTAATAACTTTGGCTATTTTTTTTTATCTGCTGTATTGTTTGTTGGTGATAGAGTTGGTAAGAAGCCTTTGTAAGTTGCTCCCAAATGTGTTGTGGATGATAGACATAGCAATCAGTGATGGAGATGGAGACAGTGACTATTTAGGGTGGGGTTCATATGCAGACTAGGTTCAACTGTTTGCTTCCCAAAAGCATTTTTCCTGTGATGTCGAAGTTGCTGGAGACTGAAATTCTAATGTGGGGCTTTCCTGCCAAATTTGTTCCAGCTCAGTACATTGTAGGTAAAAGGAGGAGGGAAATGGAATTGGTTACTGGTGGTGCAGATATGTAGTCAAAACCTCAGCTCTTGTCAAGTAAGACACCATGGTTGTTGATAAACCTGTGGTTCCGCCTTGGATACTTTCAGTTTATTTGTTTCTTTGGAGGAACTTGTTAAGTAATAGATCTCAAGTAATTGGTCTGACAATTTAGAGATGATGGGAGGGTTGAGGGAAGTAGTGAAATGAACAAGTCTTGGATACTGTCATTGCATTTTGATAATATTGAAGGCAACATTTACGGGGAAAATGGGCCAGCAGGGCTTTTGAGATGGAGCTAGATGTAGGCATACATATACAACTTGAGATAATCTGAGCAGGGCATGAGAAATAATACCTTTATGAGAAATTCCGGAGTTAGTCATCAGCAATTCCTTGATACAAGGGGGAAATATTTATGTTGAATAATGCAAAATGGTGAACAATCCAATGCATACTCTCCCAGGTTTCATTGCAGATTTGAGATCCAGCTCATTGGAAGCATTACCACTCTTTGTAGGAATACCTTTCATTTTCCTCCTCCAGTGATTGACTACTCTTAACTGAGCCCAAAACCTGAACTGTTTATTCCTTTCCATAGATGCTGCCTGACCTTTGTGTTACTCTGTTAACTGTGATATGGCTTGATGTATTTGGCAATACCCTTGCAGTTTTGTTTTTGTAACCCAGTGTTTTCTAATTCATGGGTGATTGCATTCTACCTTGATGTATGTTCAAGGTGTGCCTTTTTTTTTGTATTGTGCGCTCATTTGGCCTCGAAGCATGTAGGGACATTTACCTCACTCAAAAGCCTTTGTGGCTGCAAGTGCCCGATGGTTATTATTTGTTTATCCCAGAGCTTCCAATTTGTAGCTCAAGAAGTGATAGAAAGGAAAATGAAATCATGCCTGGCAAAACTTAGAAAGCTACTGGAAAAACTTGATTCCTAAGGAGTTTCTTGTTTAGCACTAGTTTTATCAAGCACAGTTTTTAGTCTTAAGCTTTCAACATACTTCCGTACATTTTCGCAAGGCATTGCCTGCATAGCAGCAATAAATATGACTGTTGCTACGCAGGAGAACTGAGTAGCAAATTGAATTTTTGGAAGTTAATAATTTAAGGCTACGTCCACAAAAAAACGGCGTTTTCAAAATTATTCGGTCTCGAGTAAAAACGACAGGCATCCACATTAGGCGTTTTTCAAAATATCTCTGTCCTCATTAAAACAGATATTTGGGTGAATCTACTCCTACTGGGCATGCGCAGACACATCTACAGAAAACAAGCGAAGAGGAAACGGTATAATATTTACGCTTCCATGGCGGTGTTGTGCTACTTCTATTGGTCAAAACCTAGGGTACCAACAACAACAGCGAAAGAAAGTTTTCAACAATGTCTTCAAGGAATACAAAGAAAACGTCTGCTGGCAAAAGCAGACTGGACAACTTCGTTTAGACAGACAATGAAGTTGAGCTGTTCCTGCGAGTTACAAACGACTACAAAGTCAGCACAGCAGTGGAGAATGTGGAGATGTTTAACTCCAAACAAGCTATTAACATAGACAATAAAGTAAACAACACACGCATGAAGCCGTCCTCTACCCATGATCAACAAGAGAGTGGAATCTTCTGCTGCCAGACCTGCGCAGTATTTCTGACATTAATATTTTTAAAGATAGACTCAAATCAATTTAGGGGATCTAGTCAAAAAAGCTCACTTTACAATTTAACTCTCACACCGTTCACACCGACTGCGCATTGTAACAGCCATCTGGCAGTGCTTGCACAATACCAAGCAGAAGCAGAAAAAGCATTGTTGTGGTGTTGTCATGACAGCGTTTTTAAATATCTCCGTTTATACCGTCCAAACTACAATGCGCAACAATTGTTTTCAAATTTACACACTCTGGAGAGCGTTTTAGAAAAGCTCCGTTTTCCGGGGATGAAAACACCGTTTCAACGTGGACAGAGAGTTAAAACGAAGAGAAAAGGCTTTGTTTTCAAAATTATCCGGTGTAGTGTGTACGTAGCCTAAAACAAAGTAATTTTTCAACTGATCCCGCAGTCCACAAACATCTTTGGAAGTATAATGCTTAACTGAGATATTGTGCCCACGAAGTCAAATCTGAGAACTGAAGAAAAATACTGCTTCCATTAGTTGTATATGCATCAGAAAATAGTGATATACAATTTACAGGTTTTATGGTAGTTTTAAAGCTTTCTTTCCTTGCACAATAATTATTTAAACTTTATTGAGTCGTGTGATGGCTAAGGATAGAAATAATGGAAGCCATGGAATGTGAGGTGATGTATACCAGGGAGAGGGAAAGTAACTTCCTGTGAGGAGCCATACTGTTCAGGAAAACATACAAATAAAATGTATGTGGTTTGGCATAACATCACTATTCCTCTTTTGCATTATTTATTTTTGTTGTAACTTACAGTAAATTGTTGCACCTGCACTGTACAAACAACACTTTCATGACTTATTTCAGTAATAATAATTCTGATTCTGAATATATCAGTTGACAGATGGTTATAAGGACAGGAACATTTATTTCACTGGAGATTCAAGCACTACAGCTTTATTAAGTGATTTCAGCAAGAACTACAGCAGCATATTACAGTACAAATTTAAAGTTTGACAGGTATCAGAGAGCATAACATAAGTATGTGGAAATACAGAATTAACTATAGTTTTTAATGGAATGCTTAATTAATTAAGAAACGAAGATCGAAGCATAATGCCAGTTAGTCCTTGACCACCTAATGCTGAGTTAAAGAAAATAAACTGCAACAGGTTCTGATGCAGGGTCTCAATCTCTTCGCCTCCACAGATGCTGCTTGGCCTGCTGAATTCTTCCAACAGTTTTTTTTTTCTCACCCACCCACACACCCCCCACCAACCCAGATTCCATAATATGGTCTTTTAGCATTGAGTTTTCATGATGTGCTTTAACAATGACGTTGAGGAAATTATTATCAAGCACAAAATGATGAGATATTTAAACAAGAACTTGGCTTTTGTTGCTTGATAGCAATTTGAACAATGGTAAATTCTGATGTGTATTTTTAAGTGTGGGATTATAAATAGAAGTATGTAGCTTTGTAGGAGAAAAATACTCCTCAAATGTGGTTCTTCCTGTGGTTGATAAACACCTGTTGTTTTTGCATTGCTGCTATTAGTGCGACCAGACTGTCAACAGGTATTTTGTGTAATCAAGGGAAACCTTGTGGTTCAAGGGATTGATGATTATTTCTGGTGTCTATCATGAATTTGATCTTTTTATCCTTCATCCACATGCAGTGACCAAGTAGAGTGGTGGTTGTTTCCTGGATAAATCTTTCTTTCATGCTGTTAAATCCAGAGTTATGAAGAAAGATGACAGGGAACTGTTTTTTTGTTGAAGCTGTTGTGTGGTGAGCTGATGAAAGTTTAAAACATACACTTGTAGGAAAGTAGCTGATGGAGGAAGATGTTGTAGTGGTTAGAGTGATTGGAAATAGGATGGTAGTCATACAGAGTGGGGACTCTAGGACCAGAGGATGCAGCCTCAGAATAGAAGGACATCCCTTTAGAACAGAGGTGAGAAGGAATTTCTTTAGCTGAGGATGGTGAATCTGTGGAATTCATTGCCTCAGACGGCTGTGGAAGCCAAGTCGTATGGTATATTTAAAGTAGAGTTTGATGGGTTCCTAATTAGTAAGGGTGTCAAATGTTATGGCAGAAGAACGGGGTTGAGTTGGATAATAAGTCAGCTATGATGGAATGGCAGACCAGACTTGATGGGCTGAATAACCTAATTCTGCTCCTATTTCCTGACCTTTGTATATACCTATAATAGTCATTATAGATTTGGAGGTACAGTGAAGCAGCAGATTGAAAGGGAAGTTATTGAAAAGGAAAATTTTGCAGAGCCACCTCAAATTTCCTGTTTTCACTTGCAGCACATTTTTGCTGAATAGCCTTGTTTTTATTTGCCTCGTGACAGACATTATGGTTAAAACATATTTTCTTGTGATGCATTGACTCGATTTAATACTGTGAGCAATGAATAATTGCTTTCAGTTTTCAGGAGCAAGTGATTTCACAGACTTTTGAACTGTTTTGCAAAGAAATAATTCAATATTAGGGTTATTTCAGTAAACCAAAGAAGTAAATCACTTACCCAATGTTTAATTGAATATTATTAATCAGCATCATCCTGAAGATTTATTCAATCAGGCCTGTATCCAACCCCTTTTAAGTAGTCAATAAGAATTTTGAGAAATGCTATGATAACGTAGAAAGTCAAGTTGAAGTTCACATTTATGGTCATTCAGTTGTGTACATGTATACCACCGAACAAAACAGACTTCCTCTGGACCAAGGTGCACAACACAGTACATATAACTCACACACGACATGTAAAGTAATAAACTGCAAATAAATTAACATAATAAGGTGCATTTACGAACACAAGGTGAAAAGGTAAATGGTATAAAGCTAGTGATGAGAACTTGGTGTTGGCAGAGAGTTCAGTAGTCACAGCCTGGGGAATAAGCTGTTTCCATCCTAATAGTAGTAAAGAGAGACTGAGGAGGCCACAACAGGATATACAGTCCTGTGCAGAAGTTTGGGGCACAATATTTGGTGTGACCACCCTTTTAAACTGCATCAATTCTCTTAGGCAGCATACATAATGCTGGAGGAACTCAGCAGGCCTGGCAGCCCAAAACGTCAACTCTTTACTCTTTTCCATAGGTGCTGCCTGACCTGCTGAGTTCCTCCGGCATTTTGTATATCCTGCTTTGATCTTCTGGCTCCACCATATAAGCATTTTGATTCTCAATTTGTATAACTACATGCAGGTGAAAGTGGCGCTCCACACAGACTTCCAATCTGCGCCTTGTAAGGCATGAAAATGCCCGAAGCAGGCCTCTCATGGTCTGAGTCGACGTTCCCTCCCTCCGTCCCTGTGAGGTATAAATATGATGAGGGTTTTTACAGAATCTTTCCATACTTTATGTAACATGACCACATGTACTGAATCAACACACATAAAAGTTGCTGGTGAACACAGCAGGCCAGGCAGCATCTCTAGGAAGAGGTGCAGTCGACGTTTCAGGCGAAGTCATGATGAAGGGTCTCGGCCTGAAACGTCGACTGCACCTCTTCCTAGAGATGCTGCCTGGCCTGCTGCGTTCACCAGCAACTTTTATGTGTGTTGCTTGAATTTCCAGCATCTGCAGAATTCCTGTTGTTCACATGTACTGAATGGTTTTTTTTCCAAATCCACTCTTCCTATATTACAGAATTGTAAATGTTTGTAAATGTATTCAAACATTTCAACCTGCTCATTACAGTGGGGTTTTAAGTTATTATGTTAACTTGATGACCAGTAATACACAATAATTGTATCTGATTTTACTAACAGCCCTAATAGTTTTTCTGCATTAATTACTCTAAAAGGTGGTCTGATCTCCATCTAAGTCACAATAATAGACAAACACAATCTGCCTAAACTTGAACACACAAAAAATTGTACTTTTCATGTCTTTATTGAACACATTGTTTAGACACTCATGGTCCAGGCTGAAAAACTATGTGTACCCTTGTATTTAATAACTGTAGAACCTCCTTTAGCAGCATCAACCTGTCACCCCGGGGCCACAGGAGACAGATAAGTGGGTGACGACAGGGGTAGAAAAAGGGTGAAGGTCCTGAAAGCAGAATACAGGGAAGGAAGCTAAGAAGCAGGACCTCAAAGGTAGTAATCTTGGGATTGCTGCCTGTGCCACACGGCACTGAGTATAGGAATAGAATGAGGTGGAGGATAAATGCGTGGATCAGGGATTCACGTTTCTGGATCATTGGGATTTAAATCCGAGGGGGGGCCATTATCCTGGCAGGGAGGTTTTGCTAATGCTATTGGGGAGGCTTTAAACTAGATTTGCAGAGGGTGGGAACCGAAGTGACAAGGCAGAAGATGGGGAGGTTGGAGCACAAGTAGAGACAGCTTGCAGGGAGTTTGTGAGGAAGGATAAGCAGATGTTAGAGCAAAGATGCACTCAGCCTGATGGTTTGAGATGTGTCTATTTTAATGCAAGGAGTATCATAAACAAGGCAGATGAACTTAGAGCATGGATCAATACGTGGAACTGTGATGTTGTGGCCATTGCAGAGACTTGGATGTCTCAGGAGCAGGAAGGCAAAAGAGTTGGGGGCGCAGCATTGCTAATTCGGGAAAGTGTCATGGTTGCAGAAAAAGAGGAAGTCATGGAGGGAAGTCTACTGAGTTGGTATGGGTGGAAGTCAGAAACAGGAAAGGGACAATAACTACTGGGTGTTAGACCCCCAAATAGTAACACGGATATCGACAGGGAGGCAGATTCTGGAACAGTGCAATAATATAGGGTTGTGATGAGTTTAGATGGGGTGGGGTTTGTTAGGTGTGATCAGGAAGGTTTCCTGACACAATATGTAGATAAGCCAACTAGGGGAGAGGCTGTACTTGATCTGGCATTGGGAAATAAGCCTGGTCAGGTGTTAGATCTCTCGGTCGGAGAGCATTTTGGAGATGGTGACCACAAGTCTATCACCTTCACCATAGTGCTGGAGAGGGATAGGAGCAGACAATTTGGGAAAACATTTAGTTGGGGTAGGGAGAAATATGATGCTATTAGATGTTCTCAGGGAAATGCACGGCAGAAATGTGGCAAATGTTCAGGGAACATTTGCATGGAGTTCTGCATAGGTATGTTCAATTGAAGCAGGGAAAGGATGGTAGAGTTAAGAACCATGGTGTACAAAGTATGTAGAAAATCTAGTTAAGGAAAAGTGCTTACGAAAAGTTCAAGAAACTAGGTACTGTTAGAGCTGTAGAAAATTACAAGGTTGCTAGGAAGGAGCTTAAGAATGGAGTTAGGAGAGCCAGAAGGAGCCATGAGAAGGCCTTGACGGACAGGATTAAAGAAGACCCCGAAGCATTCTACAGGTATGTGAAGAGCAAGAGGATGAGCCATGTGAGAATGGGATCAATCAGATGCGATAGTGGAAATGTGTGCATGGAGTTGGAGGAGTTAGCGGAGGTACTTAATGAATATTTTGCTTTAATATTCACCAGGGAAAAAGACCTTGGCAATTGTGGGGATGACTTACAGCAGACTGAAACGCTTGAGCATGTAGACATTAAGAAAGAGGAGCTTTTGAAAGGCATAAATCACCGGGACCGGATGAGATGTACCCCAGGCTACTGTGGGAAGCGAGGGAAGAGATTGCTGAGTCTCTTGCGATGATCTTTGCATCGTCAATAGGGACGGGAGGAGTACCGGAGGATGTTGTTCCCTTGTTCAAGAAAAGGAGGAGAGATAACCCAGGAAATTGTAGACCATTGAGTCTGACATCATGGTGGGCAAGTTGTTGTAGATCCTGAGAGGCAGGATTTATGTGCATTTGAAGAGACATAATCTGATTGGGGATAGTGAGCATGGCTTTGCCAAGGGCAGATCATGCCGAATGAGTTTGATTAAATTCTTTGAGGAAGTAATAAAACCCATTGATAAAGGTAGAGCGTTGAATGTAGTGTACATGGATTTCAGTAAGGCATGTGATAAGGTTCACTATATAAGGCTCCTTCAGAAAGTAAGGAGCATTGGGATCCAAGAAGACCTTGCTTTGTGGATCCAGAATTGACCTGCCCTCAGAAGGGTGGTAATAGATGGTTCGTCATCTGTATGGATGTTGGTCACCAGGGGTGTTCTGCAGGGATCTGTTCTGGGACACCTTCTCTTTGTGATTTTTATAAATGACCTGGATGAAGAAGTAGAAGGGTGGGTTAGTACGTTTGCTGATGACACAAAGGTTGGGGATGTTGTGGATAGTCTGGAGGGTTGTCAGAGGTTACAACAGGACATCGATAGGATGTAGAACTGGTCTGAGAAGTAGCAGATGGATTTCAACCCAGGTAAGTGTGAAGTGGTTCATTTTGGTAGGTCCAATAGGAAGACAGAATATAAGACTCTTGGCAGTGTGGAGAATCTGAGAGATCTTGAGGTCCATGTCGATAGGACACTCAAAAGCTGCTGCGCAGGTTGACAATGCTGTTAAGGAGGCGTATGGTGTGTTGGCATTCATCAATCGTGGGACTGAGTTCAAGAGCCTTGAGGTAATGTTACAGCTATATAAGACCTTGGTCAGACCCCACCTGGAGCAGATACAATAGGGTCTTTTAAGAGCCTCTTAGATAGGTACATAGAGCTTAGAAAAATAGAGGGCTATGCGCTAGGGAAATTCTAGGCAGTTTCTAGAGTAGGTCACATGGTCAGCACAACATTGTGGGCCAAAGAACCTGTAATGTGCTTTAAATTTCTACGTTCTATGTTTTAACCTCCATCAAACATAGCTTGTAGCAGCTGATCAGACTTGCACAATGGCGAGAAAGAGTTTTAGACCATTCCTCCATTCAAATCTTTTTCAGTTCATCAGTATTTCTGGGATACCTTGCATGAACAGTCCTTTTCAAGTCATGCCACACCATCTCAATTGGGTTAAGGTCTGGACTCTGACTTGGCCATTCCAAAGCACAAATTTTCTTCTTAGAGCAGTGATTTATTTATTTATTTATTTATTTATTTACTCGCTCACTCACTCTCGTGTTTTACATCATTGTCTTGTCGCATCATCCAACTTCTTTTAAGCTTCAGCTGATGGACTGCTGCCATGACATTCTCCTTTAAAATGTCTTGATAGAAGTTTGAATTCATTGTTCGCTCAATGATTACAGGCTGTCCAGGCCCTGAGGCAGCAACGCAGCTTTGACCATGATGTTCCTTCCACCGTGCTTCACAGTTGTGATAAGTTTTTGATGTTGGTGTGCAGTGCTGTTTTTCCCCTAAACATAGTGGTGTGCATTTCTGCCAAAAGGTTGAACATTGTTCCAAAAGCCATGTGGAATATCTAGGTGGTCTTTTGCAAATTTGGGACATGTTTTTTTTTTGAGAGCAGTGGTTTCCTCCATGAACACCATTCTTGTTCACTGTTTTTCTTATAGTGGACACATGAGAGAATTTATCAAATTCTAGAGGTACTGCAGGTCTTTCCTAGGGAGGGTAGCAACAGTACTGAGTTTTTTGGTTTGTAGACAGTTTTTCTTACTGTGGACTGATGAACACTTAGATCTTTACAAATGCTTTTGTAGCCTTTTCCAGCTTCATGCATCTCTACAATCCTTCTAAGGTCCTCTGAATTGTTTTCAATGAGGCATGGTGCAAATAAACAGATCTTTCTTGAGAACAGGCTCTGTCAGTAACCCGATTTTTGGTGTTTTTTTTTAATAGGGTAAGGCACCTCTACAGCCCACACCTCTACAAATCACACCCCTGATCTCATCTCATTGATTGAGACATCCAACTCCAAGTGGCTTTTGTAGAAGGCTTTACCCCAGAGGTCCAGTACATCTTGAACCTAGACTACGATAGTTTAAATGGTGTACTCAGTATTGACGAGAAATACAATTGCTTGTGTGTTATTTGTTTAGGTAGGTTGTATTTGTCTGTTATTGTAACTTAGATGAAGATCAGATCTTTTTTTATGAGTAATGTAGAAAACCAGGTAATTGCAAAGGGTTCACAGACTTTTTTGCAACTGTATATATAAACGTGCTCCTGAAATCTTTTAAAGTTTCTTTTTCTCACCTTGAATCCATGCTCTGTTATTATGATACCCCTAGACCAGACTATCATGCCTTCATCACTCCTCTTGGTTAACTTCCTTAAAAATAACCTAATCAAATTAGCGAGACAGGATTTCCCTCATACAGAAGTGTGCTGTCTCGCGCCAATAGCCATTAGTTTTCCAAATGCACGGCAATCCTCTCCTGTGGGATTTTTCTCCAACAATTCCTTTACTGCCTGTGTAAGGCTTACTAACTGTAGTTGCCTGGCTTAGCTCTTTTGGTGTTATAAGAACAATGTTAGCTATCCTCCAGTCTTCTGGTATCTTACCTGTGGTTGATAAAGATACAAAATTCTATGTGTATGTTTTTGCAATAAACTAGGAATAAAGAAACTATTTTCCATACTTCTCTAAAATCCAAATAGATCCACTATTTCTCACTTATGTGTTCTACTGGTTATTTGCTCATGGTTTATTAAACATGATTTCCCTGACTTTGGTATTTTCTGTGAGAGTCTGCAGGAACTGTTCCATAATCTGTGGAAGTTTGTAAGATGGTAATCACTTTTATGAAGAGCACCTCTTTTTAATACTTGGGAATGCAGCTGGATTTCAGTCTCAAATTTTTTCGGCATTTTTACTAATTCCTTTAAATCCTTGCTTGACATTAATGATAATTCTGCTTTCTATGAAAAGAAAACCAACATATCTATTTAATGACACTGCTGTTTCTTTGTAAGCCACTTTAAGTTTTCCTGTTTACTTAAACTAATGCTTTTCCCTTTTTGATTT
Organism: Mobula birostris; assembly: GCF_030028105.1. Classification (NCBI taxonomy): domain Eukaryota; kingdom Metazoa; phylum Chordata; class Chondrichthyes; order Myliobatiformes; family Myliobatidae; genus Mobula; species Mobula birostris. The sequence goes on along the minus strand of NC_092373.1, from coordinate 18,795,016 downwards.
GCAGACTGCTTTCATGTTCCTATTAATACTGCTTTTGCTGTAAGGCTGTTAGTTCCTTTGTGAATTTTAAACCATTAGTAATTCACGATTTTTTTTTCTTGCAATTTTATATCACTGTGGACCTAATACTATTCTTAATTTATTTTGTTACAAATTTTGCTGTTCTGAATTAATTCCTTAAATGTTCACTACAGCCTATCTACCAGTGAAGCTCTCGATGTATCATACTCAGCTCCTTCCTCATACCTTTATAGTTTCATTACTTTAAATTTGGGATCTTGCAGAATTAAACTGCTTTGCTTTTCATCTTAATGAAGGTATCATTTAAAAGGGCTCCAATGAACAAAGTTATTGTCTAACTCTGGTTTAAATACTGGTCTATAGTTAGCTCTTCACAGTCCCAGTATAAATAATTCCAGTACACTTTCCAAGAATTCATTCTCCAAGTTCCATGTATTATTTGTTTACTTTTTTATTTGCACAATTTGTTCTTTCTTCACAGATTGAATGTTTCTTTGTATGTGGTTTTTTGTGGATTCTCAGCAAGTCGGGCAGCATCTATGGAAATGAATAAATAGTTGACCTTTCGGGCTGAGACCCTTCATTTAGAAAGCATTCTGTGTGTGTTGCTCTGGATTTGCAGCATTTACAGAACCTCTTGTATTTTCATGGATTCCATTGTGTTTGTTTTGTGGCTGCCTGCAAGAAGATGAACCTCAAGGATCTGTATGGTACTGTATACATACTGTGATAGTAAATTTATTTTGAAACTTGAACTTCCATGGTATCACTGTTAGGGTGGTGCTGTCTTCTCTTTATCACCTCTTTCCTCCACTCAAATTGATTTCATTATCTTGCTTTCTGAGTCACTACCCTTTCCACTATTGCTCTGATTTTATCCTTTACTAACCATATTTTTCTCCAGTATTGAAGTCATTATTTATAAAGCATTTAGTAGTAAATTGCTCTGAGATCCTTAGAAATCTTCGGTTATGCTTCAGTATCTTGTTGAGGCAGCAAGTTTGGTCTGTACAGCTAATTGAATTTCTCTCTTTCACAATTAGTATCTCCTGAGGATACAGAAGGGTGTTTGAGGAGTATACGCGGGTTATAAGCCAGCGATATCCCGACATCCGCATTGAAGGAGAAAATTACCTTCCACAACCTATCTACAGGTAAGTTGTTTCATGGTTGATTAAATGTGTGGTTAGTTTGGATTTGAATAGAACATTATGGCCTTGTTTAAATATCCAAATGTTTGCAGCATTGCAAATATACCTTTGGCAATAACTATAGGGTTTCTTTTTAAATGTATGTACTTAATTCATCATGGAGCATTAAAATGATGCTATTTTAATATTTTTAATATTGAAATAAATTACTTTTCATATTAAAAGTCTAATATTAATTTCATTAATCTGACCTGTGGTCATGGGCCTCGATATTTTCCAGAGAAGTTTTCCTTGTTGGTGGTAATAAATCCAAAAGTGCCAGACAATATAGTGCAAATTTGGTGAAAGTTAGGGTGTTGGAGTTCAATTCCAGTGTCATCTGTAAAGAGTCTGTATACACTCCTCATGGAATGTGTGGGTTTTCTCCCACTGTCCAAAGACATACCAGTTATTAAGTTAATTGGTCATTGGAAGTTGTCCTCTGATTAGGCTAGGTTTAAATCAGAGGTTGGGTGGCACGGCTCAAAGGGCCGGAAGAGCCTATTCCACGCTGTATCCCACTAAATAAAAAAATAATAATGTCTGAGCTTGTGTGAGTTTTACAATCCATTTGTCAGACTTTGATTATTGTGTTAATAAATGTGCACAATAAAAATAAAGCAAAGAAGTATAAGCTTATTGATGCCAAACATTATAGGACTGACCTTCGAATACTTCAGTTTCCTTCAATGTTTACTTTAAGGTAGGCGAGTATAATAAATGCACCAGTTTGGCGTTTGGATGTGTTGATGTGTAAAGGGTGTTGGCCTAGACCCTGGGAGTTTTATGTGTCTCTTTAAATGCTGTTGAGGGGAAAATCAGTCATTTGTCTAAAACATTGCATTATTGGAAATGTAGCACTTCATCACTACACTTTAGTGTTGATGTGCTTGAGTTCTAAAGTAGAGTTTAGCATCTCATCTTTGATTCCAATGTGTGAGTATCAGCTCTGAGCCAAACTCAGAGCGATGAAGCAAATAACCATTGTTTCTTAACTTTCCTGTTTAATTGACATAGAGGAAATGTGTTTTTTTTCCTGTTCTGGTCAAGTGATTTAGTGTTGGTTTAATGGCTATCAGTGTGGTTGTATTTAACTTCTGCTTTCTGCTTTCATTTTACAGACACGTAGCATCCTTTCTGTCAGTCTTCAAGCTGGTCTTAATAGGACTAATTATAGTCGGTAAAGACCCCTTTCCTAGTTTGGGCATGGAAGCACCTAGTATCTGGCATTGGAGTCAGCAGAACAAGGTCACTATCTTTATTCCAGGAGGAAGACATTGTGCAACATATTTTTAAAGTTCACAAAGGAACTTTCATATTACTCAGTTTTCAAAATTGCTTTTAGCTATTTGCATTTTAAATGTTTGAAAATGTCATACACAAATTGACATAGGGTGTTATTTTATATTTATCTATCCTGAAGATCACCTAGTGTCTAAAGTTTAATTAACATAAATTCATGTAATTGGCAGTTAATATTCCCTGTGAATAGTTTTGCACCAGATGCTGAAGGGCTCTTCTGTGCTGTAGTACTCTGACTAAATGTTTGATTTATTTTTCCATGTGAGCATAACAAGAAATAGGAGTTGGCCATCCAGCTTTAAAAAAGCAGTTTCCCCATACTTAAAGATTATAGGCTAATCTTTTGTCTCCGCTATTTTCCGTCCTTATTTCGATATACTTTTGATTATCTTATGGAACAATTAACCCTCCGTAACCATATGGGGTAAAGAATTCCAAGGTTCTTCACCCTCCTCTGTTTGAAGAAATTTCTCCTTGTTTCATTTCTAAACAGTCTACATCTTATTATCAACTGTACCATCCAGTCCAAGACTGTCAACCCAGCTGGGTGTGTTGGGGAGGGGGGGATAGTTTTCCTGAAGTAATAGGTTTTGATGGGATGTCCTGTCATTCTTTAAAACTCCAGGCAGTACAGTCCCAGTCTACTGAACATTTTCTCATATGGCAAACTTGCCATTCTAAGCTTGCATTGTCGGTTAAGGAGACCAACACTATACACAATAAATCAGGAGCAATATTACTAAGGTTCTTTGTAACTGTAATAGAAATCCACAGTGTGTTCTTCAATTTTGCCATCTCAGTTGTTTTAAGATTCAAGTACATTTATTATCAAAGAATGTATAAATGATACAACCTTGAGATTTGTTTGTGTATAGGTAGCCACAAAGCAAGAAGCATAAAATAAACCAATTAAAGAAAAAAAGAATGCAAATAAAAATAAAAGACCAACACCAGATGCTCAAGAGAAAGGGGAAGAAAACACAGATCATGCAACAATTGAAGCAAACAACATTCCAAACTAAAATTGAGTCCTTAGGTCTAAACCCGAGATCGCAGCAAACTTGTACCAAAAACAATTGAGAAACTTCTTTGCAGTTTCATCGTGCTGGAAATGCAGTGCTGTTATATTTCATAACTAGAGTGCAGTCAGATTTGTGAATTAACCCCAAGTGAAATGAGCTGCTTTGGCAATTGATTACATTAACAAACGAGAAAATATGCAGATGCTGGAAATCGAAGTAACACACACAAAATGCTGGAGGAACTCAGCAGGCCAGGCAGCATCTATGGAAAAGAGTAAACAGTGAATGTTTCGGGCTGAGACCCCCTCAGCAGGACTGGAGAAAAAGAGATGAGTATAGTTAAAAGGTGGGGGGAGGATGAAGTAAAGGGCTGGGAGGTTGATTGGTGATAGAGATACAGGGCTAGAGAAGGGGGAGTCTAATAGGAGAGGATGGAAGGCCATGGAAGAAAGAAAAGGGGGCAGGGGGTGGGGGAGGAGACCAGAGGCAGGCAATGGACAGGCAAGGAGATAAGGTATTTCATCTGGGTAGCCTTCAGCCTGATGGTATGAACATCGATTTCTCGAACTTCCAGTAATGCCCCCCCCCCCCACACCATTCCTCATCCCCTTTTTCCTTTCCCACCTTTTCTCCTTGCCTGCCCATTGCCTCCCTCTGGTGCTCCTCCCCCATTTCCTTTTTTTCCATGGTTTTCTGTCCTCTTCTCCAGCTCTGTATCTCTTTCGCCCTGTCAACTTCCCAACTTCCCAGCTCTTTACTTCATCCCTCCTCATCCTGGTTTCACCTATCAACTTGTGTTTCTCTCTCCCCTCCCCCACATTTTAACTACTCCTCATCTTTTTTTTCCAGTCCTCCTGAAGGGTTTTGACCCAAGATGTTGACTACTCTTTTCCATAGATGCTGCCTGGCCTTCTGAGTTCCTCCAGTATTTTGTGATTACATTAACATTGAGTTTCTAACTTGCAAGCATTAGCTGCAATTTTGTTTTGTTTGCAACACAATCAGTGGTTAATAATGGGTCTGTCTCTTCCTCCTAAAAGCATGAGCAGGCTATAAAGTTTCCTTTGGCATAAAATGATTAGATTTTTTAAGAAATGAAACCACTTGCTTGCTGTAAGTTGCAATTGTTTGTTCATTTTCCAAGACCCATTAAATTGGACCACAGGGTATGCAGAAGAGTATTTCAGATGGCGCTCAGATCATTTTTGAACATTTTATTTTTTTTAACAGTCTTAATAGATTCATGAACGTGTGTTTGTGGGATGGTTTTGTAATAGAATTTTGCTCTTGATTTTGATACACAACTATTTTCCTAAATATTGCACTTGAGATTCTTGCCATTTTTCTTTCTCATCTTCCCATCACAATCAGCACCTGCTGATGTCACGATATATTAATGTTGTAAACCAGTGTCCCTTCAGTGCTCAGATTGCCCCTCTGCAGGTGTAAGACTAAACAAATAATGGTAGTGAGCTCCCTGCCCATTGAGAGATAACATTGTGGCCAAGCATGGGACTTGCTGATATTCTTTTTCCTCAGAACTGCACATAATACTCCAGAAGGCTCACCAATGTTTTATAGAACTTCAACATTACATCCCAGCTCCTGTACTCAGTACCCTAATTCGCGAAGGCCGATGTGCAAAACTCTATTTACGACATTATCAACCTGTGCCACTTTTAAGGAATTGTGGACCTGTATTTTCAGGTCCCTTTGCTCTACCACACTGCTGTGCCTTACTGTTCACTGTGTGAGTCCTGCCAAAGTGCAACACCTCACACCCCTACATTAAATTCCATCTGCCATTTGTTAGGCCCTTTTCCCCAGATCACTTTACAAGCTTTCTTGGCTTTTCTTACTGATTGTATGCTATTGCAATTCATATCTTGATTTGTATTTTATTATTCAACCTAAGAAATCACCGTTAGCAGCATTGTTAATCTATTTTAAACCTGACTTAGTTTGAGCTTTATCCAGTGATGATGAAAGGTGTTACTGAGAAGCTGGTATGGGGGGAATGAAGTAATTAGACCATTGCACTAAAACTGACTGCAGTTTTATTTTCTTACTTAGATCTATGCATGCATGATGGTGTTCTTCCTTAGTAACATGATTGAAAATCAGTGTATGTCCACTGGTGCATTTGAGATTACATTAAATGGTAAGTCACAAGATTGACTCTCCCTTTATTCACTGCAATTGCATTTAAGCTCTCATTTAAAGTAAAGCAAATGCCAAGAAATCGTTCATAATTGCAGACCATCTATGAACAAGGCCTGTGAAATAGGCCAACCATCTAGCCTATTTTAGTATTTACACAGTTTAAACATGTTAATTGTAGGAATCTCTAATAAATCAAATATTTTTTCATTTGTATTTAAGTTCTAGGACTGGTTTTGGTAGTGGAGGTGGAGAGGAGCAAAACAGTTGGAATCTTCGAGCAGAGTTTTGACCTGTTCTGAAGAAGTTCTACTTTTTTGTTTAATTGGCTTTTTGTTTCTTTTAATCATTTGAACAGAATGAAGTGGGTGGATTTAGGTATAGAATCATAAGTGGTTTCCAAAAGATTAAATCGGAGCAAGAGGCTGAGAGTGAAGAAGTAAAGGAATCTCGGAGAGAAGTCATTTTTTGTTTACATTGCTCTGGGAAAAGAGGCTAGACTGCGCAGGCGCGTGACGTAGAGCGCCAAAGGTTTAAAAAGGAGAGGAATTTTCAACGGTCTTTTTTAAATCGGAGCAAGAGGCTGAGAGTGAAGAAGTAAAGGAATGGTGGAGAGAAGTCTTTTTTTTTACACTGCTTGGGTAAAAGAGGTTAGACTGCGCAGGCGTGTGATGTAGAGCACCAAAGGTTTAAAAAAAAGACAGCCATATACACCGGGCAGCAGAGTGGGACGGCTTTGGCTCAACAAGCTTTGGCGTGAGCAGGCAGAGGCGAGGGTAGGTTCAAGTAAGTTTTGTTTTGTTGTTTAGCGTAGAGAGAATGCCAGGCAGGATGTTGGAATGCTCCTCTTGCAGGATGTGGGAAGTCAGGGAGACCTCCAATGTCCCAGACAACAACACTTGCAAGAAGTGTATCCAGCTGCAGCTCCTAACAAACTATGTTAGGGAACTGGAGCAGGAGCTGGATGACCTCCGGATCATTCGGGAGAATAAGGAGTTTATAGGTAGTAGCTTCAGGGAGGTAATTATGCCAAAGGAGCAGCACACAGGTAATTGGGTTACCGTCAGGCGAGGGAAGGGGAAAGGGCAGGCAGAGCAGGGTTTCCTTCTGGCCATTCCCCTCAGCAACAAGTATAGCGATTTGGATATTGTTGGGGGGGATGACTTACCTGGGACAAGCTGCAGCAGCTGGATCTCTGGCACTGAGGCTGGTTCTGCAGTGCAGAAGGGAGGTGGAAGAAGAGGAGAGTGGTAGTGATAGGGGACTAGATAAAGATACAGACAGGAGGTTCTGTGGTTGTGACAGAGACTCCCGGATGGTTTGTTGCCTCCTGGGTGCCAGAGTCAGGGATGTCTCTGATCGTGTGCACAGCATTCTGAAGTGGGAGGGTGATCAGCCAGATGTCATGGTACACATCGGTACCAGTGATGTAGGAAGAAAGAGTGAGGGGGTCCTGAAGAGTGAATATAGAAAGCTTGGTAGGAAGTTAAAAAGCAGGACCTCGAGGTTGGTAATCTCAGGATTGCTACCTGTGCCATGTGCCAGTGAGGGTAAGAATAGGATGCTCTGGTGGATGAACACGTGGCTGAGGAACTGGTGAAGGGGGCAGGGTTTCAGATTTCAGGATCATTGGGACCTCTTCTGGGGCAGGTGGGACCTGTACAAGAGAGACGAGTTACACCTGAACTACAAGGGGACCAATATCCTTGCAGGGAGGTTTGTTATTGCTGTTGGGGAGGGTTTAAACTAGATTTGCAGGGGGATGGGAACCAGAGTGCCAGAGCAGATAATGGAGCGGGAGTGAAAATAAATGTTGTTAAAAGTTCATGCAAAGTCACAAATAGAAGGGTTGTGTGTGGTGATAATAATCTTCTGAGGTGTGTCTATTTCAATGCAAGGAGTATTGTGGGTAAGGCAGACGAGCTGAGGACGTGGATTGACACATGGCATTACGACATTATAGCCATTAGTGAAACTTAGCTACAGAAGGGACAGGACTGGCAGCTTAATGTTCCAGGGTTCCAATGTTTCAGACGTGATAGAGGCAGAAGAATGAAGGGTGGGGGGTTGGGTGTGGCATTGCTAGTCAGGGAAAATGTTACAGCAGTGCTCAGGCAGGACAGTTTAGAGGGCTTGTCTACCAAGGCCATATGGGTGGAGCTGAGAAACAGGAAAGGTATAACCACATTAATGGTGTTGTATTATAGACCACCCAATAGTCAGCGAGAATTGGAGGAGCAAATCTGCAGAAAGATAGCAGACAATTGCAGGAAACATAAAGTTGTGATAGTAGGGGATTTTAATTTTCCACATATTGATTGGGGCTCCCAAAATGTTAAAGGTCTAGACAGGTTAAAGCTTGTAAAATGTGTTCAGGAAAGTTTTCTGTATCAATATATAGAGGTACCAACTAGAGAGGATGCAATATTAGATCTCCTATTAGGAAACGAGTTAGGACAGGTGACGGAAGTGTGTGTAGGGGAACACTTTGGTTCCAGTGATCATAACACCATTAGTTTCAATTTGATCATGGATAAAGATAGATCTGGTCCTCAGGTTGAGGTTCTAAACTGGAAAAAGGCCAAATTTGAAGAAATGAGAAAGGATCTAAAAAGCGTGGATTGGGACAGGTTGTTCTCTGGCAAGGATGTGATTGGTAAGTGGGAGGCCTTCAAAGGTGAAATTTTGAGAGTGCAGGGTTTGTATGTTCCTGTCAGGATTAAAGGCATATTGACTAAGAATAAGGAACCTTGGTTCTCAAGGGATATTGGAACTCTGATAAAGAAGAAGTAGTATGACGTGTATAGGTAACAGGGAGCAAATAAGGTGCTTGAGGAGAATAAAAAGTCCAAAAAAATACTTAAGAAAGAAATCAGGAGGGCTAAAGGAAGACATGAAGTTGCTTTGGCAGTCAAGGTGAAGGATAATCCAAAGAGCTTCTACAGGTATATTAAGAGCAAAAGGATAGTAAGGGATAAAATTGGTCCCCTTGAAGATCAGAGTGGTGGGCTATGTATGGAACCAAAAGAAATGGGGCAGATCTTAAATGGGTTTTTTGCATCTGTATTTACTAAGGAAACTGGCATGGAGTCTATGGAAATAAGGCAAACAAGTAATGAGGTCGTAGAACCTCTACAGATTGAGGAGGAGGAGGTGCTTGCTATCTTGAGTCAAATCAGAGTAGATAAATCCCCAGAACCTGACGGTATTCCCTCAGACCTTGAAGGAGACCAGTGTTGAAATTGCAGGGGCCCTGTCAGATATATTTAAAATGTCGGTATCTACAGGTGAAGTGCCGGAGGATTGGAGGATAGCTCATGTTGTTCCGTTGTTTAAAAAAGGCTCTAAAAGTAATCCGGGAAATTATAGGCCTGTAAGTTTGACGTTGGTAGTAGGTAAATTATTGGAAGGAGTACGAAGAGATAGGATCTACAAGTATTTGGATAGAGAGGAACTTATTAGGGAGAGTCAACATGGCTTTGTGAATGGTAGGTCATGTTTAACCAATCTATTAGAGTTTTTCGAGGAGGTTACCAGGAAAGTGGATGTTGTCTACATGGACTTCAGTAAGGCCTTTGACAAGGTCCCGCATGGGAGATTAGTTAGGAAGATTCAGTTGCTAGGTATACATGGAGAGGTAGTAAACTGGATTAGACATTGGCTCAATGGAAGAAGCCAGAGAGTGGTAGTGGAGGATTGCTTCTCTGAGTGGAGGCCTGTGACTAGTGGTGTGCCACAGGGATCAGTGCTGGGTCCATTGTTATTTGTCATCTATATCAATGATCTGGATGATAATGTGATAAATTGGATCAGCAGATTTGCTGATGATACGAAGATTGGAGGTGTAGTGGACAGTGAGGAAGGTTTTCAAAGCTTGCAGACGGATTTGGACCAGCTGGAAAAATGGGCTGAAAAGTGGCAGATAGCGTTTAATACAGACAAGTGTGAGGTATTGCACTTTGGAAGGACAAACCAAGGAAGAACATACAAGGTAAATGGTAGGGCACTGAGGAGTGCAGTAGAACAGAGGAATCTGGGAATACAGATACAAAATTCCCTCAAAGTGGCGTCACAGGTAGATAGGGTCGTAAAGAGAGCTTTTGGTACATTGGCCTGATATAATCAAAGTATTGAGTATAAGAGTTGGAATGTTATGGTGAGGCTGTATAAGGAATTGGTGAGGCCAAATTTGGAATATTGTGTGCAGTTTTGGTCACCAAATTACAGGAAGGATATTAATAAGGTCGAAAGAGTGCAGAGAAGTTTTACAAGGATGTTGCTGGGACTTGAGAAACTGAGTTACAGGGAAAGATTGAACAGGTTAGGAGTTCATTCCCTGGAGCGTAGAAGAATGAGGGGAGATTTGATAGAGGTATATAAAATTATGGGTATAGATAGAGTGAATGCAAGTAGGCTTTTTCCACTGAGGCTAGGGGAGAAAAAAAAACAGGACATGGGTTAAGGGTGAAGGGGGAAAAGTTTAAAGGGAACATGGGGGGGGCTTCTCTGCACAGAGCGTGGTGGGAATGTGGAATCTGCTGCCAAATGAAGTGGTAAATGCGGGCTCATTTTTAACATTTAAGAAAAACTTGGACAGGTACACGGATGAGAGGTGTATGGAGGGATATGGTCCAGGTGCAGGTCGGTGGGACTAGGCAGAAAAACGGTTCGGCACAGCCAAGAAGAGCCAAAAGGCCTGTTTCATGTGCTTTAATGTTCTATGGTTCTATGATTAATGTTAACTCTCTGTTTTCAATTCGTTCCTCCTATTCTTTGTTTCATGTTTTGCAATTTGTGATTTGCAATTCTCGTGTATATTCATAGACATAATAACACTCGAGAAGACCATCCAGCTCATTGAGTCTGTGCTGGTTCTCCCTAGAGTAATTAAATCAAACTCATTCCCTTCTTTATCCACTTAGTCCTGGTGAGTTAATTTCCTTCAAATGCATAATTTAGTTTCCTTTTGAAATCTTTGATCAGTTGCATTTTCTTTACTTTGTAGGCAGCAAGTTCCAGGCCATTATCCCCATGCTGCTCTTTCCCCCTTGAAGTTTCCACTGTCCTGATTGGGAAAAATACACACAGTGGCCACTTTATTACGAACACCTTGTTATGCAAATATCTAATCACTTAATCATGTGGCAGCAACTCAGTTCATAAAAGCATGCAGACATGGTTCAGACCAAACATCAGAATGGAGAAAGAAATATGATCTAAGTGACTTTGACTGTGGAATGATTGTCAGTGGCTTGAGTATCTCAGAAACTTCTGATCTCCTGGGATTTTCACACAAAACAGTCTCCATTTTACAGAGAATGGTGCAGAAAAAAAAAAATCCAATTAGTGGCAATTCTATGGGCAAAACACCTCATTAATGAGAGATCGGAGGAGAAAGACCCATAGATCAAGTAAATACCTATTTTATTTGTCTATACATTTAGTGGCCTCTTATAACAATTACAGCACAGAAACAGGCCATCTTGGCCCTTCTAGTCTGTTGGGAACTCTTACTCTCACCTAGTCCCACCGACCTGCACTCAGCCCATAACCCTCCATTCCTTTCCTGTCCATATAGCTATCCAATTTAACTTCAAATGAAAATATCGAACCTACCTCAACCACTTATGCTGGAAGCTCGTTCCACACAGCTACCACTCTGAGTAAAGAAGTTCCCCCTCATGTTACCCCTAAACTTTTGCCCTTTAACTCGCAACTCATGTCCTCTTGTTTGAATCTCCCCCACTCTCAATGGAAAAAGCCTATCCACGTCAACTCTATCTATCCCTCTCATAATTTTAAATACCTCTATCAAGTCCCCCTTTAACCTTCTACGCTCCAAAGAATAAAGACCCAACTTGTTCAACCTTTCTCTGTAACTTAGGAGATGAAGCCCAGGTAACATTCTAGTAAATCTTCTCTGTACTCTCTCAATTTTGTTGACACCTTTCCTATAAATCGGTGACCAGAACTGTACACAATACTCCAAATTTGGCCTTACCGATGCCTTGTACAATTTCAACATTACATCCCAACTCCTATACTCAATACTCTGATTTATAAAGGCCAGGATACCAAAAGCTTTCTTCACCACCCTATCCACATGAGATTCCACCTTCAGGGAACTATGCACTATTGTTCCTAGATCCATCCCTCTGTTCTACAGTATTCTTCAATGCCCTACCATTTACCATGTATGTCCTATTTTGATTAGTCCTACCAAAATGTAGCACCTCACATTTATCAGCATTAAACTCCATCTGCTGTCTTTCAGTCCACTCTTCTAACTGACCTAAATCTCTCTGCAAGCTTTGAAAACCTACTTCATTATCTGCAACTCCACCTATCTTAGTATCATCTTTATTAGGTACATCAGTATATTTGTTAATGCAAATATCTAATCAGCTAATCATGTGGCAGAAACTCAGTGCATTTAAAAAAAAAAGTTCATTTGTTCAGACCAAATATCAGACTGTGATATTTGGAAAAAATGTGACCTAAGTGACTTTGACCACAGAATGATTGTTAGTGCCAGGTGAGGTGGTTTGAGTATCTCAGAGACTTCTGATAACTTGGGATTTTCATGCACAACAGTCTCTAGAGTTTACCGAGAATCGTGTGAAAAACAAAAATCATTCAGTAAGCGGCAGTTTTGTGGGCAAAAACGCCTTGTTAATGAGAGAGGTCAGAGGAGAATGGCTAGACTGGTTCAAACTGACAGTAAGGCGACACTAACTCAGATAATCACGCTTTACAACAGTGGTGTGCAGAAGAACATCTCTGAACACACAGTACATCAAAACCTTGAAGTAGATGGGCTACAGCAGCAGAAGACCATGGACATGCATTCAGTGGCCACTTTATCACTTTATTAGGTACAGGAAGCACCAAATAAAGTGGCCACTCAGTGTATTATGCTTTTTAATGTGTTATGAATATTGTATGAGTGTTCAACTACATTAATTTTTGCTGAGGCTTTGTTGCATAATAAATGTCGATTTATTTGAACTAGTATATACCAGGTGATAGTGGATCCAAACTCCTAGCAACTGCCTCCTGTCTGAATTGTTTTTGTTCATTGCTTTTCTAGTTTAACATGATGTTTATCAGAGATACGATAGGCCTCTAATTCAGTTACATCAAATAAATCTAATGAAACTTATTTATTACTTTATCGTCTCTTTGTTTAAAATATTATTTTGGCTATTGGAGTTCTTTGTTCTGTTTGGCATTAATTAAAAATAGTTGCTGACATTTCTGTAATTGTACTTTCTAACATCCTGTCCAAAGTGATTGGTAATTAGATTTTATTTTAATTTTCAGATGTTCCAGTGTGGTCCAAACTAGAATCTGGCCATCTTCCATCCATGCAGCAACTTGTGCAGATTCTCGACAATGAAATGAAGCTCAATGTACACATGGATTCAATCCCACTTCATCGGTCTTAGCTAAATCTCCAGCATTGGCAAGGCTTTTCCGTGAGTGATTCTTTCAGAAACATCTTCCTCAAGCATATTTGAGTAAGTTTCTCTAGTCAGAGGGTGGTGAATCTGTGGAAGTCATTGCCACAGATAGCTGTGGAGGCCAAGTCATTGGATATAGTTAAAGTGAGATTGACAGCTTCTTGATTAGTAACGGTGTCCAAGATTACTAGGAGAAGGCAGGGGAATGGTGTTGAAAGGGATAATAAACTAGCCACGATAGTTGGCAGAGCAGACTCGATGGGCTGAAGGTCTAATTCTGCGCCTGTGCCTTCCGGTTTTCTTGTTGCATCCAGTTACTAGACGTTCCTTAGGAGTGTTTTTATTTATAATTATAGTTTTCCTCAATTTTCTTCGCAACATACAACTGCTTTGAAATAGGTACTTTTGTTATTCTTAGATATAGGAACATGTTCCAGATAAAGAGTAAAAAAGAAAGCATATGGGAAATAGGGGGGGGTCAGACCTTAATTCTAATGATGGGTCTTCAGCCTGAAAAATTTACTGTTTCTTTCCCACAGGTTTGTTCTGATCTGCTGAGTATTCCATAATTTTCTTCTTTCTTTCTTTCTTTTTCAATCTTTTTATTAATATCAAAATGGTAAACATAACAGTATTAATACAAAGCTATTGGGATTACATTGTTAATAATTAACTTATATAAATATAAACTCAGTTGGCACACAGGTATTAAACCTCCCAAAATCGTACAAAATACGAATATAATATACGAAAGAAAACCAGAAATAGCATGAAAATGGGGGGAAATTACCCTAAAAAACTAATCTAACAATACTAACCAACTAAACTAAGGAAAAGAAAAAGACATGGGCTGTTGTGTTTAGTTTTGGACTTTCAGCATTTACCGTTTCATTTTAGGTATTCATCATCTGCAGTATTTGGCTTTTGGATTAGCATAGAAATTTGTAATAACTGTTAGCACGGATTTTTGAGTGTATCAAAAACAGACTTATGAATCAGACTGAATAAGGATTATATCTTTTGTTGATTCTTATGGCTTCAAACCAAAAGGTGTGTTTACTAGGTAATGTCAGATGTCATTTGATTTGTATGTGATGTGATCAATATGAATGAATAATCACATTCTTTATCACTTAATGGATATTGACTTTTTCTTGGAAATGTGTGGTTCAAGTTTAAATATCATTCAACCATTCATGAATACAGCCAAACAAAACAGTGTTCCTCCAGGGCTAAGTGCAAAACACTGTGCCAACAGTCATACACAGCACAAGGCATAATAGTAACCATTCAGTCATGCAAAGATGTATGTAGCCTAAGTCCCTGACTGACATGCCATGTAAATTGATAGTGCGTGGCTGTATCGGCAAGAACAAGCAGTTCTCAGCAGCCTGTAGACAAATGCATGCAACCTAATTTGTCTTCCACTGAGCAAACACTGGAGGGTAGCTTCGACAAGTAATATGTCAATATAATTTTTGTACTTGTATGTTGTTGGCATGCAATTGATTGTATAAGCTTGCATGCCAAAAGTGTCAAGTGGAGAATCCTAATTTTTTTTTATCTTGCAGGTATTTGAGAGGATATTTTCTGAGAACGGTAAGACTGATGACTGTGAAGGACTGCACTTAAAGCAGCACTGACTGTTTGTGCAGACTGGATGTTCCCCACATCAGACCTACTGAACCTTTGAAACTTCCTCTTAAAAATGGAAAAGACTTCAATGCTCTGCTACACTGATTCTGTTCACCCTGTAGTGTACTGCACATATATCAGATTGTAATATGAACATAGTTTTTTTTATATGTAATTTAATACGACTTTGTGGAGGCATTTCAAGAAATGATACAAGTGACAAATAACAGTTCTGTTATTTTGTGTTTTTAAATGAGTGATATACTATAAATTTTGTTTGATATTGTACTTTAGAAATATATTATAATTTAATTGTGGGTACATTTTTAACCTGAAACCTTCATGAAAATCTATTTGCGCTCGTGTAGAAGTGGACAGTTTAACATTAGTACTCCTGTACTAATGTTATTAAATTGGAACCATACACTGAAATATTTGCCAACAAATAAAACTTTTTTTCTCCCAATCCTCACACTCTCAAGTTTATCGCAATATGAAGCTTAACTTGGAGAGTACAATATCATTGGTCAGGGGATATAACCAGCTGGGTAGGAAGTTTTCCCTAAAAGTTAGTTAAAAATGCCTTCAGTTATAATTAAAATGCTAATATGTCAGAATGAAATTACGAGGTGATGAATGCTGAAGCAAAAGTTTAAGATGGAGGGGGAGGGTGCTGAAGGAACACTGGTTCCTTAAACCTAATTAGATATTAAACCTTTGATAGCCTTTAATTATAAAGTGGACACTGAATTCATTAGTAAGGGTAATGGGAGAGTTCTCACGTGGTCATGCATTTTTGTGAAGTTTAATTTGAAATAATATTTTTGGTCAAATTCATGTTACTGCCAAACTTTAAGATTATTGTTTGATTATTTGTAGAGTAACTTTTTTTTTGTTAACCATTCATATTTCTTTCTTTTATGACCTGATTTGTGTTCTATGTTTTGGTGGAAATTGAGACATTTACATACCTTGAAGGATGCATTGTGGTAAAGTTTGAGATGATGCATACAGCCTGGTTAAATATTTCTAATAATCCTGATAACTGTCTAACTGCAAAGGTCTCTATGAACCTGCTCTATTAAATAGATATTTATCAAATCAAAGGAGTGAATCATTGCTCATACCCCCTTCTTCTCTTCCCAGGATAATGGATAGAAAGTTCACGAGTCCAAGGCACAATTTCTAGCAACACAGTTAATTCCAGTAACCTCACACCATTGGTTTTTTTAGGAAGTGGTGATGGGAAGCTATTAATAGGATGTAGCAAACAGAAGCATGATAAAACATACTTTTCATAGTCAAATCAGTTACATTTCTTTATACTGAAAGACAAAAAAATACCAAATACTTGCTACACAATACTTCCATAAGGCATAGGAGCAGAATTGGGCCATTCACTCAATAGAGTCTGGCTCACCATTACATCACGGCTGATTTATTACAGGTGTCCCCCGCTTTTCGAACGTTTGCTTTACGAAACCGCACTGTTATGAAAGACCTACATTAGTACCCTGTTTTCGCTTTCAGAAGGTGTTTTCACTGTTACGAAGAAAGGCAGCGCGCGATAAAAAATCAGCGCGATAAAAAGCAGCGCGCGCCCCGAGCAGCTGCCCTTGCCCGGATTCGGAACGGTATTGCTTAAACACGTTGCACTGAGAGCCGTTAGCAAGATGAGTTCTAAGGTGTCGGAAAAGCCTGAAAGAATAAGGGTGTTACACTTAGTGTAAAACGAGACATAATTAAGCATTTCGATCGTGGTGAACGAAGCAAGGACAAAGTGAGTTTGGCTTGTGGAAGTTGACCAAGATGATGTTGAAGAGGTTTTGGCATCCCATGACCAAGAACTGATAGATGAAGAGCTGATGCAATTGGAAGAGGAAAGGATAACAATCGAAACCGAATGCAGAAAGTGAAGCAACTGCGTGAGATTTTCGCTGCAATGATAAAGTACGACCTTAATTTTGAAAGGGTACGTAGGTTTTGGGGATATTTGCAGGATGGTTTGAGTGCTTACAAACAACTGTATGATAGAAAAATGCGTGAGGCTCAGTAGTCAAGCAAGCTTTCCACATCAGCCACAGCAGACGACGAACCTCGACCTTCGACATCGAGGCAGGCAGTCATAGGAGAAGATGAGCTGCCTGCCCTGATCGACGATGAGATGACACCCCCGTGTCCCACCACCCCAACACCCAGGCCCCGGACAGATACTGTACCAATTCGCGAAGAACGCAGCGGTAGCCGGGAAGCACACAGCACATCTTTAAGAAAAAAGCCAAAATAAACATGCTAATTAATTAGGGAAACACGAGGGATTCTGCAGATGCTGGAAATTCAAGCAACACACATCAAAGTTGCTGGTGAACGCAGCAGGTCAGGCAGCATCTCTAGGAAGAGGTACAGTCGATGTTTCAGGCTGGGATCCTTCATCAGGACTAACTGAAGGAAGAGCTAGTAAGAGATTTGAGAGGGGGAGGGGGAGATCCAAAATGATAGGAGAAGACAGGAGGGGGAGGGATGGAGCCAAGAACTGGACAGGTGATTGGCAAAAGGGATATGAAGGATCATGGGACAGAAGGCCCAGGGAGAACGAAAAAGTGGGGGGGGGGGAACCCAGAGGATGGGCAAGGGGTATAGTCAGAGGGAGAAAAAGGAGAGTGAGAGAAAGAATGTATATAAATAACGGATGGGGTACAAGGGGGAGGTGGGGCATTAGTGGAAGTTAGAGAAGTCAATGTTCATGCCATCAGATTGGAGGCTACCCAGAAAGAATATAAGGTGTTATTCCTCCAACCTGAATGTGGTTTCATCTTTACAGTAGAGGAGGCCGTGGATAGACATGTCAGAATGGGAACGGGATGTGGAATTAAAATGTGTGGCCACTGGGAGATCCTGCTTTCTCTGGTGGACAGAGCGTAGGTGTTCAGCAAAACGATCTCCCAGTCTGCGTCGGGTCTCGTCAATATATAGAAGGCCACATCGGGAGCACCAGACGCAGTATGCCACCCCAGCCGACTCACAGGTGAAGTGTCGCCTCACCTGGTAGGACTGTCTGGGGCCCTGAATGGTGGTAAGGGAGGAAGTGTAAGGGCATGTGTAGCACTTGTTCCGCTTACAAGGATAAGTGCCAGGAGGGAGATCAGTGGGGAGGGATGAGGGGGACGAATGGACAAAGGAGTCGTGTAGGGAGCGATCCCTGCAGAAAGCGGGGGTGGGGGGGGAGGGAGGGAAAGATGTGCCTAGTGGTGGGATCCCGTTGGAGGTGGCGGAAGTTGCGGAGAATAATATGTCAGACCCAGAGGCTGGTGGGGTGGTAGGTGAGGACCAGGGGAACCCTATTCCTAGTGTGGTGGCGGGAAGATGGAGTGAGAGCAGATGTGCATGAAATGGGGAGATGTGTTTGAGAGCAGAGTTGATGGTGGAGGAAAGGAAGCCCCTTTCTTTAAAAAAGGAGGACATCTCCCTCGTCCTGGAATGAAAAGCCTCATCCTGAGAGCAGATGCGGCGGAGACGGAGGAATTGCGAGAAGGGGATGGCGTTTTTGCAAGAGACAGGGTGAGAAGAGGAATAGTCCAGATAGCTGTGAGAGTCAGTAGGCTTATAGTAGACATCAGTGGATAAGCTGTCTCCAGAGACAGAGACAGAAAGATCTAGAAAGGGGAGGGAGGTGTCAGAAATGGAGCAGGTAAACTTGAGGGCAGGGTGAAAGTTGGAGGCAAAGTTAATAAAGTCAACGAGCTCAGCATGCGTGCAGGAAGCACTCCTTTTTCTCCCTCTGTCCCTCTGACTATACCCCTTGCCCATCCTCTGGGTTTCCCCCCCTACCCCTTTTTCCTTCTCCCTGGGCCTCCTGTCCGATGATCCTCTTGTATCCCCTTTTGTCAATCACCTATCCAGCTCTTGGCACCATCCCTCTCCCTCCTGTCTTCTCCTACCATTTTGGATCTCCCCCTCCCCCTCCAACTTTCAAATCTCCTACTAGCTCTTCCTTCAGTTAGTCCTGACGAAGGGTCTCAGCCTGAAACATCGACTGTATCTCTTCCTACAGATGCCGCCTGACCTGCTGCGTTCACCAGCAACTTTGATGTGTGCTAATTAATTAGGTGCTGCCTAGCATGTTTATTTCGGCTTTTTTCTTAACGATGTGCTGTGTGCCTCTCGGCTACTGCCGTGTTTTTCGCGGTAATGTATCGGGTCGGCAGCCCGGAGGGTGGGGGTCACTGCACCACCCAGCCTGCGATGACTCAGTCTAACACACCATCATCAGTGTGCTCAGCGCTGTTTTCCCAATTCCGGTAAGTGATACTACACTGTATATATATTATTTCTACTTTATATAGGCTGTGTATTTTAACGTGTTATTTGGTAGATTTGGCAGGTTCATAGTTTAAAGGCTACTGGAGAGCCCGTTTATGCCAACAGCGCTTGCGTGAGATTTTCTGCCGAGAGCGCTTGCGTGAGATTTTTGCTAGGGGGATCTGTGCAGGCAATCGTTGTAGAGAAGTATTTCTACTTTATATAGGCTGTGTATTTATCATATCATTCCTGCTTTTACTATATGTTACTGTTATTTTAGGTTTTATGTGTTATTGGGCATGATTTAGTAGGTTATTTTTAGGTCTGCGAACGCTCACAAAATTTTTCCATATAAATAAATGGTAATTGCTTCTTCGCTTTACGACGTTTCGGCTTACGAACCATTTCATAGGAACACCCTACCTTCGGATGGCGGGGGAAACCTGTATCTCTCTCAACCCTATTCTTCTACCTTCTTTCCATAATCTTTGATACCCTGACTAATAAAGAACCTATCAATCTCTGCTTTAAATATCTTCCATGACTTGGCATCCACAGCCATCTGTGGCAATGAATTCCACCGTTTCACCAGCCTCTGGCTGAAAAAAAACTCCTTATCTCTGTTCTGAATGTCCCTCTTCTGAGGCTGTGCTTTCTGGTCTTAGACTTCCCCACTTTAGGAAACATCCACTGTTACCTAGGCTTTTCAATATTTCAAGTTCAATTGTCGTTCAACTATACATGAATACAGCCAAACAAAAAAGCATTACTCTGGGGCCAAGGTGGAAAACAGTACCATAGTCATACGCATCACAAAGTGTATATAAAGTTAGCGCAAACACAAAATAGCAGTAAAGTACTATTCTTAAGATATACTCTTCAGTACCTCAGTATATGAATGTTACAGCAGTCTGCAGATGAACACAGTACAGCTTGTTTTCTACCGAGGGAACATGGTGGTCGGGGGTGGGGTGGAGGGCAACACCGACTCCAGCACAGAAGCTCTGCCTTGCCTTCTCTGGCACTCTGGTGGAGCACCCGACTCAGACACCTGCCCCGGGCAGCTGCAAACAGGTCAGGTTGTGGCTTGAGGCTTAGTCCTCATTGCAACTGATTTGCAATAAACCAATAAGCTGGACTTGCAGCATTGCACATCACCAATATCCAATGGGGTCTTGTGATCACAAGAAAAGCAACTGAGAAAATCTCATTGAAACCTATCAATATATGATGAGCTCTAATGAGACTCCTCCCCCAGCCTCCATTCTTCTAAACACCAGTGAGTACAGGCACAGAGCCATCAAAAACTTGTATAAGCTCTTTCATTCCTGGAATCATTCTTGTGAACTCCACTGGAGCCCCTCCAATGCCAGCACATCTTTTCTTGGATGAGTCCCAAAACTGCTTATAGTACTCCCTATGGACTGACCAATGCCTTACAAAGCCAGAGCAAAACATCCTTGCTCCTATACCTAGTCCTCTCGAAATAAATGCTAGCATTGCATTGACTCAGTTAATCTTTTGGAATCCAGCACAAGGGCTTCCAAGATCCTTGGCACCACTGATTTCTGACATCTCTCTTTTTAGAAAATAATCTACACCTTTATTCCTTATGCTGAAGCACATGACCATACAACTCCCCTATACCATTTTCTTTCTGCTACTACTTTGCCCATTCACCTATTTCAGACTCTCTACTTCCTCAACATTATCTGCCCCTCCACCTATCTTCGTATCATCCACAAACGTGGGCACAAAGTCCTCAACTCCATCATCCAAATCATTGACACATAACATGAAAAGAAACAGTCCCAACACCGATTCCTGCGGAACACCACTAACCACTGGCAGCCAACCAGTAAAGGCCCCCTTTATTCCTACTCCTTGCCTCCTGCCAGTCAGCCAATCTTCTATCCATGCTAATATTTTTCCTGTTATACCTTGGACTCTTGTTAAGCAGCCTCATGCATGGCACCTTTTCAAAAGCTTGAAAATCCAAGTTAGCAGCATCCACTGAATCTCCTTTGTCTATACTTTATACTTTATTGCTGCCAAACAATTGATATTAGAGCGTACAATCATCACAGCAATATTTGATTCTGTGCTTCGCGCTCCCTGGAGTACAAATTGATAGTAAATATTAAAAATTTAAATTATAAATCATAAATAGAAAAGGGACTATCCTGACTGTTATTTCCTCAATTCCAATAAATTTGTCAAGCCAGATTTCTCCTTGAGGAAATCTTTTTTCTTTCTTTTAATAGGTGCAGGAGTAGGCCATTCGGCACTTCGAGCCTGCACCGCCATTTATTATGATCATGGCTGATCATCCAACTCAGAACCCCGCCCCAGCCTTCCCTCCATACCCCCTGACCCCCGTAGCCACAAGGGCCATATCTAACTCCCTCTTAAATATAGCCAATGAACTGGCCTCAACTGTTTCCTGTGGCAGAGAATTCCACAGATTCACCACTCTCTGTGTGAAGAAGTTTTTCCTAATCTCAGTCCTAAAAGGCTTCCCCTTTATCCTCAAACTGTGGCCCCTTGTTCTGGACTTGCCCAACATCGGGAACAATCTTCCTGCATCTAGCCTGTCCAATCCCTTTAGGATTTTATATGTTTCAATCAGATCCCCCCTCAATCTTCTAAATTCCAACGAGTACAAGCCCAATTCATCCAGTCTTTCTTCATATGAAAGTCCTGCCATCCCAGGAATCAATCTGGTGAACCTTCTTTGTACTCCCTCTATGGCAAGGATGTCTTTCCTCAGATTAGGGGACTCAAATTGTGCTGAGTTTGGTCCAGTTTATCATGTGCCTCCAAGTACCTTTAAACCTCATCTTTAATAATGATCTTTCCAACCACTGAAGTCAGGCTAACTTGCCTAAAATTTCTGTTCTTCTGCCTCCCTCCCGTTTTGAAGAGTGGAGTGACATTTGTAATTTTCCAGTCCTCCGGAACCGTTCCACAATTTAGTGATTCTTGAAAGATCATTACTAAAACCTCTATCTCTTCAGTTACCTCTTTCAGCACCCTGGGGTGTAGTCCATCTGGTCCAGGTGACTTACCTACCTGCAGAACTCTCAGGTTCCCAAGCACATTCACCCTAGTAATTGGAATTACACTTACTGCCCCAGCGCTCTTGAATCTCTAGCATATTGCTAATGTTTTCCACAGTGAAGTTCATTCATCATTTTTTTTGCCCCCAATACCACATTTCCAGCATCATTTTCCTGTAGTCTGATACCCACTTTCACCTCTTTTACTCTTTATCTGAAAACATTATATCCTCTTTATATTATTGACTAGCTTACCTTCATATTTCATATTTTCTATAATTTTGTTTTAGTTTCCTTTTGTTGGTTTTTGAAAGCTTCCCAATTCTCTTAACTTCTCACTAACTTTTGCTACATTATATGTCCTTTCTTTTCCATTTATGCTCTCTCTGATTTCTCTTGTCAGCCACGGTTGCCTCATCCTCCCTTTACATCAAGGGTTCCCAAACTTTTTTTATGCCATGGAGCCTTACCATTAACTGAGGCGTCCTTGAACCCCTCTGTAAATACTTCATCTTTGGGATGTATCTATCCTGCACCTTCTGAATTGCTTTCAAAATCTGCAGCCTTTGCTGTCTAACTGTCATCCATGCTAATGTCTTCTTTCAATTAACTCTGGCCAGCTCCTCTTCATTCCCTTTGCCACACTGTAATACTGATATATCTGACTTTATCTTCTCCCTCTCAAATGACAGGGTGATTTCTGTCATTATGATTGATATCTCCTAATGGTTCCTTTCCCTTAAGCTCCCTGATCAAATCTGATTCATTACAGAACACCCAATCCAGAATTGCCTTTCCCCTCCCTCGTAAGTTCAAACACATACTCTAAAGAGCCATCTTGTAGGCATTCTACAAATCTCTTGAGATTCAGCACCAACCTGATTTTCCCAATGTATCTACATATTGAAATCCCCCATAACTATTGTAACATTGACCTTATTACATGCATTTTCTATCTCCCATTGTAAATTATATCCCTCATCCTGGCTGACATTTGGAGGCCTGTATATGACTCCCATCAGGGTCTTTTTACATTTGCAGTTTCTTAACTCTACTCTCAAGGGTTCTACATCCTCTTTCTCTGTCCAAGAACTTGATTTCATTTTTTTTACTGACAGAGCCACCTCACCCCTCTGCCTACCTGCCTGTCCTTTCAATACAGTGTGTACCCTTAGATGGTAAGCTCCCAAATATGATCTTCCTTCAGCCATGACTCAGTGATGCCCACAACGTCATACTTGCTAATCTCTAACTGATACAAGATCATCTACCTTATTCCATATCCTGTGTGTATCAAATATAACACCTTCAGACCCGTATTCATCACTCTTTTTGATTTTGCCCAATGTTACACCAGCTCATCCGATTTACTACGATTTTGCCTTATCTTGCTTCTCCTTCCTCACAGTCTCATTACACTGCATTTACCAACTGCCCCATTCTTAGTTCTATCACTCTGATTCCCTTCTCCCTGCCAAATTAGTTTAAACCCTCCCCAGCAGCTATAGCAAACCTGTTCGCAAGGATATTGATCCTCCTTGGGTTCAGTTATAACCCATCCTTTTTGTACAGGTCATATCTTCCCAGAAGAGATCCCAATCATCCAGAAATTCTGAAACCCTGTCCCCTGCACCAATTCCTCACCTTCTGATTCATCTGTATGTAACACTCGTTGCATCTAGTGGCATGATTTCAGGGGTGGCGCCCCCTACCCGGCCAAACATTAGCACTCTTGTTTGGGTGGATGCTGCGCGTTGTGTCCCCTGTGTAACATCAGTACCCCGAAATAACATTCAGTCCCCATGTGCGGTTAAACGATTAAGATTTTATATTTAAGTATGGGGTTAGTAGAGAAACAAAAGAAAAGGGAAACATTTAAAAGGCGCCAATAATCCTCATCAACATGTCCAGTGCACAAACGTTGGAGCTCACGGATTCCCTTTCGCTGATCCTCCTTCGCTTGTTGTCGACCCCGGGGCTCCCAGCCTGAGCCCAGGCCCAGCGGGTCCGGCAACCGTCTCCTCAAGCCACGTTTTCTCTCTTCATCCTTTTCACGCCTTCTCCACCAAGCCCACCAAACCAATGGCTTTCACACAGACAGAAAGAATAACACCTATCCCAATTGGTTAGCAAATGAATACAAGTCCCGTTATCACTAATTGTAACCCAAGCATGCCGCTGCAGAGAACATTACCTCATCAGTTAACATTACAGAGAAGCTATTTCATTATACACTACAGAGAAGCCATTTCATTATTAGCCTTAGCAAGTAACATGAAAGAAGAAACCCTTACATGTACTATCATCCTGCTTCTGCCCTGACTAGCACATGGCACTGCGCGTAATCCACAGATTACTACCTTGGAGGTCTTGCTCTTCAGTTTCTTCCTGAACTCCCTATAATCACTTCACAGGACCTCTTCCCCCTTTCTACCTACTGTATGTCATTGGTGCCAATGTCCAACCTCCGGATGCTCACCCCCCCTCTTGAGAATATTGTGCAGCCACTCTGAGACATCCTTGACCCTGGTACCCGAGAGGCAGCACACCATCCTGGCGTCCCTTTCACAGCCACAGAATCTCCTTACTCTAAGTATTGTGTCTCCCATCACTATCGCTCTACCTGACTTTATCCTACCTTGCTGGCCACAGTGCCACTGGCCTGGTTGCTGCTGCTGTGCCCAAATAGGTCATCGCCACCCCCCAGCAGTATCCAATGGGGTATACATGTTGCTGAGGGGAATGACCACAGGGGAATCCTGCACTAAGTGCTTACTCCCCTTACTTCTCCTGGTCTTCACCTATCTATTGTCTGAAGCCTGCGCTCTGCGCATGACCACCTCAAGTAAAGGTCTCTCGTATAATATTTTCAGCTTCACAGATGGTTATGAGTACATCCAGCTCCAGCTCCAGTTCCCTGCTCTTGTTAGTCAAGTAATCACTTTAGTGCATCTTTGCATTCTGTAATATTTTTATCCAATAGAGAGAACACATTTTGCTGTGTGCCTTTTAAAAATTTATTCACAGCTCCATATAAATGAGAAAATAAACTGTTAAGAAGTTTGATCATATTGAAATCTTTGGATGCTCATATATTGTTAATTTGGTATGTTTTGCACAGTTGTGTGTTGCTGCCTTTCTAGTTTCTCTCCCCCCTCTTGCTTCACCGTCGGTGGCTAACTCTAGGCTATTGTAATTTCCTCATCATGTTCTAAATTATCATCATATGCAGAACAAGTTACAACCTGCCAGTCTTGAGTAAACATTCTTCACAACTCTTTCAATAAACCAAGAGTCAATCAAGGAGGTTGATTATATTACGCAAACACGAGGAAACCTGCAGATGCTGGAAATTCAAGCAACACACACACAAAATGCTGGTGGGACGCAGCAGGCCAGGCAGCATCTATAGGAAGAGGCACAGTCGACGCTTCGGGCCGAGACCCTTCGTCAGAACTAACTGAAAGAAGAGATAGTAAGAGATTTGAAAGTGGGAGGAGGAGGGGGAGATCCGAAATGATAGGATCTCTATCATCCTAGGCCTCCTGTCCCATGATCCTCTCCCTTCTCCAGCCTTGTATCCCTTTTGCCAATCAACTTTCCAGCTCTTGGCTCCATCCCTCCCCCTCCTGTCTTCTCCTATCATTTCCGATCTCCCCCTCTCCCTCCCACTTTCAAATCTCTTACTATCTCTTCTTTCAGTTAGTCCTGACGAAGGGTATCGGCCCGAAACGTCGACTGTGTTTCTTCCTATAGATGCTGCCTGGCCTGCTGCGTTCCGCCAGCATTTTGTGTGTGTTGGTTGATTATATGACTTTAACTAAATGGACAAACATGCAAATCAAAGATAGAGGGGAAAAAATCCTTTCCCTGCACATTATTATCCTTCCTTCTCTCTTTTATTACACTTTCCTAATTGATTTAGAAGGCCAACATTCCCATTGGGATTAAACGTCGGCTGAGTTATAATGGAGCAAAAGCCAGATTCAAAATTAATTGCTTTACACTTTTACGCTCAGTGCTATTTCATTAGATACACCTGTACACCTGCTCTTTAATGCAAATATCTGATCAACCAATCATGTGGTAGCAACTCAATGCATAAAAGCAAGCAGACATGGTCAAGAGGCTCAGTTGTTCAGACCAAATATCAGAATAGGGAAGGAATGTGATCTGACCGTGGAATGATTGTTGGTGCCAGGCGCAGTGATTTGAGTATCTCAGAAACTGCTGATCTCCCGAGATTTTCACCCACAATAGTCTCTAGAGCAGGGGTTCCCAACTTTTCCTTTTACGCCATGGACCCCTACCATTAAGCGAAGGTTCCATGGACTCCAGGTTGGGAACCCCTGCTCTAAGTTACAAAGAATGATGCAAGAAGCAAAAAAAAAATCCAGTGATCGGCAGCTCTGTGGCAATAGCACCTTGTCAATAAGAGATTGAGATTAATTCTACTTCCCAATCCCATTCCGACATGTCGGTCCATGGCCTCTACTGCCATGATGAGGTCACACTCTGGTTGGAGGAGCAACACCTTATATTCTGTCTGGGTAGCCTCCAACCTGATGGAATGAACATTCATTTCTCAAACTTCTGGTAATGCAACCCCTCCTTCACCATTTCTAATTCCCATTTCCCTCTCACCTTATCTCTTTCCCTGCCCATATCATGTCCCTCTGGTGCTCCTCTCCTTTCCCTCTCTTCCATGGCTTTCTGTCCTCTCCTACCAGATTCCATCTTCTCCAGCCCATTATCTTTTCACCAATCAACTTCCCAGCTCTTTACTTCACCCCCTCCACCACTCCCGGTTTCACCAATCAGCTTGCATTTTTTCCACCCCTCCTCCTACCTTCCTACTCTGAATTATGATCTTTTTTTCTCCAGTCCTGATGAAGGGTTTCAGCCTGAAACGTCGACTGTTTACTCTTTTCCATAGCTGCTGCCTGGCCTGCTGAGTTTCCCCACCATATTGTGTGTGTGTTGTAAGGTCAGAGGATAATGGCCAGACTGGTTCAAGCTGACAGGAGGGCAACAGTAACTCCAATAACCACGCGTTACAATAGTGGTGTGCAGAAGAGCAATTCTGAACGCAACAACATGTCGACCCTCAAAATAGATGGGCTACAGCAGCAGAAGACCACGAACAGGAGGTACCTAATAAAGTGACCACTTAGCTTCTGTTCACCCTCTTTGATGTGAAGGACCATTATAATGTCCTCTTGATGCTTGTATCATTTAAGAGTTGTATATAAAGTCTGTAGAAGTATCCATTTTTTTTTACCTGCAAGGCAGTTAAGTTTCAACTGTTATAGTTCAGTCAATGCTAATTTCTGTTGCTGAATTTTTAAATGTATTTGTTGAGATGCAGTATCAAATAGACCCCTCAAGCCACACCACCCAGCAACCCCTGCTTTAACCCTCGCCTAATCATGGGACAATTTACTATTAACCTGCCAATCGGTACGTCTTTCGACTGTGGGAGGAAACTGGAGCACCCGGAGGAAACATACAAATTCACGGGGAGAATGTACAAACTCATTACAGACAACAGCAGGAATTATTAATTTATTGGTCGAGTACATCCTCCGATGTTGAACCCTTCTAAACTGAACCCTTCATAATTGTAGCTGTGTGATGTAAACCGTTGATGAGAAAATGACTATCCTTCTATTGCCAAGCCTGGAAAGGAGATCCTGCACTACTCTTCCTGCAAACGTAGAAGATTATTTCTAAAAATGAATCAGTTTTATTCCTGCTCCCACAGTTTCATCGATCAGTGCATTGAGTACAGGAGTTGGGACGCCCTTGGTGTGCAGTTCTGGCTGACCGACACAGGAAGGATATATTAAGCTGGAAAGTTGCAGAAGGTAAATAATCTGTACTGTTGCATATAATGTGCACAACTAGCACATTACCAGGAATTTTCCAGCATAGATGCAGTCCATTTCGCCCTACCAGTGTTCATACTGCACACACGCCTCCTCCCAAGTGCCATGACTTCCTGCAAAGAGTACAAGACCAGCAGCTCTTTTGGTCAAAATGTCAACTTGCTTTTACTTCCCACTGAAGCAGCCTAACACGTTTTCTGCCTTTTCTGCTTTTCATAAACTCAAGAGATTGTACAGATGCTGGAAATTCAGGGCAACACACACAAAATGCTGGAGGAATTCAGCAGGTCAGGCAGCATCTATAGAGATGACTAAACATTCAACATTTTGGGCCGAGATCCTTTTTCAGGACTGCAAAGGAACAGGGAAGACTCCAGGATAAAAAGGTGGGTGGGGGGGTGGGAAGACTAGCTAGAAAGTGAGAGGTAAAGCCTAGTGTGTAGGAAAGATAAAGGACTGGAGAGGAAGGAATCTGATAGGTGAGGAGAGGGGACTCAGGGAGTGGTGACAGCAGGTTAGAAGAGATAAGAGGCCAGAGTGCAGAATAGGGCCTACTTGGAATGTTCTTTTCTGTCATTTTTGTTTGTCATAAGTTGTTAGTGCTTTTAATAGTACTTTACAAAATATTTAGTTTATAGAAAGGTAGATTTCCAGATGTGATGAGGCCTCTTCAGTGCTGACCTTAGATCATAAGACATAAGTGCAGAATTAGGCCATTTGGACCTAGTTCCTCTCCACTGCCAGCACATCTTTTCTTAAATAAGGTGCCCAAAACTGCTCACAATATTCTGTGCCTTATAAAGCCTCAGCATGATAGTACAACCTTGCTTTTATACTCTAGTCCTCTTGAAATGAATCCTAACATTGCATTTACCTTCCGCATCACCAAATTGACCTGCAAGTTAACGTTTAGAGACCATAAGACAAAGGAGCAGAAGTCAGCCATTCAGCCTGTCGAGTCTGCTCCACCATTTTATCATGAGCTGATCCATTCTCCCATTTAGTCCCACTCCCCTGCCTTCTCACCATAACCTTTGATGCCCTGGCTACTCAGATACCTATCAATCTCTGCCTTAAATACACCCAATGACTTGGCCTCCACTGCCGCCCGTGGCAACAAATTCCATAGATTCACCACCCTCTGGCTAAAAAAATTTCTTCGCATCTCTGTTCTGAATGGCCGCCCTTCAATCCTTAAGTCATGCCCTCTCGTACTAGACTCCTCCATCATGGGAAACAACTTTGCCACATCCACTCTGTCCATGCCTTTCAACATTCGAAATGTTTCTATGAGGTCCCCCCTCATTCTTCTAAACTCCAAGGAATACAGTCCAAGAGCGGACAAATGTTCCTCATATGTTAACCCTCTCATTCCTGGAATCATTCTAGTGAATCTTCTCTGTACCCTCTCCAACGTCAGCACATCCTTTCTCAAATGAAGAGACCAAAACTGCCCACAGTACTCCAAGTGAGGTCTCACCAGCGCCTTATAGAGCCTCAACATCACATCCCTGCTCCTATACTCTATTCCTCTAGAAATGAATGCCAACATTGCATTCGCATTCTTCACCACTGACTCAACCTGGAGGTTAACTTTAAGGGTATCCTGCACAAGGACTCCCAAGTCCCGTTGCATCTCAGAACTTTGAATTATCTCCCCATTTAAATAATAGTCTGCCCGTTTATTTCTTCTGCCAAAGTGCATAACCATACACTTTCCAACATTGTATTTCATCTGCCACTTCTTTGCCCATTCTTCCAATCTATCCAAGTCTCTCTGCAGACTCTCCGTTTCCTCAGCACTACCAGCCCCTCCACCTATCTTCGTATCATCAGCAAACTTAGCCACAAAGCCATCTATTCCATAATCCAAATCATTGATGTACAATGTAAAAAGAAGCGGCCCCAACACGGACCCCTGTGGAACACTACTGGTAACCGGCAGCCAACCAGAATAGGGAATCCTGCATGAGGACTCCCAATTCCCTTCGCACCTCAGATTTCTAAATTTTCTCTCTGTTCTTTGCTGTGCATCATTACCTGTTTCCAGGGATGGTGCAGACACTTCTGTATCTCGCTCAGATCAGACAAGCAGGTGACAAGGCAGCTCTATTCAGCCCATTAGTTTATTTTTGTGACAATTTTTTAAAGCAGGCAGCAATGTTATTTAGCTACTGTGCTATAATGAGCATTTAATTACAAGTTTAATTAACTTGGTTGAAACTGAAAGACCTATTCCCGTTCTAGATGTGAACTTCCTTTAACTATCGAGTCTAATTAACTTGGTACAGACCAGCAGTTAAACTTGAAATTTTCACTATTTCTCAATTGTTAGATTTGCCTACGTTAGCAGGAAGCTGGCTTTACCTACCTTGTTATCTTAACGTTAATGAAGCGATCCATAGAGAATTGATCTTGAAGGTCTAATTTTCCCAAATTCTTCCATTACCCTTTTAGGCTTTAAAGACTACTGGCATGTACATTTGAAATTCCAATCAATGCGCTTGTCTGGAAACCCACACCACTTCCGATCTGTTTTATATCCCCATCTTATGACTAAACATCCCAACCTGGACACAGTACGCAGCGTTCTTTATGGGAAGAAACTCTGGATGTGATTTGCTCCATTCAGCAGTACAGTTAATGCAAACTCAGCTAGTCTCAGATAACTCAGCGCAGACCAGCAATCAACCGTGGGACCTTCCTAATTTAGAAAAATCAGCTGGTGTTGAAAAAACTTGCCGCGCCTCTGGGAGATTTAAAGGCATGAACTTGCCCAAAGCTGTGCTAGATTTTCTGAGCTATCCAATTAATTCCTCTTTGCTCTTAACCTCACTTTTTAAAACATTCCCAAGCATTTAGTTTAATAAAGGCACAAACGCTAGATTGATCTTGATCAGAGAGAATAAAGCCAATTTGGAATGTGATTTCAAATGCGATGTTATGTCATGCTTAGATTTAGAGAAGATTGGTTGTTCAATTTCTGAATCCCGTCAAGACTTTCAAACATTGTGGGGACCCTTTCTGAATTATTTTCAAAACTTTCAAAACCCTCAATTTGTTGTTTAAATTTAGATGTTGGCTATTATTAATTTTTATTATACGAGAAGGTATTTTACCTTTTTTTCTCCTTAATAAACAGCTTTGGTCTTGGTAGGGGTTAGATTTTTTTTTGTAAGTAATTATTACATTTCAATATAACTTTGACTAACCTACATGAATACGGGGTAATGAGATTGTTATTATGAATAGATATAATGTAATTGGTAGTTGTTTTTTTCGACCTTTATATATACTTCCTTGTACTCTGTATTCTTTTATGTAGAAACTAATAAAAATATTGAAAGAGGAGTGTGATTTCACTTGCTGAGGATCACACTCCTGGGATAATTAGTAAGCTGACAACTACTTGTGGTGCAGACTTTGTCACTGGAGACTTCGGAATTGACCGAGGTTGGCGTAACTGCTCACAGGTAATAGTAACAAAATATTCCTTCAGTGTCTCTTGCAAACTATCTGATGATATTTCATTACGTCTTGTCTATTTATTAGCATAGCGGTTAGTGTAAAGCGACAACAGAGCAAGGAAGCTGGGTTCAATACCTGCCGCTCTCTGTAAAGAGTTTGTACTTTCTCCCCATGACCACATGGGTTTCCTCCAGGGGTGCTCCAGATTTTGCTCACTTTCCAAAGATGTACAAGTTAGTAAGTTAATTAGTCACATGGGTGTGACTGGGCAGTGCAGGGCCCATTGGGCTGGAAGGACCTGTTACCGTGCTGTATCAAATAAACAAACAAACAAACAAATAAATAAATGGCAAACTTGTAAGGGGAGGAAGTTAATTAACTGACTGAATGACATTTGTATTGGAAGAGTCCCAGAGTTGTGCATCTGTGGTTATCATCATCATCATGTGCTGTGTCACATGATGTAGGCGATCATAGTCTTTGACTGTGATTGTTCTTGGCAAATTTTTCGACAGAAGCGGTTATTGCCTTCTTCTGGGCAGTGTCTTTAAAAGGCAGGCGACCTCAGCCATTATCAATACTCTTCAGAGATTGTCTGCCTGACGTCAGTGGTTGCAATAACCAGCACTGTGATAAGCACCAGCTGCTCGTACGACCATCCACCACCTGCCCCAATGGCTTCACGTGACCCCGATCAGGGGGCTAAGCAGGTGCAGGTGACCTGCAGGCTAGTGGAGGGAAAGAGCCCCTTACTCCTCTTTTGATAGAGACATGTCTCTACCCTGCCACTGTATGGAATGGAATGCAAAAGACACTTGTCATTCTGGCTTTCTGCCAATGTTTCAATGTGTCACAGCAAAAACACAGTATAAACAAACTGATCACACCTCTGAATCTATTTTAAGTGTGATGGGAATGGGCAAATATATCCTTAACTGCCATATTCCATATTTTGTTTACACCTGTTCTTTGCTAAGGATATCGACTGTGCTGGGAAATGGTTCAATGATACGGGACTTCCTCCTGCCTTCTCCAAATACATATTTTTTTCATGAACTAGAGATCAACATAGTCTTTCATTCAACGATCAGCCTGGGCTAAACAGCAGTAAATATGGTCAGATTAAATGTTACTGGGAAGGCAGTTAAGCATAAATATTTGAAATGGAAGATCCATTTATAATAAAATGTTAAATATGTGAAGGCAGTTCAGCATAATTATTTGAAATTTACAATCCATTTATAATGAAATATTAAGCATGTGAGGAGCATTTGATAGCTCTGGGCCTGTACTCACTGGAGTTTGGAAGAATGAGGAAAGAACTCATTGAAACCTCTGGAATATTGAAAGACTTAAATAGAGTGGATGTGGAGAGAATGCTTTCATTATTGGGAGAGTCTAGGACCAGAGGGTACAGCCTAAGAATACAAGGATGTCCCTTTAACACAGAGGGGAGGAGGAAGTTCCTTAGCCAAAGGGAGGTGAATCTGTGTAATTCATTGCCAGAAATGGCGATGGAGACCCAGACGTGGGGTACATTTAAAGAAGAGGTTGATAGGTTCTTGATTAGGATGGGTGTCAAAGGGTATGGAGAGAAGGCAGGAGAATAGGCTGGACCTATTTACTGTCTGTTATGCCGCTGGTCTTTAGGGCAGCAATGAGGTCTTCCATCTTTGCCTATCCTTGGCCATCTTCTCTTTTATGCCTCAGGTGTGGTTCAGTGTCCTCATTTCTGCCTTTATGGCACAGTGCAAAGTTGTCTTTGGTCTCTCGTTTCCTCCATCCTTCAGGGTTCAATGAAGTGCTGTCTTGATGATGGAGTTTGCCTCTCTTTTCACCATGTGCCCAATCCACCTCCAATATTTCCTCATGATGTCCTTTTGATGACACTGAAGGAGTAGGGCGTGGTTAGAGACCTTTACTGGCCAGAAAATATGGAGGACCTTCTAGAGGCTCATGGGATAATGGGCTTGAGAGAAGTAAGGAGTTTGTACGTTCTCTCCAGGTCCATGTGGGTTTCTTCTGGGTGCTCCGGTTTCTTCCCACAGTCCAAAGACATTCTGGTTGGTAGGTTAATTGATCATTGTAAATTGTCCTGTGATTAGGCTGGGATTAAAGCGGGGGATTGCTGGACAGCATGGTTCGAAGGGCCTATTCTGTGCTGTACCTCAATAAATAAATAAATAAATCAACCATGATAATATGGTTGACTTGATGGGTTGAATGCCCCAGTTTTGCTCCTGAATCTTTTGGTTTTCAAAGCTTATTTCTATTCAATTTGCAAGATATTAGGAAGAAATAGACCTTTGTGGACGTATGCAATGTGTGTAGATGGATGATGCTATTTTCAAGGAATTGGTACCTACCTGATAATGAAGTTTCTTGGTTTGGTTCATCACTAAGTAATCATTTATTTTAGATTTCTTCTAAAGTATATTTCCAGAAAAACCATGCAAAATTGTGTAAAAGATCCCAACGGAAGCAAAGAAAATTTAATTTGAAAATATAAGAGTAAACTCCAGGAGACTGTCAGCCATGTTAATTCAATAATTCCTGTGGGGACATGTCATGTAAATAAAAGGAAAATTCTGCAGATGGACACGAAAAACCTGTGCCACTGAGCTAAGGCCACTATGAAATGAATGGCTTGAGAAGAGCAAAAACATAATTTCTTTTGGAATGAA
The DNA here is from genome assembly GCF_030028105.1 of Mobula birostris. Classification (NCBI taxonomy): domain Eukaryota; kingdom Metazoa; phylum Chordata; class Chondrichthyes; order Myliobatiformes; family Myliobatidae; genus Mobula; species Mobula birostris. The sequence continues at coordinate 18,760,825 of NC_092373.1, read as the reverse complement.
CTTCCAAAGTTGTCCTTTGCCTTTGAAGCAAGATTTCTATCAGCAGAGTTTGAAGCATTATTTTTCCACGGGAAACTGCTCACCCATCCTAATAAAGCTTCCAAAATACTGAACTTCACATGGCTGAAAACACATAATAGGCACCTCAGTTGCTGTCAAGATATTCAACAACCAAGGCTAATTTGATTTGCTGAATTACCCTTGATGTTCTTGATATTTATCGCTTATTTACTTATTAAAATTTGTGGGCAGAACTTAAAAAGCGTGTGTGAGCAAGGAGGCCTACAGACCTGACTCAGTTACACCAGTTCAGTTTTGTAGGATAGTTAGTGTCACTGCCTAAAGGACAGAAGGATATTTTGAGGTTTTTGTATTTACCCTGTTTTACATTCCTCTGATGCTTGGCTAATCTACATTCGAAAAAGGATCTAGTGCTTTCCTGTTGTATAATGCGAATAAACCCTTCTCAAGCTTCCAGCCAGGTAGAGGTATCGATTACAACAGACGTTTTGATGACAAACTGCCATCCCTGAAGAAGATGCAGAGCTTGTCATCGAGACGTCTGTTATAATTGATACCTAAACCCGGCCGGAAGCCCGAGAAAAGTTGATTAATCTACTTTCATTTCTCTCCTCTCCTGCAGTTAATCTACTCCCATGCCTCTGCTACAGGAACTGCTGATGCAGCCATTGTATGTGGGCACATTTACTCCTGCACTCTGGGAAACTGCAGCCTCCTTGTAATGAGTTACCCGATAATACCAAAACACAGAAGATGGAATACCTCAAACAACATGTTTATAATTTAGCTTCAGAAAGATGCTTGACTTTATTATATAATGTTTAGATAAACAAGCAACAAAACTAGATCAATGCTGATCCAAAATAGATTTAATAACAAATTGTCATTAGCTTGGTAATAAAGACTATAATCTTGCAGACTATAAAGTTAGGGGAAACAAAATAGACTGTTAATATGAAAGACGTGTAGCTTAAAAGAGATGAATATTTGGATTCACCAGCCCCATATATTTGATAAACTTGTACCTCACATTGGTAAAGATCCATCCTAATAAATTCACAACCATTGTGGGCCTGTCTTGTAAACAGCTAAAATCCACAGGCTACAAACAGGGGTGATTTTATTGAACCCGGTGTTACATCCATGTCTCGGAGAGCTTTCATTTCATTTTGAACATCAGTAAGGATTATGTTCAAGTGAAATTTAGGAGTTTATATTATTAACATATAGACTACCCCACCCAATCCCAACCCCAAGCACAAACACAAATGCAAATTGTGCTGGTGGCAACTTCTTTCAGGCAATATTTTCCATGTTTACACTTTCTTCCATCTTCACCCCTGCACAGAGTTGGGCCAGCTTTTGTTGCCGGGTCACAAGGTAAAGTGGAAGTGCAATTTTCTCTGGGTCATTGCTCGGAAAGTTCAGGGCAACACACAACTTGTTAATTATTTTTTGAACTTTTAACCAGCTGGTCTGAAGGTGAAGGTCAGCTTCTGTTAACCAGGAGTTTGTAAAGTTTTGCATGGCTGGGGTTTTAAACTGAAAGGGAAAAAAATATGTTAATCAAACTGAATCAAAAGCCCATATCTGAACTAAATGGAGTCTTGGCCTCACAGGCTTATCTCATTACGAGTTTGCACCTTATGGTTTTACTTGCACTGCACTTTATCGGTAGCTTTTACACTTTACTGGGCACTGTTATTGTTTCTAAATCAATGCTCTGGATAATATCTGATCTGTAGGAACAGCATGCAAGGCAAACTATTCTTGGTACACGTAAACAAAAATAAAACAATGCCAATACCAATACCAAATGGATTTTTGTAGGACCCAGTGAGTCACCAGAGATCATTTGGCCGGTTGAATCTTAAAGGAATCCATTTAGTCAAGGATGGCTAAAGAATTTATGAAGGAGAATAAAGAGTATTAGAGAGAACTCAAATTGAGAACATAGAATAAAAATGGACAGTAAGAGCCTAAACAGATACACTCTGTGAGCCCTTTATTATGTTCCTCCTGTCCCTAATATAGTGGCCACTGGGTGTGCGTCCACAGTCTTCTGCTGCTGTAGCCTATCCACTTCAAGCGTGGTTCTCTGTGCTACAGTTACCTTCCTGTCAGTTGGACCAGTTTGGCCATTTCCCTCTGACCTCTCTCATTGACAAGGCGTTGTAGGTGAAGTCCTTAGCAGGACTGACTCCTCATTTTTTTGCCTCCTGTTCCTGCTGAAGGGTCAACTGTACTCTTTTCCACAGGTGCTGCCTGGCCTGCTGAGTTCCTCCAGCATTTTCTGAGGGTTAGATTGATCTTGGGGTAGGTTAAAAGGTCAGGATAACAGTGCGGCTGAAAGGCCTGTACTGTGGTGTTATGTTCTACATGTTCTATGAACGTACCTCCAAAGGCCTGTCAAACAGTATTTCAGATTATAACAATGCGAGAAGAAGGACTCTTAACCTCCTCTTTGAATCGTTGGTTACTCTGTTAAATTGAACCCAAGTTTTTTGCTTTCGTTAGTAGGTGTAAAGAAACAGCAGTAAGATCTCTTGTTTTTGAACCTGTTCAGTTGGAACAGGCCCAGAATCCCCCCCACAGGGACGGGGATGACTGAGAGTAATCTTTCAATGTTTGCCATGCAAAATGAGATCACACAGGTTACCACTGATCAAGAACTCCCAGAGGGGAGTTCTACTTACAGTAAGGAGGTTATCTCGGGAATTTACTCTTGGCAACTGTGACTTTCCAGTCCTCAAAATCAAAATTATACAGTGGGCAGGTGTGATATTTTCCCTGCAAGCCATCAGAAGCGGAACTGACTATGGAATTACTGCAAGTTAAATATCATGTTAGCTTTTTTACATTCTTTAACAACTCTTGCTGTTGTTTTCTTGGTATTATTTATTTATAAATTTATTAAACATCAATAAGTAAATAATTTTTTTTTGAGTTTGCCGAGTTTGTCTTCTTTTGCACATTGGGTACTTGTCAGTCCTTGTGTGTAGTTTTTCATTGATTCTAGTGTATTTCCTTGATCTACTGTGAATGCCTGCAAGGAAATGAATCTCAGGGTTGTTGATAATAAACTTACCTTGAACTTTGAATCAAAACAAGCAATAAGGGAAAATACTGCAAATGCAGGTGAGGCTGGAGAAAGAAGCCACTGATTCATCCAGAAATTACAGATGTTTCATTCTTTATTGACAAATGCTACCTGATCTGCTGAGCGCTTTGTCTTTTCATTTCAGGTTTTAAGCAACTGCAGTAGTTCGCTTTTGTTACAAACAGATCATGGATCCTGGTGGATAGTTCTCTCCCAATTTGGCCAGCGTAATATTTACTGCAGTCCCCACACTGGAATTGTAGACCAGATTGGTCTTGTCTAATATCTTGGTTCATTCTTTTAGTCTGCAAAGTACTCTCCTCAACGTTGCTGTTGGCTTAGGTGTGATCGAAATTCTATTTCCTTGGAGCAACTGGGAGAAAACGATCTACAAGGATCTATGAACATCAACTGGCTGTAAAGTAGCTTGACCAACTCTCCCTAGTCTCTACCCATGAAGATCAAGAGGGGCACAAATTTGACCGGGCATCAGTGGAAGTCATGGCACAAGCAAACATGCAGTCTGCAAGAGAATTCCTAGAAGTGTGGCTTCTGCAAATAATTCTCTGAATACACACGTAGACCTCAATCCTATTTATGAGCCAATGTGGGCAAAATTCCAGACCACAACACACAAAGTTCACCACACAACCAACCAGCAACAAGACTTTCTCGCTACATCAGAAATGAGTTTCTGTAGTGATAATCAAGCAGCAAATTGGTAAGTGTATAAAGGCCAAGCATTTGGAGGACACACCACAATTAACTGCACATTGATGATGCCTTCTTGTATGGTGACGAAATCTTTGTGAGTAAATTGGCAAGATCAGAGAACAACTCAACCCAAACAAAAAGCTGTACTTCAAGTTCCTGTTCAATCTCCCTGACACCCTGATTCTTACACACCCTTTGTGTTCAAAACCCCAGGTTCCTGCCCTCTCTTCCCACCCTCCGAGTTCCCAGTTCCTGCACTGTGTAATTTCTTTATAAAAATGAATTAAAAAGTGTGTCAGAGTACCAGTACAATTGCAACATAGTCTAGAGTATACTCAGTGGCCACTTTATTAGGTACACCTACTCCTTAACGCAAATATCTAATTAATGTGTGGCAGCAACTTAATGTGTAAAAGCATGCAGACACGGTCAAGAGGTTCAGACCAAACATCAGAATGGGGAAGAAATGTAATCTAAGTGACTTTGACCGTGGAATGATTGTTGGTGACAGGCACAGTGGTGTATCTCAGAAACTGCTGATCTCCTGGGACTTCGCACAACAGTCTCGCAAGTTTACAGAGAATAGTGCAAAAAAAATCCTGTGAGTGGCAGTTCTGTGGGAGAAAATGCCTTGTTAATGAGCGAGGTTAGAGGAGAATGGCCAGACTGGTTCAAGCTGACGGGAATGTGACAGTAACTCAGATAACCATGCATTACAACAGTGGTGTCCAGAAGAGCAACTCTAAACGCACAACCCATCGAACCTTAATGTGGATGGGCTACAACAGCAGAAGGTCACCAACATACACTCAGTGGCCACTTTATTAGGGAAAAGAGGCATCTAATAAAGTGGCCATTAACTATACTTTTTCAGTAGTTTTGTGGACATAATTTAAATACAAGCTATTTTAGATCTATTTAATTGACTACCTCTTAAAAAATTTTTGACATAGAGCATGGAATAGGCCCTTTTGGCTCTTCAAGCCACGTTGCCCAGCAACCAATGATTTAATTGTCTAATCACTCGACGATTTACAATGACCAATTAACCTACCAACCGGTACGTCTTTGGACTGTGGGAGGAAACCGGAGCACCCAGTGGAAACCCATGTGGTCACAGGGAGAATGGACAAGCAGTGTCAGGAACTGAACCCAGGTGTCCTGTAAAGTGTTGAGCTAACCACTATGCTACCATTGCATTTAAAGTTCACTGCAGGTCCGGTGAGACTTGAACTCTTGCCTCCAGTTCGTCAGCCCGGATCTCGAGGAACTTCCAGGAACTTAATCGCACACGATAAAGTGAAATTGAACTGAAACCAGCTGGACACTTTACCTCCAGGTTCACTCCGAGGTTGAACTTTGCTTGTTTCCCCATTGCCAAAAAAGTCACGAAGATCCGCTGTTGCTCTACAATCCTGACGCCGATGTTTTTGCTCAGAGAGATGAAAATCGGTTTAAAAGGTGTGAAGTTAAGTGGGGATGAGGGGTCTCGCCACAGCCATCGCCGCAGCCGGATGCCGCGTTCATCTGCATAATGCCCTCCGAAAGCGTTAGTATGTACCCTGCACATAAAGCAGAAGCATACAGGGTCGTGAATAACGACAGACTCAAAACTATGTACTAAACTGTCTCCCGGACAAAAAGCTGAACAGAGCCATCAAGCATCTTTCAGTTCAATGGAGACGGCACATCAATCTTTTCTTTGCAGTGACGCTGTGAGGCTTGCACTCTGTGTTCTTTAAAGTGGAATTTTTTAACATTAACAACGAGAGGGCACCAGAACATTCAGGAACCCCACGCAGCATGTTCTTGATGCAGACATCCCAACCTGCAAAAACTCATTTCAGGGAGGTAGCACCATCAATTTGCGAGAGACTCCCGGGACTTGCAGGAGAGGTGGGATGTCTGCAATAGAGCAGCTCCTTAGCAGCCAGCCAGCTAGTTTAAATAACGTTAGCTATGCTAATGAACGAATGACACCTGTTAACCTCACCTCAACATGTCTTTTACAGTCTTAACCCACCATGGGCAATAGAAAAGTCACTGTTGCAAACAGTGCAGCGAGCAACACTGTCATTATTTTGACCCCTATTAGGCAGGGGTACACTTTAGTGTAGTCTGGGGTGACGTACGTTTTATATATTTTTTTGGAACACTCTGCAATGGCGTGCTCTTGCTTGCGCTCTCTCTCTCTCTCTCGTGGTCGCTCGCGCTCACTCGCTTGCCTTCGCTCCCGCACGCGCGCTCTCTCTTGCTTTTCTCTCGCTTTCAAAAAAATTGATTTCCATGATATTGTATATAATTTATGGGCATCAGGGAGCCACTATTCATATGCGGGAGACTCCCGGAAGTTCCGGGAGAGGTGGGATGTCTGCTGATGGTTTTACTGGGCTTATGCCCATATAGGCCTGTACTCGCTGCAGTTTAGAAGAATGATTGGGGGGGGGGGGGCGGGATCTTATTGAAACCGATCGAATGTTGAAAGGCTTAGATCGAGTGGATGTGGAGAGGATGTTCCCACTTGTGGGTGAGTCTAAGACCAGAGGGCACAGCCTCAGAATAGCAGGAATTCCCTTTAGAACAGAGGTGAGGAGGAATTTCTTTAGTCCAAAGGTGGTGAATCTGTGGAAACTGTTGTTAGGTTTTTATTTACTTATTAACTTAGAGGCGCAGCATGGAACAGGTTCTTCCGGCCCAGCCGGCCTAGCAACCCACCTACTTAACACTAGTCTAATTAAAAATGACCAAACAAGAGAAAGTCTGCAGATGCTGGAAATCCGAACAACATGCACAAAATGCTGGAGCAACTCAGCAGGCCAGGCAGCATCTACGGAAAAAAGTACAGTCGACGTTTCAGGCCCAAACTCTTCGGCAGGACTGGAGAAGTAAAACTGAGGAATAGATTTGATAGGTGGGTGGGGGGGTGGTGAGAAATGCCAGGCGACTGGTGAAACGGAGGGGGAGGGATGAAGCAGAGAGCTAGGTTTTGCAACATAGACTGATCCATGTAGCCGGCAAACAGGCAGGCATAGCTGGGACCCATGCGAGTGCCCATGGCTACCCCTTTTGTTTGAAGGAACTGGGAGGACCCAAAGGAGAAATTATTTAGAGTAAACATAGAACATAGAATAGTACAGCACATTACAGGCCCTTCGGCCCACAGTGTTGTGCCGACCCTCAAACCCTGCCTCCCATATAACCCCCCACCTTAAATTCCTCCATATACCTCTCTAGTAGTCTCTTAAACTTCACTAGTGTATCTGCCTCCACCACTGACTCAGGCAGTGCATTCCACACACCAACCACTCTCCGAGTAAAAAACCTTCCTCTAATATCCCCCTTGAACTTCCCACCCCTTACCTTAAAGCCATGTCCTCTTGTATTAAGCAGTGGTGCCCTGGGGAAGAGGCACTGGCTATCCACTCTATCTATTCCTCTTAATATCTTGTACATCTCTATCATGTCTCCTCTCATCCTCCTTCTCTCCAAAGAGTGAGGACAAGTTCCGCTAGGCGGAGGAAAGTGGTGGTAGAGGGGAACTGGGTGGGTCTGGTGAAACGTGTATAGGGGGTATATAGGGACTTCCTAGCTCTTTGCTTCATCCCTCCCCCTCCAAGTTTCAACTATCACCTGGCGCTTCTCTCTTCCCTCCCCCCCACCTTTCAAATCTATTCCTCAGCTTTTTTTCTCCAGTCCTGCCCAAGGGTTTTGGCCCAAAACATCAACTGTACTTTTCTTTCCCCACAGGTGCTGCCTGGCCTGCTGAGTTCTTCCAGCATTTTGAGTGTGTTGTTAAAATGACCAATCACCCTACTAACTGGTATGTCTTTGAAATGTGGGAGAAAACCCCAGGTGGTTCACAGGGAGGAACGTACATAGTCCTTACAGATGGCATTGGAACTGAACTCTGACTGTAACAGTGTTGCTGTAACCGTTACGTTACCATGGTGCCCCTAAAAATTTAAAGCGGGGATTGATAGATCATTGACTAGTCAGGGCATCAAAGGTCACGGGGAGATGGCAAGAGAATGGGGTCGAGAGGGATAATATATCAGCCATGATAGATTGGCAGAGAAGACTCAATGGGCTGAAAAGCCTAATTCTGCTCCTATATTTTATGGTGTTATAATCTTAACTGCACCCTCAGCACCCCCCCCCCCCCCCACCACTCCAGCACTGTCCGCTGTGTTGGCAGGAGGTATTTGGCACAGCAGACACTTCTGGACCCTGCCTGCTTCAGGGCACTCCTAGAGGAAGCTCCTTGGGGCAGGGTCCCAGGCATAACCATTTTCAGGTCCTCATCCTTCCTTGGGATGCTCACTGATAAACTACACTGTACTCTAATCTGTTCATAGTTCAGATAATGAAGCAGCCCTTATCTGCAGGCAGCAAGAACGGGAATACTTACAGGCATAGCCTGATAAGTGGCGTACATGGGAAACCCACCACCTTCAGAGAGTGGTGCAGACAGCCCAGCGCATCTGTAGATGTGAATTTCCCACTATTCAGGACAATTACAAAGACTGGTGTGTCAAAAGGGCCCAAAGGATCATTGGGGACTCGAGCACCCCAACCACAAACTGTTCCAGCTGCTACCATCTGGGAAACGGTACCGCAGCGTAAAAGCCAGGACCAGCAGGCTCTGGGACAGCTTCTTCCACCAGGGCATCAGACTGATTAACTCATGCTAATACAATTGTATTTCTAAGCATTATTGACTGTCCTGTTGTACATACTATTTATTATAAATTACTATAAATTGTACATTGCACATTTAGAAGGAGATGCAATGTAAGGATTTTTATGTGAAGGATGTAAGTAATAAAGTTAATTCAATTCTCATTTGTTCCTGCTTCTAACTCGGAGATATTCTGATGTTCCTTCGTAACTAGTGTGTCTAGATCTTGCAGCAAATAGCCCAGTGTGAACATAAGAATGGGAATTGGTTTATTATTGTCACATGTATTGAGGTACAGTGAAAAACCTTGTTTTGCATGCCATCCATTTCATTACATCGAGGTAGTTTGAGGGAAAGCAATAACAGAATGCAGAATAAAGTGTTAGCTACAGAGAAAGTGCAGTGCAGGCAGACAACAAGGTGCAAAGCTATAATAAGGGAGATTGTGAGGTCAAACGGCCATCTCACCACACTAGGGGACCGTTCAATCATCTTATAGGAGTGGGATAGAGCTGACTTTCAGCCTGCTTGTACACGTTTTCAGGCTTTTGTATCTTCTGCCTATCGTGAGGACGGAGAAGAGAGAATGTGTGTGATGGGTGAGGACTTTGATTATGCTGGCTGCTTTACTGAGGCAGCGAGAAGTGTAGGACATCTCCTCCAAAGGGAGTGTAGTCACTCTGACGGACTAGCTATGAGGCAGGATGAACAAAGCTGTGGCGGCAGGGGAGGAATTGGACGAGATAGGGGTAGAATATAGACATGGAGAATTTGACAGAAGGGAGTGCAAGAGAGGTTAGTGATAAAGAGCAGATGGAATAGAGTGAGTCAGACGGAGAATAGTGCAAGATTCAAATGCAGAAGGAAAGCTGCCGGTTATAGCAGATTTCTTAGAATGGAAGACCTGTGAGATCATGAGAGGTTGTTTGATTACAATTACTTACATCAAACAAGAAAATGAATAAAGATACACTTGCTTTCCAAATGCTTTGGAAATGCATTCAATTCATTACTTAGAAAAATCTATATCAAAAACTACAAAGTTTAATACCTCAAACACGAGGAAATCTGCAGATGCTGGAATTTCAAGCAACAGACATAAAAGTTGCTGGTGAACGCAGCAGGCCAGGCAGCATCTCTAGGAAGAGGTACAGTCGACGTTTCGGGCCGAGACCCTTCATCTGGACTCGGACACTGACGAAGGGTCTCGACCCGAAACGTTGACTGTACCTCTTCCTAGAGATGCTGCCTGGCCTGCTGCATTCACCAGCAACTTTTATGTGTGTTGCTTTAAGTTTAATACCTTATCTACTACAGTTTCTTAGCTGGGCAGTGCTGAAAGGCAGAAGCTGTGCTGGAGAATGGATCAAGTATTGTGCTCCACCTTAAATGAAGGCATAGCTTCAGAATAGAGGGATGTCCCTTTAGAACAGAGATGAGGAGGAATTTGTTTAGCCATATGGTAAGTCATTGTCACAGACGGCTGTGGAGGCCAAGTCATTGGGTGTATTTCAAGTGGAAGTTGATAGGTTTGTAATTAGTAAGAGTGTCCAAGGTTATGGGGAGAAGGCAGGAGAATGGGGTTGAGAAGGATAATAAATCAGCCATGATGGAATGGCAGAGAAGACTTGATGGGCCAAATGGCCTAATTCTGCTCCTATGTCTATTGGTCTTTGTTACGAAGGAACATCAAAATATCTTCAAGTCAGAATCAGGGACAAATGGGAATGGAGCTTAGAAAAATAGAGGGCTATCCGGTAGGACATTCTAGACAGTTTCTAGAGTAGGTTACATGGCCGGTACAACATTATGGGCCGAAGGGCCTGTAATGTGCTGTAGATTTCTATGTTTGTAGAAGGCGGTAGTTTTCCCATGTTTTACCACTTAACGGACCGTGCCTGGAAGTATCTATCAGTTTATTCAAAAGGGCCAGTGACTTACCAGACCACACCGTTCGGATGATAACAAGTACACCTTCCATAGGAGGTGAAGATTGCCTGAATGGCTGGGTCATCAGCCCTGTCCTGCTGTACAACGCAGGTCATTTTCTTTTCAGTGTCGATAAAAATCTGGATGGCCAGGTTTCCAGAGGGGTAACTAACGGGGGTTAAGGAAGCATGGCAAATTTGTACATGTCACATAGATCAAAGCTTTGTATGCACTTAAACGAACTTTTAGGAGACAGGAGACCCATGAAAGATCAGGCTAGGCTATAAACAGCAATAAACTACACACAGCCCAGATAATATGGTAAAGTGTTAGATTGGTTTACTGAGAAGGCAGTTAAGCATAATTATTTGAAATCCATTTATAATGAAATGTTAAGCATATGAGGAGTGTTTGATAGCTCTGTACTCACTGGAGTTTAGAAGAATGAGGGGAGATCTCACTGAAACCTCTCAAATATTGAAAGACCTAGGTAGAGTGGATGTGGAGAGGATATTCTTTATTGTGGGAGAGTCTGGTACCAGAGGGCACAACCTCAGAATACAATGACGTCCCTTTAGAACAGAGAACAGGAAGAATTTCTTTAGTCAGAGGATGGTGAATCTGTGGAATTCATAGCCACAGATGGCTGTGAAGGCCAAGTCATTGGGGGGTATATTTAAAGTGGAGGTTGATAGGTTCTTGATTGCTGAGAAGGCAGGAGAATGGGGTTGAGAAGGAAAATAAACTGTCCATGATCAAATGTCATAGCATACTCAACGGGCCAAATGGTCTAATTCTGCTCCTATGTCTTGTGGTCTTATGGAATACCCTGAAACAGACAGGGACTAGAAGCAGCACACTAAAGGTACAAGAGGAACTTAGCAAACCAGGCAGTATCTATGGAGTGGAATAAATAGCCTCTGGCTTCTGCCCCCTTCCTTTCCAGTCCCGATGAAAGATCTCGGCCCGAAACATCGACTGTTCATTCCCCTCTATAAATACTGTCTGACTTGTTGAGTTCCTCCAGCATTTTGTGTGCTGCTCAAGACTTCCAGCATCTACAGAATCGCATGTTTGGGGCTGGGAGTGTGATTTTCTGTTCTGAATCACAGGTAAGGAGTTTCTGGAATGAATTAGTTGTGCAATACACCTCATGGGACAAAGCAGCCACTTTTAATCAGTAACCATCTGGACAGGGAGATAATTGTTTACTTCTGACTCTTATCTCCTGAGTCTTCCTGGAAAGTGTTTTATCTTGACAGTTGAGAACAGGTTTGGCTTAATGCTAAAGGGATTCAGTGGGCCGAGGTGGGAGCGAGGGGGAAAGTGGTTATCGATGTTTGGGGTCAAGACCCTGTATTGGGAAGCAAGCCAGTATAAAGGGCAGAGGTGGAAGAATCAGACGGGGTTAGTAACCTGCAAACGGTCATCGTGTACTGGCGTCAGCAGTAATGCCTGGTCAGCAAAATGTGGATTTATGTATTTATTCTCTCATTATCAGAATCAGGTTTAATATCACCGGCACGTGTCGTGAATTTGTTGTCTTTGCAGCAGCAGTACAATGCAATACATAAAGATAGAAAAATGTGAATTGCAGCAAGTATATATTATTAAATAGTTAAATTAAATAATTAGCTGTTCAGAAACAGCTTCTTCCCCTTATAGTGGATATTGAACCCTTGGACACTACCTATTTTTAATATACAGTATTTCTGCTTTTTGCACTTTTTTAATCTATTCAATATACATATACTGTATAAAGTATATTGAATAAGCTTTACTTATTTATTATTACTTTTTTTCTTCTTCTATATTATGTATTGCATTGAACTGCTGCTGCTAAGTTAACAAATTTCACGTCAGATGCCGGTGATAGTAAACCTGATTCTGATTCTGATGGTGGAAGGGAGGAACTTCTTCCTGAATCGTTGAGTCTGTGCCTTCAGCCTCCTGTATCTCCTTCCTGATGGGAGCAATGAGAACAAGGCGTGACATGGTGATGCAGGTTTTTAATGATGGACGCTGCCTTTTTGAGGCATTGCTCCTTGACAATGTCCAGGGTTTACTTTATTTACTTGGAGATAGAGCGTGGAGCAGGCCTGTATGGCTTAACAAGCCACTCCAGCCAGCAACCCATCTATTTAACCCTAGCCTAATCATAGGACAATTTACAAAGACTAATTAACCTATTAACTGGTACGTCTTTGGACGGTGGGGGGAAACTGGAGCACCCAGAGGAAACCCAGGTGCTCATGGGGAAAACGTACAAAACACCTTACACACGGTGCCGGAATTGAACTCTGAACTCCGACGCCCTGAGCTCTGGTTGTGCTAACCACTATGCTACCAGTTCTGTCCCCACCCCTCCAAGCACAAGTCAGTCGTGTGAAATTGGCCTCACACAGGAAACTGGGTTGATGGTCTATCTTACACTGCTGGCTCTAATGGAAAAATGCAATAACCAATGTGAAAGCTGGCTGTGAATCTTGCTTTGGGCTATTGGGTCGACAAATTTCAGGCCAGCAGTACAAAAAAATTGCAAATGTGTGAAATCTGAAACAAAATACAGAAAAGACTGGAAAAAATCAGCAAGTCAGTCAGCACTTATAGAGAAAGAAACAAATCATCTTTTATCAGAACTGGAAAAAGTTAAAGATGCACGTTCAAAGGCAGAAAAAATACAGGGGTAGTGGGGTATGAAATAAAAGCTATGGATTTTGATAAGACAGGTGAGAATTAATGCCAAAATAGACGACTTGCTGGAGAAACAAAGATAGAAAACACAGGAAACACTCAGCAGGCTGGACAGCGTCAGTAGAGAGGGAAACAGAGTTAGAGCTTTCAAACCCTTCAATGACAGTGACGCAGCAATATGGAGAAAGAGTAGAAATGGCATCTCCCAGTCGACCTTGTCGTGGACCTTGCACTTTGGGCAGCAGTTAGTGTAATGCTATCACAGTGCCAGTGACCCGGGTCCAATTCCAGCGCTGTCTGTAAAGAGTTTGTACATTCTCCATGTTTCCTCCGGGTGCTCTGGTTTCCTCCCACAGTCCAAATACGTACAGGCTAGCAGGCTAATTGGTCACAAGGGTGTAACTGGGCGGTGCAGACTCTTTGGGTCAGAAGGGTCTGTTATTGGACTGTATCTCTAAACAATTCTCAAAAGTAATAACATCTTACAGTAGGTTAAAAAGTCGGCACAGTATCGAGGGCTGAAGGGCCTGTCCTGCGCTGTATAGTTCTATGTTCTTCTTCCTGCCTGCAGAAAAATCAGTCTCAAAGTTGTATATAACAAATATGTACTCTGATAATTAAGTTTACTTTGAACTTCAAAAAGGAGAATAATAATGCCATGGTAGTGTAACGGTTAGTGTGACGCTATTACAGCTCGGGGGCATGAGAGTTTGGAGTTTAACTTCGGTGCCGTCGGTAAGGAGTCTCTGTCTGTCCTCCGCATGGAATGCTTGGGTTTTCCCTGGGTGCTCCGGTTTCCTCCCACAGCCCAAAGACGTACCGGATAGGTTAATTGGCCATTGTGATTAGGTGACTTGGCTCGAAGGCTGTACTCTGCACTGTATCGCCAAATAAATAAATAAATAAAATTTACAAAAGTGGCCCCACTTGGAGTACTGTGCTCAGTTCTGGTCGCCTCACTACAGGAAGGATATGGAAGCCATAGAAAGGGTGCAGAGGAGATTTACAAGGATGTTGCCTGGATTGGGGAGCATGCCTTATGAAAACAGGTTGAGTGAACTCGGCCTTTTCTCCTTGCAGTGACGGAGGTTGAGAGGTGACCTGATAGAGGTGTACAAGATGATGACAGGATAGTCAGAGGCTTTTTCCCAGGGCTGAAATGGCTGGCACAAGAGGACACAGGTTTAACGTGCTTGGGAGTAGGTACAGAGGAGATGTCAGGGGTAAGTTTTTTACTCAGAGAATGGTAAGTGCGTGGAATGGGCTGCCGGAAACAGTGGTGGAGGCGGATATGATAGGGTCTTTTAAGAGACTTTTGGATAGGTACATGGAGCTTAGAAGAATAGAGGGCTATGGGTAACCCTCATAATTTCTAAGGTATGGACATGTTCGGTACAAATTTGTGGGCCAAAGGGCCTGCATTGTGCTGTAGGTTTTCTATGTTTCTATCTTTCTAAATTAATTAATTAAAAATAATGAGAATAGACAGGCTTAACAACAATTAATGACATTTAAAGTAACAATTAGAACATAGGACATAACACAGCAGACTAACAATCAAATCAATTAAAATGTCTGCTTGCAGTTTACCGGATATTGTTTCACAGAACAGAAAACAGTACAGCACAGTACAGGCCCTTCAGCTTATGATACTGTGCTTATTTTTTTAGCCCCTACTTTAAAATCAATCTAATCCTTCCCTCCCACATAACCCTCTATTTTTCTACCATCCATGTGCATATCTAAGAATTTCTTAAAGCCCCCTAATGTATCTGCCTCGACCATCGCCCTTGGCAGGGTCTTTCACTCACCCACCAATCACTCAGTAAAAAAAACAACATCCAACATCATCTCCCCTACACTTCTCTCCAATCACTTAAAAATTACGCCCTGTGTATTAGCCACTTCCACCCTGGGAAAAAGACTCTGGCTGTCCACTCGGTCAATGCATTTTATCATTTCTGCCCATTGATTTTAACGTGAGGGCTGAACATGTGTGTGGGTGTGGGGTTTACTCTGGGAAAGGCTCAGCGGGTAGCTTTCTCAGCCTGGGTGCCTGGAGCTCTGTGCAGGTTCACGCTGCCCACTGGAGTTCATTGGTGCCCCGTCTGGTCCACCGGAAAATGCTTTGCTGGCTCCAGCCCGTGTCAATGGGAAGAAAACGCAAGTTTCCGAAGTATTGATACCCAGGTAGAAGATCTAATTGGGAACAGCTGTTATTTGGCACGTCTACACCGGACATGTGGAGGGTGATTAAAGATCGACTGCACAGAGTGCAGGACGGGGACGTTCCAGTCAGAAAGGAGGACAAGGATTGCAAGGTAAGAGAACCTTACATGTGGAGGAAGGTGATGAGTTTAGTCATCAAGATAAAGGAAAAGTATGCAAAGCTTAAGAAATTCGAATCAAACAGAGCCCTTGAGAGTGTAAAGAAGCCTGAAAAAAACTCAAGAAGGGAATTAGGAAAGTCAGGAGTCCATGAAAAGTCCTAGGCAAGAGGATTATAGAGAATCCCAATGCATTCTATACAGACATCAGGAGTAAGTGGATAACTAGAGAGAGGGTAGGATCTCCAGAATAAAGAACAAAGGTGGGGAGGAGGGGGAAATTTGCTTGGATATGGAGAAGTAGGTGAGGTCCTTAATACTTTATATCAATTGTTTACCAAGGTGAAGGACATGGAGGACAGGGAGATCTTTGCCAAGAGTATTAATTTGCTAGGTAAAGAGTATTTATTTTGAGGTAAATGAGGAGGTAGTGTTGAGTCTCTTAAAGAGCAGGAAGATGGATACGTCCCCACAGCCTGATGGGATATACTCTAGGTTATTCGGAGAGGCAAGAGACATGACTACTGGGGCTTTGACCATTAAATATATTCATGTATGCTCTAGCCACAGGTGAGGTCTTGGAGGACTGGCAAGTAGATAATGTTGTTCCATTATTCAAGAAAGGAAACAACGAAAATCCTGGAAACAACAGACTGGTGAGTTTCATGTCAGTGGTAGGGAAGATAACAAGGAAAATTCTTAGGGATAGGATCAATGAGCATTTGGATAATTAGGAAGAGCCAGCAAGACTTCTGTATGGGGCAAGTCATGTCTTACTAACCTTATTGAGTTTTTTGACGAGGTGACGAGGGTGATGATTGAAGTAGAGCTGTGGATGTTGTCTACATGGATTGTTGTCAACATGGATGTTGTCCACATTTGACAAAGTCCATCATGACAGGCTCATCCAGGAGATCTACACGCATGGGATCAATGGTGGATTTGCCATTTCGATTCAGAACTGGCTTGCCCGTAGAATATAGAGGGTAGTGGATGATGGTACTTATTCTAGCTGGAGTCTGGTGATTAGAGGTGTACTGCAGGGATCTCTACTGGGACCTCTGCTGTTTGTGATGTGTATGAACGACCTGGATGAAAATGTAAAGGAATGGGTTAGTAAGTTTGCAGGTAATCTGAAGATTGGTGGTGTTGTAGAAGACTGGCAAAAATACACTGGGATACCGATCAGTTGCAGATATGGGCGGAAAAATAGCAGGTGGACTTTATGTGAAGTGTTGCACCTTGGTGAGAGACAGTACACTATTAGGGCAAGACCCTTAATAATGTTGATGAGCAGAGGGATCTGGGGGCCCAAGTTCATAGCTCCCTGTGAGTGGCTACTCAGGTTGATAGGGTGGTTAAGAAGGTTTATAGCACACTTGTCTTTATTAGTTGAGGCACTGAGTTCAATAAGCAGAAAGTTATGTTGCAGCTTTATAAAACTCTAGGTGCCAGGCCATCAGACTGTTAACTCACGCAGATACAATTGTATTTCTATGTTATATTGACTATCCTGTTGTACATACTATTTATTACAAATTACTTTAATTGCACATTGCACATTTAGATGATGATCTAACAAAGATTTTTATTCCTCATGTTTGTGAGGTATGTAAGAAATAAAATCAGTTCAATTCAATCTGGACTATTGCATACATTTCTTGTCACTCATTTTAGGAAGGATGATGAGGCTTTGGAGAGGGTGCAGAAGAGGTTTACCAGGATGCTGCCTGGATTAGAGGGCATGGGCTATAATGAGAGCTGGACAAACTGGATGGGTTTCTCTGGAGCAGTGGAGGCTGAGGGGAGATCTGACAGAGGTTTATAAGATTATGAGAGGCGTAGATAGAGTAGACAAGGGGTATTTCTTTCCCAAGGCCGAAATGTCTAATACCAGAGGGCATTTAAGGTGAAAGAGGTTAAGTTCAAAGAAGATGTGAGGAGCAAGTTTTTTTTATAAACACAGAGAGTGATGTGTGTCTGGAATGCCCTGTCTGGTAGAGGCAGGTGCATTAGGGATTTTTTAGAGATCTTCAAACAGACACATGAATGTGTGGAAAATGAAGGATAGGGACATTGTGTAGGAGAAGGGGTTAGTTTAGTTGGCCGTTTGATTACTAATTGAATTGGTTTGGCACAACATTGTGGGTTGAAGAGCCTGTTCCTGTGCAATGATGTATAAGTATTTTAACTATTTATATACCACAGCTCCTTCAGAGGAAATTGAAGACAGCATATTGTATCATATGAAGGAAATGACTATATACCAATGAACTCCAGCCTGAATCAAATACTTTTTCATTCCTGGGCTTCACACAAAGGATACAAGATCTGAGCTGTTCCATCTGCAAGGGTTGTGAGAAACCTATTCCCATTGCTGTAGTTCTTCACCAGGAAAGAGAGCAGAAGATCCTTTGGGAAAAGTTAAAGATGAAATTGTGATAGTATCTGCAATTTGTATGTTTATACCAAACATTTATAGGGAACATAAGGAATCATTTATGGCCAATATGCCTAGTGTGCCTATGGTGGACAAAGGAGAAAGCTATTCAGGTAAATACCACTTTCCAGCTCAGCAGATGAAGCCATTCGACAGACACATGAAATTGGAAACTTGAATATAGAAGTTGGCATGTCATGTTACAGCTGTACCAGATATTGGTGAGCCCACACAGGGAGTATTGTGTCTAGACATTGGTGAGCCCACACAAGGAGCAGTGTCCAGGCATTCGTGAGTATACACAAGGAGTATTGTCTCCAGACATTGGTGAGCCCACACAAGGAGTATTGTGTCTAGACATTGGTGAGCCCACACAAGGAGCAGTGTTCAGGCTTGGTGAGCCCACACAAGGGGTATTGTATCCAGGACGTGCCCTTTTCTCACCACTACCATCAGATAGGGGATACAGGAGCCTCAAAACACACACTCAGCATTTTTGGAACAGCTTCTTCCTCTCCTCCATCAGATTTCTGAACGAATGCTGATTCTAGCAAATTTCTACACATGTACCGTGGGGAACGTTCTCACTGATTGCATCACTTTCTTGTACTGCACAGGATCAGAAAAAGCTGCAGAGGGTTGGAAACTCAGCCAGCTCCATCATGGGAACTAACCTCCCCAGCATGGAGGACATCTTCAAAAGGTGATGCCTCAAGGAGATGGCACCCATCATTAAGAACCCCCATCACCCAGGACATGCCTTCTTCTCATTGCTACCATCAACGGGGAGGTACATGTTAGGAACAGCTTCTTCCCCTCGAATTGCAGGTATCGCCACTCATCTTGAATGTTACAATAACAATGAAGACTTGGATGGTGCAATCATTGAAAGCATCGCATGAAGACAGTCCACTATCTGCATTAGGTGTCTGCGCTGATTTTCTTCATTTACAGTCGATCAGAAGAACATGTCAGTGTACACTGAATGAATTCCTCCTTCGATAACTACCAGGAACTAATACACAGTTTTATAGTACGTTAATAGTACTGGTAGTGTTCTAATTTGTTCTGTATTTCATATACATACATATTTTGTTACTCAGTTTGTCCTTTTTTATACCTTTTTAAATAGTCCTATGAAACTTCAACTAATTGGGACAGTTGCTTAACTGGGCCAAAATGTACTGGTCCTGATGTGTCCCAATTAACTGGAATTGACTGTATACAGTCTTTTATAGATTAGAACAAATACGTTAGAGAAACTGGAACAGGTTAAATTCCAGATGAACTTTATCTTGCCTGAACTGGTTAACTTTGGACCATACAGAAACAACTCCCATTTATATAGCACAACAATTAATAACACTTGGCTGTGACTTGCACTTACAGCACTGATTGCTCATCCTTTAGAACGAGCCACTTCCTTGAGCCGCTGTAATCTACGGGAAGTTACTAACAGAGAGTAGTTTGATACGGAGTTCAACAATTTTGACCCAGTGTTAACAAAACACTGCAGACAAATCATTGCGAACACCCTGTAAACTGGGAGCTTTTCAATGTTCCCTTCTGGAAAGAGCTGTATAGGCTATTAAAACAAAAACTTCACTCCATTTAAAAAGTTCCCCCACCAAATATAACTTATTATTTAACTATATATATATATATATATATATATATAGCTCTTTTTCTTCTGCATTTTCCACATGATTCTCTGCAACACCCTTACCCTAGTTTCAATCAACATTAATGTACTCCAGTTAAGAAAACACCTGCACAAATACCTTATGCCAACTGAATGTCTCATCCACTACTTCTGTGAAAATGGCGTCCCATTCAGCCTCCTCCTCTTTTGGTCTGTTTAAGCTTTCCACATCCTGTGAAGTTGATAGCTGATAGGAAATTCTGGTCTGTCTTTTTGATCCTGATTTAGGGCGATGGAGTGGAGGAAGAAGGTAAGGAATAAGGAAAATAAAATTCAACGTTTAGCAATGGTTCAAACCTGCCAACTTTTTTTACAGGTAATCACTATTGGCACTGTTGGTCAATGCTTGCAAAGCTTCCAGAGGTGATGCCTCAAAAAGGTAGCGTCTGTCATTAAGGAACCCATCCCCACGACATGCCATCTTCTCATTGCTACCATCAGGAAAGAGACACACACCCAACGCTTTCCGAACAGCTTCTTGTCAAGCTGTATCAGCGCTTGCCTTTGCCCCTCCCTTGGACTACATCAGTGACGTGGAGAGGGGGAACCTGCTGCATGGGCAACAGCCGATTCTTCAAATCTTCCCGCCCAGGCTTGCACCCTGGAGAGGACACAGTCTTCCAGAGGTGCAAACCCATGATACACACACATACATACACACACACACACACACACACACACACACACACACACATGTATACATATATACCTACACACAGATACAGTATATATACACATACACACCCAGTAGCCACTTTATTAGGTACATTCATAAAGCTGTTAAAATCAGCCAATCACATGGCAGCAACTCAATGCATAAAAGCATGCAGACATGGTCAAGAGGTTCAGTTGTTGTTCAGATCAAACATCAGAATGGGGAAGAAATGTGATCCAAGTGGCTTTCACTATGGAATGATTGTTGGTGCCAGACAGGGTGATTTGAGTATCTCAGAAATTGCTGATCTCTTGGGATTTTCATGCACAACAGACTCTAGAGTTTACAGAGAATAGTGTGGAAAAAAAATCATCCAGTGAGCGGCAGATCTGTGGCTGAAAATGCCTTGTTAATGAGAGAGGTCAGAGGAGAATAGCCGGACTGGTTCATGCTGACAGGAAGGCAACCGAAACTCAAATAAGCACACGTTGCAACAGTGGTGCGCAAATGAGCACGAACATTGAACCTTGAAGCACTTGGGCTACAGCAGCAGAAGACCACTAATGTACACTCAGTGGCCACTTTTTTAGGTACTGGAGTGTATTTCTTATTGTAATTTATAGTTTCTTTGTGTGCATAAGCCAGTGATATTAAACCTGATTCTGATCTGACCCCCAGTTAGCAGTCACCTTGCCAACCACTCCCACAAATACAAATTAATTAAAAAGATTAACTACACTGCACTGGATCACTGAAGGCATTATTGTAAAAAAAACTATATAAAAAAAACACTTAAACTGAATTAATATCTAAACCACAGGAAGAAACCTTACCACTGCTGGGTTTCTGTGCAGTTTCTTTGGCTTTCTTGAGATATTTTTCCATTGTTCTCTTATGTAACCTGGAAAATCAAAATATAGGATATAGTGAGTTAAAGAGTTCTGGCTGAGACATTTGCAGTACCCAATTCAGGGCAACATTATCTTGTTGCCACCATAATAACCTCTGTCCAAATTGTACTGTTTTCACCTGTGTAGGTATCTGCAACTTTTGCCATGTGGCACCCTCTACTGGTAAGACAACATTGCAGCAACCCTTGGCCTCCATGATGAGGTTATCATAGTCATAGTCATACCTTATTGATCCCGAGGGAGATTGATTTTCATTACAATTGCACCATAAATAATTACATAGTAATAAAACCATAAATAATTAAATAGTAATATGTAAATTATGCCAGGAAATAAGTCCAGGACCAGCCTATTGGCACAGGGTGTCTAACCCTCCAAGGGAGGAGTTGTAAAGTTTGATGGCCACAGGCAGGAATGACTTCCTATGACGCTCAGTGCTGCATCTCGGTGGAATGAGGCTCTGGCTGAATGTACTCCTGTGCCCAACCAGTACATTATGTAGTGGATGGGAGACATTGACCAAGATGGCATGCAACTTGGACAGCATCCTCTTTTCAGACACCACCGTCAGAGTCCAGTTCCATCCCCGCAACATCACTGGCCTTACGAATCAGTTTGTTGATTCTGTTGGTGTCTGCTACCCTCAGCCTGCTGCCCCAGCACACAACAGCAAACATGATAGCACTGGCCACCACAGACTCGTAGAACATCCTCAGCATCGTCCGACAGATGTTAAAGGACCTCAGTCTCCTCAGGAAATAGAGACGGCTCTGACCCTTCTTGTAGACAGCCTCAGTGTTCTTTGACCAGTCCAGTTTATTGTCAATTCGTATCCCCAGGTATTTGTCATCCTCCACATGTCCACACTGACCCCCTGGATGGAAACAGGGGTCACTGGTACCTTAGCTCTCCTCAGGTCTACCACCAGCTCCTTAGTCTTTTTCACATTAAGCTGCAGATAATTCTGCTCACACCATGTGACAAAGTTTCCTACTGTAGCCCTGTATTCAGCCCCATCTCCCTTGCTGATGCATCCAACTACGGCAGAGTCATCCGAAAACTTCTGAAGATGGCAAGACTGTACGGTAGTTGAAGTCCGAGGTGTAAATGGTAAATGTAAATTTAGTTTATACACATAAACTAAAGGAACAGCACATCTATTCTGATGGGGTGATCTACAACCCAATGGTACAAATGTAAGAACATAAGAAATAGGAGCAGGAGTCGGCCATCTGGCCCATTGAGCCTGCTCCGCTATTCAGTAAGATCATGGCTAATCAGGCCATGGACTCATCTCCACCAATCTGGGTTTTCTCCAGAACCCTTAATTGCCCTGCTATGCAAAAATCCACTGAACTGCGTCTTGTATTTTTAATGAGGTAGTCTCTACTCCTTCTCTGCACAGAGAATTCCAAAGATTCACTACTCTCTGGGAAAAGCTGTTTCTCCTCATCTCCATCTTAAATTTCCTCAAATCTTGAGGGTACTTCCCCTAGTTTTAGTCTCACTGAACAGGCAGAAACAACTTTCCTGCCTTTAACTTGTATAT
The DNA here is from genome assembly GCF_030028105.1 of Mobula birostris. Lineage (NCBI taxonomy): Eukaryota > Metazoa > Chordata > Chondrichthyes > Myliobatiformes > Myliobatidae > Mobula > Mobula birostris. The sequence goes on along the minus strand of NC_092373.1, from coordinate 18,738,105 downwards.
TACTTTCAGAACACCGAATTCTCCCTTCCTGCTCCTGCTGATCTACCAGTTCCTTTCCCCCCCTCCACCCACACACCTCTTCCACTACTCCACCACCCACCCTCTATTCCATTGTCCTCTTTCCTCTCATCAGATTGTATCACGTTCTGCCCTTTGTCATTGTCAGTGTCACCTCCTATCTGACATTACTTCCACTCCCCCACCTCCTCCTCCATCCCTATCACCTGCCAGCTCTCACTCCACCCCTTTCCTCCATTTTTGTACACTGACTATCTCCCCTCTATCCTCCAGTCCAGGTACATCCATAGTGATAGAGTACTACAGCACAGAGAGAGGCTGTTTGGCCCCTCTAGTCCATTCCAACCTGATATGCCTACTTTCATATGCTGCATCCGGACCATATCCATCTGAACCCCTCCCTTTCATGCACCTATCCAAAGTTCCCTTAAATGTTACAACTGATCCACATCCACCACTTAAGCTGGCAGCTCGTTCCACACCCACATCACCCTCTGAGTGAAGAAGCTTCCCCTTCATGTTCCCCTTAAACATTTCACCTTTCACCCTTAACCTATGACCTCTAGCTCTAGTCATAGTGATATCCTCCCTTCTGATGACTAGAACTGCACACAATACTCCACATTTGGCCTCACCAACGTTTTGAACAACAGCAACATAACATCCCAACTCCTGTACTCAACACCCTGGATTATGAAGGCCAATGTGCTAACTGCTCGCTTTACAACCCTGTCTAACTGTAACACCATTTTCAAGGAATTAGGGATCTGTATTCCTTGATCCCTTTATCCTCCCACACTCCTCAGAGCCCTACTGTTCATTGTGAACATCATAGAACACTACAGCACAGAAACAGGCCATTTGGCCCATCAATTCCATACTGAACTATTATTTCACCTAGTCCTATTGGTCCATACCTGGATCATAGCCCTCCCATCCATGCATTTATCCAATTTTTCTTAAATATTAAAATTGATCCTGCATCCAACACTGGCAACTCATTCCACACTCACATCATCCTCTGAGTGAAGAAGTTCCTCCTCAAGTTCCTCTTAAATACTTCACCCAAGTCCAACCCTGGTTTGTCCTGCCAAGGTACAACACTTGTCTGTATTAAATTCCATCTCTCAGTGCGCAACCCAAACTGCTGTCAGTCCACAGATGCTTCTGACCTGCTGAGTTCCTCAAGCAACCCGACAAATGCAATAAGTAAATACAGGTCCTCACCAGCTTATAACCAGAGATATTTTGCACGACCTCTACATATGAATGAGCACTGCGTGACCAGAGGGATGGATTAGCAGACTGCTGCAAGGCTGCGCCTGTCTCCTGTCAGGTCCAAGGGTGCATTTCCCACTTGCGAACGGTTCGGATACGAACCAGATCCTACCATAATCTGGGGAGGGCTTGCACACTACAAACCCCAATGGGCTCGGCTACATCCTTCAGGGCAGGAAATGTGGAGTCAACCCTTGTCTGACTTCCAGGTGACTCCTAATCCAAAACACTGGGTGGGGTCCACTAAGCCACCCAGTCTGAGGCAACCTTGCACTCAGCGTCAGCAAGACCAAGGAATTTATTGTGGATGCCAGGAAAGGAAACATTGGATGAAAATACAGCAATCTTCATTGAAGGGCAGCTGTAGAAAGGGCACGCAGTTTCAAGTATCTCAAAGGATTTATCCTGATCCCACCATATTGTTGCAGTCGTGAAGTGTAGCACACTGGTGGCTATACTTCATTAGGAATTTGAGGGGACTCTTGCAAATTTCTACAGGTGTACCATGGAGAGCATTCTGACTGGTTGCATTGCCATCTGCTACGGAGGCTCCAATGCCCAGGAGTGAAAGAGGCTGCAAAGAGTTGTAGACTCAACCTGCCCCATCATGGGCAAAAGCCTCTCCACCATCAAGGGCATTTTCAAAAGGTAGTGCTTCAGGAAAATGGCATCTATCATTAAGGACTGTCACCATCCAGGTCATGCCCTTTTCTCATGTCTACCATCAGGGAGGAGGTACAGGAAAGACACCCATTCAACGTTTTAGGAATAGCTTCTGCCGTTAGGTTTATGAATGGTCAATGAATCAGTAAACATTACCTTACTATTCCACTTTCTCACTAGTTATCTATCTATCTAAATGTTTATTCCGTCATTCATTCTAACTTAAAGTAATTTTTTTATGTTTTGACTATACTGCTGGCACAAGGCAACAAATTTCATGATCCACAATACTGTACAAATTCTTCGGCACTTACATATAGCTAGGGTGCCTAAAGGCTGATTTATACTTCTGCGGCAACCTACGCAAGTGGCCTACGTGCGTTGTGAGCATTTATACTTGTGCGTTGGAGTGTCTGCATCGCGCTGCAATTCGCGCATGTCATACATGCGCACACACCTGCCTGTGCAAGGCTTCATGGTCATGGTAGTCTTTTCGGGGTAAAGAAGCAGCGAGCGTGTTTTTTCGTAAAAGCGAAATGTGTCCTCCATAATTTCGGAGGTCTGTAAAGCTTTATGGAAAGCATTGCAGCCAGAGTTCCTTCCCTGCCCTTCAGTCGCCCAACAGGAAGCTATTGCACCGTAGGAGGAAAAGCCATGCTACCAAGCGGACCAATCACAGTTGTTCAGTCTGCGTTGCCGCGATGCGTAGTTACAATTTGGGAGAGGTGCGCGTCAGGCTACGGCGTAGGGATCCACGTAGACAATGCGTAGGGTTCGCGGCTACGCTGTACCTACGGCGTCGATTTGCCGCATAAGTATAAATCAGCCTTAAGACTTTTGCACAGTACGGTATTTGTCAACGTGGAGCGGAGAGTGAGTTTGTAAATCTGGTGGGAGCAAAGGATGTTGGGAATGGCGAGGGTGGTGCGCTGTGGGAGGGGTGTGGGGCAGGTGGCAGAAAACGAGTACCAGGGCAGGGGAGGGGGGAGAGATTGCAGGCACACCCAGCTCTGAGACACCGGCCATGTGATTCCAAACAATTGGTTAATTGATCTTTACAGAATGACTCTCTGGGGCATCCCGCTCCTTCCTCTTTTCCCAACTATGATTCCCCTCTCCCTGCCTCCCTTCCCACTCTGTCCACAAAAGAGACTCGTATCAGAATCAGGTTTACCATCTCTCACATGGGTCATGAATTTTTTTTTGTGACAGCAGTACAGTGCAATACTACAGTACTGTGCAAAAGTCTTAGGGCAGCCTGGTTATATACTGTACATGTGCCAAAGCCTTTTGCCTAGTACTGTATGTCAGTAATATTAAATATTAATGTTAATATTAATGTTGAAAGGCATGGACAGAGTGGATGTGGCAAAGTTGTTTCCCATGATGGGGGAGTCTAGTACGAGAGGGCATGACTTAAGGATTGAAGGGCGCCCATTCAGAACAGAAATGCGAAGAAATTTTTTTAGCCAGAGGGTGGTGAATCTGCCGAATTTGTTGCCATGGGCAGCAGTGGAGGCCAAGTCATTGGGTGTATTTAAGGCAGAGATCGATAGGTATCTGAGTAGCCAGGGCATCAAAGGTTATGGTGAGAAGGCGGGGGAGTGGGACTAAATGGGAGAATGGATCAGCTCATGATAAAATGGTGGAGCAGACTCGATGGGCCGAATGGCTGACTTCTGCTTCTTTGTCTCTTATGGTCTAAACCTGATTCTCATTCTGAAATTAGGCTTGGAAAGTTAACTTGGAACAGACCAGCAGTTAAATATGAAATGCTCACCATTTCTTGTGAACAGGAGTCAGATTTTAATTATCATGTGATAATTAATGAAGTTTTGTTAGAAGTTTACAAAATTATGACAGTCATAGATAAGATAGACATCCAGAATTGTTTCTGTTAGGATAGAAATGTCAAGAGCTAGAGGCTGTGCATTAAGGTGAGAGGGGAAATTAAAGGAGATGTGTGGGTTAAGTTTTTTTTTGCATTAAGATTGGCACGAGTCTGAACGAGCTGCCCTGGACAGTGGTGGAAGCAGACAGGCACAAGAACATGCAGGAAAGGGAAGGATATTGATTAGATACAGACAGAAGAGATTTAGTTTAATTTCAGCATCATGTGTGGCACAAACTTCGTTGTCTAACAGTAAGGAACCTCACCATCTGAGACATGGCCTCTCCTCATCATCATCATCATCAGACAGGATAAGACCATAACACATAGGAGCAGAATTAGGCCATTCAGCTCATCAATCCTGTTCTGCCATTCGATCATGGTTGACTCGTTATTCCCTTCAATCCCATTCTCCTGCCTTCTACCTGTAACCTTTGACCACAAGGGGAACAGGCGTCCAGGGGTGTGAAGACCCCTACTCCATGATTCAGAAACAGCTCCTTTTCATCCATCATCAGATTTCTGGACTGTCCATGAACTCACAGACACTACCTCATTTTTATTTATTCTCCACTATTGATATGGTAGTTTCAAAGTTCAAAGTAATTTATTATCAGGGTACACCTATGTCACCATATACAACCCTCAGATTCATTTTCTCTTAACCATAATACCGTTACCATATGGTAATTTTTGTGTCTTTCACTGCAAAACAGCAAATATCACATCATATAGATCAGTGATAATAAATTTGATTCTGATTCTGATCCTCTGTGATCTAAATTGGTGTGTGAATTCTGTCAGCAGACTCCAGTTCAATCTCTTACTGCTCTTTAACCCTACTTCAATCGAGGGTTAAATTAGTCTATTATCCAGAATTTATCTATTTAGAGATACAGTGTGGAATAAACCCTTTGAGCCAAAACACTGACAACTCCGATTTAACTCTTGCCTAGTCATGGGACAGTTTTCGATAACCTATCAACCTACCAACTGGTACATCTTTGAACTGTGGGAGGAAACTGGAATACCAGGAGAAAACTCACACGTTCCACGGGGAGTCCTTACCGAGACTGCTAGGACTGAACTCTGAGCTCCGACGTCCTGAGCTGTAATAGCATCACACTAACTGCTACATTACACTAGTGCCCATATTGTTAGCCAGTATGGATCAATCACTCAATCTAGTCGTGACACTTGTCACCAATGTGGCTGAATGAATCATGCTACCAGCTTGATTATTGATTCATTGTGTGAACTTCAGCTAGATTTAAACAAAACTATGGAATATATAGTACTGTGCAAAAGTCTTAGGCACACACCCATAACTATATATATAACTTCCCAACATCCTATACTCCAAAATCAATGCTCCACGTTGCCAAATACAGTACTGGGCAAAAGTCTTAGGCACTCTAGCTATATATGTGCCAAAGACTTTTGCACAGTACTGTATACACACAAGCAATAAATTACCTCATTGCCGTTTTCTCCTTGGCTCGTTGCCTTTCTAGTAAACTACCATGTGGCAGGTGAGGTGAGATATCAATCTCTTCCGATTGATACTTCAAGCGCAGTTGCTCCTCCTCTTCCATTAGGAACTCAAACAAGTCCTGATGTTGCTTACAGCAAAAGGGCTGGAAAAATAATTGCACAATGCTAAAGGTTCAAAAATCTTCACCATTTATTGCACATGACGTTAAACTCTGGTCTCCCAGATTGACACATTAGCTCAGATTGTACAATCTCAAAGAAGAACAGGCAAGTTATCCCTGACCAATATTGATTCCCAGTCCTACTCAACAAACATATTACTTGTTCAATACAATATTGGTGTTTGAGGAATTAGGCTCTGCTGAGATGAGGACTACCTCCTGAAGGGATCTCAGGACACTGGAGTGCCGAGCACCTTTTCGCTATGTCTTATAACAAACAACAATGAATTCAGAGCGGATCAATCCTAGTGTATTTATTTAACTTGAGGCAAGGGAAGACTAGCACTGCACAAGAGCCGGTGATAACCTTGGGGGGGAAAAGACAGCATAGTCTCTCCTTTATACACAAGTGCTAGCTAAGCAGCTTCAGTTTAAGGGCAAAATGCATTCTGCCCTTCTGCTTAATCTGTGAACTTGGCATTCTTCCAGTAATGCATCTGCTGGTCTGCAGTCTGTCAAGGACTCAGGTTCTGTCAGCATAATGTTACTCAAACACTATTAGCAAAGTACTCTGGTGCAATACAGATTCCATTTTGTTGCAGACAACACCTCTAGATATGTGGATCTAACTGCGCTTTCAAATTTGCTAGGACGAACATGTTGTTTGCACACCCAACATGTCCGTAATTGGGCACTGCAAGATCATGGGGCCAAAAGGGCCTGTTATCATGCTCCATCTCTAAAAAAATACCAGACTCATGCAAAAATATTCTCAGCTCCATCACATAGGGAACTTATTAGCTGGCCGGAGGATAAGATTCTTGAACTGACCTGAAAAACGCTAATTTTACCTTGGACTATGCTTCCCTCAATTTGCACTAATGTATTCATTTATTATTGTCACATATATCAAGATACAGTGAAAACTTACCTTGCACACTGTTACAGACAAAAATACACAGTACATTGTGATGGAACTGGATGAAACGATAACAATGCAGAATAAAGTGTAACAGCTACAGGGAAAGTGCTGTGTACAGATAAACAATAAGGTGCAAGATCATAACGAGGTAGACTGTGGAGCCCACAGTCCATCTTATTGTACAAGAGGTCTGTTCGATAGTCTGATAACAGTGGGGTAGATGCTGTCCTTGAGACTGGTCATACGCGCTTTCAGACTTTTGTATTTTCTGCCCAATTGGAGAGCAGAGCAAAGATAATTATGGGATGGGTGGAGTCTTTGATAATGCTGGGTGCTTTACTGATTATGTTTATTTTCTCTGTAAATTATGTATAATTTCTGCTAGGTTATTGTCATATCTCAGTGATTTTCTGATCCCCAGGTTCTCTTAGGAGTCCAAGAATGAGTGGAACTTATTATCCAACGATCAACTATTGTTAAAGTTTAAACAAAGGAACAGATACAGAACATATAAACTAAAGGAAGACAGAGAACAAAGAAAAAAGATGGTGCTTTAGAAAAATCTAACAGCTTTATAGTTCAGATAAGAGAAATTCCTTAGATAAAAGAATCCAATCAAAGGCTACACAATCATAACACGTGTGTAATGTGCTAACACTAAGCCAATTAAAAATGAAAAGGTGACAAACCATTATGTGATTACTATACAGTACTGCATTTCTGCATGTACGTGGGGACAACACACACATATTGTAAAAAAAATGAGTTTGTTAAAAATACAAATTCCTTAAAATACAAGTTGTGTCAGTAAAAAAGAAACTACAATTTTAGTCTTGCATTAATCCAAATCATATCTTATAAAAAAAACTTTAAAAACACCAATTCCAACATTGTGTATAATTTACTACATTTATGTAGTTAATGTTGGTAATGTACTCTGCTGCTAATTGGGTATGTTCGCCCATGACAATAAAATTAAAACCTGAAGCATGTACTGTACTCGCAGACTTCTTGAGCATATTCGACATCCTGGAAACCCCTGACCCATGACCAGTCAAAATGGAGAAAGGGGCATTTGGGATGACACTGATAACCTCTGGTCCTTGTGTTGAGAGCACACAGAAACCCATTGCAAATGCCAAATGGCGTGCACCACCTCACAAAACCCACCTGACCCCTGTCCTGTATGTGGTCGAGTCTGCAGGTCACACGTTGGCCTCATCAGCCACTTCAGGACACAGGGAACAGGAGTGGAGCAAATCTCCCTTGATCCAAAGCGCCCGGCTAAGGAGTAGGAAGAAGGCTGTTTGTGGAAAGCTTACTGGTCTACAATCAGCTGCATGTTTAAAGCTACCATTAAAAGCTAATTTATTGTCTGTTGCAGCAAGTGTCAATCTTACCTGTTCATAGAAAGATGCTCCCCCGTGCTAGCTGGGGATCGGCCTATTTAACAAGCATTGCACCCTTCCACTGGCTACCGTTTGGTGCCAGAGTGGCAGCTGACGGTGCCACGGTGCCGGCAGAGTGCAGTGCAGTTCAAAGTTCAGAGTAAATTTTACTCAGCAGATCTGTAGAATAGTGACTGAAACAGGAACAATGGTAGAGTGCAGAAGACAACAAACTGTGCAGATGTCTGCCAGTCTGAGAGTCTGGAGACAAGGACTGGAGACCCGGAGCCGGTCTGGTCTTGGATGGAGGTGCACACGCCTGTGTGTGTGTGGGACGGAGGGGATGGTAGCAGGGTGGGGAAGAGGCTGGATTTGCAGGTATTATCTTGTTTTGTTCTGCTGAACATGGTAGGCATGCTACGTTAGAACCAGAATGTGTGGCAACACTTGCAGGCTGTCCACAGAAAATCCTTTGGTTGTTAACGCAAATGACACATTTCACTGTACATTTGATAAATAAACCTAATCAGAATACCAAGGTGTGAATGAATTTCCTATTGACAGAGTTGCTTATAATGGCTTCACATTTGCCATTTATACCTTCTCTAGATCCATTTGTTGGGCACGTGGCCAAGTGGTTAAGGCGTTCGTCTAGTGATCTGAAGGTCGCTAGTTCGAGCCTCAGCTGTGGCAGCGTGCTTGTGCCCTTGAACAAGGCACTTAACCACACATTGCTCTAGGGTCTGTGCAAGGAGTGGCGCCCCACACAGACCATCAATCTGCGCCTTGTAAGGCATGAAAATGCCCGACGCAGGCCTCTCATGGTCTGAGTCGACATTCCCTCCCTAGATCCATTGTTAGCTTTTTTGCTGCAGGGGTTCCCAACCTTTCTTTTAACGGCAGACTCCTACCGTTAACTGAACGGTCCATGGATCACTGGTTGGGAAGCCCTGCTTTACTTGCTTCATTACAATCTGCTTATGGCATAGATCGTCACTTCATTTGTCATTGTATCTGTCCTGACAGCTCTTCCTGATAGTGTTACTCTCCATTCAATACCTCCCACCTTCCCTCTATCTGTACTTGCTTCAAACTTGCTACTTAGAACCACTGGACAATGCAGCTGTTCACCTGGCAATTCGGGCTCCCATTCATTGGATGTTCGAACCATTTAATCAGAGCAGTTCCCCATTTCCTGCTGTTCTTGTATCATTACATTGTGAGGTGTTGTACCATTATTCTGTGTATTGTTGTACCATTACTCTGCGTAGTGTTGTACCGTTACTCTGCATAGTGTTGTACCATTACTCTGTGAAGTGTTGTACCATTACTCTGCATAGTGTTGTACCATTACTCTGTGAAGTGTTGTACCGTTACTCTGCGAAGTGTTGTACCGTTACTCTGCCAAGTGTTGTACTGTTACTGTGCGTAGTGTTGTACCATTACTCTGTGAAGTGTTGTACCGTTACTCTGCGAAGTGTTGTACTGTTACTGTGCGTAGTGTTGTACCGTTACTCTGCGAAGTGTTGTACCGTTACTCTGCGTAGTGTTGTACCATTACTCTGTGAAGTGTTGTACCGTTACTCTGCCAAGTGTACCGTTACTCTGTGAAGTGTTGTACCGTTACTCTGCGTAGTGTTGTACCGTTACTCTGCCAAGTGTACCGTTACTCTGTGAAGTGTTGTACCGTTACTCTGCGTAGTGTTGTACCATTACTCTGTGAAGTGTTGTACCGTTACTCTGCGTAGTGTTGTACCGTTACTCTGTGAAGTGTTGTACCGTTACTCTGCGAAGTGTACCGTTACTCTGCGAAGTGTTGTACTGTTACTGTGCGTAGTGTTGTACCGTTACTCTGTGAAGTGCTGTACCGTTACTCGGCGTAGTGTTGTACCATTACTCTGCGAAGTACTTTTCTCGGCAGCGTCCTCCACTAGGATCAACAGGGCAAAATGTCCCGGACTCTTCATGGGTCAGTTACAGGCAGACTCCCTAACGGAGGAGATGAGAGCTTTTGAGTGGAGCACCAGATGTCTCCTCTATCTGGGAGTCTACCAGTGTCCTTCTGGGGAGACCTGGCTGGCGAACTGGCAGGACCTGGAGACGAAAGTCATGGCCCAGCTGGGGCGCTGGTCAGGCCTTCTCAGGGTGCTTTCCTATCGAGACAGGGTGGTAGTCATAAACCAGCAGGTGGCCTCCATGTTGTGGTACCGGATGGTCACCTTGGCCCCTCCTGCCACCTTTGTAGTGAGAATGCAGAAGAAGTTAGTGGACTTCTTCTGGGGAAACAGGAAACACTGGATCTCTGCAGCAGTCTTTAGTCTCCCAGTGGGATAGGGCGGACAGTCACTGGAGTGTGTATGTATGCGACTGGTGGCTTTCCGCCTCAGGACTCTGCAGAGATTCCTGAATGCCAAGCACCCCCCAGGTGGCACGTGTGGCGATGTTCTTTCTCCGGAGGGGCTGCTGTCTTCATGATGAGATGTGGCTACCACCGGCAGGCGTCAGCCGTGCTGCTTTGCAGAGTCTGCCAGATTCTATCAGGATCTACTGAGAGTCTGGAACATGGTTGCCTGAGGCCGGGAATCCCCTCCTCTGGCAGAGGGTGGAGTCCTGGCTGACCCTTGCCCTACCTCAATGGATGTCGGTGCGGCTCAGGTGTGTGGACCGACTCAGGCTGAGCTGCTTGTCGGGCCCGGGCCTCGCAATCTTATCCGAGAACAGAGTCCACACAATTTGAGCCGTCTCTCCTCGACACCCACAATCCCATTCAGGGATGCAAGTAGGAGGTATCTGTATGGGCTGCTGCACACCCTCCACTTCCCAGCCCTTGTCCACCATTCAGACACACCTTGGCGGTCGGTCTTTCCACCTGGAGGTAAGGGAGGCCCCCATGGAAGTCCCTCTATGGGGGAGTTCCTCCCATGCACCTGGGGTGGAGGCTGCTGCATAGAGCGGTGCCTTGTAATAAACTCTTTAGTTTGTACACGGATCTCCCAGCCGCATGTCACTTCTGCGGGCTGGAGGAGACCGTGTACCACATGTACATGGAGTGTGCGAGGCTGCAGCCCCTTTTTGCGTATCTGCGTGGGCTGCTTCTCGCCTTCTGGTTGCATTTTAGCCCCACCCTATTTATATCCAGTAAGAGGGATGAGGATGTCCTCGTCAACTTGCTCCTGGGGCTGGCAAAATCAGCCATCTGCGGGTCTTGGAAACGGGCGGCAGGAGGATCTGCCCAGGTAGACTGCCTGGCAATGTTTAGGGACTATGTTCGTGCCCGAGGAAATATTGAGAAGGAACACACGCTGTCCATGGCGACCATAGAGGCATTCCGGGACCGTTGGGCTCTGTGGGGGGAATTGCCATCATTGACAGAGATGGAAACATTTTAGTTTAATGTGCATTGTCTATTTGTAGTGAAGTAATTGTGTTAGTCACTGTTTTGTATATATAGTAGCACCGAATTTGTAATAAAGATATTTTGTATATTAAAAAAATCTGTAAGGTGTTGTACCATTACTCTGTGAAGTGTTGTATCACTACTCTGATGTTTTGTACCATTACTCTGAAAAGTGTTGTTCCATTACTTTGCAAATTGCTGTACCATTACTCTGTGGAGTGTTTACTCCTCAAGTACTTATCTGTGGAGTTCAGGATACAGTACCGTGTAAAAGTCTTGGGCGCATATATACAGCTGGGGTGCCCAAGATGTTTGCACTGTACTGTAATTTTATGTGTGGCACAGTACTGTGATTTTATGTATGGCACTGTACTGTAATTTTATGTATGGCACTGTGCTGTAATTTAATGTATGGCAAAGTACTGTAATTTTATGTATGGCACTGTGCTGTAATTTTATGTGTGGCACTGTGCTGTAATTTTATGTACGGCACAGTACTGTAATTTTATGTATGGCACCGTATTGTGATTTTATGTATGGCACTGTACTGTAATTTTATGTGTGGCACTGTGCTGTAATTTTATGCATGGCACAGTACTGTAATTTTATGTGTGGCACTGTGCTGTAATTTAATGTATCACACTGTACTGCTGCTGCTGCCGCAAAATACAAATTTCCTGACAAATGTGAGTGATGATAAACCCGATTCTGATGTGGGTCTCTACTGTGAACTGAGAGTGGGAAGGGAACAGGGAGAGAGGAATCATGGTTGGGGAAAAGCAAAGGGAGAGGAGAGGGAGTGGCAGGCACCCAAGCGACATTCAGTAATGATCAATAAACCAATCGTTTGGAATCAAATGACCTCGCCTGGTGTCTCAGGGCTGGGTATGTCTGCACCCACAGCACCCCCTGCCTTTGGCACCCCTTCTCTGCCACCTCTCCCACACCCTTTCAGCGGCACTCCACCCTCGTCATTCCCAACATCCTTTGCCTCCGCCAGATTTACACAGCTGCCCTCTACTGCACATTGACAAATACAGTCCTGTACAAAGGTCTTATATATACATAAGTGTGTGTGTGTGTGTGTCTAAGACTTTGCACAGTACTGTATATTAAACTGAAATGATCAAAATCAATGAAGTACTTGGGGCAGCAAGGTTGCATAGTGGTTGGTGTATCACTATTACGGTGACACGGCCGCTGTCTGTAAGGTATTTGTACGTTCTGCGCATGGCCACGTGGATTCCCCCGGGTGCTCCAGCTTCCTCCCACACTGCAAAGACGTACAGGTTAGCAGGATAATTGGTCACACGGGTGTAACCAGGATGGGCTCGAAGGGCCTATAACCATGCTGCATCTCTAAATAAATGAACTGATGGTCTTGAGAAATATACTCAAATGAAAAAAAAAGGAAACCGTCAAAATCAAACATTGCCTAGATGATCCACATCGATGTTGCTGGGAGTAGAGGTTTAAACAAGGAACATAGGACAGCATATTACCAGCCCTTCAGCCAAAAATGTTGTGCTACCCTTTTAAACCACCCCAAGATCAATCTAACACTCCCACATAGCCCTCCATTTTTCTTTCATCCATGTGGCTACCCGAACGTACCAGCCTCTATCACCACCCCTGGCAGTAGCCGGCATGAGCTATAACAGACTGGATAGGCTGGGATCAGTGCTGCCCCCGGTGGTCGCTCAGTGGAAGGCAGGCTGGACTGCACTCATCTGCGGCTGCACTACTGCACGATGGGGAGTGGCTGCTTGCTTGATCTTGCAGAAGCGTGGCTCCTGGGTGGCTTCCCATGCACCATCAATCCATGGGCCATGACACTCGGGGATTTGGGCTATACTTTTTCAGTGAATGTATGTTTTTTCCTGCTATATGTGCAATGTGCTGTGTGAGACTGCTGGCACTGTGTTTTGCACCAGGAGGACCGCTGTTTCGTTTGTCTGCATTCATGTGTACGGTTGAACGACAATTTAACTTAAACTTGGGGCCCTTTTACTTGGAACGTAGCAGGCCAAGGGGCGATCACATGGAGGTTTATAAAATTATGAAGGGTGCAAACAGGTGAATGGTCGCAGCCTTTTTCCCAGTCTAAAACTATCCTACCCCGAGTCATGGGTTTAAGGTGAGGGAGGAGCTTTAAAGAGGATCTGCGAGACAACCTTTTCTCCCCATACGAAGGTCAGTGGATGTTTGAAACAAGCTGTCAGAAGAACCGTTGGAAGTAGGTACATTTAAACGATATTTTGACGAGTACATGGATAGGAAAGGTTTAGGATGGGCCAAGTGCAGATGGACACCTGGTCAATATGGATGAGTTAGGCCAAGGGGTCTGCTACCTTGCTGTACAACCTTATGAATCTACTCACCAGGTTGGATGTCTCTCCACTCATTTGCCCGTGTGTATGCAGGGGCTTTAAAATTTTTCCACAAAACCGACAGTGAGTAAATCCATTGGTTTTCTGCAGGAAAATTTATGGGAGTAAACAGAGTGTCGAATTCTACGACAAAGTGCACAGTTCAAAGTACAAAGTGCCTTTAGTATCACAGTATACAACCTCGAGACTCGCCTCCTTTAAAGGCAGCCACAAAACAAATTTAAACAAAAGAAGGCTGTCAAACACCCAAAATGCAGGGAAAGACAAACATCGTGCAAGCAATCAAAGTACGCAAAAAGCGTTCAGAATGGAAGCGAGTCCACGGACATGAAGCCAAGAGCAGCGGAGTAGGCCACCGCCTTAGCAGAGTAAACATCACGGAGCAGCGAGCAGAACTGGCCCGGCCCTTGCCCCTGGTCCTGACACTCTGCCTTTCCAATCTGGCCTGGCATGTAAATCGTCCAAAGAGTGGGCTGTTTCTGGCTCTGGGACCTGGACCCTGTTGCTTCAATACACTCTGGGCCTGGAGCGTAACAAACTTAAGGACTTACAGCGGAGTGTGAGTAACATGCCATACTGAAGCTCTGCTGTACCATTAAAGTACGATCCCATTTTTGGATCACAATCACGGGAGCAAAGGAAGAAGTAATTATATTAGCACAGGAGATTCCACAGATGCCTGTAATCCAGAGTGACACAGACAAAATATTGCAGGAACTCAGCAAGTCAGGCAGCATCTATGATGGTGAGTAAACAGTTAATACTCTTTAGTCTGAGGGGGTGAATTTTTTGAAATTTGTTGCCACAGGCAGCAATGGAGGCCAAATCATTGGGTATACTTAAGGCAGCGATTGATAGATTCTTGGTTAGTCACTGCATGAAGGGATACGGGGAGAAGGCGGGAGATTGGGGCTGAGAGGGAAATGAATCAGTCATGATGAAATGACAGAACAGACTCGATGGGCCAAATGGCCTAATCCTGCTCCTCTATCCCATGGCCCTGTGGACATTTTGTGCTGAGACCTTTCATCAGGTCTGGATAGGCTAACTAAACATCAGCTCAGTTCTCTATTTTCCCTGCTGTGTCTGTTGTTCCCCTGACTTTCTCCAACAGTCTGACAGAGCTGGGGATTGGTTTGTGAAATATGACTGAGGGAACGGTGATAGTAGTTTGTGCTGTCATTCAGGTACTGAGCTGAGGGGAGCATCCGCTCTCTGTGTCCGGATCCATGGCATCTATACTTACTGCTCTGCTCCTGATCCACAGCCAGTAATCCTCAGCACCTTCAAATCTGGCAACATTTTGTAACTGGATCTCTGTTACCTAAACAGGAGTATAATATCATTACATTAAGAACTTAAGTAAACACTGCAATCTGCCAAATCTGCAATTTCAGTAGTTCTGGAGGTTGGCTCGTAATCATCTTCTCAAAGGAGGACAGGAGAATGCATTAAAATGCTGACTTTACCAGCAGCTTCATTATACTGAAAATTAATAAGTTCAGTTACTTTTCTCCTAGGACATAGAGAATTGTAATTTTGGCTAGGCAACTTTCCATTCCTGGTCTACACTCAGTGGCCACTTTATTAGGTACACCTGTACATCTGCTCCTTTATGCAAATATCTAATCAGCCAATCATGTGACAGTAAATCAATCCATAAAAGCATGCAGACATAGACAAGAGGTTCAGTTATTGTTCAGAGCAAAATCTGAATAGGGAAGAAATACGATCTAAGTGACTTCGACCGTGGATTGATTGTTGGCGCCAGAAGGGGTGGTTTGAGGGACTGCTGATCTCCTGCAATTTTCATGCACAACAGTCTCTAGAACAGGGGGCTCCCAACCTTTTTTATGCCATTGACCAATAAATTCCAGCAAGGGGTCTGTGTTCCCCTGGTTGGGAACCCCAGCTCTAGTGTTTACAGAGAATGGGGCGAGAAACAAAAAATAAATACTAGGAGGTTTTGCTGTGGGTGAAAATGCCTTGTTAATAAGAAAAAACAGAGGAGAATGGCCAGACTAGCTCAAGCTGACAGAACGGTGACAGTAACTCAAACAGCCACGTGTTACAACAGTGGTGTGCAGAAGAGCATCTCTGAACACACAGGCCCAAACTTGAAGTGGATAGACTACAGCAGCAGAAGACCACAAACACACACTCAGTGGCCAGTTTAATAGATACAGGAGGTACCTCATAAAGTGGCTACTGAGTGTAGAGTCTACCCTCGAATGTTATCTGGTCTGGCAATCAAACTATGAACCATCAATCTTGTGAGGCATGGACAGATGAGTCCACGTTGAGTAACTCCATTGGGATGATATACTAATTTGGGGGCAAGTTCTTGCAGAGGCCAAAGAACTAGGAATGAAACACTATAGTCATCTGACCCCATGTACCCCAGGCAAGTATAGCTCATGTCACTGTAACCTCCTAGCCGATTCCACCCTTGTTGGGAGGCTAACAATGTGAAATCACCTCTTGTGTAAAGAAGAGAAGAAGAAGAAAGCCCTTAACTCCGAGTGGAGTCATCGGGACGCCGTCATGACAGCGTTTTTTTAGCAGGCTTTCTTGTTTTTACGAGGTTGAGTTGCTAGCTCGATGCTCAACCCAGCACGGATGGAAAGTGTGCAAGGGAGCCGGCTGGATTTGAACTCTGGAGCCTTCGCTCCGAAGTCTGGCGCTGATGCCACTACGCCACCAGCCGGCACCTCTTGTGTATTATCACCTTAAAAAAAAACATTTTCACTGGGAATTCGCCTGTGGACAGGGATTAGGATGAGCAGCAGAGATTGGGTGTTGTTCCGATACAACACCAATGGAAAATTGGGGGCCATTGTGTGAAGATCATCTCCAAAAGGAAATTCCTTACATTTGTCTCTTGGGGATTGTTAAACTATTTTGTTTATTTTAATTGATTTGATTTACTACTGAGCTCTCTTGCTTTGTTGATAAACTTGCAAACACTTAAATACGAAGAAATAGTCAATTTTAGAGTTCTTCTTTTTCGTGGGCCCTTAGCTCCCAGTGGAGCATAAGGCACTCATGACCTCCCGTCTCCATCGTCCAAAGTCGATGGTATGGTTGGAGTTCATCAACGTTTCTGTAATCCATTGTATCCACTGTACAGGGGACTGGCTTTCACTAGAGCCCTGTTCGCTAGCCTTACCTGTTTCCACCTCTCACCTCTTATGAAGGGTTGCTGACCTCAGATGTTACCTGCTTCTCTCTCCACAGGTGCTGCCTGACTTGTTGAATGTTTCTAGCATTCTAGGTTTTGTTTAAATTGCTCTTTTTTGTAAAGACATAGTTTCTTACTACATGAATAGATACAGAAAGATGTTACTGAATTCAAACTGCACAAGGTTACCATTCTTAGACATATCAAGGAATATTCCTTTAAAGAAATTCTCACTAAAACACATTCCAATTGCCCTGATTCCTGCCAGATTTCTTTTTCTCACAATATTCAGATATGTTTGAATGGAAGCAATTTCTCAAAGCCAAATGAATTTTTGGGTGCAAAAGCAGAAATTCTAGCCTGCAACATTTACTTTAGAACATTGAATTTCTCCTACAGGAGGAGGTAAAATATTTTAGGAGCTTCGTGCTCACTGTAATTATGCTCCACCAGTGTTGTGAATGGGACCAAATGAATAGTTTGTTACCTGGTATATCTAAAAGTTATTTTTCCCTGTCAGAAAGCAACAAATATACAGTGACATTGGAAATGTGAATACAAGATCACTCGCTTCAACTTTGCTTTGGGTTTGGACAAGGAGATTCAAATTATATTGGATGCAGCAACTTGGTTTAAAACTGCATTATGGAATTACATAATATGTACATGATATGTGGGTGGGCAATATGTTACTTTTTGTGAGGAGTTGGGGATTTCTGGTCTGATATCCTTGTTGGTGTTTTTCTGTGTGGGCAATCTCTTAGTTTTTTGTATGTGAGAGAGGGGGATTGAGGGTTTGATGTTATTGTTCCTTTTTTCTGTGAGGCAGGGCTTTGGGATTTTGGATGTTCTAGCTGCTGTTTTCCATATGGGAGATGTTAGACTTTCGTGCGAAGGAAGGGGTGGGGGGTATTTTGGAGTCTGTGAGTTTTGTTTCTTTATCCTTTTCATCTGGGCGAGGAGGTTGATGTCTTTTCTTTCAACAATACTCATGGCTTTTCTGCATTTCATGGCTATCTGGAGAAGACGAATATCAGAGTTGTACAGGCAGATATTGACAATAAAATGAACCTTTGACCCTTTGAATATTGATGCCAGTCTGAGTTTCTAATAGGCACATGAAAAACTGAGAAATGGAGGGCTATGTTGAAGGGAAGGGTTGGATTAATCTTAGAGTAGGTTAAAAGGTTGGCACAACATTGTGGGCCGAAGGGTCTGTACTGTGCTATAATATTCTATGCTCTATTGCTAATAGATCTGCCTCTACTAACTCACCTGGCAACTCATGCCATGCACTCATCACTCTCTTTGTTAAAAACATATCTCCCCTATACTTTCCTCCAATCACCTTAAGATCACGACCCTGCTAGAAGCCAATTCCAACCTGTGAAAAAGATCTCTGCCCACCCATTCATCTTATGCCTCTTATCATATTACGTGAAATATATTGTTTTGTGACAGCAGTGCAGCACAATGACATAAGATTATTATAAATTACAAGGATAAATAGTGCGTAAATATGGAGATATCCAATTTAATAAATTAGTCTCTCTCTTACATACAAGGAATTAATTCCTCACATTTAGTTTAACTAACATACGAGGGGTGATTGATAAGTTTGTGGCCTAAGGTAGAAGGAGTCAATTTTAGAAAACCTAGCACATTTATTTTTCATACATTTACACACTTAGTCCAGCGGTCGTGGAGCATACGGATTCCTTCTTTGTAGAAGTCGCTGTCTTGGACCTCCAGAAGTGGTCCACAGCAGGGGTGATTGATAAGTTTGTGGCCTAAGGTAGAAAGAGATGAGTTATTAACTTCAAACTTTCTGCATTTTCACTCAAAGAGTTGAACTGCACGTGCATGTAACAAGAGTTGTATAGCTCATCTCCTTCTACCTTAGGTCACGAACTTATCAATCACCCCTGCTGTGGACCACCTGGAAGTCCAAGACGCTCTCGTTACATGCACGTGCAGTTCAACTCTTTGAGTGATAATGCAGAAAGTTTGAAGTTAATAACTCATCTCCTTCTACCTTAGGCCACAAACTAATCAATCACCCCTCGTAGCATCATCTACTGGGCAATGTCAAAAACTAACGTTTAATTCCATACAATACATATGCTGAGATGATCATGAAAATGAAGTACCTCTGGGCTTAAAGCTTTGTAGTCTATTGGTTTCTCTCTGGACTCGTACTTATAAGCCAAAATAGTAGGGAGTCCAACACTGGGCAGCGTGTAAGGACAAGATCCAAACCTGCCGGGTTTTAGTTCATCAATAAACTTAAAAAAAGAAGAATAGTTAATATTAACAAAAAGCAATGAAGAGACTAAGCAGTAAAATAACAGTGGGTGTCTTTGATCAAATCCAAATCAAAACTTCAGCAGGCTGCACTTATCACCATAACATACCTTCTTCTCAGACATTATTTGTATTCTACCTGAGTGACCATTATAGTCAGCTCAAATCAACACAAATCTACTCTCAAAAATGAAATATAGCTTCACCCAGCTAAAGACTCATTGATTAAGTAAGTATCTATTTTACTCGCATATACAATCAGTGGCCGCTTTATTAGGTGCACCTGTGCGTTATACAAATATCTAATCAGCCAATCACATGGCAGCAACTCAATGCAAAAAAGTATGCAGGCATGGTCAAGAGGTTCAGAGTGTTCAGACCAACCTCAGAATGGAGAAGAAATGTGATCTCAATGATTGTGACCGTGGAATGATTATTGGTGCCAGACAGGGTAGTTTGAGTATCTCAGAAACTGCTGATCTCCTGGGATATTCACACACAACAGTTTCTGGAGTTTATAGAAAATGGTGGGGAAACAAAAAAAAAAATCAGATGAGCAGCATTTCTGTGGGTGAAAACGCCTTGTTAATGAGAGAATTCAGAGAATAGCAGACTGATTCAAGCTGACAGGAAGGTGACAGAGGTTTTAAATAGCCACGCGCTAAAAGATCTTCTCTGACTGCACAACCCATGAAACCCTGAAGTGGATGGGCTACAGCAGCAAGGGACGGCAAAAACACCCTCAGTGGCCTGCAGTGTATTGGGGAACTGATCACATCTGTTTTACTTCAGGGTACGTAAAGTCCACATTGTGTACCAACCAGAGGGAGCACTTGCAGCCTACACAGAACATAGAACATAGAATAGTACAGCACAGTACAAGCCCTTCGGTCCACAATGTTGTGCCAACCCTCAAACCCTGCCTCCTATATAAGCCCCCACCTTAGATTCCTCCATATACCTGTCTAGTAGTATCTTAAACTTCACTAGTGTATCTCCCTCCACCACTGACTCAGGCAGTGCATTCCACGCACCAACCACTCTCTGAGTAAAAAACCTTCCTCTAATATCCCCCTTGAACTTCCCACCCCTTATCTTAAAGCCATGTCCTCATGTATTGAGCAGTGGTGCCCTGGGGAAGAGGCGCTGGCTATCTACTCTATCTATTCCTCTTATTATCTTGTATACCTCTATCATGTCTCCTCTCATCCTCCTTCTCTCCAAAGAGTAAAGCCCTAGCTCCCTTAATCTCTGATCATAATGCATACTTTCTAAACCAGGCAGCATCCTGGTAAATCTCCTCTGTACCCTTTCCAATGCTTCCACATCCTTCCTATAGTGAGGTGACCAGAACTGGACACAGTACTCCAAGTGTGGCCTAACCAGAGTTTTATAGAGCTGCATCATTACATCGCGACTCTTAAACTCTATCCCTCGTCTTATGAAAGCTAATACCCCATAAGCTTTCTTAACTACCCTATCCACCTGTGAGGCAACTTTCAGGGATCTGTGGACATGTACCCCCAGATCACTCTGCTCCTCCACACTACCAAGTATCCTGCCATTTACTTTGTGCTCTGCCTTGGAGTTTGTCCTTCCAAAGTGTACCACCTCACACTTCTCTGGGTTGAACTCCATCTGCCACTTCTCAGCCCACTTCTGCATCCTATCAATGTCTCTCTGCAATCTTTGACAATCCTCTGCACTATCTACAACACCACCAACCTTTGTGTCGTCTGCAAACTTGCCAACCCAACCTTCTACCCCCATATCCTGGTCGTTAATAAAAATCACGAAAAGTAGAGGTCCCAGAACCAATCCTTGTGGGACACCACTAGTCACAATCCTCCAATCTGAATGTACTCCCTCCACCACCACCCTCTGCCTTCTGCAGGCAAGCCAATTCTGAATCCACCTGGCCAAACACACCTGGATCCCATGCCTTCTAACTTTCTGAATAAGCCTACCGTGTGGAACCTTGTCAAATGATCCATATAGATCACATCCACTGCACTACCCTCATCTATATGCCTGGTCACCTCCTCAAAGAACTCTATCAGGCTTGTTAGACACGATCTGCCCTTCACAAAGCCATGCTGACTGTCCCTGATCAGACCATGATTCTCTAAATGCCTATAGATCCTATCTCTAAGAATCTTTTCCAACAGCTTTCCCACCACAGACGTAAGGCTCACTGGTCTATAATTACCCGGACTATCCCTACTACCTTTTTTGAACAAGGGAACAACATTCGCCTCCCTCCAATCCTCCGGTACCATTCCCGTGGACAACAAGGACATAAAGATCCTAGCCAGAGGCTCAGCAATCTCTTCTCTCGCCTCGTGGAGCAGCCTGGGGAATATTCCGTCAGGCCCCGGGGACTTATCTGTCCTAATGTATTTTAACAACTCCAACACCTCCTCTCCCTTAATATCAACATGCTCCAGAACATCAACCTCATTCATATTGTCCTCACCATTATCAAGTTCCCTCTCATTGGTGAATACCGAAGAGAAGTATTCATTGGGGACCTCGCTCACTTCCACAGCCTCCAGGCACATCTTCCCACCTTTATCTCTAATCGGTCCTACCTTCACTCCTGTCATCCTTTTTTTCTTCACATAATTGAAGAATGCCTTGGGGTTTTCCTTTACCCTACTCGCCAAGGCCGTCTCATGCCCCCTTCTTGTTCTTCTCAGCCCCTTCTTAAGCTCCTTTCTTGCTTCCCTATATTCCTCAATAGACCCATCTGATCCTTGCTTCCTAAACCTCATGTATGCTGCCTTCTTCCACCTGACTAGATTTTCCACCTCACCTGTCACCCATGGTTCCTTCACCCTACCATTCTTTATCTTCCTCACCGGGACAAATTTATCCCTTACATCCCGCAAGAGATCTCTAAACATTGACCACATCTCCATAGTACATTTCCCTGCAAAAACATCATCCCAATTCACACCCGCAAGTTCTAGCCTTATAGCCTCATAATTTGTCTTTCCCCAATTAAAAATTTTCCTGTCCTCTTTGATTCCTACCTTTTCCATGATAATTATAAAGGACAGGGAGCGGTGGTCACTGTCCCCCAGATGCTCAACCACTGAGAGATCTGTGAGCTGACCTGGTTCATTACCTAGTACTAGATCTAGTCTGGCATTCCCCTGGTCGGCCTGTCCACATACTGTGACAGGAATCCATCCTGGACACACTTAACAAATTCTGCCCCATCTAAACCCTTTGAACTAATCAGGTGCCAATCAATATTAAGGAAGTTAAAGTCACTCATGATAACAACCCTGTTATTTTTGCATCTTTCCAAATTCTGCCTCCCAATCTGCTCCTCTGTATCTCTGCTGCTACCAGGGGGCCTATAGAATACCCCCAGTAGAATAACTGCTCCCTTCCTGTTCCTGACTTCCACCCATATTGACTCAAAAGAGGATCCTGCTACATTACCCATCCTTTCTGTAGCTGTAATAGTATCCCTGACCAGTAATGCCACCCCTCCTCCCCTTTTTCCGCCCTCTCTATCCCTTTTAAAGCACTGAAATCCAGGAATATTGAGAATCCATTCCTGCCCTGGTGCCAGCCAATTCTCTGTAATGGCCACTACATCATAATTCCATGTATGTATCCAAGCTCTCAGTTCATCACCTTTGTTCCTGATGCTTCTTGCATTGAGGTACACACATTTCAGCCCTTCTACCTTACTGTCTTTACACCATTTATCTGCTTCTCTTTCCTCAGAGCCTCTCTGTATGTTAGATCTGGCTTTACTCCATGCACTTCTTTTACTGCTCTATCGCTCTGGGTCCCACCCCCCTCGGAAATTAGTTTAAACCCTCCCGAACCATGCTAGCAAACCTACCTGCAAGGATATTGCTCCCCCTCGAGTTCAGGTGCAACCCATCCGATCTGTACAGGTCCCACCTTCCCCAGAAGAGATCCCAGTGATCTAAAAATCTAAAACCTGTATGCCTTCTCAGGAGTTTATGCTTATCTGAGATAGCATAGTGAAAGCCTACAACATGCTACAGATCAGTGTCTCTATCTGAGAAGCACGGTACATCCAGCAGGTACCGCACCACGTTGGTCTGTCTGGAGGGTGGTAGACTAATATCTGTGAATCTGACAGGCTGGGGCCAACAACTTGAGCTGAGGGGCCCAGAAGCTGCCTATACTAGAGCAGGAGACCTGTCTGTGCCTGTGAGGGAGTGGGTGAGGGATGGAAGGGCTTTGTATTGCTTTTGTTGTTTTGTTTTGATGGTGTTGTTGTTTGTGTTGCTCTGCTGGACATGCAATGATGGCGGCGAAACGTGTGGCGACATTTGCCCCCAGCACTTCCTTAGGTTGTGTTGGTCGTTAACGCATTTCACTGTATGTGTCAGTGTTCATCTGCTAAATAAATGAATCTGAACCTGAAAGGGAACAGAATATGTGAAAGCTGAGCTACTCCAGCACGGGTGAGTTTGTCTGACAAGAGATTGAGACAATGTGGAGCAGCGTGCAAAAGAGCATCAAACAGTCATACCTCAGTTTGAACAATGAGGTCCTCAAGGCTCCCTTTTGAGGTTGAGACAGTAAGATCACTTTCCAGGATTGAACCTCTGTCTTTTTCTGAAAGGAATGCAGAATATTCAGTCATCCAGTCATTGTCTGACACATGTGGGTACATTTGAGGAAGTTGCTTTAGCTAAGGTGGTGAATCTCAAACATTTCAAAGGTACATATAATGTCAGAGAAATGTATACAATATACATCCTGAAATGCTTTTTCTTCGCAACCTTCCACGAAAACAGAGGAGTGCCCCAAAGAATGAATGACAGTTAAATGTTGGAATCACAAAGTCCCCACCAGCTCTCTTCCCTCCCGCTCGTAAGCTGCAGCAAGCAACGACCCCTTCTCCCCCCACTGGCAAAAAAAGCATTGGCACCCGCCACCAAGCACCCAAGCGTGAACAAAGCAACAGCAAAGACACAGACTTGCAGTACTCGAAGGACTGCACAGTCACCCAATATTCGACACAGCACAGACTCTCTTCTCCCCAGTGAAATCTGTAGAATTCATTGCCACACATGGCTAAGTTATTGGATATATTTCAAGCAAAGGTTGGTAGGTTCTTGATTAATAAGGGTGCCAAAGATTATGAAGAGAAGGCGGGAGAACGGGGTTGAGAAGGTTAATAAATCTGCTGTGATGGAATGGTGGGACAGACTCGATGGGCCAAATGGCCTAATTCTACTCCTATATCTAATGGCCTTGTCATTTCAAAAGTACAGAGATGAGAAGCAATTTCTTTAGCCAGAAGGTGGTCAATCTGTGGAAATCATTGCCATAGATAGCTGGGGAGGCCAAGACATTGGGTATCTTTAAAGCAGACATTGATAGCTTCTTGATTAGTAAGGACATCAAAGATTACAAGGCAGAAGAATAGGATTGAGAAGGATAATAAATCAGCCATGATAGGATGGTGGAGCAGACTCGATGGGCCAAAGGGCCTAATTCTGCTCCTATGACCTAGGGTCTACAATATGTCAGGAGGAGGGGAGGAGAAGATGGCGGCGCGACGCAGCGCGTACAGCTGCTCCAAATGATATCGTATTTGTTAAATAGGGGCCATGCACAATCCTGATTTGATGGAGACGGACGTGAAGAAGCACCGAGGAACATCTGGAGAAACTTCTGAAATGCCTGCTTCACTGCCGCTGCTACTGTGCGATCAAGAATCTCCAGAGGGGAAGGCCCCAAATCCTCGGCCTTGCCTATTGCCTGTTGCCGGCGCTGGGGTCGGAGCACGCAGCAGAGATGGTGCTCGGTGCTTGGTGTCAGAGGGCTGGTCGGAGGCTCGAAGTTTTCGGACGGACTCAGAGTCCGACTGTGCTCGGGTGCTTCCAGGATGCTGCATCAGCAAGTTTAAGGCGCTGGAGGTTCATGGCAGGAAGAGTTTCTCCCTTCAACCGTCTGTGTGAGATGATGGGACTTTCGAGAGACTTTGAGACTTTTTTTTACGTGCCCATGGTCTGTTCTTCATCAAATTACGGTATTGCTTTGCACTGTTGTAACTATATGTTATAATTATGGGGTTTTTGTCAGTTTTTTTAGTCTTGGTTTGTCTTGTGTTTCTGTGATATCATTCTGGAGGAACAAATTGTATCATTTCTTAATGCATGCATTACTAAATGACAATAAGAGAGGACTGCGTGTCCTCATAATCTAATCTAATCTAAAATACTGTTCCGCTACAGCTGAATCTAAACCTGCAACAAGAATTGCTTTTAAATATGTGTGTTGGAATAACCACATAAACCAACAACAGTTATGTTCCCTCTTCTCTATACACTGTGTGAAGAATAATGAAACACTGGGAAAGTATCTTTGTGCTTCTACTAGTTACTCACCATGCCTGTTACAGAGTTAGTTGCTGTCATCACTTCATGAAGTTGGATATGGCCAGCAAACAAACTTTGCGGTGGAAAATCAGACCAAAGAGAAAATGACACTCAGGTTGCATTAGGAAGGCGACCGGTTTATAGACCATAACGTTGGAGAAGAATTTGACCATTCAGCCCATCAAGTCTGATCTGCCATTTGATTATGGCTAACCTACCTCCCTCTGAACCACATTCTACTGTCTTTGCCTGCAACCGTTAACACCCTGACTTATCAAGAACCTATCAACCTCCACCTTAAATACACTCAATGACAAAGCCACCTGTGGCAGCGGATTCCACAGGCTCAGCACTCTCAGGGTGAAGAAATTCTGATGTCTACGTATTGAAGCGGAGGTGGAAGCAAGGGGCTGAAGACGTGACAGTGTGAAAGGTAAATAAATAAAAAACTGTGCATCATACTCGTGATTTATCTCACAGAATAGTACCACGGTGGGGCGGTGGGGGGGAAGTTGGCGAAATGCCTTACGTGAATTAAGTCAGTACTCAGGATAAACTGAATAGACTGAGTAGAGATGGAAGAGAGATCACTGACATAATGGCTCAGTATGCGAGATGTCTAGACAATGTGTTTACTTGTTGGGAAGCCAAAACTCTATAGTTAGAAGAAATTTATGAAGTGGTGAAATTTGGAAATTAGCAGATGGAGAGGTCAGGAAACATAAAGTGGGGAAATGAGGTAGAGAAAGATGAGAGGGTGAAATGAAAGGATGTGTATGCTGACAGGGTGATAAGGAAGGTGGGAAGAAACTCTAGGTTCAATGTTCAAAGTAAATTTATAATGGAAGTATGTACAATACCGTGCTAGGGCTAGGGTTTCTAACACTTTGCACAGTACTGTAATAACTTTTTGAATTGCACTGTACTGCTGTCACAAAAAAAATCAAATTTCATGACATAGGTGAGTGCTGGTAATCCTGATTCTGATGTGGGCCTCTATTGTGGACTGAGAGTGGGAAGGGAGGCAGGGAGAGGGGAAACATGGTTGGCGAAAAGGGGAAGGGAGTGGGGAGGGAGCGGAAAGCACCAGGGAGACATTCTGTAATGATCAATAAACCAATTGTTTGGAATCAAATGACCTTGCCTCGTGTCTCAGGGCTGGGTGTTTCTGTACCCTCACCACACCCCACCCCTACCCATCTCTGGTACTCCTCTACCACTCATCACACACCCCTTCCATGGCACTCCACCCTCGCCATTCCTAACATCCTTTGCTCCCACCAGATTTACAAACTCGCTCTCTGCTCCATGTTGACAAATACACTACTGTGCAAATGTTTTAAACACCCTAGCTATATATATGCCTAAGATTTTTGCACAGTGCTGCATATGTCACCTTATACAATACTATGAGACTCATTTTCTTGCAGGCATTCAGGAAACAAAGAAATACAATAGAATCAACAAAAAACTGCACTCAGAGACTGACAATAAACTGGACTGGTCAAAGGACACTAAGGCTGTCTACAAGAAGGGTCAGAGCCGTCTCTATTTCCTGAGGAGACTGAGGTCCTTTAACATCTGCCGGACAATGCTGAGGATGTTCTACAAGTCTGTGGTGGCCAGTGCGATCATGTTTGCTGTCGCGTGCTGGGGCAGCAGGCTGAGGGTAGCAGACACCAACAGAATCAACAAACTCATTCGTAAGGCCAGTGATGTTGTGGAGATGGAACTGGACTCTCTGATGGTGGTGTCTGAAAAGAGGATGCTGTCCAAGTTGCACGCCATCTTGGACAATGTCTCCCATCCACTACATAATGTACTGGTTGGGCACAGGAGTACATTCAGCCAGAGATTCATTCCACCGAGATGCAACACAGAGCGTCATAGGAAGTCATTCCTGCCTGTGGCCATAAAACTTTACAACTCCTCCCTTGGAGGGTCAGACACCCTGAGCCAATAGGCTGGTCCTGGACTTATTTCCTGGCATAATTTACATATTACTATTTAACTATTCATGGTTTTATTACTATTTAATTATTTATGGTGCAACTGTAACAAAAACCAATTTCCCCCGGGATCAATAAAGTATGACTATGACTATGACTATGACAAGCAAACAATGTGCAAAAGAAGACAAACTGTGCAAATACAAAAAAAGAACAAACAATAAGCAAATAAATAAGACTCAGAACGAGTTACAAAGTCCTTGAAAGTGAGCCCATTGGTTGTGGAATAATTTCAGTGTTGAAGTGAGTGAAGTTAGCCATGCTGGTTCAGGAGCCTGATAATTAAAGTGTAATAGTTATTCCTGAATGTGGTTGAATGGGATTTAGGTCTCCTGTATCTCCTGCTGGAAGGTAGTAGCAAAAAAGAGGCCATGGACTGGGTGATGGGGGTTCTTGACGATGGATGCTGCTTCCTTGTGGCAGCGCTCCTTATAGATGTACTCAGTGGTGTGGAGAGCTTTTCCTGAGATGGACTGGGCTGTATCCACTACTTCTTGTTCTTGACCACTGGCGTTTTCATACCAGGCCACAATGCAACCAGTCAGTATACTCTCCGCCGTACATCTATAGAAGTTTGTCAAGC
Source organism: Mobula birostris (assembly GCF_030028105.1). Classification (NCBI taxonomy): domain Eukaryota; kingdom Metazoa; phylum Chordata; class Chondrichthyes; order Myliobatiformes; family Myliobatidae; genus Mobula; species Mobula birostris. The sequence goes on along the minus strand of NC_092373.1, from coordinate 18,710,040 downwards.
TTTTAGATGACATGCCAAATCTGCGCAGAATTCTAAAGAAGTAGAGGCTCATGTGGATTTAAATAGGAACATGGCTTACCTGGGCAGAAAGACCATTTTTTTGTGCCTTGCAATATAAAATCCATGATTTTAAGGCTCAGTTAGAGATCATTGCAGTGGGGAGGCTAAGAAGGTACATGAACAATCAATCATCTCATGTAGTGGAGAAACAAGATACGGTCCAGATTTGTGATCCTGTGATATCTCAAACGTTGAGACTTTATAAAGCACTGGTGAGGCCTACTTGGAGTATTGTGTGCAGTTTTGGTCCCCTTATTTTAGAAAGACTCGGCTGGTGTAGTGGCACCAACGTCGGATTTCGGGACGAAAGGTCCCGGGTTTGAATCCAGCCGGCTCCCCTGCAAGCTTTCCATCGTTGCTGGGTTACGAGCTGGTGATCTCTTTGGTAACTCACCCGGCAGAAGGCAGTGGCTGACCACTGCTGTAACTTGCCTCGTACGCGGTTCCCCACTACGTCAGAGAGGCGTGGAGGGAAATCGTCCGCTAACCGGAGAAACCCCGGATGCGACGTACCTTTCCTTTATCTTAGAAACTGGAGAGGGATCAAAGGAGGTTCATGAAAATGATTCCAGGATTGATTGGCTTGTAATATGAAGAGCGTTTAATGGCTCTGGGCCTGTATTCACTAGAATTCAGAAGAATGAGGGGTGACTCATTGAACCCTATTGAATGGTGAAAGACCTTGATAAAATGGATATGGAGAGGATGTTTCTCATGATGGGAGAGTCTAAGACCAAAGGACACAACCTCAGAATAGAGGAGTGTCCTTTTAGAATGGAGATTTCTTTAGCCAAGGAGTGGTGAATCTGAGGAAATCTTTGCTACAGGGTGTGGAGACCAACTCTTTATGTATATTTAAGGCAGAGGTTGATAGATTCCTAATTAGTCAGGACATGAAGGGATACCGGGGGCGGGGTGGAAGGCAGGAGATCGGGGCTGAGAGGGAAATTTGATCAGCAATGATGAAATGGTGGAGCAGACTTGATGGGCCAAATGGCCTAATTCTGTTTCTGTATCTTATGGTCTTAATGTTAATGGTTCTGAGGTGAACTTGGTAAGCTGAGCTAAAACAAGAAAAGGAACTGAAATTACAGATATGTCATAAAAATTCAGAAGTGGGGATCTCATTGAAACCTTTCAAGTGTTGAAAGGCCTAGACAGAGTAGATGTGGATAGGGTGTTTCCCATGGTGGGACAGTCTAGGACAAGAGGGCACAGCCTCAGCGGGCGCCCTTTCAAAACAGAGATGCGGAGAAATTTCTTTAGCCAAAGGGTGGTGAATTTGTGGAATTTGTTGCCACATGCAGCTGTGGAGGCCAGGTCGTTGGGTGTATTTAACGCAGAGATTGATAGGTTCTTGATTGGACACGGCATCAAAGGTTACGGGAAGAAGGCTGGGAATGGGTTGAGGAGGTGATAGAAAAAAAGAATCAGCCGTGATGGAATGGTGGAGCAGACTCGATGGGCCAGATGGCCTAATTCTGCTCCTATGTTTTATGGTCTTATGGTCTAAAATTGTTATCTCAAGATCTTTCACATTAGAGGATTTGTGACATTTTTATTTTTGTCCTATTGCAATAAGGCAGACCTATGTGCAGTAGCTTCCATGATCTCAAGGGCTTCCTATTCAATGAAGCACTCCCAGAGTGTAGAATCAAGGACACGACCCACCCAGCCAACACATCTTTCGTCCCTCTTCCCTCCGGGAGAAGGCTCAGGAGCTTGAAGACTCGTACGGCCAGATTTGGGAACAGCTTCTTTCCAACTGTGATAAGACCGCTGAACGGATCCTGACTCGGATCTGGGCCGTACCCTCCAAATATCCGGACCTGCCTCTCGGTTTTTTTGCACTACCTTACTTTCCATTTTCTATTTATGATCTATAATTTAAATTTTTAATATTTACTATCGATTTGTACTCCAAGGAGTGGGAAGCGCAGAATCAGGTATTGCTGTGATGATTGTACGTTCTAGTATCAATTGCTTGAGGACAATAAAGTATCAAATAAAGTAGTCACTGTTTATGGGAAATGGAGCAGCCAATTTGCATAGAACAAGCTCCCAGAAAACAGAATTATCATAATGATCAAATCACCTGCTTTTATGTATTGGTAATGGGACAAATGCACAATGGAACTCTGGAGATAACTCCCCGATTCTTGCTCTGTAAAGTGCTGTGGGATTTTTTTATTGCCAAATGGGAAAGCATTAGAAAGATAGCACCCCAGCAAAATGCAAAAAAAAAAGTTCAAAATCAATACAGGGCTAGAGTGTTAACTTTGACTTTTATGTTCGAGCATCTGGCGTGGTTTTTGAAGCCAACATTTTTAACTTACAAGTAGGAGAGTTTCCAGGTAACGGACCAATCAGACTCAGGAACAATCTGCTGGAGGAGCTCAGTGTGTCAAGTTGCATCTGTGGGAGAAAGGGATTGTCCTCGTGCAGGGTTTTGACCCAAAATGCTAAGAGTTTCTTTCCTCCAACAGGTGCTGTTGTGCCCACTGAATTCCACCAGCAGACTGTTGCTCCAGATTCCAGCATCTGCAATCTCTTGTGTCTCTCGTATATAGCTGGCCATGGATTTGGGTGTAGCATATGATTCCTTGTTTACATATAAACTTTGCACACAATCCAAGCACAAGGGATTGCACGTTTGCAAACAGCGTATTGATGGTGTTGGATGTTGGGGAGTGGTGATAAGAAAAGTTGAATCACATCTCTCTGAATGCCAGCCAGACATGAATGAACTCATATCAATAGAAATACCTGAGGCTTCGGAGTCGCCAAATGTGGATTCTTGTCCATCTCTTGCTTCATATACATCCCTTTGTTCGACTTGAGCAGTGATTGTAAAAAAACAATATGTCAAGCAAGTAAATGGTTTGGAAACAGATTTAGTAGAAACCATTATACTTCTATCCCATTATACCCATTTCGATTTGACTTCCCATCCCCATTCCAATTCTGACATGTCTGTTCTGGCCTCCTCTACTGCCAAGATAAGGCCAAACTCAGATTGAAAGAGCAATATCTCATATTCTGTCTGGGTAGCCTCTCACCTGATGACACGAACATTGATGTCTCTAACTTCTCATAATTCTCCCCCTTTCTCTTTTTTTCCCTATTCCTCATTCTGGTTACCCACTCTCCCCTTCTCTTCTCCTCACCGGCCCATCAGCTTGCTCCAGTGCCCCTCCTCCTTCCCTTTCTCCCATAATCTACTGTCCTCTCTCATCAAATTCCTTCTTCTTCAGCCCTTAACTTCTTCCACTGATCACCTTTCAGCTTCTCACTTCATCCCCACTCCCCCACCCATCCACCTTCCCTGTCACCTGCCAATTTGTATTCTTTACCCTCCCTCCAGCTCTTTATTCTGGTTTCAGGCCCCTTCCTTTCTAGGCCTGATGAATGGTCTCAGCCCATAACATTGACTATTGATTCCCCTCCATAGATGCTGCCTGACTCACTGAGTTCTTTTAGCAGTTTTTGTGTGTGATCTTCCTTTATTTTATTTCTACTGTAACTTTGAGAAACAAAAAGCAGTAATAGGATCAAACACAGGGAAACACATTGTAATAAAACTGACTATTGTAATAGAATAAACCATTTCTTGGAACATAAAAATCAATTCTTTTCAGAAATATGGCAGGAAATTGCCTTATGTCATCAAGTATTTCCTAAAATGCAGTTGGTAGCCTATCAGCTACAAATCCTCAAAGAGTTGCAGGATCTGCCTTCGGCAAACACCAGTGCTGATTCTGCTCAGCAAGACAGACCGTGATGGAGATCACCTGATTTTGATCAGAAAAAGCTGCAGATGGTTGTAATCTCAGCCAGGGTCGTAATGGGCACTGGACTCCCCATTATCGAGGGTATCTTCAAAAGGTGATGCCTCAAGAAAGCAGCATTAAGGACCTCACCACCCAGGACATGCCTTCTTCTCATTACAACCATCAAGGAACAGTTACAGGAGACACACACTCTACGTTTTAGGAATAGCCTCCTCAGATTTCTGAATGGACAATGAACTACCCCATGACCATCACCTCACTTTTTTCCCTCTTTGTTTGCACTATTTATTTAATTTATTTTAATATATATATCTTATAGTACTTTATAGTACTTTTTACGTATTGCACTGTACTGCCACTGTAAAACAACAAATGCAAAAAAAGGGGCACTAATATGGTGAAATAAAATTTTTATAGCAGGAAGGTAATTGATTAGGTCACTCAATTGGGACTAGAAATAAATAGCAGTGGAAGTAGGTCATAAGACAGAAGAGCTAAATTAGGCCATTTGGCCTATTGAATCTACTCCACCATTCCATCTTGGCTGAATTATTTTCCCCTTTTCCCCGTAACCTATGACGCCCTTACTAAGAAAGAACCTATCAACCTCTGCTTTAAATGTACCCAGTGACTTGATCGTCTGCAGCAATGACTTCCACAGATTCACCATCCTCTGGCTAAAGAAATTCTCCCTCATTTCTGTTCTAAGGGGACATCCTTGTATTCTGAGCCCGTGCTTTCCAGTCCTAGACGCCCCCACTGTAGGAAATATCCTCTCCACATCCGCTCTATCGAGGCCTTTCAATATTCGATAGGTTTCAATGAGATCTCCCTTCATTCTAGTAAACCCTAGTGAGTGCAGACTGGGAGGCCTCAAACGCTCCTTCTTGTAAACCCCAGTGAGTACAGGCCTAGAGAAGTTCCTGGCTGATCTGCTTTAGTGACATTTTCCTGCACTATCTCCTTCTGCTTTGACTCCCTGAGCGTCCAGATTTCCATTGGTCTCTGTGTTGAATGAATTTAACAAATGAGCTTCTGTGGCCTTGCAGGAATGGAGAATACTGCTCTCTGAGTGAGGAGACATCTCCTAATCTCAAGCAACACACACAAAATGCCGGAGGAACTCAGCAAGACAGGCAGCATCTATAGAAATGAATTAACAGTCAAGATTTTGGGACCAGACGCTTCTTCAGGACTGGAAGTAAGGGGGAAGACACTAACATAAAAAGAAGGGGGGGGGGAGGAGAAGGAGGACAACTAAAAGGTGGTAGATGAAGCCAGGTGGGTGGGAAAGGTAAAGGGCTGGAGAGGAAGGAATGTGATAGGAGAGGAGAGTGGACCATAAGAGAAAGGGAAGGACGAGGGGAACCAAGGGGAGGTGATAGGCAGGTAAGAAGAGCTGAGAGGTCTTATCTCTGTCTTAAATAAGCTACCTGTTATCCAAAGACTATGAACCTTGATTCTAGGTTTCTCAGTCAAGCGTTGTAAGAATGTTGTAAGCTTCAGTGAGACCTTCTCTCATTCCTACAAACCCTAGTGGATACTGGATGAGTCTAGTCTATCTCTCCACATGTGGCAAAGCACACATCCTAACCACCAGTTCAGTGAACCATTTCTACACCCCCCCCCTACACTCAGTGGTCACTGTATTGGGTACATCTGCTCATTAACAAAATAACTAATCAGCCGATCATGTGGCAGCAACTCAATGCATAAAAGCATGCCAGATATGGTCAAAGAGGTTCAGTTGTTGTTCAGGTAAAACATCAGAATGGGCAAGAAATATGATCTAAATGGCTTTGATCGTGGAATGATTGTTGGTGCCAGATGGGGCGGTTTGAGTATCTCAGAAAATGCTGATCCCCTGTGGTTTTCATAGACAACAGTCCCTAGAGTTTATGGAGAATGGTGCGAAAAGCAAAAAAAAAGTCCGGTGAGTGACAGTTAATGAAAGAGATCAGAGGAGAATGGCCAGGCTGGTTCAAGCTGGCAGGAAGGCAACAGCAATTCAAGCAACCATGTGCTACAGCAGTATTGTGCAGAAGACCACGAACGTGCACTCAGATGTCACTTTATTAGGTACCAGATGTACCCAATAAAGCAGCCGCTGAGTGTAGATTGGTGAATGGCTCTGGGTCCCAAGGCAAGGTTCAATGTTCAAAGTTAATTTATCATCAAAGTACATAAGTGTCACCATACACAACCCTGAGATTCATTTTCCTGTGGGTATATTCAATAAGTCCATAAAGAATCAATGACAGACGCACCAATCTAACCTAAAAAAAAACTTGAGTGTTCAACCAGAGTGCAAAAGGCAACAAACTTTGCAAATACAAAAAGAAAGAAATAATAATTATAAATTAATTAAGCAATAAATAGAGAGAAGACATAAGCAGCAACACACACACACTGTTGGAGGAATTCAGCAGGTCAAGGCAGAAGAGGAATTGCTGACATTTTGAAACATTGACAACTACTTCCCCTCCACAGATGCTGAGGTTTTCAGCATCTGCAGGCTCTAGGATATCCACTTAAAAGGCAGCAAAGGCTAGAAATACCCAGCAGTTCAGGCCACATCTGTTAGACCTGGTGATATTGGTCCTGAGGTTCTTTGGAAGTCAAGGATGAGGCCTAAAACTTGGTGGTTACAGCTGCTTTAAGTGTTACAAGAACAAAGAACAAATAAAGAAAAGAAGACAAAGAAAAAATAAGTTGTGGTTGTCTCATACTCGGACTGGAGCTAACATTCCAGTGATGATTAACTCAGATTCAAGTTTTGGGAGACTTGCTGCAGAGAAACTGAGAAGCTTCGAAAAAATACAGGATCAGCTTTGCTATAATTACTAGTAAATTCACAAGTAATTTTTCTACGCCGTATACAGGTGATCATATAAAAATGATCATCAACCATAGGAAAAATTAAACTATAATAAATTACAAGGAAATAACAATTCTACACCAACAGAAGTTCTGCCATTTCAGGTCAGCGACCCTTTAGTTTTTCTCCAATATTTTCCAGTTTCTCTTCTAGCCGCGGCACAATATCTTACCGATTTTTCTGTGACTGAGAAGCCAGCTGGGATCTGTCTGAGTCAAAACCGACGTTAGTGGGCGCTCAGGAGTAGCAAGGCTTTCAGCAGGAGAATCCAGGACTGGCAAGCTGACTTCACTAGTGCTAGTTCATAAAAATGTTACGTTACATACAGACAGTGCAAAATAATTTTATCGTTCTTATTAAGTGGAATTTACAGACCTTTAACTTCTGTCTCTTTAGTTTTAAAGCTCATGGGAAATGGGATTGTTCTGACAGCTAGCATAGATTTGATGGGTTGAATGGTCTCATTCTATGTCGAATACACTCAGTGGTCACTTATTTAGGTACACCTGCTCATTGATGCAAAAATCTAATCAGCCAATCATGTGATAGCAACATAGTGCATAAAAACTTGCAGATGAGGTTTTGGACACTGTGATGATGGTGGCCACCTCGCAGCCTGTGGGGTGGTGGACTGTTCCATTGAGATGATGAAGATGTTTGTTTGAACCTCTGTCAATCGGGCTGCACAGTCCCTCAGCACCTGAACATGGCAAGCAGTAGTCTATTAACAAATTGGGAAGTTCTGGGGGAAAAAAGATTACACTCAGTATCCTCTTTATTAAGTGCCTCCCATACCTGATAAAGTGATCACTGAGTCTATATTCCAAATGGTAAACCTGTTAATGTCCTGACCGGAAAATGGCACCTCTGACAGTCAGTCCATTTAAGAATAAGGGATCACCATTGCATGCAGAGCAATCTCAGTAATTTTGATGATAAATATTGAATAAAGATTAACTTTGTCACATGTACATTGAAACATCAAAACATAGAGTGAAATGCATCGTTTGCATCGACGACCAACACAGTTTGAGGATGTGCTGAGGGCAGCCTGTATGTATCGCCACATTTTTGGTGCCAACATTGCATGCTCCACAACTTACTAATCCTAACCAGTACATCTTTGGAAAGTGGGAGGAATCTCGAACCTCGCCGAGCACCTATGCTCTGTCTGCCAAAGAAAGCGAGATCTCTCTGTAGCCACCCACTTCAATTCCACTTCCCATTCCCATGTCTGTCCATGGGCTCCATACTGCTATGAAGAGGCCACACTTTGGTTGGATGGGCAACACCTAATATTCTGTCTGGGTAGCCCCAACATAATGGCATGAACATCAATTTCTTGAACTTCTGGTAATTGCCTCCTCTCCCCCTCTCCTTCACCATTCCCTATTCCCATTCCCCTCTCTCACCTTATCTTCTTACCTGCCCATCACCTCCCTCTGGTGCTCCTCCCCCTTCCCTTTCTTCCATGGTCTTCCACCCTCTCCTATCAGATTCCCCCTTTTCCAGCCCTTTATCTCTTTCACTAATCAACTTCTCATCTCTTCACTTCACCCCCTCTCTTCTCCCGGTTTCACCTATCACCTACCACCTTGTACTTCTTCCTCCCTTCCCCCCACATTCTTACTCCGACTTCTCCCGTTCCTTTCCAGTCCTGAAGAAGGGTCGCAGCCCAAAATGTCGATTGTTTATCTTTTCCATACGTGCTGCCTGGCCTGCTCAGTTCCTCCAGCATTCTGTGTGTATTGTTTTGGATCTCCAGCACCTGCAGATCTCGTGTTTGTGATTCTATCCATGCTCATATCTTTCCTGTAACACCATGGGCTCTTTTCTTGTTAAGCAGCCTCACGTGCATCACCTTGTCAAAGTCCTTCTGAAAATCCAAGTATACACGATCCACTGACTCCCCTTTGTCTATCCTGCTTGTTATTTCCTCAAAGTATTCCAACAGATTTGTCAGGCAAGACTTCCCCTTGAGGAAACCATGCTGTCTTTGGCCCATTTTGTCAGCGCCTCCAAGTACCCCAAAACCTCATCCTGAATAATTGACTCCAACATCTTCCCAGCCACTGAAATCAGGCTAACTGGCCTATAATTTTCTTTCTTCTGCCTCTCTCCCTTCTTAAAGAGTGGAGTAACATATGCAACTTTCCAGTCCTCCAGAACCATTCCAGAATCTAGCTCTGGAAAGATCATTACTAATGCCTCCACAATCTCTTCAGCTACTGCTATAAAGTCCATCTAGTCCAGCTGACTTACCTCATTCAGACCTTCCAGTTTTCCAAGCAACTTCTCCTTAGAAAGAGCTACTACACTCATTCTGCCCCCTGAGACGCTCAAATTTCTGGCAAACTACTATTGTCTTCCACAGTGAAGACTGACACAAAATACTTATTAAGTTTGTCTGACATTTATTTGCCCCCATTACTACCTCCTCAGAGTCATTTTACAGCGGTCCAATATATTCTCTTGCCTCCCTTTTATTCCTTATACAGTATATCTGAAAAAAACTTTATGTATCCTCTTCTGTATTATTGGCTAGCTTCCCTTCATATTTCATCTCTTCTTTCCTTATAGCTTGTTAGTTACTTTCTGTTGATTTTTTAAAGCTTTCTAATCCTTTAACTTCCCACTAATTTTACTATATTATGTCCCCTTTTGCTTTTATGCTGACTTTGACTTCCCTTGTCAGCCGCAGTTGCCTCATCCTCCCTTCAGAATATTTCTTCATCTTCGGGATGTATCTATCCTGCACCTTCTGAATTGTTCCCAGAAACTTCAGCCATTGCTGTTCTACCATGATCCCTGATAGTGTCCCTATCCAGTCAACTTTGGCAAGTTCCTCTCTCATACCTCTGTAATTCCCCTTACTCAAATGAAATACAAACACTTCTGACTTCAGCTTCTATTTCTCAAATAGCAGGGTGAGGTCTATATTAAGATCACTGCCTCCTGAGGGTGCCTTTACTTTAAGCTCCTTAATCAAATCTGGGTTATTACCTAACACCCAATCTAGATTTGTTATTTCCTAGTGGGTTCAACCACAATCTGCTCTAAAATACCCTCTGATAGACATTTTACAAATTCCCTCTCTTGGGATCCAGCACCAATTCGATTTTCCTGATCTACCTGCATATTGAAAACTCCCTTGACTATCATAATATTGCCTTTTCTATCCCCGGTTGTAATTTGTATCCCACATTGTGGCTACTGTTTAGATGCCTGACCATAACTCCCATCAGACTCTTTTTACCTTGCATTTTCTTAACTCTACCCACAATGATTCTACATTTTCTGATCCTATGTATGCAGACATGGTCAAGAGGTTCAGTTGCTGTTCAACCAAACATCAGAATGGGGAAGAAATGTGATCTAAATGACTTTGACCGTGGAATGATTGTTGGTGCCAGACAGGGTGGTTTGAGTATCTCAGAAACTGATCCCCTGGGATTTCCATGCACAACAGTCTCTGGAGTTTACAGAGAATGGTGCAAAAAGCAACCACTGCAGCAGTAGTTCTGAGTGAAAGCACCTTGTTAATCAGAGAGGTCAGAGAAGAATGGCCAGACTGGTTCAAGCTGACAGGAAGGTGACAGTAACTCCGATTACCACATGTAATTACAGTGGTGTGCCGAAGGGCATTTCTGAATTCACAGCACATTGAACCTTGAAGTAGATGGGCTACAACAGCAGAAGACCTCGAATGTACACTCAGTGGCCACTTTATGAGGTACATGAGGTACCATTGAGTATACATGGCAGGCTGAAGTGCAGAGGCTAACATTGCAAAAACAACAATCTAACTGGTAAACAATAAGTACTGAAAAGGTAAATAAAATAGAACATGTGTTCCAGTTTCTTTCCACATCCGAAAGACATACAGGATAGTGGATTATTTGACTGCTGTAGATTGCCCCTAGTGAGTTGTAGAATCTTGAGGGAGTTGATGGCAATCTGAGGAGAGAAAAAATGGGAATAGCGTGCATGGGTGGTTGATGGTCAGGATGGATTTTGTGGGCCGAAGGGCCTGGATTCCCAATGTGTCTCAATGACTCTGACAGCCAGTTTGGAAACTTATTTTGCCGTACTTTACAGTTTCCCTTATCTCTTTTGAAATCCACTTATAGAACATAGAAATCTACAGCACATTACAGGCCCTTTGGCCCACAAAGTCGTGCCGACCATGCAACCTACTCTAGAAACTGCTGAGAATTTCCCTAGCGTATCACCTATTTTTCTAAGCTCCGTGTACCTATCTAAGAGGCTCTTAAAAGACCCCATTGTATCTGCCTCCACCACCGTCGCTGGCAGCCCATTCCACGCATTCATCACTCTCTGTGTGAAAACTTACCCCTGACATCTCCTCTGTACCTACTTCCAAGCACCTTAAAACTATACCCCCTCGTGTTAGCTACTTCAGTCCTGGAAAAAAACCTCTGGCTATCCACACAATCAATGCCCCTCATCAGCTTATACACCTCGATCAGGTCACCTCTCATCCTTCATCGCTCCAAGGAGAAAAGGCCAAGTTCACTCAAACTATTCTCATAAGGTACATCCTCCAATCCAGGCAATATCGTTGTAAAACTCCTCTGCACTCTCCCTATAGTACCCACATCCTTCCTGTAGTGAGGTGACCGGAACTGAACACAATACTCCAAGTGGGGTCTGACCCAGGTCTTATATAGCTGTAACGTTACCTCACGGCTCTTGAACTCAATCCCACGGTTGATGAAGGCCAACACACCATACGCCTTCTCAACAACACTGTCAACCAGCGCAGCAGCTTTGCGTGTCCTATGGATACGGATCTCAAGATCACTCGGATGCTCCACAATGCCAAGTGTCTTACCATTAATATTACACTCAGTCCTCAAATTTGACCTATCAAAATGAACCACTTCACACTTATCTGGGTTGAAGTCTATCTGCCACTACTCAGCCCAGTTCTGCATTCTATCAATATCCCGCTGTAACCTCTGACAACCCTCCAGACTGTCCAGAACACCCCCAATCTTTGTGTCATCAGCAAACTTACTAACCACCCTTCTACTTCTTCATCCAGGTCATTTATAATAATCACAAAAAGGTGGGGTCCCAAAACAGATCCCTGCAGAACACCACTGGTCACCGACCTCCATGTAGAATATGAACCATCTACTGCCACCCTTTGCCTTCTGTTGGCCAGCCAATACTGGATCCACAAAGCAAAGTCTCCTTGGATCCCATGCCTCCTTACTTTCTGCAGGAGCCTTGCACGGGGAACCTTATCAAATGCCTTACTGAAATCCATATACACTACATCCACTGCTCTACCTTCATCAACATGTTTTGTTACATTCTCAAAGAATTCAATCAGGCTTGTAAGGCATGACCTGTCCCTGACAAAGCCATGCTGACCATCCCCAATCAGATTATGTCTCTCCAAATGCTCATAAACCTGCCTCTCAGGATCTTCTCTAACAACTTGCCCACCACTGAAGTCAGACTCACTGGTCTATAATTTCCTGGGTTATCTCTACTCTCTTTCTCGAACAAGGGAACAACATTTGCAACCCTCCAATCCTGCAGTACTTCTCCCGTCCCTAGTCATGATGCAAAGATCATTGCAAGAAGCTCAGCAATGTCTTCCCTCGCTTCCCACAGTAGCTTGGGGTATATCTCATCTGCTCCCAGTGACTTACCTAATTTAAAGCTTTTTAAAAGCTCCAGCACATCCTCTTTCTTAATGTCTCTATGCTCAAGCGTTTCAGTCCGCTGTAAGTCATCCCCACAATTGGCAAGGTCTTTTTCCCTGGTGAGTACTGAAGCAAAGTATTCATTAAGTACCTCCGCTACCTCCTCCGACTCCATGCACACATTTCCACTATCGTACCCGATGGGTCCTATTTTTAAACGGCTCATCCTCTTGCTCTTCACATACCTGTAGAATGCTTTGGGGTTTCCCTTAATCCTGCTCACCAAGGCCTTCTCATGGCCCCTTCTGGCTCTCCTAATTCCATTCTTAAACTCCTTCCCAGCAAACTTGTAATTTTCTAGAGCCCCGTCAGCACCTGGTTTCTTGAAACTTTCGTAAGCTTTTCATTTCTGCTTAACTGAATTTTCTACATCCTTTGTACACCATGGTTCTTTAACCCTACCAGCCTTTCCCTGCCTCAACGTAACATACCTATGCAAAGCACCATGCAAATATTCCCTGAACATTTACCACGTTTCTTCAGTGCATTTCCCTGAGAACATGTGCTCCCAAGTTCCTCCCTAACAACATCATATTTTCCCCTACCCCAATTAAACGTTTTCCCAAATTGTCTGCTCCTATCCCTCTCCAGCGCTATGGTGAAGCAGAAAGAGTTGTGGTCACTATCTCCAAAATGCTCTCCCACCGAGAGATCTGACACCTGACCAGGCTTATTTCCCAATATCAGATCAAGTACAGCCTCTCCTCTCGTTGAGTTACCTACATATTGCGTCAGAACACCAAACAAACTCCACCCCATCTAAACCGCTTGCTCTGAGGAGATGCCAATCAATATTTGGAAAGTTAAAATCTTCCATCACAACAACCCTATTATTATTGCACTGTTCCAGAATCTGCCTCCTTATATACACCTCAATGTCCCTGTTACTATTGGGGGGGGCAGGTCTATAAAAATACACCCAGTAGAGTTATTGCCCCCTTCCCGTTTCTGACTTCCACACGCACTGACTCAGTACACCATCCCTCCACGACTTCCTCCTTTTCTGCAGCCGTAACACTATCCCTGATTAGCAATGCTACACTCCCATCTCTTTTCGCTCTCTGTTCCTTTTGCAACACCTAAAACCTGGCACACTCAGCAGCCATTCCTGCTCCTGAGACATCCAAGTCTCTGTAATGGCCACAATGCCACAGTTCCACATATTGATCCATGCTCTAAGTTCATCCACCTAGTTTATGATACTCCTTGCATTAAAATAGACACATCTCAAACCATCAGGCTGAGTGCATCTTTGCTCTACCATCTACCTATCCTTCCTCACAAACTCCCTACAAGCTCCAGCCTCCTCATCCTCTGCCTCGTCACTTCGGTTCCCAACCCCTCTGCAAATCTAGTTAACCCTCTCCAACAGCATTAGTAAACCTCCCTGCCGGGATATTGGCCCCCCTCGGATTCAAGTGCAACCCGTCCTATTTGTACAGGTCACACCTGCCCCAGAAGAGGTCCCAATGATCCAAAATTCTGAATCCTTGCTCCCTGCTCCAATCCTTCAGCCACGCATTTATCCTCCACCTTATTCTATTCCTATACTCAGTGTCGTGTGGCACAGGCAGCAATCCCAAGATTACTACCTTTGAGGTCCTGCTTCTCAGCTTCCTTCCTAACTCCCTCTATTCTGCTTTCAGGACCTCCTCCTTCTTCCTATGTATGTCGTTGGTACCAATATGTACCACAACCTCTGGCTGCTCACCCTCTCATTTCAGGATATTGTGCATGTGCCCAGAAATATCATGAACCCTGGCACCTGGGAGGCAAACTACCATCTTTGTTTCTTTTTTGTGTCCACAGAATCACCTCTCTGTCCCCCTAACTACAGAGTCCCCTATTACCACTGCCTCCTCTTCCGTTCCCTACCCTTCCGAGCCACACGGGCCAGAGGCACGGCCACTGTTGCTTCCCCCAGTAGGTCATTCCCGCCCCCCCCCCCGGAAAATGGAGTACTTATTATTAAGGGGGACAGCCACAGGGGTGCTCTTCACTACCTGACACCCTCCCTTCCCTTTCCTGATGGTCACCCACTCCTGTAGCTACTGCCTATCACTGCTTCACTTTCCCTAACAAGCTGAAGGTCATCGACCTGCAGCTCCAGGTCCTGAACTCAATGTACCTGGCACAGATGTGACCATCATGGAGGCTGGAAGTCTCCCAGACATCCCACATCTGACACCCAGAACAGAAAACTGGCCTCGCAGTCATACCCACTATTCTAATGTGCCAAGCCCCGTGAGACGCTCCTTTTTTAAACTCTCCTCCCCAACCTGTGCAAAGCTCACTCTCTCTTCGAATCGATTGGTCCGCCGCTAATGGTAGAATTATAATTATTAACAATTTTTGGACAACTCAGCAAAAAATTTCCTCCTTTGACTTGGGGGGCAACGTCTGTAAATTTGTGGCTTCTATAAACCCCTTTCTACTTACAGAAATTTCTAGAAATCAGGCCACTCCTCGTATAATGAGATAACCTCATTGAAGCTGCTCTGCTGAGGACAGGCAGTCTAAACACCGCATAGTTTGCCTTGATTCGTGAACAGATCTTGATTGCCCTCCTGCATTTCATGTCTTACTTTGTATTTTAATTATTAATAGAGAGCACAGCCCAGGAACTGCGCCATCAGCCCAGAGAGTGGTGCCAAGCTAATTAAATTAGTAATCACGTGGCCAACTAAACGAATCTCTTACATTCATGTGTCTAACTAAAAGTCCGCAATGTACCTGCTTCTACATCACCCGGGCAGCACATTCCAGGCACACACCACTCTTGAATCACCAGTCACTAACCCAATTCTACAAATGTAAATTATATAGGTCAGCTGGGGGAGGGGGGCAGCTGAAGATCTGACAGTAAAAGCAGAAAAATGACATGGCAGTTTTATCAGCATCTGAATGTTTAATGGATCTTGTGTTAATTGCTCACTGCAGTCCTATAATACAAAAATTATCACATGTCAGAAGATTGTGCTTCAATTGCAATAAATCTCCTTGGGTCAGGGATTAATGCATCACTGAGACTAATTAAGAATTATCCTGCGCTCAAGGATGCACGTTGAGCTTGATACTCTACTCTTGTCTGCGTGGCCAGGAACAGCTCCAACGCCATCTTCAAATTCGCCAATGGCACAATCTCAGATGGTGACGAGGAGGCGTACAGGAATGAAGTAGATCAGCTGATTGAGTGCAATCACGACGACCTTGCAGTCAACAGCAGCAAGACCCAAGGAACCGAGTGTGGACTTCAGAAAGGGGAAGTTTAGAGAACACGTACCAGTCCTCAACGAGGGATCAGCGGTTCAAGCTGCTGGGTGCCAACATCTCTAAAGGTCTATCCTAGGCCCAACATATCAATGCAATTACAAGGAGCTACAGTTTAGCGGCTATATTTCATTAGGAGTTTGAGGAGACGGTATGTCCCTAAAGACAAGCAAATTTCTACAGACGTACCGTGGAGAGCATTCTGAATGGCTGCATCACTTTCTGATATGGAGGCGTCAACGCACAGAATCAGAGGGCTGTAGCCTCAGGCAGCTCCATCATGGGCACTAGTCTCCTCACCGTCAAGGACGTCTTCAAAAGCTGATGCCTCAGAAGGCGGCATCCATCATGAAGGACTCTCACCTTCCAGGACGTTACTATCTCTTCTCATAACTACCATCAGGGAGGAGGTATAGGAGCCTGAAGACACACACTCAACATCTTAGAAACAGCTTCTTCCCCTCTGCCATTAGATTTCTGAACCAATCAACTGCACCTCACTACGTTTGCTCTCTTTTTGCACTATTTACTTTTTAAAATATTCCTTATTGTAACTTATACTAATTTTTATGTATTAAACTGTGGTGCTGCTGGTAAACAAGATATTTCACGGCATACAGTTCTATGCAAAAGTCTTGGGCACATATATATAGCTAGGGTGCCTATGACCATTGCACTGTATTGTAATAATTTTATGCATTGCACTGTATTGCTACTGCAGGATAAAAAATTTTGTGACATATGTGAGTGATGATAAACCTGGTTCTGATATAGATCTTTATGGCGGACTGAGAGTGGGAAGGGTGCAAGGAGAGGGGAGATCAAGGGAAGTGAAAGGGGAGGGAGCAGGAAGCATCAGAGAGACATTCTGTAATGATCAATAAACCAGTTGTTTGGAATCAAATGACCTTGTTTGGTGTCTCAGGGCTGGCTGTGTCCACACCCCCCCAACCATCCTAGCACCCCTTCTCTGCCACCTGCCTCTTACTCTTCCCATGGTGCTCCATCCAACATCCTTTGCTTCCGTCAGATTTACAAACTTGCTCTCCTCTCTATGTTGACAAATACAGTACTATGCAAAAGTCTTAGGCACCCTAAATATATGTATATAATGTGGCCAAGACTTTTACGCGGTACTGTATATCAATCATAATAAACCTGATTCTGATGCTGATTTCTCCCACTTGGTCCAGCACAAATTTTTAGGTCTTTCGGTCTAAGTTTTAATTTGAATACCAAAGTAACACCACCTGCTGTGGTAGTCATTTTCATCACAGGGATCACAGTCAGTCGACGATTCCTCTTGGCTCAAACTGCTTGCAGTACCTGGGTCTAAAGTGCCTGAAGTATGCGAGGAGCCTAGAGAGGGGAGAAATGAGCTGTTTTGAGAATGAGAAAGGCATGAAAATTCAGGGACGAGGTCCTTGCCACATCAGCGTAATTACGCTTTTTAAACTCAGTGATAGTGAGCGCAGGTTCGAACCCTAGACTGGGAAGTAAGGGTCCATCTCCATGTCCACTTCAATCTTATGCTTAGTGCTAAAAGGTGATTTAAAAAATCATTAGTTAAGCTCAAGGAAAAGGGCACGAGCTTTTTACAAGGCACACTGTAGCATTCTGGAGTCAACATTAAGATGAACAATTTCAGATATTCATTGTATTTGCATTTTATTCCTTACAATTCCCACTGGGAATTACAAATAATTATTCTGTGTTTCGTTTCAACCATCTCCTCCTTTCCCCACCCTGTACCCACTGCAAGGTTGAAGATAGCCCGGTTCTGCTGGTTAACATTCATTTCGAGACGACCAGAGTTTCAAAGCAAGGGTTCATTGATCAGTCCGCACTTGGAGCCTCATGAGCAGCTTTTCTGAGAAAGGATGTGCTGGTGCTGGAGAGGGTCCAAAGGAGGTCCATGAGTCCAGGAATGAAAGGGTTAATGTAGAGGAGCATTTGATGGCTCCGGGCCTGTAACCTGCTGGAATTTAGAACAGGGTTCCCACCCTTTTTTATGCCATGGACCTCTACCGTTAACCAAGGACCCCACGTTGAGAAGAACATGGAGGGGACTCTCATTAAAACCTACCGAATATATTAAGGCCGAGATAGGAGTGGATGTTTCATATACCGGGGAAGTCTTGGACCAGAGGACCCAGTCTCAGAATAGAAGTGCGTCTCCTTAGGACAGAGATGAGGAGGAATTTCTTTAGCCAGAGGGTGGTGAATTTGTGGAATTCATTGCTACAGACACCTGTGGAGGCCAAGTCATTGGATATATTTAAAGCGGAGACTGATAGGTTCTTGATTAGTAAGGGCGTCAGAGATTACGGGAGAAGGCAGGAGAACAGGTTGAGTGAAAAAAATCAGCCACGATAGAATGGCAAGCAAACTTGATGGGCCAAATGGCTGTCATGGTCCAGTCCGTGAAGTCTGCATTCCGGTCTGTTGATTCCTTATTCCCGGTTTTCCTGTTTTCCCTTGTTCCATTGGGTGCCTTAATTGAGGCACCTGATTCTCATTTTAGGCTGGTACATAAATACCTCTCAAATGCAGGATTCCCCTGCTGGCCTGCTTCTTTCCCCTCCCCACTGAATCCCTGGCAGTTACTTTGGCAGTTTATCTCAACAGTTACTTCGTCTGTTACCTTTACCTGCTACCTTGCCTGCGTCCTTGCCTATATCACTGTCTAGTTCAACCGCCGGAGTGAGACCGGAGCCTCGCCATGCCAAGATAAGGAACTATCTATTGTTGAGTTTGGAACTGTCTCTTTGTGTCCCTGTGTTTAGTGTCTGTGTCAAAGAAGAGTCCCAGCCCTAGGTCCTGTTCCCAAGGAGGGGTCCCGGCTCAGTGTTCTGTATTCCAAGTTCCAGGTGCCGTGTTCCAGTCCTGTCCAAGTCAAGGCTTCGTGTTCTCATCCAGTCCAGGAGTCCCTTTGCAGTTTACCTCGGCAAGTGTCCAAGGAAGAGTCCCTGCTCCGTACCCAAGAGCCTTACCAAGCCGAGTCCAAGAGCCAATTCCTGCCCTGGAGTACCTCGTCCAGTCCACGTCTAAGGCGCCGTGTTCCAGCCCTGTCCAAATCTGAGCTTCGTGTCCTCATCTAGTTCCGGTTCCTCACCCAGCCCAGTGCTGGAGATTCCTCGTCCTGTCCTGTAGCCACGTCCTGTCCTTGCCAAGATCCTACTCCCGAGTTCTAGCCTAGACCCGGGTTCCGGTTCCGAGTCCCAACCAAGACCCAGGTTCCGGGTCCTTGTCCAGGCTCTGGTTCCGGAGTTCTGAGTTCCACGTCCGGGTCCCGTGCTTCTAGCCCAAGTCCTAGCCCAGGCCCTGAATCCTAGTCTCGTCCAGGGCTTGTGTCAATGTCGTTTCTTCCCTTGCTTTCTTGACAAACCTAGTCCTGTTCCTAGTACTTCAGTGTCTGTGTCTTGCATTTGGGTCCATTCCCATCGCCCCCCGTATGACAATAGCCTAATTCTTAAGATTCTCGAGTGATCCTATGTGAGAGCTCCGTGATACCCGCAGGTGGAGTCAGGTTTGGGATGCTGTGTTCCTTCCGCTGATTTCACTTGGCATGGTGCTCCACGTTCACAAGGGCTGCTGCGGGAAAAGTTTTTATCCCGCAGATTCAGTGCTGAGCGAACATCCGAGCTGACCTATTAACAATCCACCCTACTCCCCAAGCCGTTGGTTACTTTAGGAGGGGGAGACGGAATGAAGAATAAACACTTGCACGGTTTGTTGGTCTGTTTCTAATAACAACAGGCTCGAAACAGTAGTACAGTAGTGTGAAGTGAGAGTTAAGCTTTCAGGTGAACGAACATTGTATTTGCTTTTAAATTGTTTTCTTAACTACGCTATAATACGTCCAATTTGAGAACAATTTGATACAATTTAGATTTTGCCTTGTATGTTTTTAGAGTATCTTGCTTCGGGATTCTTATTCAATTGTTGTAAGGACAGAGACCACTCTGGGAAGAGGCCCCAGTATTTATTCGGATGCTTTACCTGATCTCCGCTGCCGGGCCTGGCTCTCCAGATCATCCTGGCCCTCGTTCATGGTGCACTGCTGGCCAGACGCAGTGAATTTTAATATTAGTGGGGGGAACAACGTTTCTGTCGGGTCTGCATTCAGCTCCCCCTCTCACTTTCTCTGTGCAAACTGCGAGAGACGGCTGCGCGGCGACCGCGCCTCCATCGAGTGTTGCCACCCGTTGCCATGGCACCCGGGTACCGAGTGGTTACATTTTCAGAACGTTGCCAATCCCGCGCATGCGCCAATAGATGGGGAGCCCTGCATGTGAGAATTGCGGGCAATCGCTTCCTGTTTGCTCCAATTCAGATTCTCGGTATTCGGCTGAACTAGTCTCAATGTTGAACAGTAATAGGAGACAAAAAAAAAGGTGGAAATACTTAGCAGCATCTGTGGAAAGACCTAGAAGAAGTGGAGGTGGCGAGGATGTTTCAATAGAGGGAATCTAGGACCAGAAGGGGATCTAGCCTAAGTATACAAGAATATCCATTTAGAACAGAGATGAGGGTGCATTTCTTTAACCAGAGGCTGTGGAGGCCGAATCATTAGATATATTTAAAAGAGGTTGATTTAAATATTGTGAAGTTTAAGTTACAGAACCTGGGCCTCTGTATCTCCCTCTGTAATTGGATTCTCGACTTCCTAACTGGAAGACCACAATCTGTGCGGATTGGTGATAATATCTCCTCCTCACTGACGATCAACACTGGTGCACCTCAGGGGTGTGTGCTTAGACCACTGCTCTACTCTCTACACCCATGACTGTGTTGCTAGGCACAGCTCAAATACCATCTATAAATTTGCTGATGATAAAACCATTGTTGGTAGAATCTCAGATGGAGATGAGAGCGTACAGGAGCGAGATATGCCAACTAGTGGAGTGGTGATACGGCAACAACCTGGCACTCAACATCAGTAAGACGAAAGAGCTGATTGTGGACTTCAGGAAGGGTAAGACAAAGGAACACATACCAATCCTCAAAGAGGGATCAGAAGTGGAGAGAGTGAGCAGTTTCAAGTTCCTGGGTGTCAAGATCTGAGGACCTAACCTGGCCCCAACGTATCGATGCAGTTATAAAGAAGGCAAGACAGTGGCTATACTTCATTAGGAGTTTGAAGAGATTTGGTATGACAGCAAAAATACTCAAACTTCTATAGGTGTACGGTGGAGAGCATTCTGACAGGCTGCATCACTATTTGGTATGGGGGGGTGGAGGGAGCTACTGCACTGGACCAAATGAAGCTGCAGAGGTTTGTAAATTTAGTCGGCTCCATCTTGGGTACTAGCCTAAAAAGTACCTGGAACATCTTCAAGGAGCGGAGTCTCAGAAAAGCAGCATCCATTATTAAGGACCTCCAGCACCCAGGGCATGCCCTTTTCTCACTGTTACCATCAGGTAGGAGGTACAGAAGCCTGAG
The DNA here is from genome assembly GCF_030028105.1 of Mobula birostris. NCBI lineage: Eukaryota > Metazoa > Chordata > Chondrichthyes > Myliobatiformes > Myliobatidae > Mobula > Mobula birostris. The sequence continues at coordinate 18,688,854 of NC_092373.1, read as the reverse complement.
GGCACACACTCAGTGATTCAGGAACAGCTTCTTCCCCTCTGTCATCCGATTCCTAAATGGACATTGAACCTGTGAATACTACTGCACTTTTTAAATACATTTGTTTTTGCATGATTTTTAATCTATTCAATATATGTATACTGTAATTGATTTTATTATTTTTTCTATATTATGTATTGCATTGAACTGCTACTGCTAAGTTAGCAAATTTCATGACATATGCTGGTGATAATAAACCTGATTCTAATAGATTCTTGATTAGTAAGGGTGTTAAAGGTTACAGGGAGAAGGCAGGAGAATGGAGTTGAAAGGGAAAATTGAATCAGCCATGATGGAATGGTGGGGCAGACTCAATGGGCCAAATGGCTTAAATCTGCTCCTATGCCTTATGATCCTATTCTGACTGATTGCATCTCGGCCTGGTACAGCAATTCCACTGCACACAATTACAGGAGGCTGCGGGGAACATGCACAGAGCTTATCCATCACAGGAAAATCTGTTGATGCTGGAAATCCAAGCAACACACACAAAATGCTGGGGGAAATCAGCAGGCCAGGCAGCATCTATGGAAAAGAGTAAACGGTTGATGTTTTGGGCTGAAAGCCTTCTTCAGGACTGGAAGGAGTGGGGGAAGGGGGGGAGCGGGAGAAGAAGTACAAGGTGGTAGGTGATAGATGAAACCAGGAGATGGGGGAGGGAGCAAAGTGAAGAGTTGGGAAGTTGATTGGTTGGCTGGAGAAAGGGAACTCTGATAGGAGAGGGTAGAAGACCATGGAAGAAAGGGATCAGGGGAGGGGAACAAGAGGGAGGTTATGAGCAGACAAGATGACAGAAGGAATCAGGAATGGGGATGCCCTCCTGTATATCTGTGAGACCCAACATAGATTAGGAGACTGCTTTGCTGAGCACCTACCTCTGCCAGAAAAAGTGGGATCTCCTGGTGGCCACCCATTTCAATCCCACTTCCCATTCCCATTCTGACGTGTCAGTCTGCAGCCTCTTCTACTGCCGTGATGAGGCCACACTCTGGTTGGAGGAGCACCACCCTGTACTCCGCCTGGGTAGTCTCCAACCTGATGGCATGAACACTGATTTCTTGAACTTCTGGAGATTGCCCCCTCCTTCCCCCATTTCCCCCATTTCCGATTCCCTCTCTCATCTCATCTCCTTACCTGTCCATCACCTCCCTCTGGTGCTCCTACCCCTTCCCTTTCTTCCATAATTTTCTGTCCTCTCCTATCAGATTCCCCCTTCTTTAGCCCTTTATCTCTTTCACCAATCAACCTCCCAGCTCTTGACTTCCCCCTTCCCCCCTCTCCCAGTTTCATCTATCAGCAGCCACCTTGTACTCTCCCCCCTCTCCCCCCACATTTACACATTCCCCACCATGAACACCATCCACCTGTGGCACTGCCTCAACATGACGAAATCCATGATCAAGGCCCTCCATTGCACGGGCCAAGCTCTTCCCTCAGGGGTACAGCAGGTACGTGGTGCCACGGTAGCGGCGGGGTTAGTGTGATGCTATTGCAGCTCGGGGCACGGGTTCGGGTTAGGATTAGTTTGCACGGGTTTCCTCCCGCATTCCAGAGACCTACTGGGTAGTTTAATTTGTGGTGATTGACCCATGGTTAGGTTAGCGTTAATCAGGGCTGGCGCGGCTCGACAGGCCTACTCCGCACCATATTGCTAAATCAATTAAACAAATAGTTGGGTTTCTGCGCGACTCTGAATAAATAAGTTCTACACCGCCGGCTTTAGGAACAGCGACTTTCCAACAACTAAGTTCCTGAGCCGACCTGCACAATCCTAATCCTACCTCAGCCAACGGAAGACCACGAACCCCCACCTCTTGCATTACCACGCAAAACATTATTGTTTATTTTCACCGTCTTGTATAATTGATATACAACCTGTGCTGTGTTGTCGTCGAATTTGCCTACGCACCCGTGTTGCTGCTGGAAGTTTCTCATTGTGCCCGTACCTCTTGGCACGTTTGCAAATGACAACAAACGTGCTTTGATTCAATATAGTACTGTACCCCTGGCCCCGCAGTCTGAATACAGTATGTTGACCCCTGAACAGGCTTTCACTCCAGAGCCAGAAAACCCTCTCTCGTGCCACAGATCCTTCTTAATCTTCTAAATTCCTCCGGCAATATGTTTTTTGCATTTTAAAAAAATATATAATCACTTGTTATAAAGTCTCATTGTTTTAGTTTATTGTCCCTGATGGTATGATAATGTGGGCATCACTGAGTTGTGGCTGAAGGAAGATCATACTTGGCAGCTTAACATCCAAGGATACATACTGTATTGAAAGGACGGGCATGAATGCAGAGAGGGTGGGGTGGCTCTGTTGGGAAAAATGAAATCAAGTCCTAAGAATGGGGTGACATAGGATTGGATGATGTAGAATCCTTGTGGGTAGAGTTAAGAAACAGCAAGGATGAAAACTTGATGGAAGTATATCAGGCCCTGAACAGTACCCAGGATGTGGGATATAAATTTCAAAGGGAAATTGAAAATGGATGTAATAAGGGCAATGTTATGATAGTGATGGGGATTTCACTGTGCGAGTAGATTGGGAAAATCGGGTTGGTGCTGGATCCCAAGAGGGGGAGTTTGTAGAGTGCCTGTAAGATTGCGTTTCATAGCATTTTTTTGCATGTTATTTGTCACTGATTTCAAGCAGGGAAAGATAATTTTGTATTGGGTATTGTGTACTGAACCAGATTTGATTAGGAAGCTTAAGGTAATGGAAGCCTTGGGAGGCAGTGATCATAATATATTCACCCTGCAGTTTGAGGGGGAGAAGATAATGTCAGATGTATCAGTATTACAGTGAAGTAAAGAAAATTACAGAGGCATGAGAGGGAGCTGGCTAAAGTTGATTGGAAGGAGACACTAACAGGGATGATGTCAGAACAGCAACATCTGGAGTTTCTGTGAGCAATTCAGAAGGCACACCCCAAAAATGAAGAAGTATTTAAAGGGGATGATGGGGCAACCGTGGCTGACAAGGGAAGTCAAAGGCAGCATAAAAGCAAAAAGGAGGGCATATAATATAGCAAAAACTAGTGGGAAGTTAGAGGATTCAGAAGCTTAAAAAACAAAAAAAAAAAGAGAAAAAAATGAAGGTAAGCTAGCCAATAATCATTGTTGGATGATCAGCCATGATCATAATAAATGGCGGTGCAGGCTCGAAGGGCCGAATGGCCTACTCCTGCACCTATTTTCTATGTTTCTATGTTTCTATAATATCAAAGAGGATCCCAAACATTTTCTCATACATATGAAGAGTAAAAGAGAGGTGAGAGTGGATATCAGACCACTGGAAAATGATGTTGGAGAGTGGTAACGGGGGACAGAGAAATGGCAAACAAATTTAATAAGTATTTTGCACCAGTCTTCACTATGGAAGACACTAACAGTATGCTAGAAATTCAAATGTCAAGGGTGGAGGTCAGTGTAGTTGCTGTTACGAAGGAGCAGGTGCTGAGGAAGCTGAAAGATCTGAAGGTAGGTAATTCACCCGAACCAGATGGACCGTGTCCCGAGGTTCTGAAAGAGTTGGCTGAAAAGAATGTGGAGGCATGAGTAATGATCTTTCAAGAACTATTAGATTCTGGAATGGTTCTGGAAGACTGGACAATTGCAAATGTCACTCCACTCCAAGAAGGGAGAGAGGAAGAAGAAAGGAAATTATAGGCCAGTGTTAGTCTAATCTCAGTGGTTGGGTAGATGTTGGACTCCATTATTACAGATAAGGTTTTGGGGTATATGGAGGCACATGATAAAATAGGCCATAGTCAGCATAGTTTTCTTAAGGGGAAATCTTGCCTGACAAGTTGTTTGGAATCATTTGAGGAAATAACAATCAGGATAGACAAAGGAGAATTGGTGGATGTTGTGTACTTGGATTTTCAGAAGGCCTTTGGCAAGGTGCCGCACATGAGGATGCTAAACAAGAACCTATGGTATTATAGGACTAGCTTGGATAGAACATCGGCTAATTGGAAGGAGGCGAAGAGTGGGAATAAAGGGGGCTTATTCTGTTTGGCTGCTGGTGATAAGTGGTGTTCTGCAGGGATCAAATTCGGGCCACTTCTTTGCATGTTATTTTCACTGATTTGGATGACAGAATTGATGGCTTTTTGGATAAGTTCGCAGATGATACAGAACAGGCTGAGGGGCAGGCAGTGTTGAGGAAGCAGGGAGCCTGCAGAAGGACTTGGACTGATTAGGAGAATGGGGAAAGAAGTGGCAGATGGAATATAGTGTAGAGAATTGTATGGTCATGCACTTTGGTAGAAGGAATAAAGGCACAGCTATTTTTGAAATGGGGAGAAAATTCAAAAGTGATAGTTGCAAAGGGTCATCGAGTCCTTGGGCAGGATTTCCTGAAGATTAACTTGCAGTTTGAATTGGTGGTAAGGAAGGCAAATGCAATGTTAGCATTAATTTCGACAGGACTAGAATACAAAAGCAAGGATGTGATGCTGAGGGTTTAAGAGGCACTGGTCAGAATGTACTTGGGGTATTGTGAGCAGTTTTGGGCCTCTCATCTAACAAAAGATGTGCTGGTATTGGAGAGGGTACAGAGTAGATCTACATGAATGATCCCAGGAATGAAAAGGTATGACGAGTGTTTGATGACTCTGGGCCTGAACTCAGAGTTTAGAAGAATGAGGCGGAGATCTCATTGAAAACTATAGAATATTGAAAGGTCTAGACTTAGTGAATGTGGAAAGAATGTGTCTTATTGTGGGTGAACTTAGGACCAGAGGGCACAGCCTCAGAATAGGGAGACATCCATTTAGAACAGAGATAGGGATTTTCTTCAGGTGAATCTGCAGAATTCATTGAAACAGATGGCTTTGGAGGCCAAGTCGTTGAGTATATTTAAAGCAGAGATTGATGGGCTCTTGGTTAGTCAAAACATCAAAGGTTAAGGGGAGAAGGCAGGAGAAAAGGGTTGACAGGGATAGTAAACCAGCCATGAAGGAATGACGCAAACAACAGGAATTCTACAGATGCTGGAAATTCAAGCAACATACATCAAAGTTGCTGGTGAACGCAGCAGGCCAGGCAGCATCTCTAGGAAGAGGAACAGTCGACGTTTCAGGCCGAGACCCTTCGTCAGGACTAACCGAAGGAAGAGTTAGTAAGAAATTTGAAAGTGGGAGGGGAGGGGGAGATCCAAAATGATAGGAGAAGATGGGGGGGGGGGGAATGGAGCCAAGAGCTGGACAGGTGATTGGCAAAGGGGATATGAGAGGATCATGGGACAGGAGGCCCAGGGAGAAAGACGGGGGGAGGGACCCAGAGGATGGGCAAGGGGTATAGTCAGAGGGACAGAGGGAGAAAAAGGAGAGTGAGAGAAAGAATGTGTGTATAAAAATAAATAACGAATGGGGTATGAGGGGGAGGTGGGGCATTAGCAGAAGTTAGAGAAGTCAATGTTCATGCCATCAGGTTGGAGGCTACCCAGACGGAATATAAGGTGCTCTGCTCTCAAACGCATCTCCCCCATTTCACGCACATCTGCTCTCACTCCATCCTCCCACCACCCCACTAGGAATAGGGTTCCCCTGGTCCTCACCTACCACCCCACCAGCCTCTGGGTCCAACATATTATTTTCCGTAACTTCCGCCACCTCCAACGGGATCCCACCACTAAGCACATCTTTCCCTCCCCCTCCCCCCGCTTTCCACAGGGATCGCTCCCTACGTGACTCCCTTGTCCATTCATCCTCCCCATCCCTCCCCACTGATCTCCCTCCTGGCACTTATCCTTGTAAGTGGAACAAGTGCTACACATGCCCTTACACTTCCTCCCTTACCACCATTCAGGGCTCCAGACAGTCCTTCCAAGTGAGGCGACACTTCACCTGTGAGTCGGCTGGGGTGATATACTGCGTCCGGTGCTCCCGATGTGGCCTTCTATATATTGGCGAGACCTGACGCAGACTGGGAGATTGCTTTGCTGAACACCTACGCTCTGTCCGCCAGAGAAAGCAGGATCTCCCAGTGGCGACACATTTTAATTCCACATCCCATTCCCATTCTGACATGTCTATCCATGGCCTCCTCTACTGTAAAGATGAAGCCACGCTCAGGTTGGAGGAACAACACCTTATATTCCGTCTGGGTAGCCTCCAACCTGATGGCATGAACGTTGACTTCTCTAACTTCCGCTAATGCCCCACCTCCCCCTCGTACCCCATCCGTTATTTATTTTTATACACACATTCTTTCTCTCACTCTCCTTTTTCTCTCGTCCCTCTGACTATACCTCTTGCCCATCCTCTGGATTTCCCCCTCCTCCCCTTGTCTTTCTCCCTGAGCCTCCTGTCCCATGATCCTCTCGTATCCCCTTTTGCCAATCACCTGTCCAGCTCTTGGCTCCATCCCTCCCCCTCCTGTCTTCTCCTATCATTTTGGATCTCCCCCTCCCCCTCCCACTTTCAAATCTCTTACTAACTCTTCCTTCCGTTAGTCCTGTCGAAGGGTCTCGGCCTGAAATGTCAACTGTATCTCTTCCTAGAGATGCTGCCTGGCCTGCTGCATTCACCAGCAACTTTGATGTGTGTTGCATGAAGGAATGACGGACTTGATGGGCTGAGTGGCCTAATTCTGCTCCTGTCTTATGGTCTTGACATTATCTCAATGTCATTTAAAAAAATGTCTACAGACTCTTGATTTTACTTAACATTATTCATTTTTGTTAAATTTCTCATATTTTTCCTTTCTAACAAATTAAATTGGATCAAACGTTTAATCAGATATTCCTTGTGATGAGTTTTGAGTATCAGATTTCAGAATGAGGTAAGGATAAAATACATCTTACATTACTCCAGCAATGGTGTCTTCCCCAACCGTATGTTCACGTAGGGAAGCAAGTGTAGAAGTAGGAATTGAATGGTGGAGGTGGGAAGGTACGGGTAGGATGTTAGGGACCAGGGGCAAGGGGAACACAATACTATTAGTCCTAATGAAGGGTCTCAGCCTGAAACGTCGACTGTACTCTTTTCTATAGATGTTGCCTGTCCTGCTGAGTTCCTCCAGCATTTTGTGCGTATTACTTTGATCTCCAGCATCTGCAGATTTTCTCGTTTGTGACTATTAAGGTCATTCAGCCCATCAAGTCTACTCTGCCATTCCATCATGGCTGACTTATTTTCCCTTTCCACCCCATTCTCCTGCCTTCTCCCAGTAACCTTTGGTGCCCTGATTAATCGAGAACCTAACAACATCCCGATATTCAATGACTTGGCCTCCACACCCATTTGTGGCATTGAATTCCACAGACTCCACACCTGAAAGAAATTCCTCCTCATTGTATGTAATAACCACCTGGAAATGAGTTCAAATTGACTTCATAGAAATTTTAGATTGACTCAAGTAAATAAACTTGGAGCAAAAAGATGTCAGTAAAGGTGACTCTAAAATTACTGGATTGTTGTGAAATCTAGTCTGGTTCCCTAATGTCCTTCAGGTTAGGAAATCTGCCTCCCTTGCCTGGGCTATGAGTCACATGGCTGGCTCCTTTAACATGTCTTTGCAAGCTCTTTGGCTCAAGGGCAGATTAGTGCACAATACATGTTTCTATCCTTGATAACCACGTCCAACCAATGGATTTCCAGCTGGGTTGAGGGGTGGGTGTGGGGAGGTCAAAGTTCAAAATAAATTTACTATCAAATTATGTATACCAACCTCGACATTATCTTCTTACAGGGCACCCACAAAACACCACACAATCCACAAAAACATAAACAAAACTTGTGAAAAAATATTAAAAAAAGTAAACAAATAACACATACAAGATGAGCCGCAGAATCCGCAAATCAGTCCACAGGCTGTGGGGTCAGTTCAGCACTGAGGAGAGTAAAGCTGTTCCAGGAGATCGATGGCTGCGGGCCAAAAACTGCTCCTGAACCCGACAGTGTGGGACCCAAGAATCCTACACCCCACCTCCCGCCTGATAGTAGTAGTGAGAAGAGAGGGAAGTGGGTCAAACACAGGCAGAGGGGATGGGCTCGTTTTGGGGGGTGCAGTCTAAAGTACTGGGGCTGGTCACCAGTTCGTTCGGTAAGAGATGTGATAGGCAGGTACAACAGCTCAAAATTATAGGCAGTAGCCGGGTTACGAACGTCCGACTTACGGACAACTCGTACGTATGAATGGACTGCCATAAAGCCTATTAAAAATCTGAGTTAAATACAATGGTTCGTAATAACGAACGCACGCACTACTTTGTGAGGCTCATGAAAACATTGCATGGCTGCAGCGGTTTGTTGTCTCAGTTGCTGTTAGCATTGTGTTGAGTGTATAACCTTGTATTTGGCTTAAATTTTTCTCTTATTTACCCTTGTAACCATGACTTCAAAACGTAAATCCGATGCAAGTGCTGGTGATGCATCAAAGAAAAGGAAAACAATCAGCCGGATGTCGTGGTCCATGTAGGGGCCAATGACGTGGGTAGGAAGGTCCTGAAAGGTTGAGTTCAGGGAGTTAGGTGCCAAGTTAAAGGACAGGGCCTCCAGGATAACAATCTCAGGATTGCTACCAGTGCCACATGCAGGCGGGTTTAGAAATAGTAAGGTAGTGCAGATGAACACGTGGCTGAAGACATGGTGCAGGAGGGAGGGCTTCAGATTTACATCAGAACTGGAGGGGGACAAATATTCTTGCAGGTAGATTTGCTAGAGTGGCTCCAGTGGATTTAAACTAGATATGAGGGGGGAGGGGAACCAGAGTGTAGGAACAGATGTAGGGGAGAAGGAAGAAAAAGAAAATAGTAAAGTTGTTTGCACCGTTGGTGATAAACAGAGAGAAAGAGGTGGAAAATTTCTTAAATGCATTTATTTTAATGCTAGGAGCATTATAAGAAAGGTGGATGAGCTTAAAGCATGAATTGAAACCTGGAAGTATGATGTGGTAGCTATTAGTGAAACATGGTTGCAGGAGGGTATGATTGGCAACTAAATATTCCTGGATTTCGTTGCTTTGGATGTGATAAATCAGAGGGATAAGAGGGGGAGCTGTTGCATTGCTTGTCAGAGAAAATATTACAGCTGTGCTTTGGCAGGATAGATTAGCGGGCTTGTCCATGGAGGCTATTTGGGTGGAATTGAAGAATGGGAAAGGTGTAGTAACACTTATAGGGGTGTATTGTAGACCACCTAATGGGGAGCGAGAATCAGAGGAGCAAATTTGTAAGGAGATAGCAGATATTTGCAGTAAGCACAAGGTTGTGATTGTGGGAGATTTTAATTTTCCACACATACACTGGGAAGCCCATACTGTAAAAGGACTGGCTGGTTCGGAGTTTTTAAAATGTGTGCAGGATAGTTTTTTTTTTTTTTTTTTTTTTTTTGCAGCAATACATAGAGGTACCAACTAGAGAAGGGGCAGTGTTGGATCTCCTGTTAGGGAATGAGATGGTCAGGTGACAGAGGTATGTGTTGAGGAGCACTTCGGGTCCAGTGATCACAATGCCATTAGTTTCAATATAATTATGGAGCAGGATACGTCTGGACCCAGGGTTGAGATTTTTGACTGGAGAAAGGCTAACTTTGAGGAGATGCGAAAGGATTTAGAAGGAGTGGATTGGGACAATTTGTTTTATGGGAAGGATGTAATAGAGAAATGGAGGTCACTTAAAGGTGAAATTTTGAGTGTTCAGAATCCTTATGTTCCTGTTAGGTTGAAAGGAAAGGTTAAAAGTTTGAGAGAGCCATGGTTTTCAAGGGATATTGGAAACTTGGTTCAGAAAAAGAGAGATATCTACAATAAATATAGGCAGCATGGAGTAAGTGAGGTGCTCGAGGAATATAAAGAATGTAAAAAGAATCTTAAAGAAATTAGAAAAGCTAAAAGAAGATACGAGGCTGCTTTGGCAAGTAAGGTGAAAATAAATGCAAAGGGTTTCTACAGTTATATAAATAGCAAAAGGATAGTGAGGGATAAAATTGGTCCCTTGGAGAATCAGAGTGGACAGCTATGTGTGGAACCGAAAGAGATGGGGGAGATTTTGAACAATTTCTTCAGTATTCACTAAGGAGAAGGATATTGAATTGTGTAAGGGAAACAGATAGGGAAGTTATGGAAACTATGATGAATGAAGAAGAGGAAGTACTGGCGCTTTTAAGGAATATAAAAGTGGATAAGTCTCCGGGTCCTGACAGGATATTCCCTAGGACCTTGAGGGAAGTTAGTGTAGAAATAGCAGGGGCTCTGACAGAAATATTTCAAATGTCATTAGAAATGGGGATGGTGCTGGAGGATTGGCGTATTGCTCATGTTGTTCCATTGTTTAAAAAGGGTTCTAAGAGTAAACATAGCAATTATTGGCCTGTGAGTTTGACGTCAGTGGTGGGTAAATTGATGAAAAGTATTCTTAGAGATGGTATATATAATTACCTGGATAGACAGGGTCTGATTAGGAACAGTCAACATGGATTTTTGTGTGGAAGGTCATATTTGACGAATCTTATTGAATTTTTTGAAGAGGTTACTAAGAAAGTTGACGAGGGTAAAGCGGTGGATGTTGTCTATATGGACCAGTAAGGCCTTTGACAAGGTTCCACATGGAAGGTTAGTTAGGAAGGTTCAATCGTTAGCCATTAATATTGAAGTAGTAAAATGGATTCAGCAGTGGCTAGATGAGAGACACCAGAGAGGTGGTGGATAACTGTTTGTCAGATTGGAGGCGGGTGACTTGTGGTGTGCCTCAGGGATCTGTACTGGGTCCAATGTTGTTTGTCATATACATTAATGATCTGGATGATGGGGTGGTAAATTGGATTAGTAAGTATACAGATGATACTGAGATAGGTGGTGTTGTGGATAATGAAGTAGGCTTTCAAAGCTTGCAGAGAGATTTAGGTCAGTTAGAAGAGTGGGCTGAAAGATGGCAGATGGAGTTTAATGCTGATATATGTGAAGTGCTACATTTTGGTAGGACTAATCAAAATAGGACAGACATGGTAAATGGTAGGGCATTGAAGAATGCAGTAGAACAGAGGGATCTAGGAATAATGGTGCATAGTTCCCTGAAGATGGAATCTCATGTGGATAGGGTGGTGAAGAAAGCTTTTGGTATCCTGGCCTTTATAAATCCAAGCATTGAGTATAGGAGTTGGGATGTAATATTAAAATTGTACAAGGCATTGGTATGGCCAAATTTGGAGTATTGTGTACAGTTCTGGTCACCAAATTATAGGAAAGATGTCAACAAAATTGAGAGAGTACAGAGAAGATTTACTAGAATGTCACCTGGCTTTCAGCACCTAAGTTACAGAGAAAGGTTGAACAAGTTGGGTTTTTATTCTTTGGAGTGTAGAGGGTTGAAAGGGGGACAAACAGAGGTATTTAAAATTATGAGGGGGATATAGAGTTGACATGGATAGGCTTTTTCCATTGAGAGTGGGGGAGATTCAAACAAGAGGACATGAGTTGAGAGTTAGGGGGCAAATGCTTAGGGGGTAACGAGGGGAAACTTTACTCAGAGAGTGGTAGTTGTGTGGAACGAGCTTCCAGCAGAAGTGGTAGAGGCAGGTTCAATATTGTCATTTAAAGTAAAATTGGATAGATATATGGACAGGAAAGGAATGGAGGGTTACAGGCTGAGTGCAGGTCGGTGGGACTAGGTGAGAGTAAGCGTTCGGCACGGACTAGGAGGGCCGAGCTGGCCTGTTTCCGTGCTGTAATTGTTGTATGGTTTATAAGGTTATATGACTGAAAATAAAGTGGAAATAATAAAGTGATTGGAAAGAGGTGAAACACCATCGGTCATTGGAAAAGCGTTAGGCTACAGTCGCTCAACGATCGGAACAATTTTAAAAGATAGTGATGATAGCATTTGAGGAAGAAGACTGGGACCTAAAAACTCCAGAACCGAAAAAGTTTTTGACTAAAGAGTTAGCTGAAGCCTTTCGTCTCTTTGAAGCAGGGATGGCAAAGTTAGAGGAGCAAGATCCTAATACAGAGAGGTTCACCAAAGTTTACTGTACAGTTACCAAGGGCCTCAGCTGCTACAAGGCCATTTATGATGAGAAAAAGAAAAGCTCTGCATAGAAAGATAAAATATGTACTATATACTAAGACAAACATTTGACTAACTGACGCTAAATAAGAACTGTATGTACCTGTTCCGACTTACCTACAAATTTGACTAAAGACAGACTTAGGAACAGATCTCATTCGTAACCCAGGGACTGCCTGTAATTGAATGTTTCATGCTGAAATTTATGGCTGCGGGGAGGGCTGAAACTCTGATGCTTTGTTGCCAAATTGTAAGTCACGTTGATGAGTGAATTGCTGCTGAAAGGTTAGCTTTGTCACATGTGCACGGTGAAATGTGTCAACAACCAACCCAGTGTGAGGATGTGCTGGGGGAGTGGGGGGAGCCCTCCAGCATCACCATGCTCTGGCACCAACATAGCAAGACTCCAACTTGCTAACCCTCACCCTAACTGTACATCTTTGGAACGTGGGAGGAAACCCATGTGGCCACGAGGAAGGAACAGGAGCACCCAGAGGAAACCCACTCGATCACGGGGAGAATGCGCAAGCTGTTTATAGACAGCAGTGGGAATTGAACCTCAACTTTTTCGTTCTATAAAGCATTATGCTAATCACTATGCTACTGTGCTGCTTAAATGAAAGCTTTCCCACGAGTACTGCCAGGGGCTTAAGCTTTCTCACGTTAACGCATGTTGAGGACTTTTACCTTTCAATAAAAAGTGCAGGTCAGATTAACCCTGCCCCCGTTCTGAAAACTTTCTATAGGAGAATGATCTGTCTTGGCTGCATCTTTCTTGGTATGGAAGCTGCAAGCCGTTGGCGTGGACTGTAAAAACTGCTGAGAGGATAACTGGCGATTCCCTCCCCCCGATTTGTGACATTTACTGGGAGCGTTGTATACGAAGGGCTCAAAGCACTATTGAGGATCCTTACTTCCGCTGAGTGGTGAATCTGTGGAACGCTCTGCCGCAGACTGCAGTGGAGGCCAAGTCTGTGCATATATTTAAGGTGGAAGTTGACATTTTCTGATCGGTCAGAGCATCAGAAGATATGGCGGGAAGGCAGGCGTGTGGGGTTGAGTGGGATCCAGAATCAGCCACGATGGAATGGCGGAGCAGACTCGATGGGCTGAATGGCCTAATTCTGCTCCAATGTCTTATGGTTTGACTCCCCATCCCACAACCTCTTTGACCAACTATCACCAGGGAGGAGGTACAGGAGCACTAGGACAACCAGACTGGGTAACAGCTTCTTCCCTCAGGCTGTGAGACTCATGAATATCCTGCCACTACTGGGGTCTCTCACAAGGACAACGAGCTGTTTACTGTTACTGTACTGCTTACCTGCAGCTGTGCACTTCCTATGCATTTTGAATTACATTTTATTAACTTATTTGTGATAATATTTTGCTTCATGTGCTGTGTGTGGGTGCACTGTGATCTGAAGGAACATTGTTTCATTTGGTTGTATATGTGTACAGTGAAATGACCATAAACTTGAAATATTAACCCAGATCAAAGGAAGTTATAAATGTTAGGAACATGTTGGGAAAATAAATCTAGAAATCAACCTTTCTGAAATATATATTTATTTAAAAAAAGCTATTATGGCAACATAATTTAAATAAATTGGCACAGTCAGTTAAGCTCCACAATGATTTTATGTCTAATCTACAAGATAGACAAAAAAAGATTAGCAATGAGTCGTTACCCCAGACACCGTCACCACTGAACGATCATGAGCAGCAGGTTGATATGGTGACGTTAATCCCCAGGTTACCATTGTCGGCAAAGAGGTGAGCGATGGCCGCGTCGAAGACCAGGCAGTCGCTGTTGAGGATGGCTGTGGCCACGCCGTCGTGAATAGAGCGGGGGGTGGCCTCCCAGGTCAGGCGGCGGCGGTTGCCATTCAGCTCGAGTCGGTAGGCAAAGTTCTCAGCCTGCTTGCGGGCGCCGATCAGCAGCACGACGGCGAAGAACTGCTGGTGGCCCTCGTACTTCTCCTGCTTCTCCAGCACCAGCATGAAGTGGCGGCCGAAGCAGGACTGCATCATGACCCAGTCTACCGCGCCGGGCAGGTTGATGTCCGTGGCCAGGAACACGATGTCCTCTCCCTGCAGGGTGGTGATGCTCTTGTGCACGTGCACCAGGTGAGACATCACCTGCTCCAACGAGCCCTGCCACTTGCAGGAGGCGCCGGGACAGGGGCAGGAGTATGGCCGGAACTCGCAGGCATCTTCGTGGTCTGGCTTCTCGGTGTGGTGTAGGGTCAGCAGGCACCCCGTCGACGCGTACTGTCAACAAACAGAGAAACCTCCGTTAAACCTTTCATCTCCTGGGGCAGTAGAGTCAAAAAAGAGAGAGCAACCCACAAAAAATAAACCCCAGCACATCAGGCAGCAACTACGGAGAGGAAATGGACATACGACACCCTTCAATAAGGACCCTCACCATTCAGAACATGTCCTCTACCAAAAGGGAGGACGTACAGGAGCCTGAAGACCCACCCTCGATATTTTAGGGAGATTTATTTATTGAGATGCAGCATAGAATAGTTCCTTCGAGCCACGCCACCCAGCAGTCCCCCGATTTAATCCCGGCCTAATCACGGGACAATTAACAATGACCAATTAACCTGCTAGCCAGTACGCCTTTAGACTGTGGGAGGAAACTGGAGCACCCGGGGGAAACCCGCGCATCACGGAGCAGCAGCAGTAGTTGAACCCGGGTTGCCTGTACTGTAAAGTGTTGTGCTAACCACCACGCTCCTGTGCTGCCCGATGTCATCTTCCCCTAAACCATCAGATTTCTGAACGGCCCACGAACCCATGAGCACAACCTCACTCTTCCTCATTTGCACTATTTATTGTTGTAAATTATAGTAATTGTTTATGCCTTGCACTGTCCTGCTGCCAGAAAACATCAAATTTTTACATTTGTCAGTGATAATGATTCAGATTCTGATCCCTCTGTGGGTGACCAACCTGCTGATCTCCTCCAGCTTTATGTGCATTGCTCCAGATTGAAACATTACAGTCTCTTGTATCTCCACTGAATTAGAGTTAAGAGAGTACTACAGCACGGAGACAGGCCCTTCAGCCCATCTAACACATGCTGACCCGATCATCTTCCTAGCCCCATCTTCCTCCATCCAGACCATAGCACTCCACACCCCTCCCATCCATGTACCTTTCCTTAAATATTGCAATTGAACTCTCATATGTCAGTGATAAACCTGCTGCCTATTCACCTCTAGCAGGTCATTCTACACTCACACCTCTGAGAGAAGTAGTTTTGCCCCAGATTCCTCTCAAATTTACTCTAAATCTATGACCTCTAGTTCTAGTTTCACCTAGCCTGAGGTGGGGGGAAAAAACCGGAAGGTGCAGGTTTAATGTGAGAGGTGAGAGATCTAAAGGAGATCTGAGGGCATTTGCTTTTCCAGACAGAGGATGGTACTATCTGGAACGAACTGCCAGAGGAGGTGGTAGAGGAAAATACAGGCATGTTTCGATGTACTTAGAAAGGACAGGTGTAGAGAGATAGTTGACTAATGCAGGCAAACTTGAAAATGTGGATAGGCATTATGTTTGGCAAGGGTGATGTGGGGTGAAAGGTGCTGTTAATGTTCTAAACACAAGACATTCTGCAGATGCTGGAAATCTTGAATACACATTAAATGCTGGAGGAACTCAGCAAGACAGGCAGC
This sequence comes from Mobula birostris, assembly GCF_030028105.1. Lineage (NCBI taxonomy): Eukaryota > Metazoa > Chordata > Chondrichthyes > Myliobatiformes > Myliobatidae > Mobula > Mobula birostris. The sequence goes on along the minus strand of NC_092373.1, from coordinate 18,673,113 downwards.
ATCTTTGGAGGGTGAATAAATGGTCAACGTTTCATCTGGTCATTGGTCCCGGCCCAAAACATTGGTTCTTTATTCCTCTCCATAGACGCTGCCTGACCTGCGAGTTCCTCGAGCATTTTGTGTGCGCTGCTCTGTTTGTCTTCCCACAGAAGCTCCTCGACTTGGTAACTGTTTCTGGCATCTTGAGTTTTTTTAAAATCACCTTAGCTGAGCTCCTTAATTTTAACAGAAAAACTTTAAAATTATGCGGCCAATGTAATGCCCATCTCCCAGGGCAGCCTGGAACACTGATATACAGTACCTTTTGCAGTGCAGTGGTTCCTGTAATGTGGGAAACCTGGCAGTCAAACGCCACCAAGCTGCTTCCACAGACAAGAACCACCAAGTAATGTGGTAAAACGGTTGAGTAAGGGGTTTAACAAAAAAATGGCCAAGAAACTAGTTTCCTCAAAACGGTGTTTCATCCACCAAACAGCGGCAAGGTCAGCCTACAGTACTCCCTCAGTAACCGGGACTGAGCGTGGGTGATGTTCTGAGGTCTGGAATGTGACTTTAACCCTACACGACCTAACCAGAGAAACACAGTAACTCACCTCATTATCGTAACACTGGGACTGGATGAGGAGGGTCGACTTTTATCCTTGTGTGGAGCCAGCTGTTTTCCTGACAGTGAGACAAGAGCTGGACTCCAAATTCAGCTGGGTCAACCACCCCCTACTCACTGACAGCACAATAAGGGACCATGGCTTTTTTTAAGCTACATCCTCGCAGTTGACTCTTCAGCAAATACACCCAGTGGCCACTTTATTAGGTACCTCCTGTAGTCCATTCACTTCAAGATGTGACATGTTATGCATTCAGAGATGCTCTTCGACACATTACTGCTGTAAGCTTGAACCAGTCTGACCATTCTCCTCTGACCCCTCGTATTTTCACCCACAGCACTGCTGCTCACTGGCTGTTTAAATTTTTCTCCCACACCATTCTCTATAAACTCTGGAGACTGTTGTGTATAAAAATCCCACAAAATCAGTTTCTGAGATACTCAAACCACCCTGTCTGGCACCAACATTCTTTCCACAGTCAAAGTCACTTAGATCACATTTCTTCCCTGTTCTGATGTTTGGTCTGAACAACATCTGAACCTCTTGACCATAATGCATAAAAGCATGCAGATGAGTTGTTGCCACATGACTGGCTGATCAAATATTTGCATTAACAAGCAGGCGCATCCAATAAGCTGGCCATTGAGTGTATATCGACAGGTTGAAAAGGTTCTGATTCAACATGGATTCTATCAGTAACATTTTGCAACTGAGATTTTCATGGTTATTCTGCTCCAATGCAGTGATTCACATGAACAAAAACAAACTAAACTATTAAAGCAATTCCAAGAAACACATTCTTCTTCCCCACTCCCTCCCTTTATTCCATGCTATACTGTCTTTGATCAAATTCCAACCTCGTCAGCCTTTTTTCACTCCAACCTTGCAGCTTCTGTCATCATTACCAAGATGCCTCTTCTTTGTATCAACTCCGCAACAAAGCCATCAATTCCATCATCCAAATCGTTGACATAGAACATAGAAAACAATTGGTCCTAACACAGACCCCTGTGGAACACCACTAGTCGCCGCGCATTCCCACGCTTTGCCTCCTGCCAATCAGCCACTGCTTTATCCATGCTAGAATCTTTCCTGTAATACCATGGGCTCATAATTTGTAAGCAGCCTCATGTGTGGCACCTTGTCAAAGGCCTTCTGAAAATCCAAGTACACAACATTAACCGATTCTCCTTTGTCTATCCTGCCTGTTACTTCTTCAGAGAATTCCAGCAGATTTGTCAGGCAAGATTTTCCCTTGAGAAAACCATGTGCCATGTAACACACTGTATTTTTTTTAAATGTGCTGCACTCGGTCACGAAACAACAAGTTCCACAGCACTTGTTTACTTATATATTATTCAGAGATACAGCAGCTGAACAGGTTCTTCTGGCCCAGTGAGCTATATCGCCCAGCAACCCATCGATTTAACACTAGGCTAATCACAGGATAACTTGCAATGAACAATTATCCTACTCACCGGGATGTGTTTGGACTGTGGGAGGAAGCTAGGGCACCCAGATATGTCAGTGACAATAAACCTGATTGTGATTTGTTCTCCAAGGGTATTGCCAATATTTTATCATGTGTTTTACTTGGGTAGTGGCAAGACAAGGTGGTGTTGGATGCCCACTGCCTTAAGTAATGCTTTACATACACTCAGTGGCTACTTTATCCGGTACACCTGCTTGTTAATATAAAACTGTATTCAGCCAATCATGTGGCAGCAACTCAGTGCATAAAAGCATGCAGGCATGGTCAAGAGGTTCAGCTGTTGTTCAGACCAAACATCAGAATTGGGGGAAGAAATGCAATCCAAGTGACTTTGACCATGAAATTACTGTTGATGCTGTGTGGGGTGGTTTGAGTAGTTCCGAAATGGCTATCCTCCTGGGATTTTCCTGCACAAAAATCTCTAGAGTTTACAGAGAATAGTGCAAAAAAAAAAAAAGTGGCAGTTCTGTGGGCGAGAAAGCCTTGTTAATGAAAGGCGTCAGTGAAGAATGGCCATTCAAGCGGACAGGAAGGTGACGGTAACTCGTATAACCACGTGATACAACGGTGGTGTGCAGAAGAGCGTCTCTGAATGCACGTGTTGAACCTTGAAGAGGATGGCTCACAGCAGCAGAAGACCAAGAACATACACTCAGTGTCACGTTATTAGCTGCAGGAGGTACCTAATAAAGTCACCACCAAGTGTGCCTGCAGTACACAGCAACGTGTGAAGCGGAAGGAGAAATAAAAGACACCAAACGTGCAAATGAGAGAGCTTCCTCAGCCTCGCCACACACTGGGCCGGGTTGAGATTACTGTCACGCGCACAAGTACAGTGAGGTTCTGGTACTTGCTTGTAGCAACACAGGCACGGAGGCTCAGACAACACTCAGAATACAGATTATATAAGGCAGAGAGAGAGAGAATAAAAACTGTAAAAATCACTGTGGAAATGCAAGAGGGCCCATTGTTCCATTGCTGAGGTAGTGTTAGTGTTGTGCAGGTTGGTCCAAGGTACTGAAGGTTGTAGGAAAGTTGCTGTTCCTGAACCTGGTGGTATGGGACTTCAGGCTTCTGTAGTGCCTGCCTGACAATGGTAGCAAGATGAAGACGTGACTAGGGTAGTATGGATTCCTAATGGTAGATGTCTTCTGGAAGCAGTACCTCCTGCAGATTCTGTCGATTGTTGCGAGGTGGTTTGGGCCTGTGATGGACCAGGCTGTGTCCACTACTTGTTATGTGCCACGTCGTATGACTTGGGCGATCATGGTCTTATCCATGACCATGATTGCTCTTGGCAAATTTGCCCACAGAAGTGGTTTGCTATTGCCTCCTTCTGGGCGGTCCCTTTACAATCTGTTATCAGTACTCTTCAGAGACTCTCTCTCAAGCGTCAGTGGTCACATAACCAGGACTCGTGATGTACATCAGCTGCTCATACGACCATCCACCATCTGCCTCCTTGGCTTCTCATGACCCAGATCGGGGGGCTAGGGAGGTGCTACACCTTGCCCAAGGGTGACCATCATGCCAGCAGAGGGAAGGAGCGCCTTACACCCCCTTTGATAGAGATGCACCTCCATGCCGCCAGCTACCACTGCTCTTTACACCATTTTATGGGAAAGTAACCTAGTCCAGTTCAAGTATTCTGGGGGCAAGGAAGCCGCGTGGCAAGTTTGCAAAATTTTTAGCCACCTGAAGACCAGGCCGCCCTGAAATCACAGCTCATTCTGCGCAGGCAAACCAGGTGAAGTAGAGCCGATGAGCAAAACTTCACAGCTGGCTGAGTCAGAAATCAAGGGCGTCATAACTAGGAGGTGGATCAGCACTTTCACGATGAGTCACACGGAAATCAGGGCGACTTAACTAAAGATAACCGTCGAGGCTGTGAGGCAGTAAACGGTTGTGTGGGCGGCAGCCACAGCCTGAAACCTGGCATGACTTGATTAACTAGTCAAATAGGGAGCCTCCTACAGCACCACCGCAGAGCAGGGGAGATGCAGAAAGTTTACAAGTACCTTTACTAACAACCTCCACTATCCTTCTTACTGACCATTTGCCCTCAACAGCCCTTGTACGCCTGCAACCTTGCTGCTGTCCAAGAAAAGGTGAAATATGAAGCCTTACCAAAGAGGATACCAAAGAATTTCCAGATAAAGAGTTTAAAAAAAAAAAAGAGGCAATAGTGGATATTGGACCACTGGAAAATGACGCTACAGAACTACTAATGGGAAACAGAAATAATAGACAGATGTAGTAAGTATTTTGCGTCAGTCTTCACTGTGGAAGTCACTAGCAGTATGCCAGAAATTGGAGCGTGTCGGGGGTAGGTGAGTTTAGGTGCTCGGGAAGCTGAAGGGTCTGAGGGTAGGTAAGTCACCTGGACCAGTCGGACTACACCCCAGCATTCTGAAATAAGTGGCTGAAGAGATGGTGGTGGTACTATAATGATCTTTCAGGAATCACCAGTCAGGAATGGGTCCACAGGACTGGAAAATTGCAAATCCACTACACTCTCTGAGAAGGGAGGCTCCTCTCCCAATATACACATAAATATTGAAACACACAGAAACCAGGGGTTTTAAGGTGGGGCAGACTCAAGTGCCAAATGACCTAATTCTGCTCCTGTATCTTATGGTCTTAAGGTTCTCATGACTTTTGGGTAGCCTCCTTGTAATTACATTTTGCATTTATATTTCTGATCTCTAGACTGGGACACTGAACAAACATAAAAGTATTTTGATGAATGGCGTTACTGTCAGATATACACAGGAACGCAATTTGTCTGCCACAGTACCTGTATGTCTCATTTTAGTCTCATAATGTCTCAATTATGACTCATAATTCATCTAATTCAGATGTGCTGACCAGCTGCGTCACCATCTAGCATGGGAATTGCAAGGCATCTGACCGCAAGACCCTACAAACGATTCAGGGGACTGCATTGGGGTCTCTCTTCCACCCAAGATATTTATCAAGAGTGCTGCATACACAGAGCCCTTAGTATTATCAAGGATTCCTTCTATCCCTCTCAGTTTTTTTGACCCTCTAACCATCAGGCACGAGGTATCGCAGCATTCGGACAAGGATTGTTAGGATGGCCAACAGCTTCTTCCCCCAGGCTATGAGACTACTGAACTCCCTGCCATCATCCAGGCCTTATGACGTATGAAGCGCCAGTCGCATTATACTGTTTACTTTTTGACTTGAGTTGTAAAAAGCACTTCATGCTTTTGGAATATGTTATTTGTGGTAATATTACTTTATATGCTGTGTGTATGCTGTGTGAGAGTTATATATACTGAGTTGTGCACCTTGGCCTGGAGCAACATTGTTTCGTTTGGTGGTATACATGCGTCCAGTTGAATGACAATGAACATGAACTTATGAAAACTCCAATCAGTGTGGAAAAGATGATTGAAAATTAAGAGCTCATAAATACAGGAATCATTAATAAGATCTCAGGAGAATCACAAACAAGAGAAGATCTGCAGATGCTGGAAGTCCAATTTTCTCCAGTCCTAATGAAGGGTCACGGCCTGAAACGTCATCAGGACTTTTTCCCCGTAGATGTTGCCTGGCCTGCTGAGTTCCTCCAGCATTTTGTGTGTTGTTAAGGTTGAAGAACATGCTACCCACAGTGTGGAGAGAACGTGGTGGAACTCACTCCCACCAGGAGTGCTTGAGACGAAGTGGATAGATGTACTAATGGGGGTGAGAAATCAACTCAGTACCCACTTTTTCAGTACACCTGCTCATTAATGCAAATATCCAATCAGCCAATCATGTGGTAACAACTCGACACATAAAAGCATGCAGATATGGTCAAGAGGTTCAGTTGTTGTTTAGACTAAACATCATAACGGGGAAGAAATGGAATCTATGTGACTTTGACCACAGAATGATTGTTTGTGCCAGATGGGGTGGTTTGAGGATCTCAGAAACTGCTGATTTCCCGGGGTTTTTACACACAAGTCTCTGGAGTTTACAAAAAAAAAAACCCAAAAAAGTCCAGTGAGCAGCAGTTCTGTGGGCGAGAACGCCTCGCTAATGAGAGAACGGTCAGACCAGTTCAAGCTGACAGGAAGGCGACAGTAACTCAAATAACCATGCATATGATAACAGTCCAAGTCTCTACTTGTTAGTCACCAATGTGAAATGTCAGCATATTCATCATGATGTGAAACTTGACATACACCACTGAAACACAATAGCCAGTAATCTCACCACTGTTACATCTTCGCAATTAAAAATTCTGGCAGTTCACCACCAGTTGCTCAAGTGCAATTGGATCTAAGAAATAAAACACTGGCCTTGTGAAGAATAATTTCTTAATTTTTCTAGTCTTGAGGTTGGTCAGAGCAACAAACTGGTGTACAGATACACCTAATGAAGTGGCCACTGAGTGCATGTTGTGAAATTTGTCGTTTTGTGGCAGCACTACAGTGCCTTTAGCAGATTGGTTGAATGCCCAAGTTGGTACGGTCTTTCATTGATTCTCTCAAGGTCATTATTCTTTGGATTTATTGAGTATGCCCGCAAGAAAATGAATGTCAGGGTCGTACATGGTGACCTACATGTACTTTGATATTAAATTTACTTTGAAAATAATGACTAGTGCAAAACGTGAATAACAAGGTAGTCTTCATGGGTTCCTGGACCGTTCAGAAATCTGAAGGCAGAGGGGAATAGGACGTTCTTGATAAGTTGAGTGTGGGTGTTCAGGCTCTTGAAGTGCCCCATTCTGTGAGTATGGTCCCACCAGAACTCCTTATAACTGCAACATTGTATTTCCTTTGCATTTTTGATTGATATACCAGCATTTGTCATTACCTGCATGTGAAATGACCTTGCATGTCAATCTGTAAAGCTTTTCAGTTCCATTGCTTATAGCTTTATTGCACTCCATTCTGCACTTGTAAATGTATAAAGTCAAACATGACTTTTTTTAAAATTTATGTATTTATTTTTAGGGATGTTGTCTGGTAACAGGGCCTTCAGGCCCAATTATGCCCATGTGACCAATTAACTTACTAACCAGTACGTCCATGGAGTGTGGGAGGGAACTGGAGCACCCAGAGGAAACCCACGTGGTCATGGGGAGAAGGTATGGATTCCTTACAGACGGCAGTGGGAATTAAACCCGGGCCACTGACGTGCACTGACCCCCATCTTGCTGCCCCATTCTACCACAGTTTTGCCCATTCGTTTAATGACATCATCTTTGTACTTGTACGTTCCACTTCTTCCTTTTGTCACCTATCTTTGTATTGGATTAGCACACGTGCTCTCCAACCAGTCATTAGTAAATGACTAGAGAATGATTATGGCTCAAAGATGCCATAATCAAAGAGCCTGCGGGGGAAACTCTGATCACACACTCCACGGTAGACTTTGCATCAATGATCACAGTCCGAGCATGTGCTGGGGGCAGCCTGCAAGTGTCGCCATGTTTCCATTGCCAGCAGAGTACATTTGCAGCCTTCTCACCCCACCCCATACATATTTGGGAGATCTCCCTACCCCAGAGATATTTGGGTGATCTCCCTACACAGTCACGGCGAGAGCGTAGAAACTCCTTACACACGGCGGCCGGAATCAAACCCCGATCAGGGATTGCTGGCGCTGTAAAGTGACTGCGCTAATCGTTATGTTACTGTGTCCGCCTTGCTCCATGTGCAAGGTGATCCGGTCATGTCAGGAATACTGGGAACATGTTAACACAAAGGCCGAACAAAATGCTGAAGCAGCTAAAGACGGCAGATCATGGGGAAAGTACCTGTCGCTTGGTAACCGCAGAGAAGGGCAAACTTTTAACAGTCTGGGCCAGCTGCTGAAAACAACACATGTTTAAGTCCAAGAGGAAGTGAAAGGGTTGACAACTCAGCATTAGTTATGATCCAGAGGGGGAAAAACAAGTTTTTTTTAAACTTGTAATTCAGTTATGTTAAAGTGCAAGTTATGATAAAATTTTAATTAATTGAAAGTGAGAACTGAAATTTGATATTTAATGGGAACTGGTTTTATTATTTTAGGAAACAAGCTAGAGATATGTCTCTTCCAAAAGTGCTCCTTCCTGCAGGTCACCTTCGAGCAAGGTGTAGCACCTGCTTAGCAGCCCCCCCCCCCCGCCCCCCACACACACCCAGGATCAGGTCACCTTTGGGCAAGGTGTAGCACCTGCTTAGCCCCTCTCCCCGGATCAGGTCACCCTTGGGCAAGGTGTAGCACCTGCATAGCACCCCGCCCCTCCTGGATCAGGTCACCCTTGGGCAAGGTGTAGCACCTGCTTAGCCCCTCTCCCCGGATCAGGTCACCCTTGGGCAAGGTGTAGCACCTGCTTAGCACCCCGCCCCTCCCGGATCAGGGTCACATGAAGCCACGAGAGCAGGTGGTGGATAGCCATTTGAGCAGCTGGTGCAGATCACAAATCATGGTTATGCGACCACTGACGCCAGGCAGACAACCTCTGAAGAGTATTGAGGACACCCATCTTGTACAGACACTGCCCAGAAGAAGGCAATAGCAAACCACTACTGTAGGAAAATTTGCCAAGAGCAATCATGGAAAGATCATGACCGCCCACGTCATATGACATAGCACATAACAAGTGATTGGTCTTATTATAGTCAAATGTACAAAGACAGTGGAAGAACTTTTGTTTTTATGCTATCCAGACAGATTACATCATGCATAAGTACATTGAAATAAAGAATGCAGATTAAAGTTCATCTACAAGGAGTGCCGACACAAGAAAGAAGCATTCATCATCAAGGACCCCAGCATGCAGGCCATGCTGTCATCTCATTGCCACCCTCGGGCAGAAGTTGCAGGGGCCTCAGGTCCCACACCACCATGTTCAGGAACAATTACACTCTGCAACTCATGTTCTCAAGATTAATTATTTACTTTTTAATTATGAAAGGTGGAGACACAGATCATGTTGAGGAAGCAGGGAGCCTGCAGAAGGACTGAGACAGATTAGGAGAATGGGGAAAGTAGCAGCAGATGGAATACAGTGTAGGGAAGTGTAGGGTCATGCACTTTGGTAGAAGGAATAAAGGCATGGACTATTTTCTAAATGGAAAGAAAATTCAAAAATCAGTGGTGCAAAGGGACTTGACAGTCCTCGTGCAAGACTCCCTAAAGGTTAGTTTGCAGATTGAGTCAGTGGTGAGGAAGGCAAATTCAATGTTAGCATTCATTTCGAGGGGACTAGAATACAAAAGCAAGCTTGTAATGCGGAGGCTTTATAAGGCATTGGTCAGAATGCACTTGAATCAGTTTGGGTCCCTTATCCAAGGAAGGATTTGCTGGCATTGCAGAGGACAGGATGTTCACAGGAATGATTCTGAGAATTTAAAGATTATCGTAAGAAGTGTGTTTTATGGCTTTGAGCCTGTACTCACTGGAGTTTAGAAGAATGAGGGGGATTCTCATTGAAACCTATTGAATATTGAAAGGCCTAGAAAAAGTGGACGTGGAGTAGATGTTCTGAACAGTGGACGAGTCTAGGACCAACCTCATAATACAAGAATATCTCTTTAAAACAGATGTGGAGGAATTTCTTTAGCTAGTGGTTGGTGAATATAGCGAGAGGATTTGAGTACAGGAGCAGGGAGGTACTACTGCAGTTGTACAAGGCCTTGGTGAGACCACACCTGGAGTATTGTGTGCAGTTTTGGTCCCCTAATCTGAGGAAAGACATCCTTGCCATAGAGGGAGTACAAAGAAGGTTCACCAGATTGATTCCTGGGATGGCAGGACTTTCATATGAAGAAAGACTGGATGAACTGGGCTTGTACTCATTGGAATTTAGAAGATTGAGGGGGGGATCTGATTGAAACGTATAAGATCCTAAAGGGATTGGACAGGCTAGATGCAGGAAGATTGTTCCCGATGTTGGGGAAGTCCAGAACGAGGGGCCACAGTTTGAGGATAGAGGGGAAGCCTTTTAGGACCGAGATTAGGAAAAACTTCTTCACACAGAGAGTGGTGAATCTGTGGAATTCTCTGCCACAGGAAACAGTTGAGGCCAGTTCATTGGCTATATTTAAGAGGGAGTTAGATATGGCCCTTGTGGCTACGGGGTTCAGGGGGTATGGAGGGAAGGCTGGGGCAGGGTTCTGAGTTGGATGATCAGCCATGATCATAATAAATGGCGGTGCAGGCTCGAAGGGCCGAATGGCCTACTCCTGCACCTATTTTCTATGTTTCTATGAATCTGTGGAATTCATTGCCACAGAAAGCTGTGAAGGTCAAGTCATTGGGTATATTGAAAGCGGAGGTTAATAAATACTTGATAAGTAAGGGTATAAAGGGTTCCAGGAGGACAGGGGGATGGGGTTGAGAAGAATAATAAGTCAGCCATGATGGAATGGCAGAGCAGATTCGATGGGCCAAATGGCCTAATTCTGCACTTTTTAAAGAAAAGTCTTATTTGCACAATTTCTCTTCTTTTGCACATTGGTTGCTTGTCAATCTTTGTAGTTTTTCATAAGTTCTATTGCATTTATTATTTTCCTGTAAATGCCTACAAGAAAATGAATCTCAAGGTTGAATTTGGTGATATATATGTATATTTATTGTCAAAGTACTTTGATTTTTAGGTACTTAAATCAATATAATTTATGACAAATACAAATCCCTTGAAGAAAAGCAATCCAACAGGGCTCGTGAAAAAAGCTACTGCAAGATGAAAGGGAAAAGTTTGCAATTTTCCCAAAAGGGGAAATGAGCCCGAGGACTTTAGGAATTCAAGGAGCACAAGAAAGGAAAGGTAGAACAAGAGTAATCCAATGGGAAACAAACATACACTGTAAACGAGTAACAAGACGGGGGTTGATCAGTGTATCCCATAGGTCTGATATCCTGCATGTTTGCATATTGAGTGTGGCAGTTTGGAGGACAATAGATACACTGGTTGAAGAAACAGAAATGGAGTGTTTAAATAGTGAGAGATTTTGTTATTTGTTGTTCAAACAAACCTTGTTGTGTGTTAATCTTAACTGGAAGAGGATTCAAAGAGACGATACTTGATACTCAATGCTTTCGGAGTAACTTCTTCCCCTCCGCCATCAGGTTTATGAATGGACAGTGAACCAACTCCTGAACACTACCTCACCACTTATTTAATGTTAATCTCCCTCTTGGCACTTATCCCTGCAGGGAGCCCAAGTCCTACACCTGCCCACACATCTCCTCCTGCACCTGCATTTAGGGACACAAACAGTCCTTCCAGGTGAGGCAGCATTCCATCCGCAATCCGCTGGGATCGTCTGTTGTGTCTGATGCTCCCGATGCAACCTCCTCTGCGCTGGTGACATCCGTCAGAAATTGCGGGGCCGCTTCGTTGAGCATCTCCGCACCATCTGCCACAAGCGGGACTTCCCGGTGGCCAAACATTTTAATTCCCATTCCCATTCCCAATCCATGGCCTCCCTCTTGTGCCAAGGTGAAGCCACCCTCAAGGCTGATTTATACTTCTGCGTCAACTCGACGCCGTAACCTACGCAAGTGACCTATGCACGTTGTGAGCATTTATACTTGTGCGTTGGTGTGTCTGCATCGCTCTGCAATTTGCACACGTCATGCATGCGAACTCACCTGCTCGTGCAAGGCTTCATGGTCATGGTACTCTTTCTCGGGGTAAACAAGAAGTGAGCGTCTTTTTTCGTAAAAGCGAAATGTGTCCTCCATAATTTCGGAGGTCTGTAAAGCTTTATGGAAAGCATTGCAGCCAGAGTTCCTGCCCTCCCTTCAGTCGCCCAATGGGAAGCTACTGCAGCGTAGGAGGAAAAGCCATGCTACCAAGCGGACCAATCACAGCTGTTGCACTCTGCGTTGCCGCAACGCGTAGTTACATTTTGGGAGAGGTGCGCGTCAGGCTACGGCGTAGGGATCTGCGTAGACACTGTGTAGGGTTCACGGCTACGCCGTGCCTACGGCATCAAGTTGACGCAGAAGTATAAATCAGCCTTCAGGGTGGTAGAGGCATCCGTCTGCGTACCTCTAAACTGATGGTTTGAATATTGATTTCTTCTTCCAGTGAATAAAATCCCCCCCCCCCCAACACCCATTCCCATCTTCCTCTGTTCATCACTTTGACCTTTTACTTCTTCTCACCTCCTATTACTTCCCCGGTCCCTTCCTCCTTCCCTTTCTCCTATTGTCTACTCTCCTCTCCTATCAGATTCCTTCGTCAGCCATCGACCTTCCCCCCCCCCCCCCCACCTGGCTTCACCTCTCACCTTACAGTTAGCCTCTTTCCCCTTCCCTTCCATCTTTTAGTTCAAGCATCTCCCCCCCTTCCCTCTTAGTCCTGAAGAAGGGTCTTGACCCGAAACATTTCACTGTTTACTCTTTTCCATAGATGCTGCCTGACCTGCTGAGTTCCTCCAGCATTTTGTCCGTGTTGCTTTGGATTTCCAACATCTGCAGACTTTTTCATGTTTGTCATTTAACTTAATTTTTTAAATACTGTATATATTTTTTATTATAATTTTAATGTATTGCACTCTACCATGCTGCAAAACAACAAATTTTACGACATATATCACTGATAATAATTCTGTTTGTGATTAAGGGTCTTCTGTCCTACACAAATAACGCAATTGGAATGGAGGCACACCAGGTAATTTCCGCGATGGAGGAGAGCGGAATGTACATTCACTGGTAGAAGAAATCAATATTCAAATCATCAGGTTAGAGGTACCCAGACGGAATACAAGGTGTTGCTTCTCCATCCTGAGGGTGGCCTCATCTTAGCACAAGAGGAGGATTATGCAAACCGCAGGGGAAAAAAAGAAGTTGTTGGAGGAACTAAACCTTTCAGACAGCATCTGTGAAGGCAGACTTGGCCTGCATTCGCAAAGAGAGCCAGATTGAGATGCAAAATTCTCTGAGGACCTGGATCTACTCTACCAGAAGAGATCATTTTCCAGGTTTTTGATGTCCAAGGGCCGCAGGTTTGAAATAAGTGGCAACCAGGAGCCAGAAAGGAGGAGAGATGGAGTAGATTTGGTTTGCCTTCTCTGGTGCTTAGGCAATCTCATTGAAACCTAGAATTCTTGCTTGCCAGGCCAGATGCAGGGAGCCACTCAAGAACAACAACTCTACAGATAACACCATTTCAATATTCAAGTTCCTACATTATTCCGCAGGACCTCAAATGGAAGAACCATATCTCTTCCTTTAACACAAAGGCTTATTCTGCCCTGCCATCACAGAGCTCATCCTCACATCAGCCAATACTGTAGTCCGGTGAAACATCCACTCACAATGTATGGAAACTACAGCGCACTGTCAGGTCATTGGCTTCAGTGTACCACCACTGCAGGATTTGTATGTGTTCAGGATGAAGAAGCAGTCAGGAAAAATCATTGCAGACACTACCCATCCTGCAAACTGCCTTTTTCAAAAGTTCCATTCTGGAAAGCACTGTAGGGCTCTTAAAACAAACAAAAAAAACTTTATGCTATCTTAAAAGTTTCCTCCCCCAGGCAGTTAATCTGATCAACCATTTTAGCTAGACCCCACCCTATCCCCCTCTATTACTCCTGTCACTGCACTGTAAACACTTTAAATGACTTTTTATAATGCTGTTTACATTGTAAATACATGCTGGTATTTATGCAATTATGCACATTTATTCCATATCTGGACTTTAACCTCTAACTTTAAAGCTCAAAGTAAATTTAAAGTACATATATGTCATATACAATCCAGAGATTAATTTTCTTGTGAGCATATTCAATAAATCTACTATAGAATAATAACTGTAACAGAATCAATTAAAGACCCCCTCCCCCAGCTTGGGCATTCAACCAGAGTGCAGAAGACAACAAACTGCAAATACAAAAAGAAAAAGAAAATAAAAAAATGAGCAAGAAAAATCAAGAACATGAGATGAAGAGTCCTTGAAAGTGAGTCCATAGGCTGTGGGAACATTTCAATGATGGGGCGAGTGAAGTTATTTCCAACTGATAGCTGAGGGGTAATAACTGAGAGGAAGCTGGCAGTGAGAGTCTTGAGACCCCTATGACCCCCTCTATTTTTTTTTTTAGTATATAATTTCTTTATTCTTACAATTGTTGAATGTGGTTGTTTTTTGTTGTGTGTTGCACCCTAACCAACACACCACAGTAAATTCCTAAAAAATGTAAATGTATATGGTGAATAAAGTTGGTCCTTGATCTTTAGTATTACAAGTTTCTTCATCAGATGAGCTTCTGCAGTAAGTTCCTTGGGTTACCTTCCTCTGTTGCTAAAGTTTAACCAAAGCAGTTATCCAACATGTCTACCATTTTCTTACAATCATTTAGACACTCAACCCTCCCAGTTTTTAAGCAGCCAGTTTTACTCTTAACTGCCCAGAATTCAGATTCAGATTTATTTATCACATGTATATCAAGATTTCCAAGAGGACCACAACCTTGTCGTGGTTTGGAGGAGTGTGTCCCTCAGTGACTTGGAGAGCTCTGTTGGCTGGAGTCAGGGCTTCATGCTTTGGTGCTTGGTAGGCTCACCCATACCAAACAGGTCAAAGAGTATAGGCTAGACTGAGAGAGGTCCAGGTTCGGGAGTTCATCTCAAGACTAACAACTCTGACTGGTCAAACAAAACTCTTACAGAAAGAGCAATGGTATTCCTGAGTCTCCACACGGGACTTGTGCGACTGACAGTAAACCTAGAGGAAGCTACTGAAACAATGAAGAAAACCGCCAGAGATGGAGGATCTTCACTGCTGCCCTAAACGCCAGTGGCGTAATGGGCAAAAGAAGAAGTGTGGTCCACCAGTCCTCCAGGTCCGGGGGTTCAGCTCAGGGCCAACAACCCTGACTGGTAAAACAGAATTGTTAGGTAAACAGCAATGGAGAATCCTACATCTCAGTACAACAGTATTCCTCAGTCTCCACCCAGGACTTGCGTGAGTGACAGTAAACCAGAGGAAGATGCAGACACGACGAAGGAGGTCCTGAACACAGCCGGAGATGGAGGACCTTCATTGCTGCCCTAAACATCAGCAGTGTAATGGGCAAAAGCAAGTACATCAAAACACACAGTGAAACTTCTTGTTTGCATTAACAATTAACGCAAACACGGCAGTGCTGGGGGCACCTCACAAGTATTGCTACACATTCCGGCACCAACGTCGCACGTCCAATGTTCCACAGTACAGAAGTTATGACATTGGCCTCGATAATCAGTGTCTATTTCTCTTCATTTTTATTTGGAGCTCTGTGTACGTGTTTTGCCATGTTTCTTTTTGCTGTTGCATCCCAGGCTCTGTGCTATTTTTATACTGTCTCATGTTGTCACTCCATTCGCTAATGAGCAGTGTCTCTCAGACTGTTTTTGTAACATGCTAAATAACAACTCGCCCCTACAACACCATTACACAGATGCCCAGTTTAGACCAAAGGTAAAGAATTAGGCCATTCAGCCCATCAAGTCTGGTCTTCTATTCCATCATGGGCGATTATTTTCCCTCCTAACCTCATTCTCTGCCTTCTCCCTGTAACATTCGACGCTTTTACAAATCAAGAATGTATCAAACCGCTGGTTTAAGTTGACCTCCACAGTTTAGACCACAAGCCATAGGAGCAGAATTAGGTCATTCAGCCCATCAAGCCTGCACCACCATTCCATCATGGCTGATTTATTATCCCTCTCAACCCCATCCTCCTGCCTTCTCCCCATAACCTTTGACATCCTGACTAATCAAGAACTTATTAACTCCTGCTTTAAATATACCCAATAACATGGCCTCCACAGCCATCCGAGGCAATGAATTCCACAGATTTACCACACTTTGGCTAAAGTAGTCCCTCCTTATCTAATTGGACATCCCTTTATTCTGATCCTGTGCTCTCTGGTCATGTACTCCCCCACTACAGGAAACATCTTCTCCACATCCACTCTATATATTCAATAAGCTTCAATGGGATCTGGGGCGTTTCTTCTAAACTCCAGTGAGTGCATGACCAGAGCTATCAAAAGTTTATCCAGTTTCATTCTATTCAAGATGGCCTTTCCTGAATCTGCCACCTGAAAAGAGTTTTAGATTTCTCTTCTTCATAACATCACAACACCAAGTTCCTTCACACTGTGTTCCTGCTCGTCAGATGCTGAAAGAGTTAGAATGAACTAAATATAGCTCATTACTAAAACATAATCAAGCACTTAAACACAAACATTTGGTGTGCCACAGCTCCTGAGGAGACATCGGATTGGGTAGAGGGAGAGAGAGTTTAAAAGAAGTGAGTGGGGCAGTTGGCACATTCTGCAGTTTCTGAGGAGACATTGGTTTGTACATTAGGCACTTGGCAAGACCAATAAAAACTAGTTACGTCTAACTGGAGCAGCCTTTGTGTGAGTGGGACAGTGTTGGAGTGGGAAGTTGAGGTTTGGCTCATCAAGGCTTTCCTGAGGAGAGGCTTAGGCCATTGTTAATTTTTTTCCATTACTTATTCTGCATTTCTTTCTCTGAATAAATTCAGAGCAGTTGGGTTGCCAGACAGATTACTGGATTGCTGCTCCTGCAGGATGTGGGAAGGCAGGGAGGCCTCCAGTGTCCCTGACGACCACACCGACAAGAAGTATGTCTGGCTGCAGCTTCTAACAGACTGTGTTAAGGAGTTGGAACTGGAGCTGTATGATCTCCAGATCATTCGGGAGGCTGAGGGGTTGATTGACAGGACATAGGTGGAGGAAGTACACAGGTGACTGGGTGACCATCACAGTGCAGGACAGATAACTGAGTGACCATCAGGAGGGAGAAAGGGGATAGGCAGCCACTGCAGAGTACCGCTCTGGCCATTCCCTGCAACAACTGGTATACCGTTTTGGATACTGTTGGGGGGCGGGGGGATTACCTAGCAGAGGAGAGCCACAGCGGTCAGGTCTCTGGCACTAGTCTGGCTCTGCAGCTCAGAAGAGAAGGGTAGTATGGGGGGGGGGGGGGAAAGAGAAGAGACTAGCTGTAGAAATAGGTGATTCGTTGGTTAAGGGAACGGAACTGAGATCCTGTGAATGAGAAAGAGATTACTGGATGGTACGATGCCTCATGGGTGCCAGGGTCAGGGACTGTCCACAGATTGAACAGGAGGGTGAGCAGCCAGAGATCGTGATCCACTTGGGTACCGAAGACATAGGTAGGAAGGGTGACGAGGTTCTGCAAAATGAGTTCAGGAAGGTGCTAAGTTGAAGGACAGAACCTCAAGGGTTGTGATTTCAGGATTGCTATGTGTTAGTGAGGCCAGATCACACAGTTTAAGACGTGGCCAATGAGATGGTGCAATAGGGAGGGCTTCAGATTTCTGGATCATTGGGCTCTCTTCCAGAGAATGTGGGACCTGTAGTGAAGGGATGATTTGCACCTGAACCAGAGGGAGGCTAATGTCCTGGCAGGAAGGTTTGTTTAATGTTGCAAGGCGGGGTTTAAACTTGAGTTTCAAGGGGATGGGAACCAGAGTGCCAGAACAGATAGTGGAGGAATTGTGAATAAAGATGTTAAGCCTACATACAGTCAGGAATCAAAAGTTTGAGCACGGTCGGACTAACGTACTGAGCTGTGTATGTTTCAATGCAATAAGTATTGTAGGGAAGGCGGATGAGCTTAGGGCATGGATCAGGACGTGAAATTATGATATTGCAGCCATTAGTGGGACTTGGTTGCAGGATGGGCAGGACTGGCTGCTCAATGTTCCAGGGTTCCGTTGTTTTAAATGTGATAGAGGACTGGATGGGAAAGAATTTGTCAGATGTGTTCAGGAAAGTTTCCTTAATCATTACACAGAAGTCCCAATGACAGAGTGTGCGATACTTGATCTGCTATCAGGGAACAAGGCAGGGCAGGTGACAAAATTTGTGTAGGGGAACATCTAGTGATCATAATGCCATTAGTTTCAGGGTACTTATGGAAAAGGATAGGTCTGGTCCTAGAGTTAAGATTCTAAATTGGAGAAAGGCCAACTTTGATGGTATCAGAAAGGATCTGGCAAGTGTGCAGTGGGACAGGTTGTTTTCGGGCAAAGATGTACTTGGTATGTGAGAGGCTTTGTGAAATGTTGTGAGTCACAGAGTTTGTATGTTCCTGTCAGAATAAAAGGCCTGGATAACAGGTTTAGGGAACCTTTGCTTGAGCGACATTGAGGCCCTGGTTAAGACAAAAACAAGGAGGAGCATAGCAGGTTTAGGCAGGTAGAAGCAAATGAGGAACCCAAGGAGTGCAAGAAATGCCAGAGGACACTGAAGGAAGAAATCAGGAGGGCTAAAAGGCATGAGGTTGCTCCAGCAGACAAGGAGAAAGAGAATCCCAAGGGCTTCTACAGAAATATTAAGAACACAAGTGTAGCAAGGGAAAAAATTGGCCCTCTGGAAGATCAGAGTGGAGCTAAAAGAGATGTTAAGTGGATTTTTGCATCTGAATTTAATTGGGAGACAGACGCAAAGTCAAAACATGTGTGGCAATGCAGCAGCAAGCTGATGGACCCTCCGCAGATTACAGAGGAGGAGGTGTTTGCTGTCTTGAGGCAAATTCGGGTGGATAAATGCCCATGGCCTGCAAGGTGTTCTCTCAGACCCTGTGGGAGGCTGGTGCAGAAATTGCAGAACCCTTAGTAGAGATATTTAAACCAGCCTTAGCCACAGGTGAGGTGCCAGAGGATTGGAGGATAGCTAATGACATTCTGTTTAAGAAAGGCTAAAAAAAAAGCAAGGCAGGAAATTATGAAATTATAGGCCAGTGAGCCTGATGTCCATAGTGGGCAAATTATTGCAGGGTATTCTAAAGGACCAGATATACAAGTATTTCGATAGACAGGGACTTTGTCTGTGGTTAAGTCGTGTCCAAGCAATCTAATCGTTTTTCAAGGAAGTTACCAGGAAAGTTGAAGGCAGCGAGTCAGTGAATGTTCCCTACATGGACGCCAGCAAGGCCTCTGACAAGGTCCCGCATGGGAGGTTGGTCAAGAACGTTGAGTTGCTTGGCATTCAGGATGAGATAGCAAATTGGATTAGACTCTGACTTTGTGGGAGATGATAGAGAGTGATAGTAGATGGTTACCTCTCTGACTGGATGACCGTGACTAGCGGTGGTCTGCAGAGAACTGGTGCTGGGTCTGTTGTTGTTTGTCATCTATATCAATGATCTGGATGATAATGCAGTTAACTAGATCAGCAAATTTGTGGCTGACACCAAGAATAGGGTGCAGTGGGCTGCAAGGAAGTCTATCAAAGCTTGAAGTAAGATCTGGACCAGCTGGAAAAATAGGCTGAGAAATGGCAGATGGAATCAAGTGTGAAGTATTGTACTTTGGGAAGACCAACCAGGATAGATCTTTCACTGTGAGTGGTAGGGCACTGAGTAGTGTACTAGAACAGAGGGATCTGGGAATACAGATCTATAATTCCTTGAAAGTGGTGCCACAGGAAGAGAGGGTCGTAAGGCCTTCATAAATTAACGTATTGACTGCAGGAGTTGGGATGTAATGTTGAAGTTGTACAAGATGTTAGCGAGGCCTAATATGGAGTGTTGTGTGCAGTTTTGGTCACCTACCTACAGGAAAGATGTAAATGAGATTGAAAGAGTGCAGAGAAAATTTAGTAAGGATGTTGCGGAGACTTGAGTACATGAGTTATAGGGAAAGGTTGAATAGGTTAAGATTTTATTTCCTAGAACATAGTAGATTGAGGGGAGATTTGATAGATGTATACAAAATAATAAGGGTTATAAGTGCAAGCAGTTTTTTTTCCCCACACCGAGGTTGGGTAAAGGTCACAGGTTAAATATGAAAGGTGAAATGTTTAAGGGAAATATGAGGCAGAACTTCTTCACGGAGGGCAGGGAGTGTGAAACGGGCTGCCAGCAGAAGTGGTGGATGTAGTGTGGATTTCAACATTGAAGTGTATGGGTGTACCTATTCAAATAGAAGGGAAATGTACGGCTATGATCTGGGTACAAGTCGATGGGAGTAGGCAGACTAATGCTTCGCCATGGACTAGATGGGCCGAAAAACCTGTTTTTGTGCTGTAGCGTTCTATGAATCTATACTTTTCTCAAAGAGCATAGCACAGTGCAGCTGATGAACTGGTCCTTTGGCTAACCATGATGCTAATCAAAACTAATTCCATCTGCCTGTACATGCTTTATATCCCTACATTCACCACCGGTTCATGTGCA
This sequence comes from Mobula birostris, assembly GCF_030028105.1. Taxonomy (NCBI): domain Eukaryota; kingdom Metazoa; phylum Chordata; class Chondrichthyes; order Myliobatiformes; family Myliobatidae; genus Mobula; species Mobula birostris. The sequence continues at coordinate 18,652,832 of NC_092373.1, read as the reverse complement.
TGCCCAAACTCCTCTTAATCATTAACTCCCCTTGCTGCCTCTGGGATAGTTTTGCAAATTGTTATCCTAAATAGTTTAAAACCTCTCAGATACACATTTTAAGTTATACCAAAAAATACCAGTTACCCACCAAAACAAAAATCACTCTGCTTTACTGCAAGCTTGCCTAATCCCTCCAACTCAAAAAAGGAACTACCAGAATTTACACTGACAAATGCAGCAGGCCAAATAGAAACCCAGAGCTCAAAGTTCAAAGTAAATTCATCTGTTCACTGTGGCTGGGAAGCATGTGGATTCCAGCCATTTCTCAGTGTTAGTGTTGAGGGGAGAATGGTGGCTGGGAAGAAACTTTCCCTCCTATCCTTCACCACAGCAAACCCGGAACAGGATTTGAAATCCCAGTGACTGGAGAGGGATTGTTGGGGTCTTGGTGATGCAAAAAGAAAGGCTGTATTTTAGCAAGGTCACTTAGATTTTATTTGCAGATTCATTATCACCATACATAGAAACAATGCAATGTGTTAAGTATTTTCAGATTTTTGTTTTAGTAGTTCAAACATACAAAAAAAAGTGTGAGCAACAACTAAAGACTTTTCTGGCAAGTTTTGGGTTTTGAGCTCATGTTGTCTGAGACCCTGTTGTCATTCATACCACACTGTGATGATCTTGGACAGTACACATCTCCTGCCTCCAGACTGACAGACATAGGAATGGAACGGCTTTGCAGCAACATTCAAATCAAGCTGATTGTCACAGAACAGTACAGGACAGGACAGATCCCTTCAGCCTACGACGTTGAGCAGAAGTACACAAAAGCCTTCTTGCAGCAGCGTCACAGGCAGGTAGGCAAGGACAGCACAATATGAATGATAAATAAATTACATGATATAATGAAAATAAAGATTGCAACAGATTTTAGTGCAAAACAAAAGCAGACAATGAAAGATAAGTCCAAGGCAGTGTCGAGGTGGGCCAGAGTGTTCTGTTGCTAACATAGCAACCTGAGGGAAAAAGCCTGCATGCATTCATCCAATCTATACACATCATAATTTTGCACACCTCCCCGTCATTCTGCTGCATTCCAGGGAGTATGGTCGTAACCTAGTCAGCCTTTTCTCCATAACTCAGGTCCTCAAGTCCGTAAAAACACAAGATCATAAGAGAAAGGAGCAGAATCAGGCCATTTGGCCTGTCGAGTCTGTTCTGCCCTTTCATCTCGGCTGACCTATTTTCCCTCTCACCCCCAATCTCCTGCCTTCACCCAGCATCCCTTTGTGCCCTGACCAATCATGAATCTAACAACCTCTGCCTTAAACATACACAACTTTACCTCCATGGCTGCCTGTGGCAAAGAATTCCACAGATTCACCACTCTCTGGCAAAAGAAATTCCTCCCCATCTCTGTTCTAAATTGGTGTCCTTCTATTCTGAAGCTGTGTCCTCTGGTCTCAGACTCCCCCGCCATAGAAAACATTCTCTCCACATCCACTCTTTTGAGGCCTTTCAACATTCGATAGGTTTCCATCAGGTCCCGCCTCATTCTTCTGAGTTCTAGTGAGTAGCGGCCCAGTCATCAAATGCTCCTCATACAATAACCCTTTCATTCCCAGAATCATTTTCGTGAACCTCCTCTGAACCCTCTCCGGTTTCAGCACTGTCATCTGTCAAATCACCTCTCATCCTCCTTCGCTCCAAAGAGAAAAGCTCTAGCTTGCTTAACCTATCCTCATAAGACACACTTTCCAATCCAGGCAGCATCCTGGTAAATCTCCTCTGCACCCCCACTAAAACTTCTACATCTTTCCTACACTGAGGCGACCAAAACTGAACACAGTACTCCAGGTGTGATCTAACCTGAGTTTTATAGAGCAGCAACGTTACCTCGCAAGGTAGCATCTTGAACAGCGAGCATCATCATTGTAGACCAGTGTACAAGAGCCAGCACCTTTTCCCCAGGATGGAAATGGTTAATACGAGATGGCATTATTTTACAGTGATTGGAGGAAAGTTTATGGGGGAGGGAGAAGGGATTCAGAGGTAAGTTTTTTGTTTAAACAGAGTGCCGTGTGAGTGGAATGTGCTGTCAAGGTTGGTGGTAGAGGCAGATACATTTAAGAGACTCTTAGATAAGCAGAAAGAAAAAAATGAGGGCTCTACGGGAGAGGAGTGCTAGATTGATCTTGGAACAGATTAAAGGATCAGCACAATACTGTGGGCTGAAGGGCCTGTACTGTTCTTTGTACAAGAAAGAAATTCCATGTAGAACAAGCATCACGCGAGATGCAATAGATTCAGGTCTAATAGTCCAAATCGAGCCACTGGGCACCCTGGATCATGATTTCTTGAGGCTGTGGTAGGGAGTTAAAAACTATCATGGTTTAAAACCACTGCCCCAGAAGACATTGGGCAGTGAGTACAGACCTGACATTTGGAGTTTGCCACATACAAGGATGCTTGATGGTCTGTGAAATTTAATAGATACAGTACGTTAAGAATATGCACTCAGTGGCTACCTCCTGTATCTAATGTGGTCACAGTGTACGTTCGTGATCTTTTGTTGCTGTAGTTCATCCATTTCAATGTTCGATGGGTTGTGCATTCAGAGATGCTCTTCTGCACTCCACTGTTGTAACTCGTGGTTATTTGAGTTACTGTTGCCTTCCTGTCAGCTTGAACCAGTCGGACCAATCTCCTCTGACCTCTTTCATGAGAGTTGTGTTCACTCACAGAACTGCTGCTCACTGGACGTGTTTTTTGTATCTCGCACCATTCTCTATAAAGGGGGAACATCGACTCAGACCATGAGAGGCCGGCGTCGGGCATTTTCATGCCTTACAAGGCGCAGATTGGAAGTCTGTGTGGGGCGCCACTCCTCGCACAGACTAGAGCAACATGTGATTAAGTGCCTTGCTCAAGGGTACAAACACGCTGCCACAGCTGAGGCTCGAACTAGCGACCTTGAGGTAACTAGACGAACGCCTTAACCACTTGGCCACGTGCCCAACACATTCTCTATAAACTTCAGCAATTATTGTGCACGAAAATCCCAGGAGATCGACAGTTTCTGAAATACTCAAACCACCCCATCTGGCACCAACAATCATTCCATAGTCAGTGTCACTTAGCTCACATTTCTTCCCCATTCTGATGTTGGGTCTGAACAACAACAACTGAACCTTTTGACCATGTCTGCATGCTTTTATGAATCGAGATGCTGCCACATGATTGGCTGATTAGTTATTTGCATTAACAAGGTGTACGGGTGTATGTAATAAGGTGGTCACTGAGTGTATAAATGGGGACATTGATTACAATACAATTGAAACTGTAATTGGTTTATTATTGGCACAGTATACACAGTGAACAGTAGAGCACTGAGGTGTGGGACCTGGGTATACCAATTCCTTGAAAGTGATATCACAGGCAGACAATGTCACAAAGAGAGCTACTGGCACATTGGCCTTCATATAGCACAGTAATGAGTACAGGAGTTGGAATGTTGTGTTGAAGTTCTATCAGACTTTGGTGAGACTATATTTAGACCACTGTGTGCAATTGTGGTCAATTACCTACAGGAAACATTGAAAGAGTGCATAGAAAATTTACAAGGATGTTGCTGGGACTTGAGGTTGTAGGAAAATACAACCTGTGTGCAATTGTGGTCAATTACCTACAGGAAACATTGAAAGAGTGCATAGAAAATTTACAAGGATGTTGCTGGGACTTGAGGTTGTAGGAAAATAGTCATAGTCATAGTTTATTGATCCCAGGGGAAATTGGTTTTCATTACAGTTGCACCATAAATAATTAAATAGTAATAAAACCATGAATAGTTAAATAGTAATATGTAAATTATGCCAGGAAAAAAGTCCAGGACCAGCCTATTGGCTCAGGGTGTCTGACCCTCCAAGGGAGGAGTTGTAAAGTTTGATGGCCACAGGCAGGAATGACTTCCTACAACGCTCTGTGTTGCATCTCAGTGGAATGAGTCTCTGGCTGAATGTACTCCTGTGCCCAACCAGTACATTATGTAGTGGATGGGAGACATTGTCCAAGATGGCATGCAACTTGGACAGCATCCTCTTTTCAGACACCACCGTGAGAGAGTCCAGTTCCATCCCCACAACATCACTGGCCTTACGGATGAGTTTGTTGACTCTGTTGGTGTCTGCTACCCTCAGCCTGCTGCCCCAGCACACAACAGCAAACATGATCGCACTGGCCACCACAGATGTGTAGAACATCCTCAGCAAATGTTGAATAAGTTAAGGACTTTATTCCCTGGAGAATCAGGAGAGATTGTATGGAGGTTCACAAGAGTTATGATGGGTACAACAGATAAGGTGAATGCATGCAGGCCCTTCCCACACCCCTCAGGGTGAGAGAGACTAGATCTAGAGGTCATAGGTTTAGGGTGAAAGATGAAATATTAATGAGGAGGCTGGGTGGGAACTTCAGAGGGTGATGAGAGTGTGGAACGAGTTGCCAGAAGTGATGGATACAGGCAGCATAACAATATTTTATAGAAGTTTTGGCAGGTACATGATTTTCAAGGTTAATGCTATATGTACTTTGATAATGAATTTTGAACTCGATGGAAGGGGTAAGGACGAATAGAAAAATAGAGGGCCCAAGTAACCCAAGTTAATTTCTAAAGTAAATACATGCTCGGCACAGCATTGTGGGCTGAAGGGCCTGTATTGTGCCTTAGGTTTTCTGTGTTTTTATGACTATGGTATGGTACTGGTGGAGGGGACTAGGCAGAAAACCTGGCTGGCAGTCAAGTTATTCAAAAGATCTGTTTCGGCACTGTAGTACTCCTGACTAACCAATGTTGCGGTACAACAAGCAACACAATATCCTAATTGTTATCAGAGATGGAATGTGAGCTTAAAAAGGAGTCACGCCAGCAGTTTTGAAGGAAGACAGTCAAGAAAAGCATGCAGTTAAAGCCAACAAGCCTCTGTAACTCTGTACTCAGATTAACAGCACGTACAAGGGTTGTAGACACGACACACACTCAATGGCACATTATTAGCTGCAGACATGGTAAAGAGGTTCAGTTGTTGTTCAGACCAAACATCAGAATGGGGAAGAAATGTGATCTAAGCGACTTTGACCGTGGAATGACTGTTGGTGCCCAATGAGATGGTTTGATTATCTCAGAAACAGAAGGGGTGACTTTGTGGCTAAGTTTGTGGATGATACAAAGATAGTTGAGGGGCAGGTAGTGTTGAGGAAGCAAGGAATTTGTAGAAATGGGAGAATGGTCAAAGAAGTGGCAAATGGAATATATGTAGGGAAGTGTACTGTCATGCACCTTGGTAGAATAAATAAAGGCAGAGAGTATTTTCTAAACAGGGAGAAAATTCAAAAACAGAGACTCAAAGGGATTTAGGAGTCTTCATGCAGGATTCCCCAAAGATTAACTTGCAGGTTAAGTTGGTGGGCAGCAAGGCAAACGCAATGTCGGCATTCATTTTGAGAGGAATATAAAAGCAAGCTTGTAATGCTGAGGCATTGGTCAGACCGCACTTGGAGTATTGAGAGTAGTTTGGACCCCTTATTTACAAAAGGATGTGCTGTCTTGGAGAGGAGAGAAGTTTCACGAGAATGATTCCAGGAATGAATGGGTTAATGTGTGAGCAGTGTTTGATGGCTCTGGGCCTGTACTTATTGGAGTTCAGAAGAATGAGAGGGAGCTCATTGAAACCTACTGAATATTGGAAAGACTAGATAGAGTAAATATGGAAAGGATGTTTCTTTCAGTGTGGGAGGGTGCAAACTCAGAACCAAGGGACGTCCATTTAGAATACAGTTGAGAAGCAATTTCTTTAGCCAGAGGGTGATGAATCTGTGGAATTCACTGCCACAGATGGCTGTGAATGCCAGGTCCGTGCGTAAATTTAAAGCAGAGGTTGATAGGTTTAAGGGCAGAAGATAGGAGATTGGGCTTGAGAGGGATAATAAACCAGCCATGATGAAATGGCGGAGCAGACTAGATGGGCTGAATGGCCTGCTTCTGTTTCTATGTCTGATGGTCACATAGCACATACACTCTGTAACTTTATTAGGCACCTTCTGTACCTCATGAACTGGCCACTGAGTGTATGTTCGTGGTCTTCTGCTGCTGTAGCCCACCCACTTCAAGGTTCGACATGTCGTGCATTTGGAGATGCTTTTTTTACACACCACTGTTGTAACATGTAGTTATTTGAGTTACTGTCACCTTCCTGTCAGCTTCAACATTCTCCTCTGACCTCTCTCATTAACAAGGCTTTTTCACCCACAGATCTGCTGCTCATGGGATGATTTTTTTTTTTTATTTGCACCATTCCTGACAGAGCCTGCTGTGCATAAAAATCCCAGGAGACCAGCAGTTTCTGAGATACACAAACCACCCTGTCTGGCACCAATCATTCCACTGTCAAAGTCACTGAGATCACATTTCTTCCCCATTCTGATGTTTGGTCTGAACAACAAATGAACCTCTTGGCCACGTCTGCATGCTTTTATGCATTGAGTTGTTGCCACATGATTGGCTGATTAGATATTTGTATTAATGAGGTGTACAGGTGAACCGTGGGCACGTGGCCAAGTGGTTAAGGCATTGGACTAGCTACCTGAAGGTCATGAGTTCGAGCCCCAGCCAAGGGAACGTGTTGTGTCCTTGAGCAAGGCACTTAATTACACATTGCTCTGCGACGACACTGGTGCCAAGCTGTATGGGTCCTAATGCCTTTCCCTTGGACAACATTGGCGTCGTGGAGAGAGGAGACTTGCAGCATGGGCAACTGCTGGTCTTCCATATAACCTTGCCCAGGCCTGTGCCCTGGAGAGTGAAGACTTTCCAGGCGCAGATCCATGGTCTCGCAAGACTTACGGATGTCTTTACTTTACAGGTGAACTTAATAAGGTGGCCACTCTGTAATTACAGGGAGTGTTAACTTTGTTCCAACTTACAGAGGGAAGGGGGAGTGGAAGGGTAGGTTGGCCTTTGTAAAAAGCTATGTGTAGCTAAAGTTAACATCAGCTGATGAATTCTCAGTGTGAAAAGGCAGAGGCGACTTGAATGCAGACAAAAATTGGAAAATCTGTTATTTGTTAAGTAGGATGCCGTGCACAATCCTGATTTGATGGAGACAGACGTGAGAAGCACTGAGGAACATCTGGTGAAACTTCTGAAATGCCTGTTTCGCTGCTGCTGCCACTGTGCGATCCAGAATCTCTGGAGGGGAAGGCCCTGAATCCTCAGCTTTGCCTGCTGCTTGGCGGCTGGGGCCGGGGTTGAAGCACTCGGCAGAGGTGGTGCTCGGTGTCGGAGGCTCGAAGTTTTCGGACGGACTCAAGAGTCGGCTGTGGTCGGGCGCTTCCAGGATGCTGCATCGGCAAGTTTGCAGCGCTGGAGGTTCATGGCAGGGAGAGTTTTTCTCCCTTCTACCATCTGCATGAGATGATGGGACATTCGAGAGACTTTGAGACTTTTTTTTACCGTGCCCATGGTCTGCTCTTTATCAAATTACGGTATTGCTTTGCACTGTTGTAACTATGTCATAATTATGTGGTTTTTGTCAGTTTTAGTCTTGGTCTGTCTTGTGTTTCTGTGATATCATACTGGAGGAACATTGTATCATTTCTTAATGCATGCATTACTAAATGACAATAAATGAGGACTGAGTGTCCTCATAATCTAATCTAATAACCATCATGTCATCTTGCCCAGTGTACCTCATTTGAAAGCAGTGCAGTAGTTTGCATATGATGCCCATTCAACTGGCCCAGGTGCGAGGTTGGATTGCTCTGGATGCCAAGCTGATTTGGAGAAATCAAGAGCGGCTTCGGGCTGGGCAACAAAATCAGGGCTCGGAGCAAGTCGCTGGACGGCATGATCTAGGCCTGGAGCCTTTTGCTGCAGTAGTGTGAAGTACAATACGCTTTTTGGACAATTTAAGCAATGGCCCAGATATACTGGAAAGAGAGTGTTGGAATCGGAGGTGAGAGCTGATTTTGCTTGCTTTCCCAGAATGTTCACTCCTGTGTCTCCATGGCGTAGATGGTATGAAGACTGTCCCAGCTGCTGTGTTGAACTGATACTGAGGCTTCGCACCTACTCGGGGCTGCTCCAGGGTTCAGATTCAAGGACTCATGTTGGTTCGGAATATTGTTGCTCACTTCCATTGTTTGCATGGTGTGTTTTTCCCCTTTCTCTGTGCATGAGGTGTTGGTCTTTTTTAAAACTGGGTTTCTCGCTTTGTAGCTGCCTGTAAGCAGACAAACCTCAAGGTTGAAACGTTATTGCAGCCCCAGTGACCCGGATTCAATTTCTGCCACTGTTTCTGAGGAGCTTGTGTGTTCTCCCCGTAGGTTTTCCCCAGGTGCTCCGGTTTCCTCGCAGTCCAAAGACAAATCTGTTAGGTTAATTGTTCACATGGGTATAATTGAGCTCATTAGTCTGGAAGGGCCTGTTACTATGGAGTATTCCTCAATAAAAATTAATCAATTGGAAGCAGAAGTAGATTGGGTTCAGTTGGAGCATTTAGAGGGTGTTGGATAGATACATGGATGAGAGGGATATGGTCTGGTTGCAGGTAGATGAGACTAGACAAAAGATTGGGTCGATATGGACCAGATGGGCTGAAGGGCCTGTTTTTCTGCTGCAGTACTCCATATCCTCAAGGTAAATGACCCATATCCTCCAGTTCCCATTGGAATGGGGGCCAGAAACATGGACAATCAGGATTTACTGCAAATGGAGCCAAAAGTCAGCAGGCTGTTCCACATGGAGAGACACGCGGAATCAATTTCATTTTCAAAGGTTAAGAGGAATTTCAATTAAAAATGTATTCAGAATCAATGGTGTAAATGAAACTCTTCAGCAGAATGAGGTCAGGTCACATTTGATGATGATGGCAAAGAACTAACACAAGGTAAAAATATTTTGCACATTACATTATAGAATGTGCTCGCCAAGGCAGATTCCATAGGAATTTCCAGAAAATGGGACCAGTACATGGAACGGAAACACAGACAGAAAAATCAAGATTCCCTGAGCCGGTTAGCCTTGCCGTCCTTTTAATCCATTTGCCTAAGATTTTAAATGTTCCTAATGTATCTGCCTCTACCACCATCACTGATAGCACATTCCTCACACCAACCACTCTGCGGTTAAAACATTTACCTCTGACATCCCCTCTATACTTTCCTCCAATCAACTTAAAATTTATATCCCCTCATTTTAGCCATTTCGACCCTGTAAAAACATCTATCCAGTCAACGTGCATTTCAAACCTTTCAACATACACGTGAAAGGCAAGCTTGAATCATGATTGGTAATACGTTAAAGTCCTGATGCAGGGTCACAGCCCGAAACATCGACTGTACTCTTATCCATAGAAGCTGCCTGGCCTGCTGAGTTCCTCCAGCATTTTGGATGTGTTGCTTGGATTTCCAGCATCTGTAGATTTTCTCTTGTTTGTGAATAGCCTTACACACACAAATACTAGAAGACTGAGAAAGGCTCTATACAAATGCAAGTCTCTTTGTGGGTGTAGCTGAATACACCATGGAACAAGTCAAAGTTCAAAGAAAATTTTATATAAATCTATATTTTCATGCGAACATACTAAGAAAAAACACACTGAATGTCGGCACCCACAGGGCAGACAAACAACCAATGTGAAAAGGACAACAAACTGCAAATACAAGAGAGAAAATAATAATAAATAAATAAGCAATAAATAGAGAACATGAGATGAAGAGTCCTTGTAAGTGAGTCCATGGGTTGTGGGAAGAGCTCCATGTCGGGGCAAGTGAAGATGAGTGAAGTTATCATCCCCTTTGGTTCAAGAGCCTGATGGTTGAGGGGTAATAACTGTTCCTGAACCTGGTGGTATGAACCCCGAGGCTTCTGTACCTTCTTCCTGATGGCAGCAGTGAGGACAGAGCACAGCCTGGGTGGTCGTGGTCACTGATGATGGACGCTGCTTCCCTGCGACAACACTCCGTGTAGATGTGTTCCCTCTAAAGTGTGCATGTGCACACACATCTTGTGCTACTAGCGCACAAATGAATTTAAACTGCGCACAAAAGGTTGTCACCCTCCACCTCTTTGGCATGTCAAGTATATTTCACGATCTTACACAATCACCTTTCCTTTTTTGGTTTCTGATGAGGGCGGTGTTGACAACGTGGAGTTTCCAATGATTTGCCTGCAGATTTTAGAACTGGCTTACTTACACGGCTTTTACTGAAGAAATTTTTCCGTGCACACTTGTCGTCACTGGGCAAAAAAAAAAATTGCACCGCACTAGATTTTTGTGCATACTGGTTATTACAAATTAGAGGGAACATTGGCTGCAACCACTATTTTATGTATGATTTTTTGTTCAAGTTCATTGCTGTTTCCATAACAGGCTGTGATGCAACTGGTCAATATACTCTCCACCACACATCATAGAAGTTTGTCAAAGTTTGAGAAGTCATGCCAAATCTTTGCAAACTTCTAAGGAAGTAGAGACACTTCCGTGCTTTCGTCATAATTGTATTTACATGCTGAGCCCAGGACAGATCCTCTGAAATAACACAGAGGAATTTAAAGTTCTCACCCACTCCACCTCTGATCCCCCAATGGGCATTGGCTCACAGACCTCTGGTTTTTCACCTCCGAGCCAATAATCAGCTCCTTGGTCTTGCTTACATTGAGTAAGAGGTTGTTGTGGCACCACAGCCAGATTTTCAATCTCCCTCCTCTATGTCGCTTCCCCCCCCCCCCAACATGAGCACAGCGGGATACGGGTCTGAAACATGTTACCACTTTAAATGAAACTCACTGACCTCATCAAAATCCTATGATTATCTCTGCTTGCCAAAGCAGGTTTAAAAAGTTACAGAGTATGCATTTTCAAGTGAAAGCATTTTTCATGCAACATAGGAATACTTGGATACTTTGAATGCCTCAATGAACACACACAAAGTTAGGAGGCTGCAAAACATTCTGCTATGAACTTTTATATTTCAATTGAACAATGCATTTTTTTTGGGACAAATTTCCAGAGGTGATGAACACAGACCTTGACGATTAGATATTCTGCCCTTGCTCAAGATTTTCCCCGTTTCCTTGAGCAGGACAGATAAACAACACCAGTCCCAGCGTAGCTGCAGTTGAAGACTGTTTTATTCTTCACCAACGCATTACAGTAGGTAAGGAGCTGGTGTAAAAAGTCAGCACTTCTCAGTGAAAGGCAGATTCAAATATTGATAGAAATTTCTACGACTTTGAATAAGTGCTTCACTAAATGAAATGCAAAAAACAACTAAATAAAGGCCGACCTGACATCAAAGGCCATTGCTTAATAACACAATAACGATAATCAAGAACAGCTGTGAACATACAAGTAGTGAGATTTAGTAACCAGAGATAAACAAACCACATCAGGAAAGACATAACACCAGATATGATGCAACTGAGATAATACAGCCTGACACACCTGGATCATCACCAGGTGGATTCAGAACTGGGCTGGACATTGTGACACCAGCTCAGAAGGTTCACAGACAAAACACACCGTAGGTCCCAACCACGGACCCCTCGGTTAATGGTAGTAGCCCACGGCATTACAAAAAGTTGGGAACCCCTGCCATAGGGTGTCTCAGTTGGTTATATGACCCCCGCTTCCCGGAGCTACATAATTATACAGGACAGGATAATTTGGCCCCTTGGTGTCCATATTTTGTTCTTTATGTGCTGGTCAATCAGTCCCATCCCCTTTGCTCTCTGTATATTCCAGCAAACATTCCCATCTCTAATGCCATTTTTTAAATTCACAAGTGAGCCAAGTGTACTTTGCAGACAATTGGCCATTTAGTGAGTGAGCAAAATTTGTAAAGCAAACTTGTTGGTATTCTTGCTAATCCTCTAGTCCCACAGAGTTGTATAGCACAGTAAAGAGTTTTTCCAACCACAGGAACATTGTCCACCTTGGCCTCGCTATCTATGGATGACTACTGTTCTCAGACCTTGGCATCAATACTCCCTTGTGCAACTGGATCCTGGGTTTCCTCACTCACAGACCCCAGTCAGTTTGGATTGGCAAAAATGTCTCCTCTACAACCTCCATCAGCACGGGTGCACCACAAAGCTGTGTTCTCAACCCCCTGCTTAACACTTACGACTGCGTGGCTCAGAACAGCTCCAATGCCATATTCAAGTGTGTTGATGACACCATTGTTGTAGGCCAAATCAGAGGAGGTGATAAATCAGCATATAGGAGGGAGACTGAAAATCTGGCTGAGTGGTGACATAACAACAATCTGTCACTCAATGTCAGCAAGACCAAGGAGCTGATTGTTGACTTCAGGCAGAGGAAACTAGAGGTCCATGACCCAGTCCTCACTGTAGGATCAGAGGTGGGGAGGGTCAGCAACTTTAACTTCCTCAGTGTTAACGTTTTAGAGGACCTGCCGTGGGCCCAGCATGCAATTACGAAGAAAGTACGTCAGCCTCTACTTTCTTAGGAGTTTGCGAAGATTCAACGCGACATCTAAAACTTTAACAAGCTTCTATAGGTGTGTGGTGGAAGGTTTATTGACTGGTTGCTGGGTATGGAAACACCAATGCCCTTCAGCGGAAGATCCTACAAAAAGTATGGCCCAGTCCTTCAGGGGTAAAACCCTCCCCACCACAGCGTACATCTACACGGAGCGTCATCGCAGGAAAGTGGCTTCCATCATCAAGGTTCCCCACCACCCAGCTCACGCTCTCTTCTCGTTGCAGCCCTCAGGAAGGTGGTACAGGAGCTTCAGTTATAATCCCTCAACCAACAGGCTCTTGAACCAGAGGAGAAAACTTCACTCGCCCAGTCACTGAACTGTTCCCACAACCTACAGACTCACTTACAAGGGCTCTGTTTCCCGTTTTCGATATTTACTGCTTCTTTATTATTATCTCATTTCTTTTTGGTATTTGCAGAGTTTGATTCTATTATGGATTTGAGTATGGCTGCAAGAAAGTGAATCCCAAGGTTGTATATGGTGACATACCTGTACTTTGATGATAAATTTCCTTTGAACTTATCTAATTAATCCCATTAGGCCTCTATCATTTTATGCCTTTCCTATCGAGTACTTGGCCAATTATCTATTGATAGGTAGTGTTACCTACTGTAACAGTATCTGGCTCTACCACATCTTTTGCAGTTTATTTCATATACCCACCACTCTCCGTGTGTAAGAGCTTGCCCCTCCTATCTCCTTAAAGTCCCCATTCCCACTTTAAAGTTATGCACTTGAGATCTAAACCCCCTGCCCTGGGAAAAACACCATCTATCATACCTACGCCCTATTTCTTTCACAGCTATCTTCTTACTTCTAATATCCTTATATATTTTTAAAAAAGGACTCTCCTTAATCCTGCTTGCCAAGGTCAGTTCTTAGCCCCTCATACTCGAAGCTGAGAAAAGCCATCGTTCATATCCTCTCAGATTGAGGAACTGTCTCACATCCTGGCTGCAAATATAGTGGCAACTTACGCAACTATAAACAAACAATTCACCAGGACTGGAAAGGAAGAGGGTAGGAACTAGACGAAGCCGGCAGAAGTTGAGAGTGTGGAGGAAACAGAATACAAGCTGGCAGGTAATGGGCGAGACCAGCTGAGGGGTGAGTTGAGGCATGAAGCAAGCAGGGAGGTGATAAAGGATAGGGGAACCAGAATAGAAACACAGAAACCCTAAACACAATACAGGCCCTTTGGCCCACAAAGCTGTGCCGAACATGTCCTTACCTTAGAAATTACCTAGGCTTACCCATAGCCCTCTATTTTTCTGAGCTCCATGTACCTATCCAGGAGTTTCTTAAAAGACCCTATCGTTTCCGCCTCCATCACCGTTGCCGGCAGCCCATCCCATGCACTCACCACTCTCTGTATAAAAAACTTACCCCCGATATCTCCTCTGTACCTACTTCCAAGCACCTTAAAACTGTGCCTTCTCATGCTAGCCATTTCAGCCCTGGGGAAAAGCCTCTGACTATCCACATGATCAATGCCTCTCATCATCCTATACGCCTCCATCAGGTCACCTCTCATCCTCCGTCGCTCCAAGGAGAAAAGGTCGAGTTCACTCAACCTATTCCCCAAACCAGGCAACATTCTTGCAAATCTCCACTGCACCCTTTCTATGGTTTCCATATCCTTTTTATAGTGAGGCGACCAGAACTGAGCACAGTACTCCAAGTGGGGTCTGACCAGAGTCCTATGTAGCTGCAACATTACCTCTCGGCTCCTAAACTCAATTCCACGATTGATGAAGGCCAATGCACCGTACGCCTTTTTAACCACAGAGTCAACCTGTGCAGCTGCTTTGAGTGTCCTATGGACTCGGACCCCAAGATCCCTCTGATCCTCCACACTGCCAAGAACTTTATCATTAATGCTATATTCTGCCATCATATTTGACCTACCAAAATGAACCACCTCACAATTATCTGGGTTGAACTCCATCTGCCACTTCTCAGCCCAGTTTTGCATCCTATCAATGTCCCAGTGTAACCTCTGACAGCCCTCCACACTGTCCACAACACCCCCAACCTTTGTGTCATCAGCAAATTAACTAACCCATCTCTCCACTTCCTTATCCAGGTCATTTATAAAAAGAAATCATGAAGAGTAGGCGCCCCAGAACAGATGCCTGAGGCACACCACTGGTCACCGACCTACATGCAGAACACAGAATGGAAATGGAAAGGGTTAGGAGGAGCAGGAAGGCACACCCATCTTCCGGCTCACCTGGTTTCACCGATCACGTGCCACCTTGGCACTTCTTCCCCTCTCCCCCACCTTCTAATTCTGCCACTTCCCCCTTCCTTTCCAGTCCTGATGAAGGGTCTTGGCCCAAAACATCCACTATTTTTCCTCTTTTTTAATGCTGTCCAAGTTCCTCCAGCATTTTTGTGTGTGTTAGAAACATTACAGCACAGTAAAGGACCTTCGGCTCTTGATATCATGCTGACTTTTTAAACCTACTCTAAAATCAATTTAACAATTCCCTCCTACATAGCCCATTTTTCTTCAATCCTCTGGACCAGAGGTTCCCAATCTTGGGTCTGCAGAGCCCTCAGTTAATGGAAGGGGTCCGTGGCATTAAAATAGGTTGGGTACCCCTGTTCTTGATGCTCTGAATTGCCAGCATCTGCAGAAACCCTTGTGTTTATAGACATACACTACACTTTGAAGATTACTGAGCTGGTGCTGAAGTGCTCTGTGCTTGTGGAAGTCACTCTAGAAATGCTACATTTACTTTTGGTCACCTGGAGCCACCAGAGACCACATGGAATACCACCATTAGATCTCCTCTGCCACTACTACCAGTGGTCTGAAATACTGCAGCACCCATCTCTGCTGGGAATGGTGCTGGAGCACCTTTAAAAAAAAAATAACTTCACCACTTTCACAGAGATCATTTAACTGTGAATCAATTATTCCAAGCCATGCTATCAGCAACTCCCAAACAGCATTCAAACACAGTGTCTTTACAAGATAGGTAACCCCAGCCATTATCAACACTCTTCAGAGATCGTCTGCCTGGCGTCACATAACCAGGACTTGTGATATGCACCAGCCGCTCATACGACCATCCATCCAGAACCTGCTCCCATGGCCTCACGCAACCCTGATCAGGGGCTAAGCAGGTGCTACACCTTGTCAAAGGTGACCTGCGGGCTAGCGGAGGGAAGGAACATCTTACACCTCCTTTGATGGAAACACATCTCCACCATGCCACCCGGCATCTGGTAGAGGGCTGCCATTAACATTTGATTTCCAAATTTTAAAACAAAAGGGCAAATTTAGAAAAAAGACAGACCTTCTAAATGGCAATAAAATACTGGAGGGAGTCAGCATGTCAGGCCATATCAATGCAGAGAAATAAACTGTTGGCATTTCAGGCCGAGACTGGCAAGAAATAAGGAAGAAGCGAGAATGAGAAGGTGGGGGTGGGGGGGGGGGGAGAAAGAGGGAAGTACCACCAGCTGGCAGGCAATAGGTGAATCCAGGTAAGGGGGAAGGTAGGTGGCTGGGGAAGGGCAGGGATGAAGTGAGAAGCTGAGGGGTGATGGGTGAAAGTAGTAAGAGCTGAAGGAATCTGATAGGAGGAGAGTGGACCACAGGAGAAAGGGAAGGATAGGGAAGTGATGGGCAGGTGAGGAGAAGGGCCAAGAGTTTGCAAAGCAGAATTCTAAATGACAAACTCTGGTAATACTTCATAATATTGCCAGTAGATATTTCATATTTGCTTGAAGAATGTCACTTCAAATGACAGACCGATTGCAATGATGCCCCTGCCTACTGCACCTTCGTGGGCCTGAACCACAAGCATCCAACACAGTCGATGACCAAAACTTCTATGATAACTTCCATTTGTCACCCATTGCCAACGTGCTTCTCACTCTGCATACAGTTTACAAACAGAACTACAGATGGCTTTCCATGATGACTTTTAATGGAGTCAAGTTAGGAAAAGGAAGTACAACGAGATCTTGGTGTCCTTGTTCATCAGTCACTGAAAGCAAGCATGCAGGTACAGCAGGTGGTGAAGAAAGCTAATGGCATGTTGGCCTTCATAACAAGGGGAGTTGAGTATAGGAGCAAAGAGGTCATTCTGCAGCCGTACAGGGCCCTGGTGAGACCACACCTGGAGTATTGTGTACAGTTTTAGCCTCCAAATTTGAGGAAGGACATTCTTGCTATTGAGGGAGTGCAGCGGAAGTTCATGAGGTTAATTCCCGGGATGGTGGGACTGTCATATATTGAAAGATTGGAGCGACTGGGCTTGTATACACTGGAATTTAGAAGGCTGAGAGGGGATCTGATTGAAACATATAAGATTATTAAGGGATTGGACACGCTAGAGGCAGGAAACATGTTCCTGATTTTGGGGGAGTCCAGAATCAGAGGCCACAATTTGAGAATAAGGGGTAGGCCATTTAGAATGGAGTTGAGGAAAAACTTTTTCACCCAGAGCGTGGTGGATCTGTGAAATGTTCTGCCTCAGAAGGCAGCGGAGGCCAATTCTCTGGATGCTTTCAAGAAAGAGTCAGATAGAGCTCTTAATGATAGCAGAGTCAAGTGATATGGGGAGAAGGCAGGAAAAGGGTACTGATTGTGGATGATCAGCCATGATCACAGTGAATGGTGGTGCTGGCTCAAAGGGCCGAATGGCCTACTTCTGCACCTATTGTCTATTAAGAAAACATTACAAAACTTCCCTCTTCACCTTGCTGACTGGCCGTTAACCGTTTCCTCACTCCCTCCATCCTGACATTGAGACATCCCCTCCATTAGCCACCAGTTCATTAGCTGCACATCACCATAGACCATACAACAGAGCAGAATTAGACCATGTGGCCCATTCAGACTGCTCTACCATTTGGTCACGGCTGTTTTATTATTCTTCTCAACCCCATTCTCCCCGCCACCTTTGACACTAACTAATCAAGAACCTATCAGCCGCCACGCAGGATCAGGCCCCTCCTCCTCATCTCTGTTCTAAAGGAATGTCCTCTTATTCTGAGCCTGTGCCCTCTAGTCCAAGGCTCCCCCTCCCCCTTGGAAAACATCTTCCCCACATCCACTCCTATTCAGGCCTTTCAATATTAGATGGGTTTCAATGTTCTCCAGGATAACACACTCAACATCCTTAGGGAAGACAAACCAAATGAGCAGGATGCTATGCCTAGAGTATCCAAAGAACCCGGCAAAGGCTTTTCTTTACAACAGACCTCGTGCCGAATCAGAGCCAAAAACATCCGAAGGCAAAAGAGTTACTCTCACCTCCAGCTCACAGAAATACGATACCTCACACCTGTTACTTCGCAGCCTGTCACTAACTCCAGGTATTTTATCGATGACTTAGGAAGCACAGTCATTGGTACGACGAGTGACCACGTTTACACGTCTGTTCAGGCAGCTCCCCCTCCAGTCAAAAGGTTCCTAGTTCCTATCCCTCACTGTGCAGAACTGGCTGCCTCTCCAGTATGGCACCGTGTGAGATGTGAGCTTCTTTAAAAAAATAGACCGGGGCCTCGGGCAAGTGTAAACGCCCCAGAATTTTTTTTAAGAGTAATGGAGTAAATAGATAAATTTTGAAATCACACAACCAATAGGCACTCACCGGTGTCTGCAGAAGGTTGTTTTGCTTTCAATTCAAAAGTACTTTAATGATCAGGGCTTTCTGAAAGGACGCACACCAATATGCCCCCCCCCCCCGGAGAGGAAGACACAAAGAGGGGAAATGTCACCGTAGCCGATATGGAAAGAATCTCCTTACCTTACATGGGAAGAGTACAGCCGAAGCCACTTTCTCCATTGCCAGATTTCTTATGCTGGGGGTGAGGGAGCCTCGGCAGGTGGGGCAACAAGTCAGTTTTTGCCGACAGGTGTTGCACACCAGATGGCCGGCTTGACATTGCAGAATAGGCGGCAGCACGTAGTCGAAGCAGACAGGGCACTCGAAGAGCGAGGTTAGCTCCTGCGCGGCGGCGGCAGCGGCGGCTGCTGCAGCGGCCACCACCGCCTGGTGAGGGTGCAGAGGCGGAGGGGGAGAGGAGACCCCCGAGCCGAGGATCGCCGGCGTTCCGCAGCCGCCCACAGCGCCGGTAGCAGCGGCGGCAGAAGGAGAAGCGGCGGCCGCGGCTGCAGCGGCGACCGCCGACAGGCCGCTCGGGGCCGGGGAAGGAGCCGTGTGCTTGCCGGCTTTGCTGCCTCCGTTGCCCGCTCCGGCCGATGACATGACTGGCAAGCAGGAGGAAAGCCGGGCGAGGGCATGGATGTCCCTCCCGCGACCTCCCAGTCCCGGGCCCGGCCGCTCCTGCTCCGGCTCCAGTTCCAAACACCACCGAATATTTAGACACAAGAAAATTGCTACACCGCGTTCTAGAACCTTGCAACACGGCGCCGTGACGTCAGCCCGGAGGGAAGCCCCTACGTCACGTGAACCTTAACTCCTGCCTCCTCTCGCGTTCAATAGTAATGTACATTGATATAGCGCCTATAGCAGTAGAACGCAAAGTAAGGTATTGCAGTCTACATTCCTCAGTGCAAAACTAGTATCAGGAAAAGAACATCAAACCATTTATCAGTGTATACAACATAATTAATGGCAATATCGAGTGCATTATCTTGGATAGAAGAAAATAATATCAAAAAGGCTGTAATCTGTTCAGACAGGTTATCTGCATTATCCGCGATCAAATCAAGAAAATCAGAAGTAGACAGGATATTTTATTGGAGAGTTTATGTAAGTTATGTACACTGACCAAAAGTGGGGTAGAAGTAAGCTTTCTTTGGGTTCCTGCTCATTGTGGAGTGGAGGGTAATGAAAAGGTGGATAGTATAGCTAAACAATCGCTCAAATCGTATATACTGTAATAGAGGTCCAGATCCCTCTTAGCAAAGTGGAAGTCAAAAGCATTATTAAAACAACACACATCAAAGTTGCTGGTGAACGCAGCATCTCTAGGAAGAGGTACAGTCGACGTTTCAGGACGAGACTAGTCCTGACGAAGTTGCTGCGTTCACCAGCAACTTTGATGTGTGTTGCTTGAATTTCCAGCATCTGCAGAATTCTTGTTGTTAGCATTATTAAAACACGTATTGAGGAGACATAGCAGAAGCATTGGGATGAGAGTGAAACAGGGAGACAAATACAGGGTCAAGTCAGATACAAAAGATTGTCAAGTGTACTGGGTCCAATGTTGTTTGTCATATATATTAATGATCTGGACGATAGGGTGGTAAATTGGATTAGTGAGTATGCAGATGATACTAAGTTAGGTGTAGTTGTGGATAATGAAGTAGGTTTTCAAAGCTTACAGAGAGATTTAGGCAAGTTAGAAGAGTGGGCTGAAAGATGACAGATGGAGTTTAACGCTGATAAATGTGAGGTGCTACATTTTGGTAAGACGAATCAAAATAGGGCATAAATGGTAAATGGTAGGGCATTGAAGAATGGGATCTAGGAATAATGGTGCATAGTCCCCTGAGGGTGGAATCTCATGTGGATAGGGTGGTGAAGAAAGCTTTTGGTATGCTGGCCTTTATAAATCAGAGCATTGAGTTGGGATGTAATGTTGAAATTGTATAAGGCATTGGTAAGGCCAAATTTGGAGTATTGTGTACAGTTCTCGTCACTGAATTGTGGGAAAGATGTCAATAAAATTGAGAGAGTACAGAGGAGATTTACTAGAATGTTGCCTGGGTTTCATCTCCTAAGTTACAGAGAAAGGTTGAACAAGTTGGGTCTTTATTCTTTGGAGTGTAGAAGGTTGAGGGGGGACTTGATAGAGGCATTTAAAATTATGAGGGGGATAGATAGAGTTGATGTGGATAGGCTTTTTCCATTGAGAGTGGGGGAGATTCAAACAAGAGGACATGAGTTGAGAGTTAGGGGCAAAAGTTTAGGAGTAACATGAGGGGGAACTTCTTTATTCAGAGAGTGGTAGCTGTGTGGAACGAGCTTCCAGCAGAAGTGGTTGAGGCAGGTTCAATGTTGTCATTTAAAGTTAAATTGAATAGATATATGGACAGGAAAGGAATGGAGGGTTATGGGCTGAGTGCAGGTCAGTGGGACTAGGTGAGAGTAAGAGTTTGGCACGGACTAGAAGGCCGAGATGGCCTGTTTCCGTGTTGTAATTGTTATATGGATAGAGAAAGGCAGAAGTGATCATCAGTCGTTTGAGAATTGGACACACTAATCTTAATTACACGTTACACAAAATAGGGAAACATCCAACTGGGTTCTGTGAATACTGTAATCAACCAGGAACAGTTGAACATGTATTGATAAAATGTCCGAAGTATCAAAAAGAAAGAGTGAAGATGATAGGAGCGCTCAAGATAAACAAAAAAACTGATGTGGGTATAGAAGACATTTTAAGTGGGGATTCAAGAGAAATACAGATCCGTATCATGAAGCATCTGAAAGACTCAGGTTTATTATATAGAATATAGGGAATGCAATTCTTTTCCCTTCTCCTGTTTATCCAATGATCCACACTCCAGTCTAGCAGGTGGCGGTAATGCACCTTAAAGCTGGTTTGCCAAATGCCATAAAACAGGAGGAGAAGAAGAAGAAGCAGAAGAAGAAGAAGAACGCAAAGTAACGCGAGCATGACTAGATCCTGCACTTCTCCTGAGGTAGCTCCACCCTTAAATAAGAACAGGTCTGAGCCGGGCACACGAGACCGCAGGTGCTGTAATCTGCTGGAGAAACTCAGCGGTTCGAGCAGTGTCTGAAACTGTTGCATTTGCCGGTTGAATTTCTGAATCAAGAAAAAGTCGTGAACGTCGACGGTTCTTATAACCCCCCGCCCCCCGTCACTACTCCACAGATGCTGCACGACCCCTGTTCCTTATTCAAGTTTATTGTCATTCAACCGTGTACATGTATACCACCAAATGAAACAACATTCCTCCAGGCTAAGGTGCAAAGCACATCATATATAACTCAGACACAACACATGAAGTAATATTACCACAACTATTAAAATATATTCAAGAAGATTGACATTTAGCATAAGGTGCATTTATGACATAGGTTAAAAATAAACAGTAGAACACTACTGATGTTTCATACGTGATGGGACCTGGGTTCAGTAGGCCTTAGGGAAAGAAGCCATTTTTTTGGAGAAACTGTGTTCCTCCAGCAGATTGTTTGTTGCTTCAGATAAGAGCTGATTCTTTGGCTTCAACTACCTGTTACCTGTCAATCCTGGTACAACTCTCTGACTGAAGAAATTCCTTCTCATGTCCAACTGCAATTAACAATTTCTTAAATTCTGAAACCATGCCCCGGCCCTATATTAGTCCAAGGGCATGCAGCTTCTCAGCACCCACCTTGTCAAGCCCATTTAGAATCACAACCGTTTCAATAAGATCCTTGCTCTCTTAAATTCCAACCAGTTTTGGCCAAAGCTCCTCAATCATCTCTCTTGATAAGCTCTTAAAGTCAGGCATCTACTTGGTAAACTTTCTTTGATCTGCCTATTAGTGAAAATCTAGCAATGTCTGTCAGTTAAAATGCTGACTCAGATAAAGAAATGAAAATAGAATGCTAGAACATACCCTCAGAAGCCAATTTATTAGGTACACCTGCCTCTTAATGCAAATAGCTACTCAGCCAATCATGAAATGCATGATTACATGCAGACATGGTCAAGCAATTCAGTTGTTCATACCAAACACTTGAATGGGGAAGGAAATGCACTCTTAAGTGACTTTGACAGTGGAAAGATTGTGGTACTGGATAGGGTGGTTTGAGTATCTCAGAATTTGCTAATGTCCTGCAATTTTCATGCACAACGGTCTCCAGACTTTACAGATATGGTGCAAAACAAAAAAATCCAGTGAGTAGCAGTTCTGTGGCTGAAAATCCCTTGTTAGGGAGAGAAGTCAGATGAGAATGGCCAGACTGGTTCAAGCTGACAGTAACTCAAATAATCACGTGTGTAGAAAAGTATTTCTGGATGGGCTACAGCAGCAGAAGACCACGAACATATACTCAGTGGTGACTTTATCAGGTACAAAAGGTACATAAAATAAGTGGCCACTGATTGTATGTGGGAGAAAGAAACAGTATGTTTGATCTGACTCCATGGAATTACTGCAAAACAAGGGCGGATTTCTAAAATTAACACATTGCTCAACTGGAACCCAATGCCAAGTTAATAAACATAGGAATGGTCTGTGAATAAGATGTCTTGTAAGTCATGGTTCCTCCCCTCCACCATCAGATTTCTGAACGGTCCGTGAACTCTTCAGTTTTGGTCCGCTGTTCAGTTTCACACCGCTATTAAAGCTCTGGATGTCAGAGTTCAGATTTCAATTCCATCACCATTTGTAAGGAGTTTGTATGTTCTGTCAGTGACCACGTGGATTTTCTCCAGGTGCTCCAGTTTCTTCCCACAGTCCAAAGACGTACTGGTTAGTAGGTTAAATGGTCATTGTAAATTGTCCAGTGATTAGGTTAGGGCTAAATTGGGGAGTTGTCAGGGGTTGCGGCTCGATGGGCCAGAAGGGGCTATCCATGCTGTATGACTAATAATAAATAATAAAGATTATGAGAGAAAACTAGCAGGGAACATAAAAAACTGACTGTAAAAGCTTTTATAGATATGTGAAAAGAAAAAGATTGGTTAAGAATAAATGTAGGCCCCTTACAGTCAGAAACAGGTGAATTGATCATGGGGAACAAGGACATGGCAGACCAATTGAATAACTCCTTTGGTTCTGTCTTCACTAAGGAGGACATAAATAATCTTCTGGAAATAGCAGGGGACAGAGGGTCCAGTGAGATGGAGGAACTGAGCGAAATACATGTTAGTAGGGAAGTGGTGTTAGGTACATTGAAGGGATTAAAGGCAGATAAATCCCCAGGGCCAGATGGTCTGCATCCCAGAGTGCTTAAGAAAGTAGCCCAAGAAATAGTGGATGCATTAGTGATAATTTTTCAAAACTCTTTAGATGCTGGACTAGTTCCTGAGGATTGGAGGGTGGCTAATGTAACCCCACTTTTTAAAAAAGGAGGGAGAGAGAAACCAGTTAGCCCAACATCGGTGGTGGGGAAAATGCTAGAGTCAGTTATCAAAGATGTGATAACAGCACGTTTGGAAAGCGGTGAAATCATCGGACAAAGCCAGCATGGATTTGTGAAAGGAAAATCATGTCTGACGAATCTCATAGAATTTTTTGAGGATGTAACTAGTAGAGTAGATAGGGGAGAATCAGTGGATGTGGTATATTTGGATTTTCAAAAGGCTTTTGACAAGGTCCCACACAGGAGATTAGTGTGCAAACTTAAAGCACACGGTATTGGGGGTAAGGTATTGATGTGGATAAAGAATTGGTTGGCAGACAGGAAGCAAAGAGTGGGAATAAACGGGACCTTTTCAGAATGGCAGGCAGTGACTAGTGGGGTACCGCAAGGCTCAGTGCTGGGACCCAAGTTGTTTACAATATACGTTTGTATATTAATGACTTAGACGATGGAATTAAATGCAGCATCTCCAAGTTTGCGGATGACACGAAGCTGGGCGGCAGTGTTAGCTGTGAGGAGGATGCTAAGAGGATGCAGGGTGACTTGGATAGGTTAGGTGAGTGGGCAAATTCATGGCAGATGCAATTTAATGTGGATAAATGTGAGGTTATCCACTTTGGTGGCAAAAACAGGAAAACAGATTATTATCTGAATGGTGGCCGATTAGGAAAAGGGGAGGTGCAACGAGACCTGGGTGTCATTATACACCAGTCGTTGAAAGTGGGCACGCAGGTACTGCAGGCGGTGAAAAAGGCGAATGGTATGCTGGCATTCATAGCAAGAGGATTCGAGTACAGGAGCAGGGAGGTACTACTGCAGTTGTACAAGGCCTTGGTGAGACCACACCTGGAGTATTGTGTGCAGTTTTGGTCCCCTAATCTGAGGAAAGATATTCTTGCCATAGAGGGAGTACAAAGAAGGTTCACCAGATTGATTCCTGGGATGGCAGGACTTACATATGATGAAAGACTGGATCGACTAGGCTTATACTCGCTGGAATTTAGAAGATTAAGGGGGGATCTTATTGAAACGTATAAAATCCTAAAGGGATTGGACAGGCTAGATGCAGGAAGATTGTTCCTGATGTTGGGGAAGTCCAGAACGAGGGGTCACAGTTTGAGGATAAAGGGGAAGCCTTTTAGGACCGAGATGAGGAAAAACTTCTTCACACAGAGAGTGGTGAATCTGTGGAATTCTCTGCCACAGGAAACAGTTGAGGCCAGTTCATTGGCTATACTTAAGAGGGAGTTAGATATGGCCCTTGTGGCTAAAGGGATCCGGGGGGTATGGATAGAAGGCAGGTACAGGGTTCTGAGTTGGATGATCAGCCATGATCATACTGAATGGCGATGCAGGCTCGAAGGGCCGAATGGCCTATCCCTGCACCTATTTTCTATGTTTCTAAATAATGACTCTGATTTGATTACTTATTACTTCAGATACATAAGTCATTAAAAGGAAAGTGTTAAATGTGAATCCTCCGTGGTATATGTTAAAATAAAATGGAAGTTTGTAAGACAAAATGATGTGGGATTGTTTTGAGAAAGTTGAAGGCGTACAAGTCTACATCCTTGAGAGTAAATAACGAATACATGTTTGTCTAAGGAAGGTGATGTCTTTGTATAGGTGCAGCCACCAAATGGTACCTTATGACGGGAAAGCACTGGGGTAAGAGTTATATTGGAGTGTTGAAAAGTATAAAAAGGGGCATTTTCCTTTGTGCACTGAGGAAATCTGCTGTTTGGCTGGGTCATGACTCAGGGATGGAGAAGATAGGGACAAGCATGTTGAGAGGGTGAGAATATGTTGCGAGGGCGATGTACAGAAAGAGAGACAATGTTGTGTGAAAGTTTGTCAGATCTCTGTTTCTCTCTGGCATTGGGCAGATCAGCTTATTTAATGGATGATACGTATTAGTTTGTTTTCAGAAATCTTACTTCATTAACCATTTGTTTTTCTTTCCATATTGCTCACTTTATATAACTATTAAAGTGACTTCTTGTGTTTTAATACCTGTGTAGTGACTTTTTCTGGAGAATATCCAATACCACCTACATTAGAAGATTGGTACGAAATTATCTTGGAAATATTTAAAATGGAAAAGTTGACTTACTCCCTGAGAACTCAAAAAGAAAAATTTTATCAAATCTGGAATAAATGGATTGAATATATAACCCCAATGCGAGCAGACTTTAGATGATTCTCCTAATGATTTATACTGCTCTTCTCATCAACACAGTAATATTGCTAATGTAAGCACCCCTAGTCTAAATGTTTGTTTTTTTTTGTTTTCTTTTGGAAAATAGAGAATTAACACAAGTAAAGGGAAAGATTTGGGAAAGGGATAAAAAAATGAAAAAATTAAGTAAATAAGTACATAGGGATTGGATAATTATGTCTGCGGGCAGGAGCAAGCATGAACAAATTAGGATATAAATACCTACAATGGTTGATACATAGGCTTATATACAACATTTTGGACCAGTGGAAATGGTCCAGAAGGGTTATATGGAAACTATTATTACCAGTTTTCTTAACAACTAATTCCATTACTTAGCCTAATAGGTTAGATTTACCACAGTACATAATTATCTATTTAAATGTTTATTTTCCTTTTATATCATCTCAATGTGTACTTAAGAATGTATACAACAGGAATTCTGCAGATGCTGGAAATTCAAGCAACACACATCAAAGTTGCTGGTGAACGCAGCAGGCCAGGCAGCATCTGTAGGAAGAGGTGCAGTCGACGTTTCAGGCCGAGACCCTTCGTCAGGACTAACTGAAGGAAGAGTGAGTAAGGGATATGATTAACATATTATTCTCCGTAACTTCCGCCACCTCCAACGGGATCCCACCACTAAGCACATCTTTCCCTCCCCCCCTCTCTCTGCATTCCGCAGGGATCGCTCCCTACACAACTCCCTTGTCCATTCGTCCCCCCCATCCCTCCCCACTGATCTCCCTCCTGGTACTTATCCGTGTAAGTGGAACAAGTGCTACACATGCCCTTACACTTCCTCCCTTACCACCATTCAGGGCCCCAAACAGTCCTTCCAGGTGAGGCAACACTTCACCTGTGAGTCGACTGGGGTGATATACTGCGTCCGGTGCTCCCGATGTGGCCTTTTATATATTGGCGAGACCTGACGCAGACTGGGAGACCGCTTTGCTGAACATCTACGCTGTGTCCGCCAGAGAAAGCAGTATCTCCCAGTGGCCACACATTTTAATTCCACATCCCATTCCCATTCTGACATGTCTATCCACGGCCTCCTCTACTGTAAAGATGAAGCCACACTCAGGTTGGAGGAACAACACCTTATATTCCGTCTGGGTAGCCTCCAACCTGATGGCATGAACATCGACTTCTCTAACTTCCGCTAGGCCCCACCTCCCCCTCGTACCCCATCTGTTACTTATTTTTATGCACACATTCTTTCTGTCACTCTCCTTTTTCTCCCTCTGTCCCTCTGAATATACCTCTTGCCCATCCTCTGGGTCCCCCCCCCCCCCTTGTCTTTCTTCCCAGACCTCCTGTCCCATGACCCTCTCATATCCCCTTTTGCCAATCACCTGTCCAGCTCTTGGCTCCATCCCTCCCCCTCCAACTTTCATATCCCTTACTCACTCTTCCTTCAGTTAGTCCTGACGAAGGGTCTCGGCCTGAAACGTCGACTGCACCTCTTCCTACAGATGCTGCCTGGCCTGCTGCATTCACCAGCAACTTTGATGTGTGTTGTTTAAGAATGTATAAATAATTGTAGTTTTATACATATAAAAAAATGGAAAAGGTTATATGTGTGAAAAAAGTACACGATATTTGTGAATTCCTTATCCAAATAAAAATAAAATTTAAAAAAAAAGAGAATGCCCCTTGGAGAATCAGAAAAGAACATAGAACGGATTTTAAAATATTCTTTATTACAGGCATGGAGGCAGAGACAGAGAAGTGTGAATTGATACACTTTGGATGGCCGAACTTTAAGGCAGAGTACATGGTTAAATGATTCTAAGCAGCGCAAATGATTAGGGGGACCTTGGGGTCCGTGTCCATAGGTCTGGCAAAGCTGCTGTGTAGGTTGATAGGGTGGTTAAGGAAGTGAATAATGTGTTGGCCTTCATTAGTCACTGTCAGGCCTGCACATGCAGTCTCCACCCGGCTCACAGGAGTCAAGCAACACACATAAAAGTTGCTGCTGAGAGCAGCAGGCCAGGCAGCATCTATTGGAAGAGGTACAGTTGACGTTTCGGGCAGAGACCCTTCGTCAGGACGTCTCGACAAAGGGTCTTGGCCCGAAACGTCGACTGTACCTCTTCCAGTAGATGCTGCCTGGCCTGCTGCGTTCACCAGCAACTTCTATGTGTGTTGCTTGAAATCCCAGCATCTGCAGATTTCCTCGTGCTTACAGGAGTCACCTGCCACTTAATTCTGACTCATCACCTGCAGCCTTTTCAAACTCCAGCTCTCATCCACTGTCCTTGTTCACTCATGTCAACTAGCCAGCCTCAACCAATTGCTCCTTGCCTTCAGTTACCATGTTGTGTTAAGAATCTGTTATTTTGTTTTGTTCGCCCTCATGGTTTGTTATTTTGGAGTTTATTATTAAAGTTATTTGTCACTCAATGCTGTTGATACCACTGTTCTTTCTTTGGGTCAAGCCTCCTCTACGTTTCCTGCCAGGATGAGTGAACCATTGATTGACCCAGTGGAGTCTGCTTGCCTGGAGGATGTTGTCCAACCACATGAGCACACAATCTAGAAGCAACAAGAAACCATTAACCATCTGCTTGCCACTCTCTTCCAACTCTCCGTCTCGATACAGCAATACCGCACCAGTCAACTTCCTCCCTCTGGGCTCTGGATTCCAGTACCTGAACACCTCAATGGATTCCCAACCTGCTGCCGTAACTCCCTGTCCCAGTACGTCTTACACTTCAAGCTCCAGCCATCTCTGTATGTTATGGACCAAGCCAAGACTGCCTTTGCCATTTCTCTCTGGGTTGAGCTCTGACCTGGGCCACTGCTAACCAGGACAATAAACACTTGTTCGCAACCAATATGAGGGAATCACCCCTGACATGGAGTGGGTTTTCAACCACTGGGGAAGTGGAAGGGAGGCAGCAGATCAGATACTTTTCCATTCCCTTGTGGTGGTGTGCAGCTGGAATACAGACATATTGCTAGCCCAAAATTATCACAGCTTCTCAGAGTGCTTAAAAGACAAGCGGTCTACCTGGGAGATACCCATTGACCTTGAAAGCCTCATCACTCTTACCCTGTATTGACAGGTATCTTATGGGATGACCCTCCTGGTCGTCAGGCAGAACCTCAGTTCTGTTCTCAGAATCCTCATCATCAAAGCCTCTAGAACCCATGCAGTCAGGGAGAACTCCCTTAACTCTGACTTCCCGCCAGTCCAAGAGGTTGAGCGTTGGTGGAGAAAAAAATTGTGTGCTTACTGTGGAGCAGCCAGTTACCACACCTCATGTGCCCACTGCATCCGGCAAACATCCCAACCAGGTGGAGGATGGGGGGGGGGTGGGCTTCTATCTGGTAAGCTTCTCCCGTCCCCTCATTCCAGCACCATAGACAGACTTGCTCTCTCTGCCCTCCTCCACACACCAATGCCTCTATGTACAGGAAGCCCTGGTGGATTCCGGCGCAGCAGACAGCGATCTGGACCAGACTCCCTACAGAGCCTGTCTCTCACCCCTTCTGCACCACGGCCATTGCTGGACGTCACTTGGGGTCTGGAATGGTCAGGGTGTGCACACTGCCTGTGCATGTGAGCTTCTGAGGGCATCCAGTTCCTTCTGATCGACTCATCCATGCTCTCCTCTTGGGTTACTCTGGCTCTCTGCTCACGACCCTCACTTCACCTGGTTATCCAGTTCACTGCTGGGCTGGGGAACCATCTGCTGGACCCCCTGCCTGCAATCTCAGTTGACTTCACTATCAATGGAGGAAACTTTCAACCTCATCCAACTCCCAATGTTGTGCCACAACTTAGCCATCAGCTTCAGTAAGAGGGAAGCCAGTATCACAGACCGCATGAGTGATCAAACTCCTCCTGGGTAGCACTCCTCCCTAAGGTAGTCTGTTCTCCCTTTCCCTTCCTGAGACTCAAGCCACGGATGACAACATCACTGGAACACTACAACGTGGCTTCATTCGAGCATCCCAGTCCACAGACGATGCAGAGTTCTTTTAGATTAGATTATGAGAACACTCAGTCCTCTCTTATTGTCATTTAGAAATGCATGCATGCATTAAGAAATGATACAATGTTTCTCCAGAGTGATATCACAGAAAACAGGACAAACCAAAGACTAACACTGACAGAACCACATAATTATAACATATAGTTACAGCAGTGCAAAGCAATACCATAATTTGATGAAGAACAAACCATGGGCACAGTAAAAAAAGTCTCAAAGTCCCCGAGTTGATCGACTCCTGAGTCCCCGATAGCAGGCGGCAAAAGGGAGAAACTCCCTGCCATAAACCTCCAAGGCACCGACAACTGCTGATGCCTTGGAAGCAGCTGACCACAGCCGACACTGAGTCCGCCCGTCCGAAAACTTCGAGCCTCTGACCAGCCCCTCCGATACAGCCTCCCGAGCGCCATCCTCTGCTGAGCGCCTTCGACCTTGCCCCAGCCGCTGAAACAAGCAAAGCTGAGGATTCGGGGCTTTCTGCTCCGGAGATTCCGGTTACCACACAGTAGCAGCGGCAGCGAAGCGGGCACTTCAGAAGTTTTCCAGATGTTCCTCTGTACTCTCACGTCCATCTCCATCAAATCAGAACTGTGCATGGTCCCCTACTTGACAAATTACAGATATCATTCACTGGAGAGACCATGCGTGCTGCTGTCGCGCCGCCATCTTCTCCTCCTCTTTGTCAAAAAGAAAGATAAGCGTCGTTGTCCTTGCATTGACTGAACAAAATCTCCATTCAGGACAGCTGCCCTCTCCCCTTAATGGAGATTGCATTTGCCGGGAGATGAGTGGAATATGGCACTCATAGCACCACTGGCCACTATGAATACTTGGTGATACCTTTCTAGTTTTCCAACAGTCCAATCGTTTTCCAAGCCTTCATTATCAAGATCCTCTGAGACATGCTTCACAGGTATGTGTTGGCCTACCTCATCTTCTCCAAGGACTGGGGACCATGTCTGGCTGTCCACCCTAGATCTGTCCCTGTGCACTCACTCCCACAAGCTCTTGCCCCAGTCTGTCAAGATTACCCGTAACAGCAATCCAGACACTTACGGTCTGGAGCTGCCACCATTCCTCAGGATCACAACTACCTTCAACATGTCCAGCCTCAAGCCCATTGTCCACCGACCTCTCAATCCACCTGAGCCTGCACCTCCAGAACCTAGGATGGTGGAAGGTGGTCCGGTGTACACGGTTTGCTGGCTGATGGATTCACATTGCTGTGGATGGGGTGTGTAGCACCTTGTCGACTGGGAATGGTATGGCCCGGAGGAGAGGTCTTGGGTGCCATTCAGTTACATCTTGGATCCAGTGCTCTTCAAGGAATTGCACTGACCCCTTCTGGATCATCCTGGGCCATCACAGGCTGGCTGTAGAGGGGAGGGGGAGCTGGGTCCTTTCAGGCTGCATATGCAGACTCCTCTCAGTCTCCATTCAGCTAACAGAAGTCACCAGCCACTTGTATCCAATTTATCAACTGTAACCTATTTAATCCCGGCTCTCATCCACAGTCCTTGTTCACCCATTCAACCAGTCAGCCGCACCCAGTTGCTCCTAGGCTTTGGTTACCTGATTGAAGCTCTATAAATCTCTGGTTAGACCACACTGGGAAGATTGTGTTCTGTTCCGGTTGCCTCATTATAGGAAGGATGTGGAAGCTTTAGAGATGTTGCAGAAGAGGTTTATCAGGACGTTGCCTGGATTAGAGAGCATGTCTTATGACTGAGTGAGCTAAGGCTTTTCCCTTTGGATCAAAGGAAGTTGAGAGATCATTTAATAGAGATGTCATTAGGATAGGAGGCATCCATAGAGTGGACAGACAGTGTCTTTCTCCCCATGGTGGCAATGTCCAATATGGGAAGGCAAAATGTTAAGGTAATCGCAGGAAAGTATAGGGGAGATGTCAGGTTTGTTACACAGAGTAATAAGTGCGTGGAACCCATTGCCAGCGGTGGAGGTAGAACCAGATACGTTAGGGACATTTATATAGTCACATGGAGGAAAGAACAATGGAAGGCGACATGGAATGGAAGGACTAGGTTGACCTTGGAGTAAGTTAAAAGGTTGGTCCAACCTCATGGACCAAAGAGCCTGCACTGTCCTTTACTATTCTATGTTCTGTGTTTTTGATCATCAACTGTTTATTTCTGGGGAGCATTCTTATCGACTGGTCACTGGCTGAACTGGAATATTATGTAAATTATAATTTAATCTGCCTGGCAAGGAACTGGTTTTGCGTGCTTGCCTTGCGTCGCCTCATCAAGCTCTTCATATAAAGTTTGACACAAACCCGTGTGGGGCAACACGGTAGTGTAGTGGTTAGATTAATGCTATTCCAATGCCAGTGACCCAGGTTCAAGTCCCACTGCTGACTGTAAAGAGTTCGTATGTTCTCCTGTGGACTTCCTCTGGGTCCTGCAGTTTCCTCCCACATTCCCAAGTTGCATGGGTTGGGGTTAGTAAATTGTGGGCATGCTATGTTGGTGCTGGAAGCATGGCAACATCTGTCGGCTGCCTCCAGCACATCCTCAAGCCATGCTGGTCATTAACACAAATGATACATTTTCACCGTGTGGTTCAATGTACATGTGCCACATAAAACTAATGTTGAAATATAACCATTAACTGCAGAATCAGCTAACGTTATTTCTCTTGCTTCTGAAAAGCATTTTGGAGAGTAAACTGGATCCTGAACTTCTGGATAACTTCACCCCAACACTGAACTGATTCCACTATGGACTCACTTTCGAGGAACCTACAGTTCAAGTTCTCTATGTTACTTGTGCTGTTTTTTTTTCTTTTTTGCATTTCTAAATTGGTTGTTTGTGTGTAGTTTTTAAAATTGATTCTATTGTTTCTTTGTATCTACTGTGGATGCCTGCAAGAAAATGAATCTCAGGGCTTTATATGGTGCATTTTTGTAATTTATTAATGAAATTTACTTTGAACTTTGAATTGCAGAACATACCATACAATTTCCACAGTTCTGAACCGCAACTAGTCAAAGTCTTTAATATTTAGTTCCTTTGGAATGTTAAGACACTCATACATATCCACGAATCTGAAATAAACTTAGTAACGCATAGCCAATCAGAAGGTATCAATATTCACAGGGTCAACATGAATTTTATATTGGATGGAACATGGTTGATGAGATAAAAATCTGGAATTAATGGAAGAATGCTTCAGTTGGGAATACCATAGGGATGTAAGTCGTTGCTAACAGAAAGATGGAAGGAAACTATCTTCTAATAGCTGAATGAGGGCTTTGTAGCACACTGAGTTTACAAATGGATATTTAACGTTCTTTCCTCAGAAGCCTCTGAATTCAAATCCCGGAGACCCGAATACAAAAATCTACAATAGAGCATAGAACAGCCCAGCACAGGAACAGGCCATTCGGCCCACAATATTGTGCTGAACCAACTAAAAAGCAAATCAAAAACACGCAAACACTAATCCCTCCTACCTACACCATGTCCATATCCCTCCATCTTCCTCACATCCATGTGCCTAACCAAACATCTCCTCAAAGCCTCTAGTCTGTTCACCTCTACCATCATACCAGGCAGTGCATTCCAGGCATCCACAACTCTCTGAGTAAAAGACTTACCGTTTACATCCCCCTTGAACCTACCTCCTCTCACCGTCAATGCATGCCGTCTGCTATTAGACATTTCAACTCTGGGAAACAGATGCTCTCTGTCTACCCTATCTATGCCTCTCATAATCTTGTAAATCTCTATCAGATCTCCCCTCGACCCCCAGTGCTCCAGAGAAAACAAGCGAAGTTTATCCAGCCTCTCGTGATAGCACGTGCCCTCTAAAGAAGGCAGCATCCTGGTAAATCTTTTCTGCATCTTCTCCAAAGCCTCAATGTCCTTCCTATAGTGGGGTGACCAGAACTGTACACAATACTCCAGATGTAGCCTGACCAGAGTTTTATAAAGTTTCAACATAACCTCCTGACTTTTGAACTCAATGCCTTGACTAATAAAAGCAAACATTCCATAAGCCTCCTTAACCACCTTATCGACTTGTATGGCCATGTCAAGCAGCTATGAATCTCAGGGTCCCAAGATCTCTCTGCTCAGCAACACTGCTAAGGATCTTGCCCTTAACAATGTACGTGAATTTTCCCTATCAAGGTGCAATACCTCACACTTATCTGGGTTAAACTCCACCTGCCATTTCTCAGCCCATACTGTATCTGCAACTGATCTATATTGTGCTGTATTCTTTGCCAGTCTTTTTACTTGCCACAACTCCACCAATCTTGGTATCATCCACAAATTTACTAACCCACCCATCTACATTTTCAACCAGGGCACTTATATATTGAACATTAAAAACAGCACAGATTCCAGCACAGATCCCTGTGGAATTCCACTAACTACGGAATCCCAGCTCAAATAAGTCCCTTTGATCACTATCCTCTGTCTTCTATGCACAAGCTAGTTCTGAATCCAAGGAACCAATACGCCAGGGATCCCATGCACCTTAATCTTCTCGATTAGCCTCCCATGAGGGACTTTGTTATATGCTTCACTAAAATCCATGTAGACAACACCCACTGCCCTACCCTTATCGATCTCTCTCATCCCTTTGTCAAAAAACTCTATCAAGTTGGTAAGGCACGACCTGCCCCGTACAAAGCCATGATGGCCCTCCCTAATTAGACTATGGCTTTCCAAATGTTCATATAACGTATCCCTAAGAATTTTCTCCAGCAGTTTCCCTGCAACTGACACGAAACTCACCGGTCTATAGTTCCCAGGATTTTCCCTCATTCTCTTCTTAAATAGAGGTACAACATTAGCCACTCCTCAGTCCACCGGGACCTTGCCTGTGGCTAGAGAGGACACGAAGATACTAATGAAGGCCCCAGCACCTCGTCTCTTGCCTCCCTCAATAACCTGGGTAAATCCCATCAGGCCCTGGGGAACTTAGTTACCTTAATACTCATTAGGAGGCCCAACACTTCCTCCTCCTTGACCTCTAAATGCCCTAACATATTTATACACTCAATACTGATTTCCACGTCCTCCATATCCTTTTCCTTGGTAAATACTGAAGCAAAGTACTCATTAAGTACTTTAATCACATTCTCTGCATCCAAGCAAATGTTCCCACCATTTATCCTTGAGTGCTTCCACCCTCTCCCTATCAGAGAAAAGTTGTTCACAATAAACTCTTCTTAGTTCCTATCCAATACCCTTTCCATTTGCCCTACTCCAATTTAAAGCACTCTCACAAACACCATTCCTACCCTTATCTAGAACTACTCTGAAAGTTAAGGAGTTGTGGTCACTGTTCCCGAACTGCTCACCCACTGAAAGTTCAGTCACCTGGCCAGGCTCATTACCTAACACCAGGTCCAGTACGGCCCCTCCTTTCGTTGGACCGTCCACATTTTGGTTTAACAAGCCTCCTTGTATACACTTAACAAATTCTGCCTCATCTGAACCCCTTACACTAAGAAGATCCCAGTTTATATTAGGGAAGTTGAAATCCCCCATGACAACAACCCCTTTATTTTTACACATTCCCTTAATCTGATTCCATATCTGTTCCTCAATGTCCCGGTGGCCATTGGAGGTTTGTAGTACAATCCCATCATTGTGATTGCACCCTTCCTGTTCCTGAGTTCCACCCAATGAACTCAGCGTCTGACCCCTCCCATTATGTCTCCCCGAGTTCAGCTGTAATATTAGTAACCACCACCCCCCCGACCTCTTCCTCTTTATTGCCTAAAAATTTGAAAACCTGGTACACTGATCACCCATTACTACCCCTCTCAACCAAGTTTCAATAATTGCTATAGCATCGCCGTATACTGATCCATGCTCTAGGCTCATCACCCTTACGCATAATACTCACTTAAAATATACACACTTCTAAATATCCGACTATCATACCTGTTATTTTGATTTTGCCTTTCAATACTGTTCCTGACATCTACCTTCTGCTCAGAACCTTCCCTTACTGACCTGGGGCTCTTTATACTCCTCATGTGCTTCACTTGATCCTAACTTCTGAAGCTATACATACTTCTGCCCCCTGCAGAACTAGTTTAAGCTCTCCCCTGTAGCATCAGCAAATCTCCCGGCCAGGATATTGGTCCCCCTCTAGTTCAGGTGCAAGCCGACCCTCTTTTACACGTCATTCCTTCCCGGAAGAGGTTCCAGTGATCCAACAACTCGAAACCCTGCCCCTTGCACCATCTCCGCAGACACTCCTTCATCCATGTAATCACCCCATTCCTACCTGCACTAACCCGTGGGACAGGAGTAATCTGGAGATTACAACCTTGGAGGTCCTTCTCTTCAACATCTTTTCTAACTCTATATACTCACTGCGTAGGACCTCTTCCCCTTTTCTGCCGTGCCTTTGGTATTCCTGATAGCAAAGATTACTGAAATAAAATGATGTTGGTTGAATCTCTGGAGTGGCAAATTTTCTTTGATACTTACTTACTTATTAATTATAAAACTCACACTGTCTGTAAGGCATTTGTACATTCTCCACATGGCCACATGGGTTTCCTCCGAGTGTTCTGGTTTCCTCCCACTGTCCAAAGATGTACAGGTTGGCCAGTTAATTGTTCACATGGTGTAACTGGACGTTGCAGACTCGTTGGGCTGGGAGGACCTGTTACTGTGTGCTATCTCTAAAATAAAAATTTAAATCTATTTTTCCTCCCATGAAGGACTGAAGGGGTGCTGCACTGTCAGAGGTGAAAATTTCTGGATGAAATATTAAACCCAGGCTCCATCTACTATTCCACATGGATGTGAAAGAGTGCATGATGCTATTTTTAAGACAAATAGGGCATGGCCCTTGGTGTTGTAGCTAATTAACATCATTAAAAAAAAGACTATTTATTATCATGTTGCTGTTTTGTGGGACATTGCAGTGCCCCGATTGTATTTACTGAGTCACCACAGTGACTGCAGTTCGGAAATACATAATGTATCAACAGGTTGAGAAAGACATCACACCAATGCAGATTAAGTGAGCTGCATGATAATAATCTGTATCTAGGTGCCAGAGGTTTCTGGCAAGCTAACTTTAGTGTTCCATTACAGAGCTGGGTAAAAGTTTGGGCAGTCACAAACTGATTCTGGCCAGTGCTGAGGAGATTAAACTGGCAGTTGTCAGCAAGAGGTCACAATTAGGATGGTACAAAGGGTGGAGAAGATTTTATTGGCTGGGACGACCCTGTGGAGAAACTTTATCATGAAGGTGGGAATGTTAAGTGTGATCCAGAGAAATGAGTTGCAGTCCAATGCAACTCTGGGGGCATTTTGCATTGTTGTAGGAGATGAACTGATGAGCAGAATCATAGGGTACATACTGTATGTGTAACAGATACAGGCAGTACCAAGTCCACCCTCATAATATTGCTTGATTCTTTTTTTGTCTCATCTTGCCTTCTACTGGAGATTTCAATCAAAACTTTGGGACTTGCAGACAAATACTTTACTGTTCTCCAGACTGGGCTGATAGAAGACGTGGTCTATCTAACACGGACTGTGTACCCCTTTAAGAATTGTGTTATGTGTTCAATGGTTACCTGCAAATTTGCTATGAATGCTTCAGTGCAGATCTGGACAAAATCAGCCTGCCTGTGTGGAATTAAGCCACAGGAAAGATGTTTTCCCTCAGAGCAGATGTTTGTTTAATGAGGAACAATGTCACGTAGCAATCTGATGTTATTACAGAGCCAGCAACTCGAGTTCAGTTCCCGCTGTTGGCTGTAAGAAATTTGTATGTTCTCCTGTGATCCTGTAGGTTTCCTCCAGGTGTTCTGGTTTTCCCCTGTTTTCCAAAGATGTACGGGTTAGTAAGCTACATGGGTGTAATTGGGTGCAGTGAGCTCATTGGGCCAGGAGGGCCTGTAACTGTGTTGTATCTCTAAATTAAAATTAAATGAAACCAGTGCTAACTGGAATCAGTATTTCCAGTATCTTGAAAGCAGTTACTGAGGCATAACTCTCATAGTTACACATACGCTCTGAACTTTACACACACTCGGACCACAGTGCTAATTCACATTGTTTCTTCTGCTTTATCACCTCTGATCTTGCTGACGTAGATTGACACTTTGTAGAGCAAGACCTTGATTTCAAAATAATTCCGTCATACTTTTCCAAATCCTCTGCGGCATCTCCTCTCCCATCCTTACAATACACGAACGTAGCTGCATGACTCTAATTGTGGCTTCTTGCAACTCCGGTTTTAACTGGTCTGTCGTTGGTGGCTGTGCCTTCAGCTGGAATGCCTTCAGCTCCAAAGTTGCCCGGCCAAGCCTCTCTATCTCCCTTTGATATCTGGATATCTGTCGGTCTCTTAAGGCTGATTTAATTTCAATCGGTTCCAATTTTTATCCCAAAATCTTTTTTTGATAATGTAGACTCAAAAATTTCCTCATATATATGGCAGAACAAATATCCTAGGTTAGGTAAAAGGTATTTACAGAAACCTAAAAAGAAGGTGGGGGGCTTGCCCTCCCGAATTTCGGATTTTATTATTGGGCAATTAATATTCGATATTTAAAATTTTGGTTACGAGATTTGGATGTATCTTTAAATCCACGGTGGGTAAATCTTGAATGTAATTCATTACAAGGGTTTTCCTTGGGTTCGGTTTTAGGAACTTCGCTTCCTTTTACTTCTTCCAAGTTGTATAAACAAATGAATAATCCAATAGTTAAGCATACTTTACGTATATGGTTTCAATTTCGAAGATTTTTTGGGTTCAATCAATTTATTTTAGCAAGTCCTATTATATCTAATTTCCTTTTTCAACCTTCCACTATGGATCAAGCTTATTTTGATTGGAAAACCAAAGGTATAATATGTTTTTGTGATTTATTTCTGGATAATTGTTTCATGCCTTTTGATCAATTTTCTAATAAATATAACTTACCCAGATCTCACTTTTTTAGGTATCTACAGATTAGAAACTTTTTAATTACTGTTTCTCCTAATTTTCCACATCCATATCCAATGGACACTTTGGAAAAAATTTTAGATTTAAATCTCTCTCAGAAAAGTGTTGTGGCAATTATATATAATATAATTATGAATTTATGTCCTGATATTTCCAATAAAATTAAAGCTGACTGGGAAAGTGAACTTAACATTACTATACCGATTGAAAAATGGGAAAAAATTCTTCAATTGGTTAATTTATCCTCTATATGTGCTAAACATGTGTTGATACAGTTTAAAGTAGTGCAGAGGGCTCATATGTCCAAAGATAAACTATCTCGTTATTACTCTTATATAAATCCTATATGTGATAGATGTCATTGCGAGATAGCTTCTTTAACTCACATGATTTGGTCATGTCCTTTGTTGGAAAAATATTGGAAAGACATTTTTGACATTATTTCAACGGTTTTGAATATAGACTTACAACCTCATCCAATTACTGCTATCTTTGGATTACCAATGATAGATTCAAATTATTTAACCTCTTCAGCACGTAGGATGATTGCATTTCTTACTCTAATGGCTAGAAGATCCATTTTGTTGAATTGGAAAGAGATTAACCCTCCTACGGTATTTCATTGGTTTTCACAAACTATGGTATGTTTGAATTTGGAAAAAATTAGAAGTACGGCTTATGACCCTTCCATTAGATTTGAAAAAACTTGGAGGCCATTCATTCAGCATTTTCATTTGATGTAATTTGACCATTTCCAAACTTGTTTTATCTCTCTGTACTGTTGGTTGAGAGGAATGGAGTCGTCGACACTAAGGTTTTCTTCTTTCCCATTTTCAAGTTGTTAGTATTGCCCAAGTCTTTTAGTTTAGTTGACTAATTCTGTTTAGTTTAGTTTTTTTTTGGGATGGGGTTTGTTTTTTTTTTCTTTTACATGATTTTTCTTCAGATTTTTTTGCTTTGTATTATTCATTATTATTCTACATGATTGGGAGCTTCGTCAATTTTTACTATTTGGTTTTACAATTACTAATTTTAAATGTAACAATGTATCTCCTACTACTTGTATTTTTGTTTTGTTATGTTTTCATTCTATGAAATTAATAAAAAGATTGAAAAAGAAAGAAAGGCTGATTGATACTTGTGCGTCAAATGTACGCTGTAGGTACGGTGTAGCTGCATACCCTACGCTGTACTCTACGCCGAATCCTACGCCGTAGCCTAACACGCAGCTCTCCCAAAATGTAACTACGTGTTGTGGCGTCGCAGACCACGACAACTGTGATTGGTCCGCTTGGTAGCATCGCATTTCCTCCTACGCGGCGATAGCTTCCCATTGGGCGACTGACGGGCAGGGAAGGAACTCTGGCTGCAATGCTTTCCATAAAGCTTTACAGACCTCCGAAATTATGGAGGACCCTGTGCTTGACGCCAGTTTGTAGCTAGCTGCTACAGCCTGTTCACTTCCACCTGAAGCTAAAACTCGGATGGTGATTGCCAGTCTCAGAGTATACTGTGCGTACACTGATGCGAAATAAATGGAGACGATGAACCAAATCGTCAAATCTACCTGCCGACATCTGAAAATATTTGAAATGCATTTCCTCGTCCATGTCTCTCAGTGGCCGGACAAGCACAGAAAATTCACCCTCCTTCAGTTTCAGTCGCCATTGTTTGAAGTTCGAGTTTCTTCGTGTTGAGTTTCAACACGAAGAAACTCAACACAGTGGCATAGAAACCCCACCGTCAACTAGCGTTTAGGTGGTGAATTGCAGAGAAATGCAGACACACCAACGCACAAGTATAAATGCTCACAACAGCGTAGCCCACTTGCGTAGCCTACGGCGTAAGCTAGTACACACAAGTATAAATCAGCCTTTAGAGATACAGCATGGTAACTGGTCCTTCCAGTCCAACAAGTCTGCACCACTCGACCACGTGACCAATTATCCTACTAACCTGTACGTCTTTGGAATACAGGAGAAAACTGGCAAACCCAAAAGAAACCCAACTGGTCACGGGGAAAATGTACAAACTTCTTACAGACAGCAGCAGAGTTAAACCTAGGTCACTGGTGCTATAATAGCGTTACGCTAACTGTTATGCTACTGTGCCTCCCCAAGGTGTTCCTTAAAGCCTATTTTTTTTCCGACTGCCTTTGGTCATTTACAATAAAATGTGGCAGAGCCTCAAACCTGTCGAGAATCACAGCATTGAAACACCCAAGGGATCTTATTACAGCAAAGGCACTACCTGAATTCAACAGTATTGTGGGTATGAGTCTCTTCCCAGAGTCTTAAGCACAAAACCTAGTTTGTTATTTCCCAAGCAGTACTGTAGGAAATTTGTGTTGCCACAGGTGACATCTTTTGGTGTAAAATGTTATACCACTGCTCAATCTCTGCACAATTTATACTTTATACTTTATTGTCGCCAAACAATTGATACTAGAACGTACAATCATCACAGCGATATTTGATTCTGCGCTTCCCGCTCCCTGGAGTACAAATCAATAGTAAATATTAAAAATTTAAATTATAAATCATAAATAGAAGATAGAAAATGGAAAGTAAGGTAGTGCAAACAAAAACCGAGAGTCAGGTCCAGATATTTGGAGGGTACGGCCCATTTCCGGGTCAGGATCCGTTCAGCAGTCTTATCACAGTTGGAAAGAAGCTGTTCCCAAATCTGGCCTTACGAGTCTTCAAGCTCCTGAGCCTTCTCCCGGAGGGAAGAGGGACGAAAAGTGTGTTGGCCGGGTGGGTCGTGTCCTTGATTATCCTGAGATTTAAAGAAGGGTAGCGGATTTTTCCTACTGCCTAAGCAATCCAGTCAATGTCTGTCGTGTCTGAAGATGACAGGAGACCTGTGCAGGAGAGTTTTTGAAGTGGAGAAGCCATTGCACTGGGTCAGTTCCACTTTCTCGATCTCAGACGTTTGCCTCCAGTGGTACAAACAAGTACCATAAACCGGGGTCTTCCTTGGTTGCAGTGGATGACCATGACATCTTCTGTGCCTTGTCATGCCCTTCGCTCTCCACGGAGCATTGCAGTACCACATTCCTGACTGTTAGATCTCACTGTAGATCTCAACCACCTGATCCGTCGGAGATGGCTTCGCGTGCTAGGACAGGCCTATCCCTAACAGGGTATGAGACCCACTGGACACCTTCACCAGGTTTAACCCGCCTGACGAAGCAGTCTACCGGGGTGTGACCGCTGTCGCATGCAAACAGCTGCTTGGAACCACAGGTGAGAGCTGAGTGTCCAGTGGGGACCAAAGGTGAGTGGGCTGTCCCTCATGCCCCTTCACCCCCTCCCTGGACACCCAAAACACCCCCAACCAATGCTTACCTCCATATCACAATTGCAAAAGTGGCAATATGGCTTTTATCAACCTGCTCTTCTACATTCAGAGATTTTCCATATTTATGCTTCGAAACTTTTGGGGTTGTGGAAGATGCTGTATCGAAGTCCCAGAATCACAGCGTTAAACGGAACAGAAACAGGCCATTTGGACCAGCTTGTTAGCCCTTAGTCTGGTTGCATTTGCCTGTGTTTGGCCAACATCTTTTTGAACTTGCCCAATCCATGCGTCCGTCTAAAAGGCTTTTACATGTTGTAATTGTTCCTGTCTCTGTCACTTCCTCTGGCAGCTCATTTCAGAGTCAGGTTTAATATCACTAGCATATGCCATGAAACTTGTTGTTATGTGGCAGCAGTACATTGCAATACATAATAATAAAAAACTAAATTGCAGTGAGTATATGTAAGTATACACTCACAATTACATGTGTAGTGAAAAAAAAGAATAAAAAAGTGGTGAGTTAGT
Organism: Mobula birostris; assembly: GCF_030028105.1. Lineage (NCBI taxonomy): Eukaryota > Metazoa > Chordata > Chondrichthyes > Myliobatiformes > Myliobatidae > Mobula > Mobula birostris. Next base: position 18,610,239 of record NC_092373.1, on the reverse strand, counting down.
GTTCATGGGTTCAATGTTCCATGTACTCAGCCCCCTGCTGTACTCACTGTACAGCCATGATTGTGTAGCCAAGTGTCCATCAAACTCAATATATAAGTTTGCTGATGACACAACAATTGTAGGCCATATCTCGGGTAATGATAAGTTTGAGTACAGAGAGGAAATTAAGAACCTGGTGGCATGGTGCGAAGACAATAACCTATCCCTCAACGTCAGCAAGAAGAAGGAATTGGTTGTTGACTTCAGAAGGAGTAGCGGACCGCACGACCCAATTTACATCGGTGGTGCGCAAGTGGAACAGGTCAAAAGCTTTAAGTTCCTCGGGGTCAATATCACAAATGACCTGACTTGTTCCAACCAAGCAGAGTTCACTGCCAAGAAGGCCCACCAGCGCCTTTACTTCCTGAGAAAACTAAGGAAATTTGGCCTGTCCCCTAAAACCCTCACTAATTTTTATAGATGCACCATAGAAAGCATTCTTCTAGGGTGCATCACAACCTGGTATGGAACTTGTCCTGTCTAAGACCAAAAGAACCTGCAGAAGATCATGAACACGGAGCAGCACATCACACAAACCAATCTTCCGTCCTTGGACTCACTTTACACCGCACGCTATCGGAGCAGTGCTGCCAGGATAATCAAGGACACAACCCACCCAACCAACAGACTTTTCGTCCCTCTTCCCTCCGGGAGAAGGTTCAGGAGCTTGAAGACTCGTACGGCCAGATTTGGGAACAGCTTCTTTCCAACTGTGATAAGACTGCTGAACGGATCCTGACCCGGATCTGGGCCGTACCTCCAAATATCCGGACCTGCCTCTCGTTTTTTTTTGCACTACCTTACTTTCCATTTTTCTATTTTCTATTTATGATTTAAAATTTAAATTTTTAATATTTACTGTCAATTTGTACTCCAGGGAGCGGGAAGCGCAGAATCAAATATCGCTGTGATAATTGTACGTTCTAGTACCAATTGTTTGGCGACAATAAAGTATAAAGTATAAATGTCTATTTAGAAGTTGGATGGCAGAGGGGAAGTAGCTGTTCCTGAATCGCTGAGCTTGTGCCTTTACACTTCTGTACCTCCTTCCTGATAGCAGCTTCTTTGTGAGGTTCAATCCGCTGTTTGGACAATCTAAACACTGACCCAGATAGACTGGAAAGGCATGGTGCTGAGGGTCAGGTGAGGTTAGATTGCTCTGGATGCTGAGTTGATTTGGAGAGGTTGAGTACGGCTTCTCTGGCAGCAAGATCTAGGCCCAGAGCGATTCGCCGCAGCAGTGCCCAGTTCCTAGTGCGAGGATGGGCAAATTAAACGCTGGTCCAGATAGTCTGGGATCTCCCCTCTCCCCGAAATGCTAAGGATGTGAAACTGCCCCTAGACGCTGTGCTTCCTGTCTGCGAACAGTGGCCACTTTGTTAGGTAGCTAATAGACCGTTGTTGTTGTTACTGCTGCTGCTTGTGTCGTTCTGCTGGTCAGTGAGGACCCACCATGTCGGTGCCAGAATAGGTAGTGACCCTTGCAGGCTGCCCCCAAGCACATCCTTCAGCTGTGTTGGTTGTTAATGCAAACAACTCATTTCACTGTTTCAACGTACATGTGATAAATAGTTGAATCTGAGTCTGTATCTTATTGAGTCATAGATTCATACAGCAGAGAAACGGCGCTTTCAACACAGCCTCTGTCTGCTGACCCTTTTGCTGATCTATATCAATCCCATTTATCTGTGTTGGGTCTCTATCCTGCCGTGCTTTGCCTGTTTGAATGTCTCTCTGAATGTTCCTTACACGTAGTAATTTTATCAATTCCACCAATTCCTTCAGCAGCACATTCCAGATATCAGGTGCTCTCTGTTGGTTAGCATTCTGCATCAGAGCTGAAGACATACATTTTAGCGGCCCAGTGACAGTGAAGCTAGTGATCAGCCTCAGCTCAGTGGCAACCCTCTCGCTTCTACGCTCAAAACACCGAGGTTTCCAGACTCATTTAGGAAACCTGGAGTGTATAGTCAGTGGCCACTTTGTTAGGTGTCTCCTGTACCTAATGAAGTGGCCAAAGTGGCCACTGAGTGTGTGTTCCTGGTCTTCTGCTGCTGTAGCCCATCCACTTCAAGGTCCAACATGTGCATTCAGAGCTTCTATTCTGCACACCATTGTTATAATGTGTGGTTGATTGAGTTACTGTCACCTTCCTGCCATCGTCCTCTAACCTCTCTCGTTAACAAGGCATTTTTGCCCACAGACCTGCCATTCACTGGATTTTTTTTGTTTTTTTTGTGCCATTCTCTGTAAACTCTAGAGACTGTTGTGAGTAAAAATCCCAGCAGATCAGCAGTTTCTGAGATACTCAGACCACCCCATCTGGCACCAATAATCATTCCATGGTCAAAGTCACTTAGATCACATTTCTTCCCCATTCTGGAGTTTCATCTGAACAAATGAACCTCTTGACCATGTCTACATGCTTTTATGTGGTGAGTTGCTGCCGCATGATTGGCTGATCAGATATTTGTATTAACGAGCAGGTGTACAGGTGTACCTAATGTTTTAGGAACAGCTTCTTTCCCTCCATTATCAGATTTCTGAATGGACAATGAGCCCATAAACACTGAACATATAAAGTGGCCACTGTATGTTTAAAAGCAAGGATGTAATGCTGAGATTTTATGAAGCATTGGTCAGACTGCACTTGGAGTATTATGAGCAGTTTTGGGCCCCTTATCTAAGAAAGGATAGACTGGTATTGGAGACGGTCCAGAGGAGGTTTGTGAGAATGATCCTGGGAATGAAATGGTTAATGTATGAATAGTGTTTGATGTTGTGAGCCTGTTTTTGTGGAGTTTAGAATAATGAAGGGGAATCTCATTAAAACTTAATGAATATTGTAAAACCTGGACAGAGTGGACATAGGGTGCATGTTTCCTATAGTGGTTAAGTCTAGGACCAGAGAGCACAGACTCAGAATAGAAGGACATTCCTTTAGAACAGAGATGAGGAGAAATTTCTTTAGCCGGAGGGTGGGGAATTTCTGGACTTCATTACCACAGATGGCTGTGGAGTCCAAGTCACTGGGTATAGTATTTAAATTAGAATTTGATAGGTACTTATACTTTATACTTTATTGTTGCCAAACAATTGATACTAGAATGTACAATCATCACAACGATATTTGATTCTTGATTAGTAAGGGTATCAAAGGTTACCTGGAGAAGGCAGAAGAATGGGATTAAGAGAGATAATAAATCAACCATGATGGAATAGCAGAGAAGACTCAATGGCCAAATGTCTTATGGTCCTATGTTAAATGAATTCTTCACCACCAGGTCAATCTGTGTCACCTCTTTTGGGGAACTACTGTATGTACTTTTAGCCCTGAGTATCTTTATTTTACAACACTTTCCAGGGTTTTCCCCTTTACTGTGTGGGTGCTGCCCTGGTTTAATTTACCAAAATGCAACATTTTGCACTTGGCCATCTGCCATTGATCAGCACACTTTCCCAGCTTATAGATTCATGGATTCATTGAGTAATACAGAATAGAAACAGGCCCTTTGGCTCAACTCATCAAGGTGCCCAATTAAACCACTCCCATTTGCCTGCTTTTGGCCAATATCCTGCTAAACCTTCCCTATCCAAGTGTTTTTTAAATGTTGTTAATGTACCTACCTCAATCACTCCCACTGGCAACTTGTTCTATTTATGTAACATGAAGAAATTGCCCCTCGGGTCATTTTTATAAATCTTTTTCCTCTCACCTTAAGCCTTTGCCCTCAAGTTTTTGATTCTTTTTTCTTGAGAGAATGATAATATGTGTTTTGATTCAAGTCTTTCCTACCAGTACAGCTACTGTACAATCTCCAGTGCCAAAATGATTTAAATTGTGAGTTATGTCAAATGAATTGTTTTATAAAGCCTGCTTACCTGCTGTTTATATCCAGCAGCTACTGCTGATGGGCACATTTCTTTGCTGTTAACTGATTGCAGTTTCTGGACCCTGCAAAGTCCCCATTGGACTTCCGACTGGCTAGTGAGATTTCCAGTGCTAGGTTAGAATCAGAATCAGGTTTAATATTACTGACGCGCATTGTGAAATTTGCAGTATAGTAGCAGTACAATACAATACATAAAAAACCTAAAATTACAATTATACAAGAAGTGCAAAGAGAGCAAAAAATAGTGAGGTAGTGTTCATGGGTTCATTGTCCATTCAGAAATCAGACGGTGGAGGGAAATAAGCTGTTCCTAAAATGGTGAGTGTGTGTCTTCAGGCTCCTGTACCTCTTCACTGATGGCAGGAATGAGAAGAGGTCATGTCCCAGGTGACTGGGATTCTCAATGATGGATGATTCCATCATCAGATGTCCTTGCAAAGAAAATGTTCTGCACTGAAGAACAAAAAAATTGTGCAGTGCTTTTTTTAAAACTTGACTTGACCATCTCTTTATTTTTAACTTTAACATCTCGCTGCACTTCAACAGGTAGATAGTCGTCTGGGGTTCATTTTAAAAATAACTCGTTGCCACTGTTACGTTTTGTAGCTCCAAGTCATTAAACTAATTGAAAGAAAAAGATGGGGAGTCCAAAATGTGAGTCTAATTTCATGTTTGCTTTAAAGTGAGGCACACATGTATCACATGGTGGCATGATGACGTATGCCATTTATGTACTTTTACATATAACCCGCAATGCATTATGTAAACAGCAAAGAATGCTTAATTCAGTGGGAAGAAGATAGCGCTAGCAAACAATGTGGCCAATGGTGATGTCTTTCAGACAGTTTGCAAAACTGCTTCTTCTTTCAAATATGATTCTGCCTCTGTTGGAAGCTGTGGTTTACATTTTGATGTTATGTTTTCAGGCCGCCTGATCTGTTGCTTTGCTGACTGAGGAAATTCATGCAGAGTGTGCAGCCTGGAGACTAAGAAGCCTGGGGTTAGGATGCGAGCCCATGATTGACTTCATTTCTCACTGATCTTGCTGATTAAAGAGTTGAACAAAATTGAGATCAAAAGACGAAAGTGGAATGTGAGCAGGTGTTCAGCACTGACTGCCTGCGTTTGGCCAGTCTCTCTCATGTACTTTGACAGTAAATTTACTTTGAACTTTGATTACTAAATTACACAAGACATTGCAGCTGAATGGATTGCAGGGAATTACTAATATTAATTTGACTATACTGAGAATGAATACTAAGCCGCATAATGAAATACTTTTCCTTCCAATGCTGCAGAATTTGCTCATCACTACTGCAGTGTTGTCGCATAAGCTTATCTGTGTTAAAGCAATTTTTAATTAAACCTTCACATAGTGGCTGTTTACTGCCATCTATAGGTGAAACACCAGCATTTGAAATGTGAAAGGGAGAGATGGACCATATAAAGCAATTTTAAAAGGCTTGAAATTGACCTATAATCTTTTTATATGATCAAGGATTGACAAAGCCATCTATTTGGGATTCACTTGGATTTAGCTCTTTATCTCATAAAGCTTGATCAATCTGGACTGATATTGGATTCAGAAGACTTTGCACTTATAATCTAAATGCTGTTGAACCTCTTTGATACAATTAAGCTCATTACTGCAGATTCTGCGGCAGCTGACAGGGTTGGATGCCAAGTTTTCATTTCAATCGCAACTAATCTGTTTTGAAGGAGTACAGATGAGGTATTAGAGTTGTAGAGGACGCAACATTGCAACCACGTAGTTGGTGAGCAGGAACATGCACTCAGTGGCCTCCTGCACCTAATGAAGTTGTCACTGAGTGCATGTTCGTGGTCTCCTGCTGCTGTAGCCCGTCCACTTCAAGGTCTGACATGTTGTGCATTCAGAGGTGCTCTTCTGCACACCACTGTTGTAACGTGTGGTTATCTGAATTACTATCGCCTTCCTGTCAGCTTAAACTAGTCTCTCTGTTCATAGAAACATAGAAACATAGAAAATAGGTGCAGGAGTAGGCCATTTGGCCCTTCGAGCCTGCACCGCCATTTATTATGATCATGGCTGATCATCCAACTCAGAACACCGCCCCAGCCTTCCCTCCATACCCCCTGACCCCCGTAGCCACAAGGGCCATATCTAACTCCCTCTTAAATATAGCCAATGAACTGGCCTCAACTGTTTCCTGTGGCAGAGAATTCCACAGATTCACCACTCTCTGTGTGAAGAAGTTTTTCCTAATCTCAGTCCTAAAAGGCTTCCCCTCTATCCTCAAACTGTGACCCCTCGTTCTGGACTTCCTCAACATCGGGAACAATCTTCCTGCATCTAGCCTGTCCAATCCCTTTAGGATCTTATACGTTTCAATCAGATTCCCCCTCAATCTTCTAAATTCCAACGAGTACAAGGCCAGTTCATCCATTCTTTCTTCATATGAAAGTCCTGCCATCCCAGGAATCAATCTGGTGAACCTTCTCTATACTCCCTCTATGGCAAGGATGTCTTTCCTCAGATTAGGGGACCAAAACTGCACACAATACTCCAGGTGCGGTCTCACCAAGGCCTTGTACAACTGCAGTAGTACCTCCCTGCTCCTGTACTCAAATCCTCTCGCTATAAATGCCAGCATACCATTCGCCTTTTTCACCGCCTGCTGTACCTGCATGCCCACTTTCAATGACTGGTGTATAACGACACCCAGGTCACGTTGCACCTCCCCTTTTCCTAATCGGCCACCATTCAGATAATAATCTGTTTTCCTATTTTTGCCACCAAAGTGGATAACTTCACATTTATCCACATTAAATTGCATCTGCCATGAATTTGCCCACTCACCCAACCTATCCAAATCACCCTGCATCCTCTTAGCATCCTCCTCACAGCTAACACTGCCACCCAGCTTCGTGTCATCCGCAAACTTGGAGATGCTGCATTTAATTCCCTCATCCAAGTCATTAATATATATTGTAAACAACTGGGGTCCCAGCACTGAGCCTTGCGGTACCCCACTAGTCACCGCTTGCCATTCTGAAAAGGTCTCGTTTATTCCCACTCTTTGCTTTCTGTCTGCTAACCAACTCTCCACCCACACCAATACCTTACCCCCAATACCGTGTGCTTTAAGTTTGCACACTAATCTCCTGTGTGGGACCTTGTCAAAAGCCTTCTGAAAATCCAAATATACCACATCCACTGGTTCTCCCCTATCCACACTACTAGTTACATCCTCAAAAAATTCTATGAGATTCGTCAGACATGATTTTCCTTTCACAAATCCATGCTGACTTTGTCCGATCATTTCACCACTTTCCAAATGTGCTGTTATCACATCCTTGATAACTGACTCCAGCAGTTTCCCCACCACCGATGTTAGGCTAACCGGTCTATAATTCCCTGGTTTCTCTCTCCCTCCTTTTTTAAAAAGTGGAGTTACATTAGCCACCCTCCAATCCTCAGGAACTAGTCCAGAATCTAACGAGTTTTGAAAAATTATCACTAATGCATCCACTATTTCTTGGGCTACTTCCTTAAGCACCCTGGGATGCAGACCATCTGGCCCTGGGGATTTATCTGCCTTCAATCCCTTCAATTTACCTAACACCACTTCCCTACTAACATGTATTTCGCTCAGTTCCTCCATCTCACTGGACCCTCTGTCCCCTACTATTCCTGGAAGATTATTTATGTCCACCTTAGTGAAGACAGAACCAAAGTAATTATTCAATTGGTCTGCCATGTCCTTGCTCCCCATAATCAATTCACCTGTTTTTGTCTGCAGGGGACCTACATTTGTCTTTACCAGTCTTTTCCTTTTTACATATCTATAAAAGCTTTTACAGTCCGTTTTTATGTTGCCTGCCAGTTTTCTCTCATAATCTTTTTTCCCCTTCCTAATTAAGCCCTTTGTCCTCCTCTGCTGAACCCTGAATTTCTCCCAGTCCTCAGGTGATCCACTTTCTCTGGCTAATTTGTATGATGCTTCTTTGGAATTGATACTATCCCTAATTTCTCTTGTCAGCAACGGGTGCACTACCTTCCTTGATTTATTCTTTTGCCAAACAGGGATGAACATTTGTTGCAGTTCACTTCTGACCTCTCTCATTAACAATGCAGCTTTGCCCACAGAACTCCCGCTCATTGGATGTTTTTTTCCCACACCATTCTCTGTAAACTCTAGAGACTGTTGTGCATGAAAATCCAGGGAGATCAGCAGTTTTTGAGATACTCAAACCACCCTGTCTGACACCGACAATCATTCCACGGTCAAAGTCACTTAGATCACATTTCTTCCCCATTCTGATGTTTGGCCTGAACAGCAACTGAACCTCTTGACCATATCTGCATGCTTTTATGCATTGAGTTGCTGCCACTTGATTGGCTGATTAGATATTTTCATGAATGAGCAGATGTAGAGGTGTACCTAAAATGGCCACAGCGTGTATGTTGTTTCTCCTTCTTGATCCCTCACTATTATACTGATTGGGTGTTGCTAAATCTGGATGTATATAATTCTTGGAGGTTTCATTCACATGGCCTCTCATCTCCAACTGCCCTTCCTCACTCTCCCACCATTATCACCAACACGTTCAGACTCACTAGGCAATTCCCAGCCACATTCAATGTCAGAATTACAGAGTCTTCATTACTTATAGAACAATTCTGGTCTGACAGTCAAATTGTACCTCTGCTTCCTGCCCAAAATGTGTAAAACAAATGACCAAGAGATATTCAAAAGAAATTTTTCACAGAACACAAACACTCAATATTTAATGTTGTCCTAAACCTTTCCCTGAGTTTAACAACATAATTTCTAGAGGAGGTCATTTCGACTCTGGGCACTGTTGCACCATTCTTGCGGTCAGAGTAGTGGGATAGTATTGGGTTCTGTATCCACAAAGCTCTAAACGGCCTGAAACGTCGACTGTACCTCTTCCTAGAGATGCTGCCTGGCCTGCTGCATTCACCAGCAACTTTTATGCGTGTTGCAGTAGATTTTAAGGCCTGTCCAAGATATCTACGGGTACCCTCACTATAGGGAGGTTGTATTGTATCAATCTACTCTTCAAGGGCTAGCTTACTTCTGTCTACCCTCTGAGCAAGGCCTAGCTGCCAACACCCACAGCTCGAGTGGTGCTTCCCCGCCCCCTACCAAGGAGGAGATACTTCCAGCTAACAAAAGTAGATTTATTTATTGAGAAACAGCTCGGAATAGGCTCTTCTGGCCCTCGAGCTACATCGCCCAGCAATCCCCCAATTTAATCCTGGCCTAATCACGGGACAATTTACAAAGACCAATTAACCTACCAACCGGTACACCTTTGGATGTGGGAGGAAACCAGAGCACCTGGAGGAAACCCATGCAGTCACGAAGAGAACATACAAACTCTTAACAGGCAGTGGCGGGAATTGAACCCAGGTCGCCTGTACTGTAAAGCGTTGTGCTAACCACTATGCTACCATGCTGCAAAGATTAAAAATAACTATATTTAATTGTACACATTTAAATTCTGACAAATAATTCATAACACACATTTAACACTAACAGAGGATGTCTAATTTATAAGATTTCTGACTTACAAAAGATTACAAACTACAAAGAATTTCCAAACACAGGTACAATTCCTACGATTTAGAAGAACGTATCAACAAGTTGCAGACGAACAGGGTGTCCTTTGCAGAAACCAAGGTTTGAGGAATGAATTCTAGTTCTTCTTTCTGTTGTTTGCCTTGTCATTCTAAACAATCCCACAACTGTGCTGGTAATTATACAAATTTGTACTAGGTATCATTTGCATGTGATGCTTTCCGGACACATTTGCTGGGACAAATAATCTTAAAGCTTCTGGCAAAAGAAATCAATTAATGTTGTGAGGGCTTACTCCCTGAGTACTAAAGATCCCACCTTGTAACCATGTTTTATACACATAAGAAAATCTGCACATGCTGGAAATCCAAAGTAACACATACAAAATGCTGGAGGAACTCAGCAGGCCAGGCAGCATCTATGGATGGAAATAAACGGTATCACTCCCCAACTCTTCCTGCACCTCATTGACGATTTCATTGGTACTGCTTCCTGCACCCATGCTGAGCTCATCAATTCATCAACTGTGCCTCCAACTTTCCACACTGCCCTTAAACTTACTTGGTCTTTTCTCAATCTCTCTGTCACCATCTCTAGAGACAGCCTGTCTACTGATGTATTTTATAAACCCACTAATTCTCACAGCTATCTGGACTCTACCTCTTCTCACCCTGTTGCTTGTAAAAATGCCATTCCCTTCTTTCGGTTCTTCCATCTCTACTGTATCTGCTCGCAGGATGGGGCTTTTCATTCCAGAACTACCAAAATGTCCTCCTCCTTCAAAGAAAGGGGCTTCCCTTCCTCCACCGTCAATGCTGCCCTCACCCGTATCTCTTCCATTTCGTGCACATCTGCCCTCACCCCATTTTCCCGCCGCCACACCAGGGATTGAGTTCCTCTGTCCTCACCTACCACCCCACCAGCCTCTGCATCCAGCACATAATTCTCCATAACTCCCGCCAGCTCTGATGGAATCCCACCAACAAACACATCTTTCCCTCCCCCCACCCCCCCACATTTCACTTTCTGCAGGGACTCCTCCCTCCACAACTCCTTGTCCATTCATCCCTCCCCAGTGATCTCCCTCCTGGTACATATCCTTGCAAGTGGAACAAGGAAGGAGAAGGGTCAGAGTGAGAAGGTGGGGGGAGGGGAGGAAGAAGTACAAGCTGGTAGGTGATAGGTGAAACTGGGAGAGGGGAGCGGATGAAGTAAAGCCTTGTCAAGTTGATTGGTGAAGGAGATAAAGGGCCGGAGAAGGGGGAATCTGACAGGAGAGGACAGAAGACCATGGAAGACCAGAGGGAGGTGAAGGGCAGGTTAAGAGATAAGGTGAGAGAGGGAAACAGGAATGGAGAATGGTGAAAGGTTGGGGGGGCCAATTACCGGAAATTCGAGAAAGCAATGTTCATGCCATCAGGTTGGAAGCTACCCAGATGGCATATAAGGTGTTGTGCCTCCATTCTGAGTGTGGCCTCATTGTGGCAGTAGAGGAGGCCGTGGACTGACATGATCGAATGGAAATGGTAGTAGAATTGAAATTGGTGGCCACTGGAAAATCCTGCTTTTTGTGGCAGGTGGAGCCAAGGAGCTTGATGAAGTGGTCTCCCAAGTCTACGTCAGGTCTCACCGATACATAGGAGGCCACACCAGGACCACTGGATACAGTAGATGACCCCAACAGACTCACAGGTGAAGTGCTGCCTCACCTGGAAGGACCATTTGGGGCACTGAATAGTCGTGAGGGAGGAGGTGTGGGCAGTTGCTGTTGCCTGCAACTATGGGCTCCTGGACTGGCTGCAGTGATGACTGACTTCTGTGAATGTCAGTTCTGAATGTTACTTGCTTACTTTTATTGTTTGCATGATTTGTTTGTTTTTCCTGCTCATTTGGTGTTTGATTGTCTTTTTTTTAAAGGGGTTCTATTAGGTTTCTTTGTTTTGGGGCTGCCTGTAAGGAGACGAATCTCAAAGTTGAATATAGTACCGTATATATACATTGATAATAAATGTACTTTGGACTTTGACCTTTTTGAAATAGCTAATTTTAATGCAATAGCTTATTTTACTGGCTTGAATTTCTCACTCAATAAAATCTAACTTAACCACTGACACTATAAATATGCAAACATGAGGAATTCTGCAGATGCTGGAAATTCAAGCAACACACATCAAAGTTGCTGGCGAACGCAGCAGGCCAGGCAGCATCTCTAGGAAGAGGTGCAGTTGACGTTTCAGGCCGAGACCCTTCGTCAGGACTAACAAATTCTATTATCCAAATCATTGGCAAACAATGTTGGCAGCCAACCAGGAAAGGCCCATTTTATTCCCACTCGCTGGCTCCTGCCCGTCAGCCATTCCTCTATCCATGCCAGTATCTGTCCTGTACTACCATAGGACTTTGTCTTGTTAAGCAGCCTCATGTGTGGAACTTATCAAAAGCCTTCTGAAAACCCAAGTTACTGACGTCCACTGCCTTTCCTTTGTCCACTCTGCTTGTTACTTCCTCGAAGATTTCTAACAGATTTGTCAGGCATGATTTCCCTTTACAGAAACCATGGTGAATTTGACTTATTTTATCATTAGTCTCCAAGGACCCTGAAACTTCATCCTTAATAATAGACTCTAACATTTTCCCCACTCTGACGTGAGGCTAGCTGGCCTATGAATTCATTTCTTTGCTTTCCTCCCTTCTTAAAGAGTGGAGTGACATTTTCAATCTTCCAGTCCTCTGGAACCATGTCAGAATAAAGTGATTATTAAAAGATCATAACCAATGCATCCATTATCTCTTCAGCAACCTCTCTCAGGGCTCTGGGATATAGTTCATCTGGTCCAGGTGACTTATCCACCTTAAGACCTTTGAGTTTGCTGAGCACTTTTTCATTCGTATTAGCAATGGCACTCACTCCTGCTCCCTGACACTCATGGACCTCTGGCACACTGCTAGTGTCTTCCACAGTGAAGACAGATGCAGTCCATCTGCCATTTCTTCCCTCATTACTACCTCATCAGCATCATTTTCCAGTGGTCACCTCCCTTTTACTCTTCACATGACTACTGGGGGTGGGGGGGGCGGTTATTACTAGAAGTTTGAGAAATCGATGCTTAACTTATGGTAATGCTCCCAACCCCCTCACCTCCTTCTGTATTTCCCATCCCCTTTTCCCTCCCTCACCTCATCTCTCCGATCAACTCCTCAGCTCTTTACTTCATCCCTCCCCCTCCAGATTTTACGTATCACCTGGTGGTTCTCTCTCCCCTCCCCCCACTTTTTAAATCTACTCCTCAGTTTTTTTTTCTCAAGTCCTGCCGAAGGATTTCGGCCAAAAAAACGTCGACTGTACTCGTTTCCATAGATGCTGCCTGGCCTGCTGAGTTCCTCCAGCATTTTGTGTGTGTTGCTCGGATTTCCAGCATCTGCAGATTTTCTCTTGTTTTTGAATTTTGCACAGTACTGTGTTTGTCAACGTGTAAATGTCATGGTGTTTTGATACTCTTGCAGAATTTGAGTTACTTTGTGCGCTCTGTGTAAGGTCCAATCATTTGCTGAGTTATCAGCAACTTATTGATCCAACCCTTTTAAAAATACTGGGGAAGAGAAACTTGAAGAATTCTTCAAGTAGTGGCAGAAGATGGGATCAAAGACCAGTACCAAGGAGTTGAGAATTTGAGCTTGCCAATTCCTTGTCTCCCAGCGCAACAGGGTTGGTCAGTTGTCGGCTATTGTCCGACAGAGTTCTGCGATGTCCCGGCTTTAGTAGAACGGAACTGTGCCATTCCAGTCAACTGCAGCTCCTTCCCACTTGGTGCGAATGGTCATCAGCACTGAAGGGGTCCTCTTCTCGGGATCATCTTCCTTCCCATGCATCCCCTCTTCCCAGTGATGAGAGTGAGTATTTGCAAGACAAGGGGGAGAAAGAATACCATTTGAGAATTCTGTTGGGGATGTGAGGGAATCGGGACAGAGACAGAAGGAACAATCATTGATGAGCTCCTCACATTGGGAATGAAATCAACATTGACTGTAAAAAATGAATTTCCAAGATGTAGTAAAGAAAGAGGAGGAGAGAAAAAAGGATTGAGCTTTTCACAGAGTTATAATGTCATTGAAAACTACAGCACAGGGACAGGGCCTTCGGTCTATCTAGTCTGAGCCGAACCATTTAAACTGCCTACTCCCATCGACCTGCACCAGGACCATAGCCCTCCTTATCCTTCCCATCCATGTACTATCCAAACTTCTCTTAATCATTGAAATTGAAATCGCATCAAAGTTTTCTCTCATGTCCCCTTAAACATTTTACCTTTTACCCTGAACTCATGACCTCCAGTTCTAGTCTCACCCAACCTGAGTGGAAAAAGCCTGCTTGCATTTACCTTCTCTATAACGCACATAATTTTGTATCCCTCTATCAATTCTCCCCGCAATCTTCTATGTTCTAGGGAATAAAGTTGTAACCTATTCAACCTTTCCTTATAACCCAGGTCCTCCAGTCCTGGTAATGTCCTTGTAAATTTTCTCTGTACTCTTTCAATCTTATTTACATCCTTCCTGTAGGTAGGTGACCAAAACCGGACACAACACGTTACTCATTTTCACATCTATGTCAGGATGTCCAGATGTATTTTGTGGGACTTTATCAAGGTCTAGCTCATAGAGTCATGGATCACCACAGCACAGAAACAGGTCCTTCCAGTCCATGCTGAACGGCTATTCTGCCTCGTCCCATCAACCTGCACCTGGACCATTCCTATATTTATCAAAACTCCTCTTAAATGTTGCACCCAAACCCACATCCATGACTTCCGCTGCATACTCTCATCACCCTCTGAATGAAGAAGGTCCTCTCTAGGTTCCCCTTAAAAATTACACCTTTAAACCTTAACCAATGACCTTTACTTCTAGTCAACCCTAACATCAGTGGAAAAGACTGCTTGCATTTACCCCAGTATATACCTTTATAATTTTGTATACCTCTATCAAATTTCCTCTCAACCTCCTATGGTCCGAGGAATGAAGTCTTAGCCTTATATAAGTGAAGTCCTGAGAGATGTTTGCAACATTATAATGTAGTAAAGTTCATTGATTCTGCTGCATCATTTCTGAATTGTTTCTCCGTCACTTACACTCTCATCTCCAACACATAAGTTTATGGGATTGTCATTCCCAGTGAGGTCGCATCAACAGCAGAGACCATGTCCAGCTGATTCTGAACTGGAGATGCCGGTTGAAGGATTAACGTTAATAAGATTCCCCCAGCTCTTCAAAACAAAGCTGTAAGATCCTTTATATTCACCTGAGAGGGCGAAAGCAGACCCTGGTCTAATGCTCGATCCAAATTTCATCATTGACTGTTTTATTTGAAATAGTTCCGCATCATATTCAGGGTATTTCATTTTCAAACCAACATGTAAATGCATTCGTTACATTGTTGGCAAGAAGGGCTATTTTATTGAAGTGGAAAGATACCTCTGCTCCTACACTATTTCAATGGTTTTCCCAAGTAATGTTATGTCTTAGCTTGGAAAAAATTAGAAGTAGAACTTTTGATCCCTGATTCGATTTTGAGAGAAGCTGGGGCTCTTTTGCCAAATATTATCATTTAATTTGAATTAATTTATATGGATTCCTTCCAATTTTATGTTATATAAATGTGATTTGGCAGTTGTTTTTTTCCTCTTTTTTAAATTTATATATATATATGGATAATTGTAAGACGTATTGCTCCAGGAGTTGGTTCCTAATGTTTTTTTTTGTAGTTAGTGGTTTGTTTTTAGTTAGTTGGGGTTCTCTTTTTTCCTTCTTTTTCTTATATAAATTTTTTTTCATTGGCATGTACAAGTTTTTTTCTTCAGCTTTATTAATTATATATACACTAATTTGTTGAACTTTTGTATTTTATAGCTGTAGAAGATTATATATTAATAAAAAGATTTTAAAAATGAAATGAAATGAAACAAATTTCATTGTGTCTGACAGTGTAGCACTCCCTCTGCACTGACCAGGTCAAGAACTGCTACATCCCTTCAACCATTCCGTTCTTGAACCAGCCAGAATAATACTCATTATTACAATTCAGCAATACTGTAACCACTTTGATCACTTTGCACTAAAATGGATTTTATTTATGTTCGAATTGTGTTCTTCTGTAAAAAATTGTAGTTGATCTATGTTTAAGATTTTCTCATGAATTCTGCTTATATGATGGTATATATATGTAATGCCCTGGTCACATCTTTTCTGTATTTCATTTGGCAGCTCTGTAAGAGCTGCTGCTCTGCTCTCAGCCGGTTTGGGTTATTGGTGAAGATAAAGGATGATGTGGAATGTGTACCATCCGATTAGCAGGACGTTTTCTTGGTAAGGGACAATAAGGATGGGCTTGCGGTTTTGGTTTGAGAGGAGATAAGAGAGAAGACACTGGGGAGAACCGGTTGTAGCATACGATCTGGTGGGAGACCCGTTTGTTCAAGATGGATTGCGAGTGGCATTTGGAAGGTGGTGTGTGCTTTCATGTTGACCGAGGGCCCAGCACGTGAGTGACAGAGAAGTTCAAAATGAGGTCCAACTTGTGCATATTTGACTGTTTGATTAGAATGGGCCCTTTTTGTTATTCTTTACTAACCCTTCAGCTAAGATTCATAAATTTAATTTCTTTATCTGTATGCAGTGTACTGACTGTTATTTCATGGCATTAATTTGTAACAGGATAGCAAATGACACAGCACCCACACAAACCAGGGTTTGGAGTGGGATCTCACGAGTTTGGTGGGGCCAGAGGTTGCCTTCCCTAGACTTACACAGCCGGGGAAACCAAGATGGTTTCATATCTGTGATGCTGCTGCAAATACATTTTTTATTGCACATATACATATACTTGTGTATATGACCACAAGACATAGGAGCAGAAATAAGCCATTTGGCCCATCAAATCTGTTCTCCTCTTCCGTCATGGCTGATTTATCTTCCCTCTCAACCCCATTCTCCTGCCTTCTCCCTGTAACATTTGACACCCTTACTCATCAAGAACCTATCAATCTGCACTTTAAATGTACCCAATGACTTGGAATCCACAGCCGAAAATGGAAATGAATTCCACAGATTCACTAACCTCTGGCTAAAGAAATTCCTCCTCATCTTTGTTCTAAAAGGATATCCTTTTACTCTGAGGCTGTGCCCCCTGGTCTGAGACTCTCCCACTAATGGAAACATTCTCTCCATGTCCACTCTGTCTAGGCCTTTCAATATCTGACAGTCTTTAAGGAAATTTCGCCCTCGTGGGTACAGGCCCAGCGCCATCAAACACACCTCACTCTTGCAAACCTCCTCTGGATCCTCTTCGATGCCAGCACATTCTTAGAAATGGGATGCAAAATTGCTCACAGTATCCAAATACGGACTGACAACTTCCTTGTAGAATCTCAGCATTACATCTTTACATAAACTTGACTTTGACCGACACCAGTATGTCAGCATTGAGTTTGTGCTCAGATACCTGGGCTCAGAGTGCAGCCACCAAGCCAAAGCTAACAAGAGGTTTAAATTGAATGGAATAGTTCATACCTATTGTTAGTGTGACCAATTTTGTCTATGAAGGCTGGCCAGTGTAAAAATGCGAGTCAAAGACATGTTCCATTTTCCAGTTGGACAGTAGCTGTCTCTTTGTGCTGAAGAACACACTGAAGGCATTGTTGATGTTACACAGCCAGATCGGCAGCTTTGGAGTTCTCAACATGCTTCCTACCTGGAAAAACAATGTCACCAAGGTCACGTTAAAGCCATTATACTAAGTAGAAAGATAAGTATATCCTCCCCCTTTTGTACATTTTTTCACACTCAATACGGTAGCATAACGTTTTACTGTACCAGCAATCCAGGTCAAATTCCCACCGCAGCCTGTAAGGAGCCTGTATGTTTTCCTTGTGACTGTGTGGGTTTCCTCCAGGTTCTCTGGTTTCCTCCCACAGTCCAAAAACATACTTGTTAATAGGTTAATTGGTCATTGTAGATTGCTCCGTGATTAGGCCAGGGTTAAATCACAGGATTCCCGGGTGGCACGGCTCGAGGGGCCAGTACTTTATACTTATACTTTATACTTTATTGTCACCAAACAATTGGTACTAGAATGTACAATCATCACAGCGATATTTGATTCTGCGCTTCACACTCCCTGGATTACAAATATTAAATATTAAAAATATTAAAAATAGTTAAATGAGTAAATATTAAAAATTTAAATTATAAATCATAAATAGAAAATTAAAAAATGGGAAGTAAGGTTGTGCAAAAAAACCAAGAGGCAGGTCTGGATATTTGGAGGGTACGGCCCAGATCTGGGTCAGGATCCGTTCAGCAATCTTATCACAGTTGGAAAGAAGCTGTTCCCAAATCTGGCCGTACGAGTCTTCAAGCTCCTGAACCTTCTCCCGGAGGGAAGAGGGACGAAAAGTGTGTTGGCTGGGTGAGTCGTTTCCTTGATTATCCTGGCAGCACTGCTCCGACAGCGTGCGGTGTAAAGTGAGTCCATGGACGAAAGATTGGTTTTTGTGATGTGCTGCGCTGTGTTCACGATCTTCTGCAGCTTCTTTCGGTCTTGGACAGGATGACTTCCATACCAGGTTGTGATGCACCCTAGAAAAATGCTTTCTACGGTGCATCTATAAAAATTAGTGAGGGTTTTAGGGGACATGCCAAATTTCTTTAGTTTTCTCAGGAAGTAAAGGCGCTGGTGGGCCTTCTTGGCAGTGAACTCTGCTTGGCTGGACCAAGTCAGGTCATTTGTGATATTGACCCTGAGGAACTTAAAGCTTTTGACCTGTTCCACTTGCGCACCACCGATGTAAATTGGGTCGTGCGGTCCGCTACTCCTTCTGAAGTCAACCACCAATTCTTTCGTCTTGCTGACGTTGAGGGATAGGTTATTGTCTTCGCACCATGCCACCAGGTTCTTAATTTCCTCTCTGTACTCAAACTCATCATTACCCGAGATACAGCCTACAATTATGTCATCAGCAAATTTATATACCTATTCCGTCCGCGCTGTATCACAATAAATGAATGAAAAATAAATCATAAACACAGTAAGGTATGCACGTGGAACCCGGTTCCATTGATCCATCCAATAAGTAGAACAGAGTACCTGAAAGAGTATTATTTCTGTTGGGTCGTTCCCCGAAGTGTTGCTGCAAAGGTCATAACTGAAGGTTGATAACTAGAAGAAATGATTCATGTGTTGTTCACAAAGAGTGTAAGGATGACCGATAAAGCTGTTCT
This sequence comes from Mobula birostris, assembly GCF_030028105.1. Classification (NCBI taxonomy): domain Eukaryota; kingdom Metazoa; phylum Chordata; class Chondrichthyes; order Myliobatiformes; family Myliobatidae; genus Mobula; species Mobula birostris. Next base: position 18,591,443 of record NC_092373.1, on the reverse strand, counting down.
AATGGTGTAGAACTGTTTGTAACCGAGCGGAAGGATGACTGACAAAGCTGTTCTAACGCCAAATAAATGGTGTAAAACGATTTGTAATCCAAAGGCCTTTCAAGTTCAAGTTTAATATTCATTCAACCATACACATGTATACAGCTAATCGAAGCAGCTTTGCTCTGGGGGCCAAGGCTCAAAACACAGTACATACCGTCACACACTATACACAGCGCATTCAGTTACAAAAAAAAAATTAGCCCACGTCCCTGAGTGGTATGGTTTAAAGATTGATAGTGCATGGGATGTTGCCTTGGAGCCACGTTTCTGCAAGAACAAGAGCACAGCAGTTCCTCATCTCGCTCTGATGCACTGCCAATGAATGCAATCTAGCTTGTCTTCCGACGTGTGAACAGGACAGGCCCGCTCCCAACCCAGCAAAGATCCCAGCGTAGCTGCCATGCCTCTGCTCTCTCCCACACCGCCTTTGGACCAGATCAGACTGGACATAATTGGGATGAGTAGAATGTCTAATGGTTTTTGACTGTGTCAGTTGAGTCACAGTATCCTACAGCAAAGAAGGAGGCAATTTGTCCCATTAAGCACATGCAAGCCTCCAGAAAGACTGAGAAAGAATAGAATATTTATGACATAGATACAGTCCATTTCAATTCATCACATCTGGACTGGTTGGAAAAGAGCCAGTTCACCTCCTGTAACCTCCGAAAAGTCACTCACGTCACTTCAGTTAATTTTTAAACAGAATGAGGGTTTATTTAACACCACCCTTTCAGGCAGCCAGTTTCAGACACTCTCCTCCCGCGGAGTGAAAGAAGATCTTCCCATCTCTTCCCCAGATCCTCCCACGTTTTAACTTTATGCTCCAAAGTTTTTTATGGCACAACCAGAAATTGAGAAATTAAGCCATTTTACTGCAATCCCCCTCTTCATTCCCACTGTGTTCACTGAGGCTGAACACAGACTGGAGCAGGAGTTTCCCAACATTGATCGAGGGGTCCATGGACCCCCCAGCTTGGGAACCCCTGGGTTAGAGGAACAGCATCTGGGTCATCCACAACCTGACAGCAGGAACATTGAATTCCAGTTGAAAGTAAATTTGTTATCCAAGTACAGATACTGTATGTCTCCAATTCCTGGTAACCTGCTCCCCCCCCACCCCCTGTCTCTTTCATTCTCCATCTGATCAGCTCCCCCTATCCTGCCCCAGCCACCATCACCCTGTTTCTTTCCCCTTTTTCCTCCTCCACTCATCACCTCCCCATTGATCCTATCTGCCCTTCCCACCTGCCTTATTTGCTACCGTGCTCCACCCTGCCTTCCCATCAGACTCCATCACCTTCATCCCTTTGTGCCTCCACATATCACCTCCCAATATATCACTATTTCCACCCTTTTCACCTCTTCCTGCCTATCAACCCTCCTCACCATGGATCCACCTATCTCCTGACGTCCCTTCCCCTCACCTCCTTAAACTGGCTCTCTCCCCTCTACTCTTTTAGTCAGGTGAAGAGCCTCAACCCAAAATGTCAACTGTCCATTTCTCTCCACAGAAGCTGCCTGACCCACTGAATTCCTCTGGAGTTTGTCTATTGCTACAAATCCCAGCATCTGGAGTCTTTTGTGTCTTTATTTGCAGCATTGAAAAAGGCCAGTGATACGATCCACGTTACATCTCATGAGCTGAGAGTCCAATTGGCCTCTGGTGGTAACTGATCAGTTGTTCTGTATTGAGCATCACAGTAGAGTAGCCGTTAGTGTGACGTTCTACCGTGCCTGTGATCACCAATCAGAGTTCAATTCGGCTGCTGTCTGCAGGAGTTTGTACGTTCTCCCAGTGAAATGTAGATTTCCTGTGGGTGCTCTTGGTTTCATTCCTCATTCCAAAGATATACTGTTCTGGGCATGCTAAGTAAAGTGACGCTTGCAGCACATCCTTGGACTGTGTTGGTTGTTGACACAAAACAATGCATTTCACTGTATACTTCAACGATTTGATGTACGTGTGACAAATAAAGTTAATCCTCAACCTCCTGCCTACACAGGAGATCTGCCATTTACGAACGTGCAGACTTGTGCTTTGAGCTAACCCTGAGATCTCTCAGGCTAGAATCCAACTACTTGAGCCAAGGCAGATAAGAACCGACTGTATGCGTTGTCATAGAGACGCACAGCCTGCTCAAAGACTAACAGGCCCTTCTGCCTAACCAGTCCATGCTGACCTAGATTCCCATCCAAGCTAGCCAAGCCGCCTGTGGCAAAAAATCCCACAGATTGACTACTCTCTGACTAAAGAAATCCGTCCTCATCCTTGTTCTAAAAGAACGCCCCTCTATTCTGAGGCTGTGTCCTCTGGTCTTTGACTCTCCCACCATAGGAAACATCCTCTCCACATCCACTCTGTCAAGTCTTTTCACCATTCGATAGCTTTCAATGAGGTCATCCCTCATTCTTCTGAATTCCAATCCTGGAACCATTTTCATGAACCTCCTTTCAACCCTCTCCAGTTTCAGCACATATTTTCTAAGATACGGGTCCCAGACTTGCTCACAACACTCACCAGTACTTTATAAAGTCTCAACATTACATCCTTGTTTTTATATTCTAGTCCTCTTGAAATGAATGCTAACATTACACTTGCCTTCCTCACCACAGACCCAACCTGCAAATTAACCTTTAGGGAATCCTGCACAAGGACTCCCAAGTCCCTTTGCACCTAAGTTTTTTGTATTTTATCTCCATTTCGAAAATAGTCCACCCTTTCATCTCTTCTACCAAAGTGCATGACCAAGCACAGATCTAAGTCCTTCTGTAGCCTCTCTACTTCCTCAAAGCTACCTGCCCCTCCACCTATCTTCACATCATCTGCAAACTTTGCAACAAAGCCATTAATTCCATCATCCAAATCATTGACGGAAAATGTAAAAATAATCAGTCCCAACACAGACCCGTGTGGAATATCGCTATTCACTGGCAGCCAGCCGGAAAAAGCTTCCTTCTTTCCCTCTCTTTGCCTCCTGTCAATCAGCCACTGCTTTATCCATGCTAGAATTTTTCCTGTAACACCATGGGCTTGTAGTTTGCTAAGCAGCCTTATGTGTGGCACCTTGTCAAAGACCCTCTGAAAATCCAAGTACTGTACACAACATCAAGTGATTCTCCTTTAACTACCCTGCTTGTTATTTCTTCAAAGAGTTCCAACAGATTTGTCAGGCAAGATTTTCCATTGAGGAAACCATGCTTACTATGGCCTATTTTAACATGTGCCTGTTAGTACCCTGGGACCTCATCCTTAATAATCAACTCCAACATCTTCCCAACCAGAGGTCAGACTAACTGGCCTATAATTTACTTTCTTCTGACTCTCTCCCTTCTTGAAGAGTAGAGTGACATTTGCAATTTTCTGGTCTTCTGGAAGCATTCCAGAGTCTAGTGATTTTTGAAAGATCCTTACTAATGCCTCCACAATCTCTTCAGCCACCTCTTTCAGAACTCTGGGGTGTACACCATCTGGTCCCGGTGACTTATCTACCTTCAGACCTTTCAGTTTTCCAAGAACCGTCTGTCTATTTATGGTAACTTCATACACTTCATGCCCCCGACACCTGGAACTTTCACCATACTGCTAGTCTGTTCTACAGTGAAGACTGATGCAAAATACTTATTCAGTTCATCCATTATTTCATTCTCCTCCATTAATACCTTTCCAGCATCGTTTTCCAACAGTCCAGTATCTACTCTCTTTTACACTTTATGTATCTGAAGAAACTTTTGATCTCCTCTTTAATATTATTGGCTAGCTTACTTTCGTATTCCATCTGTACCTTCTTGACATTTTTAGTTGCCTTTTTGTTGGTTTTTAAAGGCTTCCCAATCCTCTAACTTCCCACTAATTTTTGCTCTATTATATGCCCTCTCTTTGGCTTTTATGTTGGATTTGACTTCTCTTGTGGGTCTGCACCTATCTAAATCATCCCTATCCATGAACCTGTCCAAGTACTTCTTAAAATGTTGCCTCAACCACCATCTCTGGCAACTCATTCTATATACTGACCATCCTCTGAGTAAAAACATTGCCCCTCAGGTTCTTTTTTAAATCTCTCCCCTCTCACCTTAAACCTACACTCTCTCGTTTCTTTAACCCTGGGAAGGGGACTGTGCATATCCCTCCTCATGCCCATCATAATTTTATACACTTTTGTAAGATCATCTCTTGTTCTCCTCAACTCCAGTGAGTAAAGTCCCAACATGCTCTGCCCCTCTCTGTTGGCTTGAGCCAATAGAATTCATAGGTCAACTGAAGGGGTAGCCAATCATGACCAAGGCAAGCAAACGGGGGCCTATGTCTAGAATTGCACACTGAGGATGTTGCCTCGACTTTTGATGAAACGTCTGCAAACTAATTGCCAAGCTCGGTAAACACTGCAAAATCAAACTTCACTGATTATGTTATAACAGGTACAGTACCTATTCTTATCATTGAAAAATGGATTTGCTGTTAGACTTACGGACAATAATTTTGTTCTGTAATAAGGATCTAGTCTGTTACTGAATTATGTCTTCCTGGAGCCACCGTTCTGTTACCAAAATGTAGTTTTACTGGTTGTCTCATCAACTGAGAATGTAAAAAGCTGCATCAGATCTCATGCTCAGGTACAGCAGCTTTGACTGGTCTCCTGGTGTAACCAGTTTTAAATAAATCGCCCGTTATTTTGAACACCAGATCTATGTGAACTTTCAGATTGCTCCTTACACCCTGTAAATCCCTTCTGCAAATAAAAAAAAGATCAAAAAGTGCTAAGTAAATTTATTATCAAAGTACATCTCTGTCATCATATACAACCCTGAGATTCACTTCCTTGCGGGCATACTCAATAAATCCATATTAGAGTAATAACCATAACAGAACCAATGAAAGACCGCCCCAACTTGGGTGTACAACAGACTGTGCAAATACAAAAAGTAAAAAATAAATAAATAAGCAATACATGAGATGAAGAGTCCTTGAGGTGAGTTTATAGGTTGTGGAAGCATTTCAATGATGGGACAAATGAAATTATCCCTTGTAGTTCAAGATCCTAATGGCTGGGGGGGGGGGTGTAATAATTGTTCCTGGGTGTGAGGGTGGTGTGAGTCCTGAGGGTCCCTGTACCTTCTTCCTGATAACAGCAGTGAGAAGAGAGCATGAGCTGGGAGGCGGGGGTCTTTGATGGTGGATGCTGCTTTCCTGTGACAATGTTTTGTGTTGACGTGCTCAGTGGTGGGAAGGGATTTACCCGTGGTGCACCAGGCTGTATCCACCACTGGGCCGTTCCCAGCTGAATTACATCCTTCCTGTAAGCAGAGTGACCAAGAGTGAACACAATACTCCAACTGTGGTCTCATCAACATCTTACCTATTGGGTTGAGGAATTGTTCTGCAGGTCCTTGGATTGGATTGGGCTGTGCCTGGAGCCACTGGCTTATTACTGGTACTAAGGGCAGGAGGGCAAATATTAGTCGAGGGACGTATAGACACAGGAGCTGGTGGGTGAGGTGAGGGCATGATATTTGCCCTTACCGAGACAGCATTCTTGTCAATGGTTTGGTTAACAGCAATAAACCTAGAGATCTGATGACACTACTGTTGTTTAATGAATCACAGGTGGTGATGAGTCAGCATATAGTAGAGGGATAGGGCACCTGGTTGAGTGATGCACCACAACAACTTCTGGCTCAATGTTGGTAAAACTGAGGAGTTGATTATTGATTTCAGCAAGGGGAAGGAAAGAGAATATAGGCCAGTCTACATTGGTGGATTGACGGTGCAAAAGGTCAGCAGCTTTAAATTCTTGGGAATTAAGATATTTTTTTAAAATTTAGAAATACAGCACGATAATAGCCCTTCTGCCCCATCGAGCCTTCGCCACCCATTTAAGGCCAAGATACTACAAGACATAGGAGCAGAATTAGGCCATTCAGCCCATTGAGTCTGCTCCATCATTCCATCATGGCTGATTTACTATCCCTTTCAATCCCATTCTTCTGCCTTTTCCTTGTAGCCTTTGGCATCCTGACTATTCAAGAACCTATCAACCTCTGCTTTAAGTATACCCAATGACGGCAGCCTCCACAGCCGTCTCAGGCATTGAATTCCACAGATTTACCATCCTCTGGCTAAAGAAATTCCTCCTCATCTCTGTTCTAAAGGGATGTGTTTCCGTTCTGAGGCCATGCCCTCTGGTCCTAGACTCCCCCACTATGGCAACACTTGCTGGATGCCCCCCCAGCACATCCTTGGACTGTGTTGGCATTGATGCATTTCACTGTATTTCTCAAATGTTTTGGTGCACATGTGACAAATAAAGTTTATCTTCATCTTTACTATTCTGGCGTGTGGTGTTTTTGTGATGGAATGCCCTGAAGTTTGTCCCAGAATTTTTGGTGCCCTTGGATTACTGGAATCACTGGCAGAAATCTAGAGATTGTGTACAGTTTCCACTGTGTTGAAGAAAGAGATCAGGTGCATATTAGATTAGATTAGATTATGAGAACACTCAGGCCTCTTTTATTGTCATTTAGAAATGCATACATGCATTAAGAAATGATACAATGTTTCTCCGGAGTGATATCACAGAAAACAGGACAGACCAAAGACCAACACTGACAGAACCACATAATTATAACATATAGCTACAGCAGTGCAAAGCAATACCATAATTTTGATAAAGGACAGACCATGGGCACAGTAAAAAAAAGTCTCAAAGTCCCAAGACAATTGACTCCCGAGTCCCTGACAGCAGGCAGCAAAAGGGAGAAACTCCCTGCCATAAACCTCCAGGCACCGTCAACTTGTCGATACCTTGGAAGCAGCCCACCCCAGCCGACCCTGAGTCCATCCATCTGAAAACTCCGAGCTTCCGAGCAGCCTCTCCGATACAGCCTCCTGAGCGCCATCCTCTGCCGAGAGCCTTCAACCTCTCCCCAGCCGCTGAAACACACAAAGCTGAGGATTTCGGGGCCTTCAGCTCCGGAGATTCCGGTTTCCACCCAGTAGCAGCGGCAGCAAAGCGGCATTTCAGAAGTTTTCCAGATGTTCCGCTGTGTTCTCACGTCTGTCTCCATCAAATCAGGATTGTGCACGGTCCCCTACTTGACTGATAACAGATATTCATCACTGAAGTGGCCGCGCACGCTGCCGTCGTGCCGCCATCTTCTCCCCCCTCCTGGGGGAGAATATGACATAACATATGCCATATGTGACATCCCACAGTTTTGCAGCATAAATAATTCATTAATTACATGCAGAAAGTCTGTCACCAGACTTCCACTGATCCACAAAAGGAATGCATTGCCTCATTAACACACAGCTCTTCAGCTCATTAGCTTCAGGCAACTCATTCAGCAATCAATCCCTGTGCACAATTAACGGAATTTGCTTCGAGTGCCTGGCCTGCTAAACCATATGCAATGGTGCCTCAAAGTGGGCCAATGCCATGAACTGGTTGTTCATCATACTTTGAAGAATGTCCTGATGAGAATCCAAAAAGAATACAAGAGAAACCTGCTTACTCTGATGAAAAGCAAAATCCTGCAGATCTGAAAATCTGAAATAAAACTGAAGATGACTGAAATGCTGAACAGGTTAGGCAGCACCTGTGAAGGGAGAAAGAGGGTTAATATTTCAGGCTGACAATCTCTCATTAGAGCTTATTCATTGAACACTACAGCAGAGAAACAGGCCCTTCAGCCCACCTAGTCTGTGCCAAAACATTATTCTGCCTAGTCCCACTGACCTGCACATAGATTACAGACCTCATATTCCTCCCATACGTGACTTATACAAACCTCTCTTAGATTTTGAAATTGAACCTACATCGAAAACTTCCACTGGAAGCTCATTCCACAATCTCAGCATCCTGGTGAAGTTCCCTGTTCCGTTCAACTTAAACACTTCAACTTCTGCCCTTAACCCATGACATTTATTTTTAGTCTCACCCACCCTCAGTGGAAAGTCTCCTTGCATTTACCTTATCTATACCTCTCATAATTTTGTATACATCTTTCAAATTTCCCCTCATTCTCCTACGCTCCAGGAAATAAAGTCCCCACCTATTCAACTTTTCTCTATAACTCAAGTCCTGGCAACGTCCTTGTAAATTTTCTCTGCAGTCTTTCAATCTTATTGATATCTTATTTATTCATTGAGTCATAGAGAGTGGAGTACGCGCTTCTGTGCCACGCAACCCCACAACCCGATTAACCCTAACCTAATCACAGGACAATTTACAATGACCAATTAACCTGCCCCGTATGTCTTTGGACTGTGGGAGGAAAACAAAGGACCCGGAGAAAACCCTTACGTTCCACTGATTGGACAGACAGCCTCCAGGACAGAGCTAGAACTGAATTCTTGAACTCGGGAACACCCTGAGTGTAATGGTGTAGCACTAACTGCTATGTTATCAAAGCACCTTTCCTGTAGGTACAGGTAGATGATCAGAACTACACACAATACTCCAAATTAGGCCCCACCGATGTCTTATACAATCTCAACATAATATCCCAACTCCTGTACTCAATACTTTTGATTTATGAAGGTCAATGTGTCAAAAACTCCCCTTATGGCCTGATCTGCCACTTTAAAGGAATTATGGACCTGTATTCACAGGTCCCTCTGTTGTACCACACTCCTCAGTGCCTTTCCACTCACCGTGTGAGTCCTACCCTGGTTTGTCCCAGTAAAGTGCAACACTTCACACTTGTCCGCATTACATTCCACCCACCATTTTTCAGCCCATTTCTCCAGCTGGCCCAGGTCCCACTGAAAACGTTGATAGCCTTCCTCGCTGTCTACTGCACCCCCAAACGTGGGGTCACCCACAGATTTGTTGATCCCGCTCACTACATTCTCATCCAGATCGTTGATGACAAACAACAACAGACCCAGCACTCATCCCTGCGGCACACCACTCGTCACAGGCCTCCAGTCAGAGCGGCAACCATCTTCTCTTGCAAAGTCAATGTCTAATCCAATTTACTGCGTCATCCCTAATGCCAAATGACTGCCCCAAACTCCCACGCGGGACCTTGTCAAAGTTGTGCTGAACTTTTAGCCTACTCCAAGATCAGTCTCACTGTTGTGTATTTAATACTTGAGTAATCTTGCTTGATTAACCATTTTTGTTCCTTAAATAATTAATTACGAGATATATGTATAAATGCATGAATTATGTCATCACACTGCAACGTGATACATGTGCGCTTCGCCTAAAGTAAGTGCAGAGTGGGACTTACATTTCGGACTCCCATGTTTTCCTTTGAATTAGTTTAATGTTTTGAAGTTACAAAGCATAACACTAAGCCTTCCTTCCCACATACCCCTCCATTTTTCTTTCATATACTGTATAATGTTTTTAAGCACTTTAGCAGATGGTTTCTAAAAATATATAATGCTTTTAGCACGTTGAAATATCTTACTGTATCCACTTTGCTGACTAAAAGCAAATTGTTAGTTTACTGAAAGAAAGGTCGATTTAGTGGCTCTTGGTTGAGATGGGACTATAAAGTAAAATTTTATTCCTTTCACAGAACTCTGAAAAACCAGGTAACAAATCAGATTCAGATTTATCACATGTACTGTTAAATAGAAATAGCCTGAGGCAAATATAGATAGCTAGGGTGCACAGTACTGTATCTGTCAACGTGGAGTGGAGAGCGTGTTTGTAAATTTGGCGGGAGAAAATATTGGGAATGGTGAGGGTGGAGCACTGGTGGAGGGGCGTGGGGACGGGTGGCGGAGAAGGTGTGCCAAAAGTGGGGGGGTGGGTGTGTGTGGTTGGTGCGTGTGTAGGCACACACAGCCCTGAGATACCTGACGAGGTCAATTGATTCCAAACTACTGGTTTATTGATCATTACAAAATGTCTCTCTTGTGCTTCCTGCTCCCTCCCCTCTCCCTTCCCCTTTTCCCATCCATGATTCACCTCTTCCTGCCCCCTTCCCACTTTCAATCCACAATAGAGATCCATATCAGAATCAAGTTTATCATCACTCACATATGTCATGATTTCTTTTGCGGAAGCAGTACAGTGCAATATATAAAATTACTACAGTATTGTGCAAAAGTCTTAGGCACCCCAGCAGTATATATGTGCCTAAGACTTTTGCACAGTACTGGACATAGAAATGCATTATTTGCGTTAACAACCAGCACAACCCAAGGATGTGCTGGGGCAGCCCGCAGGTGTCACCACACATTCTGGCTCCAATATCACATGCCCACAATGTTCAGCAGAACAACACAAGCAACAGCAACAAAATAACAAGAACCAAACAAGCCCCTTTCCTCCATACCATCCACCCATCCCCACAGACAGACCTCCAGCCCCAACACGTCATTACAGAATCAGTTATACAACTGCGAAGAGTAAGGAGCTACCTGTGGGAGCTTTTCATGGTCCAGCTCATGCCTGTTCCAGTAGAGATAACCCACATCGCTTCGAGCAAGGATTCCATGTCGTGGATCTTTCAGCAAGGCACCCTGGTCATCGTATTGAAGATCTCCATTGAAAACGTTCGGACTGGCTCTACCCGTGAGCATCAGGTTTATAAGAGCCTGGAAAGCAAGAGGAATGATTCACAAGGATGTTGCCAGGACTTGTAAGGAGAAGATCATCATCGTCATCGGGTGCCGTGCCCATTTTGAGCTTTGACTGCTATGGCCCACACACTCCTGTTTTGGGTCAAGTGGTATTCATTTCCAGTTCTCTGGCTGCTGTCTCCATCATCACTTGTCTTTGTCTTCCTCTTGCTTTCTTCCCTTCAATCTATCCCGTTACAACCGTGCATTTTAACTCCTCTTTCCTAATCACATGTCCAATGAAGTTACATTGCTGCTTGGCCTTAGCACTGCCATGTGTGTTGGATTCTGGATTTCTTGACAGAGAGACCACAGTCAGTCCGTGTTGGCAGGAACATCTCTGACTCCATCACACTGAGCACGGGATCCCCACAAGGCTGTGCGCTTAGCCCATTGCTGTTTACACTGCTAACACATGACTGTGCAGCCAGATTCAAGGAGAACCTGATCATTAAATTTGCAGATGATACCACAGTGGTGGGGCTCATCAGCAAAAATGATGAAACAGTGTACAGGGAGGAGGTCAAACATCTAGAGAGCTGGTGCAGGGATAACAACTTGATGCTTAATGTTACCAAAACCAAGGAGATGATCGTCGATTTCAGACGGTCTCAGCCTGAGCACACACCCCTCAGCATCAGCGGCTCCACAGTGGAGAGAGTGGAAAACATCAAGTTCCTTGGGGTACAGATCTCGGACAATCTCACCTGGTCCAGGAACACCACTGGGATTGCGAAACGGGCCCAGCAGAGATTGCACTTTCTGAGGAAGCTTAAACAAGCATCACTCCCCACTAACATCTTAACTACATTCTACAGAGGCGTGATTGAGAGTGTGCTGTCCTTTTGCATCACAACCTGGTACTCCAGCTGCAGTGCTGTCGACAAAAAAGCCTTGCAGAGGGTGGTTAGGGGAGCAGAGAAGATTATTGGGGTCTCCTACCTTCTGTCCAAGACCTCTTTCAGAGTCGATGCCTCCAGAAGACACGGTACATCATTAAAGACCCCTCACACCCTCTCCATGAACTGTTTGTTCTTCTGTCATCAGGCAAACGTTACAGGAGCATCAAAACTAAAACCACAAGGCTACTAAACAGCTTCCTCCCAAAGGCAGTCAGACTGCTAAATAGCTGCTCTACCTGACTCTGCTTTGGACACTTTTAACTTGCACTGGACACTTATAACTTGATTTTAACTGACATGTGGCTGTTGTGTTTTACTATTTATTGTTATGTTTATTATTTAGCGTTGCATTTGTTATGTTATGATTGCACTGCTCCTGGGAAACGCTGTCTCATTCTGCCCTGCAGAGCTGATGTACAGTTAGAATGACAATAAAGTTTTTTGAATCTTGAACATTATAACATTTATAAAGATGTAAATAATATGGAGAAGATGCAGAAGAGATTTACCAAGATGGTGTCTGGGGTGGAACGTTTCTGTTATGATGAGAGGTGAGCAACTTCCATTTCCAGGGTGCGAATACCCCTGAAGATACATTCTGGGCCCAACATTTTGATGCAATTACAAACAAGGCTATACAGTAGTGTGCAAAAGTGTTCAGTAGATATAGATAGATAGGGAGCCCAAGACTTTTGCATAGTGCAAAATATTTGTCAACGTGGAGCAGAGAGTGAGTCTGTAAATCTGGTGGGAGCAAGGGATGTTGGGAATGGTGAGGGTGGAGTGCTGCAGGAGGGGTGTGGGAAGGGAGGCAGAGGAGTGCGAGATATGGAGGGTGGCAAGGGTGCAGACACACCCAGCCCTGAGACAGCAGGCAAGGTCATTTGATTCTAAACAATTGTTTTATTGATCATTACAGAATGTCTCCCTGGTGCCTCCCGCTTCTCCCCTCTCCCTTCCCCTTTTCCCAACAATGATTCCCCTCTCCCTGCCCCCTTCCCACTCTCAGTCCAGAGTAGAGAGCCATATCAGAATCAGGATTACCAGCACTCACATATGTCATGAAACATGGTTTTTTTGCAGCAGTACAGGGCAATATATAAAGTTACTACAGTACTCTGCAGAAGTTTTAGGCAATATATTGCCCAAAACTTTTGCACAATATTGTATTTCATTAAGAGTTTGAGGAAATTTGATATGTCACTAAAGACGTAGATGGCGGGAGGATGAGATAGCAGTGCGCCGCGCGTGCACAGCCCTCCGGTGAAAAATGATATCGTATCCATTAAATAGGGGCCATGGACAATTCTGATTTGATGGAGACAGACATGAAAGCACAGAGGAACATCTGGAGAAATTTCTGAATCGCCAGTTTGCTGCCGTTGTTATTGCACAATCGAGAAATCTTCCAGAGGGAAGGCCTCAAAATCCCCGGCTTTGCCTGCTGCTGGCGAGATTGAGGTCGAATCGTTCGGATAGAGATGGTGTTCAGTGCTCGGCGTCAGAGGGCTGATTGGAGGCTCGAAGTTTTCGACGACTCAGAGTTGGACTGTGGTCGGGCATGGCAGGGAGAGTTTTCTTCCTTCTCCTGTCTGCGTGAGACGTGGGACATTTGAGAGACTTTGAACTTTTTACTGTGCCATGGACTGTTCTTCATCAAGTTATGGTATTGTTGCACTGTTGTAACTATATGTTATAATTATGTGGTTTTGTTAGTTTTTTCAGTCTTGGTTTGTCCTGTGTTTTGTGATATCACACTGGAGGAAATATTGTACAAGTGTCCCCCGCTTTTCGAACGTTTGCTTTACAAAACCTCACTGTTACGAAAGACCTACATTAGTACCCTGTTTTCACTTTCAGAAGGTGTTTTCACTGTTACGAAAAAAAAAGCAGCGCACGATAAAAAATTCAGCACGCGAAAAAAATCAGCGTGCGATAAAAGACAGCTCGCGCCCCGAGCAGCCGCTCTCCCCCGGATTCGGAACTGCTTTGCTTTAACACGTGCCTGTGAGCAGCCGTTTGCAAGATGAGTTCTATGGTATCGGAAAAGCCTGAAAGAGCTCATAAGGGTGTTACACTTAGCGTAAAACTAGACATAATTAAGCGTTTCGATCGTGGTGAACAAAGTAAGGGCAAAGTGAGTTTGGCTTGTGGAAGCTGACGAAGATGATGTTGAAGAGGTTTTGGCATCCCATGACCAAGAACTGATAGATGAAGAGCTGATGCAATTGGAAGAGGAAAGGATAACAATAGAAACCGAATGCAGTAGAGAAATGAAGGTGAAGCAACTGCGTGAGATTTTCGCTGCAATGATAAGTACGACTTTAATTTTGAAAGGGTACTTAGGTTTAGGGGATATTTGCAGCATGGTTTGAGTCCTTACAAAGAACTGTGTGATAGAAAAATGCGCGAGGCTCAGCAGTCAAGCAAGCCTTCCACATCAGCCACAGCAGACGACGACCCTCGACCTTCGACATCGAGGCGAGCAGTCATAGGAGAAGATGAGCTGCCAGCTCTAATGGAAACAGACGACGAGATGGCACCCCAGTGTCCCACCACCCCAAGACCCAGACTGCGGACAGATACTATACCGATTCACGGAGAATGCGGTAGTAGCCGGGAGGCACACAGCACATCTTTAAGAAAAAAGCCGAAATAAACATACTAATTAATTAGGTGCCGCCCCAGATGTAAATGTTGGCCCCTATCAAAGGCGATGCAATCGGCAATCGGCACTGATCTGGGCCGACAATTACGTTGCAGGCAGCACCTAATTAATTAGCATGTTTATTTTGTCTTTTTTCTTAATGATGTGCTGGATGCCTCCCGGCTACTGCTGGACCCCTGCATGCTTCGCGGATCGGTATCGGTTGGTGGCCCGGAGGGTGGGGGCCACTGCACCAGCCAACCTGCGACGACTCAGTCTAACACACCATCATCAGTGTGCTCGGTGCTGTCCCAATTCCGGTAAGTGATACTACACTGTACATACATTATTTCTACTTTATATAGGCTGTGTATTTTTATGTGTTGTTTGGTATGATTTGGCAGCTTCATAGCTTAAAGGTTACTGGAGTGCACTTGCGCCGTGTTTTTGCCAGCAGTGCTTGCGTGAGATTTTCGCTACAGAGAACAGTTCAGTAATGATTGTGGAAAAGTACTTCTACTTTATATAGGCCGTGTATTTATCATATCATTCCTGCTTTTACTATGTGTTACTGTTATTTTAGGTTTTATGTGTTATTTGGCATGATTTGGTAGGTTAATTTTGGGTCTGCAAACGCTCACAAAATTTTCCCATATAAATAAATGGTAATTGCTTCTTGGCTTTACAATATTTCAGCTTACAAACCGTTTCATAGGAACGCTCTACCTTCGGATGGCGGGGGAAACTTGTATCATTTCTTAATGCATGCATTACTAAATGACAATAAAAGAGGACTGCGTGTCTTCATAATCTAGACTCTGGCAAGTTTCTACAGATGCACCCTGGAGAGCATGCTGACTGGTTGTTTCACTGTCTTAGTATGGAGGCGCCGACACACAGAACTGGGAAAAGCAGCGAGGAGTGTAGACTCAGCCGGCTCCATCGTGGGCACCAGCCTCCTACCAATTTCACCAGTCTCCTGGTGGCGTAGTGGCATCAGCACTGGACTCTGGAGCGAATGGTCCCAAGTTCGAATCCAGCTGGCTCCCTTGCACGCTTTCCATCCGTGCTGGGTCAAGCGTCAAACTAGCAACTCAGCCGCGTAAAAAACAAACTGGAGAATGGTACAGAAATGCCACGCAATGAGCAATCACCAAAAAAGATCGGTGCGAAAAGCTTGTCACGACAGCGACCCGATGACTCCACCAGGAGTTAAGGGCATTCTTCTTCTTAAAAAATTATGCCCTCTTGTACTAGCTGTTTCTGCCCTGGGAAAAGAAGTCTCTGGCTGTGCACTTTATCTGTACCACCTATCATCTTATACACCTCCCGTCCTCCTTCGCTCCAAAGAGAAAAGTCCCAGCTCGCTCAACCTGTCCACATTTCCAATTTCATTAGAAAATATTTTTTTTAGAAAAACTACAATACTTGTTTTCTCAATATTTCACTTTTTTTGTATTTTAATTTTTTTGTCTTCCCGGGTATGCCGGGTGTAACTCGACGGTTGCCTGGTTGGTAAGGGGATTAAGAGTTATGAGGAGAAGGCAGGATAATAGGGCAAAAAAAAAGTCAGCCATAATTCACCTATCACCTTTTCTACTGAGGTTGGGTGAGACTACGACTAGAAGCCATGGGTTAGGGGTCGTGGGAGTGCGGAACGAGCTGTTAGCGCAAGTGGTGTATGCCAGCTGGATTTCAATGTTTAAGAGAAGTTTGGATAGGTACATGGATGGTAGCGGTATGGAGGGCTATGGTTCCGGTGCAGGTTAATGGGAGTAGGCAGTGTAAATGGTTTGGCGTGGAATAGATGGGCCGAAGGGCCTGATTCTGTGCTGTACTTTTCTCTGACTCTATGACTGAATGATAGTGCAGGTCAATGGGCCAAATGGCCTAATTCTGCTCCTATTTCTTCTGATCTTGTGTTTATGAACTCAAAGGACATTTGAAGGCAGTACAGCCGGCAGAGCTGCTTCCTCACAGCTCCAAGTGCTGTCTGTGTGGAGTCTGCAGGTTGTCCATGTGACCATGGGTATCTTTAAGGGTGCTCAGTCCAACAATAAGCAGGTTGGTAGATTAATGGGCCATTAAAGTCACAGTGGAGATGAGTGTTAGCATCTGAGCGAGGGTTTTAGGGTGCTGATGGGAATGGGGTGTCAAATAAATTAGGCTGGGTGGGATGATTGTAAGAAGGGGTGATGATTAGCATGCATGCAATGGGCCGAAGGGCTTTTTTCCATGTCGTAGCTACATGATCATAATCAATCGGTCCAGCTACTCTGACAGTCCCTGAGCCAGTATATGGTGGTGGGGCCAAATCTGTGCCGAGGCTGCTGCCTGTTCTCAGCACTGGGCTGTACTGAAATACATGAACTCCCATCACAGGCTATGCTGGATCAGACAGCAGTGGCAACACTGTAGATGCTGCAGAAACTCACGGGGTCAGGCCGCATCTGTGGAGGGAGATAGCCATTCGATGCTTTAGGCCGAGACCCTTTATGTGGACTTGTGGAGGGACATGGACAGTTGATGTTTTAGGCCGAGACCCCTCAACTGGACATTTACCTCCACAGATGCTGACTGAGGTTCTCCTGAGAAAGTTCCTCCTCATGTTCCCCTTAAACTTTCTGCCTTTCACCTTTAACTAACGACTTGTAGTGGTCTCACCTAACCTCAGTGGAAAAAGCCTGCTTGCATTTACCCTATCTATACCCTTCATAATTTTGTACACCTCTATCAAATCTCCTCTCAGTCTTCTACACTCTACAACTTATTCAGCCTTTCTCTAATGTTCTTGCAGATCTTCTCTGCACTCTTTCAATCTTAGTGATAGCTTTCCTGCAGCTAGATAATCAGAACTGCACACAATACTCCAAATTTCCTTACCAGCGTCTCATACAACTTCAATATAACATCCTAACTCCTGTAATCAATACTTTGAGTATGAAGACTAATGTGCCAAAAGTTCCCTTTATGACCCTATCTACCTGTGGCACCACTTTCAAGAGCGAGACGTACTCTTGTGTCTCCTTGGTGAGGTGCAAGCAGACAGCAATTGCAGGACAAAGGAACTGCAGGACCAGGAATTTCTGCTATAGTTTATTTGTTCTCTGGGGAGTGACTGAGGAAGATTAAACAACGCTCAATGTTTAGAAGAATGAGAGGTGGCTTCAGTTGGGCACACAGGATTCTGGGAAATGTTGACAGGATGGATACGAGAGGCCTTTTTCTCAGTCTGGACCGTAGGATTTGACTCTTTTTGAATGAAATAAAGAGCTATCAATAGTATATGCATGTTAAAATATTAATACTTACTTGCCGACAAGTGACATTCCCCAGGCTTAGCTGCAGGAGATGAGGGGTTGTATGGTCCATATCCTTATGAAGCCTGTAATGAACAAAATCATCAGAAGCTCATTAAGCCTCCTCCACAGAAGCCAAAGAAATGAATAAGCACCCTCCACTGTACAATGTTCACTACATCAAGCAGACCGCTTAAGACAGCAAATGTTAAAATTAGTCGTGCATTCTTTTTTGTGTCTTTTTTAAGGAAGACATTCATTGCCGAGGAAGTGTTAAAATAAATCAAGATAAAAGCCTATAATAAGTATACATTTCACCTGCTCCATTGCCACCAGTTTGTGGTCATTAATGAAAGAAAAACCTGAAAGCACCTGCAAATGTGATGTCCCATGCCTGAAAACTCTGCAACATGGTACTACAATGTATCTGTAGGTATCTACTTAGCAAATCTAATCGAGCAAATTTCTACTGATATACAGTACCGTGCGGAGTATTCTGACCGATTGCATCACCGTCTGGTATGCAGGAACCAATGCACAGGATGGTAAGGAGCTTCAGCAGGTTGCAGACTCAGACATTTCCTTCATAGGTACAAACCTCCCTGCCACCAAGGACATCTTCCAAAGGTGTTCCCTCAAGAAGGCAGCGTCCATCATTAACGGGCCTCACCACCTAGGACATGCTCTCTTCTCATTGCTACGATCAGGTACAAGAGATTGAAGACACAAACTCAAAAGTTTTAGGAATGGCTTCTTCCCCTCTGCCGTCAAACTTCTGAACAGTCTATGAACCCTTGAACACTACCTGGCTATTCCTCCTTGCACTCTTTATCTCTTTATTGTAACATACAGTAATTTGTTGTGCTTGCATTGAACAGGGGCCAAACAAAAAACACATTTCCTGACTTTTGTTGTCAGTGAAAATAAACCTGATTCTGATTCAATGTAACATCTTGGGGCACAGGAGTGGTAAAAACATTTACTCTTTCAACAAGGACTCAATAATAAACTAGTGTGCTTTTTCCTATTCTTCTGCATTTCTTGATCAAACAATTCAATCCTTGGTGCAGAAATCATGCTTGAATTAGTCCACATTGGCAAATCCTTACTTTTCCGGAGTCTTTGAGAAGAGTAAACTGTACAGGAACAGAATGACTCCATGACTTCTTTCACCTTGAAACTAATTACAAAGAAAGTCAAAAGTGAGTTGACGTTCATACATGAACTTCACAATTTCATAAACGCATTATAATAATGTCCTAACCCTTTCAACTGTGACTCCTCATCTTTTTTCTCCAGTCCTGATGAAGGGTCTCGGCTCAAAACGTTGACTATCCTCTTTTCCACATAAGCTGCCTGGCCTACTGAGCTTCCCCCAGCACTTTTTTTATGTTGCCTGGATTTCCAGCATCTGCAGATTTTCTCTTGTTTATAATAATGTTTGTAGTAAATGTTCTAAAGTTGTTAGTTTTTCATCCTTTCAGCATTTATCTGGGCGGTGGGGTACAGATGCATCTCTACCAAAGGAGGTGTGAGGTGCTCCTTCCCTCTGCAGGTCACCCTTGGGCGAGGTGCAGCACAGGTGTTCCCAAACTTTACTATGCCATAGCCCAATACCATTAAGCAAGTGGTTCGTGGACTCGAGGTGGACAACTGCCCTGGTGTAACATCTGATTAGCACCCACCCACCCCCACCACCGATCAGGACCACATGAAATCATGGGAGCAGGTGGTAGATGGTCATAACAGCAGCCGGTGCATATCACAGGTCCTGGTTACACATCCACTGACTTCAGGCAGACAGTCTCTGAAGAGTATTGATAATGGCTGGGGTCACGCATCTTGCAAAGACACTGCCCAGAAGAAGGCAATGGCAAGCCACTTCTGTAGAAAAATTTGCTGAGAACAATCATGGCCAAAGACAGATTGAAGACCATGATGCCTACTTCACATGACATGGCACACAATGATGACAATGAGCATTTATCATAATTAAGCTTTTAATTAATTTGAATAGTTTCATGTCTTCTTTAAAATAGGGAACAGAGTATACTTTAGGGTCAAATTACCTGCTGTTGTTACTAATATTGCAGTTGGACTTTTACTATTGCCTTAAGGGCTTAGACAGCTTATTAAAACATAATAATAAAAGCATTTCTAAAGCAACTATCAAGTTCTCAGGAGAATCTGAAGTCATTGTTCCATTGCACGAAACAGAACGGCCCGTGTATGTGGGTGGGAGGGAGGTATGGAACTTGTTTTGCTGTTGCCGTTTTGTTTCTTGGTATATTTATTGTTATTTATTTACCATCACGGTAACAGGTCCTTCCAGCCCAATGAGCCCACACTGCACAAAAACACCCAGGTGACAGTGAACCCACCCGTTGGGATGTGGGAGGGCACTGAAACAACTCATGTGGTCACGGGGAGAACATACAAACTCCTTACGGTCATCAGCAGGAATTGAACTGGGGTCGCTGGCATTGTGGAGGGTTACGCTGACTGCTATGCGCCTGTGCTACCCAGTGTTCTGCTGTTGTTCTGCCCAGCATGGAGGGCATGCTACGTTAACGCTGGAATGTACGGCAACGCGTGCGGTCTGCCCCAGCTCATCCTTCGGCTTGCAGGTTGTTTCCACAAATAATGCACTTCACTGTCTGATTTTATTTATTTAGCCATACAACGCAGAGTAGGCTCTTCCAGCCCCTTCGAGCATCGCCACCCCAGCAACTCTCCCCGACAACAAACCCAATTAACCTTAACCTAATCACGAGGTGATTTACAATGATCACTTAGCCTACCTAGGGTATCTTTAGACTGTGGGAGCAGACTGTGGAAAACCAATGTATTCCACAGGTTGGACAACAGAGAGGCTCCTTATAGAAGGGGACCAGAATAAGAACAAAAGAATTAGGAGCAGGAGTAGGCCATCTGGCCCGTCGAATCTGCTCCACCATTCAATAAGATCATGGCTGATCTGGCCATGGACTCATCTCCACCTACCTGCCTTTTCCCCATAACCTTTAATTCCCCTACTATACAAAAATCTATCCAACCTTGTCTTAAGTACTGTATATTTACGGAGGTAGCCTCCTCTGCTTTATTGGGCAGAGAATTCCACAGATTCACCACTCTCTGGGAATTGGACTCCAAACTCCGAAATGCCCCGAGCTGCAATAGTGCCATCCGAACTGCTATGCTACTGTAATGTACATGTGATGAGTGAATATGAATCTGAAGAAACACCATCGCCAGTTTGTGCTCCACAAACTCCAAGACACAGCGATGGAATATTGACGGGATAATCTGTGAAGAGGGATAAGTAAGGGCACTCTGAAGGACCAGAGGGCCTTTTTCTCCTGTACTACTCAATGGTTCCAACAAAGCACCCACTGAACTATAGAGCCACAAGAGATCTGCAGATGGTGGAGTCTGGAGCGTCAACCAAGATGCCAACAGTTAATTTTTTGTCTTTGTACTTACACAGTGTATGTGGTCAGTCACAAACTGCTGCAGCTTTGCCTTGTCAGTGAAGTTAAAGAGCTGCAGCTAGGGAGAAATAAGAACAAGGTGTGATTGGTTACAGATAACCTGGAAAGGAGTTAGGTGTCACAGTGGTCACTGGCAGACTCCCATGTAGAGAAGGAAACACGAGATTATACAGAGGAACACAAACAGAGCATCAGAGGCATGAGCAAGCAACGCCGTGTGACAAATCACTCCGTACAAACACAATGACTCTGCCCCAGTGTTTCTTCTTCTTCTTCTTCTGTTGTTTTATGGCTGTTGGCAAGCCAGCTTTAAGGTGCATTACCGCCATCTGCTAGACTGGAGTGTGGATCATTGGATAAACAAAAAAAGGGAAAAGAATTGCATTCCCTATATTCTATATAAGAAACCTGAGTCTTTCAGATACTTCACGATACGGATCTGTATTTCTCTTGAATTCCCACTTAAAATGTCTTCTATACCCACATCAGTTTTTTTATCTTGAGCGCTCCTATCATCTTCACTCTTTCTTTTTGATACTTCTGACATTTTATCAATACATGTTCAACTGTTTCTGGTTGACTACAGTATTCACAGAACCCAGTTGGATGTTTCCCTATTTTGTGTAACGTGTAATTAAGATTAGTGTGTCCAATTCTCAAACGACTGATGATCACTTCTATCTTTCTATATCCACTTGACAATCTTTTGTATCTGACTTCTTCTGCCATGTCTACTCAATACGTGTTTTAATAATGCTCTTGACTTCTGCTTTGCCAAGAGGGATCTGGACCTCTATTATAGATGATTTGAGTGATTGTTCAGCTATACTATCCACCTTTTCATTGCCCTCCACTCCACAATGAGCAGGAGCCCAAAGAAAGCTTACTTCCACCCCATTTTTGGTCAGTGTATATAACTTGCATAAAATCTCCAATAAAATATCCTGTCTACTTTCTGATTTTAGACCATAATAAGACCATTTGGCCCATCGAGGCTGCTCCGCCATTTTATCATAAGCTGATCCATTCTCCCATTTAGTCCCACTCCCCCGCCTTCTCACCATAACCTTTGATGCCCTGGCTGCTCAGATACCTATCAATCTCTGCCTTAAATACACTCAATGACTTGGCCTCCACTGCTGCCCATGGCAACAAATTACATAGATTCACCACCCTCTGACTAAAAAAAAATTCTTCGCATCGCTGTTCTGAATGGGCACCCTTCAATCCTTAATTCATGCCCTCTCGTACTAGACTCTCCCATCATGGGAAACAACTTTGCCACATCCACTCTGTCCATGCCTTTCAACATTCAAAATGTTTCTATGAGGTCTCCCCTCATTCTTCTAAACTCCAAGGAATACAGTCCAAGAGTGGACAAATGTTCGTCATATGTTAACTCTCTCATTCCCGGAATCATTCTAGTGAATCTTCTCTGTACCCTCTCCAACGTCAGCACATCCTTTCTTAAATGAGGAGACCAAAACTGCCCACAGTACTCCAAGTGAGGTCTCACCAGCGCCTTATAGAGCCTCAACATCACATCCTTGCTCCTATACTCTATTCCTCTAGAAATGGATGCCAATATTACATTCGCCTTCTTCATCACCGACTCAACCTGGAGGTTAACCTTAAGGGTATCCTGTACGAGGACTCCCAAGTCCCATTGCATCTCAGAACTTTGAATTCTCTCCCCATTTAAATAATAGTCTGCCCGTTTATTTATTCTGCTAAAGTGCATAACCATACACGTTCCAATATTGTATTTCATTTGCCACTTCTTTGCCCATTCTTCCAATCTATCCAAGTCTCTCTGCAGACTCTCTGTTTCCTCAGCACTACCAGCCCCTCCACCTATCTTCGTATCATCAGCAAATTTAGCCACAAAGCCACCTATTCCATAATCCAAATCGTTGATGTACAAAGTAAAAAGAAGTGGCCCCAACACGGACCCCTGTGGAACACCACTGGTAACCGACAGCCAACCAGAATAGGATCCTTTTATTCCCACTCTCTGTTTCCTGCCAATCAGCCAATGCTCTACCCACGTAAGTAACTTTCCCATAATTCCATGGGCTCTTATCTTGTTAAGTAGCCTCATGTGTGGCTCTTGATTTGATCGAGGTTAATCCAGATAAACTGTCTGAACAGATTACAGCCTTTTGATATTATTTTCTTCTATCCAAGATAATGCACTCAATATTGCCATTAATTCTGTTGTATACACTGATAAATGGTTTAATGTTCTTTTCCTGATACTAGTTTTGCACTGAGGAATGTAGACTGCAATACTTGTGTGGCCAGATCTAGGGTTTTTTGATCCATCCGTAAATATTACAAGTTCATTCTAAAATACGAGTCTATATATTCTTGTACTATCTGTTTGATTCCATAGTTAGACTTCTTTTTTAAAAGTTGTTGCAGGTTTTTATCTACTGTATGCGTTGTAAAGAGCCATGGAGGAACATCAGATATTGGAACTGTAGGGCTATATACCATTTCGTATAGACCATATTTTTGTGCTGCTGCATCCCCGGTCCATCCAAAGCTATTATAATTTGAACTATTATGCTCCCAGCTGTCTTTTAATATAGCTTTAGCTGGATGTGAGTAGTTATGCCCCATGATGTTAACCCAGTAATTTAGCATTAGCTTTAATCTTCTAAGTCTTAATGGCATTTCCCCCATTTCGACTTGAAGAGTATAGGTGATGTTCTGAATGCACTACTACATATCCTGAGGGCCTGAGCTTGTTCAACACCAGCATTTTTAAATTACTTTCTGCAGCTGACATGTAAGCTACACTTCCATAATCCAATGTAGCCCTTATTAAAGCTTGATAAATATTTAATAGTGATATCCTGCTCACACCCCAGTCCCGTCCAGCAAGACCCCTCAAAAAGTTATTTATTTTTTTACATTTGTTTGTAATTTTCTCAATTTGCTTTTTCCATGTAAGTTTCTCATCAAATAACAAACCACGGAACCGAATTACCTTTACCCGCTCTAATTTTTGTTCATATAATTTCATGGAAACTGGTTTGTTACTTCTTGAGAAACATATCCCTTGCAACTTACTTGTAGACAATTTGAAACCCCATTTATTTGCCCACTCCTCCACTTTATTTATTGCATCTTGCATTTTCCTTTGTATATACACATAAATTAAATTTCTTCCCCTCACCCATAAAGCCCTGTAATCTGCATAAAAGGATTTCCCCACACTATGTTCAACTTGTGCAAATATAGAACATAGAATAGTACAGCACAGTACAGGCCCTTCAGCCCACAATGTTGTGCCGACCCTCAAACCCTGCCTCCCATATAAGCCCCCACCTTAGATTCCTTCATATACCTGTCTAGTAGTCTCTTAAACTTCACTAGTGTATCTGCCTCCACCACTGACTCAGGCAGTGCATTCCACGCACCAACCACTCTCTGAGTAAAAAACCTTCCTCTAATATCCCCCTTGAACTTCCCACCCCTTAGAGCCATGTCCTCTTGCATTGAGCAGTGGTGCCCTGGGGAAGAGGTGCTGGCTATCTACTCTATCTATTCCTCTTATTATCTTGTACACCTCTATCATGTCTCCTCTCATCCTCCTCCTCTCCAAAGAGTAAAGCTCTAGCTCCCTTAATCTCTGATCATAATGCATACTCTCTAAACCAGGCAGCATCCTGGTAAATCTCCTCTGTACCCTTTCCAATGCTTCCACATCCTTCCTATAGTGAGGCGACCAGAACTGGACACAGTATGTCATTTATCACTATGGAAAATAGTAATGGACTGCAGACACTACCTTGTGGTGTTCCATTTTCAACCAAATATGTCCTGGAGTACTCTGTTTCCACCTTGACTTGAATTGTTCGACCAAAAAGAAAGTCGAGAGCCCAATTATATAATTTTCCTTCCACCTCTAGTTCTTTCAATTTAGTTAACACTCCCTCTTTCCAGAGCATATCGTATGCCTTTTCTATGTCAAAAAATACCGCCAGGACTATTTCTTTATATGTTTGAGCCTTCCTAATTTCAGATTCCAAGCTAAGTATTGAACCTACTATAGTTCTTCCTTTACGAAAACCACTTTAATAGGGAGAAATCAGATTTCTTTTTTGTAGAAAGTATGTAAGCCTATCAGTTATCATTCGTTCCATAAGTTCACCTAGCTGTGAAGTTAGTGTAATTGGTCTATAATTTGTTGGGTCTGATGAATCTTTACCAGGTTGTAATACTGGAACAATAACAGAATGTTTCCATGCAGTTGGTAGTTTACCCATTTCCCATATTTTATTAAACCATCTCTGTAGAACTAGAAGTGCACTTCTTGATAAATGCTTCGGCATTATACCCCATACTTGATTCTTCCCAGGAGAAGTTGGCCGCACATTCATAATGGCTCTTTCTATTTCTGTTATGCTAATAGGTGTATCCAGCACTTCTTCTGATGTTGCTCTTTTGTCCAGAGTTCCTGAATTTCACTTAAGCCTCTCCTCCCTTTGCTGCCTAGCCTGGACCATCAAATTCTCCGAGCTATGTAAGTTTACAAAAGTCTTTGCCAATATTGCTGCTTTTTCTACATTGTTAATTGCCATTTTGTCCTTACTTTTTAGCACAGGAATCTCTTTACTACTTCCTATACCATTCATTTTCCTTATCATGCCCCATATTTCAGACAGTTGAGTTTCTCTTCTAATTTGCTTGTCTGATTGTTTTCTGAACTTCTGCTTGTGCTCTTTTATATTGATTTAATGTTTCTACCAAAGTCATCTTTTTAACATTTTAAATGCTTTATTTCTTGCTTTTACACTTCTACTACTTTCACAATTCCACCATGGAACATTTCCCCTCTTTCCTGTACCTTTACTTTTCAGAATTGTTTCTTCTGCCGAATTTACAATTGCTGTGACCAATTTATCATTCAATTCTTCTATATCTGATACATTTTCATCTAAAATCTTTCTGCATCTTACTTCACTTCTTTTTTGAAATATCTCCCACTCTGCCTTATTTAGTTTCCACTTTGACACTCTAGATCCTACATTTTGTTCTATTTTAACCTGAATCCTTGTGAGTAAGGGATAGTGATCACTTCCTATTGTAGTTTGTTTCAATACGTTCCAAGTACTGATTCCTGCTAATTCTCTACTTACAAATGTTAAGTCTATTGCAGTTTATGTGTTTTGGGATACATTATATCTCGTACCTTCTCCATTATTTATACATACCAGTTTTTCATCATCTAGAAATTCTTCTATCACTAATCCATTTTCATCCACATTTTTAAGATCCCCATTGTGTACTGTGTCCATTGAAATCCCCACACCATATTATTTTCCCTTGCATCTTACCACCCACTTTGTTTAATGTATCTTAGCTTAGTCTTCTATGTGGATTATAATAATTTATTATTGCCAAGCTTTCTCTGCCGATCCATATTTTGATTATTATTGATTCATACTTCTGCCCTATGTTGACTATATTATATCTCATCCCACTGGCTATAAATATTGCTACTCCTCCACCAGTGCCATTGCTTCCATCCCTCCTAATTGCTGTATATCCTTGTAAAACAAAATATAATTGTGGTTTCAACCATGTTTCTTGTATACATAGAATCTGAGGTTTTTCCTTAAGTTCTGATACATATTTCTTAAATTCTTGACCATTTGCGATAAGACTCCTTACATTCCATTGCAAAATATATATTGCCATTAAGATCCTGCCTGCCCTGCCTGTGATCTGTTTCATCCTCCATTCAGTGCTTTTTCAACTGCTTCCCACCTAAGCCCTGTAATACCAAGATATTTTTCTACAGACTTGACTATAATTTTTTCTGTTCTTTTGTCTGTTTGCACTGAACAGTTAATTGCATCTACCATAAGCAGTACAAAATCTTTTCTACTCATTATTAGTGTCCTTATTTATCATACTACAGCCCTCACAGTTCTCCGGTTTATTATTCCCTGTACTTGTTTGCTTAGTAGCTTTCTCCTTTTCAGCGAAACCTTTCACTGCCTCAGCATAACTAATCCCTTGAGTTACTTTTAACATATTGTATCTCAGCTGCCTTCTTGCTATTAATGCACCCTCGATAAGCTGCACTGTGTTCCTCGCCATAATTGCAGCATTTTAGCCTAACTCCTGCTTCACACTTCCTGCATTCATGTTCTCCAGTGCATCTCCCACATCTTTGTTTCCCTCTGCAGACGTCTGACTTTTAAAACATCTTAAAAGGCAGTGGTATATATATTCTGACCTCATAACACATATACCCCAAATAAACTTTAGTTGGCAATCTCTCTTCATCAAAGTTAAATCACCGATAAACTATCACACTTTTTTTCCCGTCTCTTGTAACTTTCAAATGTTTGGTCTCAATATTCTTAGCTCTTTTTATGTTCTGTTTAATCTCATCCATAGTAACTTTTGTTGGTATCCCTGAAATAACTCCCCTAGTCCACTTTCTATTGTTGAGTATTGAGCATTGTACTTTTTTGCCATCTATTTTATTTAATCTTATCACTTTGCCTTGATGAGCACTATCCCAACATATCACTAATAGCGATCCATTTCATAATACCTTGGCTCTTTTGACTTCACCTATAAGTTTGTTGATTACCTTCATCAAATGAATCGGGTTCCAATCCCCAAAAGATGCCCCGTCTTCGCTCAGTCTTGTAAATACTTTAATCTCATCTTCTTTCCATTCTTTTGCTATCCTTTTTCAATCATCCCCTGACCCCTCAGGATTTGACTGCTCATACCTGTTTTCTTTTCTTACTCTTTACACTCCCTTCCTCTTTCCCACTATCTTCCATCTCTAACTCACTTCCCAAATTGTCACTTCCTCCTGCCATCCTCCATCCACTGTCCAGTTCTTTAGCCAACCGCTGTCATCCTCCAAAGAACCAGAAAAAATCCAAAGCAAAACACTGCACGCAGAACTCCAGTCCCCTCCCTCCTGCTCCAGTGCTGTCTGTCTGTATCTTGTTTTACAGCAGTTGGCATCCAGCTTAATGGTTCATTACCACCACCCTCTGCTCTGGAATGTGCACTAGACATATATTCTAAATCCCTTCACCCAATCACACGTGCACACACACTTACTTTACCCTCCCATCTTTGACCATCCTAGTACCCTATTCCTGTTTATCCGTCATATCCTATAAAAACCCCTGTACCCCTTAAAAACACTAAAAATACCCGGACTTGTGCTCTCTCACCCATGCCCAGCAACCCTTTTAATGTGAATTCCTGCATCCCCAACTCCCTTAATTTAATTCTCATCATCTCTCTCTGTATCCCATACTTCCTGCAACACAAAATTACATGTTCTACTGACTCCTCTTCCTGACATTCCTCACACAATCCTGTCTGGTGTTTCCCTATCATTTTCAATGTTTTGTTTAATGCACAATGCCCCAGCCTTAACCTAGTCCACACAGTTTCCTCTCTTCTGTTTCCATTACCTACCCTAGTACCTGCAACACTCTTTTGTATTTGATATAAATGCCTCCCTTTCCCCTCCCTGTCCCATCTTTCTTGCCACATTCAGTTGACTTTTTTCCAGATGACACACTCAGCCTCTGCTTTACTGATACTAATGGGCATTTCCACATTTTCTTTCTTTAACGCCCTCTTTGCCAACTCATCCACCTTCACCCCTACATGTGCTGGAACCCATAGAAATTTTACCTGACCTCCCTGGTTTGCAATTCTTGTAACTAACTGAAGGACTTCATAAAGTACATCTTGCTGACTGTTTGTGTGAAAAGACCTTAAACTTGCTAGAACTGAGGATGAATCTGAACATATCAATGCTTTGACTTGTCTGGCTTTCTGCACCCATTGCAATGCAACCAACACTGCCAGCATCTCCACTGTAAACACTCTTAACTTATTAGTTGTTCTGCTGCTGATTCAAATTCCTTTTGCTGGTATAACCACCCCAAACCCTGTCACTCCTGTTTCAGGTTCCTTCGCACCATCCATATAAATGTGAGTATAATCACTATACTTTTCCATCACATGACAGTTAAATACATTTACCAAATCTGTTTTATATCTTTCTTTCCTTTTTACCTCTAACAAATGCCAGTCTATGTCAGGCCATACAAGCTTCCATGGAGCTACAACCAGATAAACTACTGAAGGACTTATCCTCAGATCAAACACTCTACATTCTTTCACAATATCATTCCCTACCCGACTAAATGTATCCTTCTGAAACCTCCCATTTTCACAGCACTCCTGCAACACTCCTTTAGCAGGGTTAGAATCATTGTGTCCATGCACATTAGCTGCTCTAGTGCTAACCGAGAGTCCTCTTTAAATAATCACAAAAATGTGAGAAACCCATGCCAGTCACAATTAACATGACAAGATTAAACAGAAAGCACAAGTGCTTAACAGCTCTAGTTAAGACAACAATTAGTAAATACAGGTGCTTGAGAAACTGAGAAGCCCAATGCTCTCCAGCAAGCCACAGGGCTCAAGACATTAGAGGTAAATTGGCAAAAGCTGCTGGGAGCAGGATCCTCACCAAGGTTTTTGACTTCTCCAGTGCGTTCAACACCATCCGGCCTGCTCTGCTGGGGGAGAAGCTGACAGCGATGCAGGTGGATGCTTCCCTGGTGTCATGGATTCTTGATTACCTGACTGGCAGACCACAGTACGTGTGCTTGCAACACTGTGTGTCCGAGAGAGTGATCAGCAGCACTGGGGCTCCACAGGGGACTGTCTTGTCTCCCTTTCTCTTCACCATTTACACCTCGGACTTCAACTACTGCACAGAGTCTTGTCATCTTCAGAAGTTTTTGGATGACTCTGCCATAGTTGGATGCATCAGCAAGGGAGATGAGGCTGAGTACAGGGCTACGGTAGGAAACTTTGTCACATGGTGTGAGCAGAATTATCTGCAGCTTAATGTGAAAAAGACTAAGGAGCTGGTGGTAGACCTGAGGAGAGCTAAGGTACCGGTGACCCCTGTTTTCATCCAGGGGGTCAGTGTGGACATGGTGGAGGATTACAAATACCTGGGGATACGAATTGACAATAAACTGGACTGGTCAAAGAACACTGAGGCTGTCTACAAGAAGGGTCAGAGCTGTCTCTATTTCCTGAGGAGACTGAGGTCCTTTAACATCTGCCGGACGATGTTGAGGATGTTCTACGAGTCTGTGGTGGCCAGTGCTATCATGTTTGCTGTTGTGTGCTGGGGCAGCATGCTGAGGGTAGCAGACACCAACAGAATCAACAAACTCATTCGTAAGGCCAGTGATGTTGTGAGGATGGAACTGGACTCTCTGACGATGGTGTCTGAAAAGAGGATGCTGTCCAAGTTGCATGCCATCTTGGTCAATGTCTCCCATCCACTACATAATGGACTGGTTGGGCACAGGAGTACATTCAGCCAGAGACTCATTCCTCCGAGATGCAGCACTGAACATCATAGGAAGTCATTCCTGCCTGTGGCCATCAAACTTTACAACTCCTCCCTTGGAGGGTCAGACATCCTGAACCAATAGGTTGGTCCTGGACTTATTTCATAATTTACTGGCATAATTTACATATTACTATTAAACTATTTATGGTTCTATTACTATTTATTATTTAAGCAGGAACTGTAACAAAAACCAATTTCCCCCAGCATTAATAAAGTATGACTATGACTATGTCTCTTGCCACCCATAAAGTTGTTGAGAGGTGGATGAAATACCAGAGAAATGGGATGACACAGCAACACTAGGATCAACTGGTAACTGACCATGCTTGAGATGGCATCACTGATGTCTGTGAGGATCTGGGAACCTTATGTGGTTATGGACAAAGGATGGAGGTGAATGCACTTGCTCTAAAACTCAGGACAGGCAAAGGAGACCAAACATCTAGCTTACATTTTCACTATTATATCTCTTCCCGTGTAGGTGTAGAACCTTCCCTGATCCTAGCAGGTTCCAATGTCAACGAAATATTTGAACATTAAAGAAACACTGTCGTAGAGAATAAATTTAGGTTCACCAACTTGTTGAAAAGATTAGTTTAATAAAAGCCATTTTTGAAAGTGGTTGACTGAGGAATTACATTTGCCAGGAGGTTGGTGTAATTTTCACGTTTTTTAAAAAAAACAATACAGTTTGAATAAATCTCTAGTACGATAAAGATGAACTCTAAATTTTTCATTCTATCTCGTCGTGACCTTGCATCTTATTTGTCTACCTGCACTGTGCTTTCCTTGTTATTGTATCTGTAACTAACACGATACTGAGGTTGGTAAGGAAGTGTGGAAGTGGAGAGAATGTTTTCTATAGTCTAGGACCAGAGGGTAAAACCTCAGAACAGGGTGTCCCTTTAGAAGAGAGATGAGGAGGAATTTCATTAGCCGAAGGATGGTAAATCTGTGGAATTCATTGCTGCAGATGGCTATAGAGGCCAAGTCATTGGGGTTATTTAAATCAAAGGTTGATAGGTTCATGATTATTAAGGCCTTCAAAGGTTAAGGGGAGAAAGGAGGGGAATGGGGTTGAGAAGCATGATAAATCAATCATGATGGAATGGCAGAGTAGACTCGATGGGCTGAATAGCCTAATTCTGCTCCTTTGTCTCATGGTCTTATTCTGCATTCTTTTATTGTTCTTCCTTTTGTACTATCTCAATACACTGATGTTTAGAAATGTGCTCAGCTACTCTTTGTAATTCACTTACCTCTGTGGCTCTTAGATGTTTCTATATGCTCCCAGTCATTGATATTAGTCACCGCGTGTGGCTCAGTGGCCTATTAGATATACCTGTACACCTGCTTGTAAATGCAAATATCTAATCAGCCAATCATCAGGCAGCAACTCATTGCACAAAAACATGCAGCCATGGCCAAGAGGTTCAGTTGTTCAGACCAAACATCAGAATAGGGAAGAAATGTGATGGAAGTGACTTTGCCCACATTGGTGTCAGATGGGGTGGTTTGAGTATCTCAGAAACTGCTGATCCCCTATTTTCACGCACAACAGTCTCTAGAGTTTACAAAGAATGGTGTGAGAGAACAAAAGAATACGCAGTGAGCACAGTTCTGTGAGTAAAAATGCCTTGTTAATGAGAGAGGTCAGAGGAGAATGGACAGACTAGTTCAAGCTGACAGGAAGGTGACAGTAACTCAATTAACCGCACATTAAAACAGTGGCGTGTAAAAAGCAATTTTGAACACGGAAGACACCAAACATTGAAGTGGATGGGCTACACAGGAGAACACCATGAACATACACTCAGTGGCCATTTTATTAGGTATAGGAGGTACCTAATAAAGTGGCCACTGAGTGCCTAATGGTGTCTGACACGCCGACTGCGAATTCAAATAAATTATTCTGCTGGAAATGCATTTTGATTACAGGTCAAGTAGAAATGGATTAATCTACACTTCTGGGATCATTGAGAAATTTAATAAAGCACATGAAATATTTCCTGTGGTCCTGTGCTCGTGGGGAAAATAAACACATCTATTTGGCCAATGTGACAGAAATATTGTTCACTTGCAGTTTAATTTGTTGACTTTCAAAGAGGCAAATCACAGTCAGCATGCTCCAAGTTTGCAGGCTTTATTTTGTTATTAGAATCCTGCAATTTAAAAGTAGGCTGCCTATCAAGATTGTGGATGGAATATTTCCCTTTGTTTGAGAATCAGTGAAGTGTTGTATTGGATGGTATTTTCATGTGCAGATAGACTGCCAGATTTAAATGTTCTGCAAGTACAGCTCAGATTGTTGGGCTCTCTCCTGCCACTGCTGATCTACATCTTACATAGAAAACATACATAGAAAATAGGTGCAGGAGTAGGCCATTCGGCCCTTCAAGCCTGCACCACCACTTATTATGATCATGGCTGATCATCCAACTCAGAACCCCGCCCCAGCCTTCCCTCCATACCCCCTGACCCCCGTAGCCACAAGGGCCATATCTAACTCCCTCTTAAATATAGCCAATGAACTGGCCTCAACTGTTTCCTGTGGCAGAGAATTCCACAGATTCACCACTCTCTGTGTGAAGAAGTTTTTCCAAATCTCGGTCCTAAAAGGCTTCCCCTCTATCCTCAAACTGTGGCCCCTCGTTCTGGACTTCCCCAACATCGGGAACAATCTTCCTGCATCTAGCCTGTCCAATCCCTTTAGGATCTTATACGTTTCAATCAGATCCCCCCTCAATCTTCTAAATTCCAACGAGTACAAGCCCAGTTCATCCAGTCTTTCTTCATATGAAAGTCCTGTCATCCCAGGAATCAATCTGGTGAACCTTCTTTGTACTCCCTCTATGGCAAGGATGTCTTTCCTCAGATTAGGGGACCAAAACTGCACACAATACTCCAGGTGTGGTCTCACCAAGGCCTTGTACAACTGCAGTAGTACCTCCCTGCTCCTGTACTCGAATCCTCTCGCTATAAATGCCAGCATACCATTCGCCTTTTTCACCGCCTGCTGTACCTGCATGCCCACTTTCAATGACTGGTGTATAATGACACCCAGGTCTCGTTGCACCTCCCCTTTTCCTAATCGGCCACCATTCAGATAATAATCTGTTTTCCTATTTTTGCCACCAAAGTGGATAACTTCACATTTATCCACATTAAATTGCATCTGCTATGAATTTGCCCACTCACCCAACCTATCCAAGTCACCCTGCATCCTCTTAGCATCCTCCTCACAGCTAACACTGCCACCCAGCTTCGTGTCATCCGCAAACTTGGAGATGCTGCATTTAATTCCCTCATCCAAGTCATTAATATATATTGTAAACAACTGAGGTCCCAGCACTGAGCCTTGCGGTACCCCACTAGTCACCACCTGCCATTCTGAAAAGGTCCCGTTTATTCCCACTCTTTGCTTCCTGTCTGCTAACCAACTCTCCACCCACACCAATACCTTACCCGCAATACCGTGTGCTTTAAGTTTGCACACTAATCTCCTGTGTGGGACCTTGTCAAAAGCTTTCTGAAAATCCAAATATACCACATCCACTGGTTCTCCCCTATCCACTCTACTAGTTACATCCTCAAAAAATTCTATAAGATTCGTCAGACATGATTTTCCTTTCACAAATCCATGCTGACTTTGTCCGATTATTTCACCGCTTTCCAAATGTGCTGTTATCACATCCTTGATAACTGACTCCAGCAGTTTCCCCACCACCGACGTTAGGCTAAGTGGTCTATAATTCCCTGGTTTCTCTCTCCCTCCTTTTTTAAAAAGTGGAGTTACATTAGCCACCCTCCAATCCTCAGGAACTAGTCCAGAATCTAACGAGTTTTGAAAAACTATCACTAATGCATCCACTATTTCTTGGGCTACTTCCTTAAGCACCCTGGGATGCAGACCATCTGGCCCTGGGGATTTATCTGCCTTCAATCCCTTCAATTTACCTAACACCACTTCCCTACTAACATGTATTTCGCTCAGTTCCTCCATCTCACTGGACCCTCTGTCCCCTACTATTTCTGGAAGATTATTTATGTCCTCCTTAGTGAAGACAGAACCAAAGTAATTATTCAATTGGTCTGCCATGTCCTTGCTCCCCATAATCAATTCACCTGCTTCTGTCCACAGGGGACCTACATTTGTCTTTACCAGTCTTTTCCTTTTCACATATCTATAAAAGCTTTTACAGTCCGTTTTTATGTTTCCTGCCAGTTTTTTCTCATAATCTTTTTTCCCCTTCCTAATTAAGCCCTTTGTCCTCCTCTGCTGAACTCTGAATTTCTCCCAGTCCTCAGGTGATCCACTTTCTCTGGCTAATTTGTATGCTTCTTCTTTGGAATTGATACTATCCCTAATTTCTCTTGTCAGCCACGGGTGCACTACCTTCCTTGATTTATTCTTTTGCCAAACTGGGATGAACAATTGTTGTAGTTCATCCATGCAACCTTTAAATGCTTGCCATTGCATATCCACCGTCAATCCTTTAAGTGTCATTTGCCAGTCTATCTTAGCTAATTCACGTCTCATACCTTCAAAGTTACCCCTCTTTAAGTTCAGAAACTTTGTTTCTGAATTAACTATGTCACTCTCCATCTTAATGAAGAATTCCACCATATTATGGTCACTCTTACCCAAGGGGCCTCTCACGACAAGATCGCTAATTAACCCTTCCTCATTGCTCAAAACCCAGTCCAGAATAGCCTGCTCTCTAGTTGGTTCCTCGACATGTTCGTTCAAAAAACCATCCCGCATACATTCCAAGAAATCCTCTTCCTCAGCACCTTTACCAATTTGGTTCACCCAATCTACATGTAGATTGAAGTCACCCATTATAACTGCTGTTCCTTTATTGCACACATTTCTAATTTCCTGTTTAATACCATCTCCGACCTCACTACTACTGTTAGGTGGCCTGTACACAACTCCCACCAGCGTCTTCTGCCCCTTAGTGTTACGCAGCTCTACCCATATCGATTCCACATCTTCCCGGCTTACGTCCTTCCTTTCTATTGCGTTAATCTCTTCTTTAACCAGCAACGCCACCCCACCTCCCCTTCCTTCATGTCTATCCCTCCTGAATATTGAATATTCCTGAACGTTGAGCTCCCATCCCTGGTCACCCTGGAGCCATGTCTCTGTGATCCCAACTATATCATAATCATTAATAACAATCTGCACTT
The DNA here is from genome assembly GCF_030028105.1 of Mobula birostris. Lineage (NCBI taxonomy): Eukaryota > Metazoa > Chordata > Chondrichthyes > Myliobatiformes > Myliobatidae > Mobula > Mobula birostris. The sequence goes on along the minus strand of NC_092373.1, from coordinate 18,555,845 downwards.
TCAATTCATCCACCTTATTACGAATGCTCCTTGCATTGACACACAAAGCCTTCAGGCGCTCTGTTACAACTCTCTTAGTCCTTTTACAATTATGCTGAAAAGTGGCCCTCTTTAATGCTTGCCCTGGATTTGTCGGCCTGCCACTTTTACATTTCTCCATAGTACTTTTTGTTTCTACCCTCACTTTACACCCCTCTGTCTCTCTGCACTGGTTCCCATCCCCCTGTAGTGAACTAAACTCCTCACGCCTAGCCTCTTTAATTTGATTCCCACCCCCCAACCATTCTAGTTTAAAGTCACCTCAGTAGCCCCCGCTAATCTCCCTGCCAGGATATTGGTCCCCCTAGGATTCAGGTGCAACCCGTCCTTTTTGTACAGGTCACGCCTGCGCCAAAAGAGGTCCCAATGATCCAAAAACTTGAATCCCTGCCCCCTGCTCCAATCCCTCAGCCACGCATTTATCCTCCACCTCATCGCATTCTTACTCTCACTGTTGCGTGGCACAGGCAGTAATCCCGAGATTACTACCTTTGCGGTCCTTTTTCTCAACTCCCTTCCTAGCTCCCTATATTCTCCTTTCAGGACCTCATCCCTTTTCCTACCTATGTCATTGGTACCTATATGTACCACGACCTCTGGCTCCTCACCCTCCCACTTCAGGATATCTTGGACACGATCAGAAATATCCCGGACCCTGGCACCAGGGAGGCAAACTACCATCCGGGTCTCTGGACTGCGTCCACAGAATCGCCTATCTGACCCCCTTACTATCGAGTCCCCTATCACAACTGCCCTCCTCTTCCTTGCCCTACCCTTCTGAGCTACAGGGCCGGACTCTGTGCCGGAGGCACGGCCACTGTCGCTTCCCCCGGGTAAGCTGTCCCCCCCAACAGTACTCAAACAGGAGTACCTGTTGTTAAGGGGCACAGCCACCGGGGTACTCCCTATTACCTGACTTTTCCCCTTCCCCTTCCTAACCGTGACCCGCTTGTCTGCCTCCCGTGGCCCCGGCGTGACCACCTGCCTGCAACTCCTCTCTATCACCTCCTCACTCTCCCTGACCAGACGAAGGTCATCGAGCTGCAGCTCCAGTTCTGTAACGCGGTCCCTTAGGAGCTGCATCTCGATGCACTTGGCACAGATGTAGACGTCCGGGAGGCTTGGAGACTCCAGCGCCTCCCACATCCGACACCGAGAACAGCAAACTGCCCTCACACTCATACTGCCCCTCTCCTCAAATAACAACAGAAAATGAATGCCAAACCTTCCTCGCCCGTTTCGTCGAAGCCCTTAAGTCTTCACTCTGCTCCCGGCTCACTCCGCCGCCCGCAAACTACGCTGCCCGCTCTATGAGGCTCTGTTCCTTTTAAATCTGCCGCGCTGCACAGCCCGACATCACATGCCTGCGCAGTCCCGCCTCTCAGAACGCCGTTGGAGAAAAAAAAATAACGAAAATTTCAAAAATGTCTTTCTCAGCACTGCCACTCAGACTCTCAGACTCCTTCTTCGAATCAAACCCGAAGCAGGATGTCTTAACTCAAATGTGCCCCAGGTTTTAGAGCCAAAGTTGTGAAGTCACAGAATATTTCAGCAGGGAAGGGTATGTGGTAAACCATATATATATATGTTGTAACTGGGTTGAAAAGTGGCAAATGGAGTTTAATACAGACAAGTGTGAGGTATTGCACTTTGGAAGGACAAACCAAGGTAGAACATACAGGGTAAATGGTAAGGCACTGAGGAGTGCAGTAGAACAGAGGGATCTGGGAATACAGATACAAAATTCCCTAAAAGTGGTGTCACAGGTAGATAGGGTCGTAAAGAGAGCTTTTGGTACATTGGCCTTTATTAATCAAAGTATTGAGTATAAGAGTTGAAATGTTATGATGAGGTTGTATAAGGCATTGGTGAGGCCGAATCTCAAGTATTGTGTTCAGTTTTGGTCACCAAATTACAGGAAGGATATTAATAAGGTTGAAAGAGTGCAGAGAAGGTTTACAAGGATGTTGCCAGGACTTGAGAAACTCAGTTACAGAGAAAGGTTGAATAGGTTAGGACTTTATTCCCTGGAGCGTAGAAGAATGAGGGGAGATTTGATAGAGGTATATAAAATTATGATGGGTATAGATAGAGTGAATGCAAGCAGGCTTTTTCCACTAAGGCAAGGGGAGAAAAAAACCAGAGGACATGGGTTAAGGGTGAGGGGGGAAAAGTTTAAAGGGAACATTAGGAGGGGCTTCTTCACACAGAGAGTGGTGGGAGTATGGAATGAGCTGCTAGACGAGGTGGTAAATGCGGGTTCTTTTTTAACATTTAAGAATAAATTGGACAGATAAATGGATGGGAGGTGTATGGAGGGATATGGTCTGTGTGCAGGTCAGTGGGACTAGGCAGAAAATGGTTTGGCACAGCCAGGAAGGGCCAAAAGGCCTGATTCTGTGCTGTAGTTTTTCTATGGTTTCTATTTCTATGGTTACCTGTCTGGACACGCCCCTGTGACTCCTCCCACAGTCCCCTGAATAAAGGCGATTGGGCCTTGGCTCCTCCTGTCAGTCCAGGGGCAGACACTCAGCATGCTGGAGGTCACATTTTGCTGCGAATAAAAGCCTCTCAGTATTTATTCTACTTCCAGTCTTTTGGAGTTATTGATGGTGCATCAGGGTGGTACAGTAGTGTGGTGCTATTACAGTGCCAGTGATCAGCGATTGGAGTTCAATTCCTGCTGCTGTCTGTCAGTACAATTTGTACTGTTCCAGCCACATAGATGCCATGGTCAATGAAACACACCAGTCCAAGAAAGAAATCATGTGCCTCTGCTTCCTCAGAAGGCTAAGCAACCTGAAAGTGGGGGTCCCCCCGGATCCTCTGGATTCCTCCCATATTCCAAAGACGCCTAGGTTGGTAAGTTGCAGGTAAGCTATGTTGGTGTGGGAAATTTGGCAATACTTACAGGCTGCCCCCAGCACATATTCGACCGTATTTGTCACTGATGCATCTCACTGTGTGTTTTCACATATATTGGACAAATGATCTTACTGCCCGTGGCGCCGCTGGCGCTCAGGGCAGCGATAATTGTCCTCCATTTCTGTCTGTCCATACCACTGCACACAGAAAGAGAAGGATTCTTCAGTGCTGTTCCCATAATAATTTTTTTGACCAGTCAGTGTTGTTATCCCTGAGCTGAACCCCTGAACCTGGAGGATCGTTGGATCACTCTTAGGCTGGCCACTCTTCTCTTTGACCTGTTTGGCATGGGTGAACCCACCAAGAGTCAAAGCACAAGGCCCATATCTCTCCGTGTTATTGAGGCACGCAAGCCTCCAAACCCTACGACAAGGTCGTAGTCCTGTTGGAGGAGCTGGCAAATAAAGCTAAACTTTACCTTCAATCTTTGGAACATTTGACCTGTTGTGTCTGTGTGAGAGCAATGCAACAAATTCCATTCTACTTCCCTCCCCGCACCGCCCCACAAACTCCTTCTTTTCAGATAGTTATTCAGTTCACTTTTGAATTTGTCTCTGGGTTAACTCCCTGTCATTGAGTCAGACAGCACACAGGCAGGACGTCTGGTCCTCCACGTCGACACTCACCATCAAGGATTAACTTACACTAGCCATATAATATAATATGATAGAGTGGACAGCCAGCAGCATTTCTCTGGTGGAAATGGAGATGCATAATCTTAGGGTGAGCGGAGGAAAAACCAGAGGTCGTCATTTTACTCAGAGTGTGGTAGGTGTGTGTAATGTGCAGATATATTCCACAAGACCATGAGACATAGTGGCAGAATTAGGCCATCTGGCCTATCAAGTCTACTCCACCATCTATCATGGCTGATTCATTTTTTCTCTCAACTCCTTTCTCCAGACTTCTCCTTGTAACCTTTTACGCTCTGATTAACCAAGAACCTATCAACCTCCGGCTTAAATACACCGAATGACCTGTCCTCGACAACTGCCTGAGGCAACAAGTTCCACAGATTCACCACCCCCTGGCTAAAGAAATTCCTCATCAACATTCAGAGGCATGCCCCCTTGTCCTAGACTCCCCCACCATAGGAAACATCCTCCCGATATCCACCCTATGTAGGCCTTTTAACATTTGATAGAGTTCAACAACATCTCCCCTTATTTAATTCCAGTGAGTACAGTCCCAGAGCCATCAAATGCTCCTCATACGATAACCCTTTCTTTCCCAAAACCATTCTCACCAACCTCCTATGAACACTCTCCAGTGTAAACACATCCTTTTTTAGATAAGGGGCCCAAAACAGCTCACAATACATCAAGTGAAGCCTCCCCAGTGCCTTCTAAAGCCTCAACATTACACCTTTGCTTTTATATTTTAGTCCTCGCAAAATGAATGTCAACATTTTATTTGCCTTCCTCACCACCAACTTAACCTTTGGGGAATCATTTTTGAGGACTCCCAAGTCCCTTTGCACCTCGGATGTTTGAATTTTCTCCCCATTTAGAAAATAGTCTATGCTTTTATTCATTCTATCATAGTACATGACCATACACTTTCCTACACTGTATTCCATCTGTCATTTCATTGCCCAATTCTCCTAATCAGTCCATGTCCTTCTGCAGCCTCCCTGCCTCCTCCACACTATCTGCCCCTCTACCTATCTTTGGATCGTCCACGATCTTGGTCACAAAGCTATCGATTCTGTTATCCAAATCATTGACATAACGTGAAAAGAAGACGTCCCAATACCGACCACTGCGGAACATTACTAGTCATTGACAGCCAACCAGAAAAGGCTCCTACCAATCAGCTAATCCTCTACCCGTGTTAGTGTGTTCCTGAAATAACATGGGCTCTTAATCTTGTTAAGCAGCCTCATGTGCGGCATCTTGTCCAATGCCTTCTGAAAATCCAAATAAAACAACATCCACTGATTCTCCTCTGTCTATCCTGCTTGTTATTTTCTCAAACAATTCCAACAGATCTGTCAGGCAAAATTATCCCTTAAGGAAACTATGCTGACTTCAGCCTATTTTAATTATGTGCCTCCAAATACCTTGAGACCTCATCCTTATCAATTGACTCCAACATCTTCCCAATCACTGAGGTCAGGCTAACTGGCCTATAATTTCCTTTCTTCTACCTCCCTCCCTTCTTGAAGAGTGGAATGACTTTTGCAATTTTCCAGTCCTCCAAAACCATGCTGGAATCTATTGATTCATCCCTCTTCCCTCCGGGAGAAGGCTCAGGAGCTTGAAGACTCGTATGGCCAGATTTGGGAACAGCTTCTTTCCAACTGTGATAAGACTGCTGAACGGATCCTGACCCGGATCTGGGCCGTACCCTCCAAATATTCCGACCTGCCTCTTGGTTTTTTTGCACTACCTTACTTTCCATTTTTCTATTTTCTATTTATGATTTATAATTTAAATTTTTAATATTTACTAATTTTTACTGTTTTTAGTATTTTTAATATTTAATATTTGTAATCCAGGGAGTGGGAAGCACAGAATCAAATATCGCTGTGATGATTGTACTTTCTAGTATCAATTGTTTGGCGACTATAAAGTATAAAAGTATAAGTTCACTATTAATGCCTTCACAATCTCTTCAGCTATTCCTTTCAGAACCTTGGGGTATAGTCCATCTGTTCCAGGTGACTTATCTACCTACAGACCTTTCAAATTCCCCAGCACCTTCTTCCTAGTAATAATTTCTAGTTCCCATTGTCATTTGTTGTCCACATCCTGGCTGCTGTTCAGAAGCCTGTATATAACTCTCACCACAGTCCTTTTACTCTTGCAGTTTCTTAACTCTACCCACAAGGATTCTACATCTTCCAATCCTATGTCATCTCTTTCTAAGAATTTAATTTCATTTTTTACCAAGAGAGCTATGCCATCCCCTCTGCCTACCTGTCTGTCCTTTCAATACAATGTGTATCCTTGGATGTCAAGCTCCCAACTATGATCTTCTTTCAGACACAATTCAGTGATGCTCACAATGTCATACCTTCCAATCTCTAACTGCGCTATGAGATCATCTGCCTTATTCTGCAACATATATATTATATTAGGGATATTTAAGAGACTCTTAGAAAGGCATGGGTTTGATAGAAAAATGGAGGGCTATGCGGGAGGGAAGGGTTAGATTGATTTTAGAGTAGGTTAAAAGTTGTGCCAAACTTTTAAGCTACCCTAAGATCAATCTTAGATTGTTGTACTGTCCTATGCTCTAAAGAAACCAGGTACTAATATTCACAGCTAACAGCTCACTATGTGTTAGGGTATACAGCACAAACTGTACTCTTTCTCTGCATGTTGACTTCATGGATACAGGAGGTCATTGTAACCGTTCGGCATTACTCTCTTACACCAGCAAAAACAGACAGATTCCTCTTCCAGGAGTTACGATATCATATACAAATTAAATTAAATCAAAGCTCAAAGTAAATTTATATCGGAGTACATATCTGTATGTCACCATAGACAGCCCTGAGATTCATTTATTTACAGCCATACTCAATAAATCGATAATGGAATAATGACCGTAATAGGTTCAATGAAAGACTGCACCAGCTTGGGTGTTCGATTAGTGTGCAAAAGACAAATAAACTGTGCAGATACAAAAATAAAAAAACACTAATAATAAATACTAAGAACATGAGGTGAAGAGTCCTAGAAGGTGAGTCCATATGTTGTATGAAAATTTCCATGATGGGGCTGATGAATTTGAGTGAATTTATCCCCTATGATTCAGGAGCCTGATGGTTGAAGGTCAATAACTGTTTCTGAACCTGGTAGTGTGAGTCTTGAGGCTCCTGTACTTTCTTCCTAATGGCAGCAGTGAGAATAGAACATGACCTGGGTGGTGGGGTCACTGATGAAGAATGCTGGTTTCCTGTGACAATGCTGCATGTAGATGTGCTCAGTGGTGGGGAGGGCTTTACCCGTGACGGACTGGGTCATATCCATTACTTTTTGCAGGCTTTTCCGATCAAGGGCATTGGTGTTTCCAGACCAGGGTGTGATGCAGCCTGTCAGTATAGTCTCCACTACACATCTATAGACGTTTGTCAAAGTTTTAAATGTCATGCCTGTATCAATAGTGTTGAGTTGGAGATGGCTGAGAGCTTCAAATTTCTGGATGCAAATATCACCAACAATTTATTTGGTTCCGGCCAAATAGTTTCTATGGGCGAGAAAACACACATGTCCAAGAAAGCACTCGTACGCTTCTACTTCCTCAAAAGGCTAGGGACATTTAGATCAGATTAGATTAGATTAGCTTTTTTGTCACGTGTACATTGAAACAATGAAACATACAATGCAATGCATCATTTGCGTCAACCACCAACTCAGTCCAAGCGCGTGCTGGGAGCAACCAGTGTCGCCTTGCTTCAAAATAACACACCATCACCGACTTTATCCGCTCAGGGGATCTCCCATCCACTGCTACCAACCTTATAGTTCCCACACCTCGCACTTCCCGTTTCTACCTCCTACCTAAGATCCACAAACCTGCCTGTCCTGACCGACCTATTGTCTCAGCTTGCTCCTGCCCCACCGAACTCATTTCTGCATACCTTGACACTGTTTTATCACCCCTTGTTCAATCCCTTCCGACCTATGTTCGTGACACTTCTCACGCTCTTAAACTTTTCTATGATTTTAAGTTCCCTGGCCCTCACCGCTTTATTTTCACCATGGATGTCCAGTCCTTATATACTTCCATCCCCCATCAGGAAGGTCTCAAAGCTCTACGCTTCTTTTTGGATTCCAGACCTAATCAGTTCCCCTCTACCACCACTCTGCTCCGTCTATCGGAATTAGTCCTTACTCTTAATAATTTCTCCTTTGGCTCCTCCCACTTCCTCCAAACTAAAGGTGTAGCTATGGGCACCCGTTTGGGTCCTAGCTATGCCTGCCTTTTTGTTGGGTTTGTGGAACAATCTATGTTCCGTGCCTATTCTGGTATCTGTCCTCCACTTTTCCTTCGCTACATCGACGACTGCATTGGCGCTGCTTCCTGCACGCATGCAGAACTCGTTGACTTTATTAACTTTGCCTCCAACTTTCACCCTGCCCTCAAGTTTACCTGGTCCATTTCCGACACCTCCTTCCCCTTTCTAGATCTTTCTGTCTCTGTCTCTGGAGACAGCCTATCTACTGATGTCTACTATAAGCCTACTGACTCTCACAGCTATCTGGACTATTCCTCTTCTCACCCTGTCTCTTGCAAAAACGCCATCCCCTTCTCGCAATTCCTCCGTCTCCGCCGCATCTGCTCTCAGGATGAGGCTTTTCATTCTAGGACGAGGGAGATGTCTTCATTTTTTAAAGAAAGGGGCTTCCCTTCCTCCACTATCAACTCTGCTCTTAAACGTATCTCCCCCATTTCACGTACATCTGCTCTCACTCCATCCTCCCGCCACCCCACTAGGAATAGGGTTCCCCTGGTCCTCACCTACCACCCCACCAGCCTCCGGGTCCAACATATTATTCTCCATAACTTCCGCCACCTCCAACGGGATTCCACCACTAAGCACATCTTTCCCTCCCCCCCACTCTCTGCATTCCGCAGGGATCGCTCCCTACACAACTCCCTTGTCCATTCGTCCCCCCCATCCCTCCCCACTGATCTCCCTCCTGGCACTTATCCGTGTAAGCGGAACAAGTGCTACACATGCCCTTACAGTTCCTCCCTTACCACCATTCAGGGCCCCAAACAGTCCTTCCAGGTGAGGCAACACTTCACCTTTGAGTCGACTGGGGTGATATACTGCGTCCGGTGCTCCCGATGTGGCCTTTTATATATTGGCGAGACCCGACGCAGACTGGGAGACCGCTTTGCTGAACACCTACGCTCTGTCCGCCAGAGAAAGCAGGATCTCCCAATGGCCACACATTTTAATTCCACATCCCATTCCCATTCTGACATGTCTATCCACGGCCTCCTCTACTGTAAAGATGAAGCCACACTCAGGTTGGAGGAACAACACCTTATATTCTGTCTGGGTAGCCTCCAGCCTGATGGCATGAACATCGACTTCTCTAACTTCCACTAGGAAGTTCCCCCTCGTACCCCATCTGTTACTTATTTTTATGCACACATTCTTTCTCTCACTCTCCTTTTTCTCCCTCTGTCCCTCTGAATATACCTCTTGCCCATCCTCTGGGTTCCCCCCCCCCTTGTCTTTCTTCCTGGACCTCCTGTCCCATGATCCTCTCGTATCCCTTTTGTCAATCACCTGTCCAGCTCTTGGCTCCATCCCTCCCCCTCCTGTCTTCTCCCATCATTTTGGATCTCCCCCTCCCCCTCCAACTTTCAAATCCCTTACTCACTCTTCCTTCAGTTAGTCCTGACGAAGGGTCTCGGCCTGAAACGTCGACTGCACCTCTTCCTAGAGATGCTGCCTGGCCTGCTGCGTTCACCAGCAACTTTGATGTGTGTTGCTTGAATTTCCAGCATCTGCAGAATTCCTGTTGTTTTTGTTTTCAAAATAACATGCCTGCAATTTACTAACCCTAAGCCACATGTCCTTGGAAACCGGAGCATCATTATGTCAAGGACAGCTTCTGTTATGAAATGCTGACATTTTATATACTATAATTAAAGGAACACTTGATCTCCCAGTCATGCAATTTACTTATCTGCCTGCAGTGAACTTCCTCTGTAAAAGTAACACTATATTTGACATTCTGTTTTCTCCTGCTTTTGTACTATCTCGATGTGGTTATTTATGGAATGACCCATTTGGATGACAGGCCCATTAAATGTTTTTCACTGTGTCTCGGTGCATGTGACAATAAATAGCAATTCCTAATTACAATTGTGCTACGTCTTACCTGTTCTGTGTAACTGTCAAATTTGTAATTGATGGTAGGAGCGATATAGCATTCTGTGGTTACCAGGCAAACACAACTCTGGATGCCTTCCCCTGCTGTCCACAGAATGTCGGACAGTGCAGCTGCCAACACTCCCTCTCGGTCTTTTTGGCTGACCTCCAGCAGGCTGCGGGCAAATACAGAAGATGGGAGGCATCACTCAAAGGCACACGAAAGGCAGCACCAAGGCATAGTTGTTAGTGCAATCGCTTTGCACTGCCAGTGGTCACCAATCAGAGTTCAATTTCCACCGCTCTCTGTCAGGAGTTTGCACATTCTCCCCATGACCACGTGGGTTTCCTCTGGGTGCTCTAGTTTCCTCTCACATTCCATAAAACCATAAGACAAAGGAGCAGAATTAGGCTATTCAGCCCATCAAATTGATCCCCACCATCCCTGCATGGCTGATTTATTATCCCTCTCAACCCCATTCTTCTGCCTTTTCCTCACAAGTACTGAAGCCCTTGCTAATCAAGAACCTATCAAACTCCACTTTATATATACCCAATGACTTGGCCTCCACAGTCATCAGTGGCAATAAATTCCACAGATAAATCACCCTCTGGCTAAATAAATTCCTCCTCCTCTCTGTTCTAAAGGGACTTCCTTCTATTCTAAGGATGTGTCCTCTGGTCCTAAACTTCCCCACTATAGGTAGCATCCTCTCCACTTCTACTCTATCGAGTGGACTCCTTCTCTTCCCTGAGATTTACCAAAGGTTCGGTGCCCCAAGAGTGATGGAAGCATCCAGGAATAACCAGCAAGATGTCGTGATTATTTACAGTCAAGGTGAGAAGACATTCTTACCATTTATCATTGGTGTCTTCCAGTTCACCATTTCCTGTGAAGAGTAAGCGTTTAAGGATGTAGGTTTGGACAGCCATCTGAATACATCTTGTACCACCTTTGGAGTTTATCAAAGCATGTCAACCAAAACTATTGCAATTATTTACTATATTGAAATGCTGTTGGTCCTTTTAGAAACACTTAAAGTGGAATACTTTAAAGATGTATTCCATCTTGTTGTATGGTCTCTATTAGACTTGTAAGATCCAGTAAATGGGTATTTTAGACAATCAGTATTAAATAGCACCTTCCAAACTACAACCTTTATATCTCAGAAAGACAAGGGCACTAGATGCTTTCATACAGAATCACATCTGGGTCACCCGGCATTCTGACCTTTACAGATTGGGGTGGAACGGTAGTGCAGTGGCTGGCTTAGTACAGTTATAGCACCACCTGTAAGCTCATGGTTTAATTCCCTCTGCTGTCTGTATGGAGCCTGCACATTTTTCCTGCACAGTCTCCCTCTGGGGACTTTGGTTTCCTCCCGCATTCCAGTGATGTACAGGTTAGGGTTAGTGAGTCGTAGGCATGTTAAGTTGCCGCCAGAGGTGTGGTGACACTTGCTGGCTGCCTCCCAGCACAATCTTTGCTGATTTGATATCAGCGATGCATTTCACTGCAATTTGAGTCCTGATGCAGGGTCTCGGCCCGAAATGTCGACTGTTTACTCTTCCCCATAGATCCTGCCCGGGCTGCTGAGCTCCTCCAGCATTTTGAGTGTGCTTCCCGGATTTCCAGCATCTGGAGATTTTCTCCTGTTTGTGATACTTTTCACTGTATATTTTAAATACATGTGATAAATAAAAAGCAGATCCAATCTGATCAAGAAATTATCATTTCTATTTCATTGCTAGATCATTGCCAGTAGCACCATGGATTCCAAGGACTACATTGAATTATGGAAGCATTGAATTACAATGTCCCATAGAGCACTATAGTACAGCTACAGACTCTTCCGCTCATCCAGATAGGGTAAAACAACACTACAGCACAAAAACAGGCCCTTCAGCCCATCTGGGTAGGGTCATAAAACAATACAGAACAGAAACAGGCCCTTCAGCCCACCTAGATAGGGTCATAAAACAACACAGAACAGAAACAGCCCACGCAGCCCAATTAAGCTATGCCAGCCCCTAACTGAGCAGTCTCACTGGTATCATTCCCCCACTCTTTAAGATCCAGAGGTGATAGGCTGAATGAGCCAGGGCTTTTCACTCTGGAGCAATGGAGGGTAGAAGCAATATTCCCCCTAAGGTGTACGCATGTGCTTTCCTCCAAACAACTTCAACTTATGCCCCCTCCCAAGGAAAAAGTCTCTGGCTGTCCACTCTATTTATGCCTCTTAACGTTTTGTACACCTCTGTCAAGTCACCTCTCATCCTCCTTTGTTCCAAAGAGAAAAGCCCTAGCTCGCTCAATCTTTTATTATAAGGTAGCTCTAAAGAACCTGTATTTAACTCTCCAGGACATAGGTGATAAGAAGTAAAGGTAGTGGCTTTTTCCCAGGGCAACAACGGCAAATACCAGAGAACACCCTTTTAAGGTCAATGGGGAAAGTTTAGGAGGGATATCAGAGGTAGGTTCGTTATACTGAGAGTGGTGGGTGCATTGAATACTTTGACAAACTTCTATAGATGTGTAGTGGAGAGTATATTGACTGGTTGAATCACTGCCTAGTATGGAAACACCAATGTCCTTGAATGGAAAATCCTACAAAAAGCAATGGATACGGCCAGTCCATCACAGGTAAAGGTCTCCCCATCATTGAGCACATCAGCACAAAGCGTTGTCACAGAAAATCTATCATCAGCGACCCCCACAACCCAGGACATGCCCTCTTTTCACTGCTGCCGTCAGGAAGAAGGTACAGGAGCCTCAGGACTCACACCACCAGGTTCAAGAACAGTTATTTTATCCCTCAGACATCAGCTCTTGAATCGAAGGGAAAAACTTCACTTGCCCCATCACTGAAGTGCCCCCACAACTTAGGTACTCGCTTTCAAAGGCTTGATATTTATTTTCATGAACTTGATATTTATTGTTTATTTATTTATTATTTCTTTCTTTTTGTATTTGCACAGTTTGTTGAACACCCAAGTTGGTGCGGTCTTTCATTAATTCTAATATGGTTATCATTCTAGTATGGATTAATTGAGTATGCCTGCACGAATATGGTGGCCTGTATGTACTTTGATATTAAATTTACTTTGAACTTTTGAACGTTTGTTCAATATTCTATGACAAAAGCAAAGAGAACAAGGATGATCTGGTCAAGTACTTAAAATGAAAAAAGGAGGATTCATAGGATAAACATCAGGAAACTGCTTCCTATGATGAAGAATGAGCCATCTTAAAATTAGAGCGAGAATATTTGGAATGGACATAAAATGTTTCTTGTTCAAACAAGGGGAAAGTACATAGATGCATTTATAATCCCCATCTAAAGACAGAGAATTTTTTTCCTTAGCTGTAGATACTAAGGTAGGTGAACAAATTTGAGGTACAGGTCAGTCATTAAACAGTAAAGCTGGCTCAGAGCTCTGAACCGTCCATTGAGCTTTCTCTCACACAGTGAGTTGGGAACTGCTCTGATGGAGATGGGGGGGGGGAGCAGTGAAGGGTGATCTTCCAACAAGCTGGCCTTGTGAATCAGATTCTCATGTACAATAAATGCCTGAACATCTAACATGGATTAAAAAAATTGCCATCTTTTATATATTGACCAGCCGGGACACCAGTCAATGCTCAGGTGTAAAGCTGAAAGTCAGACCATACACTCTACTCAATTGGTGGCAGATTTTTTCCAAGAGCCAGATATCAGGATTCAGAAACCATGCCTTGAGTGAAAAAAAAGAATTTATTGGCACTGACCCTCTCGGCCTCCAAAGCATACAAGAAGTCAGAATTAGGGTCTCAGAATCTGAAGTGAGATTTCCTCCATTCATAATTGAAAACTTGAAATGTTGTCCCAAGCAGAATCTTCCGTAGCGCCTACATCAAAGAGAAAAAGTCATGATGTGACCCCTGCAAGAATACTCAAGGGTATAACATGGTTTGTTAAACCTTGTTTCAACTATCAAAACGGAAGCTCAATTCACAGATACAGATGCAACGTGTTAAATTGCCTCCTTCTGTGCCAAGGTTCTATGATGAAAGCAAAGATTCACCTTAGCCTCAATACGCTGCTTTGACTGGAAAAAGATTCTTCATATAAACACAGAATTACAGAGTAGATTCTCCCATCTGAACTCCTTGGGACCAAACAGTAATGGATAGATTTCAATCAGTGAGGTTTTCTTGGTGCACATTATGAAATTTGAGATGTTATTTTGTATGTAATATTATGTATTGCAAGCAGATAAATACAAAGAAACTCATTAAACTTTTGGACAACCAATATTTGTGTGTATGAGCTTCTATTGTATAGAGTTTCCAACACAGAAGAAGGCTACACACACAAAATGCTGGAGGAACTCAGCAGGCCAGGCAGCATCTTTGGAGACAAGTACAGTCGACGTTTCGGGCTGTTTGGCCCAACTGGTCTGTGCTTATCTTTCTGCTCCATAGGCTCTCCTCCTACAGTCTTCAGTCCTATCAATACGTGGACCTGTTTAGCTATACCTCATAGTTTGCTTTGCATTATGGAAATGTCAACTACTAGAGGATGAGGGTGAGAGGGGTAAAGTTTAAACGATTTTGTTTGCACAGAGATTTGAGAGTTGAGGAGTGAGAGTTGGCTGGAATCCACTACCAGGGGAAATTACGGTGGTAACGTTCGTGAGGCAGGCAATGGAAAATAGACCATGTACAGGCAGAGGGGATTTGTTTAAATTGGCAATATGGTTGGGACATACTTTGTGGGCTGAAGGGCCTTTCTCCCCACCCCGCCCCCCCCATCCTCGTACTGTACTGTTCTATGTTCTGCGCTCTAATTTAGACAAATCTTCCTCAGAGCAAGGTGTTTGATACTCAACACAATTCTAATACAAACTTGCTTTGAACTCACATTTGTTTGATTGTGAAGAATTGTGTCCTTTCAATGTTGCTGAATGGTGAACCAGCAATACAACACCTATTGGCTTTCGCAGGATCATTCCTAGCAAGCATACAGTCTAATGGTTGGATTATTTGTGGGAATCATACCTCAAAGGAGGTCATACGATCACTGAGCTATTTTGGTAACGTGAAAGACCATCTCGTTCCACTCTCCTGATACTTCCCCATCTCCATGGATGCACCCACCTCTAGCCCTGATATCTTGTCAATAACCACCCCCCAGAAAAGCCTAATGTGGAGCTCATCAGGAGCTCTCAATACAGATGAAAAGACGATTCCAGAAATGCCTCAGTATTTGAGGGAAATCAGAGAGCAGGTGCCTCCGCACATCTCTCTTCCTTCCAGTAACACCAGTTGATAGAGACCATATGAACATAAATATCTAACATGAGCCACAAGAGAGTCCCCTTGTTGCACCTGAGGGCTACACATCTCAACAGCTAATTATGGTCATATTGCTCACCAGGGTAAATTAAACCACAAATCCCAGCATGTATCTGTGACAATTATCCGTGAACATGCATTTCTAAGGAAACTCCTAGATTTAGCAAAGATTCTGCCATTGAACCAAAGGTGCACTGTTATACACTCATTTGGAATTGGAACTGGAATTGATTTATTATTGTTCCTCTATACTTCACTTATCTGCAGTCCCTCTCTGACTGTCTGCCTGTAGCTCCCTCCTACTGATGTGTTTTGACTTCGCTGTTTCCCATGTTAAACGCAACGTGCCAAATTTTCTCCCACTTCCTCAATCTATCTATATCTTGTTGTAGAGTCCAAATATGCTCCTTGCAACATGCCATTCCACCTATTCTCACGTCATTGGTAACGTTAAGTACCTTGCACTTGCTCCCTCCTCCAGCTTACTAATGGTGACAGGGTGTTTGGTGAAGGGAGACACACTGAAGCGGACTGAACAATTCATTGGGTTTTAACAAGAACTCTGCAGAACAGAAGGAAAATAACAAACTTTAGGCCAGCAGTACAGTTAACTAAACTGTCAACCTCAAACTAAAAGCTAATGCTGACGCTATGACTCAGAAGAAGTAACTTAATACTAAATAAATTCCACTCAAAGCCTGTCTGAATTGTGATCTTTCCTGGACTAAGGTGAGCAGGGAGCGTTGCTGTCTCTGTGCTTTGGTCAAGACTCAGCAAGACAGAAATGAAAGGAAGGAAGTGAAATGCAATCACAATGAAACACTAGTTGGCTGGAATGTGCATTTTCACGAACATGATTGCCAACCCCATTCAGATGCCCAACTCTGAGGGCACCCAGACTCCATGGCAGAGTCCACAGTTGTCCAAGGGCCCCCCTCCTAGTGCCAGAGACCTGTGCCTGCCAGAAGTTCCAGATGAGAGATGGTCTGGGATTTCATGGGCTGGAACTCAAGGATGTTCTTCTGGGTCGTACCACTCCCAACCCACAAGATACTGGACACCGTCCCGTACCCGGTGAGATACCAGGAGGCACTGCACAGGTGACTGGAGCAAAGGGGGTGGAATTCATTGGCTTGAGCGGGGAAACAAGGAACACTGGGCTTGTTTCTGAGTTTGCAGCAGAGAAGTCCTGGCTCGTCTTCATGTGGCTTGTAGCACTGGACCAGTTGTTTTGCAGCAGGAACTTCCATGTCAATTACTTGGTCAAGGAAAAGTGGTGTCTGGAATCTCGTTTGGCATTCAAAGGGGGATGGACATGCCAGTGGAAGACAAATGGAGGTTATTATGGGCTATCTCTGCCCAAGCCATTTGGGAGCTCCAGGACGTGGGGTTGGAAGAGACAAGGCAGCACAGTGTTGCCTCCAGCTCCTGCTTCACTCTCTCAGTCTGGCCGTCAGATTGGGGGTGGAAACCTGTTGAGAGACTGGCTGTGACTCCTACAAGAGGAAGCTGTGATGTGGACTGTGGTCCCTGATCAGACTCTATGTGGCAAGGGAAGCGATGCAGTCTAAACACGAGCCACGCCATGAGATTGCCAGCTTCACGAGCTGACTGGAGCTTGGAGAGAGCAAAGAAGTGGGCAATTTTGGAGAGTCATACCATAGCCACCAGAGGGTTCAGGGACGATGTTGTGGACATCCTGGGACAGAGGTGGCCATCAAAATCATCTGATTATAAATTTCAGGGTCTGATGAATTCCCAGTTGGACAACCAGGTGGGAAGAGTGACCCTACGAATAAACTCCTCTCTGGCTTCCAGACGGGTATAGGTATCAATTTTAACTGATGTTTCTATGACAAACTCTATCTTCATGACAACGTCAGAATTTGTCATTAAAACATCGGTTAAAATCGACCCTTGGAAATTGGAAGCCTGAGAAGAGTTTATTCATTTAGATATGCTGGGAAAGCTCCAAATCCTTTTTCAGAATGACCCTACTCCAGCACTCTGTGATGCACAGTGGCAGGGACAAACATCTGGTTGGGAGGTCCTCCAACCTGGCCTGGATCTGACTGGTGGACAGCCCTCACCTCTGACTCTATTCCTCAAATCACAAGCAAGGAAGAATGGGCTCTGGATTGGCATTGTCCTTAGTGATGTTAAACAAATGGAGAGAGTATTGGCCTTGGTATTCTTCTGCCATGATGGTGGGTGTGGTTGAAATTAAGCCAGGTGAAGAGGGGAGCCCAATAGACTAGACGGGAGTTGGGTCTCTTGACATCTCAAATATAGGAGAGATTCTTGTGATCTGTCCATACCAGAAAGGGGTGTTCTGCCCGCTCCAGCCAGTGTCACCATGTCTCCAGGGCCTTCTTGACAGCCAGAAGTTCTTGTTTTCTGACATCATAGTTAAAATCTGCAGGAGTCAGGTGATGGGAAAAAAAGATACAGGGGTGCATCCAACTATCAGCAAAAGAGCGCTGAGAGAGTACAGATCAAATGCCGACATCTGACGCATCCACCTTGATGATGAATAGACGGGATGGGTCTGGGTTTTGCAGCACTGGGCCAGTGGTGAAGTGTCACTTTAATTCTGAGAATGCTTCGTCTGCTTCATTTGTCCACAGGAATCCTACAGAGGTCTTCCTGGTGAGTGCATTTATAGGGTCCTCGATGGAACTGCCGTTTCTGATGACATGGTGATAAAAGTTTGCAAACCCCACGAAGATCCTCCCCTGTGAGGATATAGCCCAAGGACAACATCTGCTCTTTATGGAACTAGACCCCTCTGGCTTGGCATACCATAAAGATAATCCTTGAGGAACCATCTGGGAACTGTTCAGACATGCTGGACATATTCCTGGTTAAAGAGCAGGTATTGATAAGAATGTTGCCCATAAACAAACAAAGTGATTCAACACTTTCAAATTAGTCCGGGGTAAAAGGTCAATAATGCAGTCGCATGGTTGGTGTGGAGACAGAGAGGTAGCCTTCTTCTTACTGAAAACCTCAGCAAGGTCAACATATTCAGCCGGGATACCAGACAGATCCACACTAGCAGTTGGCACTGGAGGGGATATTCTGACAGAAGATTGAGCTGGACCCATACAGGTAGAAGGTATGCCAGTCCCTACTCTTGGAGTGCCTTCAGGGACCAAACAATCTGTAAGTTGTGTCAAGATAGCTAGGGAAGCCCAAGCACCGGCAGCATTGCACGTGAATCACCAAGGTAGAGGGAGAGCTGCTCCTTATGGTTCCCACTGTCACAGGTTGGAGGGGTAGTGTGTGGAAAGGGGGACCTCGTCAGTGCCCAGAGGCCGACCATCCAGAGCCTTGATATCAATATTCTCTCTCAATTGCTGAGTCCGACCACATGGATATCTCTCTGGAACCTGGAGCCCGAGAGGTATCCATAAAGTTTCCATCAGCTTGGAGTTAAAAAATGCTTGAAGCTCACGGGTCTGAGACCCTCATATCAAGGAAGCTGAGAGCATTATGCGATTAGGGAAAGATGCTTGCACTGAGATTCAATCAGCCAGAACTCCCCCTTCCTGCTGATGGGTATCGTCTTTTACTGTACGCTTGGGACATGATGCCTAGAATTGTCCTGGTGTGTCACAGTAAAGGCAGCAACCTGTTCTCCAGCAGTGATCTCTTTCCTCCAGTGACATGTGCATGCCCTCCATCTGCACAGGCTCCTCTGCAGACCGTTTACTTGATGATGAGATAGAGTACGAGGACAGATGGTGATCTAAAGAGGCTCAGGGCATCCTCCTTCTGTGCCATTCAGCTGCCCAGATGTCCATTTGAATGGCCAGATTTATCAGGTCATCCAGGATGTTCGTCATGCACCGTGATCTCATACCGAAACCCTACGATCAGCGAACACTCGAAAGCACTGATGAGGGATCTCTCGTTCCACTCCATCTCAACTCCAAGCAGGTGGAACTTTGCAGCATAGTCCCTGACTGTCCCTTTCCCTTGGCGCAGGTCCAGGAGTTGGAGGGCTGACTCCTGGAGGGTGAAACACTCTCTTGAACTCAATCACAGATTGCTGGAAAGATTCTTCTGCAGGGGAACATTGTTCGTGTGGAGTGACTTATAGGCTGATTGGGGGTCCATCTAAAAGATTCACCAGGTAAGCCAGTTTACACGCATCATCACCAAACCGACCTGGCTGGGCTTGGAAATTCAGCTTACGCTGGGCGATAAAATCCCAGCAGCCGTCGGCGTCACTGGAGTACAGGTATCCCCCGCTTTTGGAAAGTTCGCTTTACGCCACTTTGCTTTTACGAAAGACCTACACTAGTACCCATTTTCGCTAACTGAAAGAAATCTGAAGAGGATTTTCGCTTTACGAATAAAGGCGAAAAGCGAAAATAGTGTTCAGCGTTTGTTTTGCAGCGAGCCGTTATAGAGGCAGCGCGCACCCCGAGCAGCGAGAGTGGCGCCGCCAAGCCCCTTCCCCGGGAACTACACTCAGCATCTCAGCATCAAGCCGCCATAACTTTGAACTGTGTCTGTGAGTATCTGTGCTTTATCTCGATTTATTTTGTGCATTCGTTAGCAAGATGTGTCCTAAGATAACAGAAAAGCCTAAGAGAGCTCGTAAGGGTGTTACACTTAGCGTAAATCTGGACATAATTAAGCATTTCGATCGTGGTGAACGAAATAAAGACATTGTGCGTTCATTGAAATTGCCTGCATCACTGTACATACATTATTTCTACTTTATATAGGCTGTGCATTTATCATATCATTCTTGCTTTTAGTATATGTTAGTGTTATTTTAGGTCTTATGTGTTACTTGGTATGATTTGGTAGGTTATTTTTTGGGTCTGGGAATGTTTAAAATTTTTTTCCCATATAAATTAGTGGTAATTGCTTCTTCACTTTATGCCATTTCGTCTTATGAAAGGTTTCATAGGAACGCTCTACGTTCAGATGGAGGGGGAGACCTGTATCTACCCAGTGAAGGTATACTTGGTCCTGATCTGAGGGAATCGGGGCATTAGTGGCTGACGCTGATGAGACTCGGCCACTAAAGAGGAGGATGTGGGCGATGCTGGGAGTGGGACTGTCCTGACTGAAGGACGATGAACCATGGCAGTGAGAGGCACCTCACTCTGGCTGTCTGTGGTGAGTTGCCGAACTGTTGCTGTGAGTGCCGACACCTATTCTTCCTGTTTGGACAGGGCTTGCCACTCTGAAAGTAGCTGTCGTGCTCTGAGAGACACCTCTGCCAACCCAGCCTCCATTGACTTTAGCTTCTCCTCCAGGAAGTTTGGTTTGGGCTGGGCTTGTCGTTCTGTGAATAGCTGTCCCACTGCGAGAGACACCTCTGCCAACCCAGCCTCCACTGACTTTAACTTTTTTCCTCCCTGACTAATGAATGTCAGGGCCATGGTCAGCTGCTTTCTCTCTGCTGTGTTCATTTTGGTGGTTGAGCCTTACTGACAAGGATGTGCGGTGAAGGCCCAAGTGCACAGAGCGAGACACTGAAGAGCATTGAATGGTTCACTAACTTTTAATAAGAACTGGACAGAAGAAAAGGAAAATAATACTAGCTAGACCAATGGGGCTGCTGACTAAAATCTCAAACCAAAGCTAACACTGAAACAATAACTCAGAAACAGTAACTTTATACTAAATAAATTCTGCTGTCAATCTAAACTGTAGTCTTCTTTGCTGGAAAGAGGACAAGGCGAGCAGGGAGCATTGCTTTCGCTGTGTTTTGGTCAAGGCTCGACAGGACTGAAATGGAAGGAAGGGAGTTAAATACCACCGCAAAGAAACTCTGATTGGCAGGTACGTACATACTCACTAGTGTGTTTGCTGACCCGTTCAGCTGCCTGCCTGTGAGAGTCTGTGTTAGTAACAAATAAAGAACTCATGAAAAGAAAGGGCCAAAATAGATCATAGAATATACACTCAATGTCCACTTTATTAGGTACCTCCTTATCTAATAAACTGGCCACAGAGAGTATGTCCATGATTGTCTGCTGCTGTAGTCCATGTTGTGAGTTCAGAGATGCTCACTGTTGTAATGTGTGGTTATTAAAGTTACTGTCACCTTCCTGACAGCTTGAACCAGCCTGGCCATTTTCCTCTGATCTCACTCACTAACAAGACATTTTCACCCACAGAACTGTGGCTCCCTGAATGCTTTTTGTTTGTCGCACTATTCTCTGTAAACTCTAGAGGCAGTTGAGCGTGAAAATCCCAATGATCAGCACTTTATGAGATACTCAAACTACCCCATCTGGCACCAACAATCATTCCATGGTCAAAGTCACTCAGAATCAAAGAGTCATGGAAAAGTACGGCACAGAAACAGACCTTTTGGCCCAGACATTGCATGCCAAAACCATTTAGTCATAGTCATTGTAATAGTCATAGTCATAGTCATATTTTATTGATCCCGAGGGAAATTGTTTTTCATGACAGTTGCACCATAAATAATTAAGTAGTAATAAAACCATAAATAATTAAATAGTAATATGTAAATTATGCCAGGAAATTATGAAATAAGTCCAGGACCAGCCTATTGACCCTCCAAGGGAGGAGTTGTAAAGTTTGATGGCCACAGGCAAGAATGACTTCCTATGTCGCTTGGTGTTCCATCTCGGTGGAATGAGTCTCTGGCTGAATGTACTCCTGTGCCCAACCAGTCCAATGTGTAGTGGATGGGAGACATTGACCAAGATGGCATGCAACTTGGACAGCATCCTCTTTTCAGACATCACCGTCAGAGAGTGATTTTAACTGCCTACTCCCATTGACCTGCACCAGGACCATAGCCCTCCATATCCCTATCATCCACGTACCTATCCAAACTTCTCTTCAATGTTGAAATTCAGCTCACATGGACCACTTGTGCTGGCCGCTCATTCCACACTCTCACGACCGTCTGAGTGAAGAAGTTTCTCCTCATGTTCCTCTTAAACTTCTCACCTTTCACCCTAAAACCATGACCTCTGGTTGAAGTTCCAGCCGACCTCAGTGGAAAAAACCTGCTTGAATTTACCCTGTCTATATGCCTCACAATTTTGTATACCTCTATCAGATATCCTCTCAATCTTCAATGTTCTAACGCAGGGGTGTCAAACTACCGGCCCGCGAAGGGGTCCAATCCGGCCTGCTGGATGATTGGGGATAAAAAAGTATATTCATGACCATTTATTATGTATCTATACGGCGGCCGTTCTCTCTCTCCCACCGCTGTCTGTGCCGCCTGCTGCGCCGGCAGCTTGTTGTGTGTACTTAGAAAACAATAGGCGGCAGCTAACCACCCGCTGTGCATAAACAACACCTACCATCCTGCACTGAAGACCACTAGGGCCCCACTTACATTGTCAGAGACAGTATAAACACACAAAGTACTCAGGTAAGCAACACCTGTGGCAAGGCTGAGACTGTTTGCTGCTGTGGTTCAAAATGCTATCCAAGAAAAGTTGACATCGAATGTCGGATATTCAATGATAATTGGAAAGATCGTTTTTACTTCTGTGAGGTCAACGGCAAACCTGTGCGTCTGATATGCTCGCAACAAGTGGCTGTGGCAAAAGAGTACAATATCAAATGACACTATGAGACGTCAAACGGAGAAAGATATGACAAGTACGCAGGACGACTCAGAACGCAAAAGGTAATCGAGCTTGAAGCAGCTCTGAAAAAAACAGCAATCAGCGTTCACCAAAAGTTGAGAGACTCATGATGGAGCTGTCAAGGCCAGCTATATTATTGCCAACAAAATAGCTGCTGCGTCGAAGCCATTCTCAGAAGGGGAATTCATCAAAGCATGCATGCTGACGGCGGCTGAGCTGGTGTGCCCTGAGAAGAGACAGGCTTTTGGAAATGTCAGCTTGTCAAGAAATACGTGGCAGAGCGAATTGGGGACCTTGCAGGAGATTTGAACAGTCAACTAAAAGACAAAGTGAAGTCGTTTATTGCCTTCTGTATTGCGATTGATGAGAGCACCGACGTAACTGATGTAGCTCAGTTGGGAATATTTATTCGTGGTGTTGTTGCATCTTTGACCGTCACTGAGGAGTTTGCGGAGATGGTGCCCATGACAAACACTACAACGGCGAATGACGTTTTCTCCAGCCTCGTCGAGGCCTTGGACAGACTGGGGGTTGACTGGAGTTACGCTGTCAGCGTGGCCACAGATGGCGCACCGTCCATGGTCAGGAAAAAGGCAGGTGCTGTTGTGAAACTCAGAGAGAAAGTTCCGACAGAGAATCCAGAGCAGGAATTCTGGAATTTTCCTTGCATTATACACCAAGAGGCATTATGTAGCAGGAGCCTGAAAATGGACAATGTCATAGATGTAGTAATCAAAACGGTTAATTTTATTAGAGCCGAGGGACTCAACCGTCGGCAATCTGACACTCTTCTGTCCGAAAGTAATATTGGACACGGCCTACCCTACCACACTGAAGTCTGCTGGTTGAGCAGAGGGGTTGAGCTCACATGTTTTTTCAATTACGTACGGAAATTGGACTATTCATGAACGAGAAACGGAAGCCAGTGGCAGAGTTGGATGACCCAGACTGGGTTCATGATCTTGCATTTTTGGTGGATATAACAGAGCACTTAAATGTGCTTAATGTTAACATGCAAGGCCGTAACAAACTTGTTACGGAATACTACAACAACATTTGTGCCTTTCAAATTAAATTAGGCCTGTGGGAGATGCAACTATCCCAGAACAACCCAGCTCATTTCCCCTCTTTGCAAACTGTGCCTGTCGCTCATGGGAATAATGACAACATGGACAGGTACAAGAACAAAATATCACGGCTGAAAAGTGAGTTTCAGAATCATTTCCAAGCCTTCACTCAGCTCGAGAAGGAATTCTCACTGTTTTGCTGCATTTGCCGTCAACGCAGCATCAGATGTGCCGGAGGAAATCCAAATGGAACTAATTGAAATTCAGTGTAACTCAGCTTTGAAATATAAATTTGAGACTGTGGGTCTGGACTCATTCTATCAATACCTGGGACCGATGTATCCCAAGATGACAGACTTTGCCTCAAAGATCCTTTGCATGTTCAGGACAACATATCTCTGTGAGCAGGCGTTCTCCATAATGAACATTAATAAGTCCAAACTGTGATCGCAGCTGACACACAGACATCTAAATGACATTATAAAGATCACAACTGCCCAGAAACTGGTCCCTGACATTGACAGGCTGGTTAAAGCCAAGAGATGTCAGGTGTCTAGAAGCAGCAAGTGAAAAATGAGTGACACTGTTCGATGCACTGTGATGTGTAAGCAAAATGCATTATGAAATATTAAGTGTCATAATATTGTGATTCATTCATTTTCTGACTATTCTATTAGAGTAAATGTGATCACTTCAATAAAAATTCGAGGCTAACTGTGTTCATTGTCTGAGTTTGATTGCTGGAAGCTAATAAAAATTAGGTGCAGTTGTGTAGCCTACATTTACAATTTGTTTCATTAGGTCTACATTTGTGTCTGCTAATGTTTGATTTCAAATGGTTTATTAATGGAAAGGTTGTGGCTCCCAAAACAATCTTAGCCAAATTAGCATTGTTTTTTCTCTCTCTCATCACAACTTTCTTGTAGCCTACGACTGTAAGTTAATACCAATCATAAAAATAATGCTTGCTAGGCAATCTCCTTCATAAGAAATGAAAGTTGTAAAGTGAAACACTTTGTAGTTATAGCAGAGACTGAGACACATGAGAGCAGGTTGAAAAAAACAAAGGCAACGAAAGCTATGGGAGCATGCGCGCGTGCACAACTGATCCGGCCCGCATGAAGTCGCATTTTGCCCAATCCGGCCTGTGACCTAAAATGAGTTTGACACCCCTGTTCTAAAGAATACAGTCCTAATCTCTTCAATCTTTCCTTATAACTTGGGTTCTCCAGATCCAGCAACATCCTTGTAAATCTTCTCGGTGCTCTTTCACATCTTTCCTGTAGGTAGGTTACCAAAACTGCACACAGTACTCCAAATTAGGCCTCACCAATGTTTTATACAACCTCAACATAACATCCAATCTTCTGTACTCAATCCATTGATTTATGAAGGCTAATGTGCCAAAAGCTTTCTTTATGATCCTATCTACCTGTGACACCACTCTCAATGAATTATGTACCTGCATTCCCAGATCCCTTTGTTCTACCACACTACTCAGTGCCCCACCATTCACTGTGTAAAGCCTACCCTGGATGTTCCCACCAAAGTGCAAAACCTCACACTTGTCTGCATTAAATCCCATCTGCCATTTTTCAGCCCATTTTTCCAGCTGATGTAGATCCCTCTGCAAAACATCATACCCTTTCTCACTGCCCACTACACCCTCAACCTTGGTATCATCCTCAATTTTGCTGATCCAGTTAATCACATCATCGTTAAGGTCATTGATATAGATCACAAACAACAAAGGACCCAGCACTAATCCCTACAGCACACCACTAGTCACAGGGCTCCAGTCAGAGAGGCAACACTCTACTACCACTCTCTGACTTTTACCACAAAGCCAATGTCTAATCCAATTTACCACCTCAATCTGAATGCTGAGTGACTGAACCTTCTTGACTAACCTCCCATGTGTGACTTTGTCAAATCTCTTACAAAAGTCCATGCAGACAGCATCCACTGCCTTGCCTTCATCCACTTTCCTGGTAACCTCCTCGAAAAAGTTTATAAGATTGGTTAGACATGACGTACCACCCACAAAGCCATGCTGACTATCCTTAATCAGTCCATGTCTATTCAAGTATTTATGTATCCAGTCCCTTAGAATACCTTCAAATAACTTTCCCACAACTAATGTCAGACACACTGGCCTATAATTTCCTGGTTTCTATTTAGAGCCTTTTTAAAACAGCAGAACAACATTGGCTATCCTAAAGTCCTCCGGTACCTCTTCTGTCACTAAGGATGTTTTAAATATCTCTGCTAGGGCCCTGGCAATTTCTGTACTTGTGTCCTGCAGGGTCTGAGGAACACCTTAGTCCCTGGGGATTTATCCACCCTGATTTGCCTTAGGGTAGCAAACCCCTCGTCCTCTGCAATCTGTACAAGGTCCATGAAGTTGATACCGCCTTGCCTCACTTCCATAGACTTTGTGTCCACCTCCTCAGCAAAGACAGAGGCAAAAGGTTTATTTAAGATCTCCCTCACTTGATTTGGCTCCACACATGGATTACCATTCTGATCTTCCAGGGAACCAATTTTGTCCCTAGCAATCCTTTTGCTCTTAACATAGCTGCAGAATCTGTTAGGATTCTCCTTCACCTTGTCTGTTAAGGTAATTTCATGCCTTCTTTTAGCCTTCCTAGTTTCTCTCTTAAGTGTTCACTCACATTTCTTGTACTCCATAAGCACCTCATTTGTTCCTAGCTACCTATACCTGCTATGCACCTCCTTTTTTCTCTTAACTTGGTCACTTAGATCATATTTCTTCCCCATTCTGATGTTTAGTCTGAACAACAACTGAACCTCTTGACCATGTCTGCATGCTTTTATGCATTGAGTTTCTGCCACATGATTGGCTGATTTGAAACTTGCATTAACAAGCGGGTGTACAGGTGTACCTAATAAAGTGTCCATTGAATGTAAAACTTGGAACAGTACAGCACAGTACAGGCCCTTTGACCCATAATGTTGTGCCAACCTTTTAACCTACTTCAAGATCAATCTATTCATTCCCTCCTACATAGCCCTCCATTTTTCTTTTATCCATGTGCCTATCTAAGAGACTCTTAACTGTCCCAAATGTACCACCCCTGGCAGGACATTCCACAGACCCACCATTCTCTGTGTAAAATCCTTTCCCCTGACATCCGCCTCATATTTTCCTCCAATCACCTTATATCGTTGAGACACTCCTCTAGTCACATCGTTCAATGCTGAAACAAACCTATTCATTTTGACTTCTGTTCTTTCTGTGCAGTAGCTCATCTTGTGCACCAGCCTTTTTTTTGTGGCTGAGTGAAAACCCAAACACATTTCTTCCACTGGTTCTCTGTTTGTTACATCCTCAAGAAACATTGGCAAATTTGTCAAACCATCTATCTTTCACAAAACCATGTTGACTTAGTCCAATTAGGTTTAACTTGTCTCAATTGCTAATTCTTTGTCCTTCATTATGGACTCCAGCTTTGTACCAACAATGGATGTGTGGTAATGGGCCTAGGACTGTGTCAATACGTCTCAGTGAAGCTGCCAGCATAATCAAAGACCCCCTACATTCTCTCTTCTCCCTCCTCTCCGCCCCACATCAGGCAGAAGATACAAAACCCTGAAAGCACATCCCACTGGGCTCAAGGACAGCACCTATCCCTCTGTATTAGAAACTTGAGTGGTGCCTTTGCACTATAGTCGCCCTGCAGTGTACTTTCTCTGTAACTGTAACACTTTATTATTGTCCTGCTTTGTGCTACCTCAACACACTGATGTGATGAAATGATCTGTATGGGTGGCACATAGAACAAAGTTACTCACCGTACCTTGGTACAATAATAATAAGAGTAAACTTACCAATTTACGTTGGCCTACCATCAGCTGTTGTCTTTTTACAGTTTCTAGTCTTTGACTTAGTATTTTCCTTGACCTCCTTAAGAGCCATGGAGTCATAGAGCACTACAGCCCAGGAACAGGCCTCAATGCCGACCTGATCTTCTGCCTAGTCCCATCTGACTGTACCTAGACCATTGCTCTTGCCTCCATATACTTATCAAGCATCTCCTAAATGGTGCAATCAAACCTGAACCCACCACTTCTGCTGGCAGTTCGTTCCACATTCACACCACCGTCACAGTGAAGCAGATCCCCCTCAGGAACCCCCTAAATATTTCACCTCTCACCCAAAACCTATGACCTCTAGTTCTAGACTCACATGACCTAAGGGGAAAAAGATGGTATGCATTCACTCTGTCTCCCTCATAATTTTGTACACCTGCATAAGACCCCTCATTCTCCTACCTTCCCCGTCCTAACTTATTTATTTGACTTTATCTTATGTTAGCGATACAGAGCGGAGTCAGCCCTTCTGGCCCTTCGAGCCTAATCACGGGACGATTTACATTGACCAATTAACCTACCTGGTACGTCTTTGGACTGTGGGAGGAAACCAGAGCACCCGGAGAAAACACACGCATTCTACAGGAAGGATGTACAGACTCCTTACACAACGGCGCCGGAACTGAACTCCGGGACACTCTGAGTTGTAATAGCGTCGGGCTAACCGCTGCTCTGCTGTGGCGTACCTTTCCTCTCGTTAACCACAGCTGGTTCCTCTGTCTCCTGGGATCCCTCTTTCTAATTGTGATACATTCCTGCTGGGCATTACACCTGTTTAGATCAGACCCTTTTTATGCCATGGACTAATACCATTAAGCAAGGGGTCTGTGGACTCCATGGTTGGGAACCCCTTGGTTTAGATGTTTCCTGTTGCTCATCTACTACCCTATCCATTAGGGAATCACTTTGCTATCTTAGGTGTACTCTATAAAGACACATTATTGTTGTTGTTGAATGAGAATCAGAATTACTAATAAGTGTTTCAGTTTGGCATGCTCTCCTATTAATGGGAAACATGAACACTATGAACACCTTTTGTCCAACACCAAACAGTGCAGGCTCTCAGTCACTGCATGCAGACACAGATTGTGTTCCACCATTTCTTTGTTGGCACGCTATCCGGTTTCATCCCCAACTGAGTAAAAGCGGCAGGGAACTGAGTTGACTTACCACTGCGTCATCCAGTGTGATGGGAATACCACCCAGGCTGGGAGACAGGAGGAACATTTTCGGAACGGAATTGAACATGGCGAGGTGCCCATTAGATTTGCAACTGGTGGACTGAAGAGGTCCTGCCTTGTCTTTACTGTCTTCTTCTACTTTCCGACTGTCGTGATGTTTCTGTATAAAAAGGAG
The DNA here is from genome assembly GCF_030028105.1 of Mobula birostris. Taxonomy (NCBI): domain Eukaryota; kingdom Metazoa; phylum Chordata; class Chondrichthyes; order Myliobatiformes; family Myliobatidae; genus Mobula; species Mobula birostris. The sequence goes on along the minus strand of NC_092373.1, from coordinate 18,526,775 downwards.
ATTAAAGTGTCTGCTAGGCAAGATCGTTGACTTTAAAGAACAGTTTACAGAAAATGTGGGATCCAACAGATATTTATAACGTTGTTTACATTTTAAATATATTCTGCTCTTTCTGAATTTATGCATATTTTATTTCATTCTGTACTTTAACCTTAAGCTTGCTTTTTCGCTGTATTATCCTTTATTCTTTAGAATGGTGAAATGTTGTGTTTACATGCTAATAATAAATTCTGCTTTGAACTTTGACACACCACAGCAAATTCCTAATACATGTAAGTACATATGGCAAATATAGTTGATCCTTGATATCAACGAGAATGTTTTTTACTTACATTCTGACTCTTAGTAACTTCCTCTTGCAGTATATCAATGTAATTCTGTGTTGAACTGCCTGTTATTTTTCTAGCTTGAGATGCATCATTACATACATCCATGGTCTGGCAGAGGTGTGAGAGAATCTGAGCCTTGGGGAAGAAGGGTTTCAGTTTGACAGCCTGCTTTGTTCTCTCCCGTCCCGTCTGATGTTTAGTGTTGATACTGTCAATCTGAAATCACATGAGCTGCAGGCAATTGAGGCATTACTCATCATCACTGCCTGGGGGAAAACAATGGTGCTGAATTTATTGGTGACTGTTCATAGCCAGAAGCAAAAATTGTCAAGAAGACATGTTGTATTTGTGAACCAAACTCTGCAGGAATTTCAAGGGTTATTTATCACTAAACCTAATGTTTCTAATTGCCTGTTTTACAAATGATGCAGCACTTGTCCATGCCGTTTAATGAGGCAATTAAAGTATTGAAATAAGCCGAAATTGCTGAAAGAAATCATTGTTCCTCTGTGCCCGGGGATTTTACATTGCCGGATAACCTATGGTCCCTCTTCATCGCAGCGTCAAGGTGATGCCGTGTTTTCCCGTATGCCTGGTTTCAGATACGCCATCATGCAACATCACCTTGCACTCAATGTCAGTAAGGCCAAAGAGCTGATTGTGGACTTCAGAAAGGGCAAGATGAGGGAACACACGCCAATCGTCGTAGAGGGATCAGAAGTGAAGAGAGTGAGCAATTTCAGGTTCCTGGGTGTTAATATCTCTGAGGACCTAAACTGGTCCCAACATATTGATGCAGCTATAAAGAAGGCAAGACAGTGGCTACATTTCATTTGGAGTTTGAAAAGATTAGAGGGCTAAAAGAAAAACTGGAAAATTACGACAGATGTACCCTGGAGAGCACTCAGCTCAGACTGGCTGCATCGCCGTCTGGTGTGGGGACGGGGAGGGTGGGGTGTGGTGTGATGGGAGGGGCGTGCTACTGCACAGGATTGAAGTAAACTGTACAGTTGTAAATGTAGCCAGCTCCATCATGGGGACTAGCCTCTGCAGTATCCAAGGTAACTTCAAAAAGATGGCTCAAAAATGTGGCGTCCATCATTAAGGACCCCCACCACCCAGGCCATGCCCTCTTCTCATTGCCACCATCGGGAAGGAGATACAGGAGCCTGAAGACACACACTCAATGATTCAGGAACAGCTTCTTCCCCTCGGCCGTTAGATTTCTGAACGGACATTGAACCCATGAACACTACCTCACTACTCCTTTATTTCTGTTTTTGCACTACTCTTTTAACTTAACTATTTAATATGTATATATACATACTGTAATTCACAGTTTTTTTTCTATGTTTATCACGTTTTGCATTGTATTGCTGCCGCAAAGTTTACAGATTTCACGACATATGCCGGTGATATTAAACCTAAACTTAACCATCTGCCCTTCACTGGTGGCATGAAACAGTCCCAGGCCACTATTGCAAGGTGGACAGAAGCGAGTTCCATGGGGCCTAGAGGAATATTACTCAGATGGGCAGAACATAGAACATAGAACAGAACATTGCTCTTCAGCCTATAATGTTGTGCGCCCCTTTAAACTACCTCAAGATCAATCTAACCATTCCCTCCTACACAGCCCTCTAATCTTCTTTCATCCATATGCCCATCTAAGAGTGTCTTAACTGTCCCTACTGCATCTGTCTCTACCACCATTCCTGGCAGGGCGTCCCATGCACCCATCACTCTCTGTGTGAAAAAACTACTTCTGTCATCCCCCTATACTTTCCTCTAATCAGCTTAAAGTTATGCCCCCTCGTATTAGCCATCTCCTTCCTGGGAAAATGTCTCTGGTTGTCCATTTCTATCCATGGCTCTTACCATTATATACATCTCTAGCAAGTCATTATGATTGTAACCTGTTCACTTGCCCACCATATTTTATGTTTTGCAACACACATTACATTTTGGAAGAATAATGAATTGGAGGTACAGTATATTGAAGCATCCCTGAGTCATAAAAGGAGATATGTAAATGCAAATCATCTCTTTCTTACATATATTGCTCTCCCTCCTTCAGATTGCTTCCGAAAAGTACGCTTACTCCCAGAACTTTTCTCATGTTGTGCTTGCACAAGGAACATGGAGTCACTCAGGGTGGATGGGGGTGGTGGCGGCTGGGTTGTCTAAATTGATCCATCACCATGCCATGAGAGAGATCTTCAATTCCTTGATCTGTCACCATGCCATGAGAGAGATCTTCAATTCCTTGATCCGTCACCATGCCATGAGAGAGATCTTCAATTCCTTGATTCGTCACCATGCCATGAGAGAAATCTTCAATTCCTTGATCTGTCACCATGCCATGAGAGAGATCTTCAATTCCTTGTCTTTTAAACTTGCGCAGGAGATGTTGCTTTGAATTCATTGGTGCCAGCACAGTGTTGTAAGAAGTTTGTATATTCTCCCTGTGACTGCACGGGTTTCCTCAGGGATCTCCAGTTTCCTCCCACAGTCCGAACATGTACGGGTTAGGGTTAGCACGTTGTGGGCATGCCACGTTGGCGCTGGAAGCATGGTAGAACTTTTGGGCTGCTCCCAACACATCCTTGTACTGAGCTGGCTGTTAACGCAAATGACGCATTTCACTGTATGTTTCGATGTACACATGACGAATAAAGCTAATCTCATCTAATCTAATCGAAATTGAGCAAAATAAACAGTAGACGATCTGGACTGATGATGTAGTGTCCAGCTGAAGATTCTTGACCTGAAACGTCAGCTGTCCATTTCTTTCCACAGAGGCTGCCTGACCCGTTGAGTTGCTCCAGCATTTTGTTCTTTTTCACTTGAACTTCCAGCATCTGCAGTCAGTTGTGTCCCCAAGAATTTCTTTAAAGAATTAAACCACAGAAGCTGGACATCATAGAGGTCAGTACTTTCTGTCTGTGACTTCCCGCTGCTGCCTGTAAGGAGTTTGTAAATTCTCCCTGTGACCGTGTGGGTTTCCTCCGGTTGCTCCGGTTTCCTCCCACAATCCAAAGATGTGCCGGTTGGTAGCTTAATTGGTCATTATAAATTGTCCTATGATTAGGCTAGGGTTAAATGGGGGATTGCTGGGCGACGTGGTTTGAAGGGCTGGAAGGGCCTATTCCGAGCTGTATCTCAATAAATAAATAAATAAAACCACTGGTCTGAGTGATTTCCTCTGCCATTTCAAGATAAAATTAACTCTTAACCACATTGCAATGGATCAGGAGTCCGGTATGGAGCAGGATGTTGAGATACATCCTAGGATGCGCTGGGACGCATCACCAGAGATGTAACCTGGGGTCATCGGGTGTTTTGGTTCTTTCAGCATCCGACACCCTCGCTCAGGCGACCCAAACAGGGCTGATCAGGACCCGGCTTGTGTCCCAGCAGCATTGGTCTATGGGTCAAACCTCTTGATCCATAGCCACCTGGAGGCTTGCTCAGCAGCCTCTGTGACAGTCCCGATGGCTCTTTACTTTGCAGCCCTTGTGAAGCCAAGGAGAGAGTAAGTTCCACAGAGCGAGCAGCCCGAAATTCCTCTAAACTCCTCCTCTGTAGGTTGGCATCGTGCCTTCCATCCCTCTCTCTGGCCCTGCTCTACCAGCTCCTAGTATTTGGCTCTCATTGGTGAAACAGCCTAGTGGTATCATGGTCACCACCACTGTAAATATCTTTCCATTCCAGACGTGTTCTGTAGCTATCTGAAAACTCCTGACTTACAATGGTAGGATTCAAACATGTATCTCCAGGCCCTTAATCAGGCATTGAATTTACCTGTTCATTGTGTTAACTGGGAAGCTAGCGCACCCCTCAAATGTTGTCATTTACCTTGCTTCCTGCAGGAAAGATGCCAATAAGCTCAAAAGAGTGCAGAGGAAATTTACATGGATACGGCCAGGGGTTGAGGACCTGAGTTGAACAGGTTAGGACTTTACTCCCTGGAACGCAAGAGAATGAGGGGAGATCCGACAGACACGTACTAAATTATGAAGGGTATAGTATAAGGTAAATGCATGCAGGCTTTTCCCCCTCAGGTTGGGTGAGACTCCAACTAGAGGTCATAGGTTTAGGGTGGAAGGTGAAATGTTTAAGGGGAACCTGAGCAGAAATTTCTTCACTTTTAAGGTGGTACGAGTGTGAAACTAACCGCCTTGGGAAGTGGTAGAAGTTAGTTCAATTGTTACATCTGAGAGAGAAGTTTGATAGGTATATGGATGAGAGGGGCATGAAGTACTATGATCCAGATGCAGGCAGATCAGACTAGCAATAGACAAAGCTGGAACGGACAAGGTAGGTTGAAGAGCCTGTTTCTATGCTGTAGTAATCTAGGACTCTATGGCAAAGTTGGTGTCTGTGGTAATGAATTCCATAGCTTCACCACCATTTGGCCAAGGGAATACCTCCTCATCTCTGACGTCCCTGGAGAACATTGGATATTCTTAAAGCAAAGGTTGATAGGTTCTTGATTAGTAAGAACATCAAAGGTTACAGTGAGAAGGCAGGAGAATGGGATTAAGAAGTATAATAAATCAGCCATGATGGAATGGCAGAGCAGATTTGATGGGCCAAATGTCTTATTTCTGCTCCTATGTCTTATGGTCTTATGACTATATATGAAAGTAGTAACCTAACCAACAAATTTAAGATGGGCTTGACAAATCACTCTAAACACTTAAATCCCTTACCTTCACAACAGTGTCCTTGAACTGCAACCTGTAAACAAAGTAAATATTACAATTTAGAATCCAAATCAATTTTGTCAGTAGGCATTTGTTATCAGAATGAGCTCTCCACCGTCATCCAGTTGGTAGTAAAGTGCAAATCAATAACAAAAGAACTACGTTGAATTCCAGTTAATGGGAACACATTGGGGCCATTGCATTTTGGCCCAATTAAGCAGCTGGCTCAATTAGCTGAAGTTTCACAGAAATAGTTAAAAAGGCATAAAAAAGACAAACTGAGTAGCAAATTATGTATTTAAATGAAATATAGAACAAATTAGAGCACTATCAATACTGCCACAGTACAATAAAACTGTGTATTAGTTTTGCCCTGATTAACTGATGGCCCAGTTAACCAGAATCCATGGTATTTAAAACATACAGTAAGTCTACAGTTGCCAGGTTTCCAGAGGCAGCTTTATATAAACTCTTCTGCCCATCCCTGACGAAACACCTTGGGAGTTTTCCTTCACCCAAAATGCAAGACTTTTGCACAGTAATTTTACGTATTGCAGTGTACTGCCGTCGCAAAAAAAAAAAGTCATGACATATGTGAGTGAAGATAAACCTTATTCCGATATGGGTCTCTATTGTGGAGTGAGAGTGGGAAGGGTGAAGGGAGTGGGGAGGGAGTGGGAAACATTCTGTAATGATCTATAAACTAATTGTTTGGGATCAAATGACCTTGCCTGGGGTCTCAGGGCTGGGTGTGTCTGCACTGCGTCAACCACCCTCACCGTCCTTGGTACACCTTTTCTGTCCCACATTCCTCCCGTGGCGCTCCCATCGTCACCATTCGTAACATACTGCCAGATTTACAAACTCGCTCTCCAGTCCATGCTGAGAAATTCCAGTAATGTGCAAATATTTTAGGCACCCTAGCTATACGTATGTGCCGAAGACTTTTGCACAGTACAGTCATCTCAGGTTGGTGGAGTTGTGGATAGTGTAGGTTGCCAGAGGTTACAATGGGACATTGATGGGATTCAGAGGTGGGCTGAGAAGTGGCAGATGGAATCATTGAATCTGCTCCACCGTTTGATTATGGCTGATTTATTTTAGACCCATTCTCCTGCCTTCTCCCTGCAACCTTTGACACCCCGACTAATCAAGAATCTCTGAAACCCCGCTTTAAATGTCCCCAAAGATTTGGCTTCCTCAGCCGTCTGTGACAATGAATTCACCGCTCTCTGGCTAAAGAAATTCCTCCTTATTTCTGTTCTAAAGGGATGACCTTCTGTATCGAGGCGATTCTGTATGGTCCCATTATAGGAAACATCCTCTCCACGTCTGCTCTATCAGGACCTTTCAATATTTGATAGCTTTCAATGAGATTCCCTCCTCATTCTTTTGAACTCCAGTGAGTACAGGCGCAGAGCCACAATATGCTCCTCATACATAAATCGTTTCATTCTTGTGAACCTTCCCTGGACCCTCTCAATGACAACCCCCCCCCCCACCACCGCTTAGATAAGGGGCTCAAAACTGCCCACAATACTCGAAGTGCAGTCTGACATTGACATAAATCCTTGGTGCTGTTGTGAGGGGTGAACCTTGGGCAGAATACAGAAACTCCCTGTTCCTCTTTAAGTTATGCCTTGTATCTCACATGAGCTTGGCGTAAAGTTTCACCCAGTATTAAGCAATGCTGAAGCCTATCAGTAATATAATTCCTCTAAAGAGAACCGAGGACATGAAAGCACAGCCTTTTAAATTATTAGTGCTTCCAAGATGAGGGTTTCCCTTATCTTGTGATCTTGTTCATCGTAACGAAAGTCTCTACCATTATAGTCACAGCACCAGTTATTCCTGCTCAGTGGCCACTTTATTAGGTACACCCTGCATTCAGAGAAGCTCTTCAGCACACCACTGTCGCAACGTGTTGCTATTTGAGTTACTGTCGTCTTCCAGTCAGTTTGAACCAGTCTGGCCATTCTCCTCTGACCTCTCTCATAAACGAGGCTCTTTCGCCCTCAGAACTGATGTTCACTGGATTTTATTTTGCACATTCTCTGTAAATACTAGAGACTGTTATGCATGAAAATCCCAGGAAGGCAACAGTTTCTGAGATACTCAAGTCACCCCGTTTCTCACCAACAATCATTCCATGGTCAAAGTCGCTTGGATCACATTTCTTCCCTATTCTGATGTTTGGTTTGGAACAACAACAGGATCTCTTGACCATGCCTGCATGCTTTTATGCATTGAGTTGCTGCCATGTAATTGGCTGATTAGATATTTGCGTTAGCTTTTTTTGTCAAGTACATCAATACATCAGGTCAGACAGTGAAATGTGTTTTTGGCGCCAATGGTCAAAATAGTCCGAGGAAAACACACAAAATGCTGGAGGAACTCAGCAGGCCAGGCTGCATCTATGGAAAAGAGTACAGTTGATGCTTCGGGCCGAGACCTTTCAGCAGGACTGGAGAAAAAAAGACGAGGAGTCAGAGTCTGCCTGGCCTGCAGAGTTCCTCTAGCATCTTGTGAGTGTTGCTTGGATTTCCAGCACATGCAGGTTTTCTCCTGTTCGTGATTGAATGGAGTCTGAGGATTGTGCTGGGCAACCCGCAAGTGCTGCCATGGTCTGGTGCCAACGTATCAAACCTACAACTTAATAACCCTGATCTGTATGGTTTTGGAAACTGGAGCACTCCGAGGAAACCCACACGGTAACGGGGAGAACATACAAACTCCTCGCAGACAGCAGCGGGAATCAAAGCCTGATCAATTTTACAGCTGGTGCTGAAAAGCCTTGAGCTAGCTACTACGCTACTGTGCCACACCTGCATGCTGTACCGAGTTTATTTGTTTCCAGTTCTCAGACCCCCACCCCAGGTTATGCATTGTAACATTTTGTAGACCGTCTCTGTCTGAATAATAGCTTTCCTTTTAGAATTCCTTCCAAAGGAAAATATCTGCACGATTCTCCTCATTACACCCCACCAGCCTATCCCTTCTCTACTTGCTTAAACTATCCTAGCCCCTCACAAGGCTTCCTCACAACTGAAGAAGCTATTGATCTTTTTATCAGCACAGCTTTGACTGCTGTACACATGTCTATCCATCTAAGATTATTATTGATTATAACTAGTTGAGGCCCCAGCATCCCACAAAGTACAGTTTGCTAACCTGAAAATGATCCATTTATCCTAAAACCCTGAGAGATTTTTTTTGTCTATATTTCATGTAAGTTATTTTGTCTATTTGAAAACAAGACGGCCCCTTATTTTTACCTAGTGATTCCTGCTTTAAATTAGAGAATTGTCCTCTTTTATTTTTTATTTTATTTTATTGAGAAACAGCACTGAAAAGTCCCTTGCAGCCGAGCTGTCCAGCAATCCTCCGATTTAATCCTAGCCTAATCACAGGACAATTTACAATGACTAAGTAACCGACCAACTGGTCCATCCTTGGATTGTGGGAGGAAACCCACGCAGCCACGAGGAGAATGTACAATCTTCTTACAGGCAGCGGTGGGAACTGAAACCGGGTCACCCGCGCTGTAAATCGCTGTGCTAACCACTATTCCACCCTGCTGCCCCACAGCCTCCCCACTGAGACTTCAGTTTAGACACAGCTCACTTCTCTACCCTTCGACAAATCAAGTCTACTCTCTGAGCCTTTCCTCATAGGACGTTCCACCCATTCAATGCGTCAGTGCTATAAACCTCGGAATGCCCACAAACATAGGGCAATACGGTTCATTGTGCAGCAAGGCTCTGAACATCCAGCATCCAATTGGAAGTGCTGGTATTGTGGTGTTGAGCTCACTCATTGATCCAGGTTGCGAGCCATTGGTGGTGGGGGCACGGTTGGTATGTGAGAGGTCTGAGCGTGAGCAGATTGTTCAACTAGTACTGTGCTGGAACCCGGACCTGAGTCAGGACCACGGGTAGACTTGCAGACACAGCCAGCCTCTGGAGCCCTTGGTTATTTCTCACTCCCTTCCAACTCCCAGGTTTATTGGAAAAGTATTATTGCAATACTATGCTGAGGTTCTATATTCTGGGGAGAAAGCAGGAGAATGGGGTTGAGAAGGATAATAAATCAGCCATGATGGAATGGGCAGCAGACTCAGTGGGCCAAATGGCCCAATTCTGCTGTTATGTCAATGGCCTTATGGTCTTCACCTGCCCTAAGCTGATGAAGTAAGCATACTCCCTACAATCTTACACACAGGCTATTATATTTCTTTAAGTGTCAGGACGCTGGAGCAGGGATCCAATTACAGATTCAGTACTGTGCACACAATGATATTAATTGAGTAACAAATCCCAAGGTGCAAACAAAGTCGGCGTCAAAGCTCAGGCAGAGATCAAAACATCCAGAGAAATCCAAAAACCAGAATCAGGACACAGGCAGACACGAGTGCTGGAAAGGCTCAGAAAAATTCACTGGGACAATCTGACAACAAACAGTCTGTCTGTCTGTGTCTTGTTTTTACGGCAGTTGGCACCCAGCTTAATGGTGCATTACCACCACCTTCTGCTCCGAAGTGTGCAATAGACGTACATTCTAAATCCCCTCACCCACCCAATCAATCAATCTCTCACACACACAAACCCACAATCCTATACTTTATCCTCCCATCTTTGGCCATCCTAGTACCCTATTCCTGTTTATCCATCATATCCTATACAAAAAAAACCTCTGTACCCCTGAAAACAAACAGGTGAAAACACAGGACTGAAATACACGGAGCAATAAACAGAGGCAGATGATAGGTGGAGCACAATGAGACACAGGTGGCAGCAATACAGGTAATAATGAGAAACAGGTGAGAGACAGAGTACTCAGTAATACAGGGGCCGGAGTAGAGCAGGAGCGGGGACAGGAGCACATGGCAATACAAAACCACAGACTGACAGCTAGGGGGAAAAACACACAAGAAGACAGAGTTCATCTGGAGGTACTGACATTAAGCAAGCTGTTAGGTTCTGATCCAGGTGTGTCTCCAGCTGCAGAGGAGACTCAAGTTCAAAAGGCACCAAGTCACGGAGCTTCATAGAGCGTTACAGCACAGAAACAGCTCCTTCATCCTACCTAGTCCGTGACGAACTGTTGTTACTCCGCCAAGCCCCACTGACTTGCACCTGGACCATAGGTCTCTATATGCCTCCCAACCATGTACTTGTCCAAACCTTTCTTAACTGTTGAAATCCAACCCACATCCACCACTTCCATTGGCAGCTCATTCCAGATTCTCGCCGGCGTCTGACTGTAGAAGTTCTCCCTCAAGCTCACCTTAATCATATCAGGTCTCAGCCCAAAACACCAGCTGTACTTTTTCCCCACAGATGCTGCCTGGCCTGCTAAGTTCCTCCAGCAGTTTGGGTGTGTTGCTCCCATTAATCATTTCACCTTTCACCCTTAACCCATGACCTCTAATTGTAGTCTCATCCAACCTCAGTGGAAAAGGCCTGCATGCATTTACCATAAGACAGAGGAGCAGAATTAGGCCACTTCATCATGGCTGCTCTGTTTTTTCCTCTCAGCCCCAATCTCCTGCCCGCAGCCTCCCTGATCAATCAAAAATCTATCATCCTCGGCCCTAAATATACCTACAAACTTGATCTCCACTGCAACAAATTCCTCAGATTCACCACTCTCTGGCTAAAGAAAATAGAATCTGAAATAAAACTGGCCGTAGAATCATGATTAAATGGGTTGAGGGCAGCATGGTTTCTTCAAGGGAAAATCTTGCCTGACAAATCTGTTGGAATTCTTTGAAGAAAACACAAGCAGGAGAGACAAAGCAGAACTGGTTGATGTGCATTTGGATTTTCACAAGGCCTTTGACAAGGTGCCGCACGTGAGGCTGCTTAACAAGCCATGAGCCCATGGTATTACAGGAAAGATCCTAGCATGGATAAAAAAAGTGGCTGACTAGCAGAAGGCAGAGTGGGAATAAAGGGAGGCTTGTTTGGTTGGCTGCCATAGACTAGTGGTGTTACACAGGGGTCTGTGTTGGGACTGATTCCTTTTACGTTATATGTTAATGATTTGCATGATGGAATTGACAGCTTTGTTGCTAAGTTTGCAGACGATATAAAGATAGATGTAGGGGCAGGTAGTTTTGAGGAAGTAGAAAATCTACAAAAGGACTTAGACAGATTAGGAGAGTGAGCAAAGAAATAGCAGATGGAATACAGTGTTGGGAAGTGTATGGTCATGCACTTTGGTAGAAGAAATGAAAAGGTTGACTATTTTCTAAATGGAGAGAAAATACAAAAAAAACTGATACACAAAGGGACATGGGAGTACTTTCAACACACACGAAATACTGAGGAACTCAGCAGTCCAGCCTGCATCTATTGAAAAGTGTACAGTCGATGTTTCAGGCAAGATATTTCAGCAGCACTGGAGACAAAAGGACTTGTGAGTGCTTGTGCAGGATTCCCTGAAGGTTAATTTGCTGGTTGAGTCTGTGATGAGGAAGGCAAATGCAATGCCAGCATCAGTTTCAAGACGACTAGAATATAAAAGCAAGGATGTAATGTTGAGACTTTGCAAAGCACTGGTGAGGCCACACTTGGAGTACTGTGAGCAGTTTTGGGCCCCTTATCTCAGAAAGGATGTACTGAAACAGGAGAGGGTTCAAAGGAAGTTCACAAAAATGATTCCAGGTTTGAATGGCTTGTCATATGAAGAGCATTTGATGATTCTGGGCCCTTATTCACTGGAATTCAAAAGAATGAGGGGTGACCTTATTGAAACCTATCATATGGTGAAAGGCCTTGACAGAGTGGATGTGGAGAGGATGTTTTCAATGGTGGGAGAGTCTGAGACCAGGGGACACAGCCTCAGAATTGTGGGGCATCCTTTCAGAATGGAGATGAGGAGGAACCTCTTTAGCCAGAGAGTGGTGAATGTGTGGAATTTGTTGCTACAGGGAGCTGTGGAGGCCAAGTCTTTATATATATTTAAGGCAGAGGATGATAGATTCTTGATTGGTCAGGAACTGAAGGGACACATGGAGAAGGCAAGAGATTGGGGCTGAGAGGAAAATTGGATCAGCCATGATGAAATGGTGGAGCAAAATTATGAGGGGTATAGATCGGGTAAATGTAAGCAGGCTTTTTCCACTGGGATTGGGTGAGACTAGAATTGGAGATCATGGGTTAAGGATGACAGATGAAGTGCTTCAGTGGAACATGAGGGGGATCTGCTCTATTCAGAGGTGGTGACAGTCTGGTCGATGCAGGTTTGATTTTAATGTTTAAGAGAAGTTTGGACAGGTACATAGATAGGAGGGGTATGGAAGGCTATGATCCTGGTGCAGATCGATGGGAAGGGACAGATTAATATTTCAGCACAGACTAGATGGGCCAAAGGCCCTGTTTCTGTCTGTATTGTTCTATAACTCTATGACAAAGTGAAACCTGCCTTCTTTTGTATTCTTTTCCCCTGGCCACAGTCAAAGCAGGGGTTCCTAACCTTTCTTTATGCCATGGGCCAATACCATTAAGCAAGGGGTCTGTGGACTCCAGGTTGGGAACTCTTGGTCTAAAGGGTCTCATGTACAGTGGGCCAGAGTTTCCAAGCAGTTAGAGAAAATCGGACGGAAAGGGAAACAAATTGCTTTACCCTCGTTGGCTGAAGATCTCTCGCCATTTTCTGAGATTTCTGATCTTGTTGTTGATCACATCCAAGTCTTGCTTGCCGAACTTGGGCTGTTGACTGCTCCGCTCCTTATTCATCTGTGAATTACAGGAACCGTCCTCTCAACGAGCAAGATCTCAGTTCCCGTGGTCTGCAGGAAATGCCTGGACGTTGGTGAGACAAGCCACTTATTTAACAGAGCGACTGATCAACTGACATCAAGACAGCTCTCAGAGCACAGATACTCGATTACATTGTGTTAAATAATTCACTGTCTCTCATAGAATTGCTCCCTTTTCTCTGCCATCACCAAATGAATAGTTAAGAGGAAGGCAGAGATTTTTCATTCACAACAGATTATATGGTCTCATCAAGATAAATAATTCAGCCCATGAGTCACAGCAGGGAATATTAAAGTTGTGCTCCTGGCACGTTAGCATACCATGCGGGCATGCTTTGTTGGCATTGCAATGTGCAGCAACACTTTTGGGCTGCCCGCAGTGTAACCTGAAGTTGTTAATACAAATAACACATTTCAGTCAATTTAGTTTATTTAGAGACGCAGTGTGAGCCGTGCCGCCAAGCAACTCCCCGACTTAACCCTAGCCTAACGACAGGACAATTTACAATGACCAATTAACCTACTAAATGGCACGTCTTTGGACTGTGGGAGGAAACCGGAGCACCCGGAGGAAACCAACGTGCACATGGGAAGAACGTAAATGCTTTCTTGTGGAGGACACTGGAATTGAACTCAGCTCCGATGCTCTGAGCTGTAATTCAAAGATTCCAAAGAGACAAAGTACATTTATTATCAAGATATGTATATAGAATGAAACTCTGAGATTCACCTTCCCACAAAACAAAGACCATGGAACCTGAAGGACACATCAGAATCGGAATCAGGTTTAATATCACCGTCATATGCTGTGAAGGACCCCCAGCACCCAGGACAATCTTTTGTCTCATTGTTACCATCAGAAAGGAGGTACAGATGGCTAAAAGTGCACACTCAGCGATTCTGGAATAGCTTCCTCCCATCTGCCATTGGATTTCTAAGAGGACATTGAAACCATGAACACCACCTCGCTTCTTTTTTATTTCTGTTTTGCACTACTTACTTAATTTAACTATTTGATGGTGTGGTAAACCATATATATATGTTGTAACTGGGTTACCTGTCTGGACACGCCCCTCTGCTGACTGCTCCTGTAGCTCCTCCCACAGACCCCTGAATAAAGGTGACTGCGCCATTGCTCCTCCTCTCAGTCCAGGGGCAGATACTCAGCATGCTGGAGGTCACATTTTACTGTTAATAAAAGCCTTTCAGTGTTTACTATACTTCCAGTCTTTTGGAGTTATTGATGGTGCATCAGATGGATATATATACACTTACTGTAATTCACAGTTCTTTTCCCTCTATTATCATGTATCGCATTATACTGCTGCCCCAAAGTTAGCAAATTTCACAACATATGCCAGTGATTCTGATTCTGAAATTTGTTATCTGTGCGGCAGCAGTACAGTGCAATACATAACATCAAACACCCAGTGCACGCTAAAGAACAAATTGGGCAAATTGCAAAACACATCATGCCTCCTGCTACACTACTGTGATGTCCCTTGTTTCAATGTGCATGGGATAAAAAAATCTGAATCTGAAGTTGAGTTAAAGGTTTATTTCTTGACATCTATGGTTCCTAAGGCTGTCATAGCTGGGGGTAGTAGTAGGGATAAGCTCCCACTACCGACAAAGTGCTCCAAATGGCGTGCGGCTCTGACAACCAAGTCCAACTCTTGGTCTTTACATGTGGCTTAGCTACTAGGCCCGGAAGAACTGTTTCTACAGACAAGAGAAGGGGCAAAGGCGAACCACTGGTGCCTCAAAACCAGTTCCTTTGGGCAGGTGGGGCTCATCAGCCTTGGATGGCAGCCCTGTTAGGTGAAGGAGAACTCAGATTTTAAACCTCCGCTGCCTTGCGGCCATACCCATCCATGGGAAAGGCTTTGGGAGTAAACCCTGAGGAAGGAATCTGGAGCCAGGTTCCCTAAGGCAGTTTGATGTTGTTTACAACTTCTGGCAGCCTCTGCAACGACACTGGTGCCGAGCTATATCGGTGCTTGCCTTTCTCTTGGACTACATCAGTGATGTGGAGAGGGGGAACCCGCTGCATGGGCAACAGCCGGTTCTTCAAATCTTCCCACCCAGGCTTGCGCCCTGGAGAGGAAGCAGTCCTCCAGAGGTGCAAATCCATGATCCCCTGGGATTGACGACTCTCTACTACTATAGGGAGGATATGAATTCAAATCCACTCCAAGGACCTGTTCACATAACCTAGGCTTCAGAGGGGTGCTATACTGTCGTGACGCCATCTTTTGAAGGAGCCATTACATTGAAGGACCATTGAGCTTTCAGGAAGCTATTCTGCACGGTAGCAGAGCAGTTACAGCGCCAGTGACCCGGGTTCAATTCCCGCCACTATCTGTAAGGGATTTGGATGTTCTCACCATGACTGGATGGGCTTTCTCCCTCTTTCCAAAGGCATACAGGTTAGCAGGTTAATTGTTCGCACTGGGGTGTGGGTTTGTTGGGCTGGAAGAACCTGTTACTGTGCTGTACCTCTAAAGAAGTGAAAATAAAATACATAGTTGGAGAAAGGTTAGGAACTATGCCATGGTTATCAGTGACGCTCTAAAGTAATACAACAAGGAAACAGACCATTCGGCCCATCCAGTCCATGCTAAACAAGATGCCAGTTTAAGCTCATCCTATTTGCTTGCGTTTCGTTCAAATCCTTTTAGATCTTTTTTTTATCCAGTGATGAAGGAAGAAATAAGAGGCATGGTTCAGAGTTGGAGCCTGTTGAGAGAGAGAACTGTGAAAATAGCATTGGAAAAACAGCAATGTGAAAAATAGAGGAAAAAATATAATCTGATCAACATTCCCAGTAAAACTGGAAACATGGCTCTTTAGAATGTGATTATCGATTCACCAGGCACCAAGGGTTCTGTGTAGTTCAACGTTGTCCTGCTCACAACAGATTAAGGGGAGAATTGATAGAGGTATACAAAATTATGAGGGGTATAGACAGAGTAAATGCAAGCAGGCTTTTTCCACTGAAGTTGGGTGGGACGACAACTAGAGGTCATGGATTAAGGGTGAAAGGTGAAAATTTTAAGGGGAACATGAGGGGAAACTTCTTCGCTCAGAGGATTGTGTCAATGTTGAATGAGCTGCCAGCGCAAGTGGTGCATGTGAGTTCGATTTCAACGTTTTAGAGAAGTTTGGATAGGTACATGGATGGTAGGGCTATGGTCCTGGTGCAGGTTGATTGGACTTGCTAGTTTAAATAGTTCAACACTGACTAGATGGGCTGAAGGGCCTGTTTCTGTACTGCACTTTTCTTTGAGTCTATAGTTGAAGATATAAGAGACGGCAGATACCGGAATCTGGAGCAATAAAAAACAAATGGAGGATCTGAGTGACTCTGGCAGCATCTATAGAGGGAAATGGGTGGACAGTCGATGTTTCAGGTCGAGTCCCTTCATCTGGACTGAAGGCAAGATGGGAAATGGCCAGTATAAAGAGGTGGCAGGGAAGATGTGGAGAAGTGCTGACAGATAATAGGTTAATCCAGGTGGTGGGGGTGGGGGTTATAGGCAGGCAAAGGAGGAGAGAGTGGAAATAGTGACAGAAGATGGGAGGTGATGGGTGGAAGCAACAAAGGGCAGCAGATGATAAAATCTGGTCACCTGCCTACAGGAAAGATATCATCGTTTAAAAGAGTGCAGAGGAAATTTACAAGAATATTGCTAGGACTTGAGGACCTGAGTTATCGGGAGAGGTTGAATAGGTCAGGACTCTTGATAGGAGAATGAGGGGAGTTCATAGAGAGGTATATAGAATGATGAGGGGTGTAGATGGGATGAATACACGCGGGCTTCTTCCCTTCTGTTTGGCTGAGACAATTATTAAAGGACATAGGCTTAGGGTGATAGGTGAAATATTTAAGGGAAATTTGAGGGGAAACTTCTTCATAGGAGCATAAGACCATGAGACATATGAGCAGAGATAGGCCATCTGGTCCATCAAGTCCAAAGAAAGTTTATTATTAAAATCCATATATGTCACTATATTCAACCCTGCAATTCATTTTCTTGCGGGCAATCACAATAAATACAAGAAACACAATAGAATTAATGGAAGACAGGTTGGACAAAAATCAATGTGCAAAAAAGCAACAAACAGTGCAAATAAGAAAGAAAGAGATAAAAAAGAAATAATAGCAATAGTAATAATAAAAATAAACAATAAATATCGAGAACATGAGATGAAAAGTCCTTGAAATTGAGTCCATAGGCTGTGGGAACAGTTTAGTGATGGGGCAAATGAAGTTTTTATATTACTCCGTTTTGCCTTCTCCCCATAACCTTTGGTGCTCGTACTAATCAAGAACCTATCAACCTCCACTTTAAATATAACCAACTATTGGCCTCCATGACTATCTATGGCAATAAATTTCGCAGATTCGCCACCCTCTGGCTAAAGAAAATCTTTCACTATATTCTAAAGGGACATCCTTCTGTTCTGTGACCTCTGGTCCTAGACTAGCCCACTATAGGATACATGCTCTCCACATCTCCTCTATCTAAGCCTTTCGATATTCAATAGGTTTCAATAAGATCCCCCTCATTCTTCTAAACTTCAGCGAGCACAGGCCCAG
This sequence comes from Mobula birostris, assembly GCF_030028105.1. Taxonomy (NCBI): domain Eukaryota; kingdom Metazoa; phylum Chordata; class Chondrichthyes; order Myliobatiformes; family Myliobatidae; genus Mobula; species Mobula birostris. Next base: position 18,509,369 of record NC_092373.1, on the reverse strand, counting down.
AGTGATCAAATGCTCATCGTACGTTAACCCTTTCATTCATGGGATCATTCTCTTGATCCTTCTTTGGAGCTTCTCCAAGGCACACACATCCTTTCCTAGATAAGGACCTTCATCACCCAGGACGTGCCTCCTTCTCATTACTACCATCAGGAAGAGATACAGGAGCCTGAAAACTTACAATCAATGACATAGGAACAGCCTTTTCCTCTCTGCCATCAGATTTCCAAACGGTCCATGAACCTGTGAACACTACCTCACTACTTTGCTCTGTTTTTGCACTGGTACCCTTTTTTATATTTCTTATTGTATCTTTCATTAATATTTTTTAGTAATCTCTATGTATTGCAATGTACTGTTGTTGCAAAACAATAAATTTCATGAGGTAGGAGCTATGTATCTACTTTCTGTCCGTCTGTATTGTATTTCGTGTTGCGCGTTTATTATGGGTCACGGTAATTTGTCACATAGGTCGGGTCATGGCAGAAGCGAATAATACAGTTAAGTAGTCACACTCTATTTATTTATTGAGATACAGTGCAGATTAGGCCTTTCTGGCCCTTTGAGCTGTGCTGCCCAGCAATCCCCTGATTTAACCCTATCCTAATTACGGCACAATTTACAATGACCAATTAATCCGTCTTTGGACTGTGGGAGGAAACCAGAGCACCCTGAGGAAACCCATGCGGTCTTGGGGAGAACATATAAACTTCTTACAGGTAGTGGAGGGCTATATCCTAGACAGTTAGTTTTAGTTTGGTGGAGAGGAAGAGAGCTGGGATGATTTATTTTGTTGGCCATTTAATTATGTGAATTTGACGCTAATTACTCTTATTCCACTATATTGCTAATTTAGTTTTGTTAATTTTTAATATTGTTCATCTTCGTTGGTTTCATTATAAAGGATCGAACATACCTTTTTTGACTTGGACTTCAGTTATCTGGAAGTGCATCATACATGTCAATTCCCGTACCCAGTGTTTCAGAGGTTTTGGCTTGTTTCAAGGAACGACTATAGATGATATATGTCAATGATAATGATCATGATTCTGATTAAACCACCATTATATACAGCAGTACCACTGTTACCAGGGTCGGACATGGCCCAAGAGCAGAGTGAGACACTGACGTGGGTCGATAATTCACAGACTTTAATGCAAACAGTGTTACAGGGAAAATAAAACAACAAGTACTAGGCCAACAGGGCCATTAACTAAAACTCTCAAATGGAAAACGAAGCCTACACTGCAACTGAAAAGAGCAACTGCTAGTCTTCAGAGTCAGTTGACTCGACAGTCCAATTTCTCAGGCAAGGCATAATGCAAGCAGACAGCGAAGCATTGCTGTGTTCAAGTCTCGACAAATACTACGATGGAATGAATGGAGTTAAATACTATCACAATGAAATAATAATTAGCTGACAACAAGCTCAATTGCCGTATCTACTGCACTGCTGAATCCGTGGTTGAGACAGCCACATATTTTCTAATAGCAACATAGCAAACAGTAAATAGAAGTAAAACAAGTAAATACTTCAAACACTGCATAGTTCAGGCAGCATCAACAGAAGAAGTAGAGTTATTATTTCATTTCTGACAGCCCTCACCCCTGCTGAGTTTTTTCAGTATGTAAGTCCTGAAGGTGGGTCTCAGCCCAAAAATGTCGACTGTTTACTCTTTTCCATAGATGCTGCCTGACCTGCTGAGTTTCTCCAGCATTTTGTGTGTGTTGCTTTAGATTTCCAGCGTCATGCTTGCGTCTCCAGTACTTTCTGTTTTTATTTCAGATTTCCAGCATATTTGATTTTCCACTCTTGAAAAGTATTTTACAATAATTTAAGACAAAATTTACTGCACTTTAACAATGCCTCTAAAGAGTGTTCTAAAAGCACAGTGACATATCAATCAGTTGTCTGCTTGCCTGTGGCTCGCTTCCTTACACACTGAGGTCTTATCCTTTTGTTTTTTGTAACCAGGCAACAGCTTGTTTATGCCAGAGTGAGATAAAAAGATCCCCTGACTGTTCTTAATGTTTTTTATTGTGATGGCAACACCCTTCAGTGCACAGATCAGATAAGCATGTAACAAGGAGAGGGTTGTTTTACAGAGAAGAAATTGAACTAGAAGTTGAACATATCAAGTCTTAGAAAGTTCTGGGGTGTCTTTATCACAAAGTTCAAAGTTCAAAGTAAACTTTGTAATCAAAGAACGTATATGTCACCATGTACAACCTTGACATTCATTTTCTTGTGGGCATACTCAATAAATCTATAGAGTAATAACGGGAACAGAATCAATGAAAGACCGTCCAACTAGGGCATTCAACCAAAGTGCAGAGGACAACAAATACAAAAGGAAGAAACAGTAATACAATTAAATATCAAGAACAAGAGATGAAAAGTCCTTGAAAATGAACTCATTGCTTGTAGGAACATTTCAATGATGAGACAAGTGAAGTTGAGTGAAGTTATCCCCTTTGGTTCAAGAGCCTGATGGTTGAGGTGCAGTAAATGTTCCTGAAGCTGGTGGTGTGAGTCCTGAAGCTCTTGTACCTTCTTCCTGATGGCAGCAGCAAGAAGACAGCATATCCTGGGTGGTCGGGGTCCCTATTGATGGTTGCTGCTTTCCTGCGACAGTGTTTGATGTAGATGTGCTCAGTGGTGGGGAGGGCTTTACCTGTGATGGACTGGGTCATATCCACTACTTTTTGTAGTATTTTCCATTCAAGAGCATTGGTGTTTCCATACCAGGCTGTGATGCAGCCAGACAATATACTTTCCATTACACAGTTCATATTGAGTGGCAGGGCAATTATGTTGTTCTTATGTTCTTCGCAATTATATGCCCTGAAACTAAGAAGAAGCCATATTAAGTTGAGTATTGTTTTATTCTGGGAGGCGGGGTGGAGATATGTCTTTACTAAAGGAGGTTCCATTCGCTAACCTGCAGGTCACCCTTAGACAAGGTGTAGCAGCTGCTTAGCTCCACTCCCCCCAGTCAGTGCGACGTGAAGCCACGGCAACAGGTGGTGGATGGTCGTGTGAGTGGCTGGTGCATGTCACAAATCCTGATTATGCGACCGCTCTCATCAGTGGTGCATGCACCCACCACTCCCCGTGTAAAGAAAAACCCAACTCTAACATCTTCCCTATACTTTCTTCCACTCACCTTAAAATTAGTTCCCCACATGTTAGCCTGGGAAAAGTCTCTGGCTATCCACTCTATCTATGCCTCTTATCATGTTGTACACCTCTTTCAAGTTATCTCTCATCCTCCTTCAGTCCAAAGAGAAAAGCCCTAGCTCACTCAACCTATCCTCAAAAGAAATTCTCTCTAATCCTGGTAGCATCCTCTGCACCTTCTCTAAAGCTTCCACATCCTTCCTGTACTGAGGCAACCAGAACTGTACATAATATTCTAAGAGTGGTCTAACCAGGGTTTTATAGAGCTGCAACATTACCTCGGGATAGTTGACATTTCAGGTCAAGACCCTGCTTTTAAGTGTACTAAAGTGGGTTCAGTATTAAGTGGTGCCCTGGAAACATCAGACAGTTTATTTGTCTATCCAGAGATACAGCATGGCAACAGATCCTTCCGGCCCAACAAGCCCCGGCCACCCAATCACACCCAAATTATCAATACCCTTCAGAGATTGTCTGGCATCAGTGGCTGCATAATCAGGACTTGTCATACGCACCAGCTGCTCACATGACCATCCACCACCTGCTCTCATGGCTTCACGTGACCCTGATCGGGAGGGGCTAAGCAGGTGCTACACTTTGCCCAAGGGTGAGCTGCAGGCTCACGGAGAGAAGACACCTCCTTTGTTAGAGAAGCATTCCACCCCTCAACACAATTGTTACATTCAAATGTCAGACGTTCATAAATATGTTTTTTTCCCTATGGACAGCTGAACTGCTTTCCACACTCCCTCCACTCCTGCTAGTTGTTTTTTCTTATCAGTCTTGTACATTTCCAATTACAATGCTCTGGAGGAACGGATAGCATACTGAGTAATTTTGTGCATTTTTCGACTTAATGGTCAAAATCAACTAATGGACCTCTGTGAAACTGGAACCCATTTGTTACCATGGATTGGTCTGCATATGGGGGTACATCAAAGAGAGCGGGATATTAATTCAACAGACTTTCCGGCAAGCTGCGTAAGAGAAGTTATGAGGGTTATTGACAGGGTTGGGTGGCGGGGTGGAAATATGTCTCTGCCAAAGGAGGTGTAAGGCGCTCCTTCCCTCCGCTAGCCCGCAGGTCACCGTTGGGCAAGATGTGGCACTTGCTTAGGCCCCTGATCAGGGTCACGTGAAGCCATGAGAGCACGTGGTGGATGGTTTTATGAGCAGCTAGCTGGTACATATCACAAGTCCTGGTTATGCGACCACTGACGTCAGGCAGACAATCTCTGAAGGGTATTGATAATGGCTGGGGTCACCTGTCTTGTAAAGACACTGTCCAGAAGAAGGCAATGGCAAACCACTTCTGTAGAAAAATTTGCCAGGAACAATCATGGTCGTGAAGACCATGATTGCTTACATCATATGACACAGTACATAATGAACAAATGAATACATCGGGTGTTTCCCAGAATTAGTGAATCAAGAACTAAAGGGCATAGGTTTAGAGTGAGAGGGAAAGATTGAGTAGTAAACTGAGGGAGGGGCAACATTTTCACCCAGAAGGTGGTCAGTATGTGGAATTAGCTGCCAGGGGGAATGGTTGAGGCAGGTACATTGGCAACTTTTAGAACACACTTGGACAGGTGCATGGATAAGACCATAAGACCATAAGACATCAGAGCAGAATTGGGCCATTACGCCCACTGAGTCTGCTCTGCTATTCCATTATGGCTGATTTATTATTCCCCTCAACCCCATTCTCCTGCCCTCTCCCCATAACACTTTATCCCTCCCTTACATATCAAGAACCTATCAACCTCTAATTGAAATATACCCAATGACTTGGCCTTGACGGGGGTCTATGGCAATGAATTCCACAGACTCACCACCCTCTGACTAAAGACATTCCTCCTCATCTCTGTTCTAAAGTGATATCCTTCAATTCAGAGGCTGTGCCCACTGTTCCTAGACTCACCCACTGCAGCAAACATCTTCTCCACATCCGCTCTGTCTAGGCCTTTCAATATTCAGTAGGGTTTCAATCAGATTCCCCCACCCCCCCCATTCTTCTACAGGAAGGTTTTAGAGCAGTGATTCCCAACGGGGGCAGTTACATGTCTTAAGGGGGCATTAGGGGTAATAGAGGTCATTGGTGGGGGTGTTCAAGATTCTTGGTGGGGAGGCAGTAAGCGGCATCCTAACTTGAGGCACGAGACCTGACCGACTGTTAGTAGAGCAGGCACTTCCAAAAAAAAAAGGATGAGGCACTGGAACACAGAGAGAACCACAGCTCTGCAGGTGGTGAGCACTCGTCATCACAATGTGTCTGAAACTCGACGATCTCAACCGACCTTACCAACCAAACAGACATTATTGGGGATGCATAAATTAGCAGCCAGGGTGCCCAACCGTTCCTCTTAACTCGTGGCATGGAATGAGTTTATGCAATTTAACAGTTGGTAAGTCAAGTACACCCTCTCAACTTTCTTTTCAATCTATGGAAAACAGGTTGCACAACGATACATCACCGGCCAGAACCAAGCGGTGAAATGGAACCAATCAGTGAACTTGCTGACCCTGAGGATTCCTCTTGAGGTGTTCAAAGCGACTTCGGCCAAGAACCATCTTTGGGGATTATGAGACCTTACGTGATTGGTCAATTGTGCTAACTTTATAAAAGCAGCTTGCCGAACACCAGCTCTATCCCGGTTGACACTCAGATTCCAATCTGAATCCTTGTCAACATAATTTTTACTGTTGTGATCATCTTCATCTTCGCCTTGCCGTTCCTTTGCCTGCTGCTACCATCTTTCCATCCCTGCCAACTCGCTGCCTTCATCAACATCCAATAAGCATTCCCAGTTTGTGTTAATTTTTTATTTTAACTTAGCCACATCAATGATGGAGAAATGCATACGGCAAGATCTCTATGAACCGGAAGGCGGTGAAGCCTTGAATTCTAATTCTGCTAAGAAACAGAAACTACAGAAAGTGCATCAATAAAATGTTAGATACCTGGAGTATGGTTTTATTCCATTCCCGTCAGATCAGTTACGCCCCATGTGTCTTATCTGTAATACTGTAATGTCTAATGAAGCCATGAAACCATCAAGAATACAGGAACACTTCCGTAAAAGACCCCCTGGGAAGGCAACTTATGGTATTTCTCAGTTCCAGAAGATGAAAGAAGCATTTGAAAAGCGTTGCACACTCCAGTCATTTGCCAAGGACTGTACACATAGCTTCAAAAAACAGAATTTGGGATACAACTGGATGAATCCACTGTGCGAGACAATGAGGCTTTGCTAATGACATATGTAGGGTTTATCAAAAATAGAAACGTTTATGAAGAGATTCTCTTTTGTAAAAAGTTAAAAACAAGTGTCAATGGAAAATCCATCTACGAGAAGTTAAGAATATATATTAAGGATAAAAGTAATCTGATTAGGAACATGATTTCTTGTCGAACTGATGGAGCACCATATATGACAGATCACCATGCTAGTTTAGGGGCATTTGTGAAAAAATGTTTGCAATCCATTGTGTAATTCATCGTCAACATCTTGCGGCCAAGAACCTCAGCCGCCGACTTTTCTCAAGCATGACTCTTGCAATTTCTGCTATCAACAAAATTAAAGCTCATGCATTAAATAGCAGAATATTTTGCCAGTAATGCCAAAATAACAATGAAGAAACTGCAGGTTGAAAATTCCAATTTAATCCAGGCAAAAAGTGCAGTGTCCACTTATATCAGTAAATTGGAAATATATAAGCAAAACCTTGCAGAAGAATGTTCTCTCAGTTTCCCAGCATCACAAGTATGCCACTCTCTTTCACAGACGATGATTTGCAAGAGTACTGCTGACACCTGCAGTCACTAAGGAAGGGTTTTCAGAACTGATTCAAGGATTTGAATGATCTGGAAATTCTGGATTGGGTAATGGACCTATTCCTTTGCAAGGTGGAAGAACAGCAAGAGAGCTTGCAAGCAGAAATCATTGAAATTCAGAATGATGATGAATCAGAAATGCTTTTCAAAAATGTCAGCTCTTGTGGTATGTGGCTATACTGTCATACGAAGTTTCCTGGTCTTCGGAGAAAAGCCAAACTGCTCTTCATTGCATTTCCATCCTCCTATCTTGTTAAAGGAGGCTTCAGTTCAGTGAACCACATATTCATAAAAAACAGAAATTGTTTGGACATTGTTATTTGTGGGGACTTTTGCTGCCACAACTTGAACCAGATATTTCAACTCTTGCTAAAAACCATCAAGCTTAAGGACCACATTGGTATCGAATCTGCTGTCCAGCGCACAGGTATTGTGTAAGCTAGGTTTAAAGACAAAAAAAAATTAAAGTATAATCATTTTTCTCATGTTAGCATATGGTAGGCATGTTTTACACTATGGGAGTGCCAGGAAGTATAATGTGTCTAAGAGGGGCGTTGGCAAGTATGAAAGTGCTTTGAGGGGGCATTGGTTTAAAAAAGGTTGGGAAACACTGCTTTAAAGAGATATGGATCAAATGTGAGCAAATGTGACTTGCTTAGATGGGAATCTTGGTCTGCATGTATTGGTTGGACTGAAGGGCCTGCTTTCATGCTGTATGTCCCTTTGACTCTGAAGACACAACAGATCTGTTCCCATGCTTTTGGTTACTCTACGTTCCAATTAAAAATGGTTTGGTTTTAAAATTCTCACCCTTGTCTTCACCTTTCCCTATATTAACAATTGTCTCCAGACCCCACAACCCCTGTGATAACTGTGCTCCTCCATTGCTGTCCCCTTGCCCCTCTCCAAATTCAATCAGAGCAGACCATCCCTATAGCTGAAGTGATCCTTAACTCTGGAATACACTCCCCAAACTTCTCCAATTTGCCACCTACTTTTCCTACTTTCATACTCATTTTAAAATATCTGGTCATCTGCTCCAATATGAAGGGTCTCAGCCCAAAATGTCACCTGTCCCTTTCCCTCCATAGACACTGCCTGATCCACTAAGCCCCAGTCTGCCACATTCCCATTGTGCCCCCATACCTTCCTTTGCAACTTGGTGTCGCAAATTGCTATATAAATTGAAATGGTTCTTGAGTCTGCATTGTGAGGCTGGTTTGTTTACCTCTCAGATGCTCTAGGTATGTGTAGAACATGGAACATGCAGCACAGTTCACCATGAGACATGAGACTTAGGAGGAGAATCAGGCCATCTGGCCATTGAGTCTGCTGGTTTATTTTCCCTTCAACCCTATAATCCTGCCTTCACCCCATAATCTTTAGCACCTACTAATCAAAAACCTATCAACCTGTACTTTAAGTATACCCAATGACTTGGCTATCCACAGCCATTTGTGGCAATGAATTCCACAGATTCACCACCCCTTGGCTTAAGAAATTCCTCTTCATCTCTGTCCTAAAGGGACGTCCTTCTACTTTGAGGCTGTACCCTGTGGTCCTCGTCTCTCACAATTGGAAGCATCCTCTCCATGTCCACACTGTCTAGGTCTTTCACTGTTCAATAGGTTTCAATGAGATCTGGTGACTAGTGAGTATAGGTCCAGAACAATTGAACACTCCTCATATATTAACACTTCACTTCCTGAAATCATTCTCATAAACCTCCTTTGGACTTTCTCCAATGCCAGCGCATCTTTTCTTAGATATAGGGCCCAAAACTGCTCACAATACCCCGAGTGGTCTTACAATGTCTTATAAAGCATTACATCCTTGCTTTTATCCTTTAATCAATCTGGCTCATGGCACTGCGCCGACCTATATAAACCTATTCCACCATCAATCTACCCTAACCTTTCCTTCTGTACTACACAGAACATAATCCTCCATTCTTCTTACATCCAGTGGGACTCAAACCCACAACCTTTGGGTTGCTTGATCAAGCAGCAACAGAACTCCAACACAATATGCCCTGTGCTACAGAGTCCAAACTGAGCAGAGTTTCCCAATCTACAAAAGTACTCCTCACCAGGTAAAAGCCAAGCCTGCTTACAAGCTGGACAACAAAGTGATTAGACAAATGTTAAAGTTCAAAGTAAATTTATTGTCAAAGATGTATATGTCACCATATATTATCTTGAGGTTAATTTTCTTGCGGGCATTCAGAGTAGATACAAAGAAACAGAATAGAATCAGTGAAAAACTACACACAAAGACTGACAAGCAGCCAATTTTCAAAAGAAAACAAACTGTGCAAATACAAAAAAAAATATACATAATATTAAAAACATGTGTTACAGAGTCCCTGAAAATGAGTCCGTAGTTTGTGGAATCAATTCAGTGTTGGAGTGAGTGAAGCTATCCACTCTGGTTATTATTTAAATGGGGAAAGAATTCAAAGATCTGAGATGCAACGGCACTTGGGAGTCCTCGTACAGGATACCCTTAAAGTTAACCTCCAGGTTGAGTCAGTAGTGAAGAAGGCGAATGCAATGTTGGCATTCATTTCTAGAGGAATAGAGTATAGGAGCAGGGATGTGATGTTGAGGCTCTATAAGGTGCTGGTGAGACCTCACTTGGAGTACTGTGGGCAGTTTTGGTCTCCTTATTTAAGAAAGGATGTGCTGACGTTGGAGAGGGTACAGAGAAGATTCACTAGAATGATTCCAGGAATGAGAGGGTTAACATATGAGGAACGTTTGTCCGCTCTTGGACTGTATTCCTTGGAGTTTAGAAGAATGAGGGGAGACCTCATAGAAACATTTCAAATGTTGAAAGGCATGGACAGAGTGGATGTGGCAAAGTTGTTTCCCATGATGGGGGAGTCTAGTACGAGAGGGCATCACTTAAGGATTGAAGGGCGCCCATTCAGAACAGAAATGCGAAGAAATTTTTTTAGTCAGAGGGTGGTGAATCTATGGAATTTATTGCCATGGGCAGGAGTGGAGGCCAAGTCATTGTGTGTATTTAAGGCAGAGGTCGATAGGTATCTGAGTAGCCAGGGCATCAAAGGTTATGGTGAGAAGGCGGGGGAGTGGGACTAAATGGGAGAATGGATCAGCTCATGATAAAATGGCGGAGCAGACTTGACGGGCCGAATGGCCGACTTCTGCTCCTTTGTCTTATGGTCTTATGGTCTTATGGTTCAGGAGACTGATGGTGGCAGGGTAATAACTGTTCCTGAACCTGCTGGTGTGGGACTTCGGGCTCACGTACTTCCTTCCCAACAGCATCAGTGAGAAGAGAGCATGGGCTGGATGGTGGAGGTTCTTGATACCAGATATTGCTTTTTTTGTAGCAGTGCTCCTTGTAGATGTGCTCAGTGGGTAGGGAGACCTTTGCTCGTGATGGACTGGGGTGTGTCCAATACTTATAGGAGGTTTTTTTGTTAATGGTGTGCCACGGTTACAATAAAGGAACAACACACACACACACACACACACACACACACACACACACACACACACACACACGCACACACACACACACACACACACACACACACACACACACGCACACTCACGCACACCTACCTGTGAGCAAGCTTCAGTGGAGTGCACTGTAGGAGACAGGAGTTCCTACTAAACGCTGCTACCGAACAGACAGCCTGTCCTTTGTACCTCTTTGCTTGTACGTAGCCCTGGTAAGCACAGGCATCCACCTCCCACATCGTGTCTCCTTCCATCTATCTGAGGTATTTATTAGGATGTGCTGCACACGGGGGCTCCTTAGCATTGTCAAAGACCCCTCCCATCCATCCTACTGTCTCTTTGATCCCCTACCATCAGGCAGAAGGTACCATAGCATTAGAACAAAGACTGTTAGGATGGGAAACAGCTTCTTCCCCCAGGCTGTGAGACTACTAGACTACTGAACACCACCCAAGTGTCATCTTGTATGAAGCACCTGTAGCATTAAAACTACTTACTTTTTGACTTGAGTCACAAACGCACCTTATTCTAAATGTCAATCTTCTGAAATATATTTTATTGTATGTTTATTTTGGTAATATTACTTTATGCATTGTGAGTGAATTATATGGACTGTGTTGGTCCGGAGGGACATTTTGTTTGGTGGCATACACGTATATGGCTGAATGGCAATAAACCTGAAATTGAACTTGAAAAGAAGGTTTGGTTCTTATCAGGAGCTGACAACACGAGACTGAAGACCATGATTTAAGAAGAGATTTTCATTCTAACACTATTACTCTGTGATTTAATACTTAATTTGTTTGAGTCACAGGAAGCGATTTCATGAAACAAATCAAATCAGGGCCCAGATAATCTAATTTTATGTTCACAGAGCAACTAATCTCAGACTTCAGCTGTGATATGACTAATCTGTTGTAATTGAATGCAGCAATGGAGAAGGGCAACATCAACTTGTAAAGGGTTAAGCAATTACTCCATCTCTTTGCACAATACTGTAGTAATTTTATGCATTGCACTGTACTGGTATGGGTTCCTATTCTGGACTGACCGTGGATACGGGGCAAGGAGAGGGGAATCATGGTTGGGAAAAGGGGAAGGCAGAGGCGAGGGAGTGGGAAACACCAGAGAGACATTCTGTAATGATCAATAAACCAATTGTTTGGAATCACATGATCTTGCCTGGTTTCTCAGGGCTGGGTGTCTCTGCACCTGCACTACCTCCTGCCCCTGGCACTCCTCTGCCACCTGTCCCACGCCCCTCCACGGTGCTCCATCTTCACCATCCCCTAACCTCCTTTGCTCCCACCAGATGTTCAAACTCACTGCCCGCTCCACATTGACAAATACAGTCCTGTGCAAAAGTCTTAAGCCTCCTAGCTATATATAAGTGCCTAAGACTTTTGCACGGTACTGTATTTAATTTAATTAATTTATTTAGAGATACAGCGTGGAACAGCCCTTCCGGCCCAATGAGCCTCACAGCCCAGCAACCCACCTGCTTACACAGGACAGTTAACAATGACCAATTAACCAACTAACCATAGGGAGAGCCATTAGGAAAGAAAAGATGAGATGTGAAGCGAAGCTAGCCAATGATATAAGAGCAGATACTAAAAGTTTTTTCCAAATATATAAAAAGAGAGGTGAGAGTGGATATCAGACTGCTGGAAAATGGCACTGGAGGTGCAGTAATAGGGGACAAAGAAATTGCGGAGGAACTCGCTAAGTATTTTGTGTCAGTCTTCACCATGGAAGACACGAGCAGTATGCTAGAAATTCAAGAGTGTCAAGGGGGCAAAAGTGATCACAGTTGTTATTAATAGGCAGAAAGTGCTTGGGAAGCTGATCGGTCTGAAGGTAAATAAGTCATCTGGACCAGATGGACTACATCCCATGGTTCTGAAAGAGGTGGCTGAAGAGAATGTGGAGGCATTAGTCATGATATTTCAAGAATCACTAGATTTTAGAATGGTTCCTGAGGACTGGAAAATTGCAAATGTCACTCCACTCTAAGAAGGGAGGGAGGCAGAAGGAAAGAAATCATAGGCCAGTTAACCTGACTTCAGCAGTTGGGAAGATGATGGAGTCCATTATTAAGGATGAGGCTTTAGGGTACTTGGAAGCGCCTGATAATATAGGCCAGTCAGCATGGTTTGCTTAATGGGAAATCTTGCCTGACAATTTTTATCTTGAAATCTTTGATGAAATAACAGGCAGGATACATAAATGAGAGCGAATGGATGTTGTGTACTTGGACTGTCAGAAGGCCTTAGACAAGGTGGCCCACGTGAGGCTGTTTAACAAGATGGTATTACAGGAAAGATACTAATATGGATTGAAGATTGGCTGACTGGCAGAAGGCAAAGAGTGGGAATAAAGGGAGCCTTTTCTGGTCGTCTACCAGTAACTAGTGGTGTTTGGCAGTGGTGGTTGTTGAGATTGCTTCTTTTCACGTTACATTTGAATGATTCGGATGAAGGAATTGGTGACTTTTCACTTTACACGTGAATGATTTGGATGAAGGAATTGATGACTTTTCACATTACACGTAAATGATTTGGATGAAGAAATTGATGGCTTTGTGGAGAAGTTTGCAAATGATACGAACATGAGTGGAGGAGCAAGTAGTGTTGAGGAAACAGGGAGTCTGCAGAAGGACTTAGGGAGACTGAGATAATGGGCAAAGAGGTGGCAGATGCAATATAGTGTAGGGAAGTGTATGGTCCTGCACTTTAGTCGAAGAAATAAAGGTGTAGAATATTTTCTAAATGGGGAGCAGCTCCCAAAGTCAGAGGTGCAAACTGTTATGTTTTGTGTTGCTACTTCAAAAACTAAACTAACTCAAAGGATGACATGAGAGTCGGGGAATCTGAGTGTAACTTTCAGTCTACTTTAAGTGAGGCGTGCACATAGCATATGGTAGTGTGATGACACATGCAATTCATGCATTTTTATATATAGTTTGTAATGAATTATTTAAATGAACGAGAATGCTTAATCAAACAATATACACAACCCTTCAACTCCCTTCCGAAACCAAGCCACATTTCGCAAGTAACTGGCTGATTAATGTATCAGAATCTTTCTCACCTGTTTGCCCTCTGCGTTGGAGACAGTTGTGGCATCATCAGTTGTAGCATTCAGATGGATGCATTGCAGGGAATGTGACATGCAAATGGTGAATGTGGTGATATGACGTGTAAGAGTTCTGAACATGGACAGGGATGATAGAAAGATCGAGGAACATGGTATTGTAAAAATTGTGTGGTTGTTGTTAAACAAAAGTTCTATTTCTTCCAGAAGATCGTTCTTTAATTGTAACCCACAGTACGTATGAATATAAAGAACACAACATGGTGTCAGAAGTTGGTCTGGAAGAATAATACGTTTCCTAACACGGGAGAATCAAAGATAATTTTCTGAAAAAAGTTCGAACTGTTTTGGTGTTTACTAACAGTTTTACATATGGAAGGTTTGCAGCCTCCACTGACACTTCAATTGTTTGGGAACGTAGCTGAGAACTGGAGAAAACTTAAGTAACGTTTTGAATTGTATTCGATGCAGATCGAAAATTGGAAAAAACAAAAGCTGCACTTCTACTCCACGTAATAGGTGATGAAGCAATTGAGGTATATAATCATTTTATTTTTGAAAATGGAGATAATTTAAAAATAAAATTGATAATGGACAAATTTGAAGCATTTTGTATACCAAAGTGTAATGTGACGTACGAGTGGCACAGATTTTTTACATGTACGCAGAGAGCTGGTGAAACTATTGATCAATATGTTACTGAGTTGAGACACCGTAGTAAAACATGCGAGTTTGGAGAACTCGCAGACTCTCTAATTAAAGACAGAATTGTTTCTGGCATTCTGGGCAATGGTCTGAGAGACAGACTGTTAAGAGAACAAGACTTAGACTTGGAAAAAGCTTCGATGCTCTGCAAAGCTTCGGAAACCGTGACGTCACAGGCTAAAGAACTTTTCATCGAGAGCTGCAACGCAGACGCTTTGAGGAAGCGCAAACATATCAGAAAAAATAATAAAATGACAACAAAACCGACAGAGAGCAAGATGTCATCTGAGAGAAAAAAGCTATGTGATCGCTGTGGGTGGCAGCACCGACAAAAGAAGTGTCCAGCATATGGGAAAATGTGAAACGACTGCGATAAGAGTAATCATTTTTCATGCTGTTGCAAAAGTAAAAAGCATATAAAACAAGTAAATGCAGTACTTGAAAATGAATTTGAGGAGTTTTATACAGATGTGCTTTGTGAAAACAAACAAAGTAAGAATGACTGGACTATTCCATTGCAAGAATATTCTGTTTAAACTTGATACTGGAGCACAAGTAAATGTTCCTGCAGAATCTGAGTTTAATGCATTAAAGCCAAGACCAAAGTTACTTAAGACAAATATAAAATTAACTGGGTATTCAGGTGTAGACATTCCAGTTAAAGGAACATGTGTGGCAAAAGTATCACGCAAAAGTATTGTGCACACGCTTTCATTTGTGGTGGTGCCAAAGAATGTACAGTCAATACTGGGTTTATCTGCCTGTGAGAGACTGAATTTGGTGAAAAGAGTCTTAGTCCTGGACAGTGACACAGAGTCAGAACACAGTGACTTGATGAAAGAGTATCAGGACTTGTTCAAAGGGCTTGGCTGTCTTCCAGGAGAGCACACGGTTAAAATTGACAGCACAGTGCAACCCATAGTACATCCATGTGGAAAAGTACCTTTTGCAATACGTCATCAACTGAAAACAGAGCTTGACAGAATGGGATGGCTAGGCGTCATAAGAAAAACTGATGAACCAACTGAATGGGTCAATTCGCTTGTTATTGTTGATAAGAAAAATGGAAAACTGAGGATTTGCTTAAATCCGAGAGACTTGAATCGAGGCATTAAAAGAGAGCATTTCAAATTGCCTACTGGTGAAGAAATTATGTCACAGTTTGCTAATGCAAAGTACTTTATTAAATTAGATGCATACCCTGGATTCTGGCAACTTAAACTAGATGAACCGAGTTCAAAGTTATGTACCTTTAACACTCCTTTTGCCAGATACTGTTTTCTCTGGCTTCCATTTGGAATTGCACCAGCTCCTGAAGTGTACCACAAACTATTCACATGCTATATGAGTACATTGAGGGTGTGGATACTTCCATGGATGATATTATTGTTTGGGGATCATCTAAACAAGAGCATAACACCAGACTCAGACAAGTCTTTGAGGCAACACGCAAGGCAAACCTGAAGTTGAATAAAGACAAATGTCAGCTAGGAGTGACTGAACTTACCTTTGTGGGTGACATCATCAGCAATGAGGGTGTGCATCCTGATCCATTGAAGGTGTCTGCTATTCAGAACATGCCAAGACCGCAATGTAAAAAGGATGTTCAAAGGTTCATGGGAATGGTCAACTACATGGGAAAATTCATACCCAATCTTTCAGAACAGCTTGCTCCATTGAGACAGCTAACAGAAAAAAGAAATGAATGGAGCTGGAATCATGAACAGGAGAAGGCATGGCAAAACCTCAAGAAAGTGTGTACTAAAGAACCTGTGTTGAAATTCTGTGATGCTGAGAGACCCATCAAAATCTCATGTGATGCATCTCAAGCAGTCTTAGGGGCAGTATTACTTCAAAAACATGATAAGGAATGGCTACCAGTGCATCTCGTTCATTATCTGATCCAGAAACAAGTTATGCCCAAATTGAAAAAGAATTGCTCAGCATTATGTTTGCCTGCGAGAGATTTCATCAGTTGTGTCAGGGCAATCTGTTGAGGTTGAAACTGATCATAAGCCTCTGATTGCATTGTTTCACAAACCTTTAAGCGATTGTCCTTTGCGAATTCAGAGAATGATGATCAAATTGCAAAGATATGTATTGAGTGTGGCATACACTCCTGGAAAATTCATGTACATGGCTGACACACTTTCCAGAGCTGTGGATCCAACAACAAAAGACATTCACAGGCATTTGTTGATATGATCATAGAGACTGTACCTGTTGCTCCCGAAAAGTTGGAACTGCTGCGTCTTGAGACAGAGAAGGACAAAATTCTCAGTCAGGTAATACAAGTGGTGATGGATGGAAGGCCAGGTAATAAGCATGACTCTACCTTAGAAGTACAAGAATATTGGAACCACAGATTAGAACTTTCTGTTGTGGATGGGATATTGTACAAAGGTAGCAGAATTGTGATTCCTAACAGTCTCTGAAAAAAAATGCTTGGGAAAATTCTTGAAGGCCACCTAGGTATGAAAAATGTAAGAGAAGGGTGCAGGAAGTGATGTTTTGACCCAGGATGAATCAAGAAATTGCAGAATTGGTGTCTTAATGTCAAATATACCTTAAATACCAACTTAGCAACCTAAAGGAGCCACTGCATCCACATCCTAGTCCTTGGAGACCTTATCAGAAGGTAGGCGTTGATCTTTTTGTAACTGACAACAAAGATTATCTATTAATAACAGATTACTGCTCATTGTATCCTGAAGTGTGTGGTCTGAGCAGAACAACTACAGAGAATGAAATTACATGCATGAAATCAGTTTTTTCCAGACATGGTGTACCTGATGAAGTTTTCACAGACAATGGTCCACAATTCAGTAGTGAATGCATGAGACATTTTGCTCATGAATGGGGCTTTGTTCATACAACATCTAGTCCATTTTTCCCTCAGTCCAATGGATTGGTTGAGAAGTCGGTAGGAATTATCAAGAAACTGATGCACAAAGCAAAAGATAGTAGAGGTGATTTTTATAAAGCTTTGTTAGCCTATCGAAGGACTCCACTTGAATGTGGATTTTCACCTGCTCAGGTGTTGATGGGACGCCGTTGTGATCCAATCTGCCAATAAATGAGAGCCTTCTGAGAACAGAAGGAGGTGAACAAGTGAAAAGATGGCAAGATGAACACAAAGCAAAGCAGAAGACATACTTTGACAGACGTTCTCGTCCATTACCTGAACTGCAACAAGGAGATGGAGTGAGGATACAAGACAAAATGAACACATGGGCACAGAAAGCTACAGTACTTGAAGAAGTACAACCCAGATCATACATAGTCCAAACAGAAGAAGGAGCAGTGTTAAGAAGAAATCGCAAAGACCTCAAGAAAGAGCCAACTTCAGAATTTCAGTTAACTGATGCAGACCAGACAAAACATGGAAATAACAATGAAACACAAGAACTGTGTGAACCACTTAGAAGATCTACTCGTGTTCATAAACCCCCAGAGAGACTGATAGAGACATGTTAAATTATGCATTTGCTCTGGTCAATGAGGCTAATTGTTCTTCTTTTAAGGAAAGGAAGATGTGGTGATATGACGTGTATGAACGTGATTGGAGAGAGTTCTGAGCATGCGCAGGGATGATGGAAAGATTGAGAAATATGGTATTGTAAAAATGTTGTGGTTGTTGTTAAATAAAAGTTCTATTTCTTCCAGAAGATGGTTCTTTATTGGGGAGGAGAAGATGGCGGCGCGACGCAGCACGCATGGCCTCTTCGGTGAATGATATCTGTATTTGTCAAGTAGGATGCTGTGCACAATCCTGATTGGATGGAAACAGATGTGAGAAGCACAGAGGAACATCTGGAGAAACCTCTGAAATGCCTGCTTCGCTGCCTCTGTTACTGTGCGATCGAGAATCTCCGGAGGGGAAGGCCCCAAATCCTTGGCTTTGCCTGAACTTGGCGGCCGTAGCTGGGGTCGAAGCGCTCGGCAGAGATGGTGCTCGGTGCTTGGTGTCGGAGGGCTGGTCGGAGGCTCAAAGTTTTCGGACGGACTCAAGAGTTGGCTGTGGTCGGGTGCTTCCAGGGTGCTGCATCGGCAAGTTTGTGGCGCTGGAGGTTCATGGCAGGGAGAGTTTTCTTCCTTCTGCCGTCTGCAGGAGATAATGGGACTTTCGAGAGACTTTGAGACTTTTTTTTTACCGTGTCCATGGTCTGTTCTTTATCAAATTGTGGTATTGCTTTGCACTGTTGTAACTATATGTTATAATTATGTGGTTTTTGTCAGTTTTTCAGTCTTGGTCTGTCTTGTGTTTCTGTGATATCATACTGGAGGAACATTGTATCATTTCTTAATGCATGCATTACTAAATGACAATAAAAGAGGACTGTGTGTCCTCATAATCTAATCTAAAAAGAAACCCACAGTACGTATGAATATAAAGAACACAACAGTGAATTGATTGCCAATCAAGTTGCAGTTGTTTCAGCCAATCACATCCCCACAATGCTGGTCCTTCTGCTTTTACCACATACAAGCTCAACGTGGCTTGTTGGTTGTTGTATTTCAAAGTTACAAATGGCATTCCCTATAGATGTTATCTTTTTTCCAGTTTAAGTTCTTAGTTGTATATCTTCAGGCTTCAGTTCAGTATCTTTGAAATGCTGTTCAAACTCACTTTGTGAAATGATTAAACCAGCTGAGCCAGTGACCAGTTCTATTTTAATTAATTTGCCATTCACTTTTGGTATAAGCCATATTGCTTGTCTGTTGTTAATTTTCACACTGTAAATCTCAAGGCTACACAGTCCTCCATCACTCTCATCATTATCAGATTTTCCATCAACAGCATGCAGATTAGTGCTTTTTTGAAACTGCAACTTGATACTTTAGCTTTTTCTCTTCCCTGTGCAATCTATTTATTTTTGTTTACCCGACATGCTCTTTGCATGCATCCTAATTTGTTGCCAGTTTCACCCTTAAGCCTGCAATGTTCTGGTGTGTATCAGCCCCTGCCAAAACAATAACACAACTTGTTTGCCCAAACCAGTTTCTGTTTGGATGTTGCAACTTTGTTGTGGTCGGTTTCCATTGAAACAGCAATTTCAACTACTTTTTAAAGTGTAAGTTGTGCTTCAGTTAGAAGCCATTTTTGAATGCTTTCTTATAAGATTCTACAACCTAAATGGTCTCTCAGTGCATTACTAAGCCCATTACTGAACTGACAACGCTTAGCCAACTGCTTCAATTCCGCCACATTAGCTGAAATGGATTCCCTTTCATTTTGATTCTGCTTATGAAACATAAGGCATTCTGCAATCAACAATAGCTTTGGTTCTACTTTGACAGAGTCAGTAAAGTTAATTTCTGCTGGTCTGATTGGAGCAATCAAACTTTGAAACAAACTGTTCTTCATTGGCTATTTCATTTGCTTCAAAATACTCTTTAATTTTTGCAGTATAAAATCTAGTTGTCTGTTGTGTAATCAAACATGCCTAACTTTCTGATGTAGCCAGCCTTCTTGATTATTTTTTAAATTATTATTATTATTATCATCAGCCAGTACTCACTTGTTATGAACCCATGAATTCTTCCATTTTCTGGTTAAAAAAACTCGATTGTGTCTGCATCTACCCAAATACAGACTGCACAGGACTAATAGAACATTGAACAGTACAACACAGAAACAGGTCATTCGGCCCACAATGTCATGCTAATCCAGCTAAAAAGCAAATCAAAAACAACCAAACACTAACTCCTCCTACCTACGCCCTGTCCATATCCTTCCATCTTCTTTACATCCATGTGCTTATCCAAATTTCTCTTAAAAGCCTCCAATGTATTTGCCTCTACCACCATACCAGGTCTTCTCCGTGGATTGTCACCTTGTCGTGGTGGAGAAGCTTGTGTGGTCCTGTGATCCCGAGAGCAATGCCGTCTGGAGCTATGCTCCTGGTAGGGTCACCCATGGCGGTAAGGTCGAGGGTGAGGTCCCTGACAAAGAACAATCCAACCAAGACCTCAACGGTGGAACAGACGGATGAAGTTACTTTGAATTCAACGGCTGTGAAGGCGGATGAAGGCTGCAACAAATCCATCAGCTCCAATAATCGTGGTTTCCATGCCATTGGAATCGGTTGGTTGATTTGTGAAGTACCGTGTGCTTCTTGGAGTGCAACATCAAGTACATGTTAAACAAATACACGCACAGGCGTCTTCACTCTGTGGACCACTTCTTCAGAACGAAGACCATCATCCTCGACGTCGAGGGATAGCCACGACATCCCAGGTAGTGCATTCCAGGCATTCACCATTCTTTGAGTAAAAAACTTACTCCTCACACCTCCCTTGAACCCACCCCCTCTCACCCTCAATGTATGCCCTCTGGTATTAGACATTTCAACTCTGCGAAACAGATACTCCCTGTACACTCTATCTATGCATCTCCTAGTCTTGGAAACCTCCATCGGATCTCCCTTCAGCCTCCAGTGCTCCAGAGAAAACAATCCAAGTTTATCCAGCCTCTCATGATTGCACATGCCCTCTAAATCAGGTAACATTGTAGTAAACCTCTTCTGCACCCCCTCCAAAACCTCAACATCCCTCCTGTAGTGGGGCGACCAAAACTGTATGCAATACTCCAGATGTGGACTAACCAGTGTTTTATAAAGTTGCAATGTAACCTCTTGACTTTGAACCCAATGTCTCGACTAATAAAAGCAAGCATTTCATAAGCTGTCTTAATCACCTTATCGACCTGTGTGGCCACTTTCAAGCAGCTATGAACCTGGATCCCAAGACCTCTCTGTTCAGCAATGCTGTTAAAGATCTTGCCCTTAACAGTATACTGTCTCCTTGCATTTGCCCTACCAAGGAGCAACACTTCACATTTATTTGGGTTAAACTCCATCTGTTGTCATGGTCCAGTCCGTAAAGTCTGCTTTCTGGTTCATGGTCCGGTCCATTGACTCCTTACTCCCAGTTTTCCTGTTTTCCCTTGTTCCATTGGGTGCCTTAATTGAGGCACCTGGTTCTAGTTTCAGTCTGGCTACATAAATTGTTCCTGGATTCAGCTTGGGCTACTAGGGATTTAGAATGTATGTCTAGTGCACATTCCGGAGCAGAGGGTGGTGGTAATTCACCACTAAGCTGGATGCCAACCGCCGTAAAACAAGATACAGACAGACAGACAGCCTGGGCTACTGGACTGTTCTCTCTTTACCCTCTGAATCCCTGGTAGTTACTTTGGCAGTTTATCCCAACAGTTACTTTGGCACTAACCTTTGTCTTTAACCAATTTCCCCCGGGATCAATAAAGTATGACTATGATTATGACTATAATCTTTGTCTGCTACCTTTGCCTGCAACCTTGCCTGTGTCCTTGCCTGTATTGCTGTCTAGTCCAACTGCTGGAGTGAGACTGGAGCCTTGCCACGCCAAGATAAGGAACTATTTATTGTTGAGTTTGGAACTGTCTCTTTGTGTCCCTGTGTTTAGTGTCCATGACAAAGAAGAGTCCTGGCCCTAGGTCCTGTTCCCAAGGAGGGGTCCTGACTCTGTGTAAAGCTCTGGCCCTAGGTCCTGTTCCCAAGGTGGGGTCCTGGCTCTATATTCTAAGTTCCAGGTGCTGTGTTCCAGTCCTGTCCAAGTCAAGGCTTTGTGTTCTTGCCCAGCCCAGGAGTACCTCGCTCAGCCTGGTGCTGGAGTTCCCTTGCCCAGTCCACGTCCAAGGCTCTGTGTTCCAACACCAAGTGCAGGTGCCGTGTTCCAGCCCTGTCCAAATCTGAACTTCGTGTCCTCATCTAGTTCTGGTGCCTTGCCCACTCCAGCAGTTTCTTGCCCAGCGCAGTGCTGGAGATTCCTTGTCCTGTGCTGAGGTACCTCGTCCTGTCCTGTAGCCACATCCTGTCCTTGCCAAGATCCTAGTCCTGAGTCCTAGCCTAGACCCGGGTTCCGGGTCCTTGTCCAGACTCTGGTTCTGGGGTTCTGAGTTCCTAGTCCAGGCACCTTTTTCCTAGTTCCACGTCTGGGTCCCATGCCTCTAGCCCAAGTCCTAGCCCAGGCCCTGAATCCTAGTCTCATCTAGGGCCTGTGTCAATGTCCAGCGTCGTTTCTTCCCTTGCTTTCTTGTCAAACCTAGTCCTGTTCCTAGTACTTCAGTGTCTGTGTCTTGCATTTAGGTCCGCTTCCAATGTCCCCTTGTAACATCTGCCATTTCTCTGCCCATATCTGCTACTGATCTATATCATGCTGTATTTTTTGCCAGTCTTCTACGCTATCCACAACTTCACCAATCTTGGTAACATCCGCAGCTTTACTAACCCACCCATCTACATTTTCATCCAGGTCATTTATATACATCACAAACAGCAGAGGTCCCGGCACAGATCCCTGCGGAACTCCACTAATTACAGACCTGCAGTTTGAATAAGTCCCTTCAACCATTACCCTCTGTCTTCTATGCACAAACCAGTTCTGAATCGAAACAGCTTATTCACAGCAGACCCCATGCACCTTAATCTTCCGGATTAGCCTCCCATGGGAGACTTTGTCAAACAACTTATTAAAATCCATGTAAACAACATCCTCCACCCTACCCTCATCAATCTCCTTCAGCACCTTGCCAAAAAACTCTATCAAGTTGGTAGGGCACGGCCTGCCATGCTAGCTCTCCCTAATTCTGCCGTGGGTTTCCAAAAACTCGTATATCCTATCCCTAAGGATTTTCTCCAGCAATTTTCCTTCAGGTGATGTGAGAATCACTGATGAAACAATGAAATGATCCTGGGAACGAAAGGGTGGTAAATCTATGGAATTTGTTGCCATGGGCGGCAGTGGAGGCCAACTCATTGGGTGTATTTAAGGCAGAGATTGATAGGTATCTGAGTAGCCAGGGCATCAAAGGTTATGGTGAGAAAGCGGGGGAGTGGGAGTAAATGGGAGAATGGATCAGCTCATGATAAAATGGCGGAGCAGACTCGCTGGGCCGAATGGCTGACTTCTGCTCCTTTGTCTTATGGTCTTATGGTTAACATATGAGGGCATTTGTTGGCTCCAGGCCACTAGAGTTTAGAAGATTTGGGGGGTGTAGGTGAGTCTACGACCAGAAGGCACAGCCTCAGAAAAGAAGGACGTCCCTTTAGGACAGAGCCATAAAGTCGTAGAACTCAACAGCCCTGATCAGGCCCTTCAGCCCATCTAAACCATGCCAAATTATTAATTTGGCTCATGCAATCAACCTGCACCCAGAGCATAGCTCTCCATACACCTCCAATCCATGTATCTGTCTAAATCTCTCTTAAATTTTGAAATCAAACACACATTCACCTCCTCCGCTGGCAGCTTGTTCTACACTCTCACCATGAGGTGAGGAACTTCTTTAGCCAGAGGGTGGTGAGTCTGTGGAATTCATTGCCACAGATGGCTGTGGATGCCACGTCATTGGGTATATTTAAAGCGGAGGATGACTGGTTCTTGATTAGCCAGGGATTCAAAGGCAGGAAAGTGTGTTGAGATGGATAATAATTCAGCCATGATAGAATGGCAGAACAGATGATGGGCTGATTGGCCAAATTCCCAAACAGGGACTCATAACTTTTATCTGTCCATAAAAGTATGAGAAAGTGACTCAGCTTCCTTCCTCATTGCCTGCTGTACCCTGCATGTAAACCTGATATGAGAATTATCAGGAGAGTCTGACTGTAGAAGCCAGCTGGTGGTGTAGTGGCATCAGCACTGGACTTCGGAGTGAAGGCTCCCGAGTTCGAATCCAGCCGGCTCCCGTGCACGCTTTCCATCCGTTCCGGGTTGAGCGTCAAGCTAGCAACTCGACCTCGTAAAAAAGAACTTGCCTGCTACAGAAACATCAACAGCAAAAGGTTGATGGCCTATGCTCCCCGTGAGTTTAAAAGGCAATTTTCTTCCTTCCTTTCCTGATAGTAGAAGAGTTAATTCCCAAATAAACAAATACACATCAGAAATTTAAATATGGTAATATGGAGTATAAACATATGTCTTGAATCATTAATGATCTCTCATAGTCTTGGCCTGAAACGTCAAGGTGCACACACACAGCTGTGTGTTTAGCCCTCTGCCCTGTTCGCTCTATACTCATGACAGCGAGGCTAAGCACAGCTCCAATGCCATATTTAAGTTTGCTGATGACACCACAGTCTTAGGCCGAATCGAAGGTGGTGACGAATCAGCACATGGGAGGGAGATTGAAAATCTGGTTGAATGATACCACAACAACAACCTCTCACTCAGTGTCAGCAAAACCAAAGAGCTGGTTAGTGGCTACAGAAGGAAACCAGAGGTCCGTGAGCCAGCCCTGCATCGATTCGGGGATTGGAGGTGGACAAGGAGAGTAACTTTAAATTCCTCGGCGTCATCATTTCCGGGGATCTGTCTGGGACGAGCATGCAAGTGTCGTTACAAAGAAGGCATGATATACCTCTGCAATATACACACAAAATGTTGGAGGAACTCAGCAGGTCAGACAGCATCTATGGCAAAAAAACATAGTCGACACTTCAGGCTGAGGCCCTTCGGCAGAACCTCTGTTTACTTATATTTATTATTTGCACAGTTTGTCTCGTTTTATACATTAGTCGTTTGTCAGTCTTTGTGTGCAGGTTTTTATTGTTTCTTTTGTACTGTGAATGCCTGCAAGAAGATGAATCCTTAGGTTGTATGTGGTGGTATATAAATGTACTTTGATAATACATTTACTTTCCACATTGATCGATACTGCCTGACTTGCTGAGTTCCTCCAACATGTTGTGTGTGTTACTCAATAATCTCTCATGCTGGTTTGTTAACTTTTACTCCCAGTTGCCACCATGTGGTCCGTTAATAAATTACAGGTTATTGTTTCAAACTTGCCACTTCAAAATCAGAATCAGATTCAGGTTTATTACCACCAGCATGTGTCGTGAAATTTGTTAACTTAGCAGCAGCAGTTCAATGCAACACATAATGATTTAGAAAGAAAAAATAAATAAATCGGTAAATCAAATACAGTAAGTATATGTGTATACTGTTTTAAGTAGATTAAAATCGTGCAAAACCAGAAATAATATATATTTAAAAAGTGAGGTAGAGTTCAAAGGTTCAATGTCCATTTAAGAATCATGTGGCAGAGGGGAAGAAGCTGTTCCTGAATCGCTGAGTGTGTGTCTTCAGGCTTCTGTACCTCCTCCCTGATGGTAACAGTGAGAAGGGGGCATGTCCTGGGTGATGGGGGTCCTTAATGATGAATGTTGCCTTTCTGAGACACCGCTCCTTGAAGATGTCTTGGATACTATGGACACCAGCACCCACGATGGAGGTGACTAATTATACAATTTTCTGTACTTTTTTTGGTCCTGTGCAGTGGCCTGTCAGAACGCTCTTCATGGTACACCTATAGAATTTTTTTGAGTGTTTTAGGTGACAAACCAAATCTCTTCAAGCTTCGAATGAAATGTAGCCACTGTCTTGCCTTCTTTATAGCTGCATCGATATGTTGGGACCAGGTTAGATCATCAGAGATCTTGACACCCAGGAATTTGTAATTGCTCACTCTCTTCACTTCTGATCTCTCTATGAGGATTGGTTTGTGTTCCCTCATCTTGCCTTTCTTGAAGTCCACAATTAGCTCTTTGGTTTTACTGGTATTGAGTGCAAAGCTATTGCTGTGACCCCACTCAGCTCACTGGTATATCTCACTCCTGTATGCCCTCTCACCTCCATCTGAGATTCTACCAACAAGGTTGTATCAACAGCAACATCGCAAAAACAAAGGAGCTGGTTGTTGTCAACAGGAGGAATGGAGACAGGCTAGCCCCTACTGACATCAATGGATCTGGGGTTGAGAGGGTGAACAGCTTTAAATTTCTTGGCATAAACATCATGTGTTCTGTCCATACTGGCCTGTGTGGTGAAAAACACCTCTTTCAGCACCTCTTTCACCTCAGATGGTTGAAGAAGCTTGGTATGGGCCCCTAAATCCTAAGAACTTTCTAAAGGGGCACAATTGAGAGCACCCTGACTGGCTGCATCACAGCCTGGTATGGGAACTGTACTTCCCTTAATTGCAGGACTTTGTAGAGAGTGGAACAGACAGCCCAACCACAAACTGTTCCAGCTGCTACCATCCGGGAAACGGTATCGCAGCATAAAAGCCAGGACCAACAGGCTCCGGGACAGCTTCTTCCACCAGGCCATCAGACTGATTAATTCACGCTGATACAACTGTATTTCTATGTTATATTGACTATCCTGTTGTACATAATATTTATTATAAATTACTATAAATTGCACATTGCACATTTAGATGGAGACGTAACGTAAAGATTTTTACTCCTCATGTATATGAAGGATGTAAGTAATAAAGTCAATTCAATTCAAATTTATAGATGGTATTTGAGCTATACCTAATCCCATGGGTATAGAGGGAGTAGATCAGTGGGTTAAGCACACACTACTGAGGTGCACCAGTGTTGATTGTCAGTAAGGTGGAGATATTATCACCAATCTGCACAGTTTGTGGTCTTCTGGTTAGGAAGTCGAGGATCCAGTTGCAGAGGGAGGTACAGAGGCCCAGGTTCTGTAGCTTATTGATCAGGACTGTGGGAACGATGGTATTAAATGCTGAGCTATTGTCCTGACATAGGTGTTTGTATTACCCAGGTAACCTAAAACCTGTGAAGATCCATTAAGATTGTGTGAGCTGTAGACCTATTGTGGCGATAGGTAAATTGCAATGAGGCAGCAGTTCATTCTAGCCAACACCAATCTCTCAAAGCATTTCACCACCATAGATGTGAGTGCTGCTAAGTGATAGTCATTAAGGCAGCTCACACTGCTCTTCTTAAGGCACTGGTATAATTGTTGCCTTTTTAAAGCAGGTGTTAACTTCCGCCCGTAGCAGTGAGAGGTTGAAAATGCCCTTGAATACTCCTGCCAGTTGGTTGGCACAGGTTTTCAGGACCTTACCAGATACTCCGTCGGGGCCTGCTGCCTTGCAAAGGTTCACCCTTCTGAAAGCCACAATGACGTCGGCCTTCGAGACAGGGATCACAGAGTCACTGGATTCAGCAGGGATCTTCACAGCTGTAGTGAAATTCTCCTGTGGCATACTCATCTGGATTCGAAGGTGAATCCCTGAATATGATTCAAAGCAGTCCTGTAGGTGCTCCTGGGCTTCCCTTGCCCATACCTTCCTGGTCCTCGCTGCTGGTGCTACAGTACTCAGGGAGTAGATGTACAGCCAGATGATCAGAATTTCCAAAGTGTGGGCATGAGATAGCACAGTAACCACTCTTGACCTTAGTGTAACAGTGGTCCAGTGTGTTGTTTCCTCTGGTACTACAGGTGATTTGTTGATGGTAATTGTTTCGTGACTTTTTCAAGCTGGCCTGGATAAAATCGCCCAAACTGATGGTGAAGGCATTAGGGTACGCTGCTTCATGCATTGTTCAGATCATCCCGAGCCTGTCTGACGTTGGCCAGTAGCATTCATGTAGCTTGCCAGACATCTTTGTGACCCTGAAATGGCTGCCCCCACCAGCTCGAGCACTGACTGCAGCACCATGGCATGGAGCCCCCGGGGGACCACCAGCCGCAGGAGGAAACTGGCCAGGGCTGGAACAGCAACCCGTCACGCATCTCCAGCGTTCCCCACTGAGAGTACAGGGCTGCGGTCCCTGGATCCAGGGCGGAGACCTCTGCCCACTCCATCGGCTGCCCTATGCTGCCATTCCCTCACCCGGGAACGCCCAGCGCGGGATCGTTCGACTGCTCGTTGTGCAGCTGCCGGTCAATGGAGGGGAGGCCTACCTCGCCCCCAGCTGCCTCCCGAAACGCCACCACCCACGCTTGCTCCGGTTCCGCTGTGTTGCACTGGGCCGCTGCGGGCTGTGCTGCACCGTGGCGGGCCACTGTGAGACCAGGGCTGGGTGTTGCTGCCCCTGCCAGATCTGCTTCCTGGAACTGCCTTGATGGAGAGCCACAGCTTCACCACCAAGGTAGAGTGTTGCCCCCAGTGGGAGAGCAGGTCCAGGCCAATGATGCAGGATTCCATGATGTTGGCAATCCGCACCTAGTGCTCCACCGTGTTTCTCCCCGCTACAATGCACAGCCTCCTCTTCCCTCGCATCACCGCACAGCGTCCAGTGTCCAGTGACCGTAGCCAGCTGGACAACCGTCGTTGTCCACCCAGGCCGGGATGGCTAGTCCGTGCTGGGGAGGACACCAGGATAGTTGATGGTGATGGTTGACCATCCACATGGTTTCTGATGTCTTTCATTACGCAGTCAACATATAAACCCTGCTCGTCACCCAAACGGCCTGCCCAGAGAAGCGACAATGCAGGGATTCTGCTGGAGGTCTCCGGGAGGGCCGCCCACTTGGCGTTTCCTGATGGCTGTGCTGGGCTATTGTGCTACTGATGTTAATGTGATTCAAGAAATCGTTTGCTGCCACTCTTTTCGGCCTAAGAATCAATGTCTCCAAAACCAAACTTCTGTACCAGTCTCTGTGAGACACAACCACCAGTCATATTGGTCAATGGGGTAGTGCTGAAATGTTCTGACTCTTTCACATACTTAGGAAGCACTATGACCAACACCAACTCATCAGATCTGGAAACTGAGAGGAGAATTCAATCAGCTACAAAAGTCGTTGGTGCTTTGCAGAAGCAACTTTGGTCTCGCCACAACATTAAAATGGCAACCAAGGTCAAAGTGTATACACAGCTGTTTTACCATCTCTGCTTTATTCAACTGAAGCGATGACATTGTATCGGAAGCACAACAAGAAATTGACCAAGACACAATACAGGCATTTACGCCAAATATTACACATCAAGTGGCAAGAGAGGGTACCAGATGTGGAGGTGCTCAAACGTGCTGGGACAGTCAGTGTAGAATCGCTCATTAGAGCTTCTCAGCTGCGCTGGACTGGTCATGTCACAAGAATGAGCGATGACCGTTTACCCAAAGCTGTTTTCTGTGGCGAGCTTCATGAAGGAACGAGGAAGCATGGTGAACAGAAGTTGCTCGACAAAGATGTGCTCAGGCGCCAGATGAAGAACACGGACATGAACATCAACACCTGGGAAAAAGATGCCTTGGACAGAAGAAGTTGGCACTGTATTGTCAAGAAGTCAATCCAGCTATCGAGGAGAAAAGGCAGAAGAAATATGAAACAGGTCATGAACACTGGCATTCGGTGTTAGACCAGTCAAATCACAAATGCAAACGATGTGGGAGACAGTGCCGATCCAATGCTGGTCTTGTGGCCCATAAATGTTCCTGCAGAGACTAAACTCTCAGCACATTCAACATCGAAATCGATTCCTGATGGCCGTGCTGGGCTATGGTGTGGTGCTGGTTCAGGGCAGTCCCGGGCCAAATGGCCCACCTCACCACAGCGGTGCAGACAACGCTCCACGGCACATGGCAGGGTTGGCGTGGTGCTGGTTGGACCCGTCTCGCGGGCTCCTCTTTGGAAGTTTCCTCCTCCACCTCGGTGACACAAGCCCTCGCTCGCGGCGTGTGGGGCGATGCTAGAATGCCTTGGGAGGCTAAAGTTGCTTCTGTCCTCTCCGCCTCTGCCAGTGCCTCGTCCAGCGATGATGGTGACATCGGGTGAACCTGCTGCTCACACACAGATAGTCCACCTACTCCAGCGCAGGCTCCTATCTCCAGAATTAGATCGAACTTTTAAACCAAATGAATACTTCAACCGAAGGTATACCGGGTAGGTAAATTGGATTTTGTAAATTGTCCTGTGACCCCATTAGGGCTAATCAGGTTTAGCAGGGATTGATAGGGTGGTGTGGCTTGATGGTTGCTCTATTGCCTAATAAATAATAAATAAATAACTAGTAAATAATAATAAATTTTAAAATGATGTGCTTTTCAACATCATGAATGGCAGCAATGCTTCACTACCAGATGAACTCAATGTCTTCTATGTCTGCTTTGAAAGGGAGAAGATAACTACAGCTGTGATGACCCCTGCTGTGCCCGGTGACCCTGTGATCTTTGTCTTGGATGCTGATGTCAGGCCCTGATGGAGTACCTGGTAAGGCTCTGAAAACTTCTGCCAACCAACCGGTGGGAGTACTTAACATTTTCGACCTCTCAGTGCTACAGTCAGAAGTTCTCACCTGCTTCAAAAAGGCAACAATTGTACTAGTGCCCATGAAGAATGGCTTAATGTTGCAGCTGTATAGGACCCTGGTCAGACCCCACTTGGAGTACTGTGCTCAGTTCTGGTCACCTCACTACAGGAAGGATGTGGAAGCCATAGAAAGAGTGCAGAGGAGATTTACAAGGATGTTGCCTGGATTGGGGAGCATGCCTTATGAGAATAAGTTGAGTGAACTTGGCCTTTCCTCCTTGGGGTGACGGAGGATGAGAGGTGACCTGATAGAGGTGTATAAGATGATGAAAGGCATTTATTGTGTGGATAGTCAGAGGCTTTTTCCCAGGGCTGAAATGGCTGCCACAAGAGGACACAGGTTTAAGGTGCTGGGGAGTAGGTACAGAGGAGACGTCAGGGGTAAGTTTTTTACACAGAGAATGGTGAGTGCGTGGAATGGGCAGCCGGCAACGGTGGTGGAGGCAGATACAATAGGGTCTTTTAAGAGCCTTTTTTATAGGTACATGGAGCTTAGACAAATAGAGGGTTATAGGTAAGCCTAGTAATTTCTAAGATAGGGACATGTTCAGCACAACTTTGTGGGTCGAAGGGCCTGTATTGTACTGTAGGTTTTCTATGTTTCTAAGAGTAGTCTGAGCTGCCTTAATGACTATCGTCTAGTAGCACTCACATCTATAGTGATGAAATGTTTTGAGAGGTTGGTCATGACTGGAATCAACTCCAACCTCAGCAAGGACCTTGTCTCACAATCTCAATAACTCGTCACATGGCCTTAGATCACCTGGGCAATGCAAACACCTATGCATGTTCATTGACTATAGCTCAACGTTCAATGCCATCATTCCTACAGTCCTGATCGAAAAGCTACTGAACCTGGGCCTCTGCACCTCCCTCTGCAATTGGATCTTTGACTTCCTAACCGGAAGACCACAATGTTATCACCAATCCGCACAAATATCTCCTCCTCACTGGCAATCAACTTTGACGAACCTCAGGAATGTGTGCTTAGCCCACTGCTCCACTCCCTCTATACCCATGACTGTGTGGCTAGGCATAGCTCAAATGCCATCTATAAATTTGCTGATGATACAACCATTGTTGGCAGAATCTCAGATGGAGATGAGAGGGTGTACAGGAGTGAAATGTACCAGCTAGTTAAGTGGTGTCACAGCAACATCCTTGCACTCAAGATCAGTAAGATAAAAGAGCTGATGGTGGACTTCAAGAAGGGTAGGATGAGGGAACACAAACCGATCCTCATAGAGTGATCAGAAGTGGAGAGAGTGAGCTACTTCAAATACCTGGGTTTTAATATCTCTGAGAACCTAACCTAGTCACAACATATTGATGCAGCTATAAAAAAGGCAAGACAGTAGCTATATTTCATTAGGAGTTTGAGGAGATTTGGTTTGTCACCTAAGATACTTGAAAACTTCTACAGATGTACCGTGGAGAACATTCTAACTGGCTGCATCACCGTCTGGTATGGGGGGTTGCTACTGCACAGGGTCATAAGAAGTACAGAGAGTTGTAAAATTAGTCCGCTCCATCATGGGTACTAGTCTCTGTAGTATCCAAGACATCTTCAAGGAGCGATGCCTCAGAAAGGTGTCATCCCTCATTAAGGACTCCCACCACCCCAGGCATGCCCTCTTCTCATTGCTTCTGTCAGGTAGGAGGTACAGAAGCCTGAAGGCACACGCTCAGCGATTCAGGAACAGCTTCTTCCCCTCCGCCATCCAATTCCTAAATGGGTATTGAACCCATGAACAAGACCTCAATCTTTTTTCTGTTTTTGCTCTATTTTTAATTTAGCTATTTAATACACGTATATGTGCTCTGGGCCTGTACTCACTGGAGTTTAGAAGAATGAGGAGGGAATCTCATTGAAACCTATTGAATATTGAGAGGCCTAGATAAAGTGGCTGTGGAGAGGATGGTTTCTATCGTGGGGAAGTCCAAGACTAGAGGGCACAGCCTTGGAATACAAGGCTATGAGGATGAGGATGACGATGAATTTCTTGAGCCAAAGGGTGGTGAATCCGTGGAATTCATTGCCACGGATGGGCGTGGAGGCCAAGTAATTGGGTTTGGGGTTGGGTGGGATAATAAATCAACCATCATGGAATGCCAGAACAGACTCAACGGGCCAAATGGCCCAATTCGCTCCATTGTCTTATGGTCTAAATGTGCCAAGCTGAGTAATATTTTGCCATATTGCCAGTAATGCTAGCAACAAATAATCTGCTGGAGGAACTCAGTGAGTGGAGTCAAGACAGTCACAGTACCTTAGGTGCCATGGGCTGCTGATGTAAAGACTGCTTTATTTTCCAGCTTCCTCATCAATGGCCCCATGGGACTACTGAGCACTGGCCCAAACCTACAATGCAACCTGGAGAGGAAATGTGGGTGCATAGACAGTTCCTTCTAACCATCTCCATCTACTTCTTAATCTAGCATGGAATCAATGGGCTGAAAGTTCTCCTTCTGTACCGTCATGATGTTATGACTTTACACCTACGTATAGCCAAGCCACACTATCTCAGATAAAACAAGAAATTGATGGAGACACAGCAGATCAGCAATACCTCCTGACGTGGGTTTGTTAAATATCCTGGGCTAAGGACTGCCAATATTTTGAGGTCAGTAAGTTAAAGCGAGTTAGAATTAATACATCTCAACAACTAGAGACGTTACAGAGAGATCAGAGTCTATGGTCCTCCCCACTAATCTCCGTCCGAGCATTTATCCCTGTAAATGGCAGGAGTGCTACACCTGCCTATTCACCTCCTCCCTCACCTCCAGTCATTCTACATGAGGCAATACTTCACCTGCAAGTCTATCTACTGTATCCGGGGCTCTTGGTGCTGTCTCCTCTACATTGGAGAGACTTGAAGTAGATTGGGGGAACGTTTTGTCAAGCCCCTTTGTTTCATCCACAAAAAGCAGGTTTTCCTGGTGGCCAACTATTTTAATTTCAATCCCCATTCCCATTCTGACATGTCTGTCCATGGCTTCCTCTGCTGCCATGATGAGGCCACTGACAGGTTGGAGCAACACCTCCATTTTCCATGTGGGTAGCCTCCAACCTGAGGGCATGATCATTAATTTCTCTGCCCTCCTTCTCACTTTTTCCATTCCCTATTCTGGTTACCCTCTTACCCCTTCTCTTCTCCTCACCTGCCCATCACCTCCCTCTGGTGTCCCTCCTCCTTCCCTTTCTCCCATGCTCCACTTTCCTCTCCTATCAGGCTTCTTCTTCTTCAGCCCTTTACCTTTTCCACCTATCACCTCCGAGCTTCTCACTTTAACGCCCCCCCCCCCCACCTTTCTTCCTCCCCTCACCTGGCATCACCTATCACCTTCTAGCTTGTACTCATTCCCCTCCTCCCACTTTCTAATTCTGGGTCCTTCTCTCTTCCTTTCCAGTCTTGAAGAGGGGTCTCGGACCAAAATGTTAATTGTTTATTCCCCTCCACGGATGCTGGTTGTCCTGCTGAGTTCTTCCAGCATTTTGTGAGTGTTTCTATGGTTGGGTACATTTATCCTTGCTGAGTATATCTATCTAATGAGCTGGAAGATCTATAAACTCCACTTTGTTCTCTCTGTCTCAATCTGGGCAGCTTGTCAATCCCTTTCCAGCCTCCCTGCTGCTCTTTGCATTTGGGGCTCGGAATAAAGACATTATTTTACAGTTCAAGTTCAAAGCACATTTATTATCAAAGTATGTATACTTTATTCAACCTTGAGATACGTCTTACAGGCAGCCACAAAACAAAGAAACCCCAAAAGAACCCTTCATAAAAAGACTGTCAGACACCCAATGTGCAGAGAGAAAAAAAAATTGTACAAACAAGAAAAGTAATCAAATAACTTCAGAACTGAAGTTTTACAAAAGACATGAAGCCAGGCAACACTGTAGCTGCAGCAGGCCACAGGCTCAGTTCATCACGGAGCTGAGTTAATGTCGCGGGAGCACAGATGTGAAGCCAGGCATAAGACCATAAGATATTGCAGCAGAATTAGGCCATTTGACCCATCGAGTTTGTTCCACCATATCACTGTAGCAGGAGCAGGCCACAGCCTCGGTTCAGTGCAGAGATGAGTAGGCGTCATGGAGCAGCAAGCATGAGTAGAAACAGACAGACCAGTCCCATCCCTTGCCTCCAGTCCTGACACCCTGACCTTTTCAATCTAGCCCATCCCTTGCCTCCAGTCCTGACACCCTGACCTTTTCAATCTGGCCTATCCCTTCCCTCCAGTCCTGACACCCTGACCTTCTCAATCTGACCTATCCCTTCCCTCCCGTCCTGACACCCTGACCTTCTCAATCTGACCTATCCCTTCCCTCCAGTCCTGACACCCTGACCTTTTCAATCTGACCTATCCCTTCCCTCCAGTCCTGACACCCTGACCTTCTCAATCTGACCTATCCCTTCCCTCCCGTCCTGACACCCTGACCTTCTCAATCTGACCTATCCCTTCCCTCCAGTCCTGACACCCTGACCTTTTCAATCTGACCTATCCCTTCCCTCCAGTCCTGACACCCTGACCTTCTCAATCTGACCTATCCCTTCCCTCCAGTCCTGACACCCTGACCTTCTCAATCTGACCTATCCCTTCCCTCCAGTCCTGACACCCTGACCTTCTCAATCTGGCCTGGCACTTAGATTGTCCAAACCCTGGGTCGTTCCTCATTGTCAGACAGCTCTGGGGCCTGGACCCCCACCACCATGATTTGGCCCGTACCCGATTTTCCCAATTTAGCCCAGCACTTAATTGATCGTTCCTCATTCTTGGACAGCTCTTGGGCCTGGACTCCATCACCACAATTCGGCCAGTACCCAATCTTTCCTATTCAGCCCGGCGCTTAAATCTATCAGACATCAGGACTTCCCTTGCTGCCTCCGCCTCCTTCCCAGCTCACCTCACCTCGCCTCTGCATGGCGCTCCATTGTTAGCGGCGATCCTTATTCACAAGGTGATATTAATAATGTGTTTAGTGGCTGCCTTTGTCTTGTACTTTGCTGCTAGTAAGTAGTCACTGAGCATCATCAACACCATCTTAAACCAGACCTTAAACTACATTGTCTGATTGTCAGGTGCCCACAAGAGGAAGATAAGTAAAACAGTCAGTGTTTTAGCAACCAGTCAGTAGTCTCGTGATCATCATTGCGATTCTGAGAGGCATAGACAGGGTAGACAGTCAGAGACTTTTTCCCAGGGTGGAAATGGCAAATACCAGAGGTTTACACTGAGAGAGGGAAGTTTTAAGGGAGTTTTCCGTGGCAATATTTTTATACACAAAGGATGGCAGGTGTCTGGAACATGAGGGGAAATCGTGGAAGCCATACAAAAGCAAAGTTGAAGAGGGATTTAGATGGGCACATGAACCGGCAAATTTATTTAATTGTTTAGCGATGCACCTTCTGGACCACCAGGCCGCAATGCCCAGCAACCTGCTGATTTAATCCAAGCCTAATCACGGAACAATTTATAATGACCAATTAACCTATTAACCAATACGTCTTTGGACTGTATTCATTTAGATTGGCATTATTGTCAGCATGGATGTTGTGGACTGATTTTAGAATTGACTTTTACAACAAAAAAATTCAGATTTTACAACAAAAAAAGTCTAAAAGCAGCAAAGTTGATCATGATACTACTGATAAGACCATAAGAGAGGAGCAGAATTAGGCCATTCAGCCCATCAGGTCTGCTCCACCATTCCATCATGGCTGATCCCAGATTCCACTCAAACCCATACACCCACCTTCTCGCCATATCCTTTGATGCCCTGACCAATTAGGAAATGATCAACTTCCGCCTTAAGTGTACCTACGGACTTGGCCTCTCCCAGTCTGTGGCAGAGCATTTCACAGATTCACTACTCTCTGATCTGTTATTAAAAGCTGCTGACCAGCCAGGGTCAGGCAAATCTCAGGCAATCCCATTCATTTGGTTGAGGTCTATGATCTAAATTGAAAGTGTAAATGAGCAAATCTTTTTTGTTTCTTTTTACTGCTCTGCATACATCTCCTTATAATTAATTAAATGATAAATTATGCTTTTCTATATATTTATTAAAACACAATTTAAGTCATTTTCAGCTATAGATAGAACTAAGGGCAAAATTGTTCCTTGGGATGCAAAGAAGTTCTGAGCTCTTCTAAATTGTGATCTGACAACTTTGTCGAGATGACCAACCAAGTTTCAATTGCTCTAGCTAAGGCTGGAGTCTGGAGCAGGACAGGAGATCTAAAATATAACTCTCATATTTTCTGAAAAAATATGCTGGAAATTTTCTAAAAATTGAGCTCTCCAGTTGGCACCAGGAGAGAAAGAGAGAGCATTAATATTTTATCACAACTTCTACAGAAAAGGCATTGATCTGAGCTGAGTGGCAAGGCCACATTGACGGTGAGGTAGATTTTCCAAAGAAAGAATATTTATTCTTATTTATTTACAGATACAGCATGGTGCAATGAACCAACAAGCCAATTGCACCCATGTGACCAATTAATCTTCTGTATGTCCCTGGAATGTGAGAGGAAATCCATGCAGTCACAGGGAGAACGTATAATCTCTTTACAGACAACAGCGGGAATCGAATCCTGGTTGCTGGCTCTGTAAATCGTTATGTCAGCTGTTGCTACCGTGTAGCCCCCAATATGCTAGAGGCCAAAGGTTGATGCATTTACTCTCCTGACCTGAGAAGCTGGTTACACTGATAGTGTACAGTGGTGTAAGCAAGCACGGTTGCAACAGTTCAAACCAACACACACGAAATGCTGGAGGAGCTCAGCAGGCCAGGCAGCTCCTATGGAAACGAATAATAAAAAAGTCGACATTTTGGACCAAGACCCTTCTTCAGGACTGAAAATTAAGGGGGAATATGCCAGAATAAAAAGGTGGAGGGAGGGGAAGGAGGATAGCTAGAAGTGATAGGTGAAGCCAGGAGGGTGGGAAAAGTAAAGGGTTGGAGAGAATGGAATCTGATAGGAGAGGAGAGTGGACCATAGGAGAAAGGGAAGGAGAAGGGGACCCAGGGGGAGGTGATAGGCAGGTGAGAAGAGATAGAAGGACAGAGCGAGGAGCAGAAGAGGGGAGGGGCGAGGGAATTTTTTTTACTGGAAGGAGAATTTGATACTCATGCTATCAGATTGGAGGCTACCTAGATGGAATAGAAGGTGTTGCTCCTCCACCTTGAGGGTGGCCTCATCTTGGCCCAAGAGGACATGACTACGGAGCGACATGTCAGAACAGGAATGGGAATTGGAACTAAAATGTTTGGCCACCAGGAAGTTCCGTTTACAGTTCAAGTCCCACCAAAGTGGTGGGAAAATCATTTTTATCCTTAATTGTTTATTGTTGTTTTTGTTGCATGCCACACTAACACACCATATCAAATTCCTAATACCTGTAAATGTATATGGCGAATAAAGTTGCGCCTCCTCCTTCTTCACGAAGGGAAATTAAATAAAGTGAATTAAAACATGCAAATTTTACAACACAAAGTATCTAAAAGCAGCAATGCTGATCACGATACTGCTGCTCTGTTATTATTAATCTGGTGACCAGCCAAGATTGGGCAGTCCCATTCATTTGGATGAGATCCATGACCTAAATTGAAAGTTGATTTTGTTTTTTTTTATTTTGATTTTGCAAATCACTTTTGTTTGTTTTTATTTCTCTGTATATTTCTGTTTATAATTAGTTAAGTGGTTAAATGTGTGTATCAATGTTTATTAAAAATAATTTAAGTCCAGTTTCACTCATAAAAGTTGCTGCCTGGCCTGCTGCATTCACCAGCAACTTTTATGTGTGTTGCTTGAAATTCCAGTATCTGCAGATTTCCTTGTGTTTGCGTTTTTAAGTCAGTTTCAGCTATCTTTGAACGTTTCTGATAATACAATTCTATGGTTCACTCTCCTCTCCTATCAGATTCCTTCTTCTTCAGTCCTTTACCTCTTCCACCTATCACCTCCCAGCTTCTTAGTCCATCCCCTCCTGTCCCACCCAACCACCTTTCCCCTCACCTGGTCTGACCTATCACTTACCATCTTATACTCCTTCACCTCCCCCCATCTTAGTAGTCTGCCCTCTTCCTCTCCAGGATTTTCAATGTCTCTTGCTACCTGTGACAATAATAAACCAAAGCAAATCAGAAAATTGTTTTGCATGTTATCCATACAGATCCCTTCAACCCCTTCAGTACATCAGGTTCGAGGCAGATCGAGGTGGTATGGCAGTTCTGTGCATCAAGACATTGTACCACACTGGAATACCACCAAGTAATCTACGTTCCTCCGTGCCTTCCTTTGTTGGTTTTAATTCACTCATTACCTCAAACTTAGGCACGTGATCACATTGATGATCGCAGATTTAGAGCCTACTTTCAAAATCACAGTTGTATTTCATTTTGTCTCCCCCTTCTCCTTCATGGGCTCTCTGCCTTGCTTCATACTGTTGGAAAAGTAAATGATGCCTTCACCTCAGCTACAGAATTCCCTCCCTCTGGAATTCTTTCCACCTTGCTACCTCACTCGTCTCTAAACTCGGCTTGTGTAACATTGTGTTAGTTCAGCACTGCCGCTGTTTTCCCTTGTTCTACCTCAATGCACTGTGCAATGATTTGATCTGTACGAACAGTATGTGAGACAAGCCTCTCACTGAACCTCAGTAGATGTGACAGTAATAAACTGATCTGCTTTGCAGGCTACCCGCGCAGATCATTCCGTCACATCAGTACATTGAGGTCAAGGTAGACCGAAGCGATACAGCCGCATAAGCTGTGCTAAAAGGGTTCAGTCTTTGGGAGAAAAGATGAGGGGACACGTGGGAGATGACACTGAGCTGGAGGATTATTGGGATGGGGGGAGGGAGAGAGAAAGAGCGAGTGCTGATCTCGTGCATAAGCCAGATTCATCGCTAAATTTACGACTGTTAGACTGTTAGAGAGAAAAAAAAGTAGTGAGGTAGTATTCATGGGTTCAAGGTCCATTCAGAAATCGGATGGCAGAGGGGAAAGGAGCTGTTCCCGAATCGCTGAGTGTGTGCCTTCTGGCTCCTGTACCTCCTACCTGATGGTAACAGTGAGAAGAGGGCACGTCCTGGGTGATCGTTTGTAACTTCAAAACATTAAACTAATTGAAATGAAGACATGGGAGTCCGAAATGTGAGTGATAGCTATAATGGTAATTCGTTTGAATATTGCAACTTAGAAAATTTACTTCTTTATTCTATCCCTGGAAATGCTGAAAAGGCCACTATATCTTAGCCTGAAAAGATATCTTGTTGTGACAGATGCAACTTACAGTTTATAACATATCTTATAAGGCTTAGCTAGCTTTGTCAATATTGCTGCCTTCGGTATTGTTGCAGTGCTGTTGGGAAAGAGGGTGAGGGACTGGAGGATGGTGACCAATGAGATCATTTATCTCACCGGACAGTGCTTTCAAAGGACCAGCATAAGATGATGGGCCAAATGACCAACTTCTGCACTGTAGGATTTTCAACACTACACTCCGTTGATTTAGCAAAAAAGCTTCTTTCTAAAATTATTTTTGAAGTAAGACTAGATAGAAAACTTGATTTTGTGTAACTTGGTGAACCAGCTGTACAATCAGTGTTCAATTCCCGCCACTGCCTGTAAGGAGTTTGTACACTCTCCCTGTGAAGCAGATACGTCAGTAATTGCATTAGGGGCTTTTAAAAATCACAATTAGGCACTAGGAAAAATGGGGGCTATGTAAGGGAGAAGGGTTAGATTGATCTTAGAGTAGGTTAAAAGGTCAGCACAACATTATGGGCCAAAGGGCCTGTACCGTGCTGTAATGTCTACGTTCTATGTTACTGGGTGCTCTGGTTTCCTCTCACATTCCAAAGGGTGAGGATTAGTAGGTTGTGGGCATGCTTTGTGTGCTGGAAGCAAGCAGACACTGGTGGGGTGCCCCCAGCATATCCTTGGGCTGTGGTGGTCGTTGATACCAATGATGAATTCCACAGTATGTTGCAATGTACACATAAAGGTAATCTTCAATTTTTTTATCTTTGAACATCAGAAAATAACTCCAAATAGGCAAAAGGCACGTGGAAAAGTAATATTGATCTTTCATTACTATTGGTAAAAACATACACTTAGTAGCCACTGTATTAGATACACCTTGTACTTCTGCTCCTTAATGCAAATATCTAATCAGCCAATCATGTGCCAGAAACTCAATGCATGAAAGCATGCGGACATGGGCATGAGGTTCAGTTGTTGTTCAGACCAAACATCAGAATGAGATAGAAATGTGATCT
Source organism: Mobula birostris (assembly GCF_030028105.1). Lineage (NCBI taxonomy): Eukaryota > Metazoa > Chordata > Chondrichthyes > Myliobatiformes > Myliobatidae > Mobula > Mobula birostris. The sequence goes on along the minus strand of NC_092373.1, from coordinate 18,468,649 downwards.
AAGTGACTTTGACTGTGGAGTGATTGTTGGTGCCATTAGTTTGATTGCCTCAGAAACTGAAGGACAGTTTCCTCAGCAAGTTCTGGGAAGTGATGTGGGGTAGCACTTGGCAGTGATGACCCAGGAGCTGGCGGGTGGAGAGGCTGCCTGTTCCTTCCTGCACAAAGAATCCATCAGCTTGCCCTTCATTGGTAAGGTGATTTAACGAGAGGTAATGTTGCAACTATATAGGACCCTGGTCAGACCCTACTTGGAGTACTGTGCTCAGTTCTGGTCACCTCACTACAGGAAGGATGTGGAAACCATAGAAAGGGTGCAGAGGAGATTTACAAGGATGTTGCCTGGATTGGGGAGCATGCCTTATGAGAACAGATTGAGTGAACTCGGCCTTTTCTCCTTGGAGCAACGGAGGACGAGAGGTGACCTGATAGAGATGTTCAAGATCATTGATTGTGTAGATAGTCAGAGGCTTTTTCCCAGGGCTGAAATGGCTAGCACAAAAGAGGGCATAGTTTTAAGGTGCACTACAGAACACTACAGCACAGACGGCCCTTCCAGTCTGTGCCAAAACTTTATTCCGCTAGTCCCATTGACCTGCACCCAGTCCATAACCCTCTAGACCGCTCCCATCCATGTAAAGTAAGTACAGAGGCGATATCAGGGGTAAGTTTATTACACAGAGAGTGGTGCGTGCGTGGAATGGGCTGCCAGTGGCAGTGGTGCAGGCGGAAATTATAGGGTCTTTTAAGAGACTCCTGGATGGCTACATGGAGGTTAGAAAAATAGAGGGCTATGGGTAAAGCCTAGGTAGTTCTAAGGTAGGGACATGTTCGGCACGGCTTTGTGGGCCGAAGGGCCTGTATTTTGCTGTAGGTTTTCTATGTTTCTAACTTCTCACAACCAGCACCGATGATCTATGGTGTCCTTTCTCTGAGGTCACTGGACACTGTAGGCCCAGAGGCCTGTCCTGGGAGTGGAGGAGTGCCTGTGTGTGGGTGGGCAGGAGGGAGGGAGGAAAGAGGCTTGGTTTGCATTATTGATTTGTTGCTTGTTGAGTTCTGTTTTGTGTTGTTCTGGCAAGTATCGTGGGCACGCTATGTTTGCGCCAGAAGCATGGTGACACTTGCGGGCTGCCTCCTGGGTGTGGAGGTTGTTAACACAAATGATATACTGTATTTCACTGGAGGTTTTAATGTACAGGTGATAAATAAATGAATCTGAATCCAGTCCCATGACCCAGGATTCCAAAACACTGATTCCTCTGCAAACATTGCCCATAGCACCACCATCGCTGTGTCTCTACCTTTGTCTCTCTCCACTGCAGAGCAGACATCCAATACACGGAGACTCAGTGTATGAGGGAGTCATTGGCGGAAGTCCCATTTGTTAGTATTCTTTTGAATATTGTGGCAGAAACTAAGTATTCTTTGTGCAGGCGACACAGTAGTATAGTGGTTAGCGCAAAGTTTTACAGTACAGGCAACCCAGGTTCAATTCCCACCACTGCCTGTAAGGAGTTTGTATGTTCTCCCCGTGACCATGTGGGTTCCCCCCCCCCCCACAGTGCAAAGACATAGCGGTTGGTAAGTTAATTGGTCATTGTGAATTGTCCTGTGATTAGGTTAGGGTTAAATTGGGGGATTATTGGGCAGCGTGGCTCGAAGGGCCAGAAGGGGCTATTCCACGCTGAATCTCGATAAAATATAAAAAATATTGCAGAACCACAATTTCCACAAAATTGCAATTTAGGTAGGGCCTAAAGTGGTAGGTGGGTGTTCAATCCTAACATTTAAGAGAAATTAGGATAGGTACATGGGTGGGAAGTGTTTGGAGGGATATGCTCCAGGTACAGGTGGATGGGAATAGGCAGAATATCAGCCAGGCATGAACTAGGTGGGCAGAAGGGCTTGCTTCTACGCTGTAGTACTTTGACTCTAAGGGTGTGAAGCAAATAGGCTCTTTCTGAGATGTATGATACTGTCTCGTTCAACATTTCACATCTTTTCACTGCATTTAACAATGTATTAGTTCATTGGCACAGCCTGTCTGTAAGAATCTAACAGCAAATTCATCATTTTCATCTATAAACAACGCTAAACTGAAGGATAGAAGCAAGAAACTGCAGATGCTGGCAAACGAAATGTATAAAAAAGTACCAGAATCTCTCAGCAGGTCCGACAGCACCTGTGGAGTAAAATAGAGTTTCCATGACACTTCAACAGGACTACTTTTTATTACTGACGCAAAAACTATTTGGTGAAATCCAAATCATAAACTGAAGAGAGTCAGCAGATTGAGCAATGCACACAACCTGTTGGAGGAAACCAGCAACTCAGACAGCATCTATAGAGGGGAATAACCAGTCAGTGCTTCAGGCCGAGATTTTTCCTCAGGGCAGGAAAGGAAGGAGGCAGAAGCCAGAATCAGAGGGTGGGGAGGCGTAGGGGTGGAAGCTGGCAGGTGATAGTTGAGATCAGGTGAAGGAGGTGGTGGGGCAGGGAGAGGAATGAAGTAAGAATTTGTAGGGGAGAGGTGGAAGAGGTAAAGAGCTAAAGAAGGAATGGAACAGGACAGAACAGTGGTCCATGGAACAAAGGCAAGGAGGAGGGGAACCAGAGGAAGGTGAGAAGAGACACCTCCCCATCCATACACTTTCCCTCTCATCTGGTCTCACCTGTCAACTTCTACTCCCTCTCCTCCCCTGCACCATCTTATTCCGTCTTCTGCCCCCTTCCTTTGATGAAGTTCTTGGCCTGAAATGTTGACTGTTTGCAGATACTGCCTGACCTGCTGAGTTTCTCCAGCACTTTGTGTGGGTTGATTAAATGCAAATGGCGACTTATACTGTTGCAAGTTCCTGTTGTTACAATTTTATTATATGTTGTTGATTTATATTTATTACGTTCGCCACTGGGACATTTTTGAAACAATCCTGTTCAGAGTCGGGACCTATCCTTGTTTCTGGCAATGTCTCAAGAGTAGGAAGACAGCCCTACTCAGGCTTGCAACACCATCCTTATGAACCAGGCTCCTGAATCAGAGTCGATAACTTTACTCACCCCAGCACCGAGCTGATTCCACAACTCACTCTACCACTCACGCTCTCAATATTTATTGCTTATTTATTATTATCACTTTCCTTTTGCTTTCATTTTCGTATTTGCACAGTTCGTTGTCTTTTGTACGTTGATTGTTTAAACGGCTTTATGGTGAGCGATTTTTCATTGGTTCTATTGCATTTCCTTGTACTTACTGTGAATGCCCACAAGAAAACGAATCTCAGGATTGTATATGGTGGCATAAACGTACTCTGATAATAAATTTACTTTAAATTTTGAACTTTTTATCTGTTGTCAGGTCTCCCAGAACTTGGGAAGTGGTTTAATCTCTCCCTTCCCCTTCAATTTTTTGGAGGGGGAGGGAGAGCAGCCAGATGTCTTGGTACATACTGGTACCAATGACATAGGAAGGAAAAGCAAAGGGGTCCTGAAGAGGGAATTTAGATGGCTAGGCAGAAAGCTGAGAAGCAGGACTTCCTGGGGAGTTATTTCTGGATTGCTACCTGTGCCACGCGTCAGTGAGGGTAGAAACAGGATGATTTGGCAGATTAACGCATGGCTGAGAAGCTGGTGCAAAGGGCAAAACTTCAGGTACTTTGTTTATTGGGAATCTCTTCTGGGGGAAGTATGACCTGTACAAAAGTGATGGGTTGCACCTGAACACGAAGGGGATCAATATTCTCGCAGGTTTATTAGAGCTGTTGGAGAGGGTTTAAACTAATTTGGCAGGGGGGTGGGAACCAGAGTGAAGGGACTCAGGATAGGACGGATGGTAAACAAAGCAAAGATAGCATGCAGTCAGACTGTTAGGAAGGGCAGGCAAATGATAGGACAAAATTTCAGCCAGCAGGGTGAGTATCTGTGCATTAGGGATGCAGAATCAACAAAAAATAGCAAATACAGTACTCAGAGTGTTATATCTCAATGCACGGAATGTAAGAAATACGGTGGATGATCTTGTTGCACTATTGCTGATTGTCAGGTATGATGTTCTGGCCATCACTGAATTGTGGCTGAAGGATGGTTGTAGTTGGGAGCTGAATGTCCAAGGTTACACATTATATCGGAGGGATAGGAAGGTAGGTGGAGGGGGTGGTGTGGCTCTGCTGGTAAAGAATGGCATCAAATCAGTAGAAAGATGTGACATAGGATCAGATGTTGAATCCTTGTGGGTTGAGTTAAGAAACTGCAATGGTAAAAGGACCCTGTTGGCAGTTACATACAGGCCTCCAAACAGTAGCTGGAATGTGGACCACAGATTAGAAAAGGTGTGTCATAAGGGCAATGCTATGATAGTCATGGGAGATTTTACCATGCAGGTAGATTGGGAAAATCAGGTTGGAAACAGATCTCAAGACAGCTAATTTGTTGAACACCTACGAGATGGCTTTTTAGACCATAATGCAAAGGGACTTAGGAGTCCTTGTGTAGGATATTCTAAAGGTTAACTTGCATGTTGAGTCGCTGGTGAGGAAGGCAAATGCCATGTTAGCATTCATTTCAAGAGGTCTAGGATACAACAGCAGGGATGTGATGCTGAGGCTTTATAAGGCATTGGTGAGGCCTCACCTTGAGTATAGTTTTGGGCTCATTGTATAAGAAAATTTGTGCTGGCACTGGAGAGGGTTCAGAGGAGGTTCACGAGGATGATTCTGGGAATGAAAGGGTTATCATATGAGGAATGTTTGATGGCTGTGGGCCTGTACTCTCTGGAATTTAGAAGGATGAGGGGGGATCTCATTGAAACCTTTTGAAAGTTGAAAGGCCTAGAAAGAGAAGATGTGGAAAGGATGTTTCCCCTTGGTGGGTGAATCTAGGAGAAGAAGACACAGCCTCAGTATACAGGGGCACCCATTTAAAACAGAAATGTGGAGAAATTTCTTTAGCCAGAGGGTGGTGAATTTGTGGAATTTGTTGCCACAGGTAGCTGTGAGGCCGGGTTTTTTGGTGTATTTAAGGCAGAGATTGATAGGTTCTTGATTGGCCACGGCATGAAAGGTTATGGGGAGGAGACTGGGGAGTGGGGTTGAGGAGGGGGGAAAAAAAGGATCAGCCATGATTAAATGACGGAGCAGACTCGATGGATCAAATGGCCTAATTCTGCTCCTATGTCTTATGGTCTTATGGACTAATTCCTACTGCAGTCTGTCAGGAGTTCCCGTGTCTTCCTTGTGACCGCGTGGGTTTCCTCCAGGTGCTCTGGTTTCCTCCCAAAGATGTACCAGTTTGTAGGTTAATTGGTCATTGTAAATTGTCCTGTAATTACGCTAGGATTTAATCGGGGGATAACTGAGTGGCATGACTCAAAGGGTTATTCCATGCTGTATTTCAATAAAATATTAAAAAAAATAAAATATTACAGAATCACAATTTCACAAAATCACAATTTGGGCAGGGCCCAAGGTGGTAGGTGCATGTTCAATCTTAACATTTAAGAGAAATTAGGATAGGTACGTGGATGGGAGGTGTTTGTGGTGTTATACTCCAGGTACAGGTGGGTGAGATTATGCAGAAGGTCAGGTAGGCATGGACTCGATGGGCTGTATGACCTGCTTCCATACTGTAGTACTCTGTGACTCTCAGGGTGTGACATCATTGCAGGGGTCTCATGAAAATAGCATACTGCAGACATCTCCGCTTCCACTGAATCGGTAATTGGTAGAAATCCTGTAGCCCTTTGAAGGTCAATGCCAAGGAGTGAAGTAAGGAAAAAAATACATTGTGAGATGTACAGACAGGGTAGAAGGGCTGATTGGGTGGTGGGGTGGAGATATGTCTCCACCAAAGCAGGTGGTGGATGGTCGTACGAGCAGCTGACACACATCACAAGTCCTGGTTATGCGACCACTGACGCTAGGCAGACAAGCTCTGAAGAGTATTGATAATGGCTGGGGCCACCTGTCTTGTAATGACACTGCCCAGAACTATGCCAAGAACAATCATGGTCATGGAAAGATCATGGTTGCCCACGTCATATGACATGGCGTATAATGAATGACAATGATGAGATGGGCAGAGTCTTTTTCCTGGAGTTAAAGTGTCAAATACTAGCAAGCATATCTTTAATGTGAGAAGGAAAAAGTTTAAGGGAGATTCTCAAGCCACGTTTTACACAGTGAATGGCAGGGAGATGGTGGAAGCAAATACAACAGCGAACTTTAAAAGGTATCCAGACAGGCACATGAACAATCAAGGAATGGGGTTGATATGGACCATGTGCAGGCAGGTGGGATTAATTTGGATTGAAAGCAGTCAGTACAGGCAGGATGGGCCAAAGGGCCTGTTCCTCTGTTCCACATTCTATATATTTTATTTAAAATATATGTCTTTTTGTCACAACCATGGACTCTGCCACGGGGTTGGGCTGTGGAACAAGTTCGGCAATCATGCTTGTGAGTAGGAGCCAATTAGCGTTTCATTGTGGTGGTATTTAATTCCCTCTTGTTCCAGTCCTGTTGAGACCGATCCAAAAGTAGAGCTACACCTGCGCTCCCTTCTTGCTGTTGTCCTGGATCTGGGAGAGAAGATTACCATTTAGCCTGTTGCTTTTATGCAGCGGTACTTGAGGAGTATAAGAAATGCAAGAGAACATTTAAGGAGGAAATCAGGAGGGATAAAGGAAGACATGAGGTTTCTCTAGCAGACAAGGTGAAGGAGAATCCTTAGGGCTTCTGCAGATATATTAAGAGCTAGGGACAAAATTGGTCCTCTGGAAGATCAATGTGGTAATATATGCATGGAGCCAAAAGAGATGGGGGAGGTCTTGAATTGACTTTTTTGCATCTGCATTTACTCAAGAGATGGACGCAGTCTATAGAAATGAGGTAATGCAGCAGCAATGTCATGAACCCTATACAGATTACAGAGGAGGGGGTGTTTGCTATTTTGAGGCAAATTAGGGTGGATGAATTCCCAAGGCCTGACAAGGTGTTCCTTCAGACCCCACGGGAGGCTTGTGTAAAACTTGCAGGGGTCCTAGCAGAGACATTTGAAACATTCTTAGCCACAGGTGAGGTGCCAGAGGATTGGAGGATAGCTAATGTTGTTCCATTGTTTAAGAAAGACTCCAAGACTAAACCAGGAAATTATAGGCCGGTGAGCCTGGCATCAATGGTGGAAAAGTTATTGAAGGTATTCTAAGGGCTCAGATATATAAGTATTTGGAACTGATGACAGATAAATCAACATGGCTTTGCGTATGGTAAATCATGTCTATCCTATCTTATACAGTTTTTCAAGGAAGTTCCCAAAAAAGTTGATGAAGGCAAAGTAGTGGATGTTGTCTACATGGTCTTTAGCAAGACAAGGTCTCACATGGGAGTTTGGTTAAAAAGGTACAGTCACTTGGCATTCAAGATGAGATAGCAAATTGGATTAGATATTGGCTTTGAAAAAGGAGCCAGATTGTGGTTATAGATGGTTGTTTCTCTGACTGGAGATCTGTTTATCATCTATATCAATGATCCGGATAATAATGTGGTAAACTGGATCAGCAAATTTACAGATGACACCAAGATTGGGGGTGTACCAAACAGTGAAGAAGACTATCAAAGCTTGTAGCAGGATCTGGATCAGCCGGAGAAATGGCAGATGGAATTTAATGCAGACAAGTATGAGGCGTTGCACTTTGGGAGGATCAACCAAGGTAGGTCTTAAACGGCGAGCAGTGGGACACTGAGTAGCGCTGTGGAACAGAGGGATCTGGGAATACAGATCCATAAATCCTTAAAAGTGGCATCAAAGATAGGGACATAAAGAAAGCTTTTGGCACATCAGCCTTCATAAATCAATGTACTGAGTTCAAAAGTTGGGATGTAAATTGTATAAGATGCAGGTGAGGCCTAATTTGGAGTCTTGTGTGCAGTCTTGGTCAATCACCTACAGGAAAAATGTAAATAAGATTGAAAGAGTGTAGATAAAATTTACAAGGATGTGGCTGGGACTTGAGGACCTGAGTTATATGGAAAGGTTGAATAGGTTAGGATTTTATTCCCTGGAACGTAGGAAAATGGGGGGAAATTTATTAGAGGCATACAAAATTGAGTGGTATAGATAGGGTGAATGCAAGCAAGCTTTTACCACTGAGCTTGGGTGAGACTAGAACTATAGGTTAATGGTGAAAGGTGAAATGATTAAGGGGAACTTGTGTTGGGCATGTGGCCAAGTGGTTAAGGCGTTAGTCTAGTGATCTGAAGGTTGCTAGTTCGAGCCTCAGCTGTGGCAGCGTGTTTGTGTCCTTGAGCAAGGCACTTAACCACATATTGCTCTAGTGTCTGTGCGAGGAGTGGTGCCCCACACAGACTTCCAATCTGCGACTTGTAAGGCATGAAAATGCCCGACGTAGGCCTCTCATGGTCTGAGTCGATGTTCCCCCCCCCGCTTCACTCAGAGAGAGTGGTGAGAGTGTGGAACGAACAACAAGTGGTGGATGCAGGATTTCACCATTTCAGGGAAATTTGGATAGGTACATAAATGGAATGGGTATGAAGGGCTATGGTCCGGGGCAGGTCAATGGGACTGGACAGATTAATGATTCAGTACGGACTAGGTGGGTTGAAGAGCCTGCTGTAGTGTCCTATGACTATTATAGCAGGGTAGAAGCTGCCCTTGTGACAAATAGAAACCGATTTACTATTTACCATCAACAACAATGACTTTCTTCCTCTAGCATCACATCATATACATACAATCAGTTCTAGATATACTGTATATAAGCTAATCTTATGTATATATATTTATTGTGTTTTTGTGTTCTTTATGTTCATTGTGTTTTTTATGCTGCATCGGATGCAGAGTAACAATCATTTCCTTCTCCTTTACACTAGTGAATTGATGAATGACAATAAATAATCTTGAATCTCACTGCCACTTCTATTACGTCGATCAGCAGTCCTAATTATTATTAATAATCACAGAACGACCAGTGTAAACCTATAGATTAGAAACAAAATCCTGTCATACATTTGTCTGCCCTAGATAGAATTATTACAGCATTTAATACCTTGATACCATGATAGTGACCTACTTACAATTGACAATTTAGATTGAAGTTACTGAAACTGAAACTGCTCTGTTGATATTAATACTGACTTGCATTTCTTTTGTTGAGGAAATCAGGAGGAAGAAGATTTAACCTTAAAATTAAGAAGGAAAAGGTAATAAAAAAGCTTTTCCACATAAAGGCTGGCTTCATGGGTTAGTGGAAGTTTCTGGACAGTTTAAATTTCGAGACAAACTGAAAGAATTGGTTGGGATGACCTGAAGCAATCAGAACCAATGATGAAGCATTGAAGAAGAAACCTACTAAAAGTATGAACCTGGCTGGTTTCCTTGTGTTCTGACTTAAGTATTCTTAATCAATTCCTTGTCAGCTATCTCACCATAGAAGAAGTAAGTCATTGACAATCATTACTGCTTTGATTAAAATGGTGGTAGATGGTGTTCATCTGAATATGCTAGTGGGTTTGATACCATTGTTGTATTATTGTAGCAGTTTCAGAGGCACTGATGCTCGGTAACCAGGCTTCTGGATGTACACAGCGTTTTATCTTCAAAGTTACCTTGCTTTCGTCATATACTGACGACATCATGTTGTTTATTTCAGCCCTATGAAATTCCCCGTAGATACTCAGTGGCCACTTTATTAGGTACACCTGTACACCTGCTCGTTCATGCAAATATCTAATCAGCCAATCATGTGGCAGCAACTCAATGTTTAAAAGCATGTTGACATGGTCAAGCAGTTCTGTTTTTGTTCAGACCAAACGTTAGAATGAGTAAGAAGTGTGATCTAAGTGATTATGACCGTGGAATGACTCTTGGTGCCAGACAGGGTGGTTTGAGTACCTCAGAATCTGCTCATCTCCTGGGATTTCCATGCGCGACAGATTCTATGATTTACAGAGAACTCTGCAAAAAGACAAACAAAAAAAAAAATCCAGTGGGTGGCAGGTCTGTGGGTGAAAATATCTTGTTAATGAGAGAGGTCAGAGGAGAATGGCCAGATTTGTTCAAGCTGACAGGAAGGTGACAGTGACTCAAATAACCACTCGTTGCAATGAGTGGTGTGCAGAAGAGCATCTCTGAATGCACACATTGAACCTTCACATACCAAATAAAGAAACCACTGACTATATTTGTATGCCATGTTACCCAGAGCACGCGTTCATATACAGCACTGATGTGTTGGTGTGAGATACTCTTCTAACATCCCGAATCCATGAACTTCAGGCTTTAGGAAGCTCTGTGCTGACTTTCAGTGAATTCTTGCTGAAATTTGACTTGTAAGTTGTGGGTAGAGAGGTCAGTACATCAGGTCAACTCCTCCATCACTTGAATTGGTACTTTTTGAGAGTGGGAAAGGAAATTGGATTCCTATGAACCTGATGAGTAGTATATTACTGCAGTGAACTAATGAACACCCAAAGACAAGCCAGAAGGAATACCCAAACACCTCAGTGTACGTCTCGAAGACAAAGCTGCCCTCTCTGTAATTTGCGATTTTCTCGGACAGATGATGAACCTTCACTTCTGAGGTAAACAGTATCATCACCATAAAACCACAGGAACCTAAAATGTACAGAGAGAATCAGGACAGTGTTAGAAGAATATTTGACACAACAAGGGAGTTTGCCTCCTTTGCTAGTTCTGTTACTGTATAATAATAGACCATAAGACATAGGAGTTGAATTAGGCCATTATGGCCCATCAAGTCTTCTCTATCATTCCATCATAGCTGATATATTATCCCTCTCAATCTCATTCTCCTGCCTTCCTCCTGTAACCTTTCTCGCTCTTTCTCATCAAAAACCTATCAACCTCTGCTTTAAATATACCAGACTTTTGGCTTCCACAATGAATACCACAGATTCACCACCTTCTGGCTAAAGATATTCCTCCTCATCTCTGTTCTAAAGGGACATCCTTGTATTCTGAGAGTGTAGCCTCTGCTCCTAGGTTCTCCCAATATTAGAAACATCCTCTCCACATCTACTCTATCTAGACATTCCAATATTCATTTTCAATTAGGTCTCCTTCACTCTTCTAAAGTCCAGCAAATAAAGGCCCAGCGCCATCAAACACTCATCATATATCAATCCTTTCATTCCAGGTCCATTTTTGTGAACTTCCTCTGGATCCGCACCAAAGCTAGCACATACTTTCTTAGATATGGAATCCAAAATTGCTCACAATACTCCAAATGAGACCTGAGCAATGCTTTATAAAGCTTCAGCAAGACACCTTCAGCATTATCCCTGACAACACAGGATAGGGTGCAAATGAGTTTCACCAGGCTGTTGCCTAGAATGAAGCAGTTCAATTATGAGGAGAGATTGAAAAAGGAAGCCCGCTGGAGCTGAGGGTTTAAGACGGGACATGATTGAGGCATATAAAATTCTAAGTATATATATGGTAATCAGTGGGAAACTTTTCATTGTTTAGGAATGTACAGTTGAGGAGTAGGTTTAGAGTCAGTAGGAAGAAGTCTAAGCAACACACATAAAAGTTGCTGGTGAACGCAGCAGGCCAGGCAGCATCTATAGGAAGAGGTACAGCTGACGTTTTGGGCCGAGACCCTTCGTCAGGACTAACTGAAAGAAGAGCTAGTAAGAGATTTGAAAGTGGGAGGGGGAGGGGGAGATCCAAAATGATGGGAGAAGACAGGAGGGGGGGGATGGAACCAAGAGCTGGACAGTTGATTGACAAAAGGGATACGAGGGGATCATGGGACAGGAGGCCTAGGGGGAAAGAAAAGTGGGGGGGGGGAAACCCAGAGGATGGGCAGGGGGTATAGTGAGAGGGACAGAGGGAGAAAAAGGAGAGAGAGAAAAAGAATGTGTGTATATAAATAAATAACGGATGGGGTACGAGGGGGAGGTGGGGCATTCGCGGAAGTTTGAGAAATCAATGTTCATGCCATCAGGTTGGAGGCTACCCAGATGGAATATAAGGTGTTGTTTCTCCAACCTGAGTGTGGCTTCATCTTTACAGTAGAGGAGACTGTGGATAGACATAACTGTGATATGTGGAAGAACCTTCTTCACACAATCATAGAGCATAGGATAAGGCTGTTTGGCCCAACTCATCAATGCTGGCCAAAGTACCCATTTAAACTAGTACTATTTGCATGTGTTTGGTCCAGATACATCTAAACCCTTCCTATTCTTATACTTGTCTAGAGTGCCCTCTGCATATTATTAATGTACATATCTTAACCAGTTTCTCTGGCAGCTTGTTCTACGCATTCAGCACTCTGTGTGAAGTAAGTGTATGGCAATTGGACTGCTTATTCCTCACTACAGATGCTGCCTGACTTGCTGAGTTCCTTCAGCATTTTGTGTTTCTTCTATGGCATGCTTATCTTTATTAGTTGAGACATTGAGTTCAACAGTTGGGTAGTTATGTCACAGCTTTATAAAACTCTAACTCGGCCCCACATCTGGAGTATTGCATTCAGTTCTGGTTGCAGGAAGGATATGGAGGCTTCGGAGAAGGAGCAGAGGACACTTCCAATCTTGTTGTCTTGAGCAATGATAATAAAGTTCTGCTCTATTCTATTCTACAAGGATGCTGCGTGTATTAGAGGCTATGTGCTAAAAGGAGAGTTTGGACAAACTTGGAACATGAAGTCTGCAGATGCTGGAAATCCAGAGCAACACACACAACATGCTGGAGGAACTCAGCACCTGAGGCAGCATCTATGGACGGGAAGAAACAGTCAAGTTTTGGGATGAGAGCTTTCATCTATATTGTTCGTCCACAATGGTGCAGCGTGTGATGTCTGGTGAGGCTGAGACGCTGTGCAAATCGACCGTCACTCCCTAGCATACTCCTGGCTAACGTTCAGCTCCTGGATAACAAGCTTTGTGAACTGGGAGCCAGAATATTCTATCAGTGGGAAAGAAAGGAATGCAATGTTTTGTGCTTCGTGGAGACCTGGCTGATGGAGGAGATACCAGATCGAGCCCTCTGGATTCTCCCTGTTCCAGGCAGACAGGTCAAAAAACCTCTCTGGGAAGAGTAAAGGAGGAGGGGTATGCTTCATGGTCAACAATGCTTGGTGTGGCCCCCAGAATGTGCAGTCCTGGAATACTTGTACCTGGTGATGCTGTGCAGACCCTACCGGCTGCCTAGGGAGTTCACGGCTGTTATCATCACAGCGGTGTACATTCCGCCACAGGCTGATGCTGACCTGGCTCTCAAGGAACTGTACGAGACCATCAACACGCTGGAGACTGTACATCCAGAGGCTGCCTTCATCATCAGTGACTTTAATCGGGCGTCGCTGACAAAAGGCTCTCCAAAGTTTTGTCAGCACGTCCAGGTGAGCACTCGTGGATATAACACACTTGACCACTGCAACACTCCCTTCCGCAATGCTTACAAAGCTCTCCTTCACCCAGCTTTTGGAAAATCAGACCACTCTTCAATCCTGCTTTTGCCGACGTACAGGCAGAAGCTGAAACAAGAGATGGGCATAGTTAAAACCGTCCACTGTTGGTCTGACCAATCAGCCTTCATGCTGCAGGATTGATTCAATGACATCGACTGGAATGTCTTCCATGATGAGGATGTCTCCGAGTTCACGGATGGAGTCACGTGCTTCATCCGGAAGTGCATCGACGATGTTGTCCCCCAGAAGTCGGTCAGGGTCTTCCTGGATCAATAGTTCAATGCAAGCAGCACAGTGAGCAGTGCTGGAGATCAACTAGAGCTCAGTAAAACCAGCTATGATCTGTGCAAAGCTATCAAGTCTGCAAAACAACAATATAGGGACAAGACTGAGTCAAGATTCACAACGAATAGCACACGTGACTTGCGGCGAGGGCTGCGTACCATCACAGACTTCAAAGCAAAACATTTTGGTGCTTCCAACATCGCAGCCTCTCTCCCAGATGAGCTCAATCGCTTTTACACTCAGTTTGATGTCGCTAACTCTGAGCCTCCGAGGAAAGCCACCGCCACAACCTGCAACCTGGTCATCCCTGAGGCTGAGGTACGCAGATACTTCCAACGAGTGGACAGTCACAAGGCTGCGGGATTAGACGGTATCCCAGGGTGAGTACTCCAGATGTGCACAGCACAACTGGCATGTGTGTTTACTGACACTCCCTCTCCCAGTGTAGAGTGCCGTCCTGTTTCAAAACATCCACCGTTATCCCTGTACCAAAAAAGACCAAGGTAGCATGTCCTGTCACACTCACCTCAATAATAAGCAAATGCTTTGAGAGGCTGGTCAAGGACTACATCTGCAGCTTGCTACCACCCAAACTGGACCCCCTACAATTCGCCTACCAACACAACCGATTGACAGATGACGCAATAGCCACTGCTCTACATACCGACCTTACACATGTGGAGAAGAAGGATGCTTATGTGAGAATGCTGTTCTTGGACTACAGTTCAACATTCAACACCATAGTTCCATCCAGGCTCGACAAGAAGCTCAGAAACCTCAGCTTTATGCAGCTGGATCCTGGACTTCCTGTCAGATCGCCAGCAGGTTGTAAGAGTGGGCTCCCTCACCTCCAACCTCTGACTCTCAATACAGGAGCCCCTCAGAGCTGTGTACTGAGTCCCCTACTTTACTGCCTGTATACCCATGACTGTATCGCCACCCATAGCTCCAATCTGCTAATTAAATTTGCCGATGACACTACGTTGATTGGCCTTATCTCAAACAATAATGAGGTGGCCTAAAGCAGTGGTAGTCATGGTCCTCAACCATGTGCAAAGCATGTGCTACCGGGCCGCGAGGAAACAATATGATTTGGTGATATGAAACAATATGAGTCAGCTGCACCTTTCCTCATTCCCTGTCACACCCACTGTTGAACTTTAATGCACGTGAGGTCGTCAGTGACCCAAGACACAAATGACCCAAGACGTGCAAAGGAATGAGTCCGTGACCCATTTGTCAATGTCCCCGGTGAATCTTCCATGTCAGCGTGGGAAAAAGATCAACTCCTCAAGCTTGCAAATGACGGTGGGCTGAAAAGTATGTTTGACATAACATCTCTGCCGGCATTCTGGATGAAAGTCAAGGCTGAATATCCTGAGATTGCCATGAAAGCACTGAAAACGTTGCTTCTATTTCCAACATCATATTGCTGTGAAGCGGAGTTTTCTGCAATGAATGCAACGAAAACTAATTTGTGGAATACACTGGACATAAGGAACCCCCTTCGAGTATCGCTGTCTCCCATCACCCCTCGATGGGACCGTCTTGTTGCTGGAAAACAAGCCCAGGGCTCCCACTGATTCAGCGATATTGGTGTGTTGCAATGATTTTATATGTTCATATGGGGAAAATATGCGCTGTGTGTTTAATATCCAAACGTTACTTAAAATGTTATGATGCTATTGACTTATAAGTGTCTTATAATTCGCTGGTCCCCAACCTCTGGGCCATGAAGCATGCAGGGATGCAGCGGTAGCCGGAATGCACCCAGCACGTCTTTAAGAAAAAAGCCGAAATAAAGAAGCTAATTAATTAGGTGCTGTCCAGCACGTAAATGTCAGCTCAGATCAGAGGCGATTGCCGATTGCGTCGCCTCTGTTCTGGGCTGGCATTTACGTGTCGGGCAGTACCTAATCAATTAGCTTCTTTATTTTGGCTTTTTTCTTAAAGATGTGCTGGGTGCATTCCGGCTACCGCTGCACCGTTGCATTCTTCGTGGCAATGTATCAGTCCACGGCCCGGAGGTTTGGGACCACTGTTATAGTTGACTTATCACTATATTCATGCGAGGAAAATATGCGCTGTTGTGGCAGCCCGCACACGCAGGACTCCAACCGCCATCGGGAGCGCGGGCAGACATGCGGTAGCGCATTTGGAACTACCCACTTGGGGTGGACCTTCCGGGGACGGTCCAACGTCACGTCCGCCCCACGGGTCGCAGGGGCCCATGGGAGGGGAGATTTAAGCACGCGAGTTTGAATCAGTAAAGGCATTCTGAGTTCAGCTCTCTCTGCCTCTGTGTGTTTCTTTAGTAGCGCATTTGCACGCGACATTGTGTGTTTAATATTAAATTCGATAGATAAACCCCTTTAGAAATGAAATTCAGTGTATTAGCCACTTATAAGTGACTTATAGTTGACTTATTACCTATATTCCAGTCACGATTAACACCCATCCCGCACCCCCGCCCCCCCCCCCCACCGGTCGGCCGGTCCACAAGAATATTGTCAATATTAAACTGGTCCGTGGTGTAAAAAAGGTTGGGAACCCCTGGCCTACAGGGAAGAAGTCATCCCTCTGACACAGTGGTGTCAAGAAAACAACTTCTCCCTCAATGTCGCAAAAACAAAGGAGTTGGGTGTGGATTACGGGAGGAATGGAGAGGGGCTAACCCCTATTGACATCAATGGATCTGGGGTTGAGAGGGTAAGCAGCTTTAAGCTTCTTGGCATCCACATCACTGAGGACCTCGCGGTCTGTACACACCAGCTGTGTGGTGAAAAAGGCACAACCGCGCCTCTTTCACCTCAGACGGTTGAGGAAGTTTGGTATGGGCCCCCAGATTTGAAGAACTTTCTACAGGGGCACAATTGAGAGCATCCTGACTGCCTGCATCACTGCCTGGTATGGGAACTGTACCTCCCTTAATTGCAGGACTCTGCAGAGAGTGGTGTGGACAGCCCAGCGCTTCTGTAGTTGTGAACTTCCCAAGATTCAGGACATTTACATGGACAGGTGTGTAAAAAGGGCCCGTAGGATCAATGGGGTCCCGAGTCACCCCAACCACAATCTATTCCAGCTGCTACCATCTGGGAATTGGTATCGCAGCATAAAAGCCAGGACAAACGAGCTCCAGGACAGCTTCTTCCACCAGGCCATCAGACTGATGAACTCACACTGATTTGAGTGTACTCTATATTACATTGACTGTTCTATTTATTATAAATTTTAAGTTACTATGATTGCACATTGCACATTTAGATGGCGACGTAACGTAAAGATTTTTACTCATTATTGTGAAGGATGTAAGAAATAAAGTTAATTCAATTCAATCAGGACTCTTCCATAGATTCACACACACAAGCTGCCGGAGGAACTCAGCAGGTCAGGCGGCATCTATGGATATGAATAAACAGTTGATGTTTTGGGCTGAGGCCCTTCATCAGTACTGGAGAGGAAGGGGGAAGATGTCAGAATTAAAAGGCGGAGGGTGGGGAAGGAAGATAGCTAGAGGGTGATAGGTGAAGGTAGGAAAGATCAAGGGCTGGTGAGGAAGGAATCTGATAGGAGAGGAGAGTGGATGTAGGAGAAAGGGAAGGAGGAAACAGAAACGCAGAAAACCTACAGCACAATACAGGCCCTTCGGCCCACAAAGTTGTGCCGACTATGTCCCTACCTTAGGAGGGGACACAGGGAGTCCAAGTTTCGGTTGTTTTCTCTGGGCTGAGGGGAGACCGGATAGAAGTTCATAAGATTGTGAGAGACATAAATAAACAGCTAGTAGCTTCCTGGGGTTCAAATATCCAAAATTAGAGGGCATACACTTAAGTTGAGACATGCTCCTGTCTACATAAATGGCCCTCTCCAAGGATCGTCACTTTGTCGTGATGGAGGGGTTTGTGAGTTCCTGAGATTCAGAGAGTGACGCCGCCTGGAGATTAACAATCTGGAGCTTAGCTCCTGGTAGGGTCACCCATGACGACAAAGTCAAGGGGGATTTTCTGGACAAAGAATGATCCAACCACAAGACCTGAGCGGTGGAACTGGAGGAAGATGAGGACAGATCACAACGGCGGTGAAGGCGGAGGAAGGCTGCAGCAGTGAAGGGTCCACAGTTGGCTGGA
This sequence comes from Mobula birostris, assembly GCF_030028105.1. Taxonomy (NCBI): domain Eukaryota; kingdom Metazoa; phylum Chordata; class Chondrichthyes; order Myliobatiformes; family Myliobatidae; genus Mobula; species Mobula birostris. Next base: position 18,450,785 of record NC_092373.1, on the reverse strand, counting down.
CCCTGACCCCGATCTGTCAAGGACTGTGTAGTGACTGCCCACGCACCAGCCTCCCTATGCACAGGTTTTCCGCATTAAGCAAATCCACCCTAACATCTTGGATGATCAGCAGATGTTACCTATTTGCAGTTTAGCAAAGCCTTCAACAAGGTCCTGCATAGTAAGTGGGTCTGGAAGGTTATTTCCCATGGAATGCAGGAAAAACTGTGAGAAAAAGTCACCCTTGAGTTCCTACTAAATCTTTCCCCTTTCACCTTAAGCCTAGGCTTAGATCTTACCTGCTCAACCCTGGGAAAAGTGCTGTGAGCATTCACCCTATCTATGCCCCTCCTAACTGTGTACACCTTTCTAAGATTAACCCCCCCCCCAAATCTCCTACACTCCAAAGGAATAAAGACCCATTTGTCCCACCCTTTGCCATATTCCAATCCCTTAAACCCTAGCAACATCACCATGAATTTCTTCTTCAAATCTTATTCTAGTCCAAATAACTACAATGCTTCTGGAAGTTGCTGGAATATTCCAGATGGCATGGAGATGCAACGTACCTTGATGTCATGGCTCAGACTCAGCTGTGTTTTAGGTTCATGGGAATGGTTTTAGGAACACAGTGGGCATTTAGAGGTTAGGTCTTAGGGACAGGAATGAGAGACAGCTAGAGGTCAGAGGCAGTAGGTGAAGAGTCAGGGACGGGAGCCACTGTTTGGAGTCCAGGTTGGTGAGTACTGGATTGGAGGGCCATACAGGCAAGAGCCACGAGAGTCACTGGGGTCAGAGGTCTGTGTGGGTCTGGAAGTTGAGGCCTGAAGGTCAAACCCATGATCAGCAGGTCCTGGGGCTGAGGCTTGAAGGTTAAACCTGTGATTGGAGTGTCCTGAGGTTGATACCCAAGTCCAGAGGGTAAAGCCAAAAGTCAAAGCCCAGAGTTTGGTGAGTCTGGAGGTTAAAGCCCAAAGGTTGAAGATCAAAGTCATTGAGATCAGAGGTGGAGGACTGAAGACTGAAGACGAAAGTTATGAAGGTCAGAGGTAGGGAACTGAAAGTTGAAGACTCAATGTCAGCTTGTCCAGAGGTTGGAAGCTCAATACTTTTAAGTCTGCAAATCTTTTAAGCTCAATGAAATTTAGAAGAATGAGGTCATTGAAACATATTGAATATTGAAAAGCCTAGATAGCGTGGATGTGGAGAGGATGTTCCCTATAGTGGGGGAGTCTAGGACCAGAGGGCACAGCCTCAGAATAGAAGAACGTCCCTTTAGAAAAGAAATGAGGAGGAAATTCTTTAGCCAGAGGGTGGTGAATCTGTGGTATTCATTGGCACAGACAGCTGTGCTGTGGAGGCAAAGTCATTGGATATATTTACCGTGGAGATTAATAGGTTCTTGATCAGTCAGGGTCTCAAAGGTCATGGGGTGAAGGCAGGAGAACGGGGTTGAGAGGGATAGTAAACCAGCCATGATCAAAGTTCAAAGTAAAATTTATTATCAGAGCACATACATCCCTGAGATTCTTTTTCTGGAATGGTGGAGCAGACACGATAATCCAAATGGCCTTTCTGCTCCTATGACTTATGGTCTTATGAATCTGAATCTGAGCATGCAAATTATATTTAGGTCCATGCAATGTCCTTCAAAGGGTGGTGGATGCAAAGTTTTTGACTATATTTGAGAGGTTAGTGGGTCCATAATATGCAGTAGTTTGTAATGTGGACTGGAGGAGATGATTAGAGGGGCAGAGTGGCCAACTCCACCTTCTACATTTGCACATTCCCACATCTGAATGTAATCATCAGATTCGGATGTATTTATCACAGGTAGATCGGAACATACAGTGAAATGTATCACTTGTGTTAACAACCAACCCACCCAAGGATGCCTTCTCCTCCAATCTGGTTCTATTTCAAGTTAAATTTTCAGGCCACTGATCCTCCTACTACTGGGAACAGTTTCTCCACAACCTCTATCAAACCCTTTCTGATTTTGAAGACAATCTCAGCCCTTATTAAACCAATCCTCCTCTAATCCACACAAACACATAACTTAACCCCCAACTACAAATGGTTAGGTATGACCGAAATCTAGAACATTAGAAGAATTATGATGAGGAGAAATTGGATGTGCTGGGATTGTTCTCTGTGAAATGGAAAGGCTGAGGAACATTATAAGTGAGATCTAGACAAAAGACATAGTGTCGTGAGCCCTGTACCTTCAGCATCTTGCCATAGAGTGTTGAGCTTCTCGGGTTTTTGAGCACCTGTATTTACTAATTGTTATCTTAACAAGAGTCATTAAGCCCCTGTGCTTTTGGTTTAATCTGGTCAAGTTAATTGTGACTGGCATGAGTTTCCCGCAGACTATGATTACTTAAAGAGCACTCTCATGCAGGGACTTAGTGGAGTCATTAAGTTGGACAGAATGAATTGTCTCGTGGTGCTTCTCAGTCATTCTGCGGAGGCTCTGTTGTTATTCCTATGTTGAACCTCTTGTTTCCATCTCCTCCTGGGGATTCTGCCGTACCTCCACTCCTGGGGCTGAGCTGTGAGCTTGCTGTCTGCAGCTCCTAGTTGAGTCCGTGCCAGTGACCCCCGTGACAGAGAAAGCCTGCCGTTCCCCTGCCCTTGGGACCAGTTCAGTACTCCGAGAGCACACTGTGACACGTAGTAAATAAGAAGAAAGGTGGTGGGGTGGAGATACATCTCTACCAAAGGAAGTGAAAGGTGTTCCTTCCCCTTGCTAGCCTGCAGGTCACCCTTGGGCAAGGTATAGCACCTGCCTAGTCCCCATTCAGGGTCACGTGAAGCCATGGGAGCAGGTGGTGGATGGTTGTATGAGCAGCTGGTGCACATTCCAAGTCCTGGGTTTGCAACCACTGATGCCAGGCAGACAGTTTCTGAAGAGAATTGATAATGGCTGGGGTCACTGTCTTGCAAAGACACTGTCCAGGAGTAGGCAATGGCAAACCACTTCTATAAAATAATTTGCCAAGAACAGTCGGCCAATAAGCATGATCGCCCATGTCATATGATATGGCATGTAATGGTGATGATGAAGAAATAAGAAGAATTAGTTTCTTTAGGTGAAAATCAGAGGGTACACAGCACAGATGAGGCCAGGCTCAGACTTTGTCCCTGAAGCATAGGAGGTTGAGGGGTGACCTTATAAAGATTTATAAAATCATGAAGGGCAAATTAAGTGGATGGTCATAACCTTGTTCCCAGCACAGGGAAATCTAAAACTAGAGGACATAGATTTAAGTTGAAAGGAGAAAGATTTAAAAGGAAACCAATTTTCCCCACACATAGAGGCAATGGGTATATGGAATGAGCTGCAGAGCTGGGTATAATTACAGTGGTTAAATTACATTTGAGAGATACATGGATAGAAAAAGTCTAGACATCAATATGGGCCGACTAGTTGGCTGATGGTGTAGCGGCAACAGAACTGGACTTCTGAGGCGAATGGTCCTGAGTTCAAATCCGGCTGGCTCTTTGAATGTTTTCCAGCCATGCTAACTGAGCATACAGGTAGCAACTCGGCCTTGTTAAAAATAGTCAAATGCTACGGAAATGGCTAAAAATGCCGCCTGACGCACAAGGTGTGAAAAGGAACCAAATTGTCATGGACCAAATACAAGAAAATGGAACTAGTTGAGATATCATGATCATCCTGGGCCAAAGGGTCTATCCCCCTGATTGTTTATTGAAGGTGAATTGGAAAAAATTCAGAGAAGGTGAACAATCTCTGATTCAAATACAGCTCTCTATCAATGGGGATCATAACAATTGTAGTCCAGGTGGGACCAACCAGTTGCACAAAGGATTTCTCTGTACAGTAAAGGCTGATAGAAACATAGAAAACCTACAGCACAATACAGGCCCTTCGGCCCACAAAGTTGTACCGAACATGTCCCTACTTTAGAAATTACTAGGCTTACCCATAGCCCTCTATTTTTCTAAGGTCCTTGTACCTATCCAAAAGTCTCTTAAAAGATCCTATCATATCCACCTCCACCACCGTTGCCGGCAGCCCATTCCACGCACTCACCACTCTCTGAGTAAAAAACTTACCCTGACATCTCCTCTGTACCTACTCCGCAGCACCTTAAACCTGTGTCCTGCTGTGGTAATCATTTCAGCCCTGGGAAAAAGCCTCTGACTATCCACACAATCAATGCCTCTCATCATCTTATACACCTCTATCAGGTCACCTCTCACCCTCCTCTGCTCCAAGGAAAAAAGGCCGAGATCACGCAACCTGTTTTCATAAGGCATGCTCCCCAATCCAGGAAACATCCTTGTAAATCTCCTCTGCACCCTTTCTTTGGCTTCCACATCCTTCCTGTAGTGTGGCGACCAGAACTGAGCACAGTACTCCAAGTGGGGTCTGACCAGGGTCCTATATAGCTGCGGCATTACCTCTCGGCTCCTAAGTTCAATTCCACGATTAATGAAGGCCAATACACCGTACGCCTTCTTAACCATAGCATCAACCTGTGCAGCTGCTTTGAGTGTGCTATGGACTTGGACCCCAAGATCCCTCTGATCCTCCACACTGCCAAGAGTCTTACCATTAATAGTATATTCTGCCATCATATTTGACCTACCAAAATGAACCACTTCACACTTATCTCGGTTGAACTCCATCTGCCACTTCTCAGCCCAGTTTTGCATCCTATCAATGTCCCGCTGTAACTTCTGACAGCCCTCCACACTATCCGCAACATCTCTAACCTTTGTGTCATCAGCAAACTTACTAACCCATCCCTCCACTTCCTCATCCAGGTCATTTCTAAAATTCTCAAATAGTAAGGGTCCCAGAACAGATCCCTGAGGCACACCAATCCCTGATGTTGGATCCTAATGTTCTTGTGATTGAAGGTTCTTTAGAAGTCAAGAATGAAACATAAAATTTGTTGATTACGATCGTTTGTTAAGTGTTACAAGAATGAAACAAGGGGAAAGAAGATGAAGCGTGAAAGAGAGGGGAAGAGAGAGAGAGAGAGAGCGAGAGAGAGAGAGAGAGAGATGGTCCTTTTATACTAAATTGTTGATAGCAGATATTTCATTTGCTTGAATTAACCAACAGATAGCCCCTGTTCAAGTAATGCGATACCTGCAAATGTAACCACTAAAAAGCACATCATAGGTAATTATATAAAATACAAAAAGCAGACCAACATAAGAAAGTTAAACTACAAGGAAGATAACAATAATAAAGTCCAATCCAATACCGATTAATACATCAACATTAAAGTGGACTAGCAGAAGTCCTGACAATGTCCCATGCCCACTCTTCCATCCGCTAGTCCTGGAATAGAAACAGAACATAGACCAATACAGGATCTTCAGCCCATGATGTGCCAACATTTAAACTGACTCTAAGATCAATCTAACCCTCTCTTGTAGCCATCCATTACCACAGGACTCTTGAACTCTATCCCTCTACTAATGAAGCCCACACACCAGGTGCCTTCTCAACCACCCTGCCAACTTGCGAGCAATTTTGAGGGATCTACGGACACGGATCCCAAGATCCCTCTATTCCTTTACACTGCTAAGAATCCTGCCATTAACCCTGTACTCTGCCTACAAGTTTAACCCAGGCGTATCATTTCATACTTTTCTGGGTTGAACTCCATCTACCTCTTCTCAGTCCAGCACTGTATCGTGTCAATGTGCATTGTAACCTGCAACACCTTCTCCACGATCCCCAACACCACCAATCATTGCTTCATTACGTTGATCTCAAAGATACTCACATGCAATGGTATTCCAAAGGTATAAGCCCATAGGACCATGGAGGGTCTCGTAAGGTCTTCCAAAAGCATTGAACATGAAGAATCCAGTTGCCACCAGAGCAAATACAATGATCGCTACAGAAAACAGTAGAACCATGACGTGAAGGCTTGCAGGTATGGCATCCAATAGCGTTGGGAAAACTGGAAAAGAAGCAGCAGTTGTTGAGCGAGTTGTCTTGTTATATTGTTTACCAAGAGTGTTAACGCACATTCTCCAAATTCAATTTTTGCCCCAACACCTGAAGAGCAGTATGAAAGACTATATAGAAGGTTGAATATGCAAGCAAGGATGTCATGCCGAGGTCTTATAAGGCATAGGTCAGACCATATTTGGAATATCGTGAGCAGTTTTGGTCCTACTATCCAAGAGAGGAGATACTGGTATTGGAGCAGGTCCAGATGAGGATCACACAATTATCCCAGGAAAGAGAGGGTTAACATATGAGGCTCATATGATGTTTCTGATCAGACCTGCTAGAGTTTGCAAGACTGAGTGGGGATCTCATTGTATTGCAAGGCCTAAATAGAATGGACATGGAGAGGATGTTTCCAAAAGTGGGAGAGTCTAGGACCAGAGGGCACAGCCTCAGAGGAATTCATTGCCTGTGGAGAACAAGTTGAAAATGATTCCATGGTGAATGGTTTGCCATATGAAGAGCATTTGATCGCTCTGGGCCTGTACTCACTGGAATTCAAAAGAATGAGGGGTGACCTCATTGAAACCTATTGAATGGTGAAAGGCCGTGATATAGAGTGGATGTGGAGAGGTTGTTTCCTATGGTGGGAGAGTCTAAGACCAGAGGACATGGCCTCAGAATAGTGGGGCATCCTTTAGAATGGAGATGAGGAGGCATTTCTTTAGCCAGAGGGTGGTGAACCTGTGGAATTCACTGCCACAGGTGGCTGTGGAGGCCAAGTCATTGGGTATGTTTAAAGCAGAGGTTGATTGATTCTTGATTAGTCAGGGCATGAAGGGATACGGGTAGACGGCAGGAAATTGGGACTAAGAAATATTGATCACCCACGATGAAATGGCAGAGCAGATCCGATGGGCCAAATGGCCTATTTCTGCTCCTATATCTTATGGTCTTGTGGTCTTATTGGATCTATTTAAAGTGGAGCAGTCTCGATGGGCCAAATGGCCAAATTCTGTTCCTATGTCTTATGGTTCAATTGAATAAGCACCAATACGTCATTTGGAAAATCCACAGAGAAAGCAAGGGAAGGGTCTGCAGTGGATCAGAGAGTTGGCAGCCATGAAAGCAAGATGCCAAAGGTGAAAGTGTCTCAGTGATGCAATGGCACTCGCTCTGCCTCATTACAGTGAGACGAAAGCCAGCACAAAGTCAAAACCTAACCACTCTTATCTAAGACCAAGCTGGAATGGAGAAGCACAGGGGCCCTGTCTGATGTCCTGAAGACGAGTTCAAATCCAAACGGCAACAACTGGGAAGGAACAGGAATTCTGAGAAATAGATAAATCTGGAATCATTATTGGCCATGAAATGACTGGGTCGTGGTTAAAAATCCATCAGGTTCGCTCATGTCCTTCTGCAGTATATCTGCCAGAAGACCATAAGACGGTCAGTACTGTGCAAGAGTCTTAGGCATAAATACAGTATATAGCTAGGGTGCCTTAGACATTCGTGCAGAACAGTGATTTATGTATTGCACTGTACTGCTACCGCAAAAAAAAACAAATTTCATGACATGTGAGTGATGATAAACCTGATTCTGATATGGGTCTCCATTGTGGACTGAGAATGGGAAGGGTGTAAGGAGAGGGGAATCATGGTTGGGAAAGGGAGGAGGGAGAGGGGAGGGACTGGAAGCACCAGAGAGACACTCCGTAATGATCAATAATTGGAATGAAATGACCTTGCCTGATGTCTCAGAGCTGGGTGTGTCTGCACCCACACCACCTCCCGCCCCAGTCACTGCTTCTCTGCCACTTGTCCCACGCCCCTCCCGTGGCACTCCACCCTCACCATTCCCAACATCCTTTATACCCGCCAGGTTTACAAATTGCTTTCCGCTCCACATTGACAAATACAGTACTGTGCAAAGGTCTTGGGCATTCCAGCAATATGTACGTGCCTAAGACTTTTGCACACTACTGTAGGCGCAGAATCAGGCCTTTCGGCTCGTCAAGTCTGCTCCGCTGTTCTATTATGGTTGATCCTGGAGGTTTTCGGCTGGTCAGGCAGCGTCAATGGGAAGAGAAACAGACTTACTGTTACCATTAGTAGAGATAGCGATTCAGGTTGATAATCCTTTGTCAGGACTGAGAAGATTAAAGGCAACAAGTGAAACTAGGGTTGCCAATTTTCTCACTCCCAAATAAGGGACAAAAGTAGCAGTCAAATACGGGACACTTGTGTTTACCCCAGGAAAGACTACCATGACCATGAAGCCTTGCGCGGGCACCTGTGTGTGCATGCGTGTACGTGCCGATTTTTTTCCTACAAATTGGTTTTGGTTTAATCTTCCCGATTCTGTTGTGAAACTACACTGTACATACATTATTTCTACTTTATATAGGCTGTGTATTTATCATATCATTCCTGCTTTTACTATATGTTAGTGTTATTTTAGGTTTTATGTGTTATTTGGTATGATTTGGTAGATTATTTTTTTGGTATGGGAACGCTCAAAAATTTTTCCCATATAAATTAATGGTAATTGCTTCTTCACTTTATGCCATATCGGCTTACAAACGGATTCATAGGAACGCTCTACCTTAGTGGGGGAAATACGAGACAAGGGCGGTCCCGTACGGGACAAACCAATTTAGCCCAATATACGGGATGTCCTGGCTAATACGGGACAGTTGGCAACCCTCAGTGAAACTGAGGATGAACAGGACTGGAGAGACAAACAGAATCCTTGTTCTAATGCTGATGAAGTGTCCTCAGTCTGAAATGTTAACTGCTTCTCTCACCATAAGATATAGGAGCAGAATTAGGCCATTAGGCCCATTGAGTCTGCTCCACCATTCCATCATAGCTGATTTATTATCCCTCTCAACTCTTGCCTCTCCCCTGTAACCTTTGAGACCCTTACTAATCAAGAACAATAAATTCCACAAAACTCATCACCCTCTGGCTAAAGAGATTCCTCTCCGGTCCTGCCCTAAACATGACTGCAGATGCACAGAAGGCGGAGGCTCTCGCCTGTCCTCTGAGACAGCTCAGCAACTTGTCACGATCTGTCCAACGACGGGAACTAATCAACATAATTACACAGTAGCTATACCAACACCTGTGAATGCTTTAAAGAAGGCACTGCAATTGTGACTTTACCAATGGATGCAAATTTGGGTGATATCAAATTAGCCATCTGTTTAAATCTTTTCCAGAGAGTTTTTCCATTAGCCCTGAAGGAAAATGTGGAAGGAATGTAAACAAAATGTCCCCTTATTACTCCATTTACATATCTGTTGCACAATGTCAAATTTACCCACTCACACTTAGAAACAAAGAAAACCTACAGCACAATACAGGCCCTTCAGCCCACAAAGCTCTGCCAAACATGTCCTTACCTGAGAAATTACCTAGGCTTACCCATAGCCCTCTATTTTTCTGAGGTCCATGTACCTATCCAGGAGTTTCTTAAAAGACCCTATTGTTTCCGCCTCCACCACCGTTGCTGGCAGCCCATTCCACGCGCTCACCACTCTCTGTGTAAAAAACTTACCCCGACATCTCCTCTGTACCTACTTCCAAGCACCTTCAAACTGTGCCCTCTCCTGCTAACCATTTCAGCCCCGGGAAAAAGCCTCTGACTATCCACATGATCAATGCCTCTCATCATCTTATACACCTCTATCAGGTCACCTCTCATCCTCCGTCGCTCCAAGGAGAAAAGGCCGAGTTCACTCAACCTGTTCTCATAAGGCATGCTCCCCAATCCAGGTAACATCCTTGTAACATCCTTGTAAATCTCCTCTGCACCCTTTCTATGATTTCCACATCTTACCAGGGCCTTGACTTTTCTCAGGAAGCTAAAGCAATTTGGTTCTCCCTGACACTCAGCAATTTTTATTGATGCACCAAAGAAAGCATTCTATCCTGATGCACTTGGGCTTGGATTAGCAACTGCTGTGCCTGAGACCGTAAGTCGTCAGAAGAGAATTAGGCCACTCAGCCCATCGAGTCTGCTCTGCCATTCCATCATGGCTGATTCATTATCCCTCTCAACCCCATTCTCCTGCCTTCTCTCCAGGCAACACAGCCTGATTACACCAGATTTGCCCAAGTTATGGAAACACGGGTTCATTTATTCATTCAGAGATACCGTGTGTAACAGGCCCTTCTGGCCCAACAAGCTGTACCATCCAGCAACCCATCGGTTTATCCCTAGCCTAACCACAGGACAATTTATAATTAACCTACTAACCGGTACATCTTTGGACTATAGGAGGAAACCAGAGCACCCAGAGGAAACACACTCACTCATGGGGAGAACTTGCCATCTCCTAGCAGACGGTGGCAGAACTGAACTCTGATGCCCTGAGCTTAATAGTGTCACATTAACCAGTACACTGCTATGGGGCCCTATACCATGGGTGATAACAGAGCTACCTGTACTCACACTGTAGGTAACACGGCCCGATTACACCAGGACCTGCTCATGATTTTCAAATTAAATCAGAAAGTGAAGGCTCTCATCAGATTTAATAAACATGGATAAATGGATTAAGTGTGGTAACTGTAAGTTTCTTGTGACGACAGGCAACTGCAGACACCTGTAGACATGGCTCAGCACATCACCGAAACCAACCGTTAAATGACACAATCTGGTTCTCAATGTGTAAATTTGCACTGGAATCTGGACTTTCTTACCAATCGCACCCAGACAGACAGAGTAGGCAAGTACACATCAACCTCCCTGACCCTGAACACTGGGGCACCACAGGGATGTGTACTGAGCCCACCCCTTTACCCATGATCGTGCCCCTGCCTGTACCACCACCTCCATTGTCAAATCTGCAGATGACACCACAGTGACTGGATTAATTACAAATAACAATGATAGAGAGAGGAGGTGCAGAAACTGACTGAATAGTGCAATAACCATAAACTTTCACTCTATCTGTCTGTCTGGGTACCATATCCGATGTGGATGTTGGTGACCATGGTTTTCCATATAGATCTATCCTTCGTTCTTTGGATGACTTCCATTTCCTCGATGTGTAACCACCTGGCTAGGCCTTTGATGTACATAAGCTGAGGTCTTCCTCCAGGTTTGCTCTCCTTGATCTTTCCAGAGAGTACGAGTTTTTCTAGTTCATCTTTCTGCATGATGTGTCCTAGGAATCTGAGTTGTCTTTCTCTTATTGTTGGTATGAGTGATCGAACTGCTTGGGCTCTTCTGAGAACTTCTTCATTTGATGTGTGTGTGGTCCATGATATTTTTAACATTCTCCTGTAGAACCATAATTCAGCTACTTCTAGTCTCTTTTCCATTGCCAGGGAAATGGTCCAGCGTTCACTTCCATAAGTCAGGGTAGAATAAATGTAGCACTGCAGTATTCTGTTTTTAGTGTACGTGCTCATCTTTCTGTCTATTAATATGGTTTTCACTTTTTGGAAAGCTTCTTTTGCCATTGCTATACTGTATTTGAATATCTGTGTCGCACCTGCCATCACTTGTTATTAGGCTGCCAAGATATCTGAATTTGTTGACTTGTTTGATGTTTGTATTTCTGATCTTGATCACACATTGTGGGATGTTTGTCTTTCTGGAGATGACCATGCTTTCTGTCTTCTTGGTGTCGATTGAGAGGCCTCTGCGATTACTTTCTGCTGCCACTATAGTGAGTAGTTCTTGAAGTTTTGTTTCTGAGTCAGCTATTAATACAATGTCATCAGCATATCTGATGTTATTTATATTATGGCCTCTAATTGTGAATCCTTTGATGTCTTTGATACCTCTCAAGATATTTTCACTATACAGGTTGAATAAGTCTGGCGAAAGGACACAACCTTGCCTGACTCCTCTCATGATATTCACATACTCACTCACTTCTCCTTCTATTCTGATGGACGCTGTCTGGTCCCAGTATAAGTTTCTTAAGAAACGTATATCTTTCCCATCTATGTCAAGATCTTGAACCATATCCAGAAGATCTTGCTGCCTGACAGTCAAAAAGTGTCAAAACCTTTCACTCATCATCAAAAAAAAAACAAGGAAATGATTACCGATTTCAGGAAACCAAGAAGGTATGAACAAGCTCCACTGCTCAAAAGTGGCAAAGCAGTGGAAAGGATCTCCAGCTTTAATTTTTCAGGAGCTCCCTTGGACCACCAGCACCTCCTTAATAATAGGGAAGGCTCAGCAGTATCTATACTATCAAAGGAGTTTAGAGAGAGCAAATCCACCCCAAAGCTGCTGGTAAACCTTTATTGGTGTGCAATTGAGGGCATATTGACCTACTGTATGGTACACCAGCTGCAACAAGTTTGACTAAAAAGCACTTGTTCAGCACAGACTAAATGGGCCAAAAGGCCTGTTTCAGTGCAGTAGTGTTCTATGACTCCATGACAACCAAATATGGTTCCTGGTCCAAATGACTCGATTCTTTGTCTCCACAATAATAGTCTAGGATTGGACATCATTCCCAAGCTCCAATGGTCTCCGACCAAGACTCATTTTTATTCATCGAAACATACAGTGAAATGCGTCAACGCACCTGAGGGTGTACTAAGAGTAGCCTGCAAGTGTCACCACATGTTCCACTGCCAACATAACATGCTTATAATGCTCAGCAGAGCGACATAGAACACAACAAGCGACAGAGCAACACCAGCAAAACAAGCCCTGTTTGACCCCTTCCCACCTACCCACCCACACACAGTCCTCCGACCACAGAGCTCAGACTCACAGACACTGGGCCTTCAACACCTCCAGTGGACTCTTAGAGATTCGTGTGTATCAGGCCTCGACTTCCAGACTTCAATTGACCTTCGGGCTTTGATCTTCGGTATTGACCCAGAACTCGCCGTTGATGTCAAGTGGAGACCCTGAATGAGGAACCCGAACTCTGGACTTGCCGATGATGGGACCCGAACACTGGGCCTTGAACTCTGGTCTTGCCAATTTGTGTAACTAGGGGGTCACCAACCCTTGTTCCTCCTGCCTGCCCAGATCTCCGATTCTGGAGCCTGCTGACCGTGAGGGGGCCACCAGCCCTCACGCACGATGGTCTGCCAGCCTAACATCCGACCATGGATGTCCCACATCTGGGTTGCTGGCCTTGAACACAGAGTGCTGGTTTCCCCCATATCCCTGCCTCTGAACCCTAACCTGACCTCTAACTCCCCTCTCTGTACCCAAAACCATCCCTACGAACCTTACAACTAAATCTGTGCTGCGACCTCGACTCAGACTGTAACTCAGCGCCATCTTGATCAGATTATGTCCTATTCTCTTCAGACTTCTGCAATCATTTCTGACATCAGACAAGCTCTGTCGAAGCCCGACCTTCAAAATCTCTCACCTCCAGCAGCAGGTTTGCCTTTAGGGGGAAAAAAAACATCCAGCTCAGAAGAGAGCTCAGCCTTTCATTGATTGATATCTCGAGTGAGGAATCTGAATAACATTCAATAGACGTAAACACGAGGAATTCTGCAGATACTGGAAATTCAAGCAACACACATCAAAGTTGCTGGTGAATGCAGCAGGCTAGGCAGCATCTCTAGGAAGAGGTACTGTACCTCTTCCTGGAGATGCTGCCTGGCCTGCTGCGTTCACCAGCAACTTTGATGTGTGTTGCCAACATTTCATAGATCTGGAATTAGATCTCTTCCTACCTTTCTTCAAAAGTGCAAAGAACATCAGGACTGTTTTCCCTCTGAGTCGTCACTGGCCTGGTACAGCGATTGATGAAGAAGAGCTCATCGAATCCACAAGATGGATTGTCACTGTACACACTTCCGAAGGTGCCTTGGCATCAGTTAGGGATTCAAGTCGTCACATTGCAGAATGGTTCAGTATGCAATCAAGCTATAGCTTTTGAGCAAAGGGTTTTTAATCGGAATATTTGTAAGATGAAGACACAACTAATTAACCACAGCACAATTCATTCCTTCCATAGCACAACAGTGTAGTCGTTTGTCCACTTTTCAGCACCAACCATCACTGGCTGGGGTCTCCCTGTGACGATGTGGGTTTCCTCTGTGTGCTCTAGTTTCCTCCCACGTTCTAAAGACACGTGGATTAGAGTTTGTGGGTTATGGACGTGCTATTTGGCACTGGAAGCACGGTTAACGCTTGTGGGCTGCCCCGTCACAATCTTGGATTTGATTTGGCACAAATGGCTCATTTCATTGCATGTTCGGATGTACAGTTAAAACTAAACTTAATTCTTCATCTTACCTTTTAAAAATAATCTGTAAAGTCAACTTCTTAAGCAATTTTCCCAAGTACAGTGGATTCCAGATAATTTGGCCATCAGCTAATTGGGGCCGCCACCATTTAGGTCAACTCTGAAAGAGCAAAACCTAATTGAGAAAGTAGCTGGTATTTCATTCATTTATTTGGGATATCATACTGCTTAATTGGAACAGGAAGCTGTTGCTAAAATTTCTAACCAGTGTCAGAGGTGTGGCTATTAGACACTATACCTTGCTTAGAGTGAACGGTTTTTAAATAGTGTCAGCTGGGTGTGTTTGTGTTAAAAAGCACTGATTTTTGTCACTAATAGTTGGCGAGAAATAAGCAGCAAGACAAATCAGAATGTTTTGCTCACTGTAGTTTCAAGCACTCAGGCTTAGAGATGCCAGAAATGGCTGGGAGTGAAAAAGAAACAATTTCACCACTTCCACAAGAATTATGAAGAATGTGAAGGTATCGACAATCATCTTGAATGTAACAATGAGAACGAAAATTTGGAGAATGCACTGTAGGAAAGGCAGTCCATTATCTACACTAGGTGTCTGCACTGATTTTATTCACTGAGTACATTGAATTAATTCCTCCGTCGATAACTATTAGGAACAAATACACAATTTTATAGTACTGTAGTACTATTGGAGTTCTAATTTGTTCTGTATTTCTTTTAATGCATAATTTCTTACTCAGTTAGATTGTAACTGGTCTTTTTTTTATATCTTTTTAACTATTTCAATGAAACTAGCAAATTGTTGCAATCACTTAATGGGGCCAAAATGTACTCATCCTGATGGGTCCTAATCCACTGTATATGCTCCCAGCATGGCAGATTCTGTCTGTGAAATTTTATACAAAGGTTGCTGCTGATTCACAGCTTGGTGGGAGCTGGTATGGTGTTAGCAACATTAAACAGAAGCAGCAATTTGCTTCAATTTACAGCCACCGTTTAGCAACTCACAGTTTGTTACCCTGCACCACAAGGACTGTGATGCATGTCTCCTATCTGCAAAGCATCTGTCAGGCTCAATCAGCTTTCTTCATGGCTACTGAATGCGTGACATGTGTAGTCCCAAACCAATAAACTGTACCTGCAGTTAGATTGTAAGCTCTCCGTGTAAGTGTTGGTTAGCTAAAGTGTATGTATTTGGTAAATTCATTCAATTTGGGAATACATCAGGTGAAGGAGATAGGGGAAAGCAGAATCTCGGTGGCCACTTTATTAGGTACACCTGCTTGTTAAAGCAAATCGGCCAATCTTGTGGCAGCAGCTTAATGCATAAAAGCATGCAGACATGGTCAAGGGGTATGGTTGTTATTCAGACCAAACATCGGAATGGGGAAAAAGTTTGATTGAAGTGACTTTGACCGCAGAATGATGGTTGGTGGTTGACGGGTTGGTTTGGGTATCTCAGAAACTGCTGATCTCCTGGGATTTTCATGTACAACTGTCTCTAGAGCTTAGAGAGGACTGTGTGAGAAACAGAAAAACATGCAGTGAGCTGTGGTTCTGCGGCTGAAAATGCCTTGCTAATGAGAGAGTTCGAAGGAGAATGGCCAGATTGGTTCAAGCTGACAGATATCAAATATCCACATGTTACAACAGTGGTGTGCAGAACAGCATCTTTGAGTGCACAGCACGTTGAACCTTGACGCAACACTCACAACACGCTGGAGAAGCTCAGGTCCGGCAGCATCCGTGGAAAAGATCGGTCGACGTTCCGGGCCAGAACACTCCGTCGACCGATCTTTTCCATGGATGCTGCCTGACCTGCTGAGTTCCTCCAGCGTGTTGTGAGTGTTGCTTTGACCCCAGCATCTGCAGATTATTTTGTGCTTACATTGAACCTTGAAGTGGATGGGCTACAATAGCATTCCAGCTCCATTCCTGTGACCTGCTACTTAATCTAAGTTGGTAACAGAATAACATTGGAAGATGGTGTTAAAGAATTGAGTAAATCTAAATCACCATATATTTGCCAGCAAAGGCATTAATGAACTTGGATTAAAATAACTTTCCTTTACTGGCTGCTTTGTATGGATCTGAGATCATGAAAGCCACTAACTAAATGTAATTCAGCATTTATTTCTTTATAAAGAGGAAAGACTATCTTTATTTGAAATATGTACATCGAAGCATACAGCGACCTGTGCCATCAGCATCAACAACAAATAGAATCCAAGAGTGTGCTGGGGGACACCCGGCAAGTGTTGCCATGCTTCTGGTGCCATCGCATGCCCACAACTTACTACCCAGTCCAGTCGTCCTTGGAATGAAAGAGGCAACTGGCGGACCGGGAGGAAACTCACGTGATCACGGGTGGTACGTAAAACTCCCTGCGGACAGCAGCAGGAATTGTAGCCCAATCGCTGCTACTTCATCGTGCCGTGTAGTTGCAAGTCGTTCAATTTTTCTGCAAGACCATAAGACACAGGAGCTGAATCAGGCCATTCAGCCCATCAAGGCTGCTCCGTTGTTCCATTTATTTTTTGGTTGATTAATACAGTAATCAGTAATACAGTAGCCCAATAAGCCATGCTGTCCAGCAACCCAACACTAAAAACAATTGAAACAACCTTATCTCAGGACAATTTACTTTGACCAATTAATCTACTAACCAGTACATCTTTGGACTGTGAGAGAGCACCCAGAGGAAACCCTCGCGGTCAAAGCTAAGGTACAGAATTTGATGCCTGCAATTACATAGAGCATTAAATTTTCTGAGGGCAAAAAGAAACAATAAATATTGTCATACCATCTGACAAATCAATCAATCAATCCATCCAACGGATGACAAGCCTGTCAAGACACAAGTATTGCGTCTTTCTATTTGGCTGGCCTCCCGATCATGATAACACAAGATCATCTAGAGCTTCTTGGGGTGAGGAAGGCTTGGTACTTGGGAGTTCGTGGGAGGGAGAGGAGGGAAGAGTGCAGGGTGCAGGGTGCTCTGTAGGACAGGTGTGTAGCCTGATTTGGATTCACTAACCGTTGTTTCATTTGTCTTTATTGGTATGCAGTAAGTCAGACAGCTTCTGTGGAAGAGCTGAGATCCTGCATCAGTTCACTATATTCCTCTGTTCCTTGATCCTTCCAAAAGTTACTGACCACCACTTTATATACTTCTAATGAATTGGCCTCCACAACACACAGGGGTAGAAACCTCCTGAGATTTACCATCCACTGAAAGCAGCTTTTACACACATTTCTGTTGAATGACAAGCACCTTACCTTGTAACTACAGCCAGTGGCCACTTTATGAGGTACCTCCTGCAGCTAATAAAGTGTCCACTGAGTGTACGTTCATGGTCTTCTGCTGCTGTGCCCAGACTGGTCTTCTGCACACCACTGTTGTAACATGTGGTTATTTGATTTACTGTCGCCTTCCTGTCAGCTTGAACCAGTCTGGCCATTCTCCTCTGTCCTCTCTCATTAACAGGACATTTTCGCTCACAGAACTGCCGCTCTGTCGTTTTTTTTCTGTTTTTTTGCACCATTCTCTGTAGAGACTGTTGTGTGTGAAAATCCCAAGAGGTCTACAGTTTCTGAGATACTCAAACCACCCTGTCTGGCACCAGCAATTATTCCATGGTCAAAATCACTTATATCAAATCTCTTCCCCATTCTGATGTTTATTCTGAACAGCAGCTGAGTTTTACTTTAACATTGAGTGGTGGCTGCCTGGAATTCACTGATGGGATTGGTGGCAGAGGCAGATGCATTAGGGACATTTCAGAGATTCCTGGATTAGCATATGGATGAATGAAAATGGAGGAGTATGGACTATATAGGAAGACTGATCATAGAGTAGATAAAAAAAGGACATCAAGCCAAGTCACTTTTTATCAACACACACAAAAAATGCTGGTGAACGCAGAAGGCCAGGCGGCATCTATAGGAAGAGGTGCAGTCGACGTTTCGGGCCGAGACCCTTTGTCAGGACTAACTGAAAGAATAGTCCTGACAAAGGGTCTTGGTCCGAAACGTCGACTGTACCTCTTCCTATAGATGCAGCTTGACCTGCTGCGTTCACCAGCATTTTTTGTGCGTGTTGCTTGAATTTCCAGCACCTGCAGATTTCCTTGTGTTTGTGTTTTTAAAGTCACTTTTTATTGTCATTTTGACCATAACTGTTGGTACAGTACACAGTAAAAATGAGACAATGTTTTTCAGGACCATGGTGCTACATGAAACAATACAAAAACTACACTGAACTACATAAAACAACACAAAAACTACACTTGACTACAGACCTACCCAGGACATCAAAACATTGTAGGCCGAAGGGCCTGTACCGTGTTCTACAGTTCTACGTTCATTCTTCTATACTCCAAACAACACAGACCGCAACTTGTTTAGCTTCTCTTAATAGGATAATTCTCAGGAATTGACGAGGTGAATTTATTTTGGACTGCCCCCGATTCTATTATATCCCTCATTTTAGGTAAGAGAACCAAAACTGATCACAGGAATGAAAGGGTTAAACCATGAGGAATGTCTAATGGCTCTGGGTCTGTCCTCGCTGGGGTTTATAAGAATGAGGGGGATCTTGTTGAAACTTACCAAATAGTGAAAGGCCTAAACAGAGTGGATGTGGAGAGGATGTTTTCAACAGTACAAGAATCTCGACCAGAGAGCACAAGAATCAAAGTTCAAACTAAATTTATTATCAAATAATAAAGCGGAGGATGAAAGGAGACTTGATACAGGTATACAAGATGTTAAGAGGCATAGGTAGAGTAGGAAGCTAGCTCTTTCTCCCCCCAGGGTGGAAATGCCTAATAGGAGGGTGCAATAATTTGAAGGTGATTTGAGTTAAGATAAGGCGGGATGTTAGAGGTAGTTTTTTTTTTTAAAAAAACAGAGTGGTCAGTACATGGATCGCACTGCCAGAGGTGGTGGTAGAGGCAGAAGCATTAGGGACATCCAAGAGTCTCTTAGATAGGCAGGGGTGGCAGAGTGCATACATGTCTCTTCCAAAGGAGCTACAAGCTGCTCCTCCCCTCTGCTAGCCTGCAGGTCGCCCTTGGGCAAGGTGTAACACCTGCTTAACCCCTTCCCTCCACCCCCCCCACACAATCAGGGTCACGTGAAGCCATGGGAGCAGGTGGTGGATGGTCATATGAGCAGCTGGTGCATGTCACAATTCCTGGTTATGCGACCACTGACACCAGGCAGGCAATCTCTAAAGAGTATTGATAACCTGTCTTGTGTTTCTGTGATATCATTCTGGAGGAGCATTGTATCATTTCTTAATGCATGCATTACAAAAGACAATAAAAGAGGACTGCGTGTCCTCATAATCTAATCTAATCTAATGGGGTCACCCATCTTGTAAAGACACTGCCCAGTAGAAGGCAATGGAAAACCACTTCTGTAGAAAATTTCTTTCAGGAACACAGATGGTCAAAGATCATAATCGCCCATGTCATATGACACAGCACATAATGATGATGGTGATGAGGTAAGCACACGGATGATAGAAAAATGGAGGGCTCTGCGGAAGGGAACGGTGAGATTGAACTTTGAGTAGGTTAAAAGGCTAAAGGGCCTGTACTGTTCCGTATTCTTCTCTGTTCGATGTAAGCTGTAAGAAGCTACACAAGTTGGAACTAACAGGCTCCACACACCTACGAATCATCAATAATTTCTGAACATTTGTTAATGACGAGGAATAACTACCAGCCCAATTACCTGCAGGAAGTGGATTGTCATTGATCGCCCTCAACTCGTTCCCCCTTTGCTGATAATATACATTTAAAGATAATTGCAATCTTTCCCTTTAAGAGAAGGTGCCCTTTAGAGATGAACCGGTGACCCAGAGCAGCAGTATATACCATCACCCTCAATTAACCATGACATATGGCTCTTTTTAAAATGAAAGTGTATTGTAGACAGACTGCCATCTTATCCAGTGAATTATCCTTCCAATTTTTCAGAGGAGAGGGGAACTTGGTGGCTTGCATTAAAGTTGAGAGTGGAACTTCACCGATTTCCCTTTGCCCGCTGAGTGAATTCAGCCCCACATTCAATTTGCTGTTTGCTGGGCGCAGCAGAGATTTACCAGGCCGCTGACTGGACTACAGAGCATGAGGACAGGTTGAGTGAGATACCGCTTTTTTTCTTTGCAGTGAAGGAGGATGGAAGGTGACTTGATAGACGTGTACAAGACTATAAGAAGCTTAGGTAGTGTGGTTAGCCCTCACTGTTTTTTCCCCCAAGGGCAGAAATGACTAATATGAAAGGATGCAACTTTAAGGTGATTGGAAGAAAGTATTGGGGGATATCAGATGTTTTATTTTATACAGAGAGTGGTAAGTTTGTGGAATGCACTGCCAGGGGTGGCAGATATTTTAGGGACATTTAAAAGACCTTTAGATAGGCACCATGGTTGAAAGAAAAATGGAGAGCTATGCAATAGGTAAATGTTGGATTGAACTTGGAGTAGGTTAAAAGGTCAGTACAACATTGTGGGCCAAAATGCCTGAGCCTGCTGTACTCCTCTCTGTTCTATGTTGGTTTCTTCATTAAGCCAAGAAAGATCAGGAATTACTGTCTGCAAAGTTGCAGCATCAACCCATCATTTTGGCTGTGGATGGTCAGAGTTACCCAGTATAGTAACAGGCCATTCAGCCCACATTGTCAATGCTGATCATCAAATACCCATCCCTGCTAACCCCCATTTATTAGCGAAAACCAAACTACTGGAGGAACTCAGTGGCTCGAGCAGTTTCTGAGGTTGGATAAAAACTGCTGATACTTTGGTTTGAGACTTTCCATTAGACACGAAACACAGAGAATTCCTTCTCCAACCCAACCCTCAGATACTGCTTGAACTGCTGAGTTCAATTCAAATTCCTGGGTGTTCAATTTACAATGAAGACACAACGGCAGCTATATTTAATTAGGAGTTTGAGGAGAGTCGATATGTCACCAAAGACACTCGCAAATTTCTATAGGTGTACCGTGGACTGCATTCTAACTGGCTGTGTCTGGTATGGGGATGGGAGCTACTGCACTACCTTTTTTGCACTAATTATTTAACTATTTTATTCATATACTTCTTACAGTAAGGGGCCAGCTGGTGGCGTAGTGGCATCAGCGCCGGACTTCAGAGCGGAGGCTCCTGAGTTCGAATCCAGCCGGCTCCCTTGCACGCTTTCCATCCGTGCTGGGCTGAGCGTCGAGCTAGCAACTTGGCCTCGTAAAAATAAGAAAGCCTGCTAAAAAAAAAATGCCGTCACGATGGTGTCCCAATGACTCCACTCGGAGTTAAGGGCTTTCTTCTCTTCTCCCTTACTGTAAATCACCGTTTTCATTATTATAAACTGCTGCTGCATAACAAACAAATTTCATGACATAGGCTAGTGATATTAAAGCTGATCATGATACTGAGTTCCTTCACCGGTTTGTTTTTATCTTCTTCCAGGTTCCAACATCTGTAGAGTCTCTTGTGTCTCCACACACAAGCACTTGACAAGTGGTATTTACTGCTGCCTTCCTGTGGGGAGATTTTATTTTATTTAGAGATAGCGGGCCCTTCCGCCTCGATGGACCCGCCACACCCAATCCCACCCTTGTGGCCAATTAACCCACGAATCCGTACGTCTTTGGTAAGTGGGAGAACACTGGAGCGTCTGCACGAAACCCACAGGGGGAATGTAAAACTCCCTCCAGACAGCGGTGGAATTGAACCTGGGTTGCTGGTGCCATAATAGTGTTATGCTAACCCCTACAGTACCGTGCCCCCATGTTATCATGCTGTATGGTACCTTGTGTTCACCCTGCAAACCCAGTGCAGGTACATTTTTAAACCTAATACTATAATAGTGAACGGCTGAACAAAAACAGCTTGTCTTATTAAAAGGACAGAGTTCAGAGGAACTAGAGACAAGAATACTTCTAAAATATATCTTCCTTTTCACTGCAGCCAACTCTATGAGGAAGTTGAGCCTAGTACTTACTTTGAATCAAGATGTTTGCTTCTGGAGACTAGGTTTGCCTCTGTTCTATCTCACAAATGAAGTCTATGTTGGAATGTTTGACATTTCCTATTCTGTGTATTGCTTAAAGTTAAAATTATCCCCCATACACTGTGTGTAATTTATGTGTGTACATCTAGTTGAAATGATTGTTTGTATCAATAGGTTAATGTAAACTGGAAAACGTTTCCTTAAAACTTCAGATTAACAGATAGATCCTTGAATGTATCATCAGATTATCAGATCATCAGTGATGTAAACTGGGGTCAGTGAGTGTTTCGGGTCTTTTAACATCAGATGCTCTCATCCTGGCAATCCAACCAGGGCTGATCAGGCCCTGGCTTGTGCCTCAGCAGCACTGGTCCATGGGTCACACCTCTTGATCCATTGCCACCCGGATACTTGCTCAGCAGCCTCTCTGGTGGCACTGATGGCTCTTTTATTTGCAGCCCCCATAATGACAAGGAGAGTCGGTTCTACACAGCGAGTAGCCGGCAAAACCTTTACACCCCACTTCTATAGGTTTGCATCGTGCCCTCCTCCCCTGTCTCTGGCATTGTTCTACCAACTCCTGGTATTTGGCTCTCTTACGTTAAAACACCTGCTCAATCTGGTCTTCTCAAGGAACTGTCAGTTCCAACATGTCTCT
Source organism: Mobula birostris (assembly GCF_030028105.1). NCBI lineage: Eukaryota > Metazoa > Chordata > Chondrichthyes > Myliobatiformes > Myliobatidae > Mobula > Mobula birostris. Next base: position 18,427,967 of record NC_092373.1, on the reverse strand, counting down.
ATCTTAATTTTATGATAATATTTGCTTCCATTTCGTTTCCAGAAATCTTCTGTGCTTTTTTTGTGTCATCGCTGCCTGAGCTGATAGGAGACCTGATACTGAGGTAGGAAATCCTGCTTTGTCCTACTTTGTAAACCAAAGCATAAAGATTCCTCCCTGTAAGGGAGCTCTGCCGCATTGGAGAAGCCATCTTTCATTTGAGGTGCTTGCACTCTGAAATGGCTGTAAAAGATCCCCTGGCAGTCTGTAAGGAAGTACAGGGAGATTTCCCAAACTCCCCACTTGTACTGCTGCAGGATTTCAGCCCAATGCAGCAACAATTCATTTTCCCACAACAGATGCTGCTCGACTCCAGCAGGTCGTTTGTTGCTCTCCTACGCGGCGCCATGGCAGTGTAACCGTTGTGGGCATGGTACGTTGGCACCAGAAGCATAGCGACACTTGTGGTCTGCCCAGCGCAATCCTTGCTGATTTGACGATGCAAACAATGCATTTCACTTTACATTTCAATGTACTTGTGACAAATAAAGCAAATCCTGGCTAGCATTTATTGCTCTGAAAAAAAAATCAATAAAAGCAGATAAAAATTGATTGAAATACTCAGCAGGTCAGACAGCATTTCTAGAGTCAAACTGCATTAAACTTCAGGACGATGACCTTTTCACTAATGGCATGAATTCTGTTTCTCTCTACACAGATGTTGCTTGACTTGCTGATACTGTTGAATTTCAGATTTCCAAGATCTGCAGGATTGTTTTAGAATTTCTAATACAGAACGTGCCACTATCATGGCAATACACAGAAGACCATATGAGGGGTGATCTCATTGAAACCCATCGAACATTGAAAGGCCCAGAGAGAGAGTGGTTGTGGAGAGGATGTTTCTAATAGTGGAGGAGTCTAGGACCAAAGGGCACAGTCTCAGAATAGAGGGACGTTCAGTTAGAACAGAGATGAGGAGGAAATTCTTTACCTGAGGCTGGAGAATCTGTGTGTGTTGAAGGCAGCGACTATACGTCATTAGGAGTTTGAAAAGATTTGGTATGTCAATAAATGCACTCAAAAACTTCTATAGATGTACCATCGAGAGCATTCTGACAGGCTGCATCACTGTCTGGTATGGAGGGGGGTGGGTGGCTACTGTACAGGATCCAAAAGATGCTGCAGAGGGTTGTAAATTTAGTTGGCTCCATCTTGGGTACTAGCCTACAAGGTACCCAGGATATCTTCAGGGAGCAGTGTCTCAGAAAGGCAGCGTCCATTATTAAGGACCTCCAGCACCCAGGGCATGCCCTTTTCTCACTGTTACCATCGGGCAGGAGATACAGAAGCCTGAAGGCACACACTCAGCGATTCAGGAACAGCTTCTTCCCCTCTGCCATCTAATTTTTTAAAATATATATTATTTCTATTTCTTGCACGATTTTTAATCTATTCAATATACGTATACTGTAATTGATTTACTTTATTTATCATTATTTTTTCTTCTATATTATGCATTGCATTGAACTGCTGCTGCTAAGTTAACAAATTTCATGACACATGCTGGTGATAATAAATCTGATTTTGATTCCGATTCTCAATTCGTTGCCACAGATGGCTGTGGAGGCCAGGGAGAATTGATATTTTCTTGATTAGTCAGGGCATCAAAGGTTATAGGGAGAAGGCAGGGGAATGGTTTGAGGGGATAATAAATCAGCCATGACGGAATGGGCTGAATAGTTTAATTCTGCTTCTATGTCTTATAAAACTTAGGAGGAGAATTTGGTCCAGAGTGTGGGCTGCCATTCCTCTTTAAATCTGCCCAATGACTTGATATACACTTACAATACAGGTCGTGGAAGCTTTCTGTGTCCAAATTGGCTGGCTCAAAAGGTTAGCGAGGCAACTGTGCTTCAAAACTCACAGACTGTAAATACCTTTGGGATGTTCTAGGAGGCATGCAAAAACTGAAATCTAAATGCAAGTCTTTATTTTTAAACAAGCCCCATCTAAACTCATTAGTAGTAGGGACATTACCACGGTGATTTGTGAAATACCACACTTCATCTATTTGTATTGTCTCAGAGAAATCTGCTTGACAAAAATCCAACTAAACCTCCCCATTAATTATTTTAATGAACTCAACCTTATTCACAAGTCATGTCAGTCTCACTGAATGCCATTATGCAGATGGTGAGTATCTGGGCTGTATTTCAATCTGCAAATGAACACACACTATGAATGGCAAATCAAACACAGCAATGGAGATTAAAGGAGGACAGGTCTAGCTGTTGATCAAATGTACTGTGTTTTCTGCATGTCTGCAATAAAGATGTACTGTTATCGAAACGGCTTATGTGAAATCAGTTTGAGAGAAATATTTTGAGAATCCAATGTGAACTAGCACCGTGTACAAACTGAGAATGTTAATAGATTACAGAACAAATAAGGGAGATTGCGATCTTCCCGTTCTTTATAAGTGAAACACCCGCAAGCTATCTAATGTAAATACATGTAAATGTATAATAAATATCTTATTAACATATTATTAATGTTTGCTGCTGAAACTTTTCATCTTATGAATCCTATCTTTTGTAACAAAACCAGCTTTAGTTGAAACAATAACCGCAAAATCTTTTTATGCAGCCACGAGGGATTACAGATGAAGATAAAGGTTAGCTCTTGTTGTCATATGTACTTCGAATCATACAGTGAAATGCGTCATTTGCGCCAAATCAGATCGGAGAAGATTGTGCTGGGGGCAGCCCTGCAAGAGTTGCAATGCCTCCAGCATCAACATAGCATGCCCACAACTTACTAACCCTAACCCGTATGTCCTTGGAGTGTGGGAGGAAAGCAGAGCATCTGGAGGAAACCCATGCAGTCACAGGGGGCACATACAAACTCCTTACAGAGAATGGTAGGAATCGAACCCTGATCAGCTATTGCTGTAAAGCGATTGTGCTAACCACTACACTACCATGCCGCCCCTTATAAACAAGTTTTATGAGCAGTTACTGTGTGATAACAGCTCAGCATCTGCCCTCCGATGCATCTGTGACTAAATAGTGTAGATCGATGGACATTGATGGACATTCAGAACTTGTTCCTCTGATGTTGCCAGCCCTGGGTTCCAGCTTAGAATGACAGCACAATGAAATATTAATTCTGGATTCTCTAATTCTGAATTAACATGCATGTATTACCGTAAAAAAATTGTCACTTTAAAGCGAGGAAATCATGTTTCCCAGTGTGAAATGTCTCTGCTGCAGAAGATGGGGGTGGGGGGGGGGGGTGGGAAGATGTACAAGATTACATGTTAATCTGCTTTGCTTCATCTGCTTTTGAGATAAGATGATAGAGCCAATTTGGTATAAATTTAAATTGGTCTCAATTCAACATAAAAAAGATGTGTTAGAAGTGTTTCTAAATACCTGAGGTATTCTGTCGTGTTAGGTGGGAGAGTTACAAATGCCAGGGATGTCCATAATCTTGTTGGATGTTGTAATGGGAAATGGCGTTATTTAGGAATAAAGGCAGCTTGATTTACTTGGCATTCTCCTGCCTCTGAGTTGGAGCATAAGACATTTTGTCCCGTGCAATACTTGAGTAATAAATATATACTGATGCAAAAGTGCAGGATTGGGGAGGAACAGCACTGTCACAGACTTTTTAAACATAGACCATTAGAACACAGTACAGGTCTTTTGGCCTATAGAGTTGTGCTGACCTTCGAACATACTCTAAAATCAATCCAACATTTCCCTCCCCCATGGCCCTCCATTTTTAAATTACCTACATGCCTATCTAAGATTTTCTTAAATACCCTTAATGTACCTGTCTTTACCATTACACCTGGCAGGGTGTTCCATGCACCCACTACTCCCTGTGAAAAGAAATTACTTCTGACTTCCCCCCCATATTTTCCTCCAATCACCTTAAAATATCCCCTTGTACCCCACAGCCATTTCCATCCTGGGAAAAAGTTTTGGGCTGTCTGCTCTATCCATGCCTCTCATCATTTTAAACACCTCTATCAAGTCACCTCTCATCCTCCTTTGCTCCAGAGAGAAAGGCCCTAACTTGCTTGACCTATCCTCATAAGACATCAGAATCAGGTTTAATATCATTGGAAATATCACCTTCTAGTCTAAGCAGCATCTTGGTACCTTCTCTCAAGCTTCCACACCCTTCTTATATTGAGGTGACCAGAAATGGACTGGATATTCCAAATGTCTTCTAACCAGGTTTCAAACACACTTAGAATAAGAGTTTAATTAAATCCAAGTCAAATCCATGGGTAACAATAATAAATAGTACTGCTTTTATATCTTCTATTGTTTCAAGTAGACCTCAGACTTCCTGGAAGTCACTGTGGGAAAAGATTTACTGTTTGTCATCAGTTGCTATTTCGGAGAGAGTCCGGTGTGTAAAATAAAGACTATTTTTTACTTAATTGGCTATTATTCAAAGCCATCTGAAGAACTAATGCAGTGCTATATACAATCAGCCACCAGTTTATTAGGTACACTTGTACATCTGGTTGTTAATGCAAATATCTATTCAGCCAATCATGTGGCAATGACTCAGTACATAAAAGCATGCAGACATGGTCAAGAGGTTCAGTTGTTGTTCAGAGCAAATATCCGAATGGGGAAGAAATGTGATCTAAGTAACTTTGGCTGTGGAATGATTGTTGGTGCCAGATGGGGTGCTTTGAGTATGTCAGAAAGTGCTGATCTCCTGGGATTTTCCACACACAACAGTCTCTCGACCAAGGGTTTCCGACCTGGTGTTCATAGACCCCTTGGTTAATGGCAGGGATTCATGGTATAAAAAAGGTTGAGAACCCCTGCTCTAGAGTTTACAGAGAATGGTGCGAGAAACAAAAAACATACAGTGTGTGTTAGTTCTGTGGGCAAAAACACCTTGTTAATGAGAGAGGTCACGGGGGAATGGCCAGACTGGTTCAAGCTGACAGGAAAGCAACAATAAAAACTAACCACGTTACAACAATGGTGTGCAAAAGAGCACATCACGTTGAACCTTGCAGTGGATGGTCTACAGCAGCAGAAGACCACACTGAGTTCCACTCCTATCAGCCTCGGCGAGCACAGGCTCCTCGAAACAGGACTGGTGAAGATTGGAAAGGTATTGTCTGGTCTGATGGATGTCATTTTCAAAACTGTGACATGCAGCTGGTATGGTCAGAATTTGGTGTAAACATGAATCTATGGATCCACCCTACCTTATGCCTTGTGTCGATAATTTATATTGGTGTTGGTGGTGTAATGCATGATACTATCAAGTGATCACGGACCAGAATCTCTAAGGAATGTTTCCATCACCTTGTAAAATCCAAGTCACAAAGAATTCAGGCTGTTTTGGGGGCAAAGGGGACCGAGTACTGGGAAGGGGTACCAAATAAAGTTGCCACTGAGTGTAAATGCAATAGTATTATCATTTGAAAATCTCTTCTAGAAATGTATCTTTACAACTAAAGCTTACAAAAAGAGTCATTTTTTGGTTAAGTGTTTTATTCTTGATGTCTATGTTCCGTTCTGGATGAAATAATTCAAAACATTCAGTCTGCACTAGCTCAGAATGATTGGACTGATCTGGACTGCATGCAAGTGCCCTACATAACCCCCTGATTTCCTCTGGGACTGTAGTTAACCAATTCATAAATTTTGAGTGAAGCTTCTTGTTCATTGTAAACCATGGAGCTTACCCTAGGGATAAAACTGTGGGCTGTAAATTCTGCATCTCGTTTCTCTTACCCTTTATTGCCTGAAGCACTACATCACTCCAAAGGGAATAACTATCCTGGGTGATAGGAATTTTAATGACCCATGAACGTTTGCTTGGCATGTTCAATGCAATTCAAAAGCCCATTTGGCTGCTTCAATTCACGGAAATTTGTACTTTGTAAACCACCCCTTTCCTCAATTATTCTCCTAACTTAATGATGCAATATAGCAGCTGTCAATGGGACTTTAATTGAAAGCTGTTTTTATTCAAAGGAAATGTCCTTATTGATTGAGGAATTGCAAATTTGAATTGTTGAAGTGAGCACGTTAGGCAGCATCTCTGGAAAGGAATAAAGAGTTGACATTTCAGGCCACGACCCTTCAACGGGACTGGAAAGGAAAGGAAAGGGATAAGAAGCCAGAATAAGGAGGTGAGGAAGGGGGAAGGAGGATAAGGTGGAAGGTGATTGGTGAGACCAGGTGAGCGGGAAGGTGGGTGGGTGGGGGAGCGGATGAAGTGAGAAGCTGGGGAGCGATAGGTGAAAAAGGTAAAGGGCGAGAGAAGAAGGAATCTGATAGGAGAGGCGTGTGGACCATGGATGCTGCCTGACCTGCTGAGTTTCTCCAGCATTTTCTGTGTGTGTAACACTGCAGAAGTTCTTGTGGTTATGTTAAAGTGAGTATACAGTTATATTCATATTCATAGAAATTAACAACACAGAAATGGTACCTTTTGGGCAACCTCACCCATGTCGACTGTAATTCCTGTAAACACCAACCAAAAACAGAAGAGAAATTACGTCTGGATAAACTTGGGCTGTTTCCTTTGCAGTGCCAGAGGCTGAGGGGAGATGTGATAGAGGTTTATAAGACTATGAGAGGCACAGACAGAGTGGACAGAGAGTTTCTGTTTCCCAGGATCAAGATGTCTACTACTACAGGGCATGCATTGAAGGCGAGAGGAGCAAGTTTTTTCACTCAGAGTCGTGGATGCCTGGAATGCGCTGCCTGGTATGGTGGCAGAGGTAAATATATTCGAGACTTTAAGAGACGTTTGGATAGGCACATGGATGTGAGGACAGTGGAGGGATTTGGACTTTGTGTAGGTCGGAGGGATTAGTGTTTGGGTGTTTTTGATTTGTTTTTAAGCTACTTCGGCACAACATTGTGGGAGAACAAAGTGCCCGTTCCTGTGCTGTACTGCTCTATGTTCTATCTTCTATATAGTGTAGATCCACGTGTGAATTCAGTTCCTGATGTTTGCTGGATATCTAATTGGTGCAGTGGCTTTGTCTACAAAACAATCTGCTTGTAACTCAGTGCTGAGTTGCCAGCCAGGATTAGAAAGAGCACAGGAAGATAGGTCTGTGCACCATGTAGTCATACAATAGGGGAAACGGGTGCTACTGTAGTTGACGGAATCAGAGCATATTGTAGGTTCAGGAGATAGGGATGCAAGTCCGAGCTGTTATGCTTTGTAACTTCAAAACATTAACCTAATTAAAAGGAAAAGATGGAGAATCCAAAATGTGAGTCTTAGTTTGTACTTTACTTTAAGCGCGGAGCACACATATCATGTGGTAACGTGATAGTCATAGTCATAGTCATACTTTATTGATCCCGGGGGAAATTGGTTTTCGTTACAGTTGCACCATAGATAATAAATAGTAATAAAACCATAAATAGTTAAATAGTAATATGTAAATTATGCCAGGAAATAATTCCAGGACTAGCCTATTGGCTCAGGGTGTCTGACCCTCCAAGGGAGGAGTTGTAAAGTTTGATGGCCACAGGCCGGAATGACTTCCTATGACGCTCTGTGTTGCATCTCGGTGGATTGAGTCTCTGGCTGAATGTACTCCTGTGCCCAACCAGTACATTATGTAGTGGATGGGAGACATTGACCAAGATGGCATGCAACTTGGACAGCATCCTCTTTTCAGACACCACCATCAGAGGGTCCAGTAGATGACATGCAATTCACGTATTTTCACATAGAACCCATAACAAATTATTTAAATGAATAAGAATGATTATACAAGATTACACAAATATTACTGAATTATTAAGTACACAACATGGCAACCAGCATAAGTAAGGTATCCACAGCACAAGCTTATGGTCCCTTTACAATGGACCATGAAAAAGCCAGTTTTGTACAGAGGCATCATCTGTATTCTCATTAAGTTGAAACATAGAAAATCTACAGCACAGTACCGGCCCTGTGCCGAACATGTCCCTACCTTAGAACTACCTAGGCTTACCCATAGCCCTCTATTTTTCTAAGCTCTATGTATCCATCCAGAAGTCTCTTAAAAGACCCTATTGTTTCTGCCTCCACCACCGCCGCCGGCAGCCCATTCCATGCACTCACCACTCTCCGCGAAAAAACTTATCCCTGACATCTCCTCTGTACCTACTTCCAAGCACCTTAAAACTATGCCGTCATGCTTGCCATTTCAGCCCTGGGAAAAAGCCTCTGACTATCCACACGATCAACGCCTCTCATTAACTTGTACACCTCTATCAGGTCACCTCTCATCCTCCGTCGCTCCAAGGAGAAAAGGCTGAGTTCACTCAACCTATTCTCATAAGGAAGTCCGTGTGGGCAATAGAACTTGATTGGAGTTGAATGTTAGTCTTGGACACTATTTGTACAGTGACTCTATTACAATAATATTTTAATATGAATTGTCTCCTGTTGGGTTGACTTTACAGAAGAAGAACAGCATTCACACCACGGTTTTTACGCGTGTGTGTATGTATGTATATATATAAATATATATAATGTTGACGTGTATGTGGGGAAGGGGATTGATTTGTTGTTGTTAACTTGTTTTGTCCTGTCGTTAGAGTCAGAGTCATAGAAACAGGCCCTTCGGCCCATCTAGACTGCGCCAAACCATTTAAACTGCCTCGTCCCATCGACCTGCACCCAGACCATAGCCTTCCATACGCCACTCATCCAAGTACCTATCCAAATCTCTCTTAAATGTTGAAATTGAAATCACATCCACCACTTGAGCTGGCAGCTTGTTCCACACTGTCACCACCCCCTGAGTGAGGAAGTTTCCCCTCATGTTCCCCTGAAACATTAGAAACACAGAAATCTACAGCACATTACAGGGCCTTTCGCCCACAATGTTGTGCCGATCATGTAGCCTGCTCCAGAAACTGTCCAGAATTTCCCTGCCGCACAGCCCTTTATTTTTCTAAGCTCTATGTACCAAAGAGTCTCTTAAAAGATCCTGTTGTATCCGCCTCCACCACCATTGCTGCCTATACGCTGGGAGAAGTCCAGCCAGATGATCGGACTTTCCAAAGTGTGGGCGTGAGTTGGCAGGTAAGCACTCTTGATGGTGGTGTAACAGAAGTCGAGTGTGTTGGCTCCTCTAGCTCCACGGGTGATATGTTGGTGGTAGTTGTTCAGAGACTTCTTCAAGCCGGCCTGGTTGAAATCCCCCACAATGATAGGGAGGGCATCAAGGTACGCTACTTAATGCTTGCTGGTTTCGGAGCTGAGCTCCTCAGTGCCTGCCTGACGTTGGCCTGAAGTGGAAAGTAAACTGCAACCAGGGTGACGGTGGAAAACTCCCTCAGCAGATAAAAATGACAGCATTTGACCGCTAGGTGTACCAGGTCAAGTGAGCAGGACTGAGACAGAACCACCACATCTGTGTACCACAATGAGTTGATTAAAAAGCATACACCGCCCCTTCTGCCTTTAAAAGACTGAGCTGTCCTGTCTTTACAGCGAATGGTGAAGCCATTGGGCTGCAGCTTTGTGTCCAAAATGGTGGGGATAGCCATGTTTCCATAAAGCAAAGTACACAGCAGGACCTTTCCAGTCCTGGTGAAGAGTCTCGGTGTAAACTGCTGACTGTTTATCCCTCTCCATTGATGCTGCCTGACCTGCTGAGTCCCTCCAGCATTTTGTGCGTGTTGCTCTGAATTTCCAGCATCTGCAGACTCTCTTGTGTTTACGGTTCAACTCTAATCCAGTTTAAGGTCATGTGCACAAGGAGAGTGTACAAACGAAGTAAAATTTGTAGCAGCATTCAGAGACACAACACCTGGAATATAAATTACACTTACATTTGAAATGCAGTGAAGAAAGAAAAAAGGGTTGTGCACAATCAAGACATTAGTAAAAAAAAGGACACAATCAGAGACAGGTCTATGACAGTGCAAGAGATGATGCATAGTGTTCCATTGCTTAGGTCGGATTAGGGTTGTTCTGGTTGGTTTAAGACCAGAATTCTACTGTAGGAGCAGAATTAGGCTATTTGACTGGTTAAGTCTATACTGGCTTTCGATCATAGCTCATAGCTGATTTATTTTCCCTCCCAACCCCATTCATCTGCCTTCTTCTCATAGCCTTTGACACCTTGACTAATTAAGAACCGATCAACCTCCACTTTAAATGTATCCAAAAACTTGGCACATCTGTGGCAATCAATTCCACAGATTCACCACCCTCTGGCTAAAGAAATTATTTCTCATTTCTGGAATAAAGAGATGTTCTTTTATTCTGAGGCTGCACCCTCTGGGCCTAGACTACGTCACTATAGATCCTCTTCAGGTCCACTCTATCTCAGCCTTTCAACATACAAGAGGTCTCAATGAGATCTTCCTTCATTCTTTTTAAGCTAGTAATTAAATGCTTGACTAAATTAATTCCTTCTGACTTCACAAGGTCCATATCCCTCCATCCTCTGCACGTTTTTACACCCATTTAAGAGCCTCTTCATCACCTTTGATCCTTCCGCCTCCACGACCACGCCAGGCAGCCCATTCATGCACGCACCACGCTGTGTAAAAAAAATTTCTCACATATCTCCTTTGAATTTATATCACCTTCACCTTGAATGCACACAATCTGTTTAAATGTCTAATTCCAGATCTTTTATATTGATCCCAAAAGAAATCGCCCTGACACATCATATTTTGCCTTTTGTGTCTGCATCCTTCTTGGAGAAAGATATTCCGAGACTGATCATTGCACTTAGTATCTTAAATTTTAATCAAAATTCCTTATCTCTATCTAACGAGAGTTGAGTATTTTTAATATTTTCAGAATCAAGTTTAATATTTCTGGCATATATCGTAAAATTAGTTGTTTTTCGTTAGCACTAGAGTGCAACACATCATAATTTTAAAAACTACAAATTACAATAAGTGTATGTTCTTTATCACATTTTGCCATTTATTGCTACGTATTTATGTTTGCATTTGCACAGTTTGCTGTCTTCTGCACTCTGGTTGATCTTTCATTGATTTTGTTAGTTACTATTCTATAGATTTGCTGAGTATGCCCACAGGAAAATGAATCTCAGGGCTGGAAATGGTGACATCGTATATACTCTGCTGGTATAATTTACTTTGAACTAATTTATATATAAGAATGGGAATTGCAGTGCTTTTCCCCATTGAAAACTGCAGAAATATTTTCTCTAAATATCGACATGAAAAGATCCACAGATTTTCTTTTTTTGTGATATATATGTATTAAAACACTTCTGCGGTAAGACAATTGTCAAAAAAGATAAAGGATGGAATTTGCCCCGGACAGGGCGATCGCTACCGTATATACTCACAGGTGATTTGAAAGCTTCTTCCGCCGAGACCACATTGTCGGAGCCTCTGGCCGTGGAAAATGCCGTAGCGGATGGCCCCGATGAATTTGTGCAGTTCTGCTCCCGAGGCATTGACCAGTTGCACTCCGGTCCTGCACAACAAGGAGCCTTCGACCCAGAAGTGAGTCCCAAGCGCCACGAGTGCCGTCAAGGCAGAAGCAAAGCTCAACAGAGCCCCTCCGCAGAAAATCACCCTCTTTCGTCTGTTGGCCATCCTTCCCCTCGTTTGAAACTTCCCAACTTGCTGTCTCGCACTAAACCGCGACTTCGAGTCCCCTTCTGTCACTGGAAGCACATTTTTGACAAACAGTATTTCCAGGGAGAGAGGATGGTTAACCAATTAAACACTCCTGATGAATAGAGCAAAACTATGCCTGTGGCTGGATAAAGGCTTCCAAAACCAGTTGCAGTCGCTAATTGCCCACAAGATATTGCGAACGGTCACAGGGGAACAACAAAAGGGTTTCAGATTTCATCGAGAAACCTCTCTCGTGTAATGTGATAATGTCTCTTCAGTCCTGCCCCCTGCCTGTCCTAGTTCGTTTTTAATGTGATTGGACCAATGACCCGGAATAAAGAGCTTTCCTCATTCTCACTGGAGTCCTTCTGAATTTAATCTATATCCTGCAAAGAGGGAGACCCGGGTTGCAAGAGTTGCTTGTTTAAAAAAAAAATGTCTTATTTAGAATCTTATTTCCAAAATATATCAGTACTATCGCTTCTACAGTTGTTGGTTTAATTGGCATTATTATTGTCACGTGTACAGACCATTTCATCACATCAGTACATTGAGGTCGTACAAGGGAAAACAATAACAGAATGAAGAACATACACTCAGTGGCCACTTTATTAGGTACACCTGCTCATTAATGCAAATATCCAATCAGCCAATCATGTGGCAGCAACTCAATACATAAAAGCATGTGGACATGGTCAAGAGGTTCAGTTGCTGTTCAGACCAAACATTGACAGGGACGGGGATGGGGTGGGGGTGAGAGCGAGAGATGTGATCTAAGTGACTTTGATTGTGGAATGAATATTGGTGCCAGATAGGGTGGCTTGAGTACATCAGAAACTGCTAGGATTTTCATGCACAACAGACTTCGGAATTTATAAGGAATGGTGAAAAAAAAACAAAAAAAAACATCCAGAGAGTGACATTTCTGTGGGCGGAAACGCATTGTTAATGAGAGAGGTCAGAGGAGAATGGCCAGACTGGTTCAAACTGCGTTGTAAAGTGTTATACTAACCATTATGCTACCATGCTGCCAGCTAACACTGAGTAAAGTTAAACTAAGTCACCTAGTTTAACTGTTTCTAGGTTCTTGATTAGTAATGACATCAAAGATGACAGAGAGAACAGGCAGGAAAATTGGGTTAAGAGACCATAGACCATAAAGCCATAAGACATAGGAGCAGAATTAGGCCTCTCCATTATGGCTAATTTATTAGCCCTCTCAATCCCATTCTTCTGCCTTCTCCCTGTAACCTATAACACCCTTACTAATCTAGTACCTATCTTCCACCATGTCTTGGCCTCCAAACAGTCTGTGGCAATGAATTCCACAGATTCACCACCCTCCAGCTGAAGAAATTTCTTCTCATCTCTGTTCCAAAGGGACACCCTTGTATTCTGATGGACAACTGCATTAAACTCCATGGTGAAGTCAATGAAAAACAAATCTAAGACCATTAGACCATAAGGCATATAGTAGGTGTAGAATTAGGCCATTCAGGCCATCGAGTTTTCTCAGTTAATCCATCATGGTTGACTTATTAGCTTTCTCAACCCCATTCTCCTGCCTTCTCCCCGTAACATTTGATTCCCTTACTAATCAAGAACCTATCAACCCCCATTTTAGTATACCCAAGAGTGCAAATAAATCGATCATGATTGAATGGTGAAGCTGTCACAATAGGAAAAATGGTCTAATTCCTCTCCTATGCCATATGATGATCAATGCCTTATGGTGGTCATTCCTGATCTCAAGTGGTATCTGTGTGGAGATCTTCCTATAACCATATGGGTTTCTTCAGTTTCCCCTCACAACCAAAAGACTGAGTTTACTGGCCATAGTAAACTGCCCCAGAGGAGAAGGTGAGCAGTTGAATCGGGGGGGGGGGGGGAATTGTGTGGGAAAAATACAAAGTAGGATCAACATATAGGTCATAAATCAAAGTTCAAAGTACATTTATTATCAAAGTACATTATCTCACTATATACCACCCGAAGATTCAAGATTCAAGATTCAAAGATTCAAAAAACTTTATTGTCATTCTAACCGTACATCAGCTCTGCAGGGCAGAATGAGACAGCGTTTCCCAGGAGCAGTGCAATCATAGCATAACAAATGCAACACTAAATAATAAGCATAACAATAAATAGTAAAACACAACAACACACATCATTTTCTTGTGGGCATGCTCAATAAATCCGCAGCAGAATAATAACCACAATAGGATCAATGAAAAACTGTGCCAACTCGGGCATTCAACCACTGTGCAAAAGACACAAACTGTGCAAATACAAAAAGAAAGAAATAATAATAATAAATGTGCAATAAATATTGAGAACATGAGATGAAGAGTTCTCGAAAGTGAATCCATATAGGTTGTGGAAACATTTCAATGATGGGGTAAGTGAAGTTGAGTGAAGTTATCCCCTTTGGTTCAAGACCTTGATAGCTGAGGGGTAATAACTGTTCCTGAACCTGGTAGTGTGAGTCCTGAGCCTCCTGTACCTTCCTCCTGATGGCAGCAGTGAAAGGAGAGCATATCTTGGGTAGTGGGGGTTTCTGATGAGTTCTGCAAGATGGCACCAGTGAAACACGGCGATATTTTGAGGGCTACGTACAATACTTTTAAAATTCCTCTGTGAATAAATAGGATTAACATTAGATCAGGAATAACATCTCCCCCTCACTGGAAATCAAAACTATGGCACCTCAAAGATGCATGTTCAGGCCATTGCTCTACTCTCTCTACACTCATTTACTGTGTGGCCAGGCACAGCTCAAACACAATCTATAAATTTGCAACACACATCAAAGTTGCTGGTGAACGCAGCAGGCCAGGCAGCATCTCTAGGAAGAGGTACAATCAATGTTTCAGGTCGAGACCCTTCGTCAGGACTAACTGAAGGAAGAGTTAGTAAGAGATTTGAAAGTGGGAGGGGGAAGGGGAGATCCAAAATGATGGGAGAAGACAGGAGGGGGAGGGATGGAGCCAAGAGCTGGACAGGTGATTGGCAAAGGGGATATGAGAGGATCATGGGACAGGAAGTCCGGGGAGAAAGACAAGGGGTGGGGGAACCCAGAGGATGGGCAAGGGGTATAGTCAGAGGGACAGAGGGAGAAAAAGGAGAGTGAGAGAAAGAAGGTGTGTATAAAAATAAATAACGGATGGGGTACGAGAGGGAGGTGGGGCATTAGCGGAAGTTAGAGAAGTCGATGTTCATGCCATCAGATTGGAGGCTACCCAGACGGATATAAGGTGTTGTTCCTCCAACCTGAGTGTGGCTTCATCTTTACAGTAGAGGAGGCCGTGGATAGACATGTCAGAATGGGAATGGGATGTGGAATTAAAATGTGTGGCCACTGGGAGATCCTGCTTTCTCTGGTGGACAGAGTGTAGGTTTTCAGCAAAGCAGTCTCCCAGTCTGCGTCGGGTCTCGCCAATATATAGAAGGCCACATTGGGAGCACTGGACGCAGTATATCACCCCAGCCGACTCACAGGTGAAGTGTTGACTCACCTGGAAGGACTGTCTGGGGCCCTGAATGGTGGTAAGGGAGGAAGTGTAAGGGCATGTGTAGCACTTGTTCCGCTTACAAGGATAAGTGCCAGGAGGGAGATCAATGGGGAGGGATGGGGGGGACGAGTGGACAAGGGAGTCGCGTAGGGAGCGATCCCTGCGGAAAGCAGAGAGAGGTGGGGAGAGAAAGGTGTGCTTAGTGGTGGGATCCCGTTGGAGGTGGTGGAAGTTAGGGAGAATAATATGTGGGACCCGGAGGCTGGTGGAGTGGTAGGTGAGGACCAGGGGGACCCTATTCCTAGTGGGGTGGCGGGAGGATGGAGTGAGAGCAGATGTACGTGAAATGGGGGAGATGCGTTTGAGAGCAGAGTTGATAGTGGAGGAAAGGAAGCCCCTTTCTTTAAAAAAGGAGGACACCTCCCTCGTCCTGGAATGAAAAGCCTCATCCTGAGAGCAGATGTGGCGGAGATGGAGAAATTGCGAGAAGGGGATGGAATTTTTGCAAGAGACAGTGTGAGAAGAAGAATAGTCCAGATAGCTGTGAGAGTCAGTTGGCTTATAGTAGACATCAGTGGATAAGCTGTCTCCAGAGACAGAGACAGAAAGATCTAGAAAGGGGAGAGAGGTGTTGGAAATGGACCAGGTAAACTTGAGGGCAGGGTGAAAGTTGGAGGCAAAGTTAATAAAGTCAACAAGCTCAGCATGCGTGCAGGAATTCACCAACAACTTTGATGTGTGTTGCTTGAATTTCCAGCATCTGCAGAATTCCTGTTGTTTGTGTCTATAAATTTGCAAATGTCATCACTACTGTTGGCAGAATCTCAGATGATGGTGAGGAGGTGTACAAGAGTGAGATAGATCAGCTGGTTGAATGATGTCACAGTAACAACCTTGCACTCAACGTCAGTAAGAATGAGGAATTGACTGTGGACTTCAGGAAGGGGAAGTCAGGGGAACACACATCAGTTCTCATCGAGGGATCAGCAGTGGAAAGGGCGAGCGGTTTCAGGTTGCTCCAAGCAGAAGCCTTGGATGAACAATAAGATCCACAATCTGCTGAGGGCCAGATCAGAGGCATTCAAGACTGGTGACCAAGAAAGTTGCAAGAGGTCCAGCTACGATCTCCGGAAAGCCATCTCACAGGCGAAGTGGCAATTCCACACTAAACCTGAATCAACGAAGGTTTCTCCATATTTGTGGCAGGGCTTGAACACTATGATCTCTTATAAAGTTAAATCAAGAGACATGGGTGACAACAGGGCTTTGCTTCCAGATAAACTCAACGCCTTCTATGCTTGCTTTGACTATAAAAACTTGGAGGAGCCATCACGAACTCCCAAAGCTCCCTATGATCCTGTGATTTCAGTCTCTGAGGCCTTCAGAAAGTCTTTGTATTCGCTCAGTTTACTAGTCTTTGCATGCTAATCGGATTCCCACATTGATGTGGTCTTTTATTGATTCTATTATGGTTATTATTCTATTATGGACTTATTGAGTATGCCTACAAGAAAATGAATCTGAGAGTTGTATGTGGTGGCAAATATGTAATAATAAATTTACTCTGAACTTTGAAGTTCCTGGGTGCCAACATCTCTGAGAATCTATCCTGGGCCCAACGTATTGATGCAATTATAAAGAAGGCGCAACAGTAGCTATACTTCATTAGGTGATTGAGGAGAACTGGTGAGTCACCAAAGATTCTCACCAAAGCAACTTCCTACAGATGTACTGTGAAGAGCATTATAATTGGTTGCATTATTGTCTGGTATGGCGGAGCCTCTGCACAGGATTGAAAAAAGCTGCAGAAAGTTGTAAACTCAGACAGCTCCATCAAGTCAGAAAAGGTGTCAATGTTTAAATAAACAATGCACAGGAATAGAAGGTAACCGGATAAGACAGAAAGCCTGGGTGGAAAGTGTGGAAAGAAAACAGATCTCTCTGATTTCTATCCTGGGGAGGCATTTAAACTCTGCATAAAACAAGCAAAAATACCTTGTACTTTTACCACACTATTACAGAGATTGTGCCACCGTATGTTCCTCAGCAGGTGAATCCCTGACTTCTTCCTCAGAGGACCACAGTCAGTGCCGATCAGAAATAACATCTCCTCGCTTAAAATCAACACTGGCATATCTAACGATGCGTGCATAGCTCACTGCTCAAGTCTCTCTACACCCACGACTGTGTGGCTAGGCACAGCTCTAACATCAGCTATAAACTTGCCATTGACACAATATTGTTGGCGGAATTTCAGACGGTGGCGAGGAGAACTACAGGAGTGAGACAGATCAGCTGGTTGAGAGGTGTCACAACAAGCTCTTGACATAGACTCAACGTTTCAAAAATAGATTTTTGGCCTCCGTCATCAGATTTCTGAATGGACAATGAGCACCACCTCAAAATTTTTTTCTCTCTTTTTGCACGACTTATTTAATTTAATTGTTTAAAATTAAATGTCTTTTTTTAATTGATTTTTTAAATTATTATGTATTGCTATATACTGTGGCCACAAAACAGCAAATTTCACGGCATCCAGTTTGCCAGTGATATTAAACCTGGTCCTGATTCTGGTTCGAGACAGAGTGACACAAATGGTGCTGGTGCTAGCTGAGAGAGGACAGACCTGGCTTGTCCATCACGGATGATCTGCCTGGATGCTGCGCCTAAAGGCCAAGGAGAGAGGGAGAAAAGGGGAGAGGAGGAGCGGGGGACGGGAAATAGCAGAGCATTGGAATGGTTTCATAGATTTTCTTTGTCTCCAAAGAAAATATTGAGCTGCTAAAAGTCAAATCTATTTGTGGCTAAATATGGCACAAGTATAGACACTTATACTTACTTCCTTGGCTGTGTCAGAAACATCTGAGTGCAGAGCTTCAATTACCGGGCAGGGCTGCATGCACTTTACAGAGATTATTCTGATAATTACTCCTCCCTGCAGAAGTCCTGTTCATCTTTTCAAGTTTCGTGATTAGTTGTTTTAAAACGTCAATTTTGTCTCTTTTGGAGTTCCACTAATCCTCCCATCATGAACACCTGCATTTTGAGGAACCACACAAGCATTGCATGTGACTAATCAGTCGTGTATACCTCTGGAACCTGCATTTGATTTTGGCTACAAGTCAGTGGGATATAAATTTCATCTCTCTGCTGACGATCAGAATTGGATTTGAAATGAAGAATTGTACTTGACTTGACTCGTCACCAGCCTGAGGGTGCCAAGAACAATTTTATTGTACGGACGGACCACAAGAACCCGGTTTATACTCAGGAGGCCAAGAAGCTGAGTTCCAGGCAGGCCAGGCGGTCTCCTTACTTAACTGCTTTAATTTTGTCTCGACCTATTGACCGGGGTCAAAGAACCAGAAACCAGACGCATTGTCCCGCCAGTTTGAGGAACCCGAATGAGGGAAGCAGCCCACCGCCGTTTTGCCCCAAACCAGGGTGATGGAGCCAATTTGTTGGGGAATCAACACACTTGTTCGCAAGGTCCAGGCGCGATGGGAGATTCCGCAGAATGGCCCCCCCCCCCAGGTCAGCTGTTTGTTTCTAGTTCCATCCAGTTTCAATTACTTCAGTGGTGATGTGTATTGACAATGACAGCTCAATCAGGGATTGCTAGGACCCTCGAGTTCATTAGGAGAAGATATTGGTGGCCTGGAATGGTCCATCAATACATGCAGGCAGGCGAGATATGCGCCCGGAACAAGGAGCCCAACCCAACTTCAAGGGCTCCTTCACTCTCTGCCTCTTCCGGAAAGACCATGGGCTCATATCTCCATGGAGTTTGTCACGGGTCTTCCTCCTTCCAAGGGGAAGACTATTATCATGGTAAATGTGAATCATTTTTTGAATGCCTACAAATTCCTCGCCTTTGACAGACTACCCTCTTTGACAGACTAGCCAAAATTTTCCTTCATGAGGTCTTCAGGATCCATGGTTTTCCGATGGACTTCATGTTGGATTGCAGTCCACAATTCACGTCACGTTTTTGAAGGGTGTTCTATGAGTTAATTGGGGTGACAGCGAGTCTTTCCTGTGGGTTTCACCGGAAGCCTAATGGCCAGATTGAGCACGTGAACCAAGATTTGGAGCAAACCTTAAGATGCCTGGCCTCTGGAAGACAAGACGAGTGGTGCAACCAATTGACGTGGGCAGAGGTCGCTCACAACACTGTACGGCGCTTGGTGAATAGGATGTCCCCTTCTGAATGCCAATTTAGGTATCCTCTGCCACTCTTCCCTGAGCAGGAGATCAAAGCTGGGGATCCTGCGGCTGAAGACCTCATCCAATGCCGCAAGGAGAAAGGGACTAGGGCAAGAGAGATTTTGTTAACTTCTACCTGGAAGGGTGAAATAAAGTCTAACAGTAAGAGAAGACAGGAACTAGTTTTGCAGCCTGGGCAACAGGTCTGGCTGTTGACTCAGGATTTGCCTCTCCAGTAGTGTCTAGGAAGTTGGCACCCAAATTCATTGGACCATTCAATATTCCCAGGAAAGTAAACCCGGGACCTTACACCTTGCAGCTCCCCAAACCCCTCATGGTCAATCCCACTTTCCACATTTCCAAATTAAAACCTATGAACACCAGCCCTTTAGCCCCACCATCATGGGTCTTTCCGCCACAGGTTTGTCAATGGGGAACAGGTCTTCACCATGCGAACAATTCTGGATTCACAACCTATTTGGGGTGTTCGGCAGTTCCTTGTGGACTGGGAAGGATCTGGACCTGAGGAGCAGTGCTGGGTTCTTGAAAGGGAGATCTTGGATCCGGCTCTCATACATGACTATCATTATCATCTCTCTGAGCAGCTAGAGCTGCCAGGAGTCGGCTGTAGGGGAGGGGGCCCTATTATGACACTGAACTGAGGTTCAGTGCTCAATCATCAGCTCAACTTTAGATTCTCATCTGGCGTCTAGTTAGGAACCCTGTCCTTGTCTCAGTCTCATACCGTGCCTCGATTCTAGTCTCAGATACTCCTGCATTTGAGTCCCAACCATCCTCACCTAGGTCTCTTGTCACAATTTCTTTTTCATGTCATTGATTTTCTCCCATTAACCTTGCCTATGAGATGAAGTGTTAAACTGGGGCTGAATATTTCATGTTAAAGACTTTTCATCAGAACTGGAAAGTTTATGGGATGAGAAACAGTTAACATTTTAGGGTGAAGATTATTCATCACAGGATGTTCCCAACTTTTTTAATGCCATGAACCAATACCATTAAGTAAGGGGTTGGTGAATGCCAGGTTGGCAACACTTGGTGTAGAAGGTTGTTGTAGGTTACAATGGGACATTGACAGGATGCATAGAAGTGGCAGATAGATTTCAACCCAGAAAAGTGTGAAGTGATTCTCTTTGGAAGGTTGAATTTGAAAGCAAAATACAGGGTTAATGGCAGGAGTCTTAGGAGTGTGGAGGAACAGAGTGATCTTGGGGTCCATGTCCATGGATCGCTCGAAGATGCCATGCAAGTTGAGTGGTTGGTTAAGAAAGTGCATGGTGTGTTGGTCTTCGTTAGTCAGGGGATTAAGTTCTAGCCACACATTACTGTTGCAGCTTGATGAAACCCTGGCTAGATCACACTTGAAAACTTGTGTTCAGTTCTGTTTGCCTCATTTTTGGAAGGGTGTGGAAGCTTTAGAGGGGGTGCAGAGGAGATTTACCCAGATGCGGCCTGGATTAGAGAGTGGGCCTTATGAGGATAGCTTGAATGAGCTAAGATTTTTCTCATTGGAGCAAAGGATGTTGTGAAGTGACGTGACAGAGGTGAACAGATGATAAAAGGCTGAGATAGAATGGACAGCCAGAGACCTTTTCCCAAGGCTGCAATGGCTAATAGAGAGGGCATAAATTAAAGGTGATTGGAGGAAAGTATAGGGGAATGTTAGAGGTAGGTTTTTTTACACAGAGAGTGGTGGGTGCATGGAACACTTTGCTGGGAGATGTGGTAAAAGCAGGTACATTAGACAAATTTAAGAAACTCTGAGATAGACACATGGATGATAGAAAAATGGAGGGCTGTGTAGGAGGGAAGGGTTAGATTGATCTTAGAGTAGGTTAAAAAGTCGACATTGCATTGTGGGCTGAAATGCGTGCACTGTTCTGTGTTCTATGTAGAACAGGGATTCTCTGTTTCTGTCTCTCACCTTTCCTACCCTCTGTTCTTCTTTTCCATTTCTTTTCCCAGCCCTGACAAAGGATTATCAACTTAAATTGTTATTTCTATCAATAGTAACTTGCCTGACCTGCTAAGTACTTCAAGAATTTTATTTTCAAATTTCTATGGATGATCTTTGTCATCTGCCGTGACAACATGACTGTACTTTGGTGTACAATACCCTTCCACAGGTGACTCAATGCTTTCTACTTCCCTAACTAACACACATTCCCCATCTTCGCTTTGATTTTGTACAGAACCTTCACAAAGTCAAAGTCAAAATAGTTTTATTGTCAAAGCACTCAATGATCCTTTCTGGGTAAAACGCAATTTGCCTTTTTAACATTATTATTGAAATTGCTTTCATGTCCTCTCAGCTTGCAGGCAATGAAGGCCGACCGGGGGAATGCCATACTAGATCTAGTACTAGGTAATGAACCGGGTCAGGTCACAGATCTCTCAGTGGGTGAGCCCCTGGGGGACAGTGACCACCACTCCCTGGCCTTTATAATGATCATGGAAAAGGATAGAATCAAAGAGGACAGGAGAATTTTTAATTGGGGAAAGGCAAATTATGAGGTGTGACGAGAATACACATAAATTAAGATGTTTGCTGGCCTGGGCTCGCACCAGTGGGATCAGCAGTTGGTCTGCCACCTGTCCTCAGGGGAGGGAGAGATAAGGAACAATGAAGCAGCATTTGGAGATGTTAATGAAGGAGCCATCAGTCTGGGTATTGTCAAGATCGGCTCCCCCTTTGAACCCTGAACTGTTTGAAGTGATGGACAGGCGATACCCCAACAGGGGGATAAAAAGGGACAGGTTCGCTAAGGCAGGACACACACGACACCCGAGGTAATAAGACCCTGGAAGCGGTGCGCCTCTCACGAGTCGGTGGGAAGTACCAGACAACGCATGGGGTGGAAAGGTACGATCAGCGGGAACCCGGTGTGTGTCCACCCTCGCTTGGGTGCCGGGTTCACTGCAGAGGATCGACAGCATCCGGAGGAGGGGTCACAGTCGGTGACCTCAGGTGACATCACAAAGGACTCGCCCGAAAGCTGCTTGTGAGCAATATCGCAGGACTGTGAGTGGAAGCCGTTTTGGAATGATCATTCGTTCTCGTTCTCTCTCTCCTTCCCCCCACATTGTCCATTGCCATGGCAACGATTACTGCGAACTGAACTAAATTGAACTGGACTTTGTGTCACTTTGAAATTGGCCATTTACCCCTAGACAACGATAGAGCTTGATTGATCCTGTTATCTTAATTCTGTGCACATGTGTGTTTATCATTGCTGAACTGTTGCATTTATTATCCTTTCGATTACTGTGTTGCTTGTTTCTTTAATAAAACTTTCTTAGATCTAGTAATCCAGACTCCAACTGAGTGATCCATTTCTGCTGGTTTGGCAACCCAGTTACGGGGTACGTAACAGAGGCTATAAGGTTAGAACTTGCGGGTGTGAATTGGGATGATGTTTTTGCAGGGAAATGTACTATGGACATGTAGTTGATATTTACAGATCTCTTGTGGGATGTTAGGGATAAATTTGTCCCGGTGAGGAAGGTAAAGAATGGTAGGGTGAAGGAACCATGGGTGACAAGTGAGGTGGAAAATCTAGTCAGGTGGAAGAAGGCAGCATACATGAGGTTTAGGAAGCAAGGATCAAATGGGTCTATTGAGGAATATAGGGAAGCAAGAAAGGAGCTTAAGAAGTGGCTGAGAAGAGCAAGAAGGAGGCATGAGAAGGCCTTGGCGAGTAGGGTAAAGGAAAACCCCAAGGCTTTCTTCAATTATGTGAAGAAAAAAAGGATAACAGGAGTGAAGGTAGGACCGATTAGAGATAAAGGTGGGAAGATGTGCCTGGAGGCTGTGGAAGTGAGCAAGGTCCTCAATGAATACTTCTCTTCGGTATTCACCAATGAGAGGGAACTTGATGACGGTGAGGACAATATGAGTGAGGTTGATGTTCTGGAGCATGTTGATATTAAGGGAGAGGAGGTGTTGGATTTGTTAAAATACATTAGGACAGATAAGTTCCCAGGGCCTGACGGAATATTCCCCAGGCTGCTCCACGAGGCGAGAGAAGAGATTGCTGAGCCTCTGGCTAGGATCTTTATGTCCTCATTGTCCACGGGAATGGTACCGGAGGATTGGAGGGAGGCGAATGTTGTTCCCTTGTTCAAAAAAGGTAGTAGGGATAGTCCGGGTAATTATAGACCAGTGAGCCTTACGTCTGTGGTGGGAAAGCTGTTGGAAAAGATTCTTAGAGATAGGATCTATAGGCATTTAGAGAATCATGGTCTGATCAGGGACAGTCAGCATGGCTTTGTGAAGGGCAGATCGTGTCTAACAAGCCTGATAGAGTTCTTTGAGGAGGTGACCAGTCATATAGATGAGGGTAGTGCAGTGGATGTGATCTATATGGATTTTAGTAAGGCATTTGACAAGGTTCCACACGGTAGGCTTATTCAGAAAGTTAGAAGGCATGGGATCCAGGGAAGTTTAGCCAGGTGGATTCAGAATTGGCTTGCCTGCAGAAGGCAGAGGGTGGTGGTGGAGGGAGTACATTCAGATTGGAGGATTGTGACTAGTGGTGTCCCACAGGGATCTGTTCTGGGACCTCTACTTTTCGTGATTTTTATTAACGACCTGGATGTGGGGGTAGAAGGGTGGGTTGGCAAGTTTGCAGACGACACAAAGGTTGGTGGTGTTGTAGATAGTGTAGAGGATTGTCAAAGATTGCAGAGAGACATTGATAGGATGCAGAAGTTGGCTGAGAAGTGGCAGATGGAGTTCAACCCGGAGAAGTGTGAGGTGGTGCACTTTGGAAGGACAAACTCCAAGGCAGAGTACAAAGTAAATGGCAGGATACTTGGTAGTGTGGAGGAGCAGAGGGATCTCAGGGTACATGTCCACAGATCCCTGAAAGTTGCCTCACAAGGTGGATAGGGTAGTTAAGAAAGCTTATGGGGTGTTAGCTTTCATAAGTCGAGGGATAGAGTTTAAGAGTCGCGATGTAATGATGCAGCTCTATAAAACTCTGGTTAGGTCACACTTGGAGTACTGTGTCCAGTTCTGGTCACCTCACTATAGGAAGGATGTGGAAGCATTGGAAAGGGTACAGAGGAGATTTACCAGGATGCTGCCTGGTTTAGAAAGTATGCATTATGATCAGAGATTAAGGGAGCTAGGGCTTTACTCTTTGGAGAGAAGGAGGATGAGAGGAGACATGATAGAGGTATACAAGATAATAAGAGGAATAGATAGAGTGGATAGCCAGCACCTCTTCCCCGGGGCAGCACTGCTCAATACAAGAGGACATAGCTTTAAGGGAAGGGGTGGGAAGTTCAAGGGGGATACTAGAGGAAGGTTTTTTACTCAGAGAGTGGTTGGTGCGTGGAATGCACTGCCTGAGTCAGTGGTGGAGGCAGATACACTAGTGAAGTTTAAGAGACTACTAGACAGGTATATGGAGGAATTTAAGGTGGGGGCTTATATGAGAGGCAGAGTTTGAGGGTCGGCACAACATTGTGGGCCGAAGGGCCTGTACTGTGCTGTACTATTCTATGTTCTATGTTCTACATGTGTTCTCATGGAAGTGTCCCTTTCACCATTCAGTCTGGTCCCTCGGCCCAGCTATTTCGCACCTACCGTCAACCACTCATTTACAGCAACCCAGAGTCAGAATTAGGTTTACTATCACCGACATATGTTGTAAAATTTGTTATTTTGTGGCAGCGGTACAGTGCAAGATAAAAAAATTGCTTTACATTAATAAGTAAATAGTTAAAGAAATGAATAAAGTCGTGAGGGTTTGAAGATTTGATAGGCCATTCAGAAATCTGATGGTGGGAGGGTTGGGGAAGAAGCTGTTTTTTTAAAACACTGAGTGTGAGTTATCAGGCTCCTTTACCTCCTCCCCGATTGTAGTTAGCAACAAGGCAAGTTCCAGATGGTGAGGATCCTTCACGTTGGATGCCACCTTCCTGAGAAACCAACTTTTGAAGATGTCTTCAGTGGTGGAGAGGGCCGTGCCTGTGATGGAACTGGCTGAGTCTACGACCCTCTATAGTCTCTTTCAATCCTCTGCACTGGAGCCTCCACACCAGGCAGCGTGCAACCACTCAGAATGCTCTCCACGTACATCTGTAGAAATTTGCTGGAGTCTTTGGTGACTCCTAATGAAGGAGAGCCACTTATGTGCCTTCTTTGTGACTGCATCAATGTTGGGCCCAGGATTCGATCCTCTGCGATGCTGGTGCCCGGGAACTCGAAGCTATTCACCTTTCTACCACTGAGCCCTCAATGAGAACTATTGTGTGCTTTCCCTTCCACAATCAACTCCCTGGTCTTACGGACATTGAGCGCAAGGCTGTTGTAGTGAACCCATTCAGCCAGTTGTTCTATCTCGCTCCTGTACGCCTCCTTATCACCATCTGAAATTCTGCCAACAATGGTTGTGTCACCAGCAAGTTTATAGATGGTGTTTGAATGGTGCTTAGGCACACTGTCATGGGTATAGAGAGGATAAAGTACACATCCTCGAGGTGCACCAGCGCTGTTTATCAATGAACTGGGGATGTTATTTCTGATCAGCACTGACGCCTGACAGGAGGTCGCGGATCTAATTGCAGAAGAAGGTTTTGGAGCTTGCTGATTAGAATTGAGGGCATGATTGTGTTGAACACTGAGCTGCACTCAATAAACATTAAAGTCAAAGTAAATTTATTATCAAAGTACGCATATGTCATCATATACAACTGTGAGATATATTTTCTTGCAGGCATAATCAATAAGTCCATAATAGAATAATAGCCATAATAGAATCAATGAAAGACCACAGAAAACTGGGCATTCAATCAGCGTGCAAAAGACAACAAATTGTGCAGATGGAAAAAGAATGAAATAATAATAACAATAATAAATAAACAAGCAATAAATATCGAGAACAGGATGTGAAGAGTCCTTGAAAGCGAGTCAATAGGTTGTGGGAACATTTCAATGATGGGACGAGTGAAGTTGAATGAAGTTATCTCCTTTGGTTGAGGGGTAATAACTGTTCCTGAACCTGGTGGTGTAAGTCCTGAGACTCCTGTATTTTCTTCCTGATGGCAGCAGTGAGAACAGAGCACGTTCTGGGTGGTGTGGTCCCTGCTGATGGATGCTGCTTTCCTGCGACAACTTTTCATGTAGATGTGCTCAGTGGTGGGGAGGCTTTACCCGTGATGGACTGGGCAGTATCCACTACCTTTTGTAGGATTTTCCATTCAAGGGCATTGGTGTTTCCATGCCAGGCTGTAAAGCAGCCAGTCAATGTACTCTCCACCACACATCGATAGAAGGTTGTCCAAAGTTTTAGATATCATGCCAAAACTTCGCAAACTCCAAAGGAAGTAGAGACACTGGCGTGCTTTCTTCATCATTCAACTTACATGCTGTGCTCAAGGCATGTCCGTCAAAGTAATAACACCAAGGAATTTAAAGTTGCTGACCCTCTCCACCTCTGATTCCCTGACTAGGACTGGCTCATGGACCTCTGGTTTCCTACTCCTGAAGTCAATAATCAGCTCCTTGGTCTTGCTGACATTGAGTGAGAGGTTGTTTTTGTGGCACTGCTCAGCCAGATTCTCAATCTGCTGATTGATTACCATGTTTGATTTGGCCTATGACAGTGGTGTCTTCAACAAATTTGACTATGGCATTGGAGCAGTGCTTAGCCACAGTCATTGGTGTAAAGCGAGTAGAGCAGTGGGCTAAGTACACAGCATTGTGGTGGCCCTGTGCTCATTGAGATCATGGAGGGGATGTTGTTACCAATCTGAACTGACTGGGGTCTGCAAGTGAAGAAATTGAGGATTCAGTTGCACATTGAGGTATTGAGACCAAGGTGAGCTTATCCTCACCACATTCTAGGGAGGTTGTATTGAGAGCATCCTGAGCAGCTGCATCGCTGCCTGGTTCGGAAATTGCACCATCTCGGATTGCAGGACCCTGCAGCAGATAGTGAGGTCAGCTGAGAAGATCATCAGGGTCTCTCTCCCCGCCATTACAGACATTTACACCACACGCTGCGTTCGCAAAGCAAACAGCATTATGAAGGACCCCACGCACCCCTCATACAAACTCTTCTCCCTCCTGTCATCTGGCAAAAGGCACCGAAGTATTCGGGCTCTCACAACCAGACTATGTAACAGTTTCTTCCCCCAAACCATCAGAATCCTCAATGCCCAGAGCCTGGACTGACACCAACCTACTATACCCTCTATACTGTACTTGTTTATTATTTATTGTAATGCTTGCACTGTTTTGTGCACTTTATGCAGTCCTGGGTAGGTCTGCAGTCTAGTGTAGTTTTTGTGTTGTTTTACGTAGTTCAGTGTAGTTTTTGTATTGTTTCATGTAGCACCATGGTCCTGAAAAATGTTGTCTCGTTTTTACTGTGTACTGTACCAGCAGTTATGGTCGAAATGACAATAAAAGTGACTTGACTTGACTTGACATTGATTAGTTCTGAGAGGATAATGGTATTGAATGCTGTGCTGTAGATGGTAAAGAGCATCTTATATATGCATCTTTGCTGTCCAGATGGCCCAAGGTTGAGTGAAGAGCCAACGAGATGACATCTGTTGTGGACTTATTGCTTCAGTAGGCAAATTGGAGTGAATCCAAGTCACTTCTCAGGCAGGAGTTGTTATGTTTCATCACCACCCTCTCAAATCACTGTGGATGTAAGTGCTACTGGACGATAGTCATTGAAACAGGTTACCCCATTCTTCTTCAGAACCGGTATCATTGAAACCTGCTTGTAGCAGCTGGGTACCTCAGACTGCCAAAGTGAGAAGTTGAAGATCTCAGTGAACACTCCAGTCAGTTGATCGGCACAGGTTTTTACTACTTGGAACCTGACGTAGATATTGCTATTGTTCAGGTGATCCAAGGCCAAGTGGAGAGTCAGTGAGGTTGCATTTGCCATAGACTTATTATGGCAATAGGCAAGTTGCAGTGGGTCCAGGCCCTTGCTCAGGCAAGGGTTGATTCTAGCCATGACCAATCTCTCAAAGCACTTCTTCACAGTTGATGTGAGTGCCACTGGGTGATGGTCACTGAGGCAGCTCACCCTGCTCTTCATGGGCACATGCCTTTTTGAAGCAGGTGGGTACCTCTGACTGCAGCAATGAGAGACTGAAGATGTCCTTGAATGCTCCTGCCAGTTGGTTGGCTCATGTTTTCAGTGCCCTACCAGGTTCTCAGCTGACTATTAATCTTCTGGTTCATCTATAGCTTTTGGTTTGGGTATATCGGGTATGTACTCGAAGCCACACACCTATCCACACAGGTTTTGATGAAGTCTGTGGCAACTGTGGCGTATTCATTCAGATTTGAAGATGAATTCTGAGTATTGTCTTCTCCACTAACTCAAAGTAGTCCAATAAGTGCTCCTCCACCTCTCTTGACCATATCTTCTTACTTCTCACCACTGGTGTTGTTATCTTAAGTTTCTGCCTAAACCTCAAGAGTAGAAGTACAGCTAGATGATCAGACTTTCAAAGTATGGGCATGGGATGGCATGGTAAGCTGTCTTGATGGTGGTATAACAGTAGTTAAGTGTTTGGGTCTTCTGGTTCCACAGGCGATCTTCTATACACCTACCTTGTATCTCGATGGTACTTTATACTCCACTTATCTTGTTTAGTGCAGTATGATCACTCGAGTCGAGTATGATGTTCTCCTAAGGGGTTGTCTATTGGTGGGTCCTCAAGTGGTCATAGAGGCCAATCTGGGATCCACACATTCTGGTTCAGTGTGGACACCATGAAGAGGTGGCTGTGGTTAGTGGTTAGGTTATTTGGTTTTACAGTCTCTCCTTTCAGAGCTGCCATTCGATTTCTGCAGCACAGTGGAGGGTGATCCCATATAATGCGGTTCTTTCTTAAACAGATTTCACTTTGCACAGTGAGCCATCAAGAGGTTCTTGTCAGAATTAGTCAACTAGGCCCAAACTGCTATTCATGCAAACATGCTGTTCATGAATATTTATAAAGGGAGCCACCCTGATGAACTTCACTTCCCCAGTGCATCCATGGACAATTAACTTTCCAGTTGTGATGCAATGTCTGCACCCTCTTGATTTTCTATTAATTTATTTCATAGACTGAGCAGGAAGGAGAATACTGAGGATTCTTGCACCAAAATAGAATTTACTAGACAACGGGATGATCAGTTGGGGCACCCTTTGAAAGAAGGGTTGTGCAGTCTGGTGTGACCAGAATGAACATTAAATTTTCGTGAATGCTATTGGTATCACTTTGCTTTTGAAACTGAAGTAGAAAACCTCCGTTTATTAAAGAAGAACGACGCGTAGCAAAGCAAATATAGCTGCTCCTCATTTAAAGAAGGACACTTTCGATGGAATCATTTCTGGTTTATTTGCCACCCTTGTGCATCTCGTTGTCATTCTGGAGACGTGCAGTCCTTTCATCCCCCGTCTCTTCATCTCTTCTGCTGTTTGGTGTTTGTCTCTGATCCTGGAGACATGCATGCCTCTCCTCCTCTGTCTCTTCTTCTCTCATCTTTTTTTGTCCTGACTCTTTGATCCTGGAGTCATGTGGCCCTGGCCTCATCCGATTCTTGTTCTCTCCCTCCCCTTGCCGCTTCCCGATGACGTTTGGTATCATCTCTTGACCACGCGGCATATTTAGGCTGACCATTTTTTTTACCCTAATGCTAGATAGAAGAGACGAAGCAGTAACACCCCAAAGGATGCTGATTATTGCTGATTATGTGATTGGCGCTCTCCTAAATGGACGTGATATAGTCATCGCTGTCCTTTGACTGCAGCAAAGGGTTTTATGGGTGTCTCGAAGTACATCATTACAATAAGATTTAATTATCTCTTACTGATAGGTGGCAGTTAGATCTGTCCCAATCCTGCACATGCTAATGGTGATTAGCAGAATGTGACCCCTCGAAATAGAGCTGCCCTGCCCTTTTGCTCCGGTAGGTGTCGCTGCTGAGTCTGGGCCTGCGCATGTGTCCGGCTGTCACGTCCCGATTTCTATGATGGTGGATCGGCTCTCGGGTTAAAAGGGAGCCTGTTGATTTTTGCGAATGAGCAATTTTATATGAATATATAACCCTGAACTTTGCCTGCATTTTGTAAGTTAGCGCATTTTAATTTGATTTAGCCAAGAAAAGTGCCGCTGTAATGCACCGTTTGCGCTAATTGGAGGTCACAAGCAGACAAACAGACAGACAGAGCATGAAAGTTTTAGTATTATATAGATAGAAAATGATTTATTGTCATTTTGTTCTTTCCAATAACGTTGTAAATACAAAAAAAAATTACCTTTGGATGTTCATCTTTTCTACAACTTAATATGGTGCTTATTCCACTTAACGATTCCTCCACATAATCAAATTCGGTTGGATTGTTTGAAGGCTTTCTGGAGACTACTAGTGATTTTGCTCAACTGTGTCTTGGAAGCAATTTCTCTGCAAATCTCTGTTATGTTATCAAGTCCAGAATAGTTTTACCCAGCATTTAGTAACTGTGTGTTATAGAATCTGTTTTTTAATATCAAAATCTTTTAAATTAGTTTTGAACCTCTCTCATCTTTATTGAATTCTTAAATGCTCCAGCATTTATTCTCTTACTTTTGGACATTTGAATAGTTTCTTCATTCGTAACAAAATGAATTACTTCACCCTTTGTTCTAAAATCCTGAAGCTTTCAAATTTTCATTATTTTTTTCTGGATCTGAGCTGGTAAGTATTTATTGAGCAACACAAATGAAGTGCTAGAGGACCTCAGCAAGTCAGGCATCATCCATGAGGAGGAATAAGCAGTCGATGTTTCAGGTCAAGACTCTTCATCAGAACTGGAAAGGAAGAGGACAGAAGCCAGAATTCGAAGGTGGAATGGGGGAGGAGGAGGAGGACAAGTTGATAGATGATAGGTGAGACCAAGTGAAGGGGAAGGTGGGTTGGTGGGGGAGGGGTGAAGTATGAAGCTGGGATGTGATAGGTGGAAGAAGCCAGGGGAAGAAGAAGGATATGAGAGGACAGTGGTGCATGGAAGAAAGAGAAGGAAGGGGGGTAGCCAAGGGAGGTGATGAGCTCTTGAGGAGAAGAGAAGGGATGAAAGGGGAACCCAAATGGGGAATAGATAAAGAGAAAAAGGAAGGCAGGAGAAATTACCACAAATCTGAGAAATCAATGTTCATGCCATCAGGTTGGAAGCTACCCAGATGGAATAAATGATGTTGCCTTTGGGTTACAGCTTCTTCCCTCAGACTGTGAGTAATGAATATCCTGCCACCACCAGGTTCTCATCACTTGGATAGCAAGCTGTTTACTGTCTACCTGTGCTGCACACTATATGCATTTTGAATTATATTTTATTAACTTATTTATAGTAATATTTTGTTTCATGTTCTGTGTGTGGTATGTTTTGTGAGTGCACCGTGGTCTGGAGGAGTTGTTTGGTCGTATACTGAATATGTACAGACAGATGACAATAAACTTCAATTTGAATTTGAATTTGAACTTGAACTACTCCAACATCAGTGTGGCCTCATTGTGGCAGTAGAGGAAACTATGGGCAAACCTGTAAGAATGGGAATAGGAAGTCAAGTTGAACTGGGTGGCCACCAGGTGATCCTGCCTTCTGCAGTAGATAGAGCAAAATGGGTATTTATTGCCCTTCAGTGGGTAGTAGTGAGCATAGACATAGAAACAGAAAAACTACAGCACAATACAGGCCCTTCGGCCCACAAAGCTGTGCCAAACATGTCCTTACCTTAGAAGTTACCTAGGGTTACCCATAGCCCTCTATTTTTCTAAGCTCCTTGTACCTATCCAGGAGTCTCTTAAAAGACCCTATCATATCCGCCTCCACCACTGTTGCCGGCAGCCCATTCCACACACTCACCACTCTCTCTTGTTCAGTTGCCACGTTCCTTTTGGTGAAGGTTCAACCACAATGCTTCTGGGTAGCAACAAGCACAAAACACTGGAGGAACTCAGCAGGCCAGGCAGGATCTAGGGAGGGAACTGAACAGTCAGCATTTCAGGCAAAGACCTTCATCTTGATGAAGGGTCTTGGTCTGAAACATCGACTGTTCATTCCCCTCCATAGACGCTGTCTGATCTGCTGAGATCCTCCAGTGTTTTGTGCGTGTTGCTCCAGATTGCCAGCATCTGCAGTGTCTCTTATGTCACTGTGGGGTAGGATGTCCCAGGACGTAGACCCAACCCTGAGGTGGAAAAAGTGATGCGTTTCCATGGAGGGAGATCTGAAGTTGGTGATATTACCAAATACCTGAAACTTTTGGTGATAGAAGTCACAGATTTGGGAACTCCTATTGATGGCCCAAGATAAGTAACTGCAGTGTATTTTGTAGATGGAATGCACTGTAGTCATGGAGCAATTATGCCGAGGGAATAAATGTTTAGGGTGGTTTATCCATTTATGGAACATGGTCATTTTGGGAAAGGCCAGTATTATTTGAGTGCCTCGCATTTCAGAGGGAATACATATCATAAAATTTGTTGTTTTTGGCAAAAATACAGTGCAAGACATAAAATTACTATAAGTTACAAAGTTAATTAAATAGTGCAAACGACAAATAAAGAGGTAATGTTCTTGGGTTCATGGCTCTTTACCATGCTAAATTGATCTACATGATAAATATGTTCACTGCTCATTCTCGAATCTGTGGAACTCGAATTTACGACGCTGTGGACTGTAACGTCAAAACAACGAGCTGCTGCTCTCCCCTCTCACTGTGGCAGGAGTGATAGCTCTCT
Organism: Mobula birostris; assembly: GCF_030028105.1. Taxonomy (NCBI): domain Eukaryota; kingdom Metazoa; phylum Chordata; class Chondrichthyes; order Myliobatiformes; family Myliobatidae; genus Mobula; species Mobula birostris. The sequence continues at coordinate 18,394,875 of NC_092373.1, read as the reverse complement.
CTCCCTTGTTATTGAGAGAGAGGGAGCCTATAGGGTGTCGAACTGTTGGGATGAACCGTTGTTTCTGATGGACTCCAGATTATGGTCTCTTTGGGGCCTTTGTTACATGGTGAGTGGGCTGATGTTTTCTGCTGGAATAAGTGGGGGGAGGAGAGTTGGTGTATTGCTTGTGCATGGGAGGGAGGTGGGGGGCTTTGGGGTTCTAACATTTGTTTGTCATTCATTCTTTGGGGTTTTTCTTCTGTTTTGTAGATGTCAGTGAAGAGTAAGAATTTCAGGTTGTGTACTGTATATATTCTCTGATATTAAATGGATTACCTGAACCATTAATCTCTTTCCATCACCTTCTCCGGCAGTATTTATTTTAGATATTGATTGTTCTTTACATTATAATAACTATATCATAATGTTACTCATTTCAAGTTGGCTTATTTTTCATTCATAATATACAAATTCATAATATTTGTAATGGTACCCAACTGACCTGACCGGTTTCTGGGATTTAGACACTCCGGTTCTCTGGAATATGGATAGCTGGTGTGGCCCTTTAAAGGTTCAGGCCCGCTCCACTAATTGGCAGCCATGTTTTAGCACCAGGATTTTAACATTTGAGGAGCGCCTGAACTCGGGTTCAGTGCTCAGTCATCAGCTCAACTTTAGTTCAGTCTGTGATTGCGTTTTGGATTTCTGTCTTGCTTGGATTTTCAGCTAGCATTTAGTCAAGAACTCTGTTCATGTCTCAATCTGGTAATTGTGTCTTGAGTCTAGCCTCTGATATTCCAAAACCTGGGTTCTTTCCATTCTCGCCTTGGCCTCTCATCAAAGTATTTTTATGCCTTTGCACTGTACTTATGCCATAAAACAACAAATTTCATGACATATGCAGTGCATATAAAATGCATTCACCTCCCCCTCCTTGGAAGTTCTCATATTTTATTGTTTTACAACATTGAATCACAGTGTTGATTTTTTTGACTTTTTTTGGCACTGATAAACAGAAAAAGACTCCTTTGTGTCAAAGTGAAAACAGATCTCTACAAAGTGATCTAAATTAATTACAAATATAAAACACAAAATAATTGATTACCTAAGTATTCACCCCCTTCAAGTCAGTATTTAGTAGATGCAACTTTCGCAGCAATTACAGCTTTGAGTCTGTGTGGATAGGTTTCCATCAGCTTTGCACATCTGTACACTGCAGTTTTTCCCCATTCTTCTTTACACAACTGCTCAAACTCTATCAGATTGCATGGGGATTGTGAGTGACAGAGCTTTTCAAATCCAGCCACAAATTCTCAATTGGGTTGAGGTCTGGACTGTGACTTGGCCACTCCAGAACATTAACTTTGTTGTTTTTTTAGCCATTCCTGTGTAGCTTTGGACTTATGCTTGGGAGCATTGTCTTGCTGGAGAGCAAATTTTCTCCCAAGTCGCAGTTCTCTTGCAGACTGCATCAGGTTTTCTTTCAGGATTTCCTTGTATTTTGCTGCATTCATTTTACCCTCTACCTTCACAAGCCTTCCAGGGCCTGCTGCAGTGAAGCATCCCCACAGCATGATGCAATCACCACCATGTTTCACAGTAGGGATGGTGTGTTGCTGATGATGTGTGGTGTTTGGCTTATGCCAAACATAGCATTTAGTCTGATGGCCAAAAAAGCTTAATTTTGTTTTCATCAGACCATAGAACCTTCTTCCAGCTGACTTCAGAGTCCCCCACATGCCTTCTGGCAAACTCTAGCCAAGATTTCATGTGAGTTTTTTTTCAACAGTGGCTTTCTCTTTTGCCACACTCCCATAAAACTGCGACTGATGAAGCACCTGGGCAACATTGTTGTTGAACATAAGAACATAAGTAGGAGCAGGAGTAGGCCATCTGGTCCATTGAGCCTGCTGTGCCATTCAATAAGATCATGGCTGATCAGCCTTGGACTCATTTCCCCCTGCCTGCTTTTTCCCCATGACTCTTTAATTACTCCACTCTGCAAAAATCTATCCAACCTCGTCTTAAATATATCTACTGAGGCAGCCTCCATTGCTTCATTGGGCAGAGAACTCCACAGATTCACCACTCTCTAGGAAAAGCAGTTCCTCCTTATCTTTGTCCTAAATCTACTCTTTCGAATCTTGAGGCTATGTCCCCAAGTTCTAGTCTCACCTATCAGTGGAAACAACTTTCCTGCCTCTTCATTATCTATCCTTTCGTAATTTTATATGTTTCTATAACATATCCTCTCATTCTCCTGAATTCCAGTGAATACAGTCCCAGGCGACTCAATCTCTCCTCATAATCTAACCTCATTTCTGGAATCAACCTGGTGAACCTCCTTTGCACTGCCTCCAAAGCCAGTATATCCTTCCTCAAGTATGGAGATCAGAACTGCACACAGTACTCCAGGTGCGGCCTTACCAGTACCCTGTATAGTTGCAGCATGACCTCCCTGCTCTTGAATTCAATCCCTCTAGCAATGAAGGCCAACATTCCGTTTGCCTTCTTGGTAGACTGCTGCACCTGCAAGCCAACCTTTTGTGATTCATGCACAAGCAATCCCAAGTCCCTCTGCACAGCAGATACTGCAATTTTTTTTACCATTTAAATAATAATTTGCTCTTTCATTTTTCCTTCCAAAGTGGATGACCTTGAATTTACCAACATTGTATTCCATATGCCAGACCGTTGCCCACTCACTTAACCTATCTGTATCTCTCTGCAGGCTCTCCGTATCTTCTGCACAATTTGCTTTTCCACTCAATTTAGCAATCATCAGCAAACTTAGATACACTACCCTTGGTCCTCTCTTCCAGATCGTTAATGTATATCATGGACAGTTGCAGACCCAGCACTGACCCCTATGGCACACAGCTCACCACTGATTGCCAAACAGAGTAACACCCATGTATCCCAACTCTCTGCTTTCCATTAGTTATCCAATCCTCTATCCATGCTAATACATCACCCCAACTCTATGCATCCTTATCTTATTGATAAGTCTTTTATGTGGCACCTTATCGAACACCTTCTGGAAATCCCTGTAAATAACGTTCATCTATTCCCTCCTATCCACTGTGCTCGTTATATCCTGTTGTTTGTGCAGTCTCTCCCATCTCAACCACTGAAGCTTGTAACTCCTCCAGAGTTGTCATAGGTGTCTTGCTGTCCTCCCTCACTAGTCCCCTTCTTGCACGGTTACTCGGTTTTTGAGGATGGCCTGCTCTAGGCAGATTTACACCTGTGCCATATTCTTTCCATTTCTTGATGATTGACAACTCTATTCCAAGGGATATTCAGTGACTTGGAGATTTTCTCCTGACTTGTGCTTTTCAATAACTTTGTGGTGGAGTGGCTTGGAGTGTTCTTTTGTCTTCATGGTGTAGTTTTTGCCAGGATACCGACTCACCAGCAGTTGGACTTTCCAGATACAGGTGTATTTTTATTGCAATCAATAGAAACACCTTGACTGCACACAGGTCTCCAAAAACAGATCTCCATTTAACTAATTATGTGACATCTAAAACCAGTGCTGTACCAGTGGTGGATAGAGTAAAGTGAGTATTTAATTGCCTTTGAGTAGATAGTAGAGAGCCACCTTCTTCAGCCACTACGTTCCTTCTGGTGAAGGTTCACTTATGCAATCAATTATTTTGTGTTTTATATTTGCAATTAATTTAGATTGCTTTGTAGAGATCTGTTTTCACTTTGACAAAAAGAGCCTTTTTCTGTTGAAAAAGCTAAATTAAATCCACTGAGATTCAATGTTGTAAAGCAATAAAACATGGAAACTTCCAAGGTGCGTGAATACCTTTTATGGGCATGGCAAATCAGTGATAATGAATCTGATTCTGATTCTGATTCAATTTTCTTGCAAAATTATACAGTATTTTGCCATGTGCTACTTAAAGGAGAATTAGCACTTTGGAAGCATCGGTTCAGAATCTGCTGTAACCAGCTAATACACTGTGACATTAAAAAAAGGGAACATGAAGAATAAATGAGAGAGAAAGAGTAATAAAGTATAGCCTCGGGTGACAACAGCAAGGAGCCAAAATTCCTGCACTACTTTATTGAAGTCAAAGCTTCCCTTCAGTGTTTCCCAATCCCAAGACAACTAAAATTCAGCCAAGCTGGCAAAAGATGCCTGATAAAATTTGAGAAATAACCCAGCAGTCAAATCAAACATAGCTTTCCTACAGAACAAACACAGGACATAGAACTGTACAGTGCAAGACACAGAACTGTGCTGTATTGTTGTGCTGAGCTTTTAACCCACTCTACAGACAATCTAACCCTACCCTCCTACACAGCTCATGACTCTCCATTTTTCAAGGATCCACTTCATTTGCCATATATACTTACATGTATTAGAATTTGCTGTGGCGTGTTGACATGGCATGAAGCAAAAACAACAGATTTAACAGTTATGAGAATAAAGAATTATACCAAAATAAACATGGAGGTTAAAGTGCAGCTATGGAATAAAATGTGCATAAATCCATAAATTCCAGCATGCATTTACAATGTAAATTGTGAGACGTGAGAAGCAGAGGAACATCTGGAGAAATTTCTGAAATGCCCGGTTCACTGCCGCTGCTACTGTGCAATCGAGAATCTCCAGAGGGAAGGCCCCAAATCCCCAGCTTTGCCTGCTGCTGGTGACCGAGGCTGAGGTCGAAGCGTTCGGCAGAGATGGTGCTCGGTACTCGGTGTCAGAGGGCTGATCAGAGCTCGAAGTTTTTGGACAACTCAGAGTCGGACTGTGGTCGGGCATGGCAGGGAGAGTTTTCTTCCTTCTCCCGTCTGCGTGAGCTGTGGGACTTCCGAGAGACTTTAAACTTTTTTACTGTGCCATGGCCTGGTCTTCATCAAGTTATGGTATTGTTGCACTGTTGTAACTATATGTTATAATTATGTGGTTTTTGTTAGTTTTTCGGTCTTGGTCTGTCCTGTGTTTCTGTGATATCATACCGGAGGAATATTGTATCATTTCTTAATGCATGCATTACTAAATGACAATAAAGGAGGACTGTGTGTCCTCATAATCTAAATCTAATCCAAATAATCTAAATGGAATTATAAAATTTGACTTAAAATATTTACAGTGCAGTGCAATGACTGGATAATGGATGAAGTTGGGGGGGTGGGCTAGCTAACTCAAATGGTTGATCAAATTAACTACGTGGGGGAAGAAACTTTGAAGATGGCATGATGTTTTTGATTTAATAGCCCTGTAGTGCTTTCTTACATCATGTGCCTGTCTAAGAGTTTCTTAAATGTCGTAATGTATTATCCTCTCCCACCACCTCCCCCGGCAGTCTGATCCAGACACTTCAAAGTACATTTACTATCAAAGTACCTATACATTATACAACCTTGGGATTCATCGCCTTGCTGGCAGCCACAAAACAAGGAAATCCAAAAGAACCTATTCAAAAGAAAGAAGACTGTCAAACACTCAATGTGCAGAGAGAGAGAGAGAGAAAAAACATGTAAGCAATACAAGTAAGCAAATACCATTCAGAACTGAGTTCCAGGAAAGAGAGTCCGCCCTGATGCCCTCCGTTCAGCTCAGAGCCGAGCAAACATCGTGGGGCAGCGAGCTGAACCCACCTGTCCCTTGCTCTAGTCCCTGACATCCTGACCTTTTCAATTTGGCCCAGTGCTTAAATCGCCGTACACACATTAGGTTCAGCTGCTTCGATACGCTCCTGGACCGGGACCCTGCCGCTTCAGTTTGGATGCATTTTTTACTGTAGGTTTCAATGTACACATGACAAATAAAGATAATCTTATCTTATTGTGTCTTGTCTTATCTTAAATGTGGGAAGCTATTCTAAAGTCAACAATTTGTAGGTTTTCTGAGACAGAAATCTTGGTCAGCTCATAGAATGTGCACCGATATTACAGCCTAACAGTGAATCTATCACAGTTACTGTCTTGCACTGGAGAATAATAGGTCAATTTACCTCCTTTGTTATTGGTACTGATTTATAAGACCATAAAACCATAAGACATATAAGCAGAATTAGGACACATGGCCTATCGAATTCCACCAGGGCTGATTTATCATCATTTTCAACCCCTTTCTCTTGGATTCTCCCTGTAGCCTTTGATACCCTCACTAAATAAGAACCTATCAATCTCCACTTTAAACGGTAGTGTAGAGGTTAGCACAACACTTTACAGTACCAGCAACCTGGGTTCAATTACTGCTGCTGTCTCTAAGGAGCTTGTATGTTCTCTCCGTGACCACATGGTTTCCCTCTGGATGCTCCAGTTTCTTCCCGCAGTCCAAAGACGTACCGGTTGCTAGGTTAATTGGTCATTGTACATTGTCCCATGATTAGGAAAGGGTTAAATCGGGGATGGCTGGGCGGTGTGACTCGAAGGGACGGAAGGGCCTATTCTGCGTTTTATCTCAATAAATAAAAAAAATAAATTACTTGGCCTTCCCAACCATCTGTGCCAATGAGCTCCACAATTATAGTCATCACATTGCAATGGCAGAGTATCTCCGATGTGTCCTTGCATCATCCAGAGGCAGACATTTACTGTCTGATGGCGGAAGACATCTTCTCAGCTGGGACTGCCTGCCTTTTTAACCAGTGGCTGCCAACGACAAATCGGTTCTGTCAACTTCTACATTTTGAGGCTTTGCCAACAAGTACAGAGATCTCTCGATTGGCAGTGCACAATGACAGAAAGAGGGAGACTGAAGACCTTCCTACCAGGACTGGTGCACGCACCATAGGACCATCAGACATAGGAGCAATATTAGGCTATTTGGTCCATTGAGTCTGCCCCACCATCCCATCACGACTGATTTATTATCTTTCTCAACCCTCATTCTCCCGCCTTCTCCCTGTAACCTTTGGCACCCCCACTCTAGGAAACATTCTCTCCACAACTAGTTTCTCCCAGCCTTTCAATATTCAATAGTTTTCAATGAAATCCCTTTCATTTTTCCAAATTCCAGTGAGTACAGTCCCAAAACTATCAAATAATCCTTCTATGTTAATGCTTCATTCCTGGGATCATGTTCGTGAACCTCCTCTGGACCCTCGTCAATATCCTTTCTTAGATAAAAGGATCTCAAAACTGCTCACATACTCCAAAGTGCAGTCTGACCAATGCCTTATAAAGCCTCAACATTACATACTTGCTTTTGTATTCTGTTCTGCTCAAAACAAATGCTAACAGTGCATTTTCATTCTTTACTACCAACTCCACCTGCCAGTTAACCTTTTGGGAATCCTGCACGAGGACTCCCAAATCCCTTTGAATCTCATCATCTGATGCCACCACCAACTCCTTCTGGTCTCATTTAAGGGTTGCCAGGAGGTCATTGTTCCAATGGAATCAGATATCTCCCAGCACCTTTCCTGATCCCACAACCTTGATGGATTCGAGGTCAGGAGAGTACTATTAGAATTTGGAGATAAACAAGTACAAAACTGGATGTCTGATGGTTAAGATATAAATCTTAATGCAGCCAGAATTGCACTTGAAGGGTGATGTCACCTTAGTGAAGCATTTTCCACACGATTTCATTTCTGGAACAATCAGGAACAACCTGCTGTGAAAATTTCTCTTGCTTGGGTGCTGCCAGTCAGCTTTCACACATAAACTCACAGCATCTGCTCCATCAAAGATTATCAATGCAGATTTATTTTCTTCAGAATCTCTGGTTTTATTAAAAACAGGATGGAAATTCAAAGATCTAAGGAACTGGACTTTTTATAGTGGGGCTTTGACATAGACCATGCGAAGAAACTTCAACCCTGTTTGTCAATACAGGTATCGTTGAATTGACCTTGTGTGAGGAGTTTGTACCTTCCCTGTCATCACACTTCCTCCAGGCTCTCTGGATTCCTCCCACATTCCAAAGACGGATGATTTAGGAGACTAATTGGTCACATGGGTGTAATTAGGACTGAAAAAAGCTGCAGAGGGTTGTAAATCTAGTCAGCTCCATCATGGGTACTAGCCTACAAAGTACCCAGGACACCTTCAAAGAGTGGTGTCTCAGAAAGGCAGCGTCCATTATTAAGGACCTCCAGCACCCAGGACATGCCCTTTTCTCACTGTTACCATCAGGTGGGAGGCACAGAAGCCTGAAGGCACACACTCAGCGATTCAAGAACAGCTTCTTCCCCTCTGTCATCCGATTCCTAAATGGATATTGAATCTGTGAACACTACCTCATTTTTTTTCTAAATATATAGTATTTCTGTTTTTTTGCACGATTTTAACCTATTCAACATACGTATACTGTATAAAGTATACTGAATAAGATCTAGTTATTTATTACTATTACTACTATTATTATTTTTTCTCTGCTGAATTATGCATTGCATTGAACTGCTGCTACTAAGTTAACAAATTTCACGTCACATGCCGATGATAATAAACCAGATTCTGATTCTGAATTTGGCAGCACAGCCTCGCTGGGCCGGAAGGACCTGCTACCTTGCTGTATCTCTAAATAAAAATAAATTTAAAGTAATTTAATGGTCTGATACAGGATGTACCACAAACATGGGGAAATCTGCAGATGCTGGAAATCCAAAGCAACACGCACAAAATGCTGGAGGAACTCAACGGGTCAGGCAGCGTCTGTGGAAATGAGTACACGGTTGACGTTTCAGGCCGAGAGCCTTCTTCAGGCCTGGGAAAAAAAGACGCGAAGTCAGAGCAAGAAGTTGCGGGGAGGGGAGGGGAGGAAGAAGCTGAAGGCGGTAGGTGATAGGTGAAACCGAGAGAGGGGGGAGGGCTGAAGTAAAGAGCTGGGAAGCTGATTGGTGGAGAGGTAAAGGGCTGCAGGAGGGGGAATCTGGGAGGGCAGAAGATCATGGAAGAAGCGCCAGAGGGATGTGATGGGCAGGTAAGGAGATAGGAGAGATGGAAACAGAAATGGGGAATGGTGAAAGGGGTGCCATTTCTGGAAGTTCAAGAAATCAATGCTCATACCATCGGGTTGGAGGCTACCCAGAGGGAACACAACATGTTGCTCCTTCAACCTGAGTGTGGCCTCATCACAGCAGTAGAGGAGCCGTGGACTGACATATCGAAATGAGAATGGGAAGTGGAATTGAAATAGGTGGCCACTGGGAGATCCTGCTTCTTCTGGCAGACTGAGCGGAGGTGCTCTGAGAAGTTGTCTCCCTCCTGGCACTTATCCTTGCAAGTGGAACAAGAGTCATGTCTCCTCCCTCACTACCAATCAGGGCTCCAAACCTGAAAATCAATGGAGATCAGGCATTTCTGAGATACTCAAACCACCCTGTCTGGCACCAACATTCAGTGGTCAAAGTTACTTAGATCACATTTCTTTCCCATTCTGATGTTTGATCTGAACAACAACTGAACTTCTTGACCATGTCTGCATGCTTTTAAGCATTGAGTTTCTGTCACATTTACATTAACACATTATCCAAGATTCTATTATCTAACTACTACTCTTGCATGGTATTATTAATGGTATTAGGTGTACCATCAGTAAAAGAGTACAGGGATTATATGGGCTAAACTCTGATAAGTAAATAAAAGGGACTTGCACTGACTCACCTAGCTGAGCAATGAAAACATTAGCATCTGAAATACCGAGAACAGGTAATTAATCTGCTTTTAAAGTTTGCATAGAGCCAGAAGCACAAAGATCGTTCACTGAAATTATTAAAAGCAGAAGTAAGTGAAGGCAGAGTTAGTTAGCTTCCTCACCCTGCTGAGATCACTAGTCATTGAGCTGTTTATTCAAGGGAAGTAAAGGACAGTATAAAAATAAAAGAGAAGAATTATAAAATAGCAAAGACGAGTGGGAAGCTGGAGGATTGGGGAATTTTAAAGAGCAACAGAAGATAACTAAAAAGGCAATACGCGGAGAAAAAATGAGGTACGAAGGTAAACTAGCCAAGAATATAAAGGAGGATAGCAAAAGCTTCTTTAGGTATGTGAAAAGGAAAAAAATAGTTAAGACCAAAATTGAGCCCTTGAAGACAGAAATGGGTGAATTTATTATGGGGAACAAGGAAATGGCAGACGAGTTGAACAGGTACTTTGGATCTGTCTTCACTAGGGAAGACACAAACAATCTCCCAGATATAATAGTGGCCAAAGGACCTACGGTAATGGATGAACTGAATGAAATTTATATTAGGCAGGAAATGGTGTTGGATAGACTGTTGGGTCTGATGGCTGATAAGTCCCCGGGACCTGATGGTCTGCATCCCAGGGTACGTAAGGAGGCGGGTTTAGAAATCGTGGATGCATTGGTAATCATTTTCCAATGTTCTATAGATTCAAGATCAGTTCCTGTGGATTGGAGGGTGGCTAATGTTGTCCCACTTTTCTAGAAAGGAGGGAGAGAGAAAACAGGGAATTATAGACTGGTTAGCCTGACGTCAGTGGTGGGAAAGATGCTGGGGTCAATTATAAAAGATGAAATTACGACACATTTGGATGGCAGTAACAGGATAGGTCCGAGTCAATATCGATTTACGAAGGGGAAATCGTGCTTGACTAATCTTCTGGAATTTTTTGAAGATGTAACTATGAAAATGGACAAGGTAGAGCCAGTGGATGTAGAGTACCTAGACTTCCAGAAAGCTTTTGATAAAGTCCCACATAGGAGATTAGTGGGCAAAATTAGCGCACATAGTATTGGGGGCAGAGTACTGACATGGATTGAAAATTAGCTGGCTGACAGGAAACAAAGAGTAGCGATTAACGGGTCCCTTTCGGAATGGCAGGCGGTGACCAGTGGGGTACCGCAGGGTTCAGGCTGGGACCGCAGCTGTTTACAATATACATTAATGATTTAAATGAAGGGATTAAAAGTAACATTAGCAAATTTGCAGATGACACAAAGTTGGGTGGCAGTGTGAAATGTGAGGAGGATGTTATGAGAATGCAGGGTGACTTGGACAGGCTGGGTGAGTGGGCAGATGCAGTTTAATGTGGATAACTGTGAGGTTATCCACTTTGGTGGTAAGAACAGGAAGGCAGATTATTATTTAAATGGAGTCAAGTTAGGAAAAGGGGAAGTACAACAATATCTAGGTGTTCTTGTACATCAGTCACTGAAAGCAAGCATGCAGGTACAGCAGGCAGTGAAGAAAGCTAATGGCATGCTGGCCTTCATAACAAGGGGAGTTGAGTATAGGAGCAAAGAGGTCCTTCTGCAGCTGTACAGGGCCCTGGTGAGACCACACCTGGAGTATTGTGTGCAGTTTTGGTCTTCAAATTTGAGGAAGGACATTCTTGCTATTGAGGGGGTGCAGCGTAGGTTCACAAGGTTAATTCCCGGGATGGCGGGACTGTCATATGTTGAAAGATTGGAGCGACTGGGCTTGTATACACTGGAATTTAGAAGGATGAGAGGGGATCTGATTGAAGTATATAAGATTATGAAGGAATTGGACACGCTGGAGGCAGGAAGCATGTTCCCGCTGATGGGTGAGTCCAGAACCAAAGGCCACAGTTTAAGAATAAGGGGTAGGCCATTTAGAACGGAGCTGAGGCAAAGCTTTTTCACCCAGAGAATGGTGGATATATGGAATGCTCTGCCCCAGAAGGCTGTGGAGGCCAAGTCTCTGGATGCTTTCAAGAAAGGGATGGATAGAGCTCTTAAAGATAGTGGAATCAAAGGTTATGGGGATAAGGCAGGAACTGGATACTGACTGTGGATGATCAGCCATGATCACAGTGAATGGCGCTGCTGGCTCGAAGGGCTGAATGACCTACTCCTGCACCTATTGTCTATTGTCTATTGCTTTGAAGATCTGGTCCACTGACAGTAATTTGGTAAATTGTCACATGTGATGAGGTACAGTGAAGAACTTGTCTTGCATATTGCTCTTTTCAATAATGAATTGAGGTAGTACAGAGAAAACAAGTAACAGAATGCAGAATAAAGTGTTACAATTGGAGAGAAAGTGTATGCAGGTATAGCGCCTATACAATGTATTCGCACACATTGGAAGTTTTCATGTTTTATCGTTTTAGAACATTGAATCACAATGGATTTAATTTGGCTTTTTTTGATACTGATGAATGGAAAAGTCTCTTTCGTGTCAAAGTGAAAACAGATCTAGATTATTTACAAATATAAAATGTAAAGTAATTGATTACATAAGTATTCTCCCCCTTTAATATGATGCACCAAATCCTCACTGGTGCAGCCAATGATGTTAGAAGTCACATAATTAGTTAAATGCAGATAACCGTATGCAGTCAAGGTGTTACATCTGTATCTGGAAGGTCCAACTGCTAGTCAGTTAGCATCCTGGCAAAAGGGTTTTTCAAGATGGCGGCGCAGTGAAAACTCTGCTTTGCTGAGCTCAGCACCACAACACTGATAATTTTGCATATAAACCTATCCGTTTCAACTTTTTTTAAAAATCCCCAAGTGTCGGATTTAATGACATGAACGTTGATAAGTATTTTTTTGGAGCTGTTCCAACATCATGCCATCGAAAGGTACTAAAAAGGAGGCCAAGATGGACTGCACAGAGCGCTCACCCGGGGCTGAGGAGCTAGCTACTGCTAGCTATGCTAACACGCTGGACCCTGCTTTTCGTCAAGTAACTCAGGAAGTTACGGAGAACATATCCAAAATGATGGACAAGAAGCTGGGTCTGCTCTCTCTAACACTCCAGAACCACACATTGGAGCTTAAAAATCTTGATACAAGAACGAACAAGACCAAGGGCCGAGTCTCCATGGTAGGGACTGTAACTGATCAGGCACAAAGCCGCATCCAGCGCTAGAAAAGCAAGTTCAAAGCCTGTCTGACCATATCGATGATCTTGATAATAAAGGCAGGAGGAAGAACATACGGATCATCGGTCTACCTGAAGGTACAGAAGGCAGCCAGCCAGTGAAGTTTTTTTGAGGGCTGCCTGCCCAATTTCCTTGATTTGGAAACCAAGGCTGCATGCATTAAAGTGGAAAGAGCTCATCGTACGCTGGCTCCAAAACTGGGCCCAGACCAATGCCCTCGACCTGTTCTCGTGCGGTTCCATAATTTCAGTGGTAAGTATCCTGGCAAAAGCTACACCATGAAAACAAAAGAATACTTCAAGCAACTCTGCAAAAAGATTATTGAAAATCACAAGTCAGGAAATGGATACAATAAAATTTCCAAGTCGGTGAATATCCCTTGGAGTACAGTTCAGTCAATCATCAAGAAATGGAAAGAATATGGCACAGCTGTAAATCTGCCTGGAGCAGGCTGTCCTCAAAAACTGAGTGACCGTGCAAGAAGAGGACTAGTGGGGGAGGCCACCAAGAGACCTATGACAACTCTGGAGGAGTTACAAGCTTCAGTGGCTGAGATGGGAGAGGACTGCACATACAACAACTGTTACCCGGGTTCCTCACCAGTTTCAGCTCTATGGGAAGGTGGCAAAGAGGAAGCCACTGTTGAAAAAAGCTCACATGAATTCTTGGCTACAGCTTGCCAGAAGGCATCTGGGAGACTCTGAAGTCAGCTGGAATAAGGTTCTATGGTCTGATGAAACTATAATTGAGCTTTTTGGCCATCAGACTAAACGCGAAGCCAAATACCACACAGCATCAAAAACACATCATCCCTATTGTGAAGCATACATTCTGCTGTGGGGATGCTTCACTGCAGCAGGCCCTGGAAGGCTTGTGAACGTAGAGGGTAAAATGAATGCAACAAAATACAAGGAAATCCTGAAAGAAAACCTGATGCTGTCTGCAAGAGAACTGAGACTTGGGAGAAGGTTTGTTTTCCAGCAAGACAATGACTCCAAGTATAAAGCCAAAGCTACACAGAACAACAAAGTTAATGTTCTGGAATGGCCAAGTCAGAGTCCAGACCTCAGTCCAATTGAGAATTTGTGGCTGTACTTGAAAAGGGCTGTTCACTCAGGATCCCCATGCAATCTGACAGAGATTGTGCAGTTTTGTAAAGAAGAATGGGGAAAAATTGCAGTGTCCAAATGTGCAAAGCTGATAGAGACTTATTTGCACAGACTCAAGGCTGTAATTGCTGACAAAGGCACATCTACTAAATACTGACTTGAAGGAGGTGAATACTTAAAATGCAATCAATTATTTTGTGTTTTATATATGTAATTAATTTTGATCACTTTGTAGAGATTTGTTTTCACTTTGACATGAAAGAGTCTTTTTCTGTTGATCAGTGTCAAAAAAAGCCAAATTAAATCCACTGTGATTCAATGTTGTAAAATAATAAAACATGAAAACTTTGGGGGGGGTGGTGAATACTTTTTATAGGCACTGTAATTTGATGCAAAGTCATAAGGACATAGATTGTGAGGTCAACAGCCCATCTTGTTGCACTAGGGTACCATCCAATAGTCCTAGAGAAGCAGTGTAGAAGCCATCCTTGAACCTGAAGCTGTCTATCCACTTCAATGAGCAGCTCTTTGGTTTTGCCTTTCAGTGTTTCGTGTCTTCTGCCCAATGGGAGAAGGGAGAAAAGTGATGGTCTGGGGTGGGTGGGGTCTTTGATTATTCTGGCTGCTTGACGATGTATAACGGGAGTCCACGGAGGGAAGGGTAGTTTGTGTCACATGCTGAGCTGTGTCTCCAACTGCCTGCAGATTTTGTGGTCATGTGCAGAGCTGTTGCCATGCCAACCATGATACATCTGGATAGGATGATCTCTATGATGCATGGTGAGTGTCAAAGGGAACATGCCAAATTTCTTCAGCCTTTTCAGGATTTAAAGGAACAGGTGAGATTTCTTGGCTGTGGCACCTATGTGGTTGGGCTAGGACAGCTTCAAAAGTGTGACATTTGACACTGATGTACCTCAAGGAATGTGCTTAGCCCCCTGCTCTACTCTCTACACCTACGACAGGCTTGGCACAGCTCAAATGCCACCTATACATTTGCCAATGACACAATTGTTGGCAGAATTAGAGATGGTGATGAGGAGCATACATGACTGAGGTAGATCAGCTGTTTGAGCCATTTCATAACACTTAGTGTCAGTAAGACCAAGAGGTTGATTGTGAACTTTAAGAAGGGGAATCCTCCAAGAGGGCTACCACCTTGTCATAGGGTTTGGGGGTTTGCGTGCCTCAATGACCCAGTCAGCTATGTTGACTGGGGTCAAGGCCTTATGCTTTGACTCTTAGTAGGGTCACTCAGTCACTCATGCCAAACAGGTCAAAGGATAGAGGCCAGACTAAGAGTGATCCACCAGTCCTCCGGGCTCGCGGGTTCAGCTCAGGGCTAACAACACTGACTGGTAAAAAAAAATTGTTATGGAAACAGCAATGAAGAATCCTATGGCTGTGAGTGATGGTATCCCTGAGTCTCCACCTGGAATTTGCATGACTGACAGTAGCGAAAACCGGGAGGACTAAAGGCAACTTGGCGTCATACTGTAGAGGCAGAAATGAGGACCCTGAACCACACCTGGGAGGACAATAGAGAAGATGGCCAAGGACGGGCAGCAGTGGAGGACCTTCATTGCTGCACTAAATGCCAGTGGCATAACAGGCAGTAATTCAGGAAGGGGAAGCTGGAAGAACACACCTCATCGGGGGATCAGCAGTTTCAAGTTCCTGGGTGTCAATATCTTTGAAGATCTATCCTGGGAGCAACTACAAAGAAGGCACAGCAAGTGACTATATTTCATTGGGAGTTTGAGGAGATTTGGTACGTCACCAAAGACTCTTGCAAATTTCTACAGGTGTACCGAGGAGAGCACTCTGACAGGCCGCATCACCTGGTATGGAGGGGCCACTGCGCAGGATCGGAAAAAGCTGCAGGAAGTTGTCATCTCAGCCAACTCTGCCATGGGCACTGGCCTCCCAGCACTGAGGACACCTTCAAAGGCAATGACTTATAAAGGTGGAATCCATCATTATGGACCCGCCGTCCCCAAGGACATGCCCTCTTCTCGTTGCTACCATCAGCATGGAGTAGAGGAGCCAGAAGACACACACTCAACCTGATTCTGAGGCTGTTGGTGATGTTCTTGAAACTCAACCCTCTTTCCCTCAGCATCAGTGTAAACAAGACCCTCTTTGGCTACAAGCATGTGCACCACCCCCTTTCAGTGAGAAGCTCTTTTGTTTTACTGACATTAAGGGAAAGGTTGTTGTCATGACATCATGTGACTAGGCTCTCTTTCTCTTTCCTATACTCTGACTCAGTGTTATTGGAAGTACAGGTCACCATAGTGGTATCATCTGCAAGCTTTGGATACTGCTGGGAGGATGACCTATCAAGGCACAGCAGCAGCAGTAGCCAGGCTGGTGGCACTGTGGCTGGCTCGAGAGGCTCGGCAGGGAGGGGTAAGGCCAGGCACTGTGATACTAATGGGAGACTCGATAGTTAGGGGGAAGACAGAAGATTCTGTGGCTGCAAAAAAAGACGCCAGGATGGTTTGTTGCCTCCCAGATGCCAGGGTCAAGAATGTCTCAGAGCGGCTGCAGAATATTCTCGAGAGGGAGGGTGAACAGCCAGTGGTTTGGTCACATTGGCACCAATGACATTGGTAGAAAAGAGGAAGAGGTCCTGCGGAGTGACTAATGGGAGTCAGGGAATAGGCTGAAAAGCAGAACCTCCAAGGCAGTCATCTCTGGATTACACCCAATACCATGTGCTAGTCGGGGTTGGGATAGGATGATCGGACAGATAAAGGAGTAGCTGAGGAAGTGGTGCAGGGGGCAGGGTTTCAGATTTCTGGGTCAGTGGGATCTTTTCTGGGGAAGGTTTGACTTGTTCAAAAAGAACGGGCTACATTTGAACCCCAGGAGGCCAATACCCTTATTTTCAGGCTTGCTAGAGCTGTTGGGAAGATTTAAACTAAGTTGGTAGGGGGCTGGGAACTGGAGTAACGGGGCTGAAGATGAGGCAATTACAATACAAGTAGATGATAGGGCAAAATTGCAGTCAAAGAAGAATTGAAGTGCAACATGGGGGCAAAATTGAAAGGGGTGATGAATACAGGACTGAAGGTGTCATATTTGAATGCGTACGGTACACAGAATAAGGTAGATGGTCTTGTAGCACAGTTAGAGATAGGCAGGTATGATGTTGTGAGCATCACTAAGTTATGGCTGGAAGAAGATCACAGTTGGGAGCTTAACATCCAACGATACATATTGTATTGCAAGGACAGGCAAGTATGCCAAGGGGATGGGTGGCTCTGTTGGTAAAATACTAAATCAGATCCTTAGAAAGAGGTGACATAGGATCAGAAGATGAAGAATACTTGTGAGTAGAGTTAAGAAACTGAAAAGGTTAAGAGACGCTGATGGGACTTAAATATTGGTCTCTGAATAGTAGCTAGGATGGGGGGTACAAATTACAATGAGAGATAGAAAAGGCATCTAAAAGAGGCAATGTTACGATAGTCATAAGGATTTCAATACGCAGGTGGATAGGGATCCCAAGAGAGAGAATTTGTAGAGTGCCTATGAGATGGCTTTTTAGAGCAGCTTGTGGTTGTGTCCATTAGGGATCAGCCATTCTGGATTAGGTGTAGTGTAATGAGCCAGATTTGATTAGGGAGTAAAAGAACCCTTAGGAAACAGTGGTCATAATATGATAGAATTCACACTGCAGTTTGAAAGGGAGAAGATAGCATCAGATGTATCAGTATTACATGGAGTAAAGGGAATTACAGAGGCTTGAGAGAGGAGTTGGTCAAAGTGCATTGAATGGGGACAATATCAGGGGTGATAGCAGAACTCCAATAGCTGGAGTTGCTTGGGGGCAATTCAGAAGGCAAAGGATAGATACATCCCAATGATGAAGATGTATTCTAATGGGAGGATGAGGCAACCGTGGCTGACAAAGGAAGTCAAAGACAGCATAAAAGCAAAATACAGGGAATATAATATAGCAAAAATTAAGAGGATTGGGAAGCTTTTAAAAATCAACAGAAGGCTGTTAAAAAGCCATGAAGAGAAAAAAGTTGAAATATGAAGGTAAGCTAACCAATAATATAAAAGATTTTTCAGATGTATGAAGTGTAAAAGAGTGGCGAGAGTGGGTATTGGACTGCTGAAAAATGACGATAGAGAGGTAGTAATAGGGGACAAAGAAATGGTGGATGAATTTAATATATTTTGTGTCAGTCTTCACTGTGGAAGGCACTAGCAGCATATCTGAGGTTCGGGAGTGTCGGGGGCAGAAGTGAGTATAGTTGATATTATGAAGGAGGAGGTGCTTGGGAAGCTGAAAAGTCTGAACGTAGATAAGTCACTTGAACCAAATGGATTACACTCCAGGTTTCTGAAAGAGTTAGCTGAGGAGATTGTGGAGGCATCAGTAACAATCTTTCAAGAATCACTAAATTCTGGAATGGTTCTGAAGGTCTGGAAAATTGCAAATGTTACTCCTCTCTTTAAGAAGGGAGAGAGCAGAAGGAAGGATATTATAGGCCAGTTAGTCTGAATTGAGTGACTGGAGAAACATTGGAGTCGATTATGAAGAATGAGGTTTTGGGATACTCACAGGCACTTGATAAAATAGGCCTAGTCAGCATGGATTCCTTAAGGGGAAATCTTGCCTGACAAATCTTGTACTTCTTTGAGGAAGTAACTGCCAAGATAGAGAAAGGAAAGTCAGTGGATGTTGTTTACCCGGATATTCAGAAGGCCTGTGGCAAGGTGCCACACATGAGGCTGCTTAACAAGATAAGAGCCCATGGTATTACACGAAAAATACTAGCATGGATAGAAGATCGGCTGCTTGGCAGGAGGCAAAGAGTGGGAATAAAGCAGGCCTTTACTGGTTGGCTGCCAGTTAATAGTGGTGGTCTCCAGGGCTCAGTATTGGGATCGCTTCTTTTCTCGTTATATGTCAATAATTTAGATGTTGAAATCAATGGTTTTGTGGCCAAGTTTGCGGATGATACGAAGATAGGTGGAGGGACAGATAGTGTTGGGGAAGCACGAAATCTGCTGAAGTATTTGGACAGATTTGGAGAATGGGCAAAGAAGTGGCAGCTGGAATATAGTGTAGGAAAGTTGTACGGTTATGAATTTTGGCAGAAGGAATAAAGACATGACTATTTTCTAAATGAGGAGAAAATACAAAAATCAGAAGTGCAAAGGGACTTGGGATTCCTTGAGCTAGATTGCCTATAGGTTAACTTAGAGATTAGGTCAGTGGTAAGGAAGGCAATTTTAACATTCATTTTGAGAGGACAAGAATATAAGAGCAAGTGTGATATGCTGAGGTTTTATAAGGCATTTGTCTGACCACATTTGGAGTATTGTGATCAATTTTGGGAAACATATGTTAAAAGAGATGTGCTGGCATCAGAGAGGGTCAAGAGGAGGTTCATGAGAATAATTTCAGAACTGAAAGGGATAACATATGAGGAGTGTTTGATGGCTCTGGGGCTGTACTCATTGGAGTTTGGAAGAATGAGTGAGTCGGTGGGGGGAGGCGGGGATCTCACTGAAACCCATCGTAATGTACTGTATATTGAAAGGCCTAGTGGATGTGGAGAGGATGTTTCCTATAGTGCGTGAGTCTCGGACCTGAGGGCGCCAATTCAGAATAGGGGGAAGTACATTTTGAATAGAAATAAGGAGGAATTTCTTTAGCCAGAGGGTGGTGAAATTCTTTGCCATGGATAGATGTAGAGGCCAAGTTATCGAGTATGTTTAAAGCAGAGGCTGGAAGGTCCTTGATTAGTCACGCCATCAAACGTTACAGGGAGAAGGCAGGAGAATGGAATTGAGTGGGATAATAAATCAGCCATGATGAAATGGCGGAGTGGACTTGAAAGGCCAAATGGACTAATTCTGCTTCTACGTGTCATGGTCATCTGGTCTTGTGGGAGGAGTTAGCACAGAATCTGGCCACACTGTCTACGTGTACAGGGTGTAGAGTGGAGGGCTGAGGGCACAATCTTGTGGGACATGAGCGCTAGGAACAATCGTAGCAGATATTTCGCTGCCTATCCTTACTGATTGTGTGGTCGCTTTCAGAAAGGCAAGGATACAGTTGCAAAAGGAGGTGGTCCTGCCGAAGGGTCTCAGCCTGGAACGTCGACTGTAGTTTTTTCCATAGATGCTGCCTGGCCTGCTGAGTTCCTCCAGCATTTTGTGTGTGTTGCCTGGATTTCCAGCATCTGCAGATTTTCTCTTGACTATGGTGAAGTGACGGTGCATTAAGGTGCGTAGCAAGTGCTTTTCTCCAGTGACTGCATCAACATGGATTTCTCTGACTGTAAGCACCCCCCTCTGTTACCACTTCCCCCCTTGGCTTTCCCTTATCCTTCTGGCCACCATTACCCCTTTCTTTCCCTTCCCTCACCCTCACAACTTAGATGTCAGTTATAAAGCATCACGGCATCCAGTAACCATGATGTTACTGAACAGGCTCAGCAAAGATTCAAAGTACATTAATTATCAATGTATGTATGCCATATACAACCCTGAGATTCGTCTTCTCACAGACAGCCATGAAACAAAGAAAACCACCGAACCCATTCAAAGAAAATCCTGCAGATGCTGGAAATTCAAGCAACACACATAAAAGTTGCTGGTGAACGCAGCAGGCCAGGCAGCATCTCTAGGAAGAGGTACAGTCAACGTTTCAGGCCGAGACCCTTCGTCAGGACTAACAAAGACGAAGGGTCTCAGCCCGAAACGTTGACTGTACCTCTTCCTAGAGATGCTGCCTGGCCTGCTGCGTTCACCAGCAACTTTTATGTGTGTTGCAAAGAAAACATCAAACACCCAACATGCAAAAAAAGAACAAATTGCACAAAAAAAGGGAAATATACACAGAATATAAAACATCAAACAACCGAGTCTTTGAAGCAGTCTAGGAACGTTCGGTTTAGTTCAGCAGCTAATCATATTGAAGGCTTCTCACATCACAGAGTTTTAAACTTGTATTTTTAACAATTATAGGGGCAAAGTAAAAGTGGCAAACTGAAAACTCGTGATCCTTTAAAATGAGAAACACTTTTTATTATTTTATATTATCTGTTGAAATACTTAGAAAATAGACCATAGAGCAGTGCAGCACAGTAAAGGCCCTTAGGCCCACAGTGTTGTGCCAATCTTTTAACCTAATCCAAAATCAATCCATACACAAGAGATCCTGCAGATGCTGGAAATCCAGAGCAGCACACATAATGCAGGAGGAACTCAGCAGGTCAGGCAGCATCGATGAAAGAAAATGAAGAGCTGATCTTTTGGGCTGAGACTCTTCACTAGTACTGGAAAGAAAGAGGGCAGAAACCAGAATAAAAAAGTGGGGGAGCTCAGGAGCATGAGCTGGCTGGTGATAGATGAACCTAGGTGAGGGGGAGGAAGGTACTGCAGGCAGGTAGCAGACGGGGGAAGTGAGATTGATGTCAGAAGCTGGGAGGTGATAGATGGAAGAGGCAAAGGGCTGAGGAAGAGGGAATCTAACAGGAGAAGATACTGGGCCATAGAATAATGGGAAGGAGGTGGGGAACCAGAGAGAGGAGGGCATGGGCGGTGGGCAGGTTGTGAGGCTGGGAGAGGGGAAAGAGAAGGGGTAATGGGAAGCAGAGGGGGGGTAAACAAAGGGGGGAGGGAACAGAGGGGAGTGGTTATAGGAAGTCAGAGAAATCAATGTTGTTGCCATCACTGGGGTCTACCAGGATGCAATCTATCATCAGGGACCCCCGCCACACATGTCAGGCCCTCTTCTTGCTGCTGCCATCAGGAGGAAGGTACAGGAGCCTCAGAAATCACACCACCAGGTTCAGGAACAGTTATTACCCCTTAACCATCAGGCTCTTGAACCAAAAGGGATAATTTCACTTAACAGCACCTGCCCCAACACTGAACTGTTCCCACAACCTATGAATTCACTTTCAAGGACTCCTCATCTCATGTTCTTGATATTTATTCCTTATTTATTCATTTATCCATTAATTAATTAATTAATTGTATTTTTTTCACAGCTCAAGATGTGGGGGCAGTCTTTTATTGATTCTATTATGGTTATTGGATTTATTGAGTATGCCTGCAAGTAAATGAATCTCAGAGTTGTACGTGGTTACATACTGTATGTGTACTTTGATAATAAAACTTACATTGAACTTTGAAACTTTGGAATATGAGATGTTGCTTCTCTAATCTGTGCCTAGCCTCAACCTGGCAATCGAGGAGGCCATGGACAGACATGTCTGTGTGGGAGTGGGAGGTGGAATTAAACAGGCTGCCCACCAGGAGATCCTGGCTGTTATGACAGACAGAGCAAAGTTGTCTGACAAATTAATCCTGCAATCGGTGTGGAGGAGGCTGCAATGGGAGCACCAGATGCAATAAATGACAGTAATGGATTCACATCCGAAGCACTGCCTCACATGATTCTGGGTCCTTAATGGGAGAAGCTTGTAGCGGCAGGTGCAGGGATAGGGAGGGACGGGTGGACCAGGGAGTTGCAGTGAGAGTGACCCCTGTGGAAAACAGGGAAGGGAGGGGAAGATATGCCTGGCGGATGGAATCCCATGAGGGATGGTGGAAGTTGCAGAGAGCGATATGTTGGACGTGAAGGCTTGTGGGATAAAGGTTGAGAGGAATCCTATCCCTTTTATGTTTGCTGGGTGGGGGCGGGATAGGATGAGGGCAGATTTGCAGGAAATGGAGGAGATTTGGGTGAGGGCCACATTGATTGTAGTGTTAACGCTGTTCCTTGAAAAAGAAAGAGGACATATCAGATATCATAGAAAGGAAAGCCTCATCATTGACAACAGATGCGGCAGAGGTGGAGGAACTGAAAGAAAGTCTAGCATTGTTGCAAGTGACAGGGTGGGAAGAGGTGAAGTCAGGATAACTGTGGGAGTCAATGGGTTTGTAAAAGATGTCAGTAGATATTCTCTCTCTGGAGATGGAGACAGAGAGATCAAAAAAGGGGAGAGAAGAGTCAGAGATGGACCAAGTAATTTTTGGGGGGTGGGGTGGAGGGTGGAAGTTAGTGGTGAAGTTGATAAAACTGATGACCTCTGCATGGGTGCAGGAAGTAGCATCAATGCATTCATTGATGTAATGCAGGGGTTCCCAACCCGGGGTTCACAGACCCCCTTGCTTAATGGTATTGTTCTATGGCATGATAAAAGGTTGAGAACTCCTGATGTAATGGAAAACAAATTGGGGAGGATTACTGGTGTAAGCTTGGGACATGGACTGTTCCATATTTGGAATGAATAGGCTGGCATAGCTGGGTCTCATGCAGGTGCCCGTGCCTACACCTTGGGTTTGGAGAAAGCTGGAGGAACCGAAAGAGAAATTGTTAAGGGTGAGGGCCAGTTCCACCAGATGGAGGGTAAACTGGTTGTGACTGTTGTCAAAAAAGAAGCAGAGAACCCCAGGACATTCCTGATGGGGGATGCAGTGTAGAGGAACTGGATGTCCAATGGTGAAGATGAAGTGTCAAGGAAATGGAAGTTCTTGAAGAGGTGGAGAGCATCTTAAGTATCATGGATGTACTGTAGGTGGAAAGGGACTGAACTGATGGGGACAAAGTGGAGTTGAGATACGAGGACATGAAGTCAGTGAAGCAGGAACATTCAAAAAACAACAAGTCTACTGGGCAGTTAGATTTGTGGATGTAGGTTAGGAGGTACAAACAGGCTGTGCCAGGTTCGGGAAGAGTGAGGTTTGACAATGTAGAGGACAGATGAAATGATGAGGTCAGTGATGTCACAGGAGATAGTAGCCTGACGGTTCTCAGTGTGAACCTGCCTTTAATGTCTCTGCATTTTGATGCATTTGACTTATTAGTTCTTCTGAGTTCAGGTACAATGAAAGAAGAACAGTAAACAGATGAATAAAATAAATATGAGAGTAAAGCTGCAAGGAGTGAATTTTAAACCATAAGACACAGGTGCAGAATTAGGCCATTTGCCCCATCAAATTTCCTCCACCAATCCATCATGACTGACTTAGTATCCCTCTCAACCCCATTCTCCTGTCTTCTCCCCATAACCTTTGACACCCTTACTAATCATAAACCTATCAACCTCGGCTTTAAATATACATAATGACTTGGCCTCCCCAGCTGTCTGTAGCAAAGAATTCCACAGACTCATCACCTCCTCATCTCTGTTCCAAAGGGTCGTCCTTCTATTCTGAGACTGGGCACTCTGGTCATAGACTCCCCAATGTCTACTCTCTCTGGGGCTTTCAATATTTGATAGGTTTCAATGAGATCCTTTCTCATTCTTCTAAGTTCCAGTGAGTCCAGACTTGGGACCATCAAGTGTTCCTCATACATTAACTCTTTCATTCCTGGGATGATTCTCATGAACCTCCTCTGGACCCTATTCAATGCCAGTACAGTTTTTCTTAGATAAGGGGCACAAAACTGCTCACAGTACTCCACGTGCGGTCTGACCAAAGCCTCATAAAGCTTCAGCGTCACATCCTCACTTTTATTATCTTGGAATGTAGCCGGCAATGTCTCCTCCGTCTGGTTGAAAATGACACAGTAGTATGACTGCTCACGAAACTGTAGTTGGAGAAACAGACCTTGCCTCAGAAACTCTCAGAGAAACATCTGTTCACAGAAGTCCACACTCTACAGCTTCTTATTTTATTTTCGCTGACACATCAGACATGAAGACTAAATTACAGCTGGATCTATGCCATCATGCCACACCAGTAGAAGGACAAATAATTTAAACTATCTCTAAACCAATTTAGAACTAATCAAGGTTGAAATGCCTGGTAATGGCTTGACAATCTTTACAGATTATACACAAGGTCATCGAACACTATAGAAGAGAAACAGGCCCTTCTGCCCTTCTAGTCTGCCTAACAATTCCCTGATTTAACACTAGCCTAATCACAGCGTCATGGCGTTATAGAACACTACCGCAGAGAAACCAGACCTTCAGCCTACCTAGTCCATGCTGAACTATTATTCTGCCTAGTCTCATCAACCTGCACCTGGACCATAGTCCTCCAAACCCCTCCCATCCATGTACCTATCCAAACTTCTCTTAAATGTTGCGATCGAACCCACATCCACCTCATGCACTGGCCGCTCGTTCCACACTCACACCACCCTCTGAGTGAAGAAGTTCCTCCTTACATCCACTTAAACATTTCACCTTTCACCCTGAACCCACAACCTCTAATTATAGTCACACCCAACCTCAATGGAAGAGGTCGGCTTGTATTTATTTATTTGTTTGTTTGTTTGCTGCCTATTTGGAGGTGCTTTCTGGTCCAGCTAGATGCGTCGCTCAGCAACCCACCTGTCTAACTATCTTCCTATTTATTATTTATTGAGATACAGTGCAGAATAGGTTATTCTGGCCCCTTGAGCCACGCCCTCCAGCAATCCCATGATTTAACACTAGCCTAATCACAAAACAATTTGCAATGACCAGTTAACCTACTAACCAGTATGCCTTTGGACTGTGGGAGGAAACTAGACCTCCTGGAGGAAACCTACGCAGTCACAAAGTCCTTTCGAGTAGCAGCATAATTGAACTCCAAAATCTGGAATGCCCCAAGCTGTAACAGAGTCGTGTTAACCGCTACACTACTGTGGCGCCCCAATTTACCCTATCTATACTCCTTGTGAAGGCATTGTTAGCACACTCACACACACTTGCTCACCCTGGTTTCAGGAATGGTTAGGTACATTTCATTCCCTCCAGATTGACTTGCTTCACCTGAATAGTAGCCAAGCTCTAATAAAGCATTCATATTTGCTCCTGACAAACATCAGGAAAAATGTCTGTGAGCCATTTGCCATTCCAAGTCGTCAGTACCTGGGTTGTGCCCAAATGTATCATTAGCAAAGTGTAATCTAATTGGAGCTGTTATCTAATGCTGTATCTTTGCAGTGGTTACTAATGGAGCCTTCAGAACATTAATTCTAGGCGCCCCTTATCTTAGTGAGGATGTGCTGACACCGGAGAGGGCTTGAAGGAGGTTCACGAAAATGATTCCAGGATTGATTGGCTTGTCGTATGATGGTTCTGGGCCTGTAATTCTCTGGAATTCAGAAGAATGAAGGGTGACCTCATTGAAACATATTGAATGGTGAAAGGCCTTGGTCGACTGGATGTGGAGAGGACATTTCCTGTGGTGGGAGAGTCTAGGACCAGAGGGCACAGCCTCAGAATAGAGGGGTATCCTTTTAAGGCAGAGATGAGGAGGAATTTCTTTAGCCATATGGTGGTGAATCTGTGGAATTCTTTGCCACAGGCAGCTGTGGAGGCCAAGCCTTTATGTATATTTATGATAGATTCTTGATTGGTCAGGGCATGAAGGGATATGGGGGAGAAGGCAGGAGATTGGGGCTGAGAGGGAAAATGGATCAGCCATGATGAAATGGCAGAGCAGACTTGATGGGCCAAATGGCCAAATACTGCTCCTATAGCGTATGGTCACATGGTCTAAAACCACTCAGTACCAGTAGAACAGCACCACCAAATCAACTGTGGCACCACTCAAATTAGTGCTTGCAGAACATTACTACCGCTCCAAGCAGTGTCTGTAAAACTGAGCCACCACTCAACTCAGCGGTGCTGTACAACTGTACCTCCAGTATGAGTGATGCCTGCCAAACAGTAATACCACTCTAACAGTACCCGTAGAACATGTACCACGGCTCAAGGTTGTGCAACACCCAAGTTTAGACACATTCGAGAAGAAAATGAAAGCAAATTTTTACAAGATATATTGCACAAATATATGGACAAGTAAATCAGTTAGTGACCACAGTAAAGCACTGCGGCAGTAAATTTCCTTTAGAACAGATGCAGTGCAGATTGAATGAAAACTTTTGGGAGCCACACCACCGACAAATTTCTGTTCAGGATTAAATTCTGCACTGCACATGCGATGTGGGAATTCAGGAAGCTGGCTCAGTATCTACTGCTGAAGTTAGGGTTAGGCAACATCCATTGATCTGAAAACCCCACCTTCATCAGTGTTGCCACACAGTCTGGTGTCAACATAACATAACCACGATGTTCAGCAGAACAATAGGGAACACAACAAGCAACAACACAACAAAAGCAAAACAAGACCCGATCCTTCCTCAGCCTTCAGCTTCCAGTTGACTTGGAGTCAGATTCAGACATGCAGACATTAGGCCTTCGATTACCCCAGCGGACTCACAGAAATTCGCTGACCCGGGACACCGTCCAATGGGCCTCAACTTCTGGACTTCCAATTTGACTCCTGGTCCTCGATCCTCAGCATCAACCCCAGGACCTGCTGACCAGTGAACACTAGGCCTTGAAATTCAGACTTGGCGATGGCAGGACCTCAAACATTAGGTTTCAAACTCCGGTGTCACTGGCTCGCAAATCCTAAGCACCATCAGACTCATTACTGATGTCTGCATGGAATTTCAACTCTGGAACCCATTGACAATTTGCTGGTAGGGCCACCAATCTTCATCCTTGCAGATATAATAACAGAATTTAAAAAGCATTTGGATAGGTGCTTGGATAGGAACAACATAGAGGAATATTTAATTAATGCAGGCAAGTGGAACGAGTGTTGATAGGTACAGATGAGGTGGCCGACAGGCTGCCTTTGTGTGCATCATGATTCTATGATTCTAAAGCATTAATTTTGCTTCTCTCTCCTCAGACACAAGCTCTTGTACTGAGCACTTTGAGCGCTTTGTGTTCCAATTACCAATTTCAATCATCTACAGTAGTTTTATTGCCTGGTTAAAATGAAGATACTTTTTTTCTGGTTGGCTGCTTGGCAGGAAATATTAGGAAATATTTTCATATTAATGTCTCATCAAATAATTATATAGATTCAAAAGTATAATAACCTGTTAGAGTAACGGATGGAAATATGGATTTGCCTGTGATTTCCACAGGAAACGGGTGAGAATCATAAGCAAAAGGCTGAATTAATAGAACACATTGCATATTAAGAAAATCCTCTTAAAGCATGAAAGTCAAAGACACAACAGAAAACCTTTTTAGAGGCAAGGAAGATGGAGAAAATAAAATTATGCACAGAGGTTTTTCTAAAAAGAGATTTTTGAAGGGAGTGAGGGAGGAGTTGGACAAGATGATTTGGGAAATTCCACGGAGCAAGGGCAATGCCTAAAACATTGTTTGGGATCCCCACCACCGACCACCCATAAACCCTTTGACCCACTACAGTCAGGAAGAAGGTACAGGAGCATCAGGACTAGGACAGCCAGACTGCGTAAAAGCTTCTTCCTCCAGTCTGTGAGATCAATGAGTACCCTCCAACCACCAAGGTCTTGTCATGCGGACAGTGAACTGTTTACTGTTTACCTGTGCCACACACTTCACATACATTTTGAATTACATTCTATTAACTATTTGTGGCAGTATTTTATATTGTGTGTTGTGTGTGTTATATGTGCTCTGGTTGCATTGTGGTCCAGAGGAACATTGTTTTGTTTGGTTGTATGAATGACAATAAACTTGACCTTGAACATTTTACACTTTTACACTTAATTCTGCAATGCATTATGTAATGATCTGACCTGTATGAATAGTCTGCAAGATAAGCTTATCACTTTATCTTAGTACATATGGCAATGATAAACCAAAGCCAAAATCTGATGACCTGCCGATGGAGGAACTGCAGTTCCAGAATGTTACAGCAGAGGGCGCATGCCCTCTTGAAATTCTTTCAGCCAAAAGTGGTCCAAAGCCCCGGTGGAACTTGTACAACAAGATGGCGGAATCTTCCTGCCAATCCCTTAGCTGCACTGAGCTTGCGGGATGGGGTAGGTGGGAAAGTGCAATGACTGTAATGGGGAGGTAAAGGGCTTTGGCTAGTTTTGAACTGAGAAAAGGATTTAATTCATCTCTGTAACCTTCCATCCATGACCACCACCAGGCCTTTGAAATTTTGTACGGTGTAACATGGGTGCCTCTTAATCTTGAATTACATTTGAGATCAAAGTGTCAAATATGCTCAATGTGCGAATCATGGAATATGCCCAATTTCAGTTTGGCCCATTAATTTATTTTTAAAAATTAAATAATGGATGTAGGCATTGCTCTCCTGGGGAAAAAATGATTGTGATTTAGGTTTAGAGATACAGCATGGTGACAGGCCCTTCTAGCCCAATGAGCTCACACTGCCCAATTACACCCATGTGACCAATTAAGCTACTAACCCATTTGGAATGTGGGAAGAAACAGGAGCCCCCTGGGGGAAATGCGTGTGGTCACGTGGAGAATGTACAAACTCCTTACAGACAGCAGCGGGAATTGAACCACGTGCACTTGTGTTGTGAAATGGTGTGCTAATCACCACACTGCCATGCTGCCCTGTGCTCAGCTGAGAAGGTGATGGTGAGTCACTGTGTAGAATCACTGTGATCACGGTGAAATCACTCCCACACTGGTTTTGTCGGGAGAACTTGCTGAATCACATCTCGCAGCTTTATCTCCTCTGGGGAAGGTGTTCAACAGCAGATCGTTTGACTGCATTGTCACAGTCGAGCCTAATCCTGCCCTCACTTTGGTCCTGGTGTTGGTTTATGATTGTCACATGTACTAAGATACAGTGAACAGCTTGTCTTGCATACAGTTCATACAGATCAAATCGTTACTCAGTGCATTCAGCTGGAATTAGGTAATACAATAACAATGCAGAATGAAGTGTAACAGCTACTGGAAAAAAAGTGGTGCAAGATCATAACAAGGAAGTTTGTGAGGTCAAGAATCCTACTTATCGTATAAAAGTTCTGTTCTAGAGTCTGATACAGTGGGATAGAAGCTATCCTTGACCCTGATGGTACATGCTTTCAGGCTTTTGTATTTGTTGTCCGACGGGAGGGGAGAGACGTGAGAATGTCCAGGATAGGTGGGGTATTTGATTATGCTGGCTGATTTACTGAGGTAGCGAGACGTGTAGGCAGGATCCATGGAGGGGCGGCTGTTTCTTCCGATGCGCTTAGAGTGATGCGTTGGCTCTACGTCACGTAGCAAGTGATTTTTCATCAATATATTTATTTTTAATTTGCCATATCTTCTATTTCTCCTTAGGAAGTCCTCTGAGGTTTGAGGGTGACTTGCTTCCACTTGCTTTATGGGCTCTGAGGCTGTTGAGGGTTTTGTTGGAACCACTGTTTTCTCCACAAGTGGAGATGAAGGCTCGATGTGGTGAAAGTTTGTGAGGTAGCGCACTCCTCCACTGCTTCCGCAGAGCCCCCCTGTCCTCCAGATGCACGGACAACAGCATTCTCAATATCCTTCCAAACATTGCTTCTCCACTGAGAACAGCCTGAGAGTTTCTCAGGGGTCAGTGGCACTCTGCAACACTTCAAGGAGATTTTGAGTACATCCTTGGGTCTTTTCCTCTGGACTGCCTTTGACTGAGCTCAGAATTGAGTGTCAATCTCAGAATGTTGCCGGGATTTGACAGATTGAGTTATGGGGGCGGGGGGGGGGGGCGGATGAGCAGTCTCGGACTTTATCAGTTGGTACATAGGAGACTGACTTGTGACATTAAAGATGTGTATAACATTATGAGGGGTAGAGATAGGATGAGTGCACTCAGTCTTTTCCCAGGCAACGGGAACTGAACACTAGAGCAGGGGTTCCCAACCTGGGCTCCACGGGCCCTTTGGTTAATGGTAAGGCTCCATGCATGATAAACGTTGGGAACCCTTACACTCGCGGGCTCGGGCTTAAGATGAAAAAGGAGAGATTTAAAAGCGACCTGAGGGGTGACTTCTCACACAGAGAGTGGGGACATACTGTATAGAATGAGCTGCCAAAGGAATTAATTGAGGCAGGTTTGATAACAACACCTAAAAGACAATTGGATAGGTATGCAGATGGGAAAGGTTTCGGGGGAGATAGACCTCCGGGGATACAGGCAAAAAGGACTAACTTGGTGGCATTACTCTGTGACCCTGGAGCTTAGTAACAGGCAATCAAGTGATGTGACTTACCAACTGAGTGTACTTAGGTTGCCAGTTATTGGTCTGAGGGGAGGGCACTGCCATTGGTTTTCATTTCCTTTAATCACTGTGGGCAAAGGAAGTGTTATTTCATATTCACACACAAACAGTTCTTTAGCCATACACACAAAATAGTGGGAAAAAAAATCTCAGCAAGTCAGGCAGCACCAATGGAAGGCGGTAAACAGTCAATGTTTCCAGCACCTGCAGAATCTCTCGTGTCTGTACGTCTTTTGTATCTCTTTCAAAGTATCCCTCAGCACCTTTACAGACAATTAAGTAATTTGGATTCTGTTTTAGGAAATACCTACCTGAACGCCAGTTTGCACAGGCACAGCTTGCACAAACAGCGTTATAGTTGCGAAGCTGCTGGAAAGATCATCATTTCACGACATCAAATAACTTTTTTTTCCCCGAAAAAAATCACCCACGTGGGATTTTTCTTATGTCACTCTTGCAACAGATTCGTCCAAGAGGTAGCACCTTGACACGGTGGCCCTCAGTGTCAGCTTTACATTGTGTGGTCAAGTCTTTGGAGTACGGAGGCAGAAGAGGCTACAATCTGGAGCAATGAGCAAAATGCTAGAGGAACTCAGCTGGTCGGTCAGCATCTGATGCAGTGCCTTGATCTGTAAGTCGCTGCCTGCAGGGAATTTTGTACATTCTTCCCGGGACGGTGTGAGTTTCCTCCGGGTGCTCCGGTTGGTAGCTTAATTGGTCATTTTAAATTGTCCCATTAAACTGGGGGATTGCTGGTTGGCATGGCTCAAAGGATTGGGTAGGCCTATTCCACGCTGTATCTCAATAAATAAAAAACATAAAGTCAACCCACCCTTTGCCTCCACAGATGCTGCCCAACCTGTGGAGTTCCTCAAGCATTAAAAAACATCAGTGAAGGGAAATTGATGATCAGAAGCAGAATCAGGTTTAGCATCACTGGCATATGTTGTGAAATTTGTTGTTTTGTGGCAGCAGTACCATGTAAAAACTAATAACAAAATACTACAAAACCATAAATTAGAAGAAGATTATATATATATTATATATATACACATACAAACGTATAAAACAATATACTGTATATCGATTATATATATATTTTGGGTCAGGACCCTTTTCTCCGCAAGTCCACATGAAGACTTTCGACGCGAAGGTGGACTGATTGTTTCCCTGCCACAGATGCAGCCTGACCCTTTGAGTTCCCCCAGCAGATTGCCTCGGCTCCAGATTCCAGCATCCACCGTCTCTAGTTCCTCCAGCAGTCTGTTTTCTGATCCTTGGAGTGTGACTTGATTCCATCAAGGCCGCGATCCCAGAGACGAGGAGCAGCCGCCTATCAGAGTTATAAGTGGTACACATGTCAACATATCCGCGTAGAGGATATGAAGGAAGCGTCAGAAATTTTTGTTTGGAGACGCTCCCTTAACCAGCCCCTTTTATTTCACAGCCACAAGCTTCGCGAAATATTTTTCGGCCGACCTAATGTGTTTTTCATCTCTTTCCCTTTAAACGGGGGCTTGCCGCGTGAGCTGTTTTGTACCGGTGTCGGGGCTGGGTCAGTACAGAGGGGAGACCTGCACCGAGGAAGCGGGCAAACGCGGAGAGGTTTTGTACAAAGGGCAGACAGATTATCCCATTAATTACGAGGACAGTGGGGCTTGCATGTGATGGTTCTGTCACCGCGGTGGATCATGATTATCAATGCATCATTGACTAGTTTCCTGCACACAGAATAACCCGCTACTAAGGTAAGAACGGCGCTGAACAACCTGCGCCGGCATCGGCGGCTGTGCTCTATTTATTTCGCTGTTTTAGGGTGCAAACTGAACAAAAAAAAAGCAAGAACACAAAAAAAATCTCGCAACTCGTTTCATTTTCGGACGCTAATGTAGAATCTGACAGTTTTTAATTTAAAAAAGCCAACATCATTTAGCAAAAAAAATGAATGTTTGCCAGAAGTATGGTTATTCCTCTGTCAATCCCGACACACATAGTTTTCCAATATTCTCTTAATTTTTCTCCATTGGCTGACAGATTGAGTAGATTAAATAATTAATAGACGAGAGACAAAAATGTATAATTGATAACAATAGTTGTCAATAACCACCTTTTTTAAGAGGTGCTGATCACAGTGGCGAATAGATTAAAATGTCTATAATGTAACACGGCAAAATTTTCCCGGACGCTCATCTTTTCTCCCCAAAAAAGCAGCCACTATATAAACTGTTGCCAGTACATCTGTAGAGAGATTCCTATATAATGTACGGAAAGGCTGCGAGAATATTGGAAATGAGTATGAAAATTATCCCCATAGGAGTATATATTTAATTTAAATAGATTCCTTATTAAGTAACTATGTAATAGACAATTTTATATCTCCGATATATCTACATAATAGACAATTATCGTTGATATATAATAGACATTCTTCACATCCATGCCATAAAGACAGTATTAGACATTTGCAATACATAATCTATACATCCGTGAAGCAGTATCATAGAATATATTAATATTTACATGACTATATGTTGTTAGATGTACATTTTCTTCAGAGATGTTGGTATTGAGTGCCTTTCGAAACAAGTAACTCTGTGGGAGCTTTTACGCTCCTGTTTTTATTTTTGCACCGTAATCTCTCTTTTGGTGCAATGCAGTCGGCATTTGAGTTTCCCGTTATTATAGTCTATTTTTGTTTAAAATGTGTCCCTTTCTTTCTTTAATGAGCTGGGAGCGGGCCGGAGGATTGTGGGAAGCGCTTCTCCAAACTCAGTTTCTGTTGCTGGGATGTAGGATGGCGGCTTTCGGCTTTCTGAGCTACGAGCAGAGACCGCTCAAACGGCCCAGGCTCGGACCTCCCGATGTCTATCCGCAGGACCCCAAGCAGAAAGAGGTAAGGGCGTTACCTGCCTGCTCACGGCTGAAGGAGAAGCCCGGCCCCCCTCCTCTGTGTCTTCCCCTCCTCTGTCTCTCTCCCCCCCCCCACTATCCCACCACCTTCCCCCCCCCCCCCACTTTTGACTACTGGCGACAGCCGGGAAACTACCCCGTACCCTTTCAGTGCATTCTTATTTCAACACAGTAACTTCCTAAGATGAACCCTGCAATAACATTTGTATTCAGTACTGCTGCAGAGTTTCCGACGGTATCCTCACTTCATGGTACCTAAAGAGAAGGAGTGTTGCAGGTTGAAGGACGTGTTACTTTGTAGCCCCCCCCCCCCCCACCCACCCTATCGCTTTCACCGGAGCCTTGTAAGGTTGCCAGGTTTGGTCGGTGGCACCCTTCCAGATCAAGGAACTTGGCTGCTGGTGTGTTGTCTGAGGTGATGTCTGCTGGATCAGACTTAGAACCTTGCCTCACCACCTGTGTCAGGAGGATGCAGAATTCCTCTTTTGTCCTGTTATAGGGTGTGGAGGCTTTGGAGAGGGCCACCAGGATGCAGTCTGGACCAGAGGCTGTGAGCTACAAGGAGAGGATGGACAAACTTGGCTTGTTTTGTCTGCAGTGTCAGAGAAGGAGGATGAACCCGATAGAAGGGTAATACTCCGGCTTCTGCTGATGCTGCAAGTATTGAGCAACAGACACACACAGAGTGCTGGAGGAACTCAACAAGTCAGGCAGCATCTTTGGGGTCCGGGAGGAATAAGCAGTCAATGACTTGGGCTGTGACACTTCATCAGACTGGAAAGGAAGTTTATAAAAAGTAAGAGAGGAATATATATAATATAGAACCCTTATCTCAGGGTAAAAATGTCAAGTACAGGAGGATATGCATTTAGGTTAAGAGGGGGAACGTTTAAAGGAGATGTGTGGTGCAATTTTTTTTAACGCAGAATGATAGGTGCTCTGAATGGACTGCCAGGAGTAATGGTGGGAGCAAATATGATTGTGGTGTTCAAGAGGCAGTTAGATGGATACAGGAATATACAGGGTGTGGAAGGCAATGAACCATGTACAGGCTGAAGAGATGTAGTTATCTTTGGCATTAAGTTCAGAGCAGACATTGTGGGCTGAAGGCTCTGTTCCTGTGGTTATGAAAGATCCCTTGGTATCATTCTGAGGAATAATAGGAGAGTGTTCTGGCCAAAGTTTAACCCTCATACAACATGAAAGCACTTGTGTAGGTACATGGAGTGTTGAGGCTCCGAGGGCTATGGGACAAGTGGTTGGCATGTACTGGATAGGCTGAATGGCTGTATAGTTCTAGGACCCAATGACGAAAACACTTTATGCAGCTGTTACTGAATTGTGTGTGTGGGAGCTTGCTGTGCATTGATTGGCTACTGGATTTCCCATGTTACACTTCAGAAATACTTA
This sequence comes from Mobula birostris, assembly GCF_030028105.1. Classification (NCBI taxonomy): domain Eukaryota; kingdom Metazoa; phylum Chordata; class Chondrichthyes; order Myliobatiformes; family Myliobatidae; genus Mobula; species Mobula birostris. Next base: position 18,359,664 of record NC_092373.1, on the reverse strand, counting down.
ACTGGCCACGGGGTGCTTGTGGTGATGTGAAGGAAGTTGTGTAGATACAAGAGTTTATTCACTGTACCAATGCACATTATTTTGTATGAAAAATGCCATGATTGGACATTTTATTTTGATGCATTTGCAACTCTCCCTAAACCGGGGGTTGTCAACCTGGCTTCCATGGGCCCCTCAGTTAATGATGGGGGTCAATGGCATAAAAGGAGTTTGGGAACCCCTGTCTTAAACTATCAAAGTGCACTTTACTGCCTCTCAAAGCCCACTGTTATTTTGGTAACCCAGCTGGACAACTCATCTCAAAGAAGAAAAACTCTGATCTCAAACCTCTGTTACGTTACGGCTAAACCAACTTATGGCCAAGGTTTCAGGAGTAAACCCTGACTGAAAAATTCAGAGCTGGAGTCCTATATTGACTTCAACACTGCCTGGCAACTTCTGTGACGCCACTGATGCCAAACTCTGTCAGTCTCTGCCATTCCTTTGGATTCATCAGGTGCATGGAGAGGGCGAGTCTGTTGCATGGGCAACAGCTTGCTCTCCATTATTGTACTGCCCTGGCTTGTGTATCATGTAGACAACTAGGATGCAACGTCCGTGGTCACCCCGGCCCAACAGAGGACATCATAGACACTGACTTTATATTCCCAATAACTATTAGTTTGATGGGGATGCAAAGTGCAAGAGGTGTTTTAAAAATTAAAATTAGGGAAATTTAGCAACACATATTTTAAATTGAATATCTGTCTTGTGAAATAGTTTCCGTCCATTTAAAAAATAAGTTGTGTGCATAATGGTGTAGAACGTTACGACATATTTGGTATTAAAAGCTGAATTTTGTTGGTTCGAACGGTGTAAATGTTGGCTTAACTGGAATATTCGAACAGTGACTGAATTGCAATCTAAACAGGTGGTTGGCAACGGTAGTTTTGGCTGTGACAATTGAGCTGGAATGGTTGCCTTTGCTTCTGCCCATCCGATATTTGTGTATTGATATCCAGCAGTGCCCCATTTAGCTGGTGGAGGCAAGAGGAATGTGCAGTGGATTCTGGCTACTTGGGACACATTGGGAGCAGGACATTTTGGCCCAATTAAGCGGCTGCCCAAGTTAGCCAAAGTTTCATGGAAATAGTTAAAATATATAAAAAAAACATGAACTACAGTTTAACTGTGTAACAAATTATGCATTTAAATGAGACACAGAACAAGTTGGAACAGTACCAATGCTACCACTGTCCTATAAATCCATTTATTAGTTCCTAATATTTAGCATTGAAGGACTTCATCCAGTGTATGCTGCCGCCTTCTTTTGATAAACAAAATCAGGGCAGATAACGTGCTGCCTTCATAAAATGTTTTTGATGATTGCATTCTCCAAATTTTCATTTTCATTGTCACATTCAAGATTGTCGAACCCTAGTTCCTAACTTGTTGAAGTAGTGAAATGGTTTCATTTTCACTCTGGGCTGTTTCTGGCATCTCCAAGCTTGAATGCTGAAACTGCAGTGAGCAAAACAGTTCTGAATTGTCTTGCAATGCACATAAAAATTGCTGGTGAACGCAGCAGGCCAGACAGCATCCATAGGAAGAAGCACAGTGGACGTTTCGGGCCGAGACCCTTCGTCAGGACTAACTGAAAGAAGAGATATTGAGAGATTTGAAAGTAGGAGGGGGAGGGGGAGATCCAAAATGATAGGAGAAGACAGGAGGGGGAGGGATGGAGCCAAGAGCTGGACAGGTGATTGGCAAAAGGGAAATGACAGGATCATGGGACAGGAGGTGTAGGGAGAAGGAAAGGGAGAGGGGGATGGGATGGGCAAGGAGTATAGTGAGAGGGACAGAGGGAGAAAAAGAGAGAGAGAAAAAATGTAATAAATAACGGATGGGGTATGAAGGGGAGGTGGGGCATTAACGGAAGTTAGAGAAGTCGATGTTCATGCCATCAGGTTGGGGGCTACCAGATGGAATATAGGTGTTGTTCCTAACTTCCGTTAATGCCCCACCTCCCCTTCATACCCCATCTGTTATTTATTTATTTTATATATATATTTTTTCTCTCTCTTCTCCCTCTGTCCCTCTCACTATACCCCTTGCCCATCCTCTGGGACTCCTCCCTCCCCCTTTTCCTTCTCCCTGGGCTTCCTGTCCCATGATCCTCTCATATATCCTTTGCCAATCACCTGTCCAGCTCTTGGCTCCATCCCTCCCCCTCCTGTCTTCTCCTATCATTTCAGATCTCTCCCTCCTCCTCCCACTTTCAAATCTCTTACTAGCTCTTCTTTCAGTTAGTCCTGACAAAGGGTCTCGGCCCAAAACGTCGACCGTGCTTCTATCTATGGATGCTGTCTGGCCTGCTGTATGTGTGTTGCTTGAAATTCCAGCATCTGCAGATTTCCTTGTGTTTCTGAATTATCTTACTGTTCATTTCTTGCCAACTATCAGTGACAAAAATCTACTGTTTTTTGAACACAAACACACACAACTGATGCTATTTTAAAAGCTGTTAAATAAAAACTAAGCACGGTACAGTATCGTGTATAATGGCCACACAAGTGTATGCGTCTGACGCTAGTTAGAAACTGGCAAAAGTCTCCTGCTCCAATTAAATGGCATAGTGTCCCATATAAAAGAAAGGAATCATGGCTATTTTCTTGATTAGTTTTTGATCTTTAAGAGTTGTCCCTAATAAGTGATCAACCGATGGCCCAATTAACCAGAATTCACTGTATTTCATTGAGGGGTTAGGTTGGTGAGATAGATTTAAAGTAGATTTATAATCGAAGTGTGTCACCATATACTACCTTGAGATTCATTTTCTTGCAGGCATTTCCAACAAAATAAAGAAATGCAATAGAACTTATGAAAAATTACATAAATAGAAACTGGCAAACAATCAATGTGCAAAAGAACAATTGTACAAATAAATACTACTGAGAATGTGAATTGTAGAGTTTTTGAAAATGAGTCTGTAGGTTGTGGAATCAGTTCAGATTTGAGGTAAGTGAAGTTATCCACACTGGTTCATGAGTCGGGGTTGTAGGGTAAGAGGGTGGTAGGGATGGAAAAGGGTGGTATTAGAGAGTCAGAGTCATAGAGAGGTATAGCACAGAAACAGGCCCTTTGGCCCATCTAGTCCATGGCGAACCATTTCAACTGCTACTCCCATCAACCATAGCCCTCCATACCCTCACCATCCATCTACCTATCCAAATTTCTCTTGAACATTGAAACCGAGCTTGCATACACAGCTAGTGCTGTCAGCACATTCCACACTCTCACGAACCTCTAAGTGAAGAAAGCTTCCCCTCATCTTCCCCTAAAACTTTTCACCTTTCACCCTTAACCCGTGTAGTCCCGACCAACCTCAGCGGAAAAAGCCTGCTTGCATTTACCCTATCTATACTCCTCATAATTTTGTATACCTCTATCAAATCTCCCCTCAATCTTCTACATCCCAAGGAATAAAGTCCTAACCTATTCAATCTTTCCTTATAAACTCAGGTCCTCCAGACCCGGCAAAGTCCTTGTAAAGTTTCTCTTTACTTTGTCAATGTTATTTACCTCTTTCCTGTCGGCAGGTGACCAAAACTGCACACAATACTCCAGATTAGGCCTCACCAATGTCTTAAACGACTTCAACATAACATCCCATCTCCTGTACTCAATACATTGATTTATGAAGGCACATGTGCCAAAAGCTTTCTTTACGACTCTATCTACTGATGATGGCACTTACTATGAATTATGGACCTGCATTTGCAGCCCTTGTTCTACTGCACTCCTCAGTGCCCTATCATTCACAGTGTGGGACCTAGCCTGGTTGGTCCTACTGAAGTGCAACACCCTGTACTTGTCTGCATTAAATTCCATCTGCCATCTTTCAGCCTATTTTTCCGGCTCATCCAGATCCTGCTGCAAGCCACGATAGCCTTCCTCGTTGCCCACTACACCCCCTACATGTGCACATGATTCTGGAAGCATCACTGATTGATTTGTCCTCCTGACTGATTTTTTTTTTTTAAAAACACACTTTCTTGTGACTGTTATGTGATTCCATTTTTCCTGCTGTTCATTCAATGTGGATTACAGATCGGTCGCCTGACTACTTTATATATAGTTCATGATCTACAGAAGTTACAATTGTACTTTAATCATAATTATGACAATTTACATGTGCCTATGGGAACATGCATTCAAGGCTTAGCTCATTAAAAGGCCTTGAAATTATATTTTGCAAAATGGATGACAGATGCCTTTGTCTTAAATTCAAATAGCTTCTTTGAATGTTCTTATGATACCTAGCACTTCATTAAAACACCTTCCTGTGATTTTATTTAGAATGATAATTGTAATTTTGTAGGCTATGATTAAAATTTGCTTTAATTTTAGCAGCGACAATGATTTAGGCTTCGCATGTTCTGGGATGTGACTAGGTCAGTTGGATAGCGTGGTGTTTGCATCTGTCTGCTGAGCAAGACAGATGGATATAGATGTCTGTCTGTCTAATATATATCTACATCAACTTGGTGGGTTAATTTTAACTGAGATACATTGTGAAATTCTGATATCATGAGCCATAGGGGAATGTAGGTCAAATCGTTCAAGATTGTCTTTGCTTTTTCACCTGAAGGCTAATGAGAAGTTTGGAGGGGGCTCTCAGCAAAATAGATTGTGAGGAAAAAAAGGCAATTACAGGTGATTTGGAGGAGAAATAGGAAATCTACAGTGCACTTTCCTTTATTTGCAGGTGGCCCAAATTCCTTTCTTATTTTCTTTGAGCTCCAGCTTTGGAAATACATTTTTCTGTATCTATTAGTATGGTGCAAAAGTTTTTATCCTTGAAAAATTTAATGGGAATTTCTGATGAAGATAGATTTCAGATACTAGTTGATTATTGGCTTCAAGACAGATTCTGGAATGTGATAACTGAAACACATCAATACCAAATTATTCTTCTGCATGCTAGTCTTATTTTGGCTTGTTGGGAAATGCAGTTCCTTTTTGATGTATTCCAGTAAAGTAATTATCTTTTTTGCCTCAATGTCATTGTCTCAAGACTTCATTGTGGTCTGCGTCAGTCTTCCAGCTTTGACAGCATAAAGCCGTTTACTTTCTTTCTTTCAAATCTCTTACTAGCTCTTCTTTCAGTTTGTCCTGATGAAGGGTCTCGGCCCGAAACGTCGACTGTACCTCTTTCTATAGATGCTGCCTGGCCTGCTGCGTTCACCAGCAACTTTGATGTGTGTTGCTTGAATTTCCAGCATCTGCAGAATTCCTTGTGTTTACTTTCTTTCTAATTTGCTTCCACATCAAACATGCACTCAGTAGCCACTTTATTAGGTACCTTTTGTACCTAATGCAGTGACCACTGAGTGTATGTTTATGGCCTTCTGCTGTAGCCCATCCAGTCCAAGGTCCAATGTGTTGTCTGTTCCAAGAAATCATCTTCTGCACACTGCTGTTGTAACATTCAGATATTTGAGTTGTGTCACCTTCCTGTCATCTTGAACCAGTCCGGCCATTCTCCTCTGATCTCAATAACAGGGCATTTTCACCCACTGAATTGCTACTCACTAAATGATTTAGAGATTGAATCACTGAATTGTGTGTGTGTGAAGATCTCAGGAGATCAGTTTCTGAGATACTCAAACCACCCTGTCTGTCACTACCAATTATTCCATGGTCAAAGTCATTCCCCCCCCCCCCCCCCCCCCTCCATTCTGATGTCTGGTCTGAACAATGGACTCTTGGCCATGTCTGCATGCTTTTATGCATTAAGTTGCTACCATATGATTGGCTGATTAGATATTTGCGTTAACAAGCAAATGTACCAGAAAAAGGGGGCTGCTAAGTGTTAAGTCAACGAGCCATAAAAAAAAATACATAACCTTAACAGAAGAGTACCAAAGGTCCCTTTATTCTTTTGGCCTTCCCCATCACCCTAACCCTGAGCCTTTGTAAGAAAGAAGAAGTTCGGATGTAGTGCAGACAATTTCTGAAATTGAGTTGGATTTGCAGCTTCTGGTTTAGTGGAAGATTATTTCTGCACTGATTGTGAAATATCTCTGTCTAGGGTGGGATAGTACCACCCTTTGGTTGCATGATCTGGACTTGTGTCCATCTCCTGTGAAGTGAATATGCTTCTACACAGTGTACCTTAAATAATCATTTGGACTATGAACAACTAATAAACCGATGCTGATACCCATTTAAAGTGCCCGACAATCTTGTGGCAAAGCCATTGAAATCTATTCCAAGCAGACATACAATGGGCAACATTCTTCCTTCATTATAATGGTGCTCTTGATATATGATTCGCTGTTCTGAAGATATTACGACACAGACAGTAACAGATGTTTGGTTGTAACTACATAGCAGTAATGCCAGAAAGTGTTATGTATTTTGTATCGGTCAAGTAAATTTGAATGCCTGCTATTCCCTGGGTTAGAATTTCATCTTTGTCGCCGAGAGAAAAGTACTTACTTGTTGTACTTTTTGGAATTGGAGCTGGCAGTGATAGCTTGGAGTTGGTTGGTGGCAGTGTTTTAAGAGGATAAATATTCTGTTTGTTACTACCTGAGTAGTGAAGACGAAATTAACACAATCTGGCCTGATGTTTTTCTTTGAATGGATTGGTTCTGTTGTTCTTTGTCTTGTGGCTCTCTGTGGTGAAAACAAATTTTAGGGTCGCATGCTGCATACATACTTTAAGTTGAGGACATTATCGGTGTTGGACAGTTTCAACAGCTCAGAATTACTTGAGGTCACCCTCCTACCAAATCTACGTTAGTCTTGAAAGCTTGCATTATGTCATCTGCAGTCATAGAACAGAGAACAGTGCAGTATTGGATGGGTCTTTTGACCCATGTGGTTGTGCCAATCTTGATGCTTATTTATACTAAATATATCATCCATACTCCCCCCCCCCGCCCCATTCTCTTCATATTTGCTACTTGCACACCAAGCTGCCTGCTTCTATCGCTTTCCCCTAGAGTAACCTACTCCAGACATGCATCACCCTGCATATTTAAAAAGTACTTGCTCCCCGCATCACTTTTAAACATCCCCTTTTAACCTATGTCAGGATGCTGTTTATTGCCTACATTTCAGTGTTTAACAACATCATTCCTACAGTACTGATCAGAAAGCTACAGAACCTGGGCCTCTGTACCTCCCTCTGCAACTGGACCCTCATCTTCCTAACTGGAAGACTGCAGTCAGTGCGGATTGGAAGTAACATCTCCACCTCGCTGACACTCAACACTGCCAAACCTCAGGGATGGATGTGTGCTTAGGCCACTGCTCTACTCTCTCTACACCCATGGCTGTGTGGCGAGGCACAGCTCCAATGCCACCTATAAATTTGTTGATGATACAACCGTTGTTGGCAGAATCTCAGAAGGAGACACAAGGGTGTACAGGAGTGAGATATCCCAGTTAGTTGAGTGGTGTCGCAGCGACAACCTTACACTCAACATCAGTAAAGCTGATAGTTGCCTTCAGAAAGGGCAAGACGAGGGAACACAAACCAGTCCTCCCAGAGGGATCAGAAGCGGAAAAGGTGAGCAATTTCAAGTTCCTGATTCTTAATATTTCTAAGGACCTAACCTGGTCCTAACATGTCAATGCAGCTATAAAGAAGGCAAGACAGCGGTTATATTTCATTAGGAGTTTGAGGAAATTTGGTATGTTACCTAAAACACTCAGAAATTTCTCCAGATGTACTGTGGAGGGCATCCTAACTGGCTGCATCACCATCTGGTTTGGGAGAGGGAGCTACTGCACAGGATCGAAGTAAGCTGCAGGGTGCTGTAAAATTAGTCAGCTCCATCATGGGCACTAGCCTCCGTAGTATCCAAAATATCTTCAAGGAGTGATGCCACAAAAGGGTGGTGTCCATCATTAAGGACCCGTTCCACCCAGGACCTGCCCACTTCTCATTGTTACCATCAGGAAGGAGGTACAGAAGTCTTGAGGCACACTCTCAGTGATTCAGGAACAGCTTCTTCCCCTCTGCTGTCGGATTTTGAATGGACATTGAACCCTCACTACCTCACTACTTTTTTATTTTTGTTTTTGCCTACTTATTTAATTTAACTATTTAATATATATCCCTTACTCTGATATCAACACCAACCAATGAAGGTGAGCATGCCAGCTTATCAACTTGCATAGACACTTTCACTGCACTATGATCTGAATAAAGCACTTTACCTGCACCTGTACTCTTTTAGCCTTTCCTGTTCAAACTCTTTGTATCCTGGCTGTAGTATTGAAGACTCATTGTCAAGGAACCCACCATCCAGGCCATGCTCTCTCCTCACTACCATTATCGAACAGGAGACCATAAGATACAGGAGCAGAATTGGTCCATTTGGCCCATCTTGTCTGGCTTTTCATTTCATCATGGTTTATGCAGTTTTCCTCTCAGCCCCAATCTCCTGCCTTCTCCCCGTATCCCTTCATGCCCTAACCAATCAAGAATCAATTAACCTCTGTCGTAAGTATACATAAAGACTTGGCCTCCACAGCTCCCTGTAGCAACAAATTCCACAGATTCACCCCTCTCTGGCTAAAGAAGTTCCTCCTCATCTCCGTTCTAAAAGGACGCCCCTCTAGTCTAAGGCTGTGACCTCTGGTCTTAGAACACTTTCACCACAGGAAACATCCTCTCCGCTTCCACTCTATCAAGGCCTTTCACCAATTGGTATGTTTCAGTGAGGTCACCCCTCATTCTTCTGAATTCCAGCGAACACAGGCCCAGAGCCATCAAACGCTTTTCATATGACCAGCCATTCAATCCTGGAGTCATTTTCGTGAACCTCCTTTGAATCCTCTGCAATGTCAGCATATCCTTTCTAAGGTAAGGCACCCAAAACTGCTGCCAGTACTCCATGTGAGGCCTCATCAGTGCTTTATGAAGTCTCAACATTATATCCTTGAAGGTGCAGGAACCATGGGTTCCACACCACCACGTCCAGGAGCAGTTATTACCCTCGTCCATCAAGCTTCTGAACCAGTGTTGATAACTTCATTCACTTCAGGTCTAAACTGATTCCACAACCTACAGGCTCATTTTCAAGGACTCTGCAACTCGTGTTCTCACTTATTTATTTTTGTGCATGATTTTTCTTCTGCTCATTGGTTGTTCTATTGTATTTCGTTATTTTCCTATAAATGCCTGTCAGAAAGTGAATCTCGAGATAGTATGTGCTGACATATACATGACTTTGACTTTGATTCATGCTTCAATACAAGCCAAGCTGGTCGAGTTAAATTCCAAAATACGCATTTATTACGTGATGTGGAATATTGGCCAGGACCGAGTTTAAGAGCCATGGGGTAATGTTGTATCTCTGTAAAACTCTGGTTAGACAACACTTGGAATGTTGTGTTCAGTTTTGGTCATCTCCTTATTGTGCCTTTAATGAAAATGGCAGGGAAAGGAAGTTCGAAATTCTTTATTAAAGCACTTATTGTAAAAAGGGAAACAGAAGGGAAGAAACTAATTGTATTGGCTTAACGTTAGTCATGGGAAAATGTTGGAAATATTTTAAAAGGTATGGAAAGAAAAGTGAAAATAGAATCATCCTGGTTTATGGGAAAGAAAATCATCGGTTGATTTATTGGAATTTTTGGAGAAGTTGTATGTGCTTTTCCAAAGGGAACAGGTGGTTGTGCTAAGATTTTCAGAAGGCCTTTCATAAGGTGAGGCATCAAAGATGATTGCAAAAAATAATATCTCATGGTGTAGGAGGTAACATATTGTTGTGGGTAGAAGGTTGGCTGGCTAACAGGGAACAGAGTAGGCATAAATTAGTCTTTTTCTTGTTGATGTGATATCCAGGATTGTATACCACAGATGAGACCATTCTCAGGTTGGAGGAGTAACACCTCATATTCTGTTTGGGCAGCTTCCAACCTGATGGCATGAACATAGATTTCTCTAACTTCTGGTAGTTTCTCTGCACCTTCTCTCTTCCATCCCCTGTTCCAGTTCCACTCACACCTGTGCTTTCTTGCCTATCACCTCCCTCTGGTGCTCCTCCTCCTTCCCTTTTTCCCCAATGGTCCCCTTTCTTTAGCCCTTTGCCTTTTCCACCTATCACCTCCCAACTTCTCACTTCACCCCCTCTCCACTACCAACCCACCTTCCCCCTCGTGTGACTTCACCAATCATCTTCTAGCTTGTACTACTTCTCTAGCTTGTACTACTTCTGTCTCTTATTCTGGCTTCTCTTCCCCCCCCCCCCCCCCCCACCCCCCACCTCCTTTCCAGGACTTGGTGCTTGAGAATCAACTTTTAATATTTATATAAATGACTTGGATGAAGTCACACAGTTTGTTTCATATTTAGTGTATGATTACTAAAGTTTTTGCACGCAGTATGTTTGCTAAAGACAGATGGGAACATAAATTGGAAAGAGGACAAGTGGAATGAACTGCGGGGAAAAAGATGGTTTTTCATTTTGTCAGCAAACTGTCTTTAAAAAATAACGGCATTCAGAGCTCAATAACCTAAGTGCTTCAAATGCAGGATGTTAGTATGCAGGTACATTCTGTGATTTGGAAAGCTGACAGGACAATGTCATTCGTGACTGAGGAGTTAAATACTTGTACGGAAGTTTTGCTTTGGCTATGTAAGTGTTGGTGGGACCTAGAGTGTTGTGTACAGTATCGGTATCCTTGTCTATGGAAGGTTGTAAAAGTATTTCAAGGAATTCGGAAACCCAAGATTCTGCAGATGCTGGAAATCCAGAGTAGCACACGCAAAATACTGGAGGAGCTCAGCAGGCCAGGCAGCGTTCTCTGACTTATGGTAATTTTTCTCCCTCCCCCTTCCCTGTTCTTACATTTTTCACTCTGGCTCTCCTCTTGCTATTTCTCACCTGCTCCTGGTGCCTTTCCTCCTTCCCTTTCTCCCATAATCCACTGTCCTCTCCTCTCAGATTCCTCCTCCCAACCCTTCACCTTTTCCACCTATCATTCCCAATGTCTTACTACTTCCTCAATCTCCCAACCACTTAGCTTCAGCTATCACCTCTAGCTTACACTCCTTCCCCTTCCCCACCTTATTCTGGTTTCTTCCCCTTTCTTTTCCGGTCCTGATGAAGGGCCTGAGCATGAATTGTCAACTCTTTGTTCATTTCCGTAGATGCTGCTGTACCTGCTGAATATGTGCTACTGAAGCAATTCAGAAGATATTTATTAGACTATTAACTGGAATAGGTAGGTTTTCCAATAAGCAAAGCTTGGGAAGGCTAGATTGCTATTTTGGTCATAAGCTATGTCTTGACTGAAATGAACCATGGTCTGAGAGCTATTGATAAGGTAGACGTGGGAGAATCTAGAACTAGGATTCAATGTTTAAAAAAAAAGTAAGTGATTCTCCATTTAGGACATAAATGAGATGAATCTTTCTTGCAAGGAGAAACTTTATTCCTCCAGGAATAATGGAAAAAGAATCCTTGATTTTTTTTTAGCTAGAGGAGATGTACTTTCGATGAAGGTTTAAAACGATGAAGGTAGGAAATGTAGAGTTAAGGTTAATTGGATTCAAATTGATCTTAGCAATTAGTGGCAGATTTGTTTTGAGGGGCCAAATGGACATTTGGTACTTATTTGCACGTCTCTGACTAGTAGCTTGGACCACCACGGACAAAGATATCATGGTACTGGAACATGTGGATGCAAGGCACACATGATATTAACTTGGAGTTTCTGTATTTCGCTGGTCTTCCATCGCTGCTGGATCCAAATCCTGGCACACCCCTACCAAACAGCTCTGCAGAAGCACTGTGGTGATTATTGAAAGAAGTCACTACCAGGGCAGTAAAAGCTGTCCTTAGCTGCTATGAAATATAAATAACTTCAACTCTTGCTTGATGTTCGTGCAGGAGAATGAATGTGACATTAAGTAGGACGTCAAAATAATCAGTATTGTGTGTGCTTGTCTGGCAATTTTGACAGAGAACTGTCCTAAGATGTTTCCAGGAGGAAACGAGGTGGCCGGTAATGAAAAGACCTAGTGGGGCTGACGAAACTCTGAAGGGCCTTAATGAGGAGAAATTGGAAGGGGGGTGTTGGGTGAATTCCAGAACTCTGTGGCTTTGATGATTAGTGGTGGAGTGAATGGGTGCATGAGGTTACCAGCTGAGCACCAGTAAATTTTAAATGGTATGTAATGTACCGGAAGGCTGGAAATTGCTCCTGTCTGTGGTAGGGAGGCAATGTTAGCATTCACTTTTGAGAGGACTAAAATACAAAAGAATGGATTTGATGCTGAAGCTTTATAAGGCATTGGTCAGACTGCATGTGGAATAGTATGAGTCGTTTTGGGCCCTTTGTCTAAGAAAAGATGTGCTGGCATTGAAGATGGTCCAGAGGAGGGTCACGAGAATAACCCTGGGAATGAAAGCGTTAACATACGAGGAGTGTTTGATGGCTCTGAGGCATGTACACGCTGGGTTTCGAACAATGAGGGGAGATATCATTGAAACCTATCAAATATTGAAAGACCTAGACAATGGATGTTTCATATAGTGGGGAAGTCTAGGACCAGAGAGCACAGCCTCAGAATAGAGGGATGTCCCTTTAGAACAGAGATGATGAGGAATTTTCTTAGGTAGAGGGTGCTAAATCTGTTGAATTCATTGCCACAGATGGCTGTGGAGGCCAAATCATACTGTATGTTTAAAGCGGAGATTGATAGATTCTTGATTAGCAAGGATGTCAAAGGTTATGGGGAGAAGGCAGGAGAATGGGGTGGAGAGGGATTTAAAAAAAAATCAGCCATGATAGAATGGTTGTGCACCTGATGGGTTGAATGGCCTAATTCTTCTCCTATGTCTTATGGTCTTGTGCTTAAGTGGCTGAACCTCACAGCTCCTTAAAGGTATTGGCTTGAATAATGAGCAACATGCCGCCCTGCTGGCCAAGTCTCTCTGTTGGTCTGTTCATGATCATCTGACTGTGCTATTTGCTGTGATTGATATCAATGTCTGTTCACGATGGACCAATTGTAGGTGCCTTTGGCGGATGATTAAATAGTATTGGTCAGTAATACTTTCTCCAGCTTGTGTGAGAGAGAACCATTTCCTGTCACAAGCTTTTTGGACGACTGTTGGGGATTGGTTTGAGAAGTCCCAAATGCACCAGCGGAATCTAATGATCTTGCGGGCTGCTCGCTTGTTTGAATTGCATAGGACGAGCATAAAGGGTTCTGTGTAAATCCGTGATAGTGGAAACTGCTCCCATCACTGTGTGCTACTGAATACACTGTGGGTTCTGAGGGAGCATTGCATTGTCCTTCTGATGAGGCATTTATATCAAGGGTAGATGATATTAAAGATCCCAGGCATGTTTTGATATCCTGGTTGATTTTTGGCCCCGAAGCAATCGCACCTAATGCGTGAAGGATGCTATTTGTGGGTGCTTACTCTTACACAAGTTGCCTGCCTCATCTTCACCATTGCAAACGATTAGAATCGTGTGCATGATGTGAACTTTGTTTTTAGACAGCAATACCGTGCAAGATGCAAACATTACAACCAGTTGTAAAGTAGTGCAAAGGATGAATAACAAGGCAGTGTTGATTCATAAATCTGAAGGCTGTGGGGAAGAAGCTGTTGTTAAAATATTGGGTGTGGGTGCTCAGGCTGCTATCCCTCCCCCAGTGGTAGTAAGGTGAAGAGGGCATGGCACGGATGGCAAGGGTCTTGATGATGGGTGCCACCTTTTTGAAGATGTCGATGACGGGGAGGGTTGTGCCTATGACAGAATTGGCTGACTCTACAACCTTGTGATCCTGGTCATTGTAGCCTTTGTACCAGGCTGTGATACAACTCACCAGAAAGCTCTCCACTGTGCAGCTTTAGAAATTTGCCAGAGCCTTTGGTGTTTGACCATGGTCATGACTGCAGAGGGAGCAGAGCACTGTGTTACGATCACATCCTTGTGGTGCGCCGATGTCGATTGTTATTACACATTTAAACTGACTGTGGTCTCCCAATGAGCAAGTCACTTCAGTGATTTTTGCAGAGACCCAATGGTCTGAAAGATGCTACACCCAGTAAACGTGTAGCCTTTTTTTATTGGTCGAAGATTCCACTGTTAATAACTGCCTTTAGGCAGTTGGCGCGTGGCCAAGTGGTTAAGGCGTTCGTCTAGTGATTCGAAGGTCTCAAGTTCGAGCCTTGGCTGAGGCAGCGTGTGTGTCCTTGAGCACTATATATATATATATATAGTGTGTGTGTGTGTATATATATGTATATAGTGTGTGTGTATATATATGTATGCATGTGTATGTGCGTGACTTGACTTAAACTGTCTACTTCCATTGACCTGCACTGGGACCATAGCCCTCCATATCCCTACTATCCATGTACCTATCCAAACTTCCTCAAATGTTGAAATTGAGCTCACATGCACCACTTGTGCTGGCAGCTCATTCCACACTCTCACGGTCCTCTGAGTGAAGAAGTTTTCCCTCTTGTTCTCCTTAAACTTTCACCTTTCATCCTTAACCCATGACCCCTAGTTGTAGGCCCCCCCCAAACCTCAGAGGAAAAAAGACTGCTTGCGTTTACCCAATCTATACCTCCCAACGTTTTATATACCTCTACGAACTCTTCTCTTAGTCTTCTATGTTCCAAGGAATGAAGTCCTAACCTATTTAATCTTTCCATGTATTCTTCTATATTATGTATTGCATTGAACTGCTGCTGCTAAGTTAACAAAGTTCATGACACATGCCGGTGATAATAAACCTGATTCTGATTCTAACTCAGCTCCTCAAGATCTGGCAACATCTTTGTAAACATACTGTAAAATCATTTTTTTCCTCTACTCCCTGCCTTTGAAGTGAGCCATTAAAATTATTAACCAAATATTTTGCAAAGGGGCAGTAGAAACAATAAAGTGATGCCTCAGAAAGGACCCCATCACGCAGGACATGCCTTCTCAAATTTTGCGACATGCAGTATGCCAGTGATATTAAGTCTGGGTTCTGATCCCCAAACCGATGTTCCTCAGCAGTAGTAGTTCCAGTAAAACACCGATTAAAGCACTTCATTTGTGCTTGTGCTAAATGAAGGGAAAGTAGGTCAGTGTTTTTTAATGACACGCACTGAATCATCCTGATTTTAAACAGCCATGTGCTATTTTTCACCTCTAGCTCCTGGAGTAGACAATAGTTGGTTTAGACAAACTGTTTAAGGAACTTTACAGGGTAGGACCTGCACAGTGAATGGTAGGGAATTGAGTCGTGCCATAGAACAGAAGGATCTGGGAATACAGATCCATAATTCCTTGAAAGTGATGTCTCGGGTAGATAAGGTCGTAAGGAGAACTTTCGGCACATTGGCCTTCATAAATCAGAATACTGAGTACAACAGTGGGGATGTTATGTAAAGTTGTATAAGTTGGTGAGGCTTAATTTGGAGTCTTATGTGCAGCTCAGGTCACCTACCTACAGGAAAGGTATTAATGAGCATCTCCTGGAAAAATATCAATAAGATCAAAAGGGGAATCAATAAGTTTGAAAAAGTACAGAAAAAAAATTACAAGGATGTTCCTAGGTCTTGAGTTCGAAGTAAGTTTATTATCAAAGTGTATATATGTCACCGTATACAACCCTGAGATTCAGTTTCTGGTGGGCATAATCAATAAATCCATAATAGAATAATAACCATAACAGAATCAATGAAAAACTACACCAACTCAGGTGATCGACCAGTGTGTAAAAGACAACAATCTGTGCAAATACAAAATGAAAGAAATAATAATAAATAAGTAAACAATAAATATTGAGAGCATGAGATGAAGAGTCCTTGAAAGTAAACCTGTAGGTTGTAGGATCATTTCAGTGATGGGGCGACTGAAGTTGAGTGAAGTTATCCCTTTTGGTTCAAGAGCCTGATGGTTGGGGCATGGTGACTATTTCTGAACCTGGTGGTGTGAGGTCTGAGGCTCCTGTACCACTCGCTGATGGCAGCAGCGAGAAGAGAGCGTGTCTTCAGTGGTGGGGGTCTCTGATGATGTATTCTGATTTCCTGTGACAACATTTCATGTAGGTTGCTCAAATAAAGACCTGAATTATAGGAAAAAGTTGAATATATTAGGACTTTGTTCCCTGGAGGGTAGGAAAATGAGGGGAGATTTGCTAGAGGTTGGGGATTATAGAGGGTAAATTCCAGCAGGCCTTTTCCACGGAGGTTGGGTGAGACTGGAACTAGAGGTCATGGGTTAAGGGTGAAAGTTGAAATGTTTGAGGGGAACTTGAGGGAGTTTTTTCCACTCAGAGGGTGGTGAGAGTGTGAGATGAGCTCCCAGTGGAATTGGTGGATGCGGGTGTGAAGAGAAATTTGATAAGAGTGTGGATGGGAGGGGTATGAAGGACTGAGATTCAGGTGCAGGTCCATGGGACTAGATGGGCCAGAGGGACTGTTTATGTTCTGTGGTGCTCTGTGACCCTATAAAGTTTTGCCTACTTCTAGGTAAGTTGTTGGAAGAGGTCTTGGCCACATTGTCACTTTGGAGTTGGAAGCTTGTGAGTTTGAGCCCCACGACAAAGTGCCTGAGCTCAGAACTCCAGGCTTGGACAGCAGAACGTTGTCCAGTGAATTGCACAAAAACACGGGGGAGCTTGGCACGTCAGGCTGCTCCTGTGGAGAGAAGTGGAGTGCCATCATTTTGTGCTTGAACCTTTCATCTGGACTGGAGGGTAGCGGGGAGATGGACAATATGAAGGGATGAGTCAGTGGTAAGGAAGCAAATTCAATGTTAGCCTTCATTGCGAAATGACGAGAATATAAAAGCGAGGATGTAATACCGAGGTTTCAAGGCATTGATCAGACCACACTAAGAGTATTGTGAGCAGTTTTTTTTTTGGGCATCTGATTTGAAAAGGATATGCTGGTATCGGAGAGAGCCCAGAGGAGGTTCATGAGAATGATTTTGGGAATTAAAGTGTTAATGTATAGGGAGCATTTGATGGCTCTAGTTTAGAAGGATAAGGTGGGGGAATCTCATTGAAACCTATTGACTATTGAAAGGCTAGATAGAGTGGACATGGAGAGGATGCCCTTGTAGTAGGGGAGTCAGGCAGCACAGCCTCAGAATAGAGAGATGCCAATTTAGAACCGAGATGAGGAGGAATTTCTTTGGCCGAGGGTTGTGAATCTGTGGAATTTATTGGCACAGATGGCTGTGCAAGCCAATTCATTGGATATTTTTAAAGCTGAGGTTGATAGGTTCTTGATTAGTCACGGCGGCCAAGGTTACGGGGCGAGGGCAGGAGACTGGGTTTGAGAGGGATGATAAGTCAACTGTGATGGACCTGCAGAGCAGATTTAATGGGTTGAATGGCCTAATTCTGCTCCTCTGTCTGATGGACATCAACAAACTTGGTTTCTGATTTCCTTGAATTGAAATTTCAGCATCCAAATGGCATTGAATTGCTGCACATAACCTGCTTCTGTTAAGAGGAGGTACTTCCACACGCCCGAGACATCAGAACCTAGTTTGAGTTTGCCCCAGTTTGTTCGATGCATAACCTTGGATTTGTAGTTTCAAGAATGGCGTTGAGAGGGATGATAAATCTTCATGATGGAATGGCAGAGCAGACTCCACAAGCTGAATGGCCCAATCCTGCCCCTGTGTCATATGGGTGGAGCTGGCAGGCACGAGGTGGAACCAGGTGAGAAGGCACGAGGGTCAGGTGGAGAAGGGGAGATTAAGGATTGTGCCAGAGGCTGGGAAGTGAAGAAGGGCTGAAGATGATGGAA
Source organism: Mobula birostris (assembly GCF_030028105.1). Taxonomy (NCBI): domain Eukaryota; kingdom Metazoa; phylum Chordata; class Chondrichthyes; order Myliobatiformes; family Myliobatidae; genus Mobula; species Mobula birostris. The sequence continues at coordinate 18,341,878 of NC_092373.1, read as the reverse complement.
TCTGACAGGACAGGAGGTGGGGAGGGCTGATGGGAGTAGGAGGTGAAGAGCTACAGCGGGAAGAGTGAGTGGGTAAAGGGTAGATGGAGCGGGTGGAGGAGGGGAAACAGACAGGGGTGAAGGTGCTAGGTAGACAAGATGAAACTTTATTTATCCCAAAGGAAATCATTGTTGCAATGTTGCTCAGTCAGAAATGTATATTTTAAGATATAAAATGTATGCATTGAGGCATGAAAAAATACAAAATGTGCATTTGAAAAGTAATAGTGCAAAATACAGATGTGCAATTAAACCATATACTTATGGAGGAGCAGTTACAGTCTCATAGCTACAGGGAGAAAAGATCTCCTGTGACGTTCATTGGTGCACCTCGTCGGTGGAATCAGCCTGTTACTGAAGGTGCTCCTCTGTTTGTCCGGTGTGTCATGGAGGGGGTGAGAGGGGTTGTCCATAATGCTCCGTAGCTTCTGCAGCATCCTCCCCTCAGACACCACCACCAGGGAATCCAGTTCCACCCCCAGAACAGAACCAGCCTCGCTGAGGAGCTTGTCGATCTTCTTGGCGTCAGCTGCTCTCACCCTGCTGCCCCAGCAGATTACAGCGTAGAATAGAACGCTGGCCACCACTGAGTGCTGCAGATGTTGAATGGGAAGGGGGAGGGGGTGGAAAGAGAAGGAGGCAGTTTACTGGAAATAGGAGACCACTCGGACGGGATAAACCTATCACTTGCCAGCTCCTGCTCCACCCCTTCCCTCCACCTCGTTATACTGGTGATCTCCCCTCTATCGTTCAGTCCAAATGAAGGGTCTTGAGCTGGTGCGTTGACTGTCCATATTGTTGCCTGACCTGTTCAATTCCTCCGGCTATATTTGCTTGTGGCTCCAGATTCTGTCATCTACGGTCTCTTGTGTCCCTGTTGCTGAGAGAATGATGCACTGTTGGAGGTGTCGCCTTTCAGGCAGGATGTTAGATTAAGGTCTCGCTGATGCCCTTGGAGTTGGAGTAGGTTCTGAATTACAATTTGTCCGTGTTGCCAGGTGATTGCCAGTACAGATTCAGAATCAGATTTATTATCACTGATATATGTTGTGAAATTTATTTTCTGTGGTAGCAGTACAGTGAAAAAAAAATTATAAGTTACAACAAAAATTAGAGTCCAAAAGAAGAATAATGAGGTGGTGTCCCTGCAGCACTACAGGTTGTGTGGGTCTACTGTGTACAGATTGGCTTGACTGTAGTGTTCAGTTAACCAGTTCAAGGCTTTTTCACCCCCCCCACCACATAATACCATCTAAATCCTGGTAAATGTCCCAAGATGTACACTCAGTGCCACTTTAACCTTTTTAAGTACACTTATACTCCTGCTCGTTAATACAATTTCTAATCAGCCAATCATTGGCAGCAACTCAATGCATAAAAGCATGCAGATATGGTCAAGAGGTTCAGTTATTGTTCAGACCAAACATCAGAATGGGGAAGAAATGTGATCTAAGCGACTTTGGCCATGGAATGATTGTTGGTGCCAGATGGGGTGGTTTGAGTATCTCAGAAACTGCTGATCTCCTAGGATATTCAGGAACGGTGTGGAAAAACAAAAAAAAAATTCCAGTGAGTGGTAATTCTGTGGTCGAAAACGCCTTGTTAATGGGAGAGGTCAGAGGAGAATGTCCAGTCTGGTTCAAGGTGACTGTAACTCAAATAACCATGTGCTACAAAAGTGGGGTGCAGAGGAGCATTTCTGATTGCACAACACACTGAACCTTGAAGTGGATGGGCTATAGCAGCAGAAAACCATGAATATTATTCAGTGGCCCTTGTATTAGGTACAGGAGGTACCTAATAAAGTGGCCATTGAGTGTATATTGGGAGCATAATGAATGTGTCTGGAAATTAGATGCGGCGGGGGTGCAGTGCTGGGCACTTGGCCCTCAGATCTGCTTCACCATTTAGTTACATTTTTGTTGCTCTTACTGTAACCTCACTTCTGCACCTGCTGTCTAACCCTGGTAACCTTTCACCCCTTATCTACTTCAGCTCTTTACCATTTCCACTTATTACCTCCAGCTTCTCACTTCCTTCCCCCCCACCCACACGATTTCCCCCTCTTTTAGTCTGACCTATCACCTTCTAGCTTCTACTCTTCTCCTTCCACTCACCACCTTATTCTGGCATCTTCCCCCTTTGTTTCCAGTACTGGTGAAGGGTCTTTGCCTGAAACGGTGGCTTTTTAATCTTCTCCAAAGATGCTGCATGACCTGTGTGTGTGTTCTCGATCCCTTATCGACCTCTGCCTTCAATGTATTGATGCCTTTTTAACCCTTTGACAAAAGGAAATCATCTCTTACGATCTTGAGTGAAGAGATTGTCGTAGAAAAGTTCTGATGCTGGGCCACTTGGCATCATTCATATAAGGAGTTATCCTTTCTGCTTATTTTGCATGTTATTTGGAATGGGTTTATTACTGTCACATGTACTAAGATGCAGTGAAAAGCTTGTCTTTCATACTGTTCACACACATCAGATTATTGCACAGTGCGTTGAAGTGTGCCAAGTTAAACCAATAACTACAGAATGAAATATGGAACAACATAGACCCTTTGGCCCATGATTTGGGCCAATCTTTTAACTTGCTCCATGATCAATGTAACCTATGGTTACATCATGTGGGCACGTGGCCAAGTGGTTAAGACATTGGACTAGCTACCTGAAGGTCGTGATTTCGAGCCCCAGCCGAGGGAACGTGTTGTGTCCTTGAGCAAAGCACTTAATCACACATTGCTCTGCGACAACACTGGTGCCAAGCTGTATGGGTCCTAATGCCCTTCCCTTGGACAACGTTGGTCTCGTGGAGAGGGGAGACTTGCAGCATGGGCAACTGTTGGTCTTCCATACAACCTTGCCCAGAGTGAAGACTTTCCAGGTGCAGATCCATGGTCTTGCAAGACTAACGGATGCCTTTACATTTACTACGGCACCCCCCCATGCTTTCCTCCTTAAAATTATGCCCTCTCGTATTAGCAAATGCTACCCTTGGCAAAAGGTGCTGTAATGGCTGTCACTGTAGATGCCACTTTATAAATAATGAAGTGTAAAAACTACTAAAAAGGTGCAGTGCTGGTAAATGATAAAATGCAAGATCACAGAGAAGTAGACTGTGAGGCTAAGAGTCCATCTTACCGTACAAGGGGTCTGTTGAAATTTGCATTAGCAAGCAGGTGTGTAGGTGTACCTAATAAAGTTAAAGTGGCCACAGGGTGTACATCTTGGGACATTTACCTGCAGGATAGAGGATGTCCTTGAGCCTGGTGGTAATTTCTTTCAGACTTTTGTATCTTTTGCTTTGTGGGAGAGGGGAAAGAGTGAATGTCTGGGGTGGGTTGGGGTCTTTGATTATGCTGGCTGTTTTACTGAGGCAGCGAGAAGTACAGAGTGCACGGAGGGGAGACTTGTTGGGATGGATGAAGCATATTTCCAACTCATTTAGTACTTTTAAAGAAATTTGCAAAGGTCCCCATTTCTCTGAGTCACTTTCTGCACTGCTGTAGATCTGTTATCAGAGCACATAGATGGCCACTTCCAAGTCCCCAAAAGAATTCCTATAACGTGCAATGAAAATAAATGACTGCAGTTTGGTTTGAGACTGGTGATTTAGATGGAAATGTTGCTTAGGAGATCAACAAAGCTTCCCAAATTGTAAGCAGCACAACCAAATGGTTTTTAATGTCCATGTACATCATCAGCTGTGTTGGAAAAAGTATAATTTATTCTCCAAGCCTCAGGATAGAGGGACGTCCATTTAAAACAGTGATGGAGAGAAATTTCTTTAGCAGAGGGTGGTAAATTTGTGGAATTTATTACCACAGGCAGCTGTGGTGGGTGTATTTGAGGCAGAGCTTGAAAGATTCTTGATTGGCCATGGCATCAAAGATTACAGGGAGCAGGCTAGTGGGAAGGACTGAGGAGGGGGAAAGAAAAGGATCAGCCATAATCGAATGGCAGAGCAGACTTGATGGGCCAAATGGCTTATTTTTGCTCCTATGTCTTGTCTTATCGTTAGCTTTATAACTCAATCTAATTGGACAAATTGTTTTCAAACTCTTCACATTATTTCAAAATGGAGCACTTTGCAGTTTGTGCAAATGGGAATATCATTGTGTTTACTAACAGTCTGGCTTTGATTTACATGTATTTAAAAAAAAAAACAGAATTAAAAGTCTTTTGTATTGGAAATAGACGTAGGACAGTATGGACCTCTTTGGCCCACAATGTTGTGCCGACATTTGAACCTACTCCAAAATCAATCTAACCCTTCTTTCCTACACAGCCCACAATCCTCTTTTTTTTTTTCATCCATGTGCCTATCTATAATTCTCTTAAATATCCCGACTGTATCAGCATCTACTGCCACCCCCGGCAATGCGTTCCATGCGCCTACCATTCTCTAACAAAAAAAGCTAACCTAGCTCGAATGTTCCCCCTAAACTTTCCTTCACTCATCTTAAAAGGATATTCTCTGGTATTAGATGTTGCTGCTCTGGGGGGAGAAAAGCACTGGCTGTCCACTCTATCAATGCCTCTTAACGTCATAACACCATAAGATATAGGAGCAGAAGTAGGCCATTCGGCCAATCGAGTCTGTTCCTCCATTCAGTCATTGGCCGATTCAATTCTTCCAGTCATCCCCACTCCACTGCCTTCTCCCGTATCCTTTGATGCCCTGGCTAATCAAGAACCTATCTATCTCTGCCTTAAATACACCCAATGACTTGGCCTCCACAGCCACTCATGGCAACAAATTCCACAGATTTACCACCCTCTGATTAAAGTAATTTCTCCACATCTCTGTCCTAAATGGACATCCTTCAATCCTGAAGTTGTTCCCTCTTGTTCCAGACTCCCCTACCATGGGAAATAACTTTGCCATATCTAATCTGTTCAGACCTTTTAACATTCGGAATGTTTCTATGAGATTCCCCCCTCATTCTCCTGAGCTCCAGGGAATAAAGTACAAGAGCTGCCAGGCGTTCCTCATACGGTAACCCTTTCATTCCTGGAATCATTCTCGTGAATCTTCTCTGAACCCTCTCCAATGTCAGTATATCTTTTCTAAAATAAGGAGCCCAAAACTGCACGCAATACCCCAAGTTTGGTTTCTCGAGTGCCTTTATAGAGCTCAACATCTCTTTTATTCTATATTTCTAGAAATTAATGCTAACATTGCATTCGCCACCTTCACCACTGAGTCAACCTGGAGGTTAACCTTTAGGATAAGGACTCCCAAGTCCCTTTGCATCTCTGCATTTTGAATTCTCTCCCCATCTAAATAATAGCCTAACTGTTTATTTCTTACACCAAAGCGCATGACCATGCACTTTTCAACTTTGTATTTCATTTGCCACTTCTTTACCCATTCTCCTAAACTATCTAAGTCCCTCTGTAGGCTCTCTGTTTCCTCAGCACTACCCGCTCCTCTACCTATCTTTGTATCATCAGCAAATTTAGGCACAATTCTATTAATTCCATAGTCCAAACCATTGACATACATCGTAAAAAGCAGCGGTCCCAACACCAACCCCTGTGGAACTCCACTGGTAACCAGCAGCCAGAATAGGATCCCTCTATTCCAACTATCTGTTTTCTGCCGATCAACCAATGCTCCACCCGTATGACTAACTCCCTGTAGTTCCATGGGCTCTTATCTTGCTAAGCAGCCTCATGTGCGGCACCTTGTCAAAGGCCTTCTGAAAATCCAAGTACACCACATCCACTGCATCTCCTTTGTCTACCCTGCTTGTCATTTCCTCAAAAAATTGCAGTAGGTTAGTCAGGCAGGATTTTCCTTTCAGGAAACCATGCTGGCTTTGGCCTATCTTGTCATGTGCCTTCAGGTACTCCTTAATCTCATCCCTAACAACTTCCCAACAACTTCCCAACCACTGATGTCAGGCTGACAGGTCTAACAGTTTCTTTTCCGCTGCCTCCCACCCTTCTTAAACAGTGGAGTAACATTTGCAGTTTTCCAGGTATCTGGTACAATGCCAGAATCTATCGATTCTTGAAAGATCATTGTAATTGCTTCCACAATCTCTCTAGCTACTTCCTTCAGAACCTGAGGGTGCATTCAATCAGGTCCAAGAGATTTATCCACCCTCAGACCATTAAGCTTCCTGAGTACCTTCTCAATCGTAATTTTCATTGCACATACTTCACTTCCCTGACACTCTTGAATGTCCAGCATACTGCAGATGTCTTTCACCATGAAGACTGATGCAAAATATGCATTGAGTATCGCTGCCGTCTCTGTGTCTCTCATTACAATATCTCTGGCGTCATTTTCTATTGGCCCTATATCTACCCAAGACTCTCTTTTACCCTTTATGTACTTAAAAAAGCTTTTAGTATCTTCTTTGATATTAGTCGCCAATAGTCCTTTCATAATTCATCTTTTCCTTCCTAATGACCTTCTTAGTTTCCTTCTGCAAGTCTTTAAAAGCTTTCTCAATCCTCTATTTCCCCACTAGCTTTGGCTTCCTTGTATGCCCTTTCTTTTGCTTTTACTTTGGCTCTGATCTCACTTGTCAATCACGGTAGTGTCCTTCCATTCAAAAATTTCTTATTATTTGGAATATATCTGTCTTGCTCTACCCTCATTTTTCACAGAAACTCCAGCCATTGATGCTCTGCTGTCCTTCCTACTAGTGCCCCTTTCCAGTTAACTTTGGCCAGTTTTGCTCTCATGCCATTGTAATTTCCTTTATTCCACTGAAATGTGCTGGCACTAGAGATGGTCCAGAGGAGGTCTGTGAGAATGATTCTGGAAATGAAAGGGTTAATGCATGAGGAGTGCTTGATAGCTCTGGGCCTGTCCTCACTGGAGTTTAGAAGAATTTGGAAGGATGTTATTTGAAACCCCTCAAATATTGAAAGGCTTAGATCGAGTGGACATGGAGAGGATGTTTCATATAGTGGGAGAGCCTAGGACCAGAAGCACAGCCTCAGAATAGAAGGACATCCCTTTCGAACAGATGAGGAGGAATTTATTTTCCAGAGGATGTTGAATCCATGGAATTCATTGCCACAGATGATTGAGGAGGCCAAGTCATTGGATATATTTAGAACAGAGGGTGATAGGTTCCTGATTACTAAAGGGCATCAAAGGTTATGGAGAGAAGACAAGAGAATGGGTTCAGAGGGAAAAGAAATCAGCCCTGACCGAGTGGCAGTACAAACTCAATGGGCTGAATGGCCTAATTCTGCTCCTTTATCTTATGGACGTCAAACAAACTGATTTCAGATTTCCTTGGATTGAAATTTGAGCATCCAAGTGCCATCAAATAGTTGCACGTAACCTCTTGTCAAGAGGAGATACTCTCACGTGCCCAAGACATCAGAACGTAATGAGAGTTTGCCCAATTGGCTTGATGCATAACCTTGAATTTGCGGAGTTAAGAGACTGTTGTGTTGTGAATATCCCAACCAAATTCAGCATTATGATATGTTGGTCTTGTCTGGTATTACCCTGTTCTCACTCATTGGGCAGAAGAAAGTTTGGGAGGGTGTGCTGGGCTGTTTGGGTATTGTCTTTCAGATTAGGGCCAGGTGAGGTTCGCTCTCATAAACTCCCATGGACTTGTCTTGAAGGGTTATGCTCCAGCATCCCAGCGAATATTTATCCTTCAGTCAGAAACATAAAGTAGGAGATTTGGTAATGATAACATCGCTGTATGGAAATTGGTTGCTCTTTTTCCTGTTTTATTGCAGGGATCACATTCGAAGGAGATTCATTTCCCTGCAATGCATGATATCTGCTGTATAATTACAAGCCTGCCTTCTCTGAATTTAAGTGGAGCTTGTCTAGTATATGCTGTAGTTGTGTGTTAGGTATACCTACAAACATTACCTTGTCATTTCTCTTTTGCATTAATCATTTATTTATTGTAGAATGATATGATATAGGAGCAGATTTAGGCCATTTGGCCCATTGACTCTGATTCATCATGGCTGATCCATTTTCCTTCTCGGCCCCCAATCTCCTGCCTTCTCCTCATATCCTTTCATGCCCTGACTAATCAAGAATCTATCAACCTCTGCCTTAAATATATATTAATTCTTGGCCTCCAAAGCTACCTATGGCAAAGAATTCCACTGATTCACCACTCTGGCTAAACAAATTCCTCCTCATCTCCATTCTAAAAGGACACCCCTTTAATTCTGAGGCTGTCACCTCTGGTCTTAGACTCTCCCACCATTAGAAACATCCTCTCCACACCCACCCTATCAAGGCCTTTCACTGTTCAATAGGTTTCAATGAGGTCACCCCTCATTCTTCTGAATTCTAGTGAATACAGGCCTAAATCCATCAAACATTGTTATATGACAAACCATTCAATCCTGGAATCATTTTCATGAACCTCCTTTGAACCATCTCCATTGTCAGCAAATCCTTTCTTAGATAAGGGGTCAAAACAGCTCACAATACTCCAAGTGAGACCTCACCAGTGCTTTATAAAGCCTCAATGTTACATCCTTGCTTTTACGCTAACATGGCATTTATAATTTTTGTATCTTGTGCTGTACTGCTGTCACAAAACAACAAATTTCAGAACTGCAAACACGAGGAAATCTGCAGATGCTGGAAATTCAAGCAACACACATCAAAGTTGCTGGTGAACACAGCAGGCCAGGCAACATCTCTAGGAAGAGGTACAGTCGACGTTTCAGGCCGAGAGCCTTCGTCAGGACCTGTCAGTGATAATCTGATTCGGATTAACTGTCATTCCTCTTTCTCTATCCCTCTCCAACATCAGCAACCAATGAATTGCTTACAATCAAACATCTTTCATTTGATGAACTGATGTGAAAGTATATTTTAAAACTTGAAGTTTCTTTGAATTGGCATGAGATAAGCCAATTTGATAAACTTCTTGATTTCTGAGCATAGGTGATCACAGATCAAATGAGTATGTTTCAGAAATTTGCAACTCTGGTTCTTACCCCAGCACCTGGGCTTGTGGTCTTCTTAAATCTGTTTTCCTCTGGGGCACCAGAACTGTGTTGTCTTTGTTATCTGGGGCACAAAAGAGAAGGTTGACTGGCCAAACCCTGTTGCTCAGTCAGACTTTAAACTGTGCCTGATCCAACAGCTGCACATGAATTTGTCAGTGCTGGTCACTGAAGTGCAGCCAACTGCAAAAACTCCATACACTACAGAATCTAAACACAGGACGGATGTAAACAAGTTTGAAAGACTATAGTGAAAATTTATGAGGATGCTGCTGGATCCAGAGGTCCTGAGTTAGAAGGAAAGATTGAATAGGTTAGAACTTTATTCCTTGAAATTTAGAAGATTGCGAGGAGATTTGACAGAGGTATACAGAATTATGAGGGCTATAGATTGGGTAAATGCAAGCAGGCTTTTTCCATTCAGGTTGGGTGGGACTACAACCAGAGCTCATTGGTTAAGGGTGAAAAGTTTATGGGGAACATGAGGGGAAACTTCACTCAGGGTGAGTTGTGAGAGTGAAGGATGAGTTGCCAGTGGATGTGGTGCATGCAAGCTCAGTTTCAATGTTTAAGAAGTTTGGATGGTAGGGATATGGAGAGTTTTGGTCCGGGTACAGGTCGATGGGAGGAGACAAGTTACATGGTTCTGTACAGAATAGATGGGCTGAAGAGCCTGTCTGTGCTGTATTTTATATGACTCTAAGATAAGAGGCTCTGCAGATGTTGGAAATTTAGAGCAAGAAGCAGAAGATGCTGGAGGAAATCAAGTCAGGTGGCATCTATGGAGGTGAATAAACAGTCAATGTTTCGGCTAACATTCTTCACCAGTCATACACAGCTCAAGACACATGGAGTACATGTAAGGTAGCAGTCACACAGAAAAAACAATATAGCCCAAGTCCCTGAGATGGTAGATGTTGTCAGGAAGAATAAGCCTGCAGATGAATGCTGTCCAGCTTGTCTTCCACCAATTGAACACTAGAGGGCAGCACTGATGGCAGGATTTACACTGAGACACGTTGCCTCCAGTGTCACCTCTGCTGGATAGCTGCAGCGGGCAACACCGTGGCATGAGGCCTGGTCCCCGCAGTAACTGATGCTGCACAGCTCCCCCCCGACGTTGGTCCGCCCAATAAATCTGTGGACCGGTTTTGCAGCTTTCCACATTACCAATGTGCAACAGTCCTGAGACCACAAGAAAAACGATCAAGGCAATCACTCGCTGTCGGACGGCACGCCGCCATCACGCACCGACCCTCTGTAGCGGGCAACAGCACGGTCCGCGCCAAGTCCAGCTCTTCAGCCAATGAACATCTCGCTGATGGGGTAGACTTGCAATGCTTCAAATTCTAAATGTCGGGCGGTGTCTTGCAATTATAAAAGAGACAATAACATCTTTGGTCGGCCTCATAGAGGTTGCTGCGTCAGGGTGAGCTGCCATGTTACTGAAAGCAGGCTCTTTGAGTGGCTTAGTAGCAAAACAGCCGGTGCAATGCTTTACAGCACCAGTGATTAGGTGCAAGTCAAGCCACTGTCAGTAAGGAGCTTGTATATTCTCCCTGTGACCACCTGTGCTTCCTCTGGTGTTCTAGTTTCCTCCCACGTTCCAAAGACGTATGGATTAGGGTTAGCAAGTTGTGGGCATGCTCAGTTGGTGGCACTTATTGGCTTCCCCCAGTGTAGTCCTCAGACTGTGTTGGTTGTTAACACAAATGATGCATTTCACTCTGTTTTAATGTACGCGTGGCAAATAAAGCTAACTTCATCTTCCTTTCAGCTGACCCAAACCTTCGGTGATATTGTCTTTGACAAATCAAAACTTAGGCTCTTGCCCAAAACATGTACTCTGTCAAATTTACACCTGTATGCCCACCTAGGTGTTCGGTAGCTGAGAAGGTGCCCGTACAGAAGATCGGCTGTTTTGGGCTTCTGCTTACTTTCCACACATATCCTTGTCACAGCTGATGCTGATGTAGAGGCATAGAAGTCTGTTTCCCCCAACACTCTCCCCTCCACCCAGGGGTGAGGAGCTGAACCTCATCCTTTGACCATCTCGCCCAGGAGACTGTGTGGCTAAGCACAGCTTCAATACCACATACACGTTTGCTGCCGAGATCACTGCCGTAAGCCGAAATAAAGATGGTGACGAATTAGCCTATAGGAGGGAGACTGAACCTTTGGCTGAGTGATGCGTCAATGACAACCTCTTACTCAATGTCAGCAAGACCAAGGAGATGATGATTAATTTCAGAAGGAGGAAACCAGAGGTCTAACAGCCAGTCCTCATTGGGAGATCAGAGGTGGATATGGTCAGCAACTTTAAATTCCACAGAGCTGTCCTTTAGGAGGACCTGTTCTGGACCCAGCACAGAAGTGCAATTATAAAGAAAGCACAGCAGCATCTCTCCTCCCCTCGGAGCTTGTGAAGACTCGGTATGACATCTGCAACTTGGACAAGTTCTGGGAGCGGCAAAACTTTTGGAACCTTGGAGAAAATCGGGCTGGGTTTTGCCAAACAAACCTTACCTCAGTTGGAAGTATCAATAATTACTTGGCTCCATCAAGACCTTGCACTTGCCCTATCTCTACCCCTCATAATTTTGTTTACTACTGTAAAATCTCCCCTCATTTGCCTACACTCTTCTATACCACCTTGCAGTCTACAGGTTTTCTACTTCATGCTAACCACTTAGCCAGTTTTTGTATCTATAAACTTCTTTATCATTACCCCCCGCTGCCCCATTCAAATTTGCATTGATTACACAATGAGAAATGATCATGTACTGAACCCAGAGGTTACAGAATTCTAGTTGTCATCAGCGATTGCTTTTGCATCTCACACTGAGTCAATTTTAAAACCAATCTCGTGGAACCAATGGGATCTTAATTTTCTGACCAAGCTACCATGTACAATCATTTTTAAGAATTTTAATCCCATTTCTTATTATTTGTTCACATGTTTATTCCACTCAATATTTTATTTCCATCCTTCTAAGTGTTGCATTCTTATGTTTTGTGAAAATGTCTACAGGGCATTCATTAAAAATCTTGCCTACAAATATAGCCAGCAGGCAGAGATTACCTTTTGATCTTTAAGAGGCCCTCTCTCTTTTTGCTCTTTATGCTGTCAAACCATTCAGATTTTTATCTCATTAATCATCTGCTGGTGCCTTCTCATAAGCTCTCTGCTTTACTAATTCTTGTTTCAATTCCACAGTAGCAGAGTTGTTAGCAAGTCGCTATTACAGCTCAGGGTGTTCCTGAGTTCAATTTCGTCTAAGGAATTTGTACGTTCTCCCCCGCGAACGTGTGAGTTTCCTCTGTGTGCTCTGGTTTCCTAACCCAGTCCAAGGGTCAGTAGGTTAATTGGTCATTGTAAATTGTCAAATGATTAGGCTAGTGTTGAGTAAGGTCATAAGATAATATACATAGGAGCAGAACTGGGCCCTTTAGACTGTTTGAGTCTGTTCTCCATTTCATCACGGCTGATCCAATTTTCTTCTCAGCTCCAATCTCCTGCCTTTTCCCTATATCCCTTCATGCCCCGACCAATCACGAATCTGTCAGCCTCCACCTTAAATATACATAAAGATTTGGCCTCCACAGCTGCCTGTGACAATAAATTCCACAGATTCATCACCCTCTGGTTAAAGAGATTCCTCCTCATCTCCGTTCTAAAAATTCACCCCTCTATTCTGAGGCTGTGTCCTCTGGTCTTAGACTCTCCCACCATAGGAAACATCCCCTCTCCACATCTACTCTATAGCACGGCCTTTCACCATTTGACAGGTTTCAATGAGGTCACCCCTCATTCTTCTATATTTTGGTTAATACACGCCGAGAGCTATCAGATGCTCTTCATATTAAAGCCATTCAATCCTGGAGTCATTTTCATGAACCTCCTTTGAAACCTCTCCATTGTCAGCACCTCCTTCCAATGATAAGGAGCACAAACCTGCTCACAATATTCCAAGTGAGGCCTCACCAGTGCTTTATAAAATTTCAGTTTTGCATCTTTGCTTTCATATTCTAGTCCTCCTGAAGTCCTCTAACATCACATTTACCTTCCTCACCACAGACTCAACCTGCAAATTAACCTTTAGGGAATCCTGCAGAAGGACTTCCAAGTCCCTTTGCATCTCAGTTTTTTGTATTTTCTCACCATTTAGAATATAATAAATCCTTTCATTCCTTCTACCAAAGTGCATGACCATACACTTCCCGACACTATTCCATCTGTCATTTCATTGCCCATTCTCCTAATCTAAGCACTTCTGTAGCCTCTGTACTTCCTCAAAACTACCTGCCCTTCCAGCTGCCTTCTTATTGTCTGCAAACTTTGCAATAAAGGCATCAATTTCTTCATCCAAATCATTGACATTTAATGTAAAAAGATTCGGTCCCAACATAGACCCTGGTGGAACACCACTAGTCACCGGCAGCCGGTCAGAAAAGGCTCCCTTTATTTCCACTCTTTCAATGCTTTATCCATGCTAGAATCTTTCCTGTAACACCGTGGGCTCATAGCTTGTTAAGCAGCCTTGTGTGTGGCACCTTGTCAGAGGCCTTCTGAAAATCCAAGTTCACAACATCAACCAATTCTCCTTTGTCTATCTTGCTTGTTATTTCTTCAAAGAATTTCAGTAGTAGCTGCGTAGCTGCGTGGCATGGCTCATTGGTCTGGTAGGGCCTGTTTAGCACTGTATCTCTTTTATATATAAAAAAATTAATAACTTGTGCTCTCACTTGACTCACCTAGGTTTTTTGCTGTGTTACCTCATGTAAGCTCATTACTCTGTGGGGATTACTCATCTCTGCACTGAACTGTGGCTGTGGCCTGCAGCTATCACAGTGCGGACTCACTTTTGTGAACTTCGGTTCTGAATGCTGTTTGCTTACTTTTATTGTTTCTATGTTTTTTTTTCTCTCTGCACATTTTTATGTGTTGGTCTTCTTTTGTTTTAATGGGTTGTATTGAGTTTCTTTGTTTAGCGCTGCCTGTAAGGAGACGAATCTCAAGGTTGTATATAGTACACATTCTTTGGTAATAAACATGCTTTGACTTTGAAGCTAGTTTTATTTTTTAACACGTACAATATCCTGGAGGAACTCTGCAAGTTGCGCAGCATCCATGGAAATGAATAAGCAATCGATGTTTCGGGCCAAGACCCTTCTTCAGGACTGCAAGACGTTATTTTTGATGTTTATTTTTAACATTGTCTTGTCCTCTGTATCTTGTAATGAATGGCATCAAGCACACGAAGCAACTGAGAAAGAATAGCTACTGAGAGAGGAGAGAGAATGGAAACTGGTTCTGCCTTTTGTAAGAGTGAAGATGTATATGTTTGTCAGACTAATGAATTTAATAATATATTGTGAGCTTGTATGTAGGCGTGTTCCAAAATGTTCTTATCCCAAGAATGTAATGAAGTGCTTCGGAGTGGGACAGTTTGAGATTCCGGGGAATGTATTTATTAATGAAAACCTGCACAAAAGGTGACCTTTGAGGGTGAATGTTGTGAGATTTTTACTGGCGAAAAAGACAGTTCTGTGGAGCAGGGCCGGTTTACTTTAGTGGCTCTGCTCATTAGGAGTTCGGGATTTGATATGTCAGGAGAGAGTCTATCAAGTTTCTACACACGTACCATGGGGAGCATTCTGACTGGTTGCATCACCAACTGGAATGATGGCTCCAATGCCTGGGATCGAAAGAGGCTGCAGAGAGTTGTAGGCTGGCCAGCTCCATCACGGGCACAACCCTCCCCACCGTCGAGGACATCTTCAAGAAGATGGCATCCAACTTTAAGTAACGAGGCGGTGCTTCTAGAAGACATCAGCATGCAGGATGTGTCCTCTCCTCATTACAAGCTCAGAGGAAGTAGAGGAACATGAAGACCCATGCTCAGTGTTTAAGGAGCAGCTTCTTCCAGTCCACTCGGTCCACGAACTCTACCTCACTTTTCTTATTTTGTACTCTTTATTTTATTTCTAAATATAATGTAAAATAATGTTAAGTCTTGCACTGTTTTGCTGCCACAAAAACAAATTTCACTATATTTGTCAGTGATAATAAACTGCTTTTAGGAAAGGAAGTGTGTACATATGTCACGCTTTTGAATGTAATAATACGGTAGGAGCTTATTCATATGTAGGGCTGTCCATAAATAAAATGTTCTTAATCCAGGGATGTCCTGTGATGAAGTGTCTGGGATTGGGACGGTTTCTGACTCTATGGAAAGCACATATGAATCCGGAACTGTATAGTAGGCGATGTTTGAGATTGATTATTATGAGATTTTGATGTTGAGAAGTACAGCTCTGTGGAGTGCAGTTGCTTATCTTGCTGACCCATTTGCATGCGTTTCAAGCTGTGGTTGTGTTTGGTAAGTTGAGGCCCAGGTGTGGTGCATACCCTTCTGTTAAATGGAGCTGCAGCTGTTCTTGTGTGGCTGAAATAATTCAGCACTGCTGGAACTTCACAACCAGCGATGTCATTCTGAACCACTTTAATTGTGATTTTTTAGATCAACATTTTCCACTGATGTATCTGGCAAAGGGCCTTGGATGGAAACACAAAGCAACTTTGCAAATTTCAGTCTCAGTTTGGAACAAAGAGCATGCTGCTATGCCTCTGACTTGTGGTGTACCTTGTTTTTTTCAGCATGTTTTGGAACTAATGGGTGAAGTTTAGTTTTTATTGTGCTTGTGGTGAACTGGTACTTTTCGGCTTTGGGCCATATGGGACCTCATAAAGTGACAACAAACGAGTTGGTTTTTTTTATATGTGTGGAAATTCAGCATCTTTTCATTAGACCAGCAAGGGTGCTTCTCTTTGCATCCTTGTGTTATTTTGATTGGTATGGAAACACCAATGCACTTGATTGGAAAAGCCTAAAAAAAGGTAGTGGGTACAGCCCAGTCCATCACAGGCAAAACCCTCCACCACTGAGCGCATCTCAAGGAGCGTTGTCGTTAGAAAGCAGTACCCGTCATCAAGGGCCCCCATCATCTAGCTCCTTGGATGCTACTATCAGGAAGGTGGTGCAGGAGTCTTCGATCCCACACCTTGTGTTTCAGGCACTGTTATTACCCCTCAACCATCAGGCTCATGAACTAGAGTGGATAACGTCACTCACCCCAGCACTGAGGTCCCAGTTGATCCCATAACTTAAAGACTCACTTTCAAGGAGTCTGCAACTCAATATCATCTATTATCATTATTTTGTTTTCCTTTCTGTATTTGCACAGTTTGTCTTTTGCACATTGGTTGTTTGTATTTGTGTGTAGTTTTTCATTGATCCTGTTGTATTTCTCTGCATATATTGTGAGTGCCTGCAGGAAAATGAATCTTGGGGTAATATATGGTGGCATGTGTGTCACTTTGATAACGGATTTATTTTGGACTTTGTGCCAGTCTTTGCTAAAGAAATCGATTACTTTCTGCATTGCCCTCAGGTATTCTTGCCAATTGTACAGGCACCCAACATCCAGGCAATGCAGCTGCCATTGAGAAAGTGTTACAGGAACCTTAGAACTTTAACCCTCACCATCAGGTTCAGGAACAGTTATTACCCCTCAGCCATCAGGCATCTGAACTACACTCGTCTCAACTCTGAACTGATTCTACAACCTATGTCTGCAGTATTTATTTATTATTGTATTTGCACAGTTTGTCTTTTGTACATTGGTTGTTTGTCAGTCTGTGTGTAGTTTTTCATTGATTCTATTCTGTTGCTTTGTTCTTCTGTGAATGCCTGCACAAGAAACTAATCGAAGGTGACATATGATGCACTGTCCCTGCAGGCTTCAAGGCAGCCACCATCATTCTGGTACCCAAGGGAGCAATGGTAACTGTCCTAAGTGTTTACCACTCAGACTTGACTTCAAAGATCAACTTTGAGTGGCTGGTAATGGATTGTATAAGATCTCAGCTTCCAGTGGCAGTGGACTCTTTCTAATTCACCTACCGCTCAAATCAGCTCAGTAGTGATGTTATAGCCTTGGCCCGCACTCCATCCTGTCCCACCTAGAAAACAATGCCTCATCCGCCGGGATGTTGTTCATTGACTTCTGCTGAGTGTTTAACATGATTATCCTTCAGAGACTGTTGGGGAAACCTATCCTCATTTGGATTCAATATCTCTCTCTGTAACTGGATCTTGGGCTTTTTGATGGGAAGACCCCAGTCAGTCTGAGTTGGCAGCAACATCTCAAGCTCCATTAGGCTGAGCACTGGTGGCCCCCAGGGTTGTGTGCTCAGTCCACTGCTGTTCACGCTGCTGACTCACGACTGCACTGCCAGATTTAGCGCGAGCCACATCATCAAATTCGCTGATGATACAACAGTGGTTGGCCTCATCAGCAATAACCAGTGTACAGAAAGGAGGTAGAGAGTCTTGTCAAATGGTGTGAAAACAACCACCTGAGTCTCAACGTGGACAAGGTAAAGGAGACGGTTGTGGGCTTCAGGAAGGCATGGGTCAATCACTCTCCATTGCACATGAATGGCTCTGCTGTGGAGAGGGTGAAAAATTACAAAGTTCCTTTGTGTGTACATAACATGATCTAATCTGGACTCTCAGTACCTCACTAGTCAAGAAGTCACAACAGTATCCACAAGTTCTGAGGAGACTAAAGTGAGCATGACTCCCTGTCCCCTTCCTAATAACTCTTGAGAGGAGTACCATCGAGAGTGTCCTGTCTAGCCTCATTATTGTGTGGTACAGAAGCTGCAAGGTATCAGACTGCAAACTCCTACAGAGGATAGTAAAAACTGCTGAGAGGATTATAGTGTCTTCCTCTACTCCCTACCCCCCCATTCCCCAATTTGTGTCATTTTGCCAGACCCATTACAGACAAAGGGCCCAAAGCATTGTTGAGACACCCTACCACCCATTCCACAATCTCTTTGAGCAACTACCATCAGGAACGAGGTACGGAAGTATCAGGACTAGGACTGCCAGACTGGGTAACGGCTTCTTCCCCTAGGCTGTGAGACAGTGAACACCCTGCCACCACTGAGGTCTTCTTCATAAGACCACGAGGCAAAGGAGCAGAATTAGACCATTTGTCCCATTACATCTGCTCTGCCATTTCATCATGGCTGATTTAATTTCCCTTTCAACCCCATTCTCCTGCCTTCTCTCCATAGCCTTTCATGTCCTGGCAAATCAAGAACCTATTAACCTCCGCCTTAAATACATCCAAAGACTTGGCCTCCACAACTGCCGTGGCAACAAATTTCATGGGTTCACTGCCTTCTGGCTGAAGAAAATCCTCCACGTCTTGTTAGGACAGTGAGCTATTATCGTACTGTTTACCTGTGCTGTGCTTTAGAACATGCGTTTTGAATTGTGTAATAACTTGTAGTATAATGGTTTATGTGCTGTGTGTGATATGTTATATGGGTGCACCGTGGTCTGGAGGAACGTTGTTTTGCTTGGTTGCATGCATGTACATTCAGATGACCGTAAACTTGAACTTGATATACACACTTTGATAAATTTACTTTGAACTTTGAATTGGATGCCTTACTGGGAGCTGGACAAGAGGGGCTCCTACGCAATAGATATTGTGGTGTGTTGCAGTTTCAAGGTGATAGAACTGACTGGTTGTCTCTTGTTGTGCAGGATGAGTTGACGGCAGTGAATGTGAAGCAGGGTTTCAGTAATCAGCCTGCCTTCTCTGGGGATGAACATGGCTCAGCCCGGAACATCGTCATCAATCCAGCAAAGGTAAGGATTCCTATGGTTAAATCGGATTGGTCTGGTAGCTTGCAAATGTTGGCTGGGATGAGTGGATTAAGAATGTACAGTTTTTTTTATATAAACTTCCTTCTGCTTGTACTTTATTTCTCGCATCTTTGGCCCACTGACTTTTCAGAAGAGAATTTGAACCATTAGGCACCTACTCATTTTAAGTAAGGGAAATTTTTCACTGAGGCTGGGTGAGACTGGAACTACAGGTCACAGGTTAAGGGTGAAATGTGTAAGGAGAACGTGAAGGGGAACTATTTCACTCAGAGGGTGGTAAAAGTGTGGAATGAACTCCCGGTGGAAGTGCTGGATGCGGGTTCAAATTAAATATTGAAGAGAAATTTGGATGGGTTCATGGATATGGCCCAGGTGCAGGTTGATTAACAGATTGGCATGGATTAGATGGTTCAAAGGATCTTTTGTATGTACTGTAGAGTTCTATGACTTGAAGGTGGACTGTTTAATTATTGATGGACACTTGCAAAAGCTGTTCATTGGATAAGCAGGCTGAACAATTGAGAACCTCCAGGTATTTCAAATGTTGCCCGGTGGTGTAGTGGCATCAGCACCAGTCTTCGAGCCAAATGGTCCTGGGTTTGAATCTGGCCATCTCCTTGCATGTTTTCCACCTGTGCTGGTTTGAGCGTCGAACTAGCAACTCAGCCTTGTAAAAAAAACAGACAAATGCTAAGCAAGCAGTCGGGTTGCTGCCCGATGCTCCACAAGACACGGAGAGCAACAACAAGGTAGTCCAAAGGTTTGCAGGCAATATAATTTATGAACATGCTGGATACAATGTCAACGAGATATTGCTACCTTGTGTGACTTCCTTTTGAATTATGCATATGGTAATTGCTGCATACTTCAGTCAATCAAGTCTCTTTCTTTACAGGAGCAAATCAAAGGGTGTAAATTTGTGCTTGTTGGGGGTTAAGGAATCTGTTTAAATATTAAACCTATCTATTGGAATAATGCAGGAAAATGACTGATTTGACATTTTTTTCCTTGCTTCCTTTGACTTCCTGTTGTTTGAAAGGAACTGCTTTAGTTCCCTTTTGGCTTAGTCTAATTGAAATCCTGTGCCGATTGTTAGTTCAGGTATTTGAGTTTAATAGGATGTCTTTTACGAGATGGGTTTTTCAACATTTTCAGTCTCGTATGAGCACTCTGTACCCTTGTTGCCATGGTACAAATGTGGCTTATGATCTCGGCACAGAGCGTGTTTGCACTTTTTGTTCTCTTCACTCTTTGTGTAAAGATTTAAAGGTTTATAGAACATAAAATATAGAATATTATAGCACAGCATGGTCCCTTTGGCCCACAAAGCTGTGCTGGTCTTTCAACCTACTCTAAGATCAATCTAACGCTTCTCTCCTACAAAGGCCTCCATTTTTCTATCATCCATATGCCTATCTAAGAGTGTTTTACATTCCCCTAAGGAACCTGCATCTAACACCTGTGTAGTACAAACAAACAACTGACCTAACAAAGCACCCCTCCATACTTCCCTCCAATTACGTTAAAATTACACCCCTTGTATTATCCATTTCCTCCATGAGAAGACATTTCTGGCTATTCACTCGATCTATGCCTCTTATCATCTTGTACACCTCTATTAAGCCACCTCTCATCCTCCTTTGCTCCAAAGAGAAAAGCCCTAGGCTTCTCTTTGAGATGGCTTGGTATATTAGTGTTGCTTTGACATTTTTAAACAGCCTTTCCTTTTAAAAGAATTTTATTCCCAGTTTAATGGAGTCAAGTGTTGCGTTTTGTAACTCCAAAACATATAAGCTAATTGAAAGGAAAACAAGGGAGCTGGGAATACGAGCTTAAC
This sequence comes from Mobula birostris, assembly GCF_030028105.1. Taxonomy (NCBI): domain Eukaryota; kingdom Metazoa; phylum Chordata; class Chondrichthyes; order Myliobatiformes; family Myliobatidae; genus Mobula; species Mobula birostris. The sequence continues at coordinate 18,321,286 of NC_092373.1, read as the reverse complement.
TTCATTTTTACTTTAAACAAGGCATGTACGTATGACATGGTGGCGTAATGATAAACACCATTACTTTATATTTAAATGTACATGATGACATATGTCATTTACATATTTTACATATAATCCACAAGGCATTGTGAACAACAAAGAATGCATAATCAAACAATATATTTGCAATAACTCAGATATTAAACACAACACCCCAACTCAATAGAGAATGCATCTCAACTTATACACGTGTATATATACTGTATATGCAGTCATTGTATTGTGTGTGGCCACCTCTGGCCACCTTTCTTCTCTAACAATTGACTCTGTTCTCCTCCGATCTGAGATCAATGTGTTGTTTCCGGTTGATATCAGACGCAGTCTCTACTGTGTAGGAGAATGGTCCAGTTCTGTCCTTAATCTTTCCGAGTAACCACTTTTGGTCACCTCTGTGGTCCCTTACCAGGACTGCTTATCCAGGAATGAAACATTGAACCTCCTTGTTTGAGGAGCCTTCAATCTGTCTCAGCTGGTTGTCCTTCGTACTCCTCCTGAGATTGGGTCTGAGGAGATCCATGCATAAATGCAAGGAACGACCCAGAAACGGCATAGCTGGTGAGTTGTCAGTTGTGGAGTGTGGTGCAATGTGATATGCAAGGAGGAAATTGGCAAGTTTCTGACGCAGTTTCAGTGTAGTGTGTTCTACGGACATTGCTTATAGTGCGTTACTTAGATTCTGGACAAGCCTTTCCACCAAGCTATTTGTAGTTGGGTGGCACGATGCGGTTGTAATATGTCTTGTTCTATTCATTTCAGGAATGACTGAAACTGTTCCACAACAAGTTGTAGTCCATTGCCACTGACTAAGTGTTCTGGAACACCAGCCCTCGAGAAGGGGCTTCTCAACAGTGTGTGAGGCTGTAGTGGAGGCTATTGGAAACACTTCTGGCCACTTTGTATCTGCATCCACTACTACCAAGAAATTTGTGCCCATGAATTGTCAGGCAAAATCTAAATGAATCCTCTGCAGGCCATTCCCAGGGATGGAGAGGTGCTGCTCTTGGCACCTTATGGATGTGTGTTGGCATCCTGACTGGTTCATGATGAATTGCTGGATCTGCTGATCTATCCCAGGCCACCAGACAAAGCTTTGAGCCAATGCACCTAGATGACTGGCATGTAGCTCCTCCAACACTTGAGCTCCTAGCTTGGATGGTACAACAGTTCTCAACCCCACATAAGGGAACCTTCAAGGGCAGGTTCAGCATTGTGCTGCTTAGAAGAAAATGGGGGATTTGGAGTTTCTGCTGCATATTCCAGCCATTTTGGGCGGCCATGTAGACACGAGGAAATATGGTGTCTTTTCTGGTTTCCTCTTGGATCATTTCTGCCATAACAGGGAGACCTTCAGTTTGCATTTGTGAGAATGCATTGAGGGATGAGTAACCCTTTTTTTGTAAATGTTTCAGGTATTTCCTTATCCAAGGGTAAACAGGACAATCTGTCAGCATGTTCATGATTATTCTTCCTCTTCAATTCATTTTTGTAATTGTTTTCTCCAAGAAACAGAGCCCATCTCTGCATTCGTGCTGCTGCTGATATTTGACAGCCTTCTGTGAATTGAAAATCGGATACCAGTGGTCGATGAACAGTAGCAATGGTACAACCCTCTCCCAGATGAGTACTGGTTAAAACGATTTACACCCCAAACCAGACTCAGGGTCTGTCTGTCAATCTGTGTGCAATTTCTCTTTGCAGCGGTAAGGGAACATGATGCAAAGGCTGTGGGGCGTTCACTTCCATCATTTATAACATGTGACATGACTGCACCTTTACCATAATGCAAGGTATCACAGGCAAGCTTCACTGTGGATCATTGTGTGGGTACAGTGTCTGACGCCATCATTTCCTTTACCTTATGAAGGCTCCCTCACATTGCTTTGTCTATTGCCATTTCTTGCTGATCTGTAGTAATGAGTTCAAGTGGTGGATTACAGTAGCCAGGTTTGGCAGGAACCTATTATTATAGTGATTGACAAATCGTAAAAAGGACTGCATGTGTGACACATCCTTGGCCTTGGGGTATCCACCACCGCTTGAATTTTCTCAGCACACTTATGTAATCCTTGTGCGTCAATAGTGTGACCACCGCGAGGGATACTTGGTTTAAAGAATTCACACTTGTCGCATCATACTCTGAGCCTATAATCTTCTAATTATTTTAACATTGTCCTGAGATTTTAGAGATGTTTCTTGTCATCTTTACCAGTAACAGTGTTGTCATCCAGGTTATGTTGAGTGCCCGGACAGCCCTGCAACACCTGGTCTACAGCTTTCTGCCAGAGTGCAGGTACAGGTGCTACTCAAAAAATAAGCCTATTGTAGTGATAAAACCCTTTCTGAGTGTTAACCGTGAGGTGCACTTTGGACTCTTCTTCCATCTCCATCTGTAGGTAGACCTCAACTAAGTCCACTTTGTTGAAGTGCTTTCCTCCAGAAAGGTTTGCAAGGTTATCCTCTATCCTGGGCAGAGGGTATGGATTTACTTTCAGTAATGGGTTAATGGTGACTTTAAGATCACCACAGATCCTGACAGACCCATTCTTGTCTGCTGGGACCACTGGCATTGCCCATGGGCTCTATTCAACCTTCAAAAGTATTCCTTCAGCCTCCATGTGATCTACCTCATTGACTGCTTTATCATGGATGGTATAAGGAACTGGATGGGCTTTGCAAAACTTGGGTGTGGCAGTTTTATTTAACCTTTGTTTTACCCTTGATATGTTTGAGTTTGCCAGTGTGATCCTTGAACATTGGCTGTGGCATCATCCCATATCTATCTTAATTCGCTTTCAGTTGATTTTATTACGGGGGATGTGGTGTCCAGATGGTAGATGGATCTCCAAGTTGTAGTTGACTAACCCAATCATATCCCCACAATGCTGGCACTCCTGTTTTGCCACATACAAGCCCAATGTGGCTTGTTGGTTTTGTATTTCTCCATTATGAATGTCATTCCCATGGGAATTATCTGTTCTTTTTAACTTCAGCCATGTATGCTGAAATGAACTCCCCTTCCTTTTGATTCCACTTATAAAACCTAAAGCATTCTGTAAACAACAATGGTTTCAGTTCTAAATGTTCCTGCGTAACGTTCATGATATAAGCAAAGCTCATTTTGTCTAGTTTGGTTGGAACAGTGAAACTTATAAGCAAACTGTATGGTTTCTCAATTCGTACATTCAGCAAAACTGGTACTTGTTTCTCATTGGCTATTTCATTTGCTTTAAAATACTGCTCAAATGGCTTAGTGTACATGCTTGAGTTGTCTCGTGTGCAATTGAATGTGTTTATCCTTTCAATGTAGACAGTCATTTCTATTTTTTCCCAAATTTATGATTATTATCACCTGGTACTCATTGTTCATGAATCTGTGAATGTCCATCTTGTGCCTTTTTTTTTAACTCGATCGTCTGTCCTTTTCCAAAGAAGCACATGCTGTGCTTTTCTTTTAACTCAACTGTTTCTCACTATGCTTTTTTTTAAAAAAAAAGGTTCTGATGTCTCGCTGTGCTTCAACAGTTATGTAGGTATCTCGGGTTCGTTTAAAACTTTCTTGTCGCCACTGTAATATTTTGAAACTTCAAAACATAAGAACTAATTGAAAGGAAAACAAGGGAGCCAGGAATGCAAGTCTAAACTTGTTTTACTTTAAACAAGGCGTGTACGTATGATGTGAGCATACAGTGATGTTGCCGTTTACGTACTTTTATGTCTAACCCTCAGTGCATTATGGATGGTTAATCAAACAATAAATTTACAATGTTACTGAAATATTAAATACACAACAGTAAGTGGTAAGTGCTTGCCTTTTTGACTTCCCAAAACTTTTCCACCATCTGCACGAAGAAGCCTGAAATGTTATGGAATGCTCTCCACGTGCCTGGATGAGCGTAGTACCAATATTGTCTAGAAGCTTGACACCATCCAGATTGGAGCAGTTTGTTTAAATGAGCAACGGATCCACAACTCAAGGCATTCAGCCCCTCTGCATCAGCGCATTATTGCTGCTGTGCTCTTTGGCCTCTGAGAGCCTCAGAAGTTACTTGGTTTCGTTGCTCTGATCAGAAATGTTTTTATTTAATGAGAGACACAGTACGTGAACAGGCCCTTTACCCAATGAGTCCACACCACCCAATTACACCCATGTGATTAATTAACTTATCAACCCCTATGTCTGTGGAATGTGGGAGGAAACTGGAGCACCCAGAGGAAACCCCCACACACGCAGTCACGGGTGGGGAATAGATTTGCAGACGGCGGTGGGAATGGAACCCAGGTCACTGGTGCTGTAAGGCACTACACTAACTGTTCTGCCCCATAATTACACTCCCAGCTATCAGAATGGGCAATGGCAGTTGGTGTCTGACGTCACCATTCCCTTTCGATGATTCCCGCCAAGTCGGACACTATCGTTATTCCTTCATTGTTGGAACTGAATCCGGAAACCTGCTGCCCAACAATGCAGCAAGCATCTCCATCAGACAAACCACAGGAATTCAGGTGGAAGTTCATCAGAGTTCTGCCTACTCTCTCATCTGATGGAAGTTGTCCTGTACAGATGGATTATCTTCTGCCCCTTGTCCTGGGCGATGGGGTAGAGGAACACCAATATTCTATTACTGCAAAGCAACAAATTTCATGACGTGCCAGTGATATAATTCTGATGCTGTTTGTGCGAGCTTGTCTGCACAATTCACCTTAATTTTTCCAGATACCCAAAACAACTGTACCTTTTAAGTATTTTGTTGGCTCTGACATTTGTCAGAACATCCTGAATAATGGATGAAAGGTGCTTGGAGAAACCAAAGGTTTTCGATCAATTTGTCCTTAATATCTCCCACGTCACCTAATGCTGGTGTCTGTTGCCAATTAGAAAGCTTTATGCTGCCCCACACAGCCCGACAATAGGTTACACTTTGTCCTTAACACATTGCAATTTGTTTAAGCTGTCCAGTTCTCTTTGCCACGTAATGAGTCTATAAATATTATATACCCAAGCATCTTGGAATAACTTGAATTTTTGTAAGTACTACAATGGCAGTAAATGAACTTTTAAATATTTTGACCATCAGCACCAAGAATGCACTTTCAAAGAATTGAATTGAATTGACTTTATTTCTCACATCCTTCACATGTATAAATAAAAATCTTTCCATTGTGTCTTCTCTGATTGTCCAATGTGCAAATTATAGTAATAATATGTACAGTAAAATATACAGCAGAACAATCAATATAGCTTAGAAATACAATTGTCTCAGCGTGAATTAATCAGTGTGATTTAATCAGTGTGATGGCCTGGTGGAAGAAGCTGTCCCGGAGCCTGTTGGTCCTGGCTTTTATGCTGTGGTACTGTTTCCTGATTGGTAGCAGCTGGAATAGTTTGTGGTTGGGATGGTTTGGGTCCCCAATGATCCTTTGGGCCATTTTTATGCACCTGTTGCTGTAAATATCCTGAATTGTGAGAAGTTCACATCCACAGATGCGCTGGGCTGTCCGCACCACTCTCCGCAGAGTCCTGCGATTGAGGGAAGTACAGTTCCCATACCAGGCAGTGATGCAGCCAGTCAGGATGCTCTCAATTGTGTCCCTGTAGAAAGTCCTTAAGATTTGGGGACTCAAGCCCAACTTCTTCAACCGTCTTGAGGTGAAAGAGGCACTGTTGTGCCTTTTTCACTACACAGCTGGTATGTACAGACCAAGAGAAGCCCTCGGTGATGTGCATACCAAAGAACTTGAAACTGTTCATCCTCTCAATCCTAGGATCCATTGATGCCAATAGGGGCTAGCCTGTCTCTGTTCCTCCTGTAGTCCACAACCAGCTCCTTTGTTTTTGTGACATTGAGGGAGAGGTTGTTTTCTTGACAGCACTGTGTCAGAGAGATGACTTCTTCTTGTAGGCTGCCTCGTTATTAATTGAGATAAGGCCAATCAATGTAGCATTAGCTGCAAATTTAACTAGCAGATTGGAGCTGTGGGTGGTGGCAGTCATGGGTGTACGGAGTGTAAAGGAGGGTACTTAGGACATAGCCCTGAGGGTCAGAGGGACAGAGGTGAGGGAGCCCACTATTACCACCTGCTAGCGATCTGACAGGAAGTCCAGGATCTGGCTGCAAAGGCAGGGTGAAGGCCAAGGCCTTTGAGCTTCTTGTCGAGGCTGGAGGGAATTATGGTGTTGAATGCTGAACTGTTGTCCAAGACCAACCTTCTCACAAAAGCATCCGTCTTCTCCAGATGTGTGAAGAGATTGTGTAGAGCTGTGGCTATTGCATCATCTGTCAATAGGTTGTGTCGCTAGGCGAATTGTAGGGGATCCAGTGTGGGTGGTAGCAAGCTGCAGATGTAGTCCTTGACCAGCCTCTCAAAACATTTGCTTATTATTGAGGTGAATGCAACAGGACGCTAGTTGTTCAGTCATGTTACCTTGGTCTTTTTCGGTACAGGGACAATGGTGGATGTTTTGAAGCAGGAGGTCACTCTGCACTGGGAGAAGGAGAAATTAAAAACGTTTGCAACCACACCAGCCAGTTATGCTGTGCACACTCTGAGTAACCGCCCTGGGGTGCCATATGGTCCTGCAGCCTTGCCACTGTCCACTCGTTGGAAACACCTGTGTTCTTCAGCCTCAGAGATGACCAAAGTGCCGGTCGCATTGGCAGCTCTCCTCAGGGGCTCAGTGTTGGCAACATTGAACCAACAAAAAAAAAAATTAGCCCATCTGGGAGCGAGGCTGTGATATTGGCAGCACCACTGCGTTTAGCTTTCAAGTCTGTGATGGTGTGCAGACCTTGCTGTGTGTGTTGATTGGTGAAGATCTTGTCCCTGTATTGTCGTTTCACTGCTTTGATGACTTTGCGTAGATCATTGCTGCATTTCTTGAGTTCCTGGTGGTTACTGGCGGCGAAAGCTCTGTCTGGCGTGATGAGTGCAGCGAGCACGGAACTATTGATCCAGAGTTTCTGGTTTGGATACACCCAAGTCACCGACCACCAGGTTCAGGAACAATTACTCCTTAATCATCAGGTTCTTGGACCGGATGGATAACTTGACTCACTCCCAACACTCAACAAATTCCATGATGTATGGACTCTGCAACTCGAGTTCTTAATATTTAATGCTTATTTATTAATTTTGTTCGTGCACTCTTTTGCAGATTGGCTATTTGTTCATCTGAGTTGCTTTTCATTGATTCTATTGTGTTTCTTTGTATTTTCTGTTAATGTTTGCAAGAAAATGAATTTCAGGGCAGCATATGGTTAAATATATGTACTTTGATAATAATTTTACTTTGAACTTTGAAATTTTCACCTAGTGGTGTGGGACCCAAGACTTTTCTCTGGCTCCTGTCTGATGGTGGTAGTGAGAAGAGGGCATGGCTTGGATGGTGGAGGTCTTGGATTTATTGATGGATGTTGCTTTACTGTGGCAGCACTTCAAATACCCCCCCACCCCGCTCCACCAAGCCACCAGCTTCTCACTACTATCCTTGGGCAGGAGATACAGTGTTCGCCTCCTTTTGTAGGGTAGCCTGGTCAAACCACGTGTCAGTGGATGTGGAGGCTCCCAGCACTACCTCAGAAAAATTGCTTCCAATTACTGCTCGAATGCTAACTCTACAGATGTCTGCTCTGTCACCTCCAGGCACATTTCAATCACCGTAATCCATAATTAGCCCTGTAATTTCAGTTTAAAACCAGACTTTCTGACAAGTGTGTCTTACTTGCACAGCATCTACTTAAAGCTGATTTCATCCAAATCACTCGCCTGCTGTTAAACATGGTTGAACTATGACTTAATGGCTATTAATCTTCATGTGTGGCAGCATCAGAGTATGTTGGTTTAAGTGCATTTGCACCTCTGTGCATCAATGCCCAAGTTACTGCGTATTTTATGTAAGTGTAGTCAAGTGTAGAAAAAAAGGTCGATTGAAGAAATATACTCAATAGCATGCTTTGACTGAAATAAAGAGGTCATATAATTAAACAAAGAGATTCTGTAGACGCTAAGTAACACACGGAGTCAGGCAGCCTCTATGGAAAAGAATAAAGAACCGATATTTCGGGCTGAGACCCTTCATCAAGCATGTAATTAACATTCAAAATATATTTATTGTCGAAGTATGTATACATTATACAACCTTGAGATTCACCTAACAGGCAGCCATGAAACAAAGAAACCCTAAAGAACTTTTCAATATATATATTTTAAAATAAGACCCAATGTGCAGAGAGGGAAGAAAAAGCACATGTTCATAAAAATAAACTTGAAAGAATAAAAGAACCTATATTTTAAAAAAAAAAAAGACCACCTAATTCCCAATGTGCAGAGGGGGGAGAATTCCCCAAGCAAATAGTGTTCTGAACTGAAGTCCGTAAGGGAGTCCCAGAGTTCAGCATAATTCATTGCAGAGTTGCGTAAACCCTGCGGAGCAGCGAGCTGAACTGGTCTGTTCCTTGCCTCAGGCCCCGACACCCTGACCTTCTCAACCTGGCTCGGCACCTGAGTCATTGTCCAAACATTGGGTTCAATTGCCTCTATGCTCTGGGGCTTGGACCCTCCGGACTTGATCCAGCCTGTAACCGACACTTTAGATTCAGCACGGCACTATAGTCTCTGTCCATACATCGAGGTCAGTTGAATCGGTACAGTCTGGTGCCCAAACCTTGCCACCTTGATTCTGACTTTGGCATGACGCTTAAATTGATCAAAGCTCAAGTCCTCCTTGCTCTCAGCAACGGGCACTCCCGCCTCGCCTCAGTTCTGCTGCACAAAATTGCTTTCAAGACCAAAGGGAAGTTATAGACTATTACTTGCGATGATCACTTGCCAGAAAAAGTGTGGTTAACAAAGTATTTAGTTTCATTGACAGCTATGGTATGTTACACCCTGGTTAAGATTTTTACTGCTATGCTGTAGGTATTTCATTTTAGCAGTCCTGTAAGAGCAGTCTATTCTGCTTTTAGCATATTTGGGTTTGAGCTAAAGATAAGGAGCTATGTTGTTCAACTTAGGAATATTGTGTCAGCCCGTCAGAATGGTGGAATTGGGAGAAGGTTCTAGAGAATGCTAGGTGGAGAGGTTTTTGTGATGGACACTGGTGTGGGTCGAGGTCTTTTTGCTGGGAGCTGGGAGAAGACAAGAGGGAAGATAGCTGAGGATGCCTTCCCTGTTGTACAGGGAGCTTGGTGCAGATGAATGGCTTCAAGGAGGAAGGCCCAGTACTCCTGTGGGGGAGCCCGTTTGCTTGAGGTGGACTTCCAGCGATGTTTGAAGCTGGTGTGTGTTTTCACGTAGATTGTGGGTCCGGTGCGTGAATTAAAGCCAACTTCAAGATGAGCTGCAACTTCATGCACGTTTGGACTGAGCTAACTGTAATGGGCCCTTTTTGTTTTTTTTTCTTTTCGTTTTTCTACGAACTGTTCAACAAAGCTGACATTTGTAAATATACTTTCTTTCTAGTTGTATGCAGTGTACAATCTGTTATTTCTTGCTGACGGGCAATTGCACAGGGGCGGTAGTTACACTGTATTCACACAGACCAGGGTTCGGGTGGGCGAGACTTCCCAACTTCCTGGGTTTGGTGGAACCCAAGTCATATTGGCCCTAGATATACGGAGTCTGAGAAAGGTGGCTTTCTCACCGCTGAGTCAGGTGGCTGTTAGCGAGGGACTAATGAACCCCATCTCTAGAGATGCCTAGTAAAAAAGGGGTTTGAGATAGTATAGCGGTTAGCGTACATATCAGAGGATTGAGGGTTCAATTCCCAGCGGAGGAAATCCATTGATGTGCTGCCACAAGAAAGCGGCATCTGTCATCATGGCCCCCACCATCCAGGCCATGCCCTCTTCTCGATTTGAAATGTTAACCATCCCTCTGCCTCCACAAACGCTGCCTGGCCTTCCTCCAGCAGTCGGTGATTTGCACTTGAAATGAAGAGGCTGACATTTATGCACTTAGAGGTTTGAGTCTGTTTTTTTTTCCTATTCCTGACTCAACCCAGAGGAACTTTTAGAAAAGAGACTTTGCATGCTGCATGTCAAAGTTCAAAGTAAATGTATTATCACAGTACATATATGTCACCATATACAACCCTGAGATTCATTTTCTTGTGGGCTTACTCAATAAATCTACAGACTAATAACCATAACAGAATCAATGAAAGACTGCCCAACTTGGGCATTCAACTAGAGTGCAGAAGGTGACATTTCAATGAAGGGGCAGTGAAGTTGAATGAAGTTCTCCTCTTTGGTTCAAGAACCTGTTGGTTGAGAGTAGAAACTGTTCCTGAACCTGGTGGTGTGAATCCTGAGTCTTCCTGATGACATGTCCTGTGTGGTGGGAGTGCTGTTTTCCTGGGACAGTGTTTCATGCAGATGTGCTCAATAGTCCAGTGCTATTGAACAAGAATACAGGACACCTGTAGTAACCTAGAGCCACATCGGCTTGGCCCGATGGAACTTCAGTGTTTTAGCAGAATGGACGTTCCTTTTCCTTGGATTCCATTATGTTAGGATCAGTTGAAAGAACATAGAACATAGCAAAGTACAGCACAGGAACAAGTCCTCAAAGCACTATTCTGTCTGGAAGCATGACTGCTAAGTATGGCATCTGCTCACACGTGACTGTAAGAAACTGCTGAGAGTTGTGGACACAACTCAAGCACTTCACAGAAACCAGCCTGCCTTCTGGACTCTGTCTATACTTCTCACTGCCTCAGTAAAGCAGCCAGCATAAGCAAAGTCCCCACCCAACCCAGACAGTCTCTGTTCTCCCCTCACCAACTGGGCAGAAGATTTTTTTAAAAAAAAAGTGCCTGAAAGCAATTAACACTAGGCTCAAGGACACTTTCTACCTACTGTTATCAGATTCTTGAATGGAATTCTTGTACGGTGAAATGAAGTAATGATCTTGCTATGATATTGTTTACCTGCTCTGCACTTCCTCTGTAGTTTTTACACTTCATTCTGCGTTGCTATTGTGTTACTTTGTTCTGTCTCGATGCACTGTGGAATAATTTGATCTGTGTGAACAATATGCAAGGCAAGTTTTTAGCTATCTTCGTACATGTGACAATAATGAACCAATACCAGTGTTGATTGTGTCACATTCTATGCCAGATTAAACTAATTCCTTCTGCCTGAATGTGATCCATAACCCTCTACTCCCTGCCTATTTTAAAAAAACCTCTTGAATGTCACTATCATACCTACTTCTACCACCACCCCCAGCAGTGCATTTCAGGCATCCACCACTCTGTGGTTACGGGAAAGAGAGACCTCACCCTGCCCATGTCCTTTAAGCCCTCTTCCCTCTCTCCATGAAGCTGTCCTCTCTACAATGAGGCAGAGATTTTGTGGAAAAATGGGAAATCTATTAATGGCTGCCAATGTAGGAAAGTGGTATTCAGTAAGAATGGGAGCAGATGCAGTTTGTTGAGACCCCTTATTGCTGTGATTGTTTTCTTTAATGAATAAATGACACCAATGGTCAATAGCTGTGATATTGGAGCAAGTTACAAGGTGTAAGATATAGGAGCAGAATTAGGCCATTTGGCCTATGGAGTCTGCTCCGTCATTTCATCATGACTGATCCATTTTCCCTCTCAGCCCCAATCTCCTGCCTTCTCCCTGTATCCCTTCATGCCCTGACCAATCAAGAATCTATCAATTGCTGCTTTAAATATGCATAAAGACTTGTCGCCACAGCCAGCCGTGGCAATGAATTTCACAGATTCATCAACTTCTCCCTGAAGAAATGCTTCATCATTTCTGGTCTAAAAGGATGTCCTTCTGTTCTGATGCTGCTCCCTTTGATCCTAGACTCCCCTGCTATTGGAGACCCCCCCCCTTTGCATATCAGTCCTTTCTAAGCCTTTCAATATTCAGTAGGTTTCAATGAGATCCACCCCACATCCTTCTAGACTCTGCTGAGTAGAGGCCCAAAGCCATCAAAGGTTCATTTTATTATCAAAGTATGTATGCACCAGCTGCTCATACGACCATCCACCACCTGCTCCCATGGTTTCATGTGACCCCGATCGGGGGCTTAGCAGGTGCTACACCTTGCCCAAGGGTGACCTGCAGGCTAGTGGAGGGAAGGAGCGCCTTATACCCCCTTTGGTAGAAACATACCTCCACCTTGCAGCCTAGCTACAATGACACTCCACTGGTATATTTTGCATTTGTGTGTTAATCACGGTCTATAGGAAGTGGAGGAATACTGCTGTGCTTATTTTTGGTTTATAAAGTCAGGACATTACGTTAAGACTTTATAAAAACTCTTGGGCTGTATCTGGAGTATTGCATACGGTTCTGGTTGCCCCATCATAGAGAAGGCGCTGAGGCTTTGGAGAGGGTGCAGACGAGATTTATTACGATGCTGCCTAGATTAGAGGATGTGTGCTGTGACGAGAGGTTAGATCGGCCTTGGATTGTTTTCTCTGGAGTGGTGGAGGCTGAAGAGAGATCTGATAGAGGTTTATAAGATTAAGAGAGGCATAGGTAGAGTAGACAGACAGTATCTTTTTCCCAGGTTTGAAATATCTAATACCAGCGGGCCTGCAACTAAGCTGAGAGGGGGTAATTTGAAAGGAGATGTGAGGGGCAAGTTTTTTTTTACGGGCAGTGATGCCTGGAATGCATGGCCTAGGTTAGTGGTGGAGGCATTTTCATTATGAACTATTAAGAGATGTTTAGATAGGCACGTAAATGTGAGGAAAATGCAAGGATATGGATTTTGTGTAGGCAGAAGGGATTAGTTAGTTGGCCATTTGATTACAGTACTAGTTTATTTGGTTCGGCACAACATTATGGGCCATGGGACCTGTTCCTGAGCTGTACTATTTTATGTTTTGTCATGAGGATTATGCAAATATATTAAACACAAGAGATTCTGAAATCCATAAAATGCTGGAAGAACTCAGCAGATCAGGCAGTGTTAATGGAAAGGAATAAAGTATTGATACTTGGGGCTGAGACCCTTCAACAGGACTGTATATCATGATTGCTCTTTGTTGTAATGTGAGGATTATTAAAAGTAAGTTAATACTAATTACGAAAGGGGGGGGGGTTTACTTCCGTTTTTACTTCTGGTGGGTTTTGTATATAGTGTACCTGCCATGCTGTACAGGTTGTGAAAGCCTCTGTATATACATAACAGTTTTGAAGTTCGAGATAAAGTTGTTTCTTGAGCCTGAAGTTGCCGAGTATGCCTTTTTCAAAGTAGGAGTTACTACATTCTTGATTTAGGATTTAACGGTAGAATGAGATAAAGGCCCTCCATGAGGACCAGCCATTTGTCGCTGGGTTTGGAGGCTTCTGTGCCTCAATGACCTGGAGAGCTGTGTTGGCTGGAGTCAGGGCCTTATGCTTTGGCTCTTGGTAGGGTCATCCATGCCAAACAGGTCAAAGGATAGAACCCAGACAAAGAGCAGTCCACTGGTCCTCCAGATTCATGGGTTTGGTTTAGTGCTACCAACCTTGATAGGTAAAACAAATTGTTACGGAAACAGCAGTGAAGAATCCTTCTACATCTGAGTATGATGATGTTCCTGAGCTCCACCTGGGACTTACATGACTGATACTAGTGAAAACGGAGAGAAAGCTGCTGACATGACGAAGGAAGCCCTGAACACTGACTGGAGATGGAAGACCTTCATTGCTGCCCTAAACGTCAGTGACGTAATGGGCAGTTAGTAAGTGACAGAAATGAATGTGTTTATTTCACTCCTCACTCTATCCCTACCCCATGAGGTAAGGTTAGTTGTTTCTTCCCACTCTGACAACAACCCCAAAGGCTTTTTCTTTGTAAGGTAGAATATTACCAATTAATGTAGAGACTACAGAATCATGCACACTGTCGGAGGCTAATTTTCTCCTCCTCTTTGTCTTTTAACAGATCGGTGCCTATTTCAGCAGCATCTTGGCAGAGAAACTTAAGCTTAACACTTTTCAAGACACAGGGAAAAAGAAACCTCAGGTGAATGCCAAAGATAACTACTGGCTGGTGACTGCCCGCTCCCAGAGTGCAATCCACAGTTGGTTCATGGACCTCGCAGGGAACAAACCACTGACAGTTTTAGCCAAAAAGGTAAGATCGCAGTGTGTATGTAACTCACAGGAGAGCTTTGTTCCTTAACTGTGGAGTCATAGAACACAACAGCACAGAAACAGGCCTTTTGGCCCATCTAGTCCATGTGAACCCTTATGCTACCTAGTCCCATTGACCTGCAATTGGACCTTGGCCCTCCATACCCCTTCCATCTCTATATTTATCCAAACTTCTCTCAACTGTTGCACCCACCACTTCCATTGACAGCTTGTTCCACACTCTCACCACCCTCTGAGTGAAGTTTCCCGTAATGTTCCCCTTAAACATTTCACCCTTCACCCTTAACCCCTAATCTCTAGTTGTAGTCTCACCTAAACCTCAATGGGAAAATAATGCCTGCTTGTATTTACCTTATCTACCTTTTACTTGTGTAAATTTTATATGATTTTGTCATTCATAAATTCCTGTAATTGTTAAGTGTTACTATTGAGCTTGGATACCTTCTCAATTCACAATTCTACATTTCTCCCCTTTTCCTTTGTAACCATCCTCCCTCACACTTTCACTCCCATTGTTACCATGCTGAAGGTGATGAGACTCTTATAGTCGACCTCAGGATGAACTTCGAAATTTTCCACAGCATTTTCCTAGAGTCTGTGTTGGCCTATTGTTCCTTGACCCTGCCCTTATGATGTTGAAACCATCAAAAGTGCCTCTGTTGCTTCCTTGGCTTCACCATTGCACCATTTACCTATCTGCCAATGTGTCATGCCTAACCTTGATCTACTTAGACTTGCCAGCTCTTGTCCTACCTCTACATTTCACTTCTATGCTTGCTATAGAGGAGAGGAGATTTACCAGGATGCTGCCTGGTCTAGAGAGTATGGATTATGATCAGAGATTAAGGGAGCTAGGGTTTTACTCTTTAGAGAGAAGGAGGATGAGAGGAGACATGATAGAGGTGTACAAGATAATAAGAGGAATAGATAGAGTGGATAGGCAGCGTCTCTTCCCCAGGGCACCACTGCTCAATACAAGAGGACGTGGCTTTAAGGTAAGGGGTGGGAAGTTCAAGGGGGATATTAGAGGAAAGTTTTTTACTCAGAGTCGTTGGTGTGTGGAATGCACTGCCTGAGTCGGTGGTGGAGGCAGATACACTAGTGAAGGTTGAGAGACTACTAGATGGGTATATGGAGGAATTTAAGGTGGGGGGTTATTATGGGAGGCAGGGTTTGAGGGTCAGCACAACATTGTGGGCCAAAGGGCCTGTAATGTGCTGTACTATTCTATGTTCTATCTCCCCTCTATTCTTTCAGTCCAGAGGAAAGTCCTCGTGAAACATCGAGTGTTTGTTTCCCTCTTTGGATGCTACCTGACTTGCTGAGCTCATCTACTGGTTTATTTAATTTCACAATTGACCCAGAGACCCTTCCATATCTCACTGTGCCAAAATTTAACATTATTCGTTGCAGTGTCCTGATACAGTGCAGAGTAGCCCCTTCAGCCCTTCGAACTGCACAACCCAGCAATCCCCGATGTTTACCAACCTATTTGCAATCTTCCTTTCCCTGACCTTTGCTGGACTCCATGCAAGGGTTGGTCCAATTTTTCTGACCTTTTAAATAACAAGCTGTCTTTTTTTCGGTGCTGCATTGCTAGGACGTGAACGTGCTGACCAGCGGAATTACATTCAAAACATATTATGCTCTTCTGCCGCAGGTCCCAATCCTTAGCAAGAAGGAAGAAATCTTTGCTTATTTGGCCAAGTATTCTGTGCCATTGTTGAGGGGTGCATGGCTCATGAAGATGACCTGTGCATATTATGCTGCGGTGTCTGAAGCCAAGATTAAGAAGAGGCAAGCCACAGATCCCAACCTTGGTAATGAAGCTAAAACCTGTGTTATTCCTTTAATTTGATTAATAGTTGAACACTCTTGTAGTTAAGTAAATTTTTGAGAAAAGTGGGATGTTACAGTTCCGTGGACAAATGGCCGGACTGATCAGAGCTGGAATTCCTGATGAATTGAAGAGTATGTTGAAACAGCACTGAGAAGGCAATTCAATCAATCATGTCTACTCTGTTTCCTAGAAAGTCCTCTTGTTGATCCCATTTCTTAACTCAAACCCACTTCCTTGCACTAATTCTGTTCTTTTAAAGCATGTGCCTAGGTTTTTTTTTTGAAGGCTTGCAGAATGGAAAACTGTGTAAACATAGAAAATAGGTGCAGGAGTAGGCCATTCGGCCCTTCGAGCCTGCACCACCATTCAGTATGATCATGGCTGATCATCCAACTCAGAACCCTGTACCTGCCTTCTCTCCATACCCCCTGATCCCTTTAGCCACAAGGGCCATATCTAACTCCCTCCTAAATATAGCCAATGAACTGGCCTCAACTGTTTCCTGTGGCAGAGAATTCCACAGATTCACCACTCTCTGTGTGAAGAAGTTTTTCCTCATCTTGGTCCTAAAAGGCTTCCCCTTTATCCTCAAACTGTGACCCCTAAAACTGGAGGGAAGCATTTGGAAAAAGAAATAAAGACGTAGACTATTTTTTAAAAAAAATGTGGAGCAAATTCAGAAATTGGGTGCAAAGGGACTGGGTGGCAGGGTGGGGATGCGTCTCTACCAGAGAAGGTGTAAGGCGCTCCTTCCCTCCACTAGCCTGCAGATCCTTGGGCAAGGTGTAGCACCTGCTTAGCCCCTGATCAGGGTCGCGTGAAGCCATGGGAGCAGGTGGTGGGTGGTCGAATGAACTGCTTGTGCATATCACAAGTCCTGGATATGCGACCAAGAACACCAGGCAGTCAATCTCTGAAGAGTATTGATAATGGCTGGGGTCACCCGTCTTGTAAAGACACTGGCCAGAACAAGGCAGTGGCAAACAACTTCTGGAAAAAAAAATGCCAAGAACAATCATGGTCATGGTCAAGACCATAATCGCCAATGTCATATGACATGGTACATAACGAATGAATGAAAAAGACTTTGGTGTCCTCGTGCAGAATATTCTTAAGGTTAACTTGCCGGATGAGTTGATAGTAAGGAAGGCAAATGCAATATTATCATTCATTTCAAAAGGACTAGAAGAATAACTTTATTTATGGAGCACTTTTCATACAGATATAGTTCAAAGTGCTTTACAATGAGATTAAAGTATAAACATGAAAATAAAGAAAAATATAAAAATAAAATAAAAGACGAAAGGATGTTAGTTTAAAAAAGAGGTTAAATAAATGATTTGGAGATGGCATTTAAAAGTATCAACTGAGTCTGCATCCTTGGTTGTTTTCAGTATTGAATTCTACAGTTTAGGAGCGTACTTCAAAAATGCTGACCTGAGAGAAATTTTTTTTAGATTTAGGAGACCAAAAGAAGATCTCAAAGGTCGAGCAGGATAATAAACTGCAAACAATTCTGTGATTTACCCTGGTGCCAGACCATTGAGAACTTTGAAAACAAGTAAGAGAACTTTAAAATCAATTCTTAAAGATGCAGGAAGCCAACATAGAGTAGCCCATATGGGAGTGATATGCTCTGTCATCCTGGTTTTGGTTAAATGTCTAGCAGTGGCATTCTGAATGAGTTGAAGTCTGTCAGAAGGTTGCTTTGGAAGGCCAGTAAAAAATGCATTGCAGTAATCTAGTCTATTGGATATAAAGGCTTGAATTAGTTTTTCAGTATCTTTATGTGACAGAAACAAATGTACCTTTGTAGTATTTCTTAAGTGTAGAAATGCTGCTCTGGTCTCTTTCTTTATGTGGGATTTAAAATTTGAATCTGAATCAAGGATAACTGAAGGAGATGGTTCAGAGAAGACTCAGAAGAATGATTCCAGGAATGAGAGGGTTACCATATGAGGAATGTCTGGCAGCTCTTGGGCTGTGTTCCCTGGAGTTCAGGAGAATGAGAGGGGATCTCATAGAAACATTCCGAATGTTGAAAGGCCTGAACAGATTAGATATGGCAAAGTTATTTCCCATGGTAGAGGACTCTAGGAAAAGAGGGTACAACTTCAGGATTGAAGGATTTAGAACTGGAATGCTGAGAAATTACTTTAGTCAGAGGGTGGTAAATCTGTGGAATTTGTTGCCACGAGCGGCTGTGGAGGCCAAGTCATTGGATGTATTAAAGGCAGAGATAGATAGGTTCTTGATTAGCCAGGGTATCATAGGGTATGGGGTGAAGGCAGGGGAGTGGGGATGACTGGAAGACTTGTATCAGCCCAAGATTGAATGGCGGAGCAGACTTGATGGGCTGAATGGCCTACTTCGGCTCCTATATCTTATGGTCTTATAGTCTCAAAACACCCAGGCTAGTTACTTCTGATTGTTCTCATTCAGAAAGTTTTTCAGTTGGTTGAAAATGACCTTCTCAAGAAAATTTCCCAGAAAGGGAAGATTTGATATCTTGGTACAAGTTAGCTGGTACCTCACGATCAAGGTTTGGCTTTTTAAGTAGGGACTTGACAGCCGCAGTTTTAACGGCATCTGGAAAAGTTCCATTTTCGGGGGATGTGTTAATAAATTCCCTCACAGAACTGAAAACACTATTAAAACAGTCTTTAAAAGTGTGATAGGGACAGGATCAAGACAGAAGTAGCTGGTTTTCTCTTTGCTACAATCTTAGAGTTCTGAATCATTAAGTTTGACATGGTTGCCAACTTTTTAAGAGCTTACCAGTATCTGTAGCTCTACTCTCTCCAATGGAAGTAATTTTGTTGGTTAAAAATGCTGCAAATTCCTCACATTTTGTGGTAGGTGCTTGACTGAGGACATTATAGGTTGAGGCAGGATTCAATAGTCGGTTAGAGTTGAGAACAATATTCTTGAATTGCTGCTATTCTCTGCAATAATCTTGGAAAAATGGGCTCTTGCAGAGTGTATAGAAAAGTTAAAAGAGCCTAGATTTTCCTTGAAAATTTTCAAGTCCAGTTTTCCTCAATTTTCTCTCAAATACTCTGTATGATCTTGAGTTTGTGGACAGACTTGTTTAACCATGATGACGTTTACTAAATGATTTCTTTTTAACCCTAAGTGGGACCACCATGTTTAATAATTTGTCTAGTTATTATTGAAAGAGTAAACTTTTTCATTTATTGAACAGTTTAAGTCAAATGGGTTAAATGAACTAGCCTGCTCAGAGAATTTAAGTTGCATTGCAGCATCGAGAAACAATTTTCTTAGCTGTATTTTCCTTTGTGGTCTTGATTTATAAAAGCTAGGAAGTAATGCTGAGGCTTTATAAGGCATTGGTCAGATCACACTTGGAATATTGTGAGTAGTTTTGGGCCCCTTATCTAAGAAGAGATGTGCTGGCATTGGGGAAGGTCCACAGGAGGTTTATGAGAATGACTCTGAAAATGGAAGAGTTAATGTATGAGGAGTGTTTGATGGCTCTGGCCTGTACTTGCTGAAGTTTAGAAGAATATGAGAGGTTTCAGTGAAACCTAGATAGAGTGGACATGGAGAAGATGTTTCCTCTAGTTGCTGCAGTTTAGGACTAGATTGTAGAGCCTCAGAGTACAATAACATCCCTTTAGAACAGAGATGAGAAGGAATTTCTTAAGATCATGGCGAATCTGTAGAATTCATTCCCACAGATTGCTGTGGAGGCCAAGTCATTGGGTATATTTGAAGTGGAGGTTGATAGGTTGGTCTCATTTCACTCCCATGTCTTATGGCCCATTAGTTCTGCTGCACTACCCATTCAAATGTGTTTCATTAAAAACTTTATGCTGCAAAAACATTTCTTCTCATATTGGCTCAGTTACTGTTGGGGACGGCTTCTGTCTCATCCTCTAAAGGTCTGATTATAATTGAAAACACCTGCATTTTAATCACTTTGTTTTAATTGGAATTGTTCTCTCATCTCTATTCTCTTTCTGCTTGACTGAATTCCATCAAACTTGTGCTAAATTTTATTGGCATCCTCACCAAGTCCTTTCTAAAGTGTATTGCTCAAGATAGGATTTTGTACTTGGACTCAAGCTAAACAGTAGTTTACAAACCAAATACGTGACTTCCAGGTTCTGCAGATGCTGGAATTCTTGAGGAACACAAAAAATGTTGTCTATATGGACTTCAGTAAGGCCTTTGACAAGGTTCCACATGGAAGGTTAGTTAGGAAGGTTCAATCGTTAGGCATTAACATGGAAGTAGTGAAATGGATTCAGCAGTGGCCGGATGGGAGACGCCAGAGGGTAGTGGTGGATAACTGTTTGTCAGATTGGAGGGCGGTGTGTAGCGGTGCGCCTCAGGGATCTGTACTGGGTCCAATGTCGTTTGTCATATATATTAGTGATCTGGATGATGGGGTGGTAAATTGGATTAGTAAGTATGCAGATGATACTAAGATAGGTGGCGTTGTGGATAATAAAGTAGATTTTCAAAGCTTGCAGAGAGATTTAGGCCAGTTAGAAGAGTAGGCTGAAAGATGGCAGATGGAGTTCAATGCTGAAAAATGAGAGGTGCTACATTTTGGTAGGACTAGTCAAAATAGGACATACATGGTAAATGGTAGGGCATTGAAGAATGCAGTAGAACAACAGGGATCTAGGGATAATGGTGCATAGTTCCCTGAAGGTGGAATCTCATGTGGATAGGGTGGTGAAGAAAGCTTTTGGTATGCTGGCCTTTATTAATCCGAGCGTTGAGTATAGGAGTTGGGATGTAATGTTGAAATTGTATAAGGCATTGGTGAGGCCAAATTTGGAGTATTGTGTACAGTTCTGGTCACTGAATTATAGGAAAGATGTCAATAAAATTGAGAGAGTACTGAGGAGATTTACTAAAATGTTGCCTAGGTTTCATCTCCCAAGTTACAGAGAAAGGTTGAACAAGTTAGGTCTTTATTCTTTGGAGCGTAGAAGGTTGAGGGGGGACTTGATAGAGGTGTTTAAAATCATGAGGGGGATTGATAGAGTTGACATGGATAGGCTTTTTCCATTGAGAGTGGGGGAGATTCAAACAAGAGGACAGGAATTGAGAGTTAAAGGGCAAAAGTTTAGGGGTAACATGAGGGGGAACTTCTTTACGTAGAGAGTGGTATCTGTGTGGAACGAGCTTCCAGCAGAAGTGGTTGAGGCAGGTTCGATGTTGTCGTTTAAAGTTAAATTGGATAGATATATGGACAGGAAAGGAATGGAGGGTTATGGGCTGAGTGCAGGTTGGTGGGACTAGGTGAGAGTAAGAGTTCGGCACAGACTAGAAGAGCCGAGATGGCCTGTTTCCGTGCTGTAATTGTTATATGGTTATAAAAAATGCAGGAGGTATGGGAGGGTTGGAACCTTCTACACTGTTATGATAAGACTACACTTGGGTTGGAGGGGTATCACCTCATATTCTGACTGGGTAGACTCCAACCTGACGGCATGAATATAGATTTCCTAACTTTAATTTCTCCCTCCTCTCCTTTCTTTGCCAGTTTATTTCCCCTCATCCCTTCTCCTCATCTGTTCATTAGCTTACTCTGGTTCCCCTCCTCCTTCCCTTTCTCCCATAATCCACTGTCTTCTATTATATTCCTTCATCTTCAGCCCTTTACTTTTTCCACCTATCACATCACAGCCTCTTCACCCTCTTCTTCCCCGACCCTACCACCGTTCACCTATCACCTGCCAGCCAGAACTCTTTTCCTTCTCTCCACCATTTTATTCTGGCTTCTTTTCCCTTCCTTTTAGCCCAGATGAAGGTTCTCGGCCTGAAATGCCAACTGTTTATTCCCCTCCGCTAATGCCGCTTGAATTGCTGAGCTCTTCCAGCACTCTGTGTCTGATACATAACTTGCTGCTTCGGTGCTCCAGGTGTTTACTAACGAACTAGAGGATCATGTTACTTAGAGATACAGAGCGGAATAGACCCTTCCAGCTAGCAACCCGCAACAGCTTTAACCGTAATCTAATGATGGGATAATTTACAATGTACTGTGGGTAGAAACCGGAGGGCCTGAGGAAAACTCACACAGTTCACAAAGAAGGCTACGGAGATTCCCTACAGAGTCTGCTGGGTTTGAACTCCGAACTTTGAAGCCCTAAGCTGTAATAACAACACACCAACCACTACATTCCCGTGGCACCCACAGAGGTGGAGGCAAATATATGCCAGGATACTTCTGAATTAAATTTGTAGGAACGAGATAATAATAAGCTGGAATTTCTGTGGAATTGCTTAATACAGATTGGACTAGTGGTGAAGTATCTTCGAGTCATGGTCAAATGACAGTGCAGAAACCCACCCTTCAAACCATCACAGCCATTCCATCTTTTGCTGATCTACTCCATTGCAGTTGCCTGTATTAGGACTAGCTCATTCGATGCCTTGCGATTTGAGTATCTGTCTTAATGCTTCTTAAACATAATAATTGTATTTAAACCACCACCTCCTCTTGCATCACTTTCCTGATGCCAGCCACTCTCTGTTTAGGAGACACACTTGCCCATCAGATTCCCTTTTAAAGCTCCTCCATCTCAATTTAGAGGCAGAAGAGTTCCTGCAGATGCTGGAGGAACTCAATAGGTCAGGCAGCGTCTATGGAAGGAAATAAATTTATTCCCTGACCTGTGTAGCTCACCTTAATGTTGCGCCCTCTTGTTTTTGATACCCCTACTTTGGGGGACAAAAGGTTGTGAATATCTCCCATATCCATGCTTGTCATAATATTATGCACTGTGTCATGTTATCCCTTAACCTGCTTCACCCTAGGTGAGAACAAGCTCAGCCTGTCCGGTCCCTCAGCCAAAACTCTTGGAAGCGTATAAAAAGAATGCATAAGTTTTTTTCCAAGGTGGGGCAATCATAACTAGAGAGCACAGGATTAGGGTGAGAGGGGAACGATTGAAAGAAACCTGAGGGATACCCTTTTCACCCAGAGGGTGCCCATATATGAAGTCGTTGACATTCAAAACATTTAGAAGTCACCTGGACAGGTGGACAGCAGTGGCTTCTAAAGTGGGCAATATCACCCAACCCCCAGGGGCTGTAAGGGGTAATAAAGATAAAGGGGGCAGTAGGGGACGCTGAGTGGCAAGGGGACCAGCTGAGGGGTTACAGGCTTGACTTAAGAAATGAATTACTTATTAGAAGCATTTGATCCTCAGTGCCTCATAATTGATAACAATGTTCACATAATCATCTCACCGCTTGCTAACCCATCATTCTCTTTGACTTTGCTCAAAGCGTGTTATAGTCATTGAAAAGTAATGTGACATTTATATATCTGGCATATAATGAGGAATGTGGACTGAAGAAATTGCGAGATTTCTAGGCCCAGCCCACACATCATTGATGTTCACTGCCGTAGTACAGTGCTAGCCAGTACGATTCCTGTACTCTACTCAGTGACGCCGTTTCTGTGAAATTGGGTAAGGCATGCAGTAGGGTAAAGTTCAGAATCTGCCTTTTTGAATGATCTTGACCACGTTTCTTTAGCCCATGGCTCAACCGAGATATTACTACCCCACTTTATGTACCTTCAGGCACAGAGCCAGGGTTTGCCTGAGTTATGATAACATCGTAACTTTCCCCTTTATTGACCATGGTCGTTGATCCATAATGAAAATGGCAGAAGCAGACCAAATGAAAAAAGTGCAGACAGTATAGTGTGGAATATCTGAAATATAGATTTGTAGTAACACCAAGCAATCAATACGCATGTTGTGTGAAAAATTTTTTTTCAAATGAAGCAATGAAACTTTGCAGGTTCCTTGAATATTTGAAGAGAATACACTCTGAAGTTGGCTTTTTTTTCAGTCACTTTGTGAAAACTTTCAGAAATGGAAAACACTTTAAAATGTATTTGCCAGCACTTCACAGCAGAACCGCGATGGCTTGTATGCTTAATGAAACATTTAATTGTTCATTGTTAAATCTGGAAAGCTCCATAAAATCGGAGAAGTACTGATTCTGCCAGCAGTCAAAGGAGGTTCTGAGTATAGGTTTGTGCAAGTCACCAGACCATATAAGTGATTCTGCTCAGTGACAATTCTCTTTAAAGCCGACTAGATGAAATGATTGAGAATGTGGAAGAAGCATTGTGTAATATAGAATAACTGAATTTGCTCTGCAGTTCAATGAGTATACAGGCAGCAAATCTTTGCTTCTCAGTTATGTTTGCTTCATAAAATATGAAAGCATGGTTCAAGAGTCGTTATTTGCGAGGGGATTAGAAACGTACAAAGGGGGAGGCCAATATTTTGGGTTGTTGAACAAATTTTCAAAGTAAAGAACATTCTGCTCACCAACATTCTTGCTTGTGCAACAGATGGGGTACCATCAGTGACAGGAAGCCACAGTGGGGTTATTACTTTATTGTAAAAAGCTGTATCTAACATATTTACTATTCACTGTGTAATTTACAGACAACCTCTTGTCATAAAAAATACCTAATTGGCTGCACAAATCATTAAATATTGTTATCATAGTGGTAAATAAAATCAAGTCCCATGCTCTCAATTCTTGACTATTTTGAGAGATTTGTATTGAGTGATGAACAATTTGAATGCTTGTGATTGCACACAGAAGTCAGATGACACTTAAAAGGACACTGTCTGAGATGCTTTTATGTGCTTTTTGAAACTATGATATTGTTTGAAGGCTCAAATACTTTATTCAGTAATTAATTCAAGAATATTAGGCATGCCACTGCCTAATTGTCAGAAATATTTGCCAAGTTTAGTGAAATCAATTTTCGACTGCAAGGAAATTATGTGAATCTTTTCAAAGTCAAATCAGTCATCTCCACATTGCTGTCCAAGTTAACCCTATTGAAGTGCAACATTGGCTGTTGCGCCCTTTTCCAATTTCTAAGCCTCTCTGAGTTGGAGGAGAAGGAAAGAATACTAGATGATGATCTTCAGTTACACCTGGATGAGCTGCCTAAAGACATGTCCAAGAGATTTCAGGATCTTCTCTAGATACAAATTCCTGATTGGGTAATTAATAGATTCCTGAACACTTTTAATGATGAATTAACAGGAAAGATGGAGGAAGATCTGATCTTGCTACAGAATGACTTTGAGCTGAAGCTGAGGTTCAAAAAAAATCATATCATGACTTTTGGCTGTAGAAAGAAATCTCTGAATGCTATCCTGTACTGTGGAGGGAAAAAAGGTCAAGATCGTTTTAGTGGTTTTCATGTAGTCACTCAACTTCTTTCAGAGCAATAAAATGGCCAATAAGTTACTGAATGTGGGGATATGAGACTCCTGAGTGACATTCAGCCTGATGGTGAAAAGCTGATATCGCTGCACCAAGCCCGTTCATCTCATTGGAAGATGAAAAAGCAATGAAATAGTGAATGGACTATTGGAAAAAAAACAACCACCCTAAATTGTTCGAGAGCTTAAAACAATTTTGCACTCCAAAATGTTTGGAAGTTTTTATTGCAATTGAATAAAATATTTTTATTTGCAGCTTTAAATGAGTAATTTTTGCTATTATTTGTAACTGCTTTAAACTTGCAGTTCATATTTTCTTTCACTTTTCGCTGTAAATTCTATAGTCTTTACAGTTTTTTATCTAATGGTAGCAGGGGTGCCGGGGATGTGGTCTTGCTAACCCAAAAAGGTTTGGGAGCCACTGGTTTGGAGGGGTATGGGACCAGCTTAGATGTTTTTTGGTGAGTGTGGATCTGTTAGATTTTATTTATTTGTTTATTTATTGAGATACAGAACAGTGTGGGCCCTTCTGGTCCTTTGACCCACGCTGCCCAGCAATCCCCCAATTTAATTTGAACCTAATCACGGGACAATTTACAGTGACCAATTAACCTACCAATTGGTTGGTAGGTCTTTGGACTGTGGGAGGAAGCCAGGATACTTGGAGGAAACCCATGCAGTTACGAGGAGAAGATATAAACTCCTTGCGGGCAGCAGCGGGAATTGAACCTGCGTCACCAGTACTAACCAATATGCTATCATGCATGTTTCTGTGCTGTATGACTCAACCAATGCAGCACACAATATGTCAAGGGCAGCTTGGACAGTGTTTTGTAAGGTTGCAATATGCCATCTGAACTCGTATGTTCATTGCCCTAACCTACTGAAGACAATCCTGCCATGTGCCAACCTCATCGTCCCATTGATCTGTGTCACTGTTTTCAGGGATCTCAGGATTTCAGTCTCCAGGTCCCTGTGTTCATCGACGTTATTTCATACTTAAACATCTACTGTATACACTCAATGACACTTTATTAGGTACACCTGTAGACTTGCTTGTTAATGCAAATACTTAATCAGCCCAACAGTGCATAAAAGCATGCAGGCATGGTCAAGAAGTTCAGTTGTTCTTCAGACAAGGTGTCAGAATGGGGAAGAAATGTGATCTAATTGACTTTGACTGTGGAATGATTGTCGGTGCCAGATGGGGTGGTTTGAGTATCTCAGAAACTGGGATTTTCTCACACAAGTCTCTGGAGTTTACAGACAATGGTGCGAAAAACAAAAAAAAAAAAATCCAATGAATGGCAGTTCTGTAGGCGAAGTCAACTTGTTAACGTGTGAGTAAAGAGGAAAATGGCCAAATAGTTCAAGTTGACAGGAAAGCGACAGTAACTCAGGTAATCATGTGCCAGAACGGTGGTGTGCAGAAAGCACAACATGTTGACTTGAAGTGGCGGCAGAAGGCCACAAGTTCAGTGGGCCTCTTTATTGTATGCAGGAGGTACCTAATAAAGTGGTCACTGAATGGGAATGTCCTCCTCCCCTATGATTTCTCAAAGCGTATCGGCTCGCCCTTGTGGGACTTAAAATTCCATCTGCTAATGCTCTGACCAGCTTCCCATCTAATGTATATCCTGTTATTTCCTTGACTTAGTGATTGTAAGTCTCTGTCACTTTAAGGGGCATTATACATTATTCCTTTGAAGATGTCATCAGCAGGCAGACTTTGAAACACTTAATTTTTAACTGGACAGGCTTGATCTCTTTGTCTGACACCTTGGAGTAAGTGGGAAGTACAGCTGGTTTCTCGATGAAGTGGAATCAGCCTATTAAGTACAAGAATCCCTTTAAGGGCTTTTTCATTTAATTAACTTAGGATCAAAGGCATACAGTGGTTTTATCCCAGTTAATAATGTCTCAGAGAAGTGTTTGGACCTTTTCTGAAGATTGCAGAGAGGGAGCAGTATATTTTTAACATTTACTGACAATATGAACCATTTTGTTTTCCCAGATTAATTACAGGTGAGGTGTTTCATGCAGGAAGTCCATTTGACCCATCTAGCCCATACTTTGAGCTTTCTGTCCCCCCATTTCATCTTGCCCTTTCAACATATCTTTGTCCCTCGCTAACCACAAGAGATTCTGCAGATGCTGGAAATCCAGAACAACAAGCACAAAATGCTGGAGGAACACAGCAGGTCAGGCAGCATCTATGGAAATGAGTAAAAAGTCGACGTTTCGGGCCAAGACCCTTGATCAGGGGCGGTATGGTAGTGTAATGGTTAGTACAATGCTTTACAGTACAAGCGACCTGGGTTCAATTCCCCCCACTGCCTGTATGGAATTTATGCATTCTCCTCGTGACCATGTGGGTTTCCTCTGGGTGCTCCAGTTTCCTCCGACAGTGCAGAGACGTGCCGGTTGGTAGGTTAAGTGGTCATCGTAAATTTCCCCGTAATTAGGGGAATTTGCTGGGCAGTGCAGCATACAGTACCAGAAGGGCCTACTCCGTGCTGTATCTTTATAAAACAATAAAAACTGGACTGGAAAGGAAGGGGGAGGAGACTCCCCTCTGTCCTCTCTTCTCCTCACCTGCCTATCACTCCTTCATGTTTTTGTTTCTCTAGTTTGCCCCTTTAGCGAATCTTTATTTTGCCTTCTGTTCCTGTTTTACCTTGTAGCACTGTGGTATGATTCTGATCCATATGAACATGATGCAAGGAAAGTTTTTCAATGTGTCTTGGTACAGTGACAATAATAAACCTTTTGCAATCCCAATGTTCAGGACTAGCATCTTATGAGGCCGGGGTTGGGAGTTTGGGTCCCATTATGCCAGAGGTGGACTTCTTATTCAATTAATGAAGCAAATTTCATAATTGAAGAGGTTGTAGCAGTAATGATGATTATAAAACAATCACTAGAATAGAAGAGAACTTCATCTCAGAAAGGGTGTGCTGATGTTGGAACTGGTTCAAAGGAGGTTCATGAAAATGATTCTGGGATTGAATGGCTTGTCACATGAAGAGTGTTTGATGGCTCAGGCCGGCATTCGTTGGATTTCAGAAGAATGAGGGGTGACCTCATTGAAACATATTGAGTGGTGAAAGGCCTTGATAGAGTGGATGGCGAGAGGATGTTTCCAAGAGTAGGAGAGTCTAGAACCAGAGGCAACAGCCTCACAATAGAAGGACACATCTTCAGAACGGAGATGAGGAACTTCTCTCACCAGAGGGTGGTGAATCTGTGAAATTCTTTGCCATAGGTGGCAGTGGAGGCCAAGTGGTAGGGTATATTTAAGGCAAAGGTTAATAGATTCTTGATTAGTCAGGGCATGAAAACAGGAGTCTGGGGCTGAGAGGGAATATGGATCAGCCATGATGAAATGTCGGAGCAGACTCGATGGGCCAAATGGCCTCCTACTGCTCCTATATCTTATGTTACTATTGTCATTGCTCGACAATGAGATTGCAGTGATAGTCCAGTCCATGCAAAACAAATATTCACAATGCCTGCAGTACATCTTAATTTAAAAAAAAACATATTTACATGCAAGAAGTGACTTTGACTCAAAGCCTGTTGGCAAGCCGGGATGTAGCATTATTCAGAGGCATAACAGCCCTCGGGAGGAAGCTGTCTGTCAGTTATCTTTTCTTGGCTAAGATGTCTGTGCATCTCCTACCAGCAGGAGATTAAACAGACAGTGTCCGGGATGGGATATGTCTTTAATAATAATATGAGCATGCCATAGGCATCAGAGGTTGTAGATTGTATGATAGGTCCATCCCATTTGGGGAAAACACTTTACCATTCATGAGCAGTCTAGTCCATAGGTGACTCCATCCCTTCCATCTCTGTGGTTAATTATCTACTAACCTGGCAAGCCACACAATTCCAACATAATGAGGAATGGGTAATATAATCAGGAGATTCTCTAGATGCTGGAAATCCAAAACATTGCACACAGAACACTTCAAGAACTCTGCGGGTCAGGCAGCATCTGTGGAGAGGAATAAAAAGTCAATGTTTCAGGCTGAGTACCTTCATCTGGATTGTAATGGAAATGGGTGAGAGGGCAGCAGAAGCCAGAATAAGAAGATGGAGGGAGTGAGAGGAGTATAAGCTGGTAGGTGATAGGTGAAATCAGGTGAGGAAGGTGCTGGGTGGACAGGGGAGGCAGGCCAAAGCGAAAAGCTGGGCGTTGAAGGGCTGAAGAAGAAGAAATCTGACAGGAGAGTGGAGCGGGAGAAAGGGGCAGAAGATGGGCAGCAGAGGGAGCTGATGGGTCAATGCGGAGAAGAGAAGGGCAAGGACAGAGCCCGAAGGAGGAATGGGAGAGAAGCTGGGTCGGGGAGGGTGGGGGAGAAATTACTGGACTTCTATATTGGGACTGCCACCAGCACTTCCTTGGACTGTGTTGGTCTTTGAGGTAAGCACCGGATTTCACTGCAAGCTTCAATGCTTTGATCTACATGTGATAAATAAAGCTAATCTTTAATCTTCAAATACAGGGCAGCTTGTTCAGGAATCCAAAGGGGTAGGCTGGGCGAAATGACTGGACTTTAGAGAAATCATTATTCCTGCCATCAGATTGAAGACTACCCAGGTGAAGCTTGAGGTGTTGGTCCTTCAACCTGATGGCATGGAATGTGAGATGAAACCCCCGTGGTCATGAGGTGAATGTACAGACAGTGGCAGGAGTTGAACCCTGATTGCCGGCGATGGAAAGTGTTACAATAATCACTATGCTATCAGGCCCCATTTCCGTTATCACTATTTTTTATCTTTTAGTTACCCTAACTGGAACTGGAAATAATGAACATGGAATTATTTAGCATTGACCACATGGTCCAACTAGTTCAGGCCAGTGTTATATTCCACTTGGCCGCCTTCTAATCCTCCGCCTGTCGTCAATATAATCGTTTCGATTCCCTTCTACTTCCAGTGCTTGGATTGAGGTGGATTTGCTTGGATGATTACTCTTGCTGCTCTTTGTGGTGATGATTTTGACACATTCCCCTCCCACTGGGTGAAGGGAGTTTCGTTCCATTTTAAATTGAGTTATAGCCATGGTATCAGAACACTACAGCTCAGAAAAAGATCCTTTGGCCCGTCTAGTCCGTGCTGAACTATTAATCTGTCTAGGCCCATTGAACTGCACCCGGACTATTCCCCTCCATACCCCTCCCATCATGTACCTATCCAGATTTCTTTCAAATGTTGAAATCAGACACACATCCACCATTTCTACTGGCACTGTCACCATCCTCTCAGTGAAGAAGTCCCCTCTATTTCTAGTTAACCCAACCTCAGTGGAAAAAGCCTGCTTGTATTCGCACTATCTATGCCACTTTTTTCCCTATAACTTGGGTCCTCAAGTCCTGATAGCATCTTTGTAAACTTTCTCCCCACTCTTTCAATCTTATTGATATCTTTCCTGTAGGTAGGTGGGCAGAACTACACACAATACTCTAAACTTTGCCTCACTAACGTCTCATACAACTTCATAGTAATTTACTCACAACCTCTAGGTTTGCTGTTAACCTGCATGTTAAAACTCTGACATCCATGTTAATTTTGCCAAACCTTACCTGATTTAGATTCAGATTCGGATTTATTTGTAACATGCAGTGAAATGTGTCATTTGTGTTAACAACCATCACACCTGAGGATATGCTGGGAGCACCCCACGAGTGTCACCCCACATTCTGGCACCAAAATGGCATGGCCACACACAACAGCAACAGCAGCAAAACAATTTTTTGTCCCTCTGTCCCTCTGTCCCTCTGTCCCTCTCTGTGTTACACCTGTGCTTGCTGGCTTGCTCACTCACTCACTCCATCTAGAGGACAGGTTGCCTCACTGGCTCTCCAGTCCTTGGGCCTGATCTCTCAGACATTGGGTCTTTGACCTCCAGATCAGCTGACCCAGGGCACTTCAACCCTTGCTGGTATGTACGTATGTGTGTGTGTGTGTGCTACAGCAGCAGAAGAGCACACCAGGTTTCACTCCTGTGGCCACTTTATTAGGTATGCTCCTGTACTTAATAAAGTGGATGCATTTAAGGTAATTTTACAGGAGATGTGAGGGGCAGGTGGTTGTTGTTTTTTTTTTACAGAGTTGTGGATGCCTGAAATGCTTTGCTTGTAGTTGTGTCAGAGGCAGAAACATAAGACCATAAGACAAAGGAGCAGAAGTCAGCCATTCGGCCCATCGAGTCTGCTCCGCCATTCTATCATGAGCTGATGCATTCTCCCATTTAGTCCCACTCCTCCGCCTTCTCACCATAACCTTTGATGCCCTGGCTACTCAGACACCTATCAATCTCTGCCTTAAATACACCCAATGACTTGGCCTCCACTGCTACCCGTGGCAACATGAGGGACTTTTAAGAGATGTTTAGATAGGCACGTGTGTGTGAGGATAATGGAAGGATATGGACATTGTGTAGGCAGAAGGGATTAGTTTAGTTGGTCTGTGATTACTGATTTAACTGGTTCAGCACAACATTGTGGCTGAAGGGCTTGTTCCTGTGCTGTACTGCTTTATGTTTCTCTTCCTCTCTCAGCATTGTCCACCCCGACCTACCTCCTCCCATTCTGTTCTAACCCTTGGTGTGATTATTTCCCACCTGTGCTAACCTCTGCTGCTTTGTTTTTGGTAACTTAAGTTTTTGCATTCTGTAATCTTTTGTTCTTCCACGCTATTTAGAATTGTATTTAGCAAGTGATATGCGACTTCCTTGCTTGGCAGACTGAAATGAAATGATTGTGTCAAACATGCCTAATCTGCAAATGTATTAATGTTGTCTTATAATTAGTTGTAGTCAACTGAATCCCAATTTGGAAATTCTGGAGGAAAGACTGCAAATTTAAACTTGACTGATTTCAAGGTCCAGGTCTTGGGTATAAATTGTGAAGTAGTCCCACTTCTGTGACCTATTTTTCAGTTTCTGCCACTCTGAATATCTCAATTGACAGCTGCACTCTGCTTTCGCTCTTATAACCAGAAGGTTATTTGTTATGCTACTTGTCCCCTGATTCTGAGTGCTCCAATCTCATTCACTTGTCTGGTACAACATACCTTAATGGCGACCTTTGGGAAATTCAGATTAATTATATCTCCTGCATTACCCTTGTCTATTCAATGTCAACTTGAGCAAATAAGGTTTATGAAATCAAAAGACAAGATTTTGTATTTGCTGGAAATGTTAATTTAAAAATGTTGGAAATACAGAAACAAAAAGTTCTGTGGATGCTGGAAATTTGAAGCAACACGCACACACACACACACACACACACACACACAGCTGGAGGAACTCAGCAGGTCAGGCAGCATCTATGGAAAAGAGTTGACATTTCAGCCCGAGACCCTCCTTCAGGACTGAGGGGGAAAGGGGAAGATGCCAGAATAAAAAGTTGGGCGGAGGGTGGTGCTTGAGGGGGATTGGTTGGTTTTTGTGTCAAGAAAGAAGCTGAGAGCGTTGAGGCCTTCCTGATGGAAATGCATAAGGACTGGATATCCATGGAGAAGATGAGGCATTCAGGGCCAGGGAATTGGAAGCTACTGAGGAGATTGAGGGTGTGAGAAATGTTGTGGATGTACCGTAGGTGGGAAGGGACTGAACCAAGGAACTAGTCCATGACTCAGGCACTATCTGTGGGGAGAGAAAATGTTCCGGTCTGTTTGTTTTAATCAGATGTGAAGCATTAATAAATCAGCCAAGATGGAATGGTGGAGCGGACTCCATGGGCTAAATAGCCTAATTCTGCTCCTATGTCTTATTGCCTTATTCACTTCTTTTCTCCACAGATGTTTTTATTGTTTATTTGTGCACATGTATATTATAGTTTTGTAATTTTATAATTGTTTGCTACCGCAAAACAACACATTTCATGACGTATGCCCTTGATATTAAACCTGATTTTGGTTGTAGATATTCTGATCATTAAGAAGATAAGATAAATGGGCTTAATTTAAAACATTTTTATTCTGTATTTTGATTTAACTTCTCTGTTCAACAATTCTTCAAAATAATGGCCAATGCTGGCAGTTTTTAATAGTCATGTGAATCTCTAATCCGCTTTCAATGACTTGTGACTTTGGTTCTTTTGTCCTCTTGGATCCACTCCATTTTGACACTATCACAGCATGGATTCAAACACCCCTTCCAGGTGAAGCAGCAACTTGGCTGTTGTGCTTCTGGCTTAGACTTGTACAGCATGGAAACAGACCCTCCAGTCTACTGTGTCCCTGCTGACCATCGCACCTATCTATACTAATTCCTTTTCCCTGCATTAATTCAATGTTCCTCATTCTCCGCTTAATTAAGTTCCTGTCCAGATGTCTTTTAACTTATTACTGACCCTGCCTCCACTTGCATCTCATTCTGAGTATCAGCAACAGCTTTGTGCTGGGGGGGGGGGAGTGTGTGTGAAGAGAATTACTCCTCAGCTCCCCTTTAAACTTCCTCCATCTCACTTTTAAACTGCCCTCTAGTTTTAACCGTGCCTGCCTTGCAGAAGAGACACCATCTATGAAGGGCATCGGCCTGAAACGCTGACTGTTTATTCCCATCCATAGATGCTGCCTGATCTGCTGAGCACATTATGTGTTTTGCCCTAGATTTCCAGCATCTGCAGTATCTCTTGTGTCTACCCCATCTATGTCTCATAGTTTTATACATTTCTATCATGTCATCTCTCCGTCTCCTTTGCTCCCGGGAAAACAGAATTAGCCCAAATTTTCCTCATAACTCGAACGCCCCAGTCCAGGCCACATCCTTGTGAGTTATTTCTGCACACTTCTTGGCGTAAGTGTAACGCTCAGGTCTAATGCCTCGTGTTTATCTAGGGGAAGCCCCGTCCACTCAACAAACCGTGTCTCACGTTTGCATAGTTGCTGTGTAATGCCACCTGGTACAAACTCACACATAAAATATCAGACAGCACACAATGTACGATTTACAGATTACACTTTATAAATCTTACTGGAACGATGTAATTAATAGAGATACGATATAAAAGGAAAGTAAACAGCGCCAAACTTATCAGAGTTCAACCACTTTGTGCACAACCGTTGGAGCTCAATTAATGGGGTCTTCTTTCCACCATCCGATCTCCTCTTACCTGCCGCCTGGGACCAACCACGGTGGTCGACCAGAGCGTGTCCAGCACGTCCTTCCTCTTTGGGTCTCCTCCCGAAAAGCCTGCGCACTGACTTAGGTTCACACACATACAGATAGAATAAACATAGCTTCCATTGGTTAGTTCCTCCGTTATCTATAACTATAACCCAAACATTTCAGCTACAGAGACCATTACCTCATAGTTAACATTGCAAAGAAGCCATTTCATTATTACACTTAAGAGGAGCCATTGTATAATTAGCAGTTAACAGTTAACATTACAGTTAATATTACTGAGAATCCTACATAAGTATGTTCTTCCTAAAGTGTGGTAACTGGAACAATGCTCCAAATGATCCAGAGAATGAAAGAGTTCATGTATGTGGAGTGTTTGATGGCTCTGGGCCTGTACTCACTGGTGTTTAGAAGAATTTGTGAGCGGGGGGTGGGGTGGAGAGGGGATTCTCATAGAAACCTACTGAATATTGAAAGGCCTTGCTAGAATGGATGTGGAGAGGATGTTTCCAGTAGTGGGGGGAGGCTAGGACCAGGGGGCACAGCCACAGAATTGAAGGACATGCCTTTAATAAAGAGACAAGGAGGATCTGTGGAATGTATTGTCTCGGACGGCTGTGGAGACCAAGTCTTTGGGTATATTTAAAGTGGAGGATAGTTCATTCTTGATTAGTAAGGGCATCAAAGGTTATGGGGTGAAGGCAAGAGAATAGGGCTGGGGGGAAAGAAATCGTTCACGGTGGAGCGGACTTAGGGGCCAAATGGCCTAATTCTGCTCCTATGTCTTATGGTCTAATGCGACCCAACCCGAATATTTGTACACAGTAACATAATGTTCCAACACTTACACTCAGAGCCTCAGATGATGAAGGCAGGCATGTTATGTGCTTTTCTCAATACCCTGTGTACATGTTCCCACTTTGAGGGAACAACACTGAGTGGCCACTTTATTAGGTACACCTGTATATCAGAATCAGGTTTTATATCACTGGCATATGTCACGAAATTTGTTAACTTTGTGGTAGCAGTACAATGCAATGCATAATTATAGAGAAAAAAAGCTATGAGTTACAGTAAATATATATTAAATAGTTAAATACGTAATGCAAAAATTAGAAATGAAGAAGTAGTGAGGTAGTGTTTATGGGTTCAGTTCAGAAATCAGGAGCCAGAGGGGAAGAAGCTGTTCCTGAATCGTTGAGTGTTTGCCTTCAGACTTCTGATCCTCCTCCCTGATGGGAGCAATGAGAAGAGAGCGTGTCCTGGGTGTTCAGGGCCCTCAAGTATGGATGCCGCCTTTTTGAGGCATCGCTCTGTGAAGATATCCTGAGTACTATGGAGGCTAGTGCCCATGATGGAGCTGACTAAGTCTACAACCCTCTGTAGCTTACTTCGATCCACTGCAGTAGCACCCCACTCACCCCGCTCCATTGACCCGTACCAGTTGGTGATACGGCCAGTTAGCATGCTGTGCAGAAATCTGAGTGTTTTAGGTGACGTACCAAATCTCCTCAAACTCCGAATGAGATATAGCTGCTGTCTTGCCTTCTTTGTAGCTGCATCGATGTGTTGCATCCAGGTTAGATCCTCAGAGATTTAACACCCAGGAACTTGAAATTGCTCACTCTTTCCACTTCCGATCCCTCTATGAGGACTGGTTTGTGTTCCCTCGTCTTACCCTTCCACAATCAGCTGTTTGGTCTTACTGATGTTGAGTGGAAGATTGTTGCTGCAACACCATTCAACTGGCTGGTATATCTTGCTCCTGTACACCCCCTCGTCACTATCTGAGATTCTGCCAACAATGGTTGTATAGTCAGCAAATTTACAGATGACATTTGAGCTGTGCTTTGCCATATTGTTATGGGTGTAGAGAGAGAGTAGAGCAGTGGGCTAAGCCACATCCCTGAGGTGCACCAGTGTTGATTGTCATTGAGGTGGAGATGTTATTTCTAATCCACACTGATTGTAGTTTTCCAGTTAGGAAGTCAAGGATCTAGTTTCAGAGGGAGGTATAGAGGCCTAGGTTCTGGAGCTATTTTGATCAGAACTGTAGGAATGATGGTGTTAAACGCTGAGCTTTAGTCAATATACAGCATCTTGGTGTAGGTATTTGTGTTGTCCAGGTGATCCAAGGCTACTTGGAGAGCCAATGAGATTGTGTCTGCTGTAGACCTATTGTGGCGATGGGAAAATGGCAGTGGGTCCTGCTCATTAATGCTAATACCTAATCTGACAATTGTATTGCAGTCACTCAGTGCAGACATGGTCAAGAGGTTCAGTTGTTGTTCAGACCGAACGTCAGAATGGGGAAGAAACATGATTTAATTGACTTTGCCTGTGGAATGATTGATGGTGCCAAGCGGGGTGGTATGAGTATCTCAGAAACTGCTGATCTCCTATGATTTTCATGGACAGCAGTTATGGGAATTTATAGAGAATGGTACAGAAAACCAAAAAAGAAAATCCAGTGAGTGGATTCTGTGAGAGAGGGAAGAATGGCCAGACTGGTTCAAACTGACTGGAAGACAACAGTAACTCAAATACTGTTAGAACCATGAAGTGCCTCTCTGAGTGCACAACACATCAAACCATGGGGTGGATATGGGCTGCAGTACCACAAACATACACACAGTGGCCATTTTATTAAGTTTAAAGTGGCCACTGAGTGCACATGCTCGTACTCCAAGATCTCTATTATACACCATTCCCCAGATCCTGCCATTCGTAGTCTTAGTTTAACTTTATAAAATGCATTATTTTACACTTGTTCAAGCAAGATTGCATCTGCCATTTCTTTGCCCTCTTTTTCATTGTAACTTCAGACAACCTTCTTCCACTGTGGTGTCATCTGCAAAAAATACTAATCATGCTACCTACATTCCGCTTCAATTGATTGATGTATGTGACAAGCAGCGAGGAACCTAGCGCCAAATCCAGTGGCATGCGCTGGTCACAGGCCTCCAATCTGAAAAACACCCTCCATGGTTGCTGCCTTACCTGCACCTTATCACACCTTTTTTTTTGCCTTTATTACAGTGCAATTGCGGTTCTGATGTGAATCCTTGCAGAGAAAGAACTTTTTTTTTAGTACTGACTGCTTCTGTTTTAATTATTTGATGGTTTTATTTATATTTATTCATTTAGAGATAGTGTGGAACAAGCTCTTCCAGCCCAACCACCCAGCAAAGCATCCATTTAATACTTTAGCCTAATTAGCCTAATCACTGAACAATTTACAATGACCAATTAACCTTCTAACTGATGCGCCTGTGGATTGTGGGGAAACCGACATGGTGATGGGGAGAACGTACAAACCCCTTACAGATGACACTGGAATTGAACACTAAACTCAAGAATGCCCCAAGCTGTAATAGAGTTGTGCCAACCGCTACCAACCATGGCACACATTACTTTTGTTAACATGCTAAATATTAGTGGTCCATATGAATGAGGGAAGATCTTGAGTTGACCTTGGACTAAGAGAAGTGCAGTAGGAGGGTGGAAGGGCTTGTGACCTTGACATCCATGATGAACCAAAAATGAATAGGAACATGATAGACCTTGGCAGAGAAGATAAACAAAAATAACTAACGTGGCCTTTCAGATCCTAAGCTACAGATAACTTGTGGTTGTGGTTGACTAAAGTTTCTGAAACTGAAACAATGTTGAGAGTTAGTTTTATTTTCAAGGAGATAGTCATACAGCACATCTTGAGGCATGTAATAAATGTGTTGGAAAACAATAAACCCTAAACTGATTGTGCCAAATTTTGCTTCGGTGAAGCTTCCCTCTAGAATTAAAAGAAAGTGTGCGTACATTGAGATGAGAATTTATTTTGCTCCATATCATGCTATTGAGAGAAGTTCCTGGCCTTTGCTATTTCCCTGCTTCAGTCATACAGCAGGAGTATGGGGTAGCCAGACAGTTCCTCATAAGAGTTTCTCCATGATCTTGGAAAGTTTTAAATTTGTATGTTGCAGTTGTCAACTTGTTCAAGTCCAGTCACTCACTGATATTGAGTCTGTTGTACAGGAGACCCCAAACTCTCTTTTTTAATGCGTTGGCCTCCTACCATTAAGCTAGTGGTCCGTGGACCCTGGGTTGGGAACCCCTGCTGTAATATGATACATCTACAGTTTTACCACACCTTTGAGTTTGGATCCTGTTTGGTTGTTCTGTGGTCTTCATCCACATCAACTGTTGCTCACTGTCTAGTGCTGTCTTCTAATTGGGGTGATTATGGGTTCAAAAGCTCATTTATTATCAAATTATGCAACTCTGAAATTCTTTTTCTCCGGGTAGCCATGAAACCGCGAGAGAAAAGAAAGGCAGCTGATCATCAACCCCCAAATCCTCTTTCCCCACGCAAAAAAAAAGTCAAACCAAAACGGAACAGGCACATTAATTCCCAAATCCCTCCTCCCCACACAAAAAAGTGAACAAACAGAACAGGCACATCGACTCCCAAATTCCTCCTCCCCACACAAAAAAAAACACCGAGAAAGATCGGACGAAAAACGCAGAATATAAAAAAACTATCAGACTGAAAAAAGCCTATAGTCCAAGTCCATATCCAAAACTCAGAAAACCTGGGTAACATTCTCCGGGCAAACAGCAGCTCTCCCCTTTCCGACAGCAGAGTGATCAGAAGCCAGGCTGGTGCTCACCTTTCGCATTCGCCTCAGTCTTCCTCATTGCTTTAATCAGCGCATAATAGGAGTTCATTCGGTAAAATGGAGTCAAACATCAGCTTGTGCCTCACATTCCACAGACTCCAGCACAAAATATCTGCTGACGTTCCAGTGCAGTACCACATATATTGTCTGTTGGATGAGATGGTCAAATGGAATTTTTTGTGTGCTCTGCCAAAATGAATTCTTTTCTCCATGATGTTATAAAATCCTACAGTACAAAAACAGGCCGTTCAGCCCATCTAGTTTATCCTAAACTATTATTCTGCCTAGTGCCATTAACCTGCACTTGGTCCATCACCCTCCATACCTCTCCCATCCAAGTAGCTAGCCAAATTTCTCTTGTGTTTTAATTTTACTGATGCCTTTCCTGTAGGTAGGTGACCATAACTGCACATAATACTCCAAATTCAGTCTCACCAAAGTCTTGTATAACTTTAACATAACCTCCCAACTTCTGTACTCAAAACGTTGATTGTGTCCTAGCACATTAGAACAGAAAACAATTTGGAGCAGAGAGAAGGCATGTGCCTGATTGGTGCATGTTGTAGAGTTGTAGTCACTCAGCACAGAAACATGCCATTCAGCCCTCGAATGACAAACTAGGAGAACCTCAGTTGAAAATCCTGGAAGAATTCAGGCTGATAGCAGTATTTGTAGAAACAGGAAACTGGTAAAGATCTGGGTCAAAGGCCCTCTCTCAGAAAGGGTCCCTGATGTGGCTCTGAGAACAGGTTCCCTATGAGGTTCTGAGGAAGGGTACCCAATGGGGTTCTTGGAAAGAGAAGCTGATGTGGTTCTGACAAAGGGTCCCTGATGTGGTTCTCAGAAGGGGTCTTGGAACTGAAATTTTGATTAGGTTTTTCTTTCCAGAGATGCTGTTTGACTGGGTAAGATTTTTTAGCTCTTCGGATTTTGCTTCCCCAAACCCACCACGTACACGATAACCATGAAATACTGATCCATACCAATCCCATTTATTTTCGACAATGCTGGAAGATCTCAGCAAGTCATGCAGCATCTATGGAAAGAGAAACCAGTCAACGTTTCAGATTGCGACCTCTCATCAGGATTGAGAGGGAATTGGAGTATGAGGCAGGCTAAAGGTCTGAGGTAGAGGGGTGGAGCCAAATGGGGAAGGATGATAGGCAGATGGAACCAGGTGGTGGAGAGGATTGGCGTGTGAGAGAGGCTGGTAAATGATAGGTGGAGACAGATAGAGCTAGGTGGCAGGGGGATTTTGGGTGGGAGAGAAAGCTGGTACATGATAGATGAAGCCTGATAGGAAGGGGATAATGGACAGATTGAATCAAGTGGTGGAG
This sequence comes from Mobula birostris, assembly GCF_030028105.1. NCBI lineage: Eukaryota > Metazoa > Chordata > Chondrichthyes > Myliobatiformes > Myliobatidae > Mobula > Mobula birostris. The sequence goes on along the minus strand of NC_092373.1, from coordinate 18,280,884 downwards.
GGGTTTGGGGTGAGAGAGAGGCTGGTAAGTGGTAGATGGAGACATGAGGAGAGAAGGTAGGCAGATGGAACCAGATGGTGGAGGAGTTTGGGGTGGGAGGAGGCTGGTACATGATATGTGGAGAGAGATAGGGAGGGATGATGGGTAGATTGAATCAGGTGGTGGAGGGGGTTTAGGTTAGGAGAGAGGCTGGTAAGTGGTAGATGGAGACCCATGATACGTGGAGACAAGTGGGGAGGGAATATTGTAAAGATGAAACCAGATGGGGCATGGATAGGGAAAAGAAAACTTGTTGGACAGCTGAACATGTGGGGAACAGAGAACACCAGAGATGGGTAAAGAACATAGGTTGACTACATTTAGAAGCATTTGATTTCTCTTTTTTTAAAAGATCATTGTTGCTCTTTTATTTCTATTATGCTTGCTCACCCTATCCCCTTATCCCCCAGCCAGCCTGATGATATTAAAAGAAAACATTTATCTTCTCTTTGGGAGCCTGCTCTACACACAGCTCTTACTTGCTTCACCCAACAGCAGACTGCACTTCAAGTGGAGCTTCATGCTCTCCACTGTCCTGATAGAAGCTGTACAGTAGCTAGTTTTTCTTTTTGTTGAACCTCATTCCCAATGCAGCCCGGCACAATAATCCAGCACCTCCCCCTGTGCCTCATTTTACACACCCTTTTTGACAGCCTATAAATATCTTGTTTTTTTCTAAACCACCACAGGAGCAGATGTATTACAGTGATACAGGGCAGAGCAGTTCCTTGGGAGTTCATCTATTTCACATGACTAGCAACAGTCCGTTTCTGTGGTTTTTATTTGGTATGAAGAGCAATTTGCCGCCTTCCTTGGAAGTATCTCATGAGACTGAGCATGGCAGAATTGGTCAGAAAACCTTTCCTTTGAAACAAAATTCTGAACCTTCTCCCCATTTCATGTTCCAATGCTTTCAATTACTGATCACTGATCAACTTTAAATTAATGATGAAATTACTGGTGCCCTGATGAAGGGTCTCAGCTTGAAATGCAACTGTTTATTCCTTTCCATCAACGCTGTCTGACCTGCTGAGTTCCTCCAGTATTTTGTGTGTGTTGCTTTGGATTTCCAGTATCTGTAGAATCTTTTGCTTTAAATTACTTATGTGGTTCTTTGTTTTTCCACAAATTGACTTTTCTGCAAGTGCATTTTTATCAAGTATATCTGTTTATCAAATGAAGGCTCAGGAGCTTGAAGACTCGTATGACCAGATTTGGGAACAGCTTCTTTCCAACTGTGATAAGACTGCTGAATGGATCCTGACCCAGATCTGGGCCGTACCCTCCAAATATCTGGACCTGCCTCTTGTTTTTTTTTTTTTGCACTGCCTTACTTTCCCTTTTCTGTTTTCTATTTATGATTTATAATATAAATTTTTAATATTTACTATCAATTTGTACTCCAGGGAGCGTGAAACACAGAATCAAATATCGCTGTGATGATTGTATGCTCTAGTATCAATTGTTTGGTGACTATAAAGTATAAATGGCCATTCACCTTGTCAAGGGGCATCCGTTTTACCAGACACTTGACACGTCAATATTCAATTGACCCTTGCTGTCTGAGAAAAATATTCTTCTGCATTTTGATTTATTGAATACAAGTTCACATTGTGCTCCTTTGTCCTTTATCGAGCCCCCTTGCTTTATTCCATGAGCAGGTTTCCATTGTTTCCATTTGCTGTGAAATATGAGAATTAGGTGGAACAATGGGCTTGAGACAGAAGTTCACAAAAGTGGTGGATGAAGTCCAGTCTGTCACAGGCAAGGCCTTCCCCAGGACTGAGCACATTTACATGGAGCACTGCCACAAGAAAGTGGTGTTCACCATCAAGGACCCCCACCATCCAAACCATGCTCTCTTCTCAGTACTACCATCAGGCAGGAGATACAGAAGCCCTGGGTCCCACAGCACCAGGTTCAGGAACGGTTACTAACCTACCATCAGGCTCTTGAACCAGAGTGGATAACTTCATTCATCTCAACGCTGAACTGACGCCACAACCTTACTTTCAGGGACTCAACGACTCGTGGGTTCTCAGTAATTTTTTTATTATTTGCACAATTTGTCTTCATTTGCACATTAGTTGTTTGCCAGTCTTTGTTTATTTGTGTATCATTTTGCTTGTGTACTATATTTATTTTTCATATTTGCACTATTTGTCCTGGTTGCTTGTCAGTCTTTGTGTGTTGCTTTTCATTGGTTCTGTTGTATTTCCTTGTTCTACCTTGAATGCCTGCAAGAAAGTGAATCTCAGGGTAGTATATGGTGCCATATGCATTCTCTAATGGCAACTTTACTTTGATCTTTTTGAACTTTCAAAATTCTATTGCATTTCTTTATTTTCCTGTAAATACAGGCAAGAAAATGAATCTCAGGGTAATATATGGTGACATTATACATACTTCGATAATAAATTTGCTTTGCGCTTTGGCAGGATCAACCATGCCGATAATGACGGGGAGGACAAGGCCAGTGAGCCGAATGGCCTACTTTTGTTAATGTGCTGGAACTGAGTTCTGGAAATGTTAGCTGAACTCATGGGTTTATGATGCTCTTTATGCAAGTTATCATTTTGTTAGAGTTGAGCTAGCCAAGCTGGATACCATTGCCCTTCTAGTTTCCCCATCAACGTGTCGGCTTATAAATTGAGTGCAGTAGTGCTGGAAATACTCAGCAGGCCAGGCTGCATCTGTGGGAAGAGAAATGGAGCTGACACTTTAGATTGAAGCTCCTTCATTGGAATTCACTTTCACAGAGGGCATAGGTCAGAGTTCGGGTTGGCCTGGTAGCATGGCGGTTAGCAAAACATTATTACAATGCCAGCAACCCCGGTCCATGTACCGCTACTGTCTGTGAGAAGTTTGTCCACTCTCTCTGTGACCGTGTGGGTTTCCTCCCACAGTCCAAAGATGCACAGATTATTTAGCTGGTCACTTGGGTGCTACAGGTTCAGTGGCTCTGGAGGACCTGTTACTGTGCTCTATCTCTAAAGTAAATACATAAATAGATAGCACATGAGAGTGGAGTGGAAAAGTTAAGGTGATCGGGAAGTAGCAATGATTAGATCCAGAGAGGGGAATCTCATTGAAACCTATCAAATACTGAAAGGCCTAAATAGAAGAGACATAGAAAGGTTGTTTCCTATAGAGGGAAAGTCTAGCACCAGAGGGCAGCCTCAGATTACAAGGAGATCCCTTTAGAACAGCAATGAGGAGGAACTTCTTTAGCCAGAGGGTGGTGAATCTGTAGACTTCGTTACCACAGACGGCTGTGGAGGCCAACTCATTTGATATACTTAAAGCAGAGGTTGGTAGTTTCTTGATCTCTAAGGGTGGCTTAGGTTATGGGGAGAAGGCAGGAGAATGGAGTTGATGGAGATAATAAACCAGCCATGATGGAATGGCAGAACAGACTAGATAGGTTGATTGGCTTAATTCAGCTCCTATGAGATATGGTCTTATTAAGGAAGGAGAAAGGTTATGTATTGCAGTGCCGAATATGATAAAGAATAAAGTGCACTAGTGGACCATGAAATAGAGTAAATCAGTGTTGTTGCAGAGAGACAAGAGCATTGAGGTGGGTCATCAACCTGAAATGGTAGCTCTGTTTCTCTTCCTGTAGATGTGGTCTGATTTCATAGTCAAAGATGAGTTTGTTGTCATATACACAAATACATGCAGGCACCGGTGTAATGAAAATGCCCTTGCTGCATGCAGCATCATAGGCAGATACCACGCAATATTTGCAAGAGAAATATATGAATTAATAACAAATTATACCAAGTTTTTTTTTTCCATAAGAGAGAAAGCAAGTGAGTAGGCTGAGCTTTTACTGGAGCTTAAGACAATGAGAGGTGGAAGTTTAATAGAGTAAATATTGATGGAATATTTTCCCTTGTGGGGGTTTCTAACACTAGAATCCGAATCAGATTTAACGTTGCGCACATATGTCATGAAATTTGTTGTTCTGAGGCAGCAGTACATTGTAATAATAAAAATGTGATAAATAAAATAATTACAATAATAAATTGCAATATACAGATTTACAACTTCGCTCTCCACTCCATGTTGACAATTGCAGTACTGTGCAAATATCTTAGGAACATGTATATAGCTAAGGTGCCTAAGACTTTTGCATAGTACTGTAGTAATTTTATGTATAGCACTACACTGCCGACCCAAAAAAAACAAATTTCATGATGCATGTGAGTGATGATAAGCCTGATTCTGCTATGGGACTGAGAGAGAGAAGAGGGCAGGAAGGAGGGAATCATGGTAGATAAAAAGGGAAGCGAAAGGGAGAGGGAAAGGAGCAGGAAGCAGCAGAGAGATCTTGAGTGATTAATAAACCAACTGTTCAGAATGAAATGATCTTGCCTGATGTCTAAGGGCTAGGTGTGTCTCTACCCACGCTATCCCTGCCCCTGGTGCTCCTTCTCTGCCACCTGCCCCACAACCCTCCTGCAGTGCTCCACCCACACCATTCCAATTATCCTTTGCTTCCACCAAGTTTAAACCTTGCTCTCCGCTCCATGTTGACAAAAACGGTCCTGTGTAAAAGTCTTAGGCACCCAAGCTATATATACGTGCCTAAGGCTTTTGCATGGTATTGTATCTAAAAAATAGATATTCTTTCAAAATCAAAGATGAAATTGACACCATTTTTTTTTACCAGTGTGGTTGTATTACTAACATTGCTGGTTTGACTCATTCCGATGATTGTGTCGGCCACTCTCGATATGGTACGTTTTACCAGCATATAAGGGTGGCAGGGTGGAGATGCGTCCCTACCAGAGGAGGTGTACGGTGCTCCTTCACTTCGCTAGTCTGCGGTCACCCTTGAACAAGGTGTGGCACCTGCTCAGCCCTCCCCCCTCCCCACCCCAGTCAGCGTCATGTGAAGCCATGGGAGCAGGTGGTGGATGGTCGTATGAGCAGTCGGTGCATATCACAAACGCTGGTTATCCGACCCCTGACGCCAGGCAGATAATCTCTGAAGAGTATCAATATGGCTGGGCTCACCCGTCTTGTAAAGACACTGCCCAGAAGAAGGCAATGGCAGACCACTTCTGTAGAAAAATTTCCCAAGCACAATCTTGGTCATGGAAAGACCATAACTGCCCATGTAAAAACGACATGGCACTTAATGACCTAATGAACCAGCATCTTGCATACACCTCTCAAAGTTAGTGGAGCTCATTATCACATGCAATGAATATCCAGCAGCATCACAAACTCCTAGCATCATATTGGCATAACTTAAACAAATTATACACAATTTTAAGAGAAAAAATACTTTGGAACACAAAGAAAAAGGTCCATTTCAGTGGAAGGTAGTCAAAGTGTTGCTAAACTGTGGTAATTAGGGTTTTGCTGGTTGGTTGAAGAATCAAGTGGTGTTGTGGGGCTTCAGACCAAAAGTAGCTTGACCTGGATAATGGGGATGTTTGGTGATGGATGTTATCTTCTTGAGGCTGTACCTCCTGTAGATACGATTGGTGGTGGGTGGGGGGGTGATGTACCTGTGATGTTGTGGACGGAGTCCACTGCTCCCTTCAACTTTTGTACATTTCTTGCCCATTCAAATTGCTGTACAGGACCATGATGTAACCAGTCAGGATACTTGGATGGTTTCTCCAGAAGTTTGTTAGTGTTCGATGACAAGCTTCTTGACCATCGAAGAAAGTAAAGATGCGTTCCTTATGATTGCAGCTGTTTTTTGAGTATTTCCAGCATTTTCTTCTTTTTTAATTTAATGTCCAGCATTTGGAGATTTTTTTTTGTTCAATTTTCATGTGCTCTAAATATGACTGAAGGAGCTGGTATTGCTGAAAGGGATGTGAAGAGTTAATGTTAAATTGTAAAGGGATTGAACTGGTAAAAGCGTACAGGTGACATGGGGAGGTGGACAAAATGGCAAGGCACACACGAATAACTCCAGCAGTTAGTTTAGAAGAAAATTGTTTCTCCAGAGAGTTGAGAGAAAATGTAAAACTCCTGTTGTGAGGTGTGATTGCAATGAATAGAACTGCTTGCATTTGGAGGAAGCTGACTAAATACTGAGTTTTGTAAAATGGATTAAATAAAATAAGCAGGCAAAGAATCTACTGTTTAATCCACTTTCTTCGCCCTTTCTAAAATGATTGCTTATGGTGATATCAATAATTCATGAAACTAATAGTTTTCCATGGGGAGAATGGATTTAGAACAGTAAGTTAACAGGTGCATAGGGTTGGCCAGAAGGTGGTCTCAGGGTGTCTAATTGGTTTGAAAATCTTCATCTTGAAACTTGCTATTTATATATGTGTGATGTCAAGGTTACTGTCATTGGTCACTGTTCCATGAATTTTTGGCAGCAACCGGCAAATTCATGATACAAATTTAAAAATTAAATCTTCCAAACATTAATTATTTTGCAATGGAACAGTCGAATGGATTATCTGATGTATTTTTTGATTAGTTGAGAATTAACCCCCCCTCCCCCACTGCTGATGAGCTGTAAGCATTTTGCAAAATCATATATTTTACCCTAGGGGGTATCTTTATTTAGGTTTTAGTTCTGAGCTGGCCTTTATTGATTGGTTGATCTATTAATGTCACGGAGGGAATTGGTAATCTCTGTGTAATTAAGTGTAGCCTGTGTGAAAAATTAAAACCACGGTTGCAAGTGTGTGTGTATGTATTGGGGGTGGGGGGGGAAGAGGGAGATATGAATTTTAAAAATTAGCTTGGAAAGCTGGTCAAAAATTGTAATTGTGCTTCATTTATCCAAAGTAATCAAGTGACTCAATTGTGCCGCATTAGAGAAGAAATAGGAGGGAAAAAAATGAGGGAAGTATCCTATCTTTGGTTGCTAGTGCTAAGTTAGTGCAAGAGTTTCACCTGCCTAAAACGTGCTAATTCCACATGTCAGTAGAACAAGGAACATAGAGGTTGTACAGCTGGTGGCATTTGCTAAAGGCTGTATTTAGTGCTGGCGGTCAAAAAGTAATTTCTGTCCTATTAAACCCACGGAAGCTCACCTGTTCCAAAACTTGATAAAGCTCAACTCTGTCACATGTACAGTACATCGAGACCTAAAGTAAGTTGCATCATTTGCGTTAATGAGCTACAGAGTCTGAGGATTGTGCTGGGGGAAGGGGTCACGTGCTTCTGATGCCTCTGACTTACTGAACCTAACCCGGAATGAGGGAGGAAATCGAAACACTTGGAGGAAACCCACGAGGTCGAGTGAAATTTTACAAACTCCTTACAGACAAAAGGCAGGAAGTGTACCTTGATTGTTAATGCTGTAAAGCACTATGCTCACCTGTTAGCAATACATTTTTCCTGTAATTTTGAATATTCCTCTATTTTCAATGATAAAGGAGGAAGGCTGCAGAAAGGAAATTATAGACCAGTTAGCCTGATCTCAGTGGTTGGGAAGATGTTGGAGATGATTGTTCAGGATGAGGTTATGGAGTACTTGGTGACACAGGACAAGAAAGGATAAAGTCAGCATGGTTTCTTTAAAGGAAAGTCTTGTCTGACAAACCTGTTGGATTTTTTTGAGGAGATTGCAAGTAGGACAGATAAAGGGGATACAGTGGGTGTTGTATATTTGGACTTTCAGGAGGCCTTTCACAATGTGCCACACATGAGGCTGCTTACCATGTTAAGAACCTATGGTATTACAGGAAAGTTACTGGCATAGTTAGAGCATTGGCTGATTAGTAGGAGACAGTGAGTGGAAATAAAACGATCCTTTTCTTGTTGGCTGCCAGTGACTAGTGTTGTTCTGCAGGGGTTGGTGTTGGGACCACTTCTTTTTATCCTGTATATCAATGATGTAGATGATGGGATAGATTGCTTTGTACCAAGTTTGCAGATGATATAAAGATTGGTGGAGGAGCAGGCATTGTTAAGGAAACAGGTAAGCTGCAGAAGGACTTAGACAGATTAGGAGGATGGGCAAGAGAGTGGCAAGTGAAATACAATGTTGGAAATGCATGCTCATGCATTTCAGTAGAATAAGTATTTTCAAAATGAGAAGAAAATCCAAAAATCTGAGATGCAAAGGGAATTGGGAGCACTTGTGTAGAATATCCTTAAGGTTAACTTGCAGGTAGAGTCAGTGGTGAGGAAGACAAATGCCATGTTTGCATTAATTTCAAGAGGTCTAGAATATAAGAGTAGGGATGTGATGCTGAGGTTGTATGAGGCCTCACCTTGAGTATTGTGAGCAGTTTTGGGCTCCTTATCTAAGAAAAGATGTGCTGGCATTGGAGAGGGTACAGAGGAGGTTCACAGGGAGGATTCTGGGAATGAAAGTGTTATCATATGAGGAACATTTGATAGCCCTGGGTCTGTATTTGTTGGAATTTGGAAGAATGAGGGGGATCTCATTGAAACCTTTTGAATGTTGAAAGGCCTTGACAGAGTAGATGTGGAAAGGATATTTCCCATGGTGGGAGAGTCTAGGACAAGAGGGCACAGCCTCAGGATTGAGGAGCATCCATTTAAAACAGAGATGGGGAGAAATTTCTTTAGTCAGAAGGTGGTGAATTTGTAATCACAAGCAGCTGTGGAGGACAGGTCATTGGGTGTATTTAAGGCAAAGCTTGATAAATTCTTCATTGGCCACGGCACTAAAGGTTACAGGGAGAAGGCTGGGGAGTGGGTCTGAGGAGGGAAGTAAAGGATCAGCCATGATTAAATGGTGGAGCAGGCTCAATGGGCCAAATGGCTTAATTCTACTCCTGTATCTTATGGTGAGGATCTCTGTGGGAAGTAATTTTAAATTTCTCTTGCGGCCTCTGTCTTGGGATTCATTCTTGGAGATTCAGTGACTTGTTCTAATCCAGAAGCAATATAGGATCTTTAGTACAGCAGGTTGGAGCATATAATATGTATAATCAGTTGATCAAGCATTATGATTGGATTTCATTGACCAATTATAATGCTTGACCAATCATAACCAAGTAGTTGAAAGCGTATGAATGCTTGTTCCTAAGTGGGCAAATGGTTGGACCCCTTATCTAAGAAAGGATGTGCTAATATTGGTGAAAGTTCAGAGGAGGTTCACAAGAAATGAAAGGGTTATCATATGAGCAGTGATTGAAGACCTTGGGCTTGTACTTGGTGTATTTTGGAAGAATAAGGGAGGAAAGGATCTCATTGAAACCTATCAAATGTTGAAAGGCTTAGATAGAGTGGATCTGAAAAGGATGTTTCCTGTGGTGTGGGAGTCTAGGATCAGAGGGTACAGCCTCAAAATAGAGGGACATCCGTTTAGAATGGAGATGAGGAGTAATTCCTTTAGCCAGAGGGTGGTGAATATGTGGGATTTGTTGACACAGGTGGCTTTGGAGGCCAGGCCGTTGGGTGTGTTTAAGGCAGTGGTTGTCAGGTTCTTATTAATCAGGCATGGACAGTTCTGGGGAGAAGGCAGGAGAATGGGATTGAGAGGGAAATGGATCAGCCACGCTGGAATGGTGGAGGAGGCTCGATGGGCCCACAAGAAAATTAATCTCGGGGTTTTGTATGGTAACACATGCTGTATGTTCTTTGATAATAAAATGAAAAGGTGGATATGGCGTATGATTTACTCCTGCTTCTGTTCAGGACTGGCATCATTGTATGATACAGTGTTTTATTTTTCCCAGCATTTTGCTTGTGTTTTGAATATCAGCTGAATCAACACTGCTGGGTTACTATCCATGTGCGCAATTGAAGCAGGCCACTTGGCCCGTTAACCCTTTCCTGCCATATAATATAAAACCATAAGATAGAGGAGCAGAAATAGGCCACTGGGCTCATGGAACCTGCTCCACCTGTCCATCATGGCTGATTTATTATCCCACTCAACTCCATTCTCCTGCAATCTCCCCACAACCTTTGACACCCTTGCAAATCAAGAACTTATCAACCTCCGCTTTAAATATACTCAATGACTTGGCAGCCACAGACGTCTGTGGCAATTAATTCCACAGATTCACCACCCTCTGGCTAAAGAAATTCCTTCTCATTTCGATTCTAAATGGACATCTCTCTATTCTGAGGCTGTGCCATCTCGTCCTAGACTCTTCCCCACTATAGGAAAGATACCCTCCACTTCCACTCTAGCTAGTCCAGCGGTCCCCAACCGCCAGGCCGCGGACCGGTACTGGACCACAAAGCATGTGCTACCAGACCGTGAGGAACCGATATGAGTCAGCTGCACCTTTCCTCGTTCCCTGTCACGCACTGTTGAACTTGAACATAGGGTTGCCAACTGTCCTGTATTTGCCGGGACATCCCGTGTATTGGGCTAAACTGGTTTGTCCCATATGGGACCGCCCTTGTCCTGTATTTCCCCCGCTAAGGTCGAGCGTTTCTATGAAACCTTTCGTGCCGAAATGGCATGAAGTGAAGAAGCAATTACCATTAATTTATATGGGAAAAATTTTTGAGCTTTCCCAGACCCAAAAAATAACCTAACAAATCATACCAAATAACACATAAAACCTAAAATAAATAATACTAACATATAGTAAAAGCAGGAATGATATGATAAATACACAGCCTATATAAAGTAGAAATAATGTATGTACAGTGTAGTCAGGAAGATGAAGGCAAAACCGATTTGTGGGGAAAAAATCGGCATGTTATGTGCACATCACATGAGCACGTCACACATGCGCACACAGGTGCCCGTGCAAGGCTTCGTGGTCATGGTTGTCTTTCCTGGAGTAAAGTGTCCCGGGATTTGACTGCTACTTTTGTCCCTTATTTGGGAGTGAGAAAGTTGGCAACCCTAACTGTAAAAGACATGTTGAGGTGAGTTTAACCCTACTCGAACACCTCCCCCCCCCCCCCCCCAGTCAGCTGGTCTGCAAGAATATTGTCAATATTAAACCAGTCTGTTGTGCATAAAAGGTTGGGGACCCCTGATCTAGTCCTTCAATGAGATCCTCCCTCGTTCTAAACTATAGCGAGTACAGACCCAGAACTATCAAATGCTCCTCATACTTGAACCCTTTCATTCTCCTGAATCTTGTCTGGAGCCTCTCCAATGCTGGCATCTCTCTTCTTAGATATAGGGCCCAAACAGATCACAATACTCCCAAGTGCAGTCCGACCAATGTGTTATAAAGCTTCAGCATTGCATCCTTGCTTTTATATTCTAATCCTCTCGAAATGAGAGGCTTCCTTACTACCAAATCAACCTGCAAGTTATTCTTTAGAGAATCCTGCGCGAGGGCTCCCAAGTCTCTTTGCACCTCAGATTTTTTGAATTTTCTTCTCTTCTAGAAAATACACTTTTATTCCATGTGGGTTCTCTTCAGTTTCCTCCCACATTCCAAAGGTGTAAACGGAGGCATTTGGTGCTTCTTCATGATGGATGCATGAGGTACTTGGGCAAAAGTTAAAAAGCTATACTACTGATTCCCATGGTTATCCATTGGGATCTGAACCTGGGTTAGCGCTGCAGTCATAGTGTTACACCAGCCACTGTGGTTGCATGCTGCCCTGTTTGGTATATTGCTCACATCGCAACAATAAAGAGACTTCAGAAATTGTTCAATGGAGGCAAACTACTTTGGTGTATCCTGAGGTGCTAAACAAATGTAATTCTCATGATTGCCTCTCTTTGATCTGTTGACTGATGATGCAGCCTGGCCGATGAGATTTTTTGCTGTTTTTTTTGCATTCTATGCAATTCTTGCTGGTGATACTGATTTAAATAACACTTTGCATGATTTAATCAAATGGATGTATAAAGTACCTCATGGCCTGAGTTTTCTCTTTCTGAAAACCTCATCAGAATTAGAACTGCAGACAGTTTCTTCATTCATAATACATTTTTGCATCCATCAAAGTAATGTGTTCTGTTAATCCACTTAACGCAGCGATCTTACCTGATCAGTGATCCCATTTCTTCACATAATAGTATAATTTTACTGCTATTTTTAAGTACAGTTTGTTCCCATGCACTTAAAAGCGAGGGTGTTAGCCTATGAAGAGAGATTGAGTCACCTGAGACTATGCTCACTGGACTTCAGAAGAATGAAAGATTTTTTTTATTTCAAAATATACTTTATTCAAAAATAAAATTTATATACGATAAACCATTCAATAACTTTCCATCCTTTACATACGTTTCCATTATAGTCTGTACATATCCATGGTTATGGCCACCCACGTGGCACTCCAGTTGTTCACCTTACCACATCATTGTTGAGGGGTATACTCCCCGCCACCCGACACCTCTCACTCCCACGGGTGAAGAAACCTATACTGTGGTCCTTCCCCACCGGGCCCTTGCGGTGGCTGCACCGAGTTTCAGTGCGTCCCTCAGCACGTACTCCTGCAGCTGAGAATGTGCCAGTCGGCAGCATTCTCCCACGGACATCTCCATGTGCTGGTAGATCATCAAGTTTCGGGCCGACCAAGGGCGTCTTTCACCGAGTTGATGATCTGCCAGCAGCACCGGATGTTGGTCTCCGTGTGCGTCCCCGGGAACAGCCCGTAGATCAGAGAGTCCTCTGTTACGCCGCTGCTGGGGATAAAATGTGCACTAGCCCGTCCATCCTCCTCCACACCATCTCTGCGAACTGACAGTGTGCAAAGAGGTGGGTCACAGACTCCTCCTCAGTGGGCAGTGGGGTGCGGAGACGTTCCAGGCGTACAGGAGGGATCTGACTGGGAGGGCACCTCTCACCGCCAGCCAGGCGAGGTCCTGGTGCCTGTTGGTGAGATCTGGCGATGAGGCATTTTGCCAGATGAACTGGACGGTCTGCTCGGGGAACCACACCACTGTGTCCATCACGTCCTTCTCCTGCAGTGCCTGCAGGACATTACGTGCCGACCACTGCCTGATGGCCCTGTGGTCAAAGGCGTTCTCCTGGATGAACTTTTCTACGTAGGACAGGTATGCCGGCAACGACCAGCTGACTGGGGTGTTGAGCGGGAGTGGGGCCAGACCCATCCTTCGTAGCCAGGGCGACAGGTAGAACCTGGGCACATAGTGGTACTTGGTGCCCACATACTTGGGTTCTACACACAACCTGATGCAGCCACATACGAAGCTGGCCATCAGGGTGTGGGCAACATTGGGGACGTTCTTGCCCCTGTTGTCCAGGAACTTGTGCATGATGGTCCCTCTCACCCACTCCATCTTGGATCCCCAGACGAATCTGAAGACAGCTCGGGTGATTTCCGAGCTGCAGGAACTGGGGACGGGCCACATCTGCGCCAAGTACAGCAGCCCTGAGAGCACCTCACACCTGATGACCAGGTTTTTGCCCGTTGTTGACAGGGAGTGCCCTCCCCACAGTCCCAGTTTCTGTTTCACCTTGGCAGTCCGCTCCTGCCAGTTCTTACTGCACTCCTTGGCTCCTCCGAACCAGATCCCCAACACCTTCACGTGGTCAGACCTGATACTGGATTGGTCGGGCCAGTTGCCGAAGAGCATGGCTTCGCTCTTCGTGCAGTTGACCCTGGCCCCCGACGCTAGCTCGAACTGTTCGCAGATGCCAATCAACCTGCGAACTGACCTTGGATCAGAGCAGAAGATGGTGACGTCGTCCATGTAAAGGGAGGTTTTCACTTGGGTCCCTCCACTGCCTGGCAGCGTCACCCCTCTTATGCCCTCATCCCTCCTGATGGCTTTCACAAAGGGTTCTATGCAGCAGACAAACAAGACTGGAGAGGGAACAGCCCTGCCTGACTCCAGACCTGATGGGGAAGCTGTCTGTTTCCCACCTGTTGACCTGGACTGCACTACGGATGTCTGTGTAGAGCAGTCTGATCCACTTCCGGATTCCCTCCCCAAATCCCATTTTGGAGAGCACGTCCGCCAGGTATGTGTGCGATATCCTGTCGAAGGCTTTCTCCTGGTCCAAGCTGACCAGGCAGGCATCCACCCCCCTGTCCTGCACGTAGGCGATGGTGTCCCTCAGCAGCGCGAGGCTGTCTGAGATCTTCCTGCCCGGTACAGCACAGGTTTGGTCCGGGTGGATCACCTGTCCCAGAGCAGACTTGATCCTGTTGGCGATAGCCTTGGACAGGATCTTGTAATCCATATTCAGGAGAGAGATGAGCCTCCAATTTCTAATGTCCTCCCTTTCCCCCTTCTGCTTGTAGATGAGGGTGATGATGCCCTTCCTCATGGACTCTGACATGCTGCCGGCCAGAAGCATAGCGTTGTACACTTCCAGCAGGTCTGGGCCCATCCAGTTCCACAGAGCCGAGTACAACTCAGCCGGTAAGCCGTCGCTTCTGGGAGTCTTACTCGACTCAAAGGAATGGATGGAGTCTGTCAGCTAGTCCAGGGTCAGTGGCTGATCCAGACTCTCCCGCTTGCCGTCGTCTAAGACCTGCGTGAGAGACGACAGGAAGTTACGGGAGGCTGTGGATTCTGTGGCTTTTTCGTCGTACAGACCGGCATAGAAGGACTGAGAGATCTTGTATAAACATATAAAGTTATGAAAAGAATGGATAAAATGGAGTCAAGAAAGTTGTTTCCACTAGTAGGGGAAATAACATCAAGATTAGGGGGAATAAATTTGGGATGGAGATGAGTTATTTCTTTTCCCAGAGAGTAGTGACTTTGGAATTATCTGTGCAGAGAGAGGCTAGAGGCTACCTCATTGAATATATTAAAGCCATAGTTAGATACTGTAGATTATGCCTTAATAGAGGAATTGAGGATTATGGAGGAAAGGCAAGTAAGTGAAGTTGAGTCCATGCCCAGATTAGCTGTGATCTTATTGAATAACAGAGCAGGCTCGACGGGCCAGACGGCCAACTCCTGATTGGATTGTCGTATGGGGAGGGGTGGCATGGTGGCGCAGTGGCTAGCACGACGATTTACAGTGCCCGCGACCTGGGTTCAATTCCTGCCGCTGCCTGTAAGGAGTTTGTACGTTCTCCCCGTGATTGTGTGGTTTTCCTCCGGGTGCTCCGGTTTCCTCTCACAGTCCAAGGATGAACCAGTTGGTTGGTTAATTGGTTATTGTAAATTTTATACTTCGTACTTTCTTGTCGCCAAACAATTGATACTAGAACGTACAATCATCATAGCGATATTTGATTCTGTGCTTTCCTGGATTACAAATCGATAGTAAATATTAAAAATTTAAATTATAAATCATAAATAGAAAATAGAAAAATGGAAAGTAAGGTAGTGCAAAAAAATTGAGAGGCAGGTCCGGATATTTGGAGGGTATGGCCCAGATCAGAGTCAGGATCCGTTCAGCAGTCTTATCACAGTTGGAAAGAAGCTGTTCCCAAATCTGGCCATAAGAGTCTTCAAGCTCCTGAGCCTTCTCCTGGAGGGAAGAGGGACGAAAAGTGTGTTGGCTGGGTGAGTCGTGTCCTTGATTATCCTGGCAGCACTGCTCCAAAAGCGTGCGGTGTAAAGTGAGTCCAAGGATGGAAGATTGGTTTGTGTGATGTGCTGCGCCGTGTTCACGATCTTCTGCAGCTTCTTCCGGTCTTGGACAGGACAACTTCCATACCAGTTGTGATGCACCCTAGAAGAATGCTTTCTACGGTGCATCTATAAAAATTAGTGAGGGTTTTAGGGGACAGGTCAAATCTCTTTTTTAAGTTGTCCCATGATTAGGTTAGAATTAAATCAGGGGATTGCTGGGCAGCACAGCTTGTAGGGCTGGAAGGGCCTTTTCTGGCCTGTATCTCAATAAAGAAATACATTTTATATAAAAGTCTGCCATCCTTGCCCAGACTGTGTTGCTCTGAGCCATTAATGTAGTGAGCTGTTATCTTGAAAGGCTGTTTGATGATCAGTTATTCCATTCAGGAGCATCTTGGTTGGGCGATAAATACTAGCTGAGCTGGTGATGTCCACACAGCAAGAACAGGTACCATAGGTAAAATGGGATTGGGCCTTTTGAGTTGAAATTTTTCTCTTGCCTTGAATAATTTCGTTCCTCTTTCCCCTCCCCTTCTTTTGCAGAATGGACACAGATTTTGACAAGGTACCTCCGAGAGCAGTTGGCCAAAATTGCTGAATATTACCACGGTCCTGCTGGTCAAGGTCCTGCGCCTACAGCGCCGGTGCCTCCTGATGTGGAACAAGCAATAAAGCAATGGGAATACAACGAGAAGCTGGCATTTTACGCATTCCAGGTAGGTCGGACGTGTCCATGGGGGTGGTGCATCATCCACACATATCTCCAGATCACCTCGTCCTTCCACACAGTAGTGCTTGCCGTTGTATTTGGTATTTAAAATAAAACTATTCAAATTAATTTATGCCTGCAATGTTTGGGCTATGTTACCTGTATCAGGATTCAGGAGGTTAGTTTCCCTTCCCTGGCAATGCCAGGATAGGTAGGTGAGCCAAAAGGTGCAGAGCAAGATCCAAGAAGCAGCAACATCTGGAGTGCAATATACTTGAAATGAATATTTTTGTGTAGTTTGCGGTTGTTTGATATTGTACAGGATAGACTGAATTGATAGAAAGCAGTTTATTTGTAGGGGGTAAATATTGGTGAGGACACCAGGAATGACCACCCTGCTCTTGTTTGTGGGATTCTTCACGACATCCTAAGAGAGTAGGCAAGATTTCTGGCTGTGTCGCATCCCTCCAGTATTTTACTGGAGTGTCTGCCTTTTTTTTCTGTGTGTGTGTGTGTGTGTGTGTGCGTGCTTAACCCTCTTTACATGGGATTAGAATCTGCAACTTCTTGACATTGAGTTGGGAGTGATAATGATGTGATTGAATGTTTCCTTTCTAAATCTCTTAAATTTATCTCAGGCTGTCTTTATGCCCCCTTTTCTTGTCCAGGTTAAATGACCGTAAGATATAGGAGCACAATAAGGCCATTTGGCCCATCGAGCCTGCTCCGCCATTTCATCATGGCTGATCCTATTTTCCCCTCAGCCCCAATCTCCTGCCTTCTCCCCGTATCCCTTCATAGCATGACCAATCAAGAATCTATCAACCTCTGTCTTTAATATACGTAATGAACAGGCCTACACAGCTGCTCTTGGCAATGAATTCCACAGGTTCAGTATTCTCTGTCTGAAGAAATTGCTCATCATCTCCATTTTAAAAGACACCCCTCTGTTCTGAGGCTGTGTCCTCTGGTCTTAGACTCTCCCACCATTGGAAACATCATGGATTACATACACAAACTTATTCCATTGTAAAGATCAGTTGGTGAAAACTTAGCATTTCAAAAACTTCTGCATCCCATTAGCTTTTTCAGTTTTTAAGTACGTAGGGCTGTCAACATTTGGAAGTTTATTGTCATTTAGTGTGTGGAATTTAATCAACTTTTATATCCTTCTATGACCAGCAGACAGGGTGGTGAATCCATTTTGGAAGAATGAGATGAGGGTGGATCTCTTTGAAACCTTTGACCTATTGAAAGGCCTAGAAAGAATTGTAGGTTTTTGCCAATAAAAATTGCAGAGATGTTTTATGTTTCAGGAAAAACCTTAACAACTCATTTTTGTACCCCAAAACCTGAACACTAAGTGTGGTAAAAAAAAACTTTATGTAATTATGTTATCACGTCAGAGCAGCCTCTTAAAGTGAACCCCAGTCCAATGTCAGTGCCTGTGAATGATATACGTTTCCACCAATTACGTTAGTCTATACAGCCCCACCCCTTCCCAGAATTCAGTAGAACTGGCATTGCGAGCATGTCCGGAACTCGGGAGAGCCACCCAGCTCATGTCCTGTGCTCCGTAGGTGGAGGCACAGCAGGGACCCCTGGCTCGTCCAGAGCTGCGTTGACACACTCTTGGTCATGTCGTGACAGCAGGGGCATGGTTGCAGAATCCTCCAAGTCAAGGTGGGGTGGTTTAAGGCGATCTGCCGAGAGACATTCAGGTTTATGCCTTTTATCAATGGTAAAAGTCTTTTCTCTCTGTTCCAAAATGCTGAATGGGCCATCATAAGGGGGCCTAAGGGGATGTTGGTGTGCATCATGGTGGACGAAAACAAACGAGGCGGAATGCAGGTCAACAGGAACCTAAGAGTGCTGTATACCACGATGGGAGGTAGGAATGGGTGAAAAGGAATTGAATTCACTGAGGAGGATGGACCACCGTTGAGAGGCCGACCAGGTGATCGCGGCATCAGGTATAAAATCACCTGGCACTCGTAACAGCTGCCTGTGTACCAACTCAGCCGCGAATGACTGCAGGCCCTCTTTTGGAGCTGTTCTGAACCCCAGCAGGACCCATGGGAGACAATCATGCCAACACTTATCGGTCAGGGAAGCCCACAGAGCAGCTTTTAAGGTGCAGTGAAGCCGCTTACATAGGCCACTGGATTGCGGGTGATACGCCATAATGTGAGGTGGTCCAGCACTAAAGTTCTGTGCCATCTCAGCCCAGAGATCTGATATGAACTGGGGACCATTGTCAGAGGAAATATCCAATAGTGTGCCAAGCCAAGCACCCCAGGTACTGATGAACACCGGAGCCACATCTGCGACTGTTGTTGATGCCAGAGGGACAACATCTGACCACCTGGTTGTACGGTCTACTATAGTAAGGGGGTGCCTGGATCTGCGGGAGGAGGGAAGAGGACCAACAAAGTCCATATTGACATGGTCAAACCGTCGCTCGGGGACCTCAAAAGGTGCCAATGGTGCCTGAACATGACGGTTAAATTTTGCCCGCTGGCACTCCACACAGGCTGCCGTCTGATCACGCACATCCTTTCTAAGGCGGTGCCACACAAACTTTAGCGCAACCAGTTTCTTCGAGACCTTCCAGCCCAGAAGTGAGTGGGCATGTGCAGCCTGTCCAGTTTGTGGGCACTATGGGGCGAGGATGACTGGCTGGGACATTGTACATGAGGGAAGCCTCACTGTCCCCAAACTTAATATTAGCCCTCTGCAGGCCCGTAACTGCTGTTGGGTGAGCCTGGACCTCTGGGTCTGTAGTTTGGTCAGCTGCCATGCTGGCATAGTCTTCCTCTATGTGTATGGCTTCAACGGCTGGCCGTGAGAGGCAGTCAGCCACGGTATTATTTTTCCCTTTGTTATATTGTATATCATTTGTGATCTCTGATATGTTGGCCTGTTGGCATTGCTGCTGTGCAGACCAATGGTCTAATATTTTGGCCATCGTGTATACGAGTGGGTTGTGGTCAGCGAACGCTGTGAAATGGTGACTCTCTAGAAGAAAACAAAATTGGCCGACAGCCAGGTAAAAACCGAGGAGCTCACGGTCAAACGTGCTGCACCTCCTTTCGGGGGGACGGAACTGCCGGCTGAATAAGGCGAGCGATTGCCACACGCTTCTGACCAACTGTTCGTGCACAGCACCCACAGCATAGTCTGAAGCATCAGTAGTAATGGCTATGGGTGTGTTGAGGAGCATGTGAGCCAGGAGGGTCACGTTGGAAAAAGCTTGTGCCCTGGTCGTATCCGCTGACCAGTCCAGTATATGATTAGGGATAATGCCTTTAAGCACACTATACAGGGGCTATTTGACCTGTGTACAATGCCGTGTATTTCCATGTTGGCCAACTCAGCCTTCATGGTCGCTATCTTTTCTGGGTCCAGTCTGCGCTCATGGGCATGGACTGGCACGCCAGTTGTGGAAACGTGGTGCTGGACCCTATGTTTTGTGACTGTAGCCGAGAATGCGGGCTTGGTGAGGTTTGGGAATTCACCCAGCGGTCCAGTAAACTCGTATAAGATGGTGCATGCGCTTGACAGAGTTGTTGTTGTGAACTTACTGGGTAACGACCCAAAGTCCTTGACATCCACAAGCCGGCAGTTCTTAAGATCAACTAGTAATCCTTGGGCACATGGGAGATCTGAACTGAGCAGAGGTCTCAGCACTTTAGATGGGACAAATTCTCACGTGTAATGTTGCCTACTGAAGCAGAGTGTCACTCATCAGGTCCCGTAAGTCTGGATCCTGCGTCACTGGCAACCTCCAGCAAGGTTTCATCGCACTTTGTCTTCCATCAATCGGCAACGCTGGCAGCACAGTCACTTGAGCGCCTGTGTCAAGGAAGTGTCGCCCTGAAAGGGTGTCAGTAATGAACAGTAGGTGTCCCTGGCAGCCGGAACCCATGGTGTCCTACAGTGGGGGAGTCTAGCATTGGAGAGCACAGCCTCATAATACAAAGCTGTCCCTTAAGAACAGAGATGGGGAGGAATTTCTGTAGCCAGAAGCGGTGAATCTGTGGAATTTGTTGCCACGGATGGCTGTGGAGGCCAAGTCATTGGGAATGTTTAAAGCAGAGGTTGATAGGTTGCTTGAATAGTCAGGGCATCAGAGATTATGGGGAGAAGGTAGGAGAATGGGGTTGAGTGGGATAATAAGTCAGCCATGATGGAATGGCAGAGCAGACTCGATGGGCTGAATGGTCTAATTCTGCTTCTATGTCTTATGGTCTTATACACTGCAGATTTTAGTGCACAGTGTCTGTTCACAGTAAATCTATGTAACTGTTTAATTGTGTTCACGATCTTTAACCACCCAAAACCCCATTGGACAGCATCATGAACAGCTTTATGGTGATGGAAAGTGTTAATCATACCCTCTGCCACCTGCCACTGAGCCAATTTTGGATCCAAAATACCATGTTCCATAGAATCACAAAATGGATACAGGGCCTTCGGGCCATACTGATCTCAAGCACATGTGTTCACTCATCTCCTTACTTTTCACTCATTCTCTTTAATTCCAAACTCCCCCCTCCCCCCAAGAATCTATTCTTCACCTCCAGGCTTGGTGCAGCTTGCAATAGCCAATTGACTAATTACCCACTGGTCTCGGAATGTGGGAGGAAACCAAAGCTCCCAGAGACAATCCACATGGTCACAGTGCGAACATACAAAGTTGGGAGATCTGGATTGTAGCTGGGTTGATGGAGCTGTGAGACAGTGGATCTGTTAGCTGTGTCTTTGTGCCTTTCCTACAGCATGGGCACCGGTCCAACTGGTCCATGACAACTAAGATGTCCCATTTTAGTTAGCTCCATTTACCAGCGTTTAGCCCATATCTCTCCAAGGGGGTTCCTTGGGGTCTCCGGACCCCTTGCTTAATAGTATTGGTCCATGGCATAAAACATTTTGGGAACCCCTGCCCTAAGCCCTCCCAATCCATGTATCTCTCCAACTGCCTTTTAGAGGTTGTTGCTGTACCTATCTCAACCAGTTTCTCTGACATCTCATTGCACACAGATACTATCCTTTGTGTAAAAAAAAGGTTGCCCCTCAAGTCTTTTAAGAGACTCTTAGATAGGTATATGGAGCTTTGAAAAGTAGAGCTGTTTGGTAGGGAAATTCTGGGCAGCTTCTGGAGTAGAGTACATGGTTGGCACAACATTGTGGGCTGAAGGCCCTGTAATGTGCTGTAGATTTCTATGTTTCTAAGTTCACATTAAATCTTTCTCCTCTCTCCTTAAACCTGCACTTGTGTTCTTGATTCTCCAGAACAAGAGAGAAGACTTGAGTGCATTCACCCTTTTTTTAATATTTGAGACATTTTCTTTGATCCTACCTTGTGTCAAAAGTCTTGTTACAGTCGACGTAGGTTACATGAAATACAACGACGATCCTTGTTAGTACTTTTAACAATTTCAATCTCATCAGAGGCATTCTTCCTTCAAATCTTTTCTGACTGTCCGTTGTTAATTTGGACATGTCTAAGTGAAAACTTGTACTTTCTCTTGTGGTTTCTTCCAGCAGTTTTCTCATCACTGAAGTTAAATGAACTGGTTTTGCCATCCCTTGGTTTGATACTGTGATTATTTAACAGGCCCTTCTGGCCCAATGAGCCCGTGCAGCTCAGTTATGCCCATGTGACCAATTAACCTACTAACCTGTATGTCTTTGGAATGTGGGAGGAAACAGGAGCCCCTGGAGGAAACCCACGTGGCCTCAGGGAGAACGTACAAACTCCTAGCAGTCAGCAAAATGAACCTGGGTCGCTGATGCTGTAATAGTATTATGCTAACGGCTACACTACCATGTTGCCCATTCACTTCGTTTATCTTCCTTCCCCTTTTTAAAAAAATCCTATATATATATATATATATATATATATAATATTAACTGTTCTATGATTCAAAATTTTGTATGATTGTATTAAGATTGTTAAGGATAGTTTTAAGATTTAATGTGTATCTGCTATTAAAATTAGGCTTGAGTAATGGAAATTTTCTTTGGTCATCTGGGACTTAACCTTATGAATATCCCAATTAAATTCTTCCATATTGTGAGGTGCTAATTTATTTTCTGTGTTCTCCTGTAATCCCTGGAGTTTGAGTTGATTCACTCCTCTGAACTTCTGGGTGCAAAGCTTTGTAGATTTGTTAGAGTCGGCTGGATACGGAAAGGCCGTAAGTATGCTCCATCATGAATGCTCAGAACAAAAACTGGAGTTGCTGGAAGCCTAAACAAAATAAGAACAGATGGAAATACTCAGGAGTCCACGGGAAGAGAAGCAGAATCATAGAACATAGAACATTATGCACAGTACAGGCCCTTCAGCCTATGACATTTGTCGACCTTTTAACCTGCTCTAAAATCAATTTAATGCTTCCTACGTTGCCCCCCATTGTTCTATCATCCATGTGCCTATCTAAGTGTCTCTTAAATTCCCCAATGGTTCTGTCAAGGCTGTCCACACACACAGACTGTTCTCTGTGTAATATCCTACCATGTACTTCCCTCCAATCATCTTGCAATGATGCACCTGTTTTGGTGAGGAGACTCTGATGGAAGTTTTGTCCCAGAAAATAGCATGGGGTTCATTCAAAATGTCTGGTACTGACTTAATACAACCCTTACAAACCTTGGCTGCAGGTCATATTTAATGTGATATTGCAGACGATGGAAAACCTGTATGATATCTGGAATGAAATAACTATTTCCTACTAAAGGCATCCACGCATGGATAGCTTTCGCAATACGGAAAGCTATAATTTTGGGAGCCTTGTGGATCATCCCAACACTGGTGGACTTAAATGCTGCCTTTTGGGGATATGCAAGTACCTTGGCATCATTATCCTGGCAATCTGATGGGCAGGAGATGGCTAGTTTAATATACAAGGTACTGGGGACATTTTTTACTGGCAAGGCAAACTGGACAAGGAACACTGCATTCGCAGTGTGAGCCTCATTGAGACCGAGCTGGTCTGCTGTCAGCAACTTGCGCCGTGGATAAGGTGAACAGTTCACTATAAGGAGCACAAACACATCACAGCATCTACTTTCTATTTCTCAAAAATTAAGAGTTCAAAGTAAATTTATTATCAAAGTACATATGTGTCACCATATGGAACCCCGAGGTTCATTTTCTTGTGGGCATACTCAATAAGCCTATAGAACAATAGTCATAATAAAATCAATGAAAGAACGCCCCACCAGGATGTTCAACCAGAGTGTGAAAAACAATAAACTGTGCAAATACAGAAAGAGGAAATGATAATAAATAAGCAATAAATATTGAGAACATGAGATGAAGAGTTCTTATTAGTGAATCCATTGATTGTGGGAACATTTCAATGATGAGGCGAGTGAAGTTATTCTCTTTGATTAAAGAGCCTGGTGGTTGAGGGGTGATAACTGTTCCTGAACCTGATGGTGTGTCTCTTGAGACTTCCTAATGGTAGTAGCAAGAAGAGAGCATGTCCTGGGTGCTGGAGGTCCTTGATGATAGGTGCTCCTTTCCTTATGGATGTGCTCAATGCTGTGGAGGGCTTTACCCATGATGCACTGGACCGTAAACACTACTTTTTGTAGGATTTTCCATTCAAGGGCATTGGTGTTTCCATACCGGGCAATATACTCTGCACTACATGTCTTTGGAAATTTGTCAAAGTTTTAGAGTCATGCAGAATCTCCACAAACTCCTAAGGACTTCATCTTCATCTGCTCGTCATCCCCCTCCTCACCTCGTTCCACCTATTATCTGACAGCCCCTGCGTAACTCCTCCTGTTCTTTGTGCTAACCGTCTCCCCCTACCCTCTCAGTCATGATGCAGAGTCTCGATCCGAAACTTCAACCATCTCTTTGCTCCACAAATGCTGTTCAGCCTGCTGAGTTGGCTCATGCGTCTAGATTTTGCTCCAGATCCCAGCAACTTCAGTCTCCTTTATCTCCACATTACGGTCATCAGCAGATGTGCCCCAAACCTGGAAGCTCCAAGTGAACATAGTATATAGCATTGATACTCACAAAATGCTGGAGGTACTCAACAGGTCAGGCTACACCCATGGAGAGGAATAGATATTCAACGTTTCAGGCCAAGATCCTTCATCAGGACAGGAAACGAAAGGACAGGAGCCAGAATAAGAAGGTGTGGGGAAGTGGAGGAAGGGAATGAGTACAAGGTGGCAGATGTTAGGTGAAAGCAGGTGAGGGGAAATGGGGAATGTGGGTAGTGAGGGAGGGGATAAGTAGAAAAGGTAAAAGGCTGAAGAAGAAAGAATCTGATAGAAGGAGGCAGTGGGCAACGTGAGGAAGGAGGAGAGGAACCAGAGGGTGATGGGCAGGTAAGAAGAAAAGTTGGGTTGAGAGGTGAATCAGAATGGAAAAATAGAGAAGTGGGGGAAATTATTGGAAGTCAGAAATAGAAGCAAAGTCCGAGCCTCTAAGGATCCCATAAAGTACCTCAGAAACGACTGTCATCCTTCGGTACATTCGAGCTACAAAGTATCATTAGCACATGTTCCGTCCTGAAGTGTACCACCATTGACAGCTATGAGAAGACTTGCAGCTTCTCGACCAAGAGGAACCGGGCCTGATTTGAGAATGACCAGGAAACTGAGGAACTGACAAACCACAAGGACCTCAGTTCCTTGGAATTTTGTAGGCTCTAGAAGACAAAGGTCCAGCAAAAGCTGCCCAAGATTGAAAGAACAGGTGGTGGATGGTGAGAGCACATGAAGTTCAGCAATGTTTTGACAACGATGATGTTGGCAGGTCCATCACTGAAGTCAAAGCATGTACTTTCCAAATATCCCCACTAAAGCCCTAAACGAAGAGGTGAGGATCTTCAGCCACGAATCCACAATCTGATTGTGTATACATGGGCAGAGGAGTACACTCTCAGTTGCCACTTCATTAATGCAAATACCTAATCTGCCTATCATGTGGCAGCAACTCAATGCATAAAAGCGTACACTCACAGTCAAGAGGTTCAGTTGTTGTTCAGACCAAACATCAGACTTGGGGAGAAATGTGATCTCAGTGACTTTGATTGTGGAATGATTGTTGGTGTCAGATGGGGTGGTTTGAGTATCTCAGAAACTGCTGACCTTCTGGGATTGTCTCACACAATATTTTCTAGAGTTTAGAGAGAATGACGCGAAAAATAAAACAAAACATCCGGTGAGTGGCAGTTCTGTGGGTGAAAACGCCTTGTTAGTGACAGAGGTCAAAGGAGAATGGCCAGACTGGTTTAAGATGACAGTAACTCAAATAACCACATGGTTACGATAGTGATATGCGGAAGAGCATCTCTGAACATACAATACATTGAACCTTGAAGTGGATGGACTAAATCAGCAGAAGATCACAGACATGCAGTCAGAAGGTACATGAGGTACCTTATAAAGTAGCCACTGAGTGTATGCAGGGAATTTAAGTGATCCTACAGCTGTGACCTCTTTCAACTAAGATGACTACTCCTATTCTGGGTCTACCTCAGGGAAGGTCCGTTTCTTCACGGTGGCCGAAGCCATGTTCCCCAATTGTAGTGTTGATTTTGTCCATCTAGTCAGCGCAGTGGGCAAGATATTTGTGTAGCAGCTCCCAGAGAAATGGTGGGAGCAGTTCCAGATACTGTACTTTGCTTTCATCAGCCTATCTGCATCTTAACTCCATTCATCAGGAAGACAACATGTTATTCTCCTTTCTCAGATTCCAAAGACTGCCCGTGCAGTCTTTGTTTAAAATCCCATCTCTATGTCTGTGCTCCTGACACGGGCTCTGATGGCTC
The DNA here is from genome assembly GCF_030028105.1 of Mobula birostris. Lineage (NCBI taxonomy): Eukaryota > Metazoa > Chordata > Chondrichthyes > Myliobatiformes > Myliobatidae > Mobula > Mobula birostris. The sequence goes on along the minus strand of NC_092373.1, from coordinate 18,254,927 downwards.
TGGAGGCCAAGTCATTGAGTATATTTAAGGTGGGGATTGATAGGTTCTTGATTAGTAAGAGCATCAAGAGTTATGGGGTAAAGGCAGGAGAATGGGGTTGGGAGGGATAATAAATCAGCCATGATGGAATGCTGGAGCAGACTTGATGGGTCAAATAGCCTTTCTGCTGCTATGCCTCAAAGACTTATGGAGTCTCCCTAGATTACAGCATTAATGTGATCTTATAATATTTTGTACTCAAGTTTTTTAGATGAGGCTTGGACCTTGAAGTTTAGGGCTCAGAGATGGTGTGTTACCCTCTGAATGGCAATGAAAAATGATCACATTGTTACCTTTCTGCTATCACAGAGTGCCTGTGGCCAAAAACAGTCTCCCTCCACCAGCGATGCCAAAAATTGAAGTTGCAATTTTGGCTTTTTATGCAGGTTTTTTTTCCCTGCTCACTAGTGCTGGGGAATTTTTTCCCGGCAATGTGAATGGTGTAGATTAAATTTCAGCAGGAGCCCTTGTCACATGAGAGCAGTTTCTGCAGCGTTAAAGGGGATGTCATTGGAAATTCACAGCTGTCAAGTAAATGGGGCTTAACGGAGGAGCATTGGCTTCACTTCCCCTTTTCAGAACTGATCCGTTAACAAAGAATTATTATTAACGCCCAAGCTGTTTCTCTTTTTCGGTTGGGTTTACTTTTGCCAAGATATATTTGTTTGAGCAGTACTTTGTGGAGTTGTTGTGCTGGTGGTGGAGCGATTCATTGGATAAATTCTGAATTGCAAGCTCTATTCTCAAGGAAAAGCTCTCATTGGTTCTCACTTTTCTGTGTTACATATGGTTCCTTCAATGATGTGTGTTGTAAAATACTCTATACATCTTGTCCTGCACCACCTGATTTTTTATACACAAATATTGATGACATAAAATAAGCCCAGTTGAATTTGAAAGTAATATTGATTTTATTTATGTATTTATGTTGGGCTTCACGAAATTGGTGGCACACGCATCAAAGTCTGCATGAGAAACTGATGAAGTGTCCTGACCTGAAACTATACCTGTTCGTTGCCCTCCATAGATAAGACCGTTATAGGAGCAGAATTAGGTCAATCGGCCCATTGAGTCTGCTCCACCATTCCATCATTCCATCATAGCTGATTTATTATCTCTCCCAACCCCATTCTCCCTGTAACCTTTCATACCTTACTAAACAAGAACTTATCAACCTCTACTTTAAATATACCTGATAACCTGTCCTCCACAGCTGTTTGAGGCAATGAATTCCACAGATTCACAACCCCCTGGCTAAATAAATTCCTCCTTATTTCAGTTCTAAATTGGCATCCCTCTATTCTGAGGCTGTATCCTCGGTTTCTAGACTCCTCCGCAGGTGTAGATACAATTTCCATAGATTTTAAAGGTTCCTGGATTACAACCACAATCCCTCATTGTTCCTACTTGCATAAGTAAAATGTTTAAATTTGCCTCTGAGCCAACAAACAGGGAGAAAAAAAAAACCTTTTTCAATCCATCCCCCCTCTATGCAGCCCTTGGCTATGAGTCAACCAAAGACACAATGTGACCATGCCAGCATTAAACGTGGCCTAATTCTGCTTTAGAGGTTTGGTCAATAATATTCTTGCTTTGTGAAGTGAAAATCGGGGAATTAACAGACCACCTCTTTGCATGATGAGCCATGCAGAATGTCTGCATGTTTAAAAAGCCCAAGGAATGGTCACTGGTTCCCTGGAGTTTTGAAAGTTTTATTCCTCTGAGGGGCTGTTGGCCTGAAGCATTAACCCTTTCTTCCTCTCTATTTGATGCCTGGCTTGCTGAATACCTTCTGCTTAAATCCAGTTATATTCACTGATAGATATTCTGATGTGCACAAAATTACTGCTGGTATTAAATTGTGCTATTCCAACAGAATGCATGCATTTCACCTCCAATTATGGACTGAAGTCTGAATTCTGACAGTCTATTTGTAGGGTAATGTGGATGGGAATGTTAACACGACAGAATACGCCTAATCGGGTGCCTTTGCCTTAAAGTCACGAGTCTGGCTTCACACCTTGCTCTTAATCATTCCAGTTTCTCTTTAGGTTTTGCACCCCAGAAATTGCCCGGCTGCACTCTCACTCTTCAGGAAAATAATGATGAACTTTCAATACTCTTGTCAGCTCCATTCGCATCCAAAGCTCCATGCTGTGGGTATGGAGAATGGCTGGAAAGGTGCATTGATTCCCTAGTATCAGGAGAGGAGGAGAAGATGGTGGTGTGACGGCAGTGCGTGCGGCCTCTCCGGTGAATGATATCTGTAATCTGTCAAGTAGGGGACCGTGCACAATTCTGATTTGATGGAGACAGACTTGAGAGGATGGAGGAACATCTGGAGAAACTTCTGAAATGCCCGCTTCGCTGCTACTGTGTGGTAACCAGAATCTCCGGAGCAGAAGGTCCCGAATCCTTGGCTTTGCTTGTTTCAGCGGCCGGGGCTAGGTCGAAGGTGCTTGGCAGAGGATGGCGCTCGGGAGGCTGTATCGGAGGGGCTGGTCAGAGGCTCGAAGTTTTCGGATGGACGGACTCGGTGTCGGCTGCTTCCAAGGCATCGGCAGTTGTCGGTGCCTTGGAGGTTTATGGCAGGGAGTTTCTTCCTTTTGCCGCCTGCTACTGGGGACTCGGAAGTCGATCGGGACTTGAGACTTTTTTTTTACTGTGCCCATGGTCTGTTCTTTATCAAATTATAGTATTGTTTTGCACTGCTGTAACTAAATATTGTAATTATGTGGTTCTGTCAGTGTTAGTCTTTGGTTTGTCCTGTTTTCTGTGATATCACTCTGGAGGAACATTGTATCATTTCTTAACGCATGTATGTATTTCTAAATGACAATAAAAGAGGACTGAGTGTTCTCATAATCTAATCTAATCAGGTTTGCTATCACTGACATATGATGTGAAATGTATCAGCAGCACAGAGCAATACATAGCAAAACTATAGATTACAGTAAGAAATCTATGTTTGTATGGGCTGGCTGGTGGTGTAGTGGCATCAGCACTGGACCTCAAGGCAGATGGTCCTGAGTTTGAATCCAGCTGGGTCTGTATTTCGCCACAAAAACCCTATGGACAACTACACTATGCATATGGTCGCTATGAGTCGATGAAGACTCGATGGCACTCAACAACAACATGTCTACAGTGGTGCTAAGAAATTTGTGAACCCTGTGCAATTTTCTCTGTTTCTACATAAATATGACCTAAAATGTAATCAGATCTTCATGTAAGCCCTAAAACTAGATAAAGAGAACCCAATTAAAAAAATAACGCCAAAAAGCATTATTCTTGTCCATTCAACACACACAAAATGCTGGTGAACACAGCAGGCCAGGCAGCATCTACAGGAAGAGGTACAGTCGATGTTTCGGGCTGAGACTCTTCGTCAGGACTAACTGAAAGAAGAGATAGTAAGAGATTTGAAAGTGGCAGGGGGAGGAGGAGATACGAAATGATAGGAGAAGATAGGAGGGGGAGGGATGGAGCTAAGAGCTGGACAGTTGATTGGCAAAAGGGATCCAAGGCTGGAGAATTAATTTATTTAGAAAAAATATCCAATATTACATGTATGTGGAAAAAGTATGTGAACCTCTGGGGTAATGCCTTCTACAAAAGCTATTTGGAGTCAGGTATTCCAGTCAACGAGGTGAGATTGGAGGTATGGGTTGTAGAGGTGTCTTGCCCTATTAAAAAGACACACAAGGTCATGTTACTGACAGATCTTGCTCTTCTCAAGAAACAACTTTCAGAGGACTTTAGAAGAGGAATTGTAGAGATGCACCAAGCTGGAAAAGGCTACAAAGGCATTTCTAAAGACCTGCGTGTTCATCAGTCCATTGTAAGAGAAAATGTCTACAAATGGAGGAAACTCAGTACTATTGCTACTCTCCCTAGCAATGAGTGTCCAACAAAGATCACTCCAAGAGCACAACGTGTAATGCTGAAGGAAGTGAAAAAGAACCCAAGGGTAACAGTAAAAGATGTGCAGAAATCTCTAGAACTTGCTAAAGTCTCTGTTCATGTGTCCACTATAAGAAAAACACTGAACAAGAATGGGGTTCATGGAAGGTCACCACGGAAGAAACTACTACTCTCCAAACAAAAACATTGCTGCACTTCTCAAGTTCGCAAAAAAAAAAAAAACCACACCTGGATGCTCTACAACTCTTCTGGGACAATGCTCTGTGGACAGATGAGACAAAAGTTGAACTTATTGTCAGAAATACACATTGCTGTGTTTAGAGGAAAAAGGGTACTGCACAACAACACCAAAACCACATCCCGGCTGTGAAGCATGGTGGAAGGAGCATCGTAACCTTTGACAAGGTTCCACATGGAAGGTTAGTTAGGAAGGTTCAATCGTTAGGCATTAATATCGAAGTAGTAAAATGGATTCAGCAGTGACTGGATGGGAGACACCAGAGAGTAGTGGTGGATAACTGTTTGTCAGATTGGAGGGCGGTGTGTAGCGGTGTGCTTCAGGGATCTGTACTGGGTCCAATGTTGTTTGTCATATATATTAATGATCTGGATGATGGGGTGGTAAATTGGATTAGTAAGTATGCAGATGATACTAAGATAGGTGGCGCTGTGGATAATGAAGTTGGGTTTCAAAGCTTGCAGAGAGATTTAGGCCAGTTAGAAGAGTGGGCTGAAAGATGGCAGATGGAGTTTAATGCTGAAAAATGTGAGGTGCTACATTTTGATCGGACTAATCACAATAGGACATACATGGTAAATGGTAGGGCATTGAAGAATGCTGTAGAACAGAGGGATTTAGGAATAATGGTACATAGTTCCCTGAAGGTGGAATCTCATGTGGATAGGGTGGTGAAGAAAGCTTTTGGTATGCTGGCCTTTACTAATCAGAGTATTGAGTATAGGAGTTGGGATGTAATATCGAAATTGTATAAGGCATTGGTAAGGCCAAATTTGGAGTATTGTGTACAGTTCTGGTCACTGAATTATAGGAAAGATGTCAATAAAATTGAGAAAGTACAGAGGAGATTTACTAAAATGTTGCCTGGGTTTCATCTCCTAAGTTATAGAGAAATGTCGAACAAGTTAGGTCTTTATTCATTGGAGTGTAGAAGGTTGAGGAGGGACTTGATAGAGGTGTTTAAAATTATGAGGGGGATTGATAGAGTTGACATGGATAGGCTTTTTCCATTGAGAATGGGGAAGATTCAAACAAGAGGACATGAGTTGAGAGTTAAAGGGCAAAAATTTAGGGATAACATGAGGGGGAACTTCTTTACACAGAGATTGGTAGCTGTGTGGAATGAGCTTCCCGCAGAAGTGGTTGAGGCAGGTTTGATGTTGTCGTTTAAAGTTAAATTGCATAGATATATGGACAGGAAAGGAATGGAGGGTTATGGACTGAGTGCAGGTCGGTGGGACTAGGTGAGAGTAAGAGTTCGGCACGGACTAGAAGGGCCGAGATGGCCTGTTTCCATGCTGTAATTATTATATGGTTATATGTTATATGGTTATAATTTGGAGCTGCTTTACTGCCTCGGGGCCTGGACAGCTTGCAATTGTTGAGGGAATAATGAATTCAAAATTGTATCAAGACATTTTACAGGAGAATGTCAGGGTAGCAGTCTGTCACCTGAAACTTAAATAAAAGTTGAATCATGCAACAAGACGAGTAAATCAACAACAGAATGGTTTTTAAAAAAAGAAAATTTGTCGTTTGTAGTGACCGAGACAAAGTTCTGACTTTAATCCTATAGAAATGTTGTAGAAAGACCTGAAGCAAGCAGTCCACCAACATCCCAGAGTGGAAGCAGTTTTGTAAGGAGGAATGGCCTAAAATTCCTCCTAGCCGATGTGCAGGATTGATCAATAGTTACCAGAAATATTTGGTTGAAGTTATTGCTGTGCAAAGGGGGTCACACCAGTTATTGAAAGCTGGTGGATGGGACCTTATGTCCCTGTACCTCCTTTATGATGGTAACAGTGAGAAAAGAGCATGGCTTAGATGGTAGGATCCTTGATACTGCTTCCTTGTGGTAGTGCTCAGTTGTGGGGAGGGCTTTCCCTGTGATAAGCTGAGCTATATTCACTACTTTATAGGATTTTTCTTTCATGGACATTGGTGTTTCCATTCCAGGCCATGATGCAGCCAGTCAGGATAATCTCCACTGTGCATCTATAGAAGTTTTTTGAAGTTTTGGAAGATGTGCTGAACCTGTGCAAACTTCTAAGAAAGTAAAGGCGTTGCCGTACCTTCTTTGTAGTGGCACTTGCGCGCTGGTCCCCGGTCAGATCTTCTGTAATAATAATGCCATTCACATAATATTACAAAACAAACAGTGTGAAAAATGGAATAACGAGGTAGCGTTCATCCAGAAAATCTGATGGCAGGGAGGAAGGAGCTGTCTTTGTCGCACTGAATGTGGGTCTTCAGGTTCCTGTGCATCCTCCATGATGAGGATGAGAAGGGGCATGTCTCAGATGGTGACTGTCCTTCATGATCAATGCTGCCTCCTTGAGGCACTGCCTGTGATAGAGGGGCTTGTGCCAGTGATGGAGCTGGCTGAGCGTACAGCCGTCTACAGTCTCTGCTGATCCTGTGCACTGGACCCTCCACACCAAGCTGTGATGCAGCTGGTCAGAATGCTCTCATAGTCATAGTCATACTTTATTGATCCCAGGGGAAATTGGTTTTCGTTACAGTTGCACCATAAATCATTAAATAGTAATAAAACCATAAATTATTAAATAGTAATATGTAAATTATGTCCAGGACCGGCCTATTGGCTCAGGGTGTCTGACCCTCCAAGGAAGGAGTTGTAAAGTTTGATGGCCACAGGCAGGAATGACTTCCTATGACGCTCAGTGTTGCATCTCGGTGGAATGAGTCTCTGGCTGAATGTACTCCTGTGCCCAACCAGTCCATTATGTGGTGGATGGGAGACATTGTCCAAGATGGCATGCAACTTAGACAGCATCCTCTCTTCAGATACCACCGTCAGAGAATCCAGTTCCATCCCCACAACATCACTGGCCTTCCGAATGAGTTTGTTGATTCTGTTGGTGTCTGCTATCCTCAGCTTGCTGCCCCAGCACACAACAGCAAACATGATAGCACTGGCCACCACAGACTCGTAGAACATCCTCAGCATCGTCCGGCAGATGTTAAAGGACCTCAATCTCCTCAGGAAATAGAGACGGCTCTGACCCTTCTTGTAGACAGCCTCAGTGTTCTTTGACCAGTCCAGTTTATTGTCAATTCATATCCCTAGGTATTTGTAATCCTCCACCATGTCCACACTGACCCCCTGGATGGAAACAGGGGTCGCTGGTACCTTAGCTCTCCTCAGGTCTACCACCAACTCCTTAGTCTTTTTCACATTAAGCTGCAGATAATTCTGCTCACACCATGTGACAAAGTTTCCTACCGTAGCCCTGTACTCAGCCTTATCTCCCTTGCTGATGCATCCAGCTATGGCAGAGTCATCAGAAAACTTCTGAAGATGACAAGACTCTGTGCAGTAGTTGAAGTTTGAGGTGTAAATGGTGAAGAGACAGGGAGACAAGACAGTCCCCTGTGGAGCCCCAGTGCTGCTGATCACTCTGTCGGACACTCTGTCAAGAATTCGCATGTATCTATAGAAATTTACGAGAATCTTTGACGACATATTAAGTCTCCTGCGACTAACAAAGTAGAGCGACCAGCGTACCTTCATGGCTACTTCAATGTGTTGGGCCCAAGTTACATCCTTTGAGAGGTCGAGACCATGGAGCATGAAGCTAGTCACCCTTTCCACTGCTGAATCCCTCAGTGAGGACTGGTGTGTTTTTTCCCAACTTCACTTTCCTGAAGTTCACAATCATTTCCTTGGAGATGATGGCATTGAGTGTGAGGTAGTTGTTGTATTTCCTATTCTTCCAACATTCTGTGATTTTTCTTTGGTAACTTGGTCAGGCAATCTTGCTGCTGAATGGCCTATGTTGCAAGAGCAAACACTCTGTATGAAAAGTATCTATTCAAATAGTTCTGATGCAGAGCTTCAGCCTGAAATGCTGACATTTCCCTGGCCCACCTCCATGCCCACAGATGTTGCTTAAGCTGCTGGATTTCTCCAGTACATTAGTTGTGTCTCCAAATTCCAGCACCTACACTATCTAGTCCCTTCAGTTCATATACCCCTCAGAGTAGAACAGAAGCAAAATACTGCAGCAGCTGTAAATCTGTAATAAACAGAGAATGCTGGAACTATGCAGTAGGTCAGGCAGCATCTACAAAAAGACAAACCTAATTAGTCCTTTGGATGGATAGCATTTTACTGTAAGACCTGAGTAATTTTAGCACCTTATGGATAACTAACATTGTTAAAGTCGGAGTGGCACGGAACCTGCGTTCAATTCCCGCCACTGCCTGTAAGGACTTTGTATGTTCTCCCCGTGACTGCTTGGGTTTCCTCTGGGTCCTCCGGTCCCCCCCCCCCCACACTCCAAAGGTGTACCAGTTAGTAGGTTAATTGGCCATTGTATATTGCCCCATGATTAGGCTAGGATTAAATCGGGGGTTACAGGGCAGCACGGTTTGAAGGACTGGAAGGGTTTATTCTGTGCTGTATGTCAAAAAATAGCTAATAAATAAAGGCACTCTCCAGGTGCTCCGGTTTCCTCCTACATTCCAAAGACATCAGGGTTAATGTTAGATAGTTGTCGGCACCAGGCTGCCCCCAGCACGTCCTTGGATTCAGATGACCCATTTCAGTGAATGTTTTGATGTACATTTGACAAATAAAGCTAATCTTGATAAATGTCACTTTTATGCAAGGTTTAATTTTGATAATTGTCATCATCTCTGCAGTATTATTTACTTCCTTTCCCCTTGTACTTGCATCACAAGAGAAAGCTGAACAAACTTCCATCCCTACTCTCACTGCTGCTATAGTGCAAGTATTCTGTGAAGGATGTTTAATGAATTGTTGGGATCTTAAGTTGTTTGCTTGAAAAATGACCACAACTGATCAAAGGTGAGCCCATTTTAACTTGCAGCTCTGTTTTGTTGCAGGATGGTATGTTGGAAAGACATGAATACTTGACCTGGATCCTGGAGGTGCTGGAGAAAGTCAAACCAGCAGACGATGAACTTCTTAAGCTGCTGTTGCCTCTTATGCTGCAGGTAAGCAAGGATTCCCTTGATGAACTCATTCCTTTGGTAAGAAAGCAGAATGAATAATGCTGGTGTTCTAGGCACCAGGTCATTTACAAAGCTCCATTGAACTCTGATTAGGATAATTCATCTCTCTACATTCCAACATCTATACTCTCTTGTATTGTCAGTTCAAGTAGCCCTTGGGAGTAGAATTGAAGCAAATTTGCTGCTTGATACACAGCAATATGGCAAAGTGTTAAGTGTAATTTTTACACAGCGGATGTAGATACATAGAGCCAATTGCTAGACCAAGTGATTGAGGCCACAGCATTAGATACATTTAAGAAGTATATGTGCAGGTGTATTGATGACAAAAGTTTAAAGGGCTATAGGCCAACTGGTAGGAAATTGGATTAAGACTATAAGACCAGAAGACAATTATTTTACTGCCCGTTATGTCGCTGGCTTTAGAGCAGCAGTGAAGGTCCTCCATCTCTGGTGGTGTTCAGGGCTTCCTTCATCATGTCAATAGCTTCCTCTCAGTTGTCACTACTGTCAGTCATACAAGGCCTGGGTAGACACTCAGGAATGCCATTGCTCTCAGATGTTGAAGAATTCTTCATTGCTGTTTCCATAACAATTTTGTTTAACCAGTCAGGCTTGTTAGATCTGAGCTAAACACCTGGACCTGGAGGACTGGTGGAACACCCTTAGTCTGGCCTCTACCATTTGACCTGTTTGGCATGGGTAACCCAAACAAGAGCCAAAGCATAATGTTCTGACTCTCGCCAACATGGTTCTCTGGGTCATTGAGGTACGCAAGCCTCCAAACCACAACGAGTTTGTAGTCCTCTTGCAGGAAGACTGTATGACACACGAGCAGAATTAGGCATTGTGCCAGCTCTGTCATCCTATTATGGCTGATTTATTATCCCTCTCAACCCCAGTCTCCTGCCTTCTCCCCGGAACCTTCGATGCCCATACTATTCAAGAACCCATCAATCCCCACCTTAAATATATCCAATGATTTAGCCCCCACAGCCCTCCATGGCAATGAATTCCACAGATTTACCACCCTCTGGTTAAAGAAATTCCTCCTCATCTCCATCATAAAGGGAAGTCCTTGTATTCTGAAGTTGCTCCCTCTGAACTGAGACGCCTAGATTATGTTGACTGAACATTTTGGTTGTCTTGGATGACATGGGTAGCTAACACTTCACAGTGCCAGCAATTGGAAGATTAGGGTTTGGTTCCGCCGCTGTCTGAACGTTTTCACCGTGACCGCGCATGTTTCCTGCGGGTGCTCCCGTTTCCTCCCACATTCCAAAAAGCTATACGAGTTATGGTGAGTAAGATGTAGGCATGCTATGTTAGTGCTGGAAAAATGCCCACGGCACATCACAAATGATGCAGTTCACTACTGTATATGTTTTCATGTACACGTCACAAATAAAGCTGATTTGTAAAATGGCATGTATGAACAGAAGAGTCTTTTCAGAATCTAAATCAGGTTTATTATCACAGACACATAGGTTGTGAAACTTGTTGTTTTGTGGCAGCAAGAAGTTACAATAAATAAATAGTGTGAAAGAGGAATAGTGAGGTAGTGTTCATGGACCGTTCAGAAATCTGATGGCAGAGGGGAAGAAACTGTTCCTAAAAGCATTGAGGGTGGGTCTTCAGGCTCCTGTATCTCCTTCGTCATCGTAGTAATGAGAAGGGGGCTTATGCTGAATTGCTGGTGGTCCTTAATGGAGGATGCCACTTTCTTGGGGGACTTCCTCTTGAAGATGCCTTTGTTGGCGGCGATGTTGTGCCCATGATGGAGATGATTCAATTCTATGGCTCTGTAATGCCATATTTGGCCCTGGAAGGAGGTGGAATAATGCAGAAAGATTGGCCACTGTAACTTTAAAAGGAAGGTTGTAATGTGAAGGCTGTATAAGGCACTGGTGAGGGTTCACTTGGAGTACTGTGAATAGTTTTGTGCCTCTTATTTAAGCAAGGCTGTGATGACATTGGATAGGGTTCAGAGGAGATTCCAGAGAATGATCCCAGGAATGAAAGGGTTATCATTTGAGCAGGCTCTGGGCCTGTACTCGCTGGAATTCAGAAGAATGAGGGGTGATCTCATTGAAACCCATCAAGTGTTGAAAGGCCTAGATGGAGTGGATATGAAGAGGATGCCTCCTTTGGAGGTGTTGTCTAGGGCCAAAGGGCCAAGTCTCAGGACAGAGGGATGTCCATTTAGAATGGAGATAAGAAAGAATTTCTTCAGCCATGGGCTGGTGAATCTGTGGAATCCTTCGTCACAGGTGGCTGTGGAGGCCAGACCTTTGCTGGAGGTTGACAGGTTCTTGATTTCTCAGGGCATAAAAAGTTATGGGGAGAGGGCAGGAGGATGGGGTTGAGAAGGAAACGGATCAGCCATGATGAAATGCTGCAGCCGACTCAATAGGCCGAATGGCCCAATTCTACTGCTATGTCTTATGGTCTTTACAAAATGTGATCTAGCACTGACTAACTGATTTCTCCCTTTCTTTCAGTATTCAGAAGAGTTTGTCCAGTCGGCCTACTTGTCCCGTCGCCTTGCTTATTTCTGTGCGAGAAGGCTTTCTGCACTGCTGAGTGAAAGCTCTTCAAACCTTGTTCCTGCACATTCGCCTCATATGATTATTGGAGCAAGTAACCCTGCACTGGCAGCCCCCAGTCCTGCTACTCCCACTGCCATCATGAGCCCAGTGCAGCCGGCCCTCTCCGATTTCCATTCGTGCCCACAGCATCGTCCTTTAGTTTACGGTCTCAGTTGCATGTTGCAGGTGAGTGCCTCCTCAAAACATGGTCTCAGCTTTTGTAACTCTGAGCTTTCTGTAGCTCTCTGGCATTACCGGGTGTGAAATTACTTGTTATGTGGCAGCAACACATTGCAAGGTATAATAGTAAAAAGTGTGAATTACAGTGTGTGCGTAAAGTTAACTGCGTAGTGCAAAAAAAGTAGTGAGGTAGTGTTCATGGGTTCGGAAACCTGATGGCAGAGGGAGAGAAGCTATTCCTGAATCGCTGAGTGTCTGCCTTCAGGATTCTGTACCTCCTTCCTGATGGTAGCAATGAGAAGAGGGCATGTCCTGGGTGATGGGAGTCCTTAATGATGGATGCCGCCTTTCTGAGGCATCGCTCCTTGAAATATCCTGGATACCACGGAGGCTAGAGCCCATGATGGAGCTGACATCTAGTGAAGCCATGAAGATGGAAAGTGGCAGGAAGGTGTCAACAGATAGGTCGTTAAACCAAAATGTTACCACTGCTTCCCTCTCCATAGATGCTGCTTTACCTGCTAAGTATTTAGAGCAGGGTTGCCAACCTATTTATGCCATGGACCCCACCGTTACCCGAGGGTCCATGGACTCCAGGTTGGGAACCCTTGATTTAGAGCATTTTCTGCTTTATTTTAGGTTTCAAGCATCTGTAATTTTTTACTTTTTATGGTTAAATTGTAGTTATACTATATTACATAGTGTATTAGTATTAATAAACATAATCTAATTAATTTAATACTAAAATATAACATTAAATATGATACAACCTTATGCTACAATATGACATGCTATGATATAACATATTTTGTATATATTAAATATGTTACCAATAACAGATGAAGAAAGGTTTTGGCTCAAAACGTCAACTGTTCATTCCCATCTATAGATGCTGCCTAATTTCCTGAGTTCTTCCATCATTTTGTGTGCATTGCTCTAGATTTACGGCACCAGAGTCAGAGTTATTTTCACTGACATATGTCGTGAAGTTTGTTGTTTTGTGGCAGTAGTGCAGTGCCATGTGCAAACTATACTACAAATTACAATCAATCAATCAATCAATCAATCAATAAATAAATATATAAAGAGAACAACAATAGTGAGACAGTGTTCCTGGTCCAGTCAGAGATCTGATGGCGGAAGGAAGGTAGCTGTTCTTGAAATATTGAGTGTGTGCCTCCTCTCTGAAGGTACGAATGAGGAAAGGGCATTTGCAGCAACTGTTGAGTTCAAGTGGCTATATTGGTTTACAGAAAGCAGCACCACTTGCTTGTAGGGGATCATTCTTTCAGGTAGAGTAGTATTCTGAACACTAAGTTTATGTTAAGAGTGCACATGTGAGAGATTGAAGTTTAAGGAGAATCATAGTCATAGAAAAGTACAGCGCAGAAACAGGCTCTTCGGCCCATCTAGTTTGTGCCGAACCATTTAAACTGCCTACTCACCAGATTCATAACCCTCCATACCCGTACCATCCATCTACTGATCTAGACTTTCCTTAAGTGTTGAAATCACATGCATTACTTCCACTGGCAGCTCATTCCACACTCTCAGCACCCTCTGCATAAAGAAGTTTTCCCTCATGTTCCCCTTAAACTTTTCACATTTTACCCTTAACGCATGACCTCTGTTTTTAGTTCCACCCAACCTCAGTGGAAAAAGCCTGTCCTAGAGCTTTTTGGGAAATTCAAGGAAATATCTGATATTCTGCTCTGGTAAGAATAATTGATGATATACCTTATGTACTCTTGGAGAGAGAACTTGAGAAGAATTAACGGGGCCTCAAATCAATCGCACACTGAGAGGAATACACACAAAATGCTGGTGGAACACAGCAGGCCAGGCAGCATCTATAGGAAGAAATACAGTCGACGTTTCAGACCGAGACCCTTCATCAGGACTAACTGAAAGAAGAGATAGTAATAGATTTGAAAGTGGGAGGGGGAGATCCAAAATGATAGGAAAAGACGGGAGGGGGAGGAATAGAGCTAAGAGCTGGAAAGTTGATTGGCAAAAGGGATACAAGGCATACTGAGAGGCTCAAGTTGTGTGTCAGTTAGACTGGGCATCATTTCCCTAGCAAGTACCAGAGACATGAGATTCTGCAGATGCTGGAAATCTGGATCAGCCCACAGAAAATGCTGGAGGAACTCAGTAAATCAGGTGGCATCTAGGGGAAAATGAACAGTCGGTGTTTCAGGTTGAGAGCTTTCATCTTTGAAACAACTAGACAGAGTAGATGTGGAGAGGAGATTTCCTAAGTAGGGAGTCTAGGACCAGAGAGTACTGCCTCAGAATAGAAGGACACCTCTTTAAGGCCAAAATCAGGAATTTCTTTAGTCAGAGGGTGGTGTATCTGTGGAATTCATTGCTACAGACAGCTGTGGAGGCCAAATTATTGGGTACATTTAAGGTGGAGGTTGATTACTTGCAATGTCGAGAGTGAAACCCCTTTTTGATACTGGTAAGGAGATGTTCTTGAGCATTCTCCTGTGTTCATTCTCAGAGTAATGGAGCTTTTTCATTGTTGGCAGATTGAAAAGCTCATGAGTAGGCCTCAGTAAGGTCCAAAACCAATCCATTCCCTGAACAGACCAACGACAGCTGGGGTAGGGTGGAGTGGGTGTTGGGGAGGGATTGACAGCGTGGGAGATGGGTTCATGTCAAGTATGATTGTGGAGGAGTACCTCAGATTGCTTCCATTCCAGATCTGTGACTCCTGAAGTGGGTGAGGACTCCTTTGTGTGATCTACTGACTCTGTCACAAGTTAGCAGATGCTTGGTGGGCAATACATTCCTTCTGCTATTTTTATTTAGTTTCCATATCACAAAAGCTTGAACACTTCTGAACACTCCTCCGAGAATTTTCATGGCTCAGAGAAGATGTTGGACTTTATGAGGATATTTCAGGAATGTTATTGTAATGTTATCTTTGTTTTGTTGGCGATCTCCTTCTAAGCTCCAAGTTGAGCGATTGCTTTAGTAATCTAGTGTCGGGCATATGGTTGAACATAGAATAGTACAGCACAGTACAGATCCTTCGGCCTACAATGTTGTGCCGACCCTTAAACCCTGCCTCCCATATAATCCCCCACCTTAAATTCCTCCATATACCTGTCTAGCAGTCTCTTAAATTTCACTAGTGTATCTGCCTCCACCACTGACTCAGGCAGTGCATTCCAAGCACCAACCACTCTCTGAGTAAAAAACCTTCCTCTAATATCCCCCCTGAACTTCCCACCCCTTACCTTAAAGCCATATCCTCTTGTATTGAGCAGTGGTGCCCTGGGGAAGAGGTGCTGGCTAGCCACTCTATCTATTCCTCATAATATCTTGTATACCTCTATCATGTCTTCTCTCATCCTCCTTCTCTCCAGAGAGTAAAGCCCTAGCTCCCTTAATCTCTGGCAGCATCCTGGTAAATCTCCTCTGTACCCTTTCCAATGCTTCCACATCCTTCCTATAGTGAGGAAGTATGCCTCACTCACAGGATCTGGTCCAGCGTTGGGCTTGTTTGTCCGAAATTGGATTGCCTATTCTGCCAATGGATGGAGGATGTGGTGGAGAATGCTAGTGTGTCCATTGAAGGAGATTTGAAAAATTCCACCCTCTCCAGTGCAGCACATGCCCACATCCTTCTTTTCCTCTCTTTTCCTTAAACATCCCTTCCCCTGACCTGTCACTGCCTGCAAGTTCTCCTCTCCTCCTCCTGTTCCTGGCAATTGCAAATCACTTCTAAAGAGAGAGAAGTGCACAAAGCACTTGTAATTGAGTCACTTACACTGGCAATCCTACTCAAGAGGCTCTTAAGCTGTCATTGTCAATCAAAATGTAATGAAGAAGACAGCCTATCAAGTTGTGCTTTATAACTGACTCATGATAGTCCTCATCTTGGACTTAATGCAGGCTTCCAATCTAGAAGCAGTTCACTCTTCACTTTGTGAGAAAGCTCTTGCTCAGGAGATGTAATCCAATACAAAATAGCAATATAGCTGTTTTGACTTTGCTTTTGTGACCACAAACATATTCACAGTCCCATGGCATTTGGATGACATTCATTGTGTCCTCCCACGTAATGAGGACAAGAGATAGAGATTTATCATCTTCTCTCTGATAATGGATGTGGATAGAAAATATTTAATTGCAGCAAATAAAGTCAAAATGTACTGCAGCACAGAAACAGGCCCTTCAGCCCATCTAGTCCATGCTTAGCCCCATTGACTTCACCTGGATTGTATCCCTCTGTGATGGAGCTTGCTCGGCAAACACACTCCCTACACATGCACATTCACACACAGTTGCTCTGTCATTCTGCTGTCGATACGCTGAGTGTACGCACTTCAATGTCTTCCCCAGTATATTGGGGCTGAAACTGAGCTGATCTGCTTGGGTTGGTTTTGTGGCACCTTTCCCACCATGCATGGTAGAATATCCCATTTCTTTAGTAATAGGGATGTGTAAATCTGTATAGTTTCTATATTGTACTTAATATGATTGTAACTACATTATGGGGTGCATAATATTCTAAGTTATGTGTAGTCTTAAGTTAACTTTCAGGGTAATTAAAGATGGTATGTCCTCATGCTGAATAAAAGGGACTCTTTGCTCTTGCAGGTGGGGGGAAGAGATCAGGGCTGCCAGGAGTTCACACTGGACAAAATATGGAGCTGTTACTGTGCTTTCTGTTAGAAACCATTTTGTAAATATTGTCAGTTTTCTTTTTGTTTTTTTTTGTAAAGTTTGATTTTTGACACCGAATAAACACCCATGAGCTAAAGTGTTAAGTGACTCCAGCTGTTTTCCTTTGGTCATGACCCATGTATAGTGGCGGTGGTGGGATGGCCAGGTGCAAAGGGGTGCGTTTAACTGGGAGAAGAGTGGGTTTGCGGAAACCCCCTGAGGGTAATAATGGAGTAGAGTGGCATAACCTCTGAACCCTCCCAGAAAATATGTTCAGACAATTTTTGTCTGCCCAGGAGAGGAGAAATAATGCTTTTAGGAAAGAACTCCAGAGTTCTTGGAAGAATCTCAAAATGCCTGTCATTCAACAAGGTAACAATATTGGGAGCTATCTCCTCGGGTTCGAGAGGATGGCCTGGATATGGCAATGGTCAGAGGAGGGGTGGGACTGCCAGCTGGTGCACCAACTGACAGGTGAAGCTCTTGAAGCCGATACTGCAATGGATGAAGAGAGGCCAACAGTTACCCTGACCTGAAGGAGGCGCTGCTGGCTAAATTTGATATCTTGGCAGAAGCCTATCATGAAAGCTTCCGTTCCAGTACTCTACCACTGGGGAGTCACCCACAGAGACGTAACATCACCCGAGGGAGTCTCTACTGGCAATGAATTCAACCAGAGCAGAAATCCAAGAAGAACACATTGCTGTGGAGTACGTGCTGTGGGTTCTTCCTCCAGACACTAAAACATGGGTTCATAAGCACAAGCCCACAGATCGACTCACTGCAGCCTGCCTTGCCCTGCAGTTCCCCAGTGTCCACAAGGGGCGCCATCATGACTATTTTCCCAAAGCAACAGGGCCTCTAACCCCCCAAGGGACTCTCTGGGTAATTTTTATGGAATTAGGTAGTGGGAAGATCGAGGGCAAAGTACCTCTGGTAGTTTTTTATAAAAATTTATTTGCTATCGTTGTCAGCAGCCAGGTCATAAATCCTCTGTGTATCCTGTCAAGAAGCCCAAATTGTCAGGTGTTAGATTAGATTAGGAGAACACGCAGTCCTCTTTTATTGTCATTTAGTAATACATGCATTAAGAAATGATACAATGTTCCTCCAGTATGATATCACAGAAACACAAGACAGACCAAGACTGAAAAACTGACAAAAACCAGATAATTATAACATATGGTTACAACAGTGCAAAGCAATACAGTACTTTGATAGAAGAACAGAACATGGGCACGGTAAAAAATGTCTCAAAGTCTCTCGAAAGTCCCAACATCTCACGCAGACGGTAGAAGGAAGAAAAACTCTCCCTGCCATGAACCTCCAGCACCACAAACTTGCCAATGCAGCATCCTGGAAGCATCCGACCACAGTCCGACTCTCGGTCTGTCCGAAAACTTAGAGCCTCCGACCAGTCCTCCAGCACCCAGCACCGAGCACCATCTCTGCCGAGTGCTTCGACCCTGGCCCCGGCCGCCAAGCAACAGGCAAAGCCGAGGACTTGGGGCCTTCCCTCCGGAGATTCTTGATCACACAGTAGCAGCGGCAAAGAAACAGGCATTTCAGAAGTTTCTCCAGATGTTCCTCCGTGCTTCTCACGTCTGTCTCCATCAAATCAGGATTGTGCATGGCTCCTATTTAAACAAATACGATATCATTTCACTGGAGAGGCCGCGCGCACTGCGTCACGCCGCCATCTTCTCCTCCTGCCAGATATGTGTTATGTACCAAGAGAGGGAGAAGGTGATGATGATAATAATGACAGTAATGATTGTGGTAATGGAAAAAAATCAGAATGTGAGGAGAAAGAGCCACTGTTTATAATAGTCAAAATTAATGGGAAAACTGTTAAAGTTTTGTTAGGTATTTAGCTCAATATCAGTTATTAAGGAAAGTCTTGCCCGTGCCTTCGGTGTTGACTATGGTTATCTGTACAGTATATCCATGGTGAATGGAAGTCTGGCAGAAATCATTTTTAAGCTGGATGACCACAAGTACTTGATGAAAGTGAGGCTGCTGGGGGAACTACCAGTTGCCATGATTTTGAGGAGAGAATTGCCTGTGATACACAAGTTACTGAGGAAGGGAAATAACAGAATTCCATCTGTTAATCCAGGGGTGGAGAGTGCTGTTTCTTATTTTGTCATGATTCATGCAAAAAACCAAAACAATTGGCTGGGTTACAACTTAGATGCTAGTCTGTGTGAGGGAAGAACCAAAAGGCCTAGAAAGTTGTGAGAAATATGCCAGTTCTCCTGCCTCCGTTGACAATTGTACAGCTGATGATTCAGAAGGGGTTGTGGAGCTTGGTAAGGTTGATCTCTCCCGTCTTGAGGGAGCTGTAGACTTTCCACAGTTGTTCCAGCCAAGACCAAGGCTGACAAAGGTCTTGAAACGTTCCATCAGTATCAGACCTTACCAGAGTTCAGTATACCATCACTGCCATGGAGGGCCAGAACGACTTGTTGGGGCCCTGAAGGATGCAGTTTGGACCGTGGTGGAGCTGGGAGTCATCAAGCCTTCAAATAGTCAGTGGAGCACTCCTATTGTGATCATCTCCGAGAAGGATAGCACCCTGGGGGTATGCATTGATCTCTAGAAATTGAATGCCATTTCTTTATTTGATGCATATCCTGAGCCCCATATTGATGGCCTCTACAGAAGGATTGGATTTGCAAACTACGTTATTACACTGAACCTTTGCAAAGGTTACTGGCAGGTTCCCCTGGCTGACCAATCAAAACCCCTCAGTGCCTTCTGCACACCCCTGGATCTGTTTCAATTCACCGTGATGACCTTTGGTCTTTGTGCACCAGCAACCTTTGAGTGGCTGATGGGCCATGTGCTCCAAGACAGTGAAGACTGCAGTGCAGCTTACGCAGATGACGTGGTTGTCTACAACTAGACATGGTCAGAACACCTGGACCATCTTCGCAGGGTCCTGAGGAATATGCTGCCGGTCTCACTCAGAATTTACGAAAATGTGATTGGGCAAAAAGGGAAACCAGATACCTTGGCTAACAGCTGGGACATGGAGAGGTTCAAGCACAGGTAGACACAGTCCCCGACCTCACACTAAGAAGGAAGTGAAGTCCTTCCTGGGTCTGGCAGGATGGTATCGCAGGTTCATATCCCAGTCCCCCATTCTGGCCACACCTCTGACTAATCTTACTGCAAAGCTTGTAAGCAACCCAGTGATGTGGACAGGTGAGTGTGAAAGTGCTTTTCAAGCCCTTAGAGCTCACCTGTCCTTCAGAGACTGGACTTTGACAACCTGTTCCTTGTCCGGGGGATACCTCAGGAGTAGACATTGGAGCAGTGCTGGTACAAGGAGAACCTGGGGAAGAGCCA
This sequence comes from Mobula birostris, assembly GCF_030028105.1. Lineage (NCBI taxonomy): Eukaryota > Metazoa > Chordata > Chondrichthyes > Myliobatiformes > Myliobatidae > Mobula > Mobula birostris. The sequence goes on along the minus strand of NC_092373.1, from coordinate 18,234,923 downwards.
GCTGTCCTTTACCTGAGCTGAAAACTCCTCCCAAGGAAAACCAGGTATACCGCCATTGAAAAGGAGTGTCTGGCCATTAAAAACGCAAACACGAGGAAATCTGCAGATGCTGGAATTTCAAGCAACACACATAAAAGTTGCTGGTGAACGCAGCAGGCCAGGCAGCATCTATAGGAAGAGGTACAGTCGACGTTTCGGGCCAAGACCCTTCGTCAGGACCAACTGAAAGAAGAGATAGTAAACCTATATTGGGCAATCCATGTTCCAAACCTATACTGGTATCTGTCCCCCAGTTTTCCTTTGCTACATGGACAACTGCGTTAGCGCTGCTTCCTGCAGGCATGCTAAGCTTGTTGACCTCATTAACTTTGCCTCCAACTTTCACCCTTCCCTCAAGATTATCTGGTCCATTTCCGACACTTCCCTCCCCTTTCTAGATCATTCTGTCTCCATCTCTGGAGACAGCTTATCTACTGATGTCTACTATAAGCCTACCAACTCTCACAGCTATCTGGACTATTCCTCTTCTCACCCTGTCTCTTGCAAAAATGCCATCCCCTTCTTGCAATTCCTTTGTCTCCGCCGCATCTGCTCTCAGGATGAGGCCCTTCATTCCAGGACAAATGAGATGTCCTCCTTTTTTAAAGAAAGCGGTTCCCTTCCTCCACCATCAACTCTGCTCTCAAATGCATCTCTCCCATTTCACGCACACCTGCTCTCACCCCATCCTCCCGCCACCCCACTAGGGTTCCCCTTGTCCTCACCTACCACCCCACCAGCCTCCGGGTCCAACATATAATTCTGTGTAACTTCCGCCACCTCCAACGGGATCCCACCACTAAGCACATCTTTCCCTCCCCCTACCTCTGCTTTCTGCTGGGATCGCTCCCTATGCGACTCCCTTGTCCATTCGTCCCTCCATCCCTCCCCACGGATCTCCCTCCCGGCACTTATCCTTGTAAGCGGAACAAGTGCTACACATGCCCTTACACTTCCTCCCTCACTACCATTCAGGGCCCCAGACAGTCCTTCCAGGTGAGGCGACCCTTCACCTGTGAGTCGGCTGGGGTGATATACTGCGTCTGGTGCTCCCGATGCGGCCTTCTATATATTGGCAAGACCCGATGCAGACTGGGAGACCGTTTCGCTGAACACCTACGTTCTGTCCGCCAGAGAAAGCAGGATCTTTCAGTGGCCACACATTTTAATTCCATGTCCCATTCCCATTCTGATATGTCTATCCACGGCCTCCTCTACTGTCAAGATGAAGCCACACTCAGGTTGGAGGAACAACACCTTATATTCCGTCTGGGTAGCCTCCAACCTGATGGCATGAATATTGACTTATCTAACCCGCTAATGCCCCACCTCCCCCTCGTACCCCATCCGTTATTGCCCAACCTCTGGGCTTCCCCCCTCCCCCTTTCTTTCTCCCTAGGCCACCTGTCCCATGATCCTCTCATATCCCTTTTGCCAATCAACTGTCCAGCTCTTGGCTCCATCCCTCCCCCTCCTGTCTTCTCCTATCATTTTGGATCTCCCCCTCCCCCTCCCACTTTCAAATCTCTTACTAGCTCTTCTTTCAGTTAGTCCTGACGAAGGGTCTCGGCCCGAAACGTCGACTATACCTCTTCCTATAGATGCTGCCTGGCCTGCTGTGTTCACCAGCAACTTTTATCTGTGTTGTCTGGCCATTAAGTTGGCCTTTGGCAGCCTGTGGTGTTATCTCCTTGGCAGGGAGTTTGACCTTTATCCAGACCACAGATCATTGACATGGATTCAGACAATGAAGGGCTGCAATGCCAGGGTGACACGGTGGCACCTGGAGCTCCAACCCTTTAAATTCTCTGTCCACCATAAAGCAGGGAGAGGAACTGTTACTGCCGACTACCTGTCTCGGCTGCCGAACATCGTCGCTGCAGGAGAGGAGGGTGGTTATGTGGCAGAGAACACTCAGTAAATGCACTCTTTACACATGTGCATTCACACACACACAAACATTGTCTTGTCATTCTGAGTGTACACACTTCATTATCTTACCTTGATATATTCTCAGAATGGGTTTTGCACTGGGCTGATGCACTCGAGTTGGCTTTCTGGGGCCTTTCCTGCCATGCATGGTTGAATATTCCATTTCTTTGGTAATGGAGATGTATAAATTTGTATATGTTTGCATAGCGTACTTAAGATAGATACTTCTGTTTATTTTGTAGTATGATTCTGATTGATACGGAATTTTGAGTTAACTTTGTGGGTTATTGAAGATGGTACATCCTGGTGCCTAATAAACAGGGCTCTTTGCTCTAAGAGAGAGAGAAAGAGATAGCGAGTTGCCAGGAGTTCGTACTGGACAAAGTATGGAGCTATTGTGTTTTTTGGTAGATATCGTTCCGTAAATATTGGCAGTTTTCACTATTTTTACTATTTTTTTGTAAGTTTTTTGACACACCTAATAAACATCCTTGCCCTCGAGTGCTAAGCAACTCCAGCCATTTTTCCTTTACCCGCATACATTACCTATATCCTCAGTACGCCTCCCATCTATGTACTTACCCAAACTTCTCCTAAATGTTACAATTTCACCCTCATTCAACCACTTCTGCTGGCAGCTCGTTCCACTCTCTCACCACCTACTGAGTGAAGAAGTTCCTCGTCATGTTCTCTTTAAACAGTTCACCTTTTCCATTAACCCATGACCTCTAGCTCTAGTCTCATCCAACCTCAGTGGGGGATAAACCTGCTTGCATTTACTCTGTTTGTACCACATCATTTTGTATACCTCTATCAAATCTCCCCTCATAATCCTACGCTCCAGGGAATAAAGTCCTAAACTGTTCAGCCTTTCCCTAATAGTCAGATTCTCAAGTCCTGGCAGCACCCTTGTAAATTTTCTCTGTAGACTTCCAATATTATTGGTATCTTTCCTGTAGGTAGGTGACCAGAACAGTAATCTGTATTTGTGGCAATATTAATAGGAAAGACATTACGAAGGGTTTTGGCCCAAAACGTGGACTGTATTCTTTTCCATAGATGCTGCCTGACCTGCTAAGTTCCTCCAGCATTTTGTGTGTGTTGCTTACACTACCCAAAGTTTGTGCAGTGGTCTGCATGGTGGCTGGATTTTTGTACTTGTTGATTTAACAGATTGTAGCCTTGTTGTTCTGAGTTTCCTATTCCAGAAACTTGAGCACAGCAGTGTGACTAACACATATTAGGAGTTTGTGGAAAGTTGGCATCTTAGCAGATTTCTATGGATGTACCATGATGAGTGTTCTGACTGGTTGCACCACTGCTCGGTATGGAGGCACCAATGCACAGGATAGGAATAGACTGTAGAGAGTTGTGCTCCATCATGGGTACAAGCTTCCCCACCACCGAGGACATCTTCAAAAGGTGGTGCGCCAAGAAGGCTGCATCCGTCATTAAACCCCTCACCGTCTGGGTGATGCCAGCTTCTCATTACTATCATCAGGGCAGAAGTGCAGGAACCTGAGGACTCAACTTTTTAGAAACACCTATGTCCCCTCTGCCATTAGATTAGAACGGTTCACAAACCCAAGAACATTACTTTGCTATTCCTTCTTCACCATTGATTTTTATATTTTTATTGTAATAGAGTATTTTTTCATGTATTGGACTGTACTATAGACAGAAAAAAAATTTCAGCCTAAGACCATAATTCATAGCAGAATTGGACCATTCGGCCCCTCTATTCCTTCATGGCTAATGTATGTGTGTATTTATGTATTCATTGGCATACAGCATGGAATAAGCCCTTTGAGCTGTGTTGCCCAACAATCCCACAATTTAATTCTGGCCTAATCAGGGGACAATTTACAATGACCAAGTAACCTACCAACTGATATGTCTTTGGACTGTGGGAGGAAACTGGAGCACCTGGAGGAACCCCACGGGGAGAACGTACGAACTCCTTACAGGCAGCAGTGGGAATTGAACCCGTGCTGTCTGCACTGTAAAGCGTTGTGCTAACCACTACACTACCAAGCCCATCAGTCAATTCTTCAAATCTGTCCAAGTCCTTCTGCACACTCCCTGCTTCCTCAACACTACCTGCCCCTCCACCTATCTTCATATTGTCCGCAAACTTTACAACAAAGCCATTAATTCCGTTGTCCAAATCATTGACATAAAATGTGAAACTAATCGGTCTCAGTACCCACCCCTGTGGACCACTAATCACCGGCAGCTAACCAGAAAAGTCCCCTTTATTCCCACTCTTTTTTCTCCTGCCAGTCTGCCAATGTTCTATCCATATTTGTATCTTTCCTGTAATACCATCGGCTATCTTGTTATGCAGCCATATTAATGGCATCTTGCCAAAGGCTTTCTGAAAATCCAAGTGAACAGCATCCCCTGAGTCTCCTTTGTCTCTTCTGATTGTTATTTCTTCAAAGAATTCCAAAAAATTTGTCAAGCAAGATTTCCCCTTAAGGAAACCATGCTGACTACGGCCCACTTTATTGTGTCTCTGCAAGTACCCTGAAACCTCATCCTTAATAATGGACTCCAACATCTTCCCAATCACTGAAGTCATGATAACGGGCCTATAATTTCCTTTCTTCTACCTCCCTCACTTCTTAAACAGTGGAGTGACATTTGTAACTTTCCAGTCTTATGGAACCATTTCAAAATCTCTGTGGAGCTGGGGGAACAAAAATTCACACAACCCAAACTGTAAATTAAACATTCACTGCCTCTCAGTCCTTTCCCCTTTTTGTCTCCTAGAAATAGACACTAGACAATAGAATACTACAGCACAGTACAGGCCCTTCGGCCCTCGATATTGTGCCGACCCATATATTCCTTATATAAAAAAAAGTACTAAACCCACACTACCCTGTAATCCTCTATTTTTCTTTCATTCATGTGCCTGTCCAAGAGGCTCTTAAATACCCCTAATGTTTTAGCCTCCACCACCAACCCTGGCAAGTCATTCCAGGCACCCACAACTCTCTGTGTAATAAAAAAAAAAAAAAAAAAAAAAAAAAACTTACCCCTGATGTCTCCCATAGAAACTACAGCACAGAAACAGGCCTTTTGGCCCTTCTTGGCTGTGCCGAACCATTTTCTGCCTAGTCCCACTGACCTGCACACATAGAAACCATAGAACTTCCCTAAACTTTCCTCCCTTAACTTTGTAAATATGCCCTCTGGTGTTTGCTATTCGTGCCCTGGGGAACAGGTACTGGCTATCCACCCTATCTATGCCTCTCATAATCTTGTAGACCTCTATCAAGTCCCCTCTCATCCTTCTGTGCTTCAAAGAGAAAAGTCTCAGCTCTGCTAACCTTGCCTCATAAGACTTGTTTTCCAATCCAGGCATCATCCTGTTAAATCTCCTCTGCACAATCTCCATAGCTTCCACATCCTTCCTATAATGAGGTGACCAGAACTGAACACAATACTCTTAAGTGTGGTCTCACCAGAGATTTGTAGAGTTGTAACATGACCTCTCTACTCTTGAACTCAGTCCCCCTATTAATGAAGCCTAGCATCCCATAGACCTTCTTAACTATCCTATCAACCTGTGCAGTGACCTTGAGGGATGTATGGATTTGAACCCCAAGGTCCCTCTGTTCATCCATACTCCTAAGCAACCGACCATTAACGCTGTACTCAGCCTTCTGGTTTGTCCTTCCGAAATGCATCACCTCACACTTATCCGGATCGAACTCCATCTGCCACTTTTCTGCCCAATTTTGCATCCTGTCTGTATCCTCTTGTAACCTTCGACAACCTACAGCTCCATCCACAACTCCTCCAATCTTCGTGTCATCTGCAAACTTACTCACCCATCCTTCCGCCTCTTCATCCAGGTCATTTATAAAAGTCACAAAGAGCAGGGGTCCCAGGACAGATCCTTGTGGCACTCCACTTGTCTCCGACCTCCAGGCAGAATACTTTCCTTCCACTACTACCCTCTGCTTTCTTCCTGTAAACCAATTTTTTATCCAAACAGCCGAGGTTCCACTGATCCCATGCCTCATGACTTCCTGGATGAGTCTCTTGTGGGGGACCTTGTCAAATGCCTTGCCAAAATCCATGTAGACCACATCTACTGCCCTACTGTCATCAATTTCTTTTGTTACCTCTTCAGAAAACTCAATTAGGCTCGTGAGGCACGACCTTCCCTTCACAAAGCCATGTTGACTATCCTTGGTAGATTGTACTTCTCCAAATGCTTGTAGATCCTATCCTTAAGGATCCTTTCCAATGGTTTGCAGACCACCGACATAAGGCTCACTGGTCGATAGTTTCCAGGATTCTCCCTGTTATCTTTTTTAAACAAGGAAACTATATTTGCCATTCTCCAATCCTCTGGCACCTCCCCTGCAGCCAAAGAGGATTCAAAGATCATAGCTACTGCTCCAACGATCTCTTCTCTCACTTCCCTCAGCAACCTGGGGTATACCATGTCCGGCCCTGGGGACTTAACAATCTTGATGTTTTTAAGAAGATCCAACACTTCTTCCTTAATCTCCACATTGTCCAGCACACAGGCCTGCTCTATTTCGACCTCACCCTGATCAAGGTCCTTTTCACTTGTGAATACTGAAGCAAAGTATTCATTTAGGACCTCCCCAAACTCCTCCGCCTCCAGGCACTGTTGCCTTCTTTATCCTTTAGCGGCCCACCCTCATTCTTGTCATCCTTCTGTTCTTCACATACACATAGGACACCTTGGGGTTCTCCTTAATCCTACATGCCAAATGCCTTCTCATGCCCCCTTCGAGCTCTCCTAAATCCTTTCTTAAGCTCTTTCCTGGCTACCCTATATTTCTCATGAGCCCCTCCTGCTTCCTGCTTCTTATGTCTAACATATGCTTCCTACTTCCTCTTGACGAGTTGCCTCACGTGTTTCGTCAGCCACGGTTCCCTTTTCCAACCATGTTTTCCTTTTCTCAGTGGGACAAACCTATCCTGAACCCAGCACAAGTGGCCCCTAGGCTTCCTCCACATTACTTCTGTGCTTTCACTCTTGAACATCTGTTTCCAATTTACTCTCGCTAGTTCCTGCCTCATCAGTTCATAGTTAGCCCTTCCCTAGTTAAGCACTTTCCCATTTTGTCTGTTTTTATCCTTTTCCATAGCTATGCTGAAGCTAGGGGAGTTGTGGTCATTCTCACCAAAATGCTCCCCCACCAAGAGGTCTGCCACCTGACCAGATTCATTACCCAGAACTAGATCCAGTATGGCCTCTCCTCTCGTTGGCTGGTCCACATACCGTGTCAGGAATCCTTCTTGAACACACCTGACAAGTTCAGCCCCATCCATCCCCCTTGCAGTCAGGAGGTGCCAGTCAATATGAGGGAAGTTGAAATCACCCATAACTACAACCCTGTATTTCCTGCACCATTCTAAAATCTGCCTGCTTATCTGCTCCTCGGTGTCCCAAGGGCTATTTGGAGGCCTATAGACTACTCTCAGCACAATGATAGATCCCTTCCTGTTTCTGACTTCCACCCACACCGACTCAGTGGACACTCCCCCTGCAGCGTCCTCCCTTTCTATAGCCATGATACTATCCCTGACCAGTAATGCTACTCCCCCCACCTTTTCTACCTCCCATCTTATTCCTTATAAAACAACTAAACTCTGGTACCTGCATCATCCAATCCTGCCCTTCCTCCAGCCAAGTTTCAGTAATGGCCACAACATTGTAGTTCCACGTACTGATCCATACTCTAAGTTCATCCCCTTTATTCCTAATACTCTCCCCTCTTTTTGCTCTCCTCTTGCTGCTGCCATCAGGAAGGAGGTACAGGAGCTTCGATCCTACGCTAGTGGGTTCAGGAACAGTTATTATTCTTCAACCATCAGGCTCCTGAACCGGTGTGGATAACATCACTCACCTCAACATTGAATTGATCACTGATCCTGTGGACTCCATTTCAGGGACTCTACCACTCATATTTTCAGTACTTTTTTTTATCATTATGACTTCTTTCTTTTTTTTTTTATTTGCAGAATTTGTCCTTTGCACATTGGCAGTTTATCAGTCTTTGTGTGTAGTTCTTCAGTGATTCTATTGTAATTTTTGTTTTACTGTGAATGCCTACAAAGAAATGAATCTCAGGGTAATATACAGAGACATATGATAATAAAATTACTTTAAACTATGAATTTTGAAATGTTTGCCACCGAGGTCAGGTGTGGACCTTTATTAGTTTAAGCCAATAATCATCTTCAATATCAGTTTGACGTGGCTGGCGCTGGACTAGGTGTGATCTGGTATGGGTTTTTTAAAAAAAGTGCCAGTTTGTCTACCAGTCTGCCAACCCATCGCCATGCAGGCAGACTGGTAGACGCAGACACAATGCCGACATACAATATACAAAGAAACATAGAAAACCTACAGCACAGTATAGACCCTTTGGCCCAGAAAGCTGTGTTGAACATGTCCTTACCTTAGAAATTACCTAGGGTTACCCATAGCCCTCTATTTTTCTAAGCTCCATATATCTATCCAGGAGTCTCTTAAAAGATCCTATCATTTCTGCCTCCATCGCCGGCAGCCCATTCCACACACTCACCACTCTCTGCATAAAAACACTTACCCCTGACATCTCCTCTGTACCTACTTCCAAGCACCTTAAAACCGTGCACTCTTGTGATAGCCATTTCAGCCCTGGGAAAAAGCCTCTGACTATCCACATGATCAATGTCTCTCGTCATATTATACACCTCTATCAGGTCACCTCTCATCCTCTGTCGCTCCAAGGGGAAAAGGCCAAGTTCACTCAACCTATTCTCATAGGGCATGCTTCCCAATCCAGGCAACATCCTTGTAAATCTCCTCTGCATCCTTTCTATGGTTTCCACATCCTTCCTGTAGTGAGGTGACCAGAACTGAGCACAGTATTCCAAGTGGGGTCTGACCAGGGTCCTACATCGCTGTAATATTACCTCTTGGCTTCTAAACTCAATCCCATGGTTGATGAAGGCCAATGCACCGTATCTCTTCTTAACCACAGAGTCAACCTGCACAGCAGCTTTGAGTGTCCTATGGACTCTGACCCCAAGATCCCTCTGATCCTCCACACTGCCAAGAGTCTTACCATTAATACTATATTCTGCATTCATATTTGACCTACCAAAATGAACCACTTCACACTTATCTGGGTTGAATTCCACCTGCCACTTCTCAGCCCAGTTTTGCATCCTATCAATGTCCCGCTGTAACCTCTGACAGCCCTCCACACTATTCACAACACCCCCAACCCTTGTGTCATTAGCAAATTTACTAACCCATCCCGAAGAGTAGGGATCCCAGAACAGATCCCTAAGATACATCACTGGTCACCGAACTCCATGCAGAATATGACCCATCTACAACCACTTTTTGCCTTCCGTGGGCAAGCCAATTCTGGATCCACAAAACCATGTCCCCTTGGACCCCATGCCTCCTTACTTTCTCAATAATCCTTGCATGGGGTACCTTATCAAATGCCTTGCTGAAATCCATATACACTACATCTACTGCACTACCTCCATCAATGTGTTTAGTCACATCCTCAAGAAATTCAATCAGGCTCGTAAGGCACGACCTGCCTTTGACAAAGCCATGCTGACTATTCCTAGTCATGTTATGCCTCTCGAAATGTTCATAAATCCTGCCTGTCAGGATCTTTTCCATCAACTTACCAACCACTGAAATAAGACTCACTGGTCTATAATTTCCTGGGCTATCTCTACTTGCTTTCGTGAATAAGGGAACAACATCTGCAACCCTCCAATCCTCCGGAACCTCTCCCATCCCCATTGATGATGCAAAGATCATCTCCAGAGGCTCAACAATTTCCTCCCTTGCCTCCCACAATAGCCCGGGTACATCATGTCCGTTCCCAGTGACTTATCCAACTTGATGATTTCCAAAAGCTCCGCACATCATCTTTCTTAATATCTACATGCTCAAGCTTTTCAGTATGCTGTAAGTCATTCATGCAATCACCAAGATCCTTTTCCGTAGTGAATACTGAGGCAAAGTACTCATTAAGTACCTCTTCCGGTTCCATACACTCTTTTCCACTGTCGCACTTGATTGGTCCTATTCTCTTACGTTTTATCCTCTTGCTCTTCACATACTTGTAGAATGCCTTGGGGTTTTCCTTAATCCTGTCCACCAAGGCCTTCTCATGGCCCTTTCTGGCTCTCCTAATTTCATTCTTAAACTCCTTCGTGCTTGCCTTATAATCTTCTAGATCTCTATCATTACTGTTTTTTTAAAGCTTTTCTATGCTTTTTTTTTCTTCTTGACTGGACTTACAATAGCCTTTGTACACACGGTTCCTGTACCCATCCTTTCTCTGTCTCATTGGAACATACCTAAGCAGAACTCCATGCAAATATCCCCTGAACATTTGCCACATATCTTCCATACACTTCCCTGAGAACATCTGTTCCCAATTTATGCTTCCAAGTTCTTGCCTGATGGCCTCATATTTCCCCTTACTCCAATTAAACGCTTTCCCAACTTGTGTGCTCCGGTCCCTCTCCAGTGGTATCGTAAAGGAGATTGAATTGTGATTACTATTATACTGAGTGTCGGGTCATATGAGAGACTGGAGTTTAAACATATCAGTGGTTTGCTAACTATTCTGATAATGAAGCACCGAGTTGAATTGCTGAGGCTTTAAATGGAGGTTTGTTTCTTCATGCATGATCAGGGCTGTTGAGGTTAAATGGAGGGACAGTCCTCCTAATGCTTTATCAATTTCTCACAGCCTGCCGATGAGAAATGAATGACGTTGGTACTCAATAGAGAGAAATGAAGATGATAAATTCTCAGCTCCTATTTCTTTTCAAGTTATGGGAATGACTCCCAAGAAGAGATTGTAACCTTATGGTATCACACTGGCTGTCCATCTGCAGACTGCAGTAACAATAACTTACTCACTCGGTGTCCACTTTATTAGGTACACCTGTAGACCTGCTCATTAATGCAAATATCTTATCTGCTAATCATTGGTAGTAACTTGAGGTGTAAAAGTATATAGACATGGTCAAGATATTCAGTTGTTGTTCAGACCAAACATCAGAATGAGGAAGAAATGTGATCGAAGTGACTTTGAGCATGAACTGATTGTTGGTGCCAGACAGAGTGGTTTAAGTGGCTCAGAAACTGCTGATCTCCTGGGATCTTCACACACAACTTCCTCCAGAGTTTGTAGAGAATAAACAAACAAAAAAAAAAATCCAGTGAGTGGCAGTTCTGCAGGTAAAAATGCCTTGTTAATGAGAGAGGTCAGAGGAGAATGGCTAGACAGGTTCAAGCTGATAGGAAGGCGACAGTACCTCAAACTGTTACAACAGCGGTGTGCAGAAGAGCATGTCTGAAAGCACAACACATCAAACCTTGAAATGGATGGGCTGCAACAGCAGAAGACCATGAGTACACCACTTGGTGGCCTCTTTGTTAGGTACAGGAGGTGGCAGGGTGGAAATATGTCTCTATCAAAGGAGGTATAAGGCGCTCCTTCCCTCTGCTAGCCTGCAAGTCACCCTTGGGCAAGGTGTAGCACCTGCTTAGCCCCTGATTAGGGTCAGATGAAGTCATGGGAGCAGGTGGTGGATGATCGTAAGGGGAAAGAATTGTTGACATTACCCATAACATTCCCCCACAGATACTTCTCGACCCACTGAGTTCTTCTGGCAGATTGCTTGCTATTGGGGATGTTTTATCAAGTGTGCCTAAGCTATGGAAAGGCAGAGTTTGGAAGAGCACAGAGATTCTCTCTAGTATCTCGGTCCTGTGTTGACATCTCTGAATTTTGGAACTTGCTTTGTGCAAACTGCTATTTTGTTTGTTTCAGTTTAGCCTTGGACAGAAGTGGGCGTGGTAGCATAGAGTTCTACAGCACCAGTGACCGGGTTCAATTCCTGTCACTGCCTGTAAGGATTTTGTATGTTCTCTCTTTTACTTCTGGGTGTTCCGCTTTTCTACCACATTCGGAAAACTTGGGGGTTAGTAGGCTAATTGGTCACATGGGTGTAATAGGGTGGCCTGAGCTCGTTTGACCAGAAGGGCCTGTTACCATAGATGGTACATGATTTGCTGCTTTCCTCCAGCATTTTGTCTGTGTAGTCAAATCTAATAAGGCTTTCTCTGTGGCCATCAGAAGCATTTTGAGTATAGAGTACCAAGAAAATTTACAAGGATGTTGCCCGGGCTGGAAAATCTGAGTTATATGGGAAGGTTGAATAGTTTAGGACTTTATTCCTTGGAATATAGATTTCCAGGAGGAAATCTGATAGAGGTATACAAAATTATGAGTGATATAAATAGGGTAAATGCAAGTAGGCTTTTTCCAAGGAGGTTGGGTGGCACTGTAACCAAAGGTCATGGGTCAGAGGTCTCGGCCTTTTCTCCTTGGAGCGATGGAGGATGAGAGGTGACCTGATAGAGGTGTACAAGATAATGAGAGGCATTGATCACGTGGATAGTCGGAGGCTTTTTCCCGGGGCTGTAATGGCTAGCATGAGAGGGCATAGTTTTAAGGTGCTTGGAAGCAGGTACAGAGGAGATGTCAGGGGTAAGTTTTTTACGCAGAGAGTGGTGAGTGTGTGGAGTGGGCTGCCGACAACGGTAGTGGAGGTGGATACAATAGGGTCTTTTAAGAGACTCCTGGATGGGTACATGGAGCTTAGAAAAATAGAGGGCTATGGGTAAGCTTAGGTAGTTCTAAGGTAGGGACGTGTCCAGCACAGCTTTGAGGGCCGAAGGGCCTGTATTATGCTGTAGGTTTTCTATGTTTCTAAGTATGAAGCGTGAAAGGTTTAATGGGAACATGAGGGGAAACTTCTTCGCTCAGAGGTTTGTGAGAGTGTGGAATGGATTGCAACCACAAGTGGTCCATGTGAACTTGATTTCATCGTTTAAGAGAAGTTTGGGTAGGTGCATGGATGGTTGGGATGTGGAGGGGTATGGTCCCAGAGCAGGTCGATGGGAGTAGGCAGTTTAGATGGTTGGGTATGGGTGAGGTGGGCCGAAGGGCCTGTTTCTGTGCTTTACTTTTCTGTGACTCCATGACTCATTCAAGAAGCTCTGAAAATGGAATGAACAGTTTGTGAAGGAAACAAAGTAAATGTACACATGCTTTTAAGCAATTAGAAATTTAAACAAAATAAGTAGACTGATGAAAATGCTGTATTCTTTCTTCCGAATCCTCCTTCAATGAGATGGGACTGTGTTTATAGTGCCGGAATTAATCTGGCATGTGATTCTAGAGCAGCATATTAGCATAGCAATTAGCCATAACCCTTTTATAATTCTGGTGATCAGGGTTCAACTCTCCCCGCCCTCTTCCCCCCCCACCCCCATCTGTAAGGTGTTTGTATGTTCTCCCTTTGACTGCGTGGGTTTCTTCCCACATCCCAAAGATACACGTTATGTCGGTTAATTGGCCACATGGGTATAATTGGGCAGTTTAGGCCTATTGAACCAGTAGGGCCTGTTACCATACTGCCTCCCTTAAATAAAAGCTGATTTTTCCAGCGGGATCTGAAAGATTCTGCTTGCTCATTGTACTCCATGGGGAAATGGTTAGTGGAGTAAGTTTGGGACCTCTGGGTTGAGTAGACCTTGTGAGCTACTGGCACTTGTGTTGACCAATGTAGGCATTCCTCACAGGACTCTTGGCATTACCCCATTAAATCCAGACCAATAGATCTCCACAACTATTGCTGTGACTAAACAAGTTGCTTGTAATCCTGTTACAGTTTACTGAAGCTTAGAGGATGTCATTACAGGAAGAATGACATTACAGATAGCTTTAATATCTTGCCGAAGGAAGACTTTTGGGATTTATAAGGCACATTCCATGAAAGCTCTAGAAGTCTTTTCATTGTAGTTTAAGTTCCAATCATTCATCAAGCTGTACGCCAGGAAGATCTTTATCAATATCTAGATCCAGCTTTCAGTTGTGCTCTGTGTAGTAGACATCTGCTTGATAAATATCGGCATTTGTTTTGCTTTGTCACCTCTGCATAGTAGCCACTTGTTTCGTAAGTATGGTTCCTTTGAATGTACAAATACCGAATAATTGTCTTTTGCTGGTATAATTGAACAGATGCCACTTTTTCTTTCCCCAAGCACGCAGGGTGGTAAAAGTGTCAGGATTGACTTTTATATGATTATAACAGAGACTGCAGCACTTCACAAACTGCTGCCACCAGCACCCCTGAATTTAATCTTTTGGCACTGTTCCTTGTTAATTGTTTTGATATGAAAATAAAAAGAAGACTCCAGCAAATTTCTACAAATGTACAGTGGAGAGCATTGTGACTGGCTGCCTCACCGTCTGGTATGGAGGTGCTGATGTACAGGATTGGAAGACACCTCAGAGGGTGGTAACTCAGCCAGCTCCATCGTAGGTGCTAGCCGTCCCATCATCGAGGACGCCTTCAAATGGTGATGCCTCAGGAGGGTGTCATCCACCATTCAGGACATGCCGACTTCTCAATACACGGAGGAGGTACAGGAGTGTGAGGGCACACAGTCAACGTATAGGAACAGCTTCTTCCCCTTTGTCATCGGATTTCTGAACAGTCCACGAACCCACTATTTGTGCACTCTTTATGCATTATTTATTTATTATAATTTATGGTGATTTCAATCCCTTGCACTGTAGTGCTGAGGCAAAGCAACACGTTTCACAGCAAATGTCAGTGATAATAAGTCTGATTCAGACTCTCATTTTGAAAACATTGGAAGAGCTCATAGATGAGGCAGCATCTGTGAAAAGAGAAAGAGCTTTGGCAGTGCCTTGAGCTGCCTTAAGCTCTGCAAAGATGTTGGAAGTTCCTGTCCACAATGAGCCTTTCAAAGAAGAGCAGGTTGCTGTCTTCTCAGAAATATGGAAGTTGAGTGGAGTGGAATGCTTCAGTAGCATTTTTTGGTTTGGGGATTCTTTTTCTCTTTTTTTAGTAGTTTGTAGAGTCAAATATTTAGAGTTATTAAAAGAACTTCTTAATTAGTTGGAACAAAAACTTTCAGCCTCTATACACTGTGCTAAATTGAAATAGATAGATAGATAGCTATACTTTGTTGATCCTGAGGGAAATTGGGTTTCATTACAGCCGCACCAACCAAGAATAGAGCATAAATATAGCAATACAAAAACCACAAACAATCAAACAACAAAATGCCAACTATGCCAGATGGAAAATAAGTCCAGGACCAGTCTATTGGCTCAGGGTGTCTGACCCTCCACGGGAGGAGCTGCGAGTTTGTTGGCCACAGGCAGGATCATCCTCCCGTGACGCCCAGTGTCGTATCTCGGTGGAATATGGCCGGAATCCAACAACAAAAGGTTCAATATCCGGTCTACAGACACGTTCCTCGATCGTAATATGACCCGGATTTCACCATCTGTTGTTAACCAGAACAGTAAGCACCCAACTCCTGTCCACTTACCGCTCTCAGTGCACTTCCGGTCGGCCGGAACGGTCTGGAAGCCGTCCATGGAAAAGTTTTGATTGGGATGTCCTCGTGCAGCCCCGTTCCAGTGAAACACATCACACTGCACTCCCGAAATGTTCTCTGATGCCTGGCTAGCGCCGTGAGCTCGTCCATTTTATTACGCACTGAACTCCTCTTCTCCATAAGTCTCTGTTGTCTTGACCCGGTCCTCTTTCCTCGACTTTTTGATCCCCCTCTGCATCCTCTGTGTGTTTTCCTCCAGATTTCAACAGGGGTGTCTGCCGCTCTGCTCGCTAAACTGGCTGGCATAAGCGCAAGCAGCTGGTCCCTGTAATAGACAATGCGACCATGCTTCTGTCCCATGTGTCGGGATGTAACTATTTCCAGCGCTAAAAACCCAAATAAAACTCTCTCTACCAGCATGTTAGAGAGGGTGCAGCTTCGACGTGTTACCGTGAAAAAAAACCAAAAAAATACAATATTTTGCAATATAGGAAGTCTTCTGTGGATCAGAGGATCAGGTAGTGCCCAAGATCTAAACACAAAATATTCTGCGGATGCTGGAAATCTAGAGTAAAGTATACAAAGTGCTGGGGAACTCAGCAAGTAAGGCAGCATCAATGGAGAGAAATAAACAGTCGACTTTTTGGGCTGGGGCCTTTTTTGATCCTGATGAAGAGCTTTGCCTGAAACGTTGACTATTTATTCTTTCCTATAGATGCTGCCTGACCTGCTAAGTTTCTCCAACTTTTTGTGTTTTACTCTAATGTCCAAGATCTGGCTTTACAAGTTGGGCTAATATAGACAGAAAAGACTTGCACCATTGTCAAGAGGTCTTAGAAAATACAAAACAGAACTGGAAGTCAGGAATAAGAACAGAAAAGGCTGAGGAAAAAAGAAGCACAGCTAGCCAAGCAGCAGCTATGGAAAGAGAAGCAGACATTTTCAAGCAGGAATTGAGATTTTTGGGTAATGGAAGCAGTGATCAGGATAGTTCCTTGTGTCAAGAAAATGAAATAAAGAGCTGGAAGTGGTTTGAGTAAACTTCTGTTCTTATTGATGGGTTACTGTTGTCACTATGTGGTGGTGAACATATTGTGCTCTGCATTGAATTATCCAAATCTACATATGAAATGGATTGTACTGCAGACTTCAATATGTTAACTATTTATTTGTATATTGTGTTCTCTGTAATGTAAGAGGACTGTTGGTTCTAAATCCTCATTATTATTGCTTTTCTCTACATCTTTTTGAAGATGATCACCTGCAATCAAGTAGGAAGTTTTGAGTGATTTTTAAAAGATTAGCTTTATTTGTCACATGTACATCGAAGGTACACATGGTTTGGTTTGGGTTTGAGTAATCTGTTAGTTTTTGTGCAAGGGCGGGATTGAGGTTTGCGAGTTTTTGTTTCTTTTTGTGCTGGGGGGATGGATGTCTTTCTGTATTTTCTGGCTATCTGGAGAAGACAAATCTCAGCGTTGTATTCTGCATACATAATTTGATAATAAATGAGCCTTTGAACCTTTGCAGCTTCAAAAGCTTACAGTGGAATGCATAGTTATGCTTTGAATCAAATCATTGAGGATTGTGCTGGAGACAGCCGACACACTCTGGTGCCAACAAAGCGTGCCCACAACTAACTGACCTTAATCTGAGTATCATTGGAACGTGGGCGGAAACTGGTGCACCCGGACGAGACCCATGCGATCACGGGGAGAATGTTCGAACCCTGTACAGGGCAGCAGTGAGAATTGAACCCAATCTTATAGCCAGCGCTGTAAAGCTTTGTGCTAATTGCCAGGCTGCCGAAATGCATTTCCCAATTGTCATTTTTATACTTCCAGTTCTAAATTTTGCTGCCTGTGAATAAGCTGTGACGTTATTCTGAATTGCAACTATGAATGTGCTTCAGAATCGGAATCGGGTTTAATGTCACTGGTATATGTCATAAAATTTGTTTTTTGTGGCAGCAGTATATTGTAATACATAAAAATTCTGTAAAAATACAATAAGAAATCTATCTATATAGATAGATTGATTTGCATAGCATCTATCACATACAGAGAACTCTTAAGCACATACTGACCAATGGAAAAAGTATATAAAGTAAAGTGTGTGTGTGTGTGTGTGTGTGTGTGTGTGTATATATATATATATATATACACACACACACATAATAAATACTTACTTTGAAAAAAAACTATATAAGGCACTGTGCAAAAGTCTTAGATGCATATACTTAGCCAGAGTGCCTAAGACTTTTGTATAGTACTGTATTTGTTAACGTGGAGTGGAGAGTGAGTGAGTTTGTAAATCTGGCGGGAGCAAAGGACGATGGGAATTTTGAGGTTGGAGTGCCCTGGGGCGGGTGGCAGAGAAGGAGTGCCAGGGGTCGGGACATGGCACGGTACACCCGACCCTGAGATACCAGACCAGGTTCATTGACCATTACAGAATGTCTGTCTGGTGCTTCCTGCACCCTCCCCTCTCCCTTCCCATTTTCCCACCTGTGATTCCCCTCTCCCTGCCCCCCTTCCCACTCGCAGTCCACAACAGAGACCCATATCAGAATCAGGTTTATCATCACTCACATATGTCATGAGATTTGTTTTATTTTCTGGCAGTAGTACAGTGCAATACATAAAATTACAACAGTACTGTGCAAAAGTCTAAGGCTGCATAGCTTACAGTATATACTGTATGTGTCTAAGACTAAGACTTTTAGTATCTATATACGCGTATGTATACAATAGCATTCTGAACTGGTCCGCAAGAGAATCCCATAAAGTTATTTTTTTTTCATTAGTCATTAAGTGCTTAGAGTACTATATAGCTGGTGATAGATGTTATGCAAATTAATGCACTCTCCTTATCCTTTGTGGAACTAAAATGAAGCTGATGCTGTTTCCACTCTGTAATGGCATTTCACAAGTTTCTGAGGCCAGATCTTAATAGTGCCGAATGGCTTAATGGTGCCTTTGCTGTCATGATCGATCTGACCTGCCTAATCTAGATAAGGATCAGAATCAGAGAGTTCTCAGTCCCCTATTTTCTTTTAGGCTGCATCCATAGGTATAAGGCATATCTTTAAATCTCCATCGGTTGCTCGCACAGCTGCAGCACTACCACTTGGGAGCTAGAACATGATTTCCAACATTTCTATTTTGGGAATATGCTGCACAATATATTGTGGACCTCTAGGGAAGGTAATGATGCATTGTAGTGGGATAAACCAGCCACTTGATAATCCTGTTCAATTTGTTGCCTTTAACCTGTGACCTGCTGCTTAATTGAGAACTGATAAACTCCCAAGAGGTGATGTTACTGCTCTATAAAGCCTTGGTTAGACCATGCCTGAAAGATTGTGTTAATTTCTGCTTGCCTTTTTATAAGAAGGATCTGGAAGCCTTAGTGTGTGTCTAGTGGAGATTTACCAAGAATGTGCCTGGACTAGAGGGCATGCCCTGTGAAGATAGATTTAGCATGCTAAGTCCTTTCTCTTGGAGTGAAGGAGGATGACAGATGATTTGATGGAGGTTAATAAAGCATTATTACCTTACCTGGGGATTAAAAGATATTCTGTATATCCATAGATGATAAGCGACATAGATAGAGTGGATAGAGAAAGACTTTTCCCCAGGGTGGACATGGCTAGTACAAGGAATCAATATTTTAATGTGATTGGAGGAATGTTTGATGAGGGGAATGTCAGAGGTAATTTCTTTAAGCAGAGAGTAGTAGATACATGGAACACTGTGCCGGGTGGTGGTAGAGGCAGATACATTAGGTGCATTTAAGAATCTCTAAGATGGGTACATGAATGATAGAAAAATGGAAGGTTAGGTAAGAGGGAGGGATGAGGTTGTTCTTGGAGTAGGTTAAAAGTCAGTACATCATGGGCAGAAGGTCTTGTTTTGTGCTGTAATGTTCTGTGGGCTTAATGTTCATGTTTGTCACAGACATCATGAAGAGCCTGTTTCAATGCTGTGCACTTTCAAAGGTTTCAAAGTTACATTTACTGTCAGATAAATGTATACAATGTACAGTATATCCTGAAATGCTTTTTCTTCGCAACCATCCACGAAAACAGAGGAGTGCCCCAAAGAATGAACAACAGTTAAATATTAGAACCCCAAGGTCCCCCCCCCCCCCCGTGCATAAGCGGCAGCAAGCAACAATTTTCCCCTCCACCGGCAAAAAAAGCATCAGCACCCACCACTGAACATTCAAGCATTAGCAAAACAAATGACAGCAAAGACACAGACTTGCAGTTACCCCAAAGATCGTGTTTCACCCAGTATTCGGTACACCACAGGCTCTCCCTCTCTGTAATAAGGGAGAAAGAGGTGTCTTTGTTTTCACATTATTTTACATTAATATATGTTATGTGGATTGAGATGCTGGGGCTGGGAGGTTGATGGTATAATCTGCAAAGCTACAACCACTTGCATTTGGGTAAAGCTACAGCATTTTTTCTGTGCTAAATTTGTAAACACAGAGTTCACTGTGCCTTTGTGAGATAAGTTATCCCTCAGCCAAAAATGCACCATTGCCTCTACTTGCACTGGAGGCTATGAATATACCGCAGGTCTCCTTTGACCCTCACCAACCTCTCTAGATGCCTTTTACTCAGATGCATCATGGCTTAGAGTGGCAACTGCTCTGCCGGAAAACGCCAGAAACTGTAGAGTTGTGGACACAGCTCAGCATGCCACGGAAACCAGCCTCCCCTCCATGGTCTCTGTCTGTACCTCTTGCTGAAGCAGCCAGCGCTGAAAGGTCAAGATAGAGCGGAGGTGGAGAGGATGTTTTCAATAGTGGGAGAATCTAGGACCAGTGGGCAAAGCCTCAGAATAGAAGGATGTCTTTTTAGGACTGAAATGAGGAAGAATTTCTTGAGTCAGAGGATGGTGAATATGTGGAATTCACTGTACAAATGGCTCTGGAGGCCAAGTCATTGGGTTTATTTGAAGAGGAGTGTGATACGTTCTTGATTAGTAAAGGTGTCAAAGCTTGGGAAGAAGGCAGGAAAATGGGGTGGGGAGGGAAAATTAATCGGTAGTGACAGAGGAGACTTAGTGAGCCGAATGGGCCAATTCTTCTTCTCTGGCTTACAGTTTTATAGGCTAATCAAAGACCCCTCTCACCCAGAGAGTCCTCCTTCTTCCTCCTCCTACTGGGCAGAAAAGTCTGGAAGCAGGTACTGCCAGGTTAAGGACAGCTTCTCCCATGCTATTGAATGGTTCTCTGTCATGATAAGATGGACTCTTGACCTCACAGTCTGTCTCATTATGGCTTTGAAAATAATTTTCTACCTGCACCGCACTTTCTCTGTATCTGTACCAGTTTATTCTGCACTCTGTTATTGTTTTGCCTTGTACTGTCTCAATGCACTGATGTGCTGAAATGACCTGTAAGGATGGCAAGTAAAACAAAGCTTTTTTACTGTACATCCGCACATGATGATAAACCAATAATAATGTTCATTATCAGTCCATACAAACAGGAAAGATTAAACCCCGTGTGTTGACTTGAGGTTGGAGATGTTCGAGGAGACCATTCAATCTTCTAGTAAAATTAGAAAAAGCTGGAAAGGCTCAGCATGTCAGTAAAGACAAAATAATCTGCAGATGCTGGGATCAAAGCAACACTCACAACACGCTGGAGGAACTCAGCAGGTTGGGCAGCTTCTGTGGAGATGATGAGTCGACGTTTCGGGCCGGAACCCTTCATCAGGACTGAAGAGGGAAGGGGCAGAGGCCCTATAAAGAAGGTGGGAGAGGGTGGGAAGGAGAAGGCTGGTAGGTCCAGTTGAAAAACCAGTAATTTGAAAGACAAAGGGGTGGGGGAGGGGAGGCAGAGAGGTGATAGGCACGAAAACAATGGGTAGTAGAAGGAGGCGGATCCATGAGGGAGGTGATAGGCAGCTGGGGGAGGGGGCAGAGTGAAATAGCATGTCAGGCAGCATCTGTCGAGGGAGGAACCAAATTATCATTTTACATCAGGTACCGTCAGTTCTGTTGAGTATTTCCAGCCTTGATTGCTTTTACTTCAGATATTTCAAGTCTATAGTTTTTCTTTACTACTACAATGTACTGCTCATGTTCACATTACGTTTTCAAATAGCCAGACCTCTGGATGAATGATCTTGTAATTGTAGGTTCGAATCCCACCATGGCAGAAATATAAATGCAAGTAATTAGTTCTAAGTTCAAAGTACATTTATTATGAAAGTATGTATACATTATACAACCTTGAAATTTGTCTCCTAGCAAGCAGCCACAAAACAAAGAAACCCTAAAGAACCCATATGAAAAAATACTGTTGAACACCCATTGTGCAGAGGGAGAAAAACACACATCAGGCCCATAAAAAAAAAAGAACCTATAAAAATAAAAACCCGTGTATAAAAAGAAAACCGTTGAACACCCAATGTGCAGAGAGAGGAAAAGAAGAACCTGCAAGCAAATAGCGTTTTGATTTGAAGTCCACAAGAGAATCCCATAGTTCAGCATAAGTAAATCTGCAATTAGAAGACAAACAATCCTTTCATAAATTAACTCCAAGAGAACCCCACATCTGATTCATGATGTCATTCGAAGGACAGGTGCTATCGGTGGCCACATTCGCCTGTATGATACCAGACCCACTAATGTCGTTGACTTTGAACTGGCGGGGTGGGGAGGTGAGTGGAGGACAGAGTGGGAAGAGATGATTTTGATGCCACCAATGTCAACATCTTATGAACTGGTAGATAAATAAGACTGCAAGACATTGCAGAAAGTTGTGAACACTGTCCTGCCCATCATGGAAACTATCCACCCTTCCATGGATGCCACCTGTATTTCCGATTGGCTTAAGAAAGCAGCCAACATAATCAAAGACCCCTTGCCACCCCAGTCATTTTCTCTTCTTCCTTTTTTCCACTGGGTTGAAGTTAAAAAAGCTTGTACTATCAGACAACTTCTATTATTAATCCATCAATAGGCTCCATCATCAAGGAACCCCATCGTCCAGGCCATGCTGTCTTCTTACTGCTACCTTCAGGAAGGAGGTACAGGAGCCTTCGGTTGCACACCAAGTTTAGGAACAATTATACCCTGCAACCACCGGGCTCCTGACCAGTGAGGGTAACTTCATTCACCTCAGCACACTGAACAGAACCTATTGACTCACTTTCGATGACTCTACAACTCATGATCTCAGTTTTATTGATTTACTTAGTTTTTTTTATATTTGCACAGTTTATCTTCTTTTGCAGTTGGTTTGTTTGTGTGTAGTTTTTCATTGATTCTATTGTATTTATTTGTTCTACTGTGAGTGCCGCAACAAGATGGATCTCTTAGTATATGGTGACATATACGTAATAATAAACTTAATGTGAACTTTGGAATTCAGTCCTGCTATTATAATTTTCCTGAGTAGATCTCTAGTACAATAATGGAGTCTTGATCTTTCAGTCTACCTGGTGGTGGCTCTTGCACCTTATTTACCTCCCTGCACTGCACTTTCTATGTAACTATGACACTATATTCTGCATTCTGTTATCACTTTTACTTTTGTATCACCACTGAGCTTGTGTATGGAAGAATCTGTTTGGAGAGAATACAAAGTTATTCACTGTATCTTGGTACTTGTGACAACAGTGGAGCAATTCAGAATCAGGTCTATTATCGCCGACACATATCATCGATTTTTTTTGTTACAGCAATACTGTACTGTACATTACAATAAGAAATATTAAAAACAAATGAGTAGTGAAAAACAGAAGCAAAATAGTAAGGTTCATGGACTGTTCAGAAGTCTGATGGCAGAAGGGAAGATGCTGTTCCTAAAATGCTGAATGTGTTTCTTCAGGCTCCTGTAGCTCCTCCCTGATGGTAATAATGGGAGGCTGTGCCCTGGATGGCATGGGTCCATAATGATGGACACTGCCACCTTGAGGCATTGTCTTTTGAACATGTCGTTGACAGTGGGGAGGCTCGTGCCCAGGATGGAGCTGGCTGAGTTTACAATCCTCCTGCGGCATTGTCCGATCCTGCACGTTGGAGCCTCCATTGCAGGTGGTGATGCAACCAGTGAGAATGCTCCCCGTGGCACATCTGTAGAAATTTGTTAGTCTTTGGTGATGTACCAAATCTCTTCAAACTTATTGATGCAATAACAGCGGTTATATTTCATTATGTTGGGCCCAGGATTACCGATTAGATTAGATTATGAGGTCACGCAGTCCTCTTTTATTGTCATTTAGTAATGCATGCATTAAGAAATGATACAATGTTCCTCTAATATGATATCACAGAAATACAAGACAAACCAAGACCATAAAAACTGACAAAAACCACATAATTATAACATTTAGTTACAACAGTGCAAAGCAATACCGTAATTTGATACAGAACAGACCATGGGCACGGTAAAAAAAAAGTCTCAAAGTGTCTCGAAAGTCCCATCATCTCACACAGACGGTAGAAGGGAGAAACTCTCCCTGCCATGAACCTTCAGCGTTGCAAACTTGCCGATGCAGCACCCTGGAAGCACCCAATCACATCCGACTCTTGAGTCCGTCTGAAAACTTCGAGCCTCTGACCAGCCCTCCGACACCGAGCACCATCTCTGCTGAGCGCTTCGACCCCGGCCCCGGCAACAGACTGTAGGCAAAGCCGAGGATTTGAGGCCTTCCCCTCCGGAGATTCTCAATCGCACAGTAGCAGCGGCAGCAAAGCGGGCATTTCAGAAGTTTCTCCAGATGTTCCTCCGTGCTTCTCACGTCTGTCTCCATCAAATCAAGATTGTGCACGGTACCTACTTACAAATACGATATCATTTTGGAGCGGCCGCTCACACTGTGTTGCGCCGCCATCTTCTCTTCCCCTCCCCATAGATATAAAAGATATAAAAGAAAAGTAGATATAAAAGATATATAAGTAGATATAAAAGAAAAGATCATTTGAAGAATGTGGAAGTGACTTTTTACCCCTCTCAGATTATGCTAGTACTTCCACTCTAGCAGAACCAATGAAGCAGATTTGAGACAAAAATTTCCAAAGATCATAAACTGCTTTGTGTCCCTAATGGTACACTAGATTTCCATCAGGGGTTGTGACTGTGGTTGGACCTGGTCCTGCCCTATGGTATATGATAACAAGCCACGGTCATCATCTCTTTCTCTCCCATTCAGCAAGTCTCCCCAGGATGACTCCATCTACACTTCCAACCTGTTATCCAGCTGAGGGCTCCTCCAGCAGTTCATCTGGTAGATGGAACCCACTTACATTTTCACTTGGTCGCATCCATATAGTCAAAATGATGATTTTACCCAAATTTTTATATTTATTTCAGAATATCCATTTTTCTGACTAAGAAGTTTTTTGATCGGATTGATTCTATTATTTTATCTTTTATTTGGAATAATAAAAGACCAAGAGTTAGTAAATGTCACTTACAAAGGTTGAGAAAGGATGGAGGTCTCGCTTTGCCTAATTTAGGAATGTATTACTGGGCTGTTAATGTGCGATGAATATCCTTTTGGTTACACTGGGTTGATAAGAACGATCGGACAATTTGGGTAGACTTGGAATTGAAAGCTGTGAACCAGTTTAATTTAACCTCGTTATTGGGAACTGATTTACCTATACAATTAGCTAAAGTTGCTAATTTAAATTTATACCCTGTGATTAAGCTTTCTTTTCAAACTTGGCTCCAGTTCCGTAATTTTTTAATCTTAAAAAAATTTAAACTTTGTAGTTTAATTTTTCAAAATTACTTTTTAAGCCTTCTTGGAGTGATCCCATTTTTTTACTTTGGAAAAATAAAAGTATTAATTCTTTTTTGGACTTATTTAAAGAAGATAGACTGATGACTTTTGAACAATTAGTTGATAAATATTCTCTTTCATGCTCACACTTTTTACAATACCTTCAAGTTAGAGATTTCTTACAAAAATATTTAAGTAATTTTTCTTACATATTGGATGCCGACCTGTTAAATGCTATTCCGAGTATGAACCGTTTGATGAAGGGTTCCATTGGAAGAATTTATAATTTACTATTACAATGGGATAAGCGTCCTTTATTTAAGATTAAACAAGATTGGGAAAAGGAACTTAATTTGACTTTTATATCAGAGGACTAGACGCGGATTCTGAAGTTGGTTAACTCTTCTTTGATCTGTGCTAGTCATTCAATGATTCAATTTAAAATCGTACGTCGTTACTATTTGACGAAGGAGAGATTGTCTAAAATGTTTCCTAATGTTGATAGTTATTGAGGTAGATGTAAAACTGAGACAGCTACACTGACACACATGTTTTGGTCTTATTCTATACTGGAATAGTTCTGGAAGTCAGTTTTTTCTACAATTTCTAAAGCACTTAAAATTAATTTACAACCTAACAAATTAACTGTGCTTTTTGGAATCATTCCTCAAAATATCCACGGTACCTCCTTGCCTGGCCAACATGCTATTGTATTTGTTACATTGATAGCTAGAAGGGCCATTTTGTTGAAGTGTAATGAAACATCGGCTCCCATTTTGTCACAATGGTTCTCTCAAGTGATGCTATGTCTTAGTTTGGAGAAAATTAGAAGTCGAACTTTTGAACCTATGTTTGATTTTGAGAAAAGGTGGGGTTCATTTGCTCGATACTATCATTTGAGTTGATTGATAGATTTCCTCCATGATCTAACTGTAAATTTTTGGTACATTTCTTTTTCTTGCTGGTGGTTTGATGTTTATCTTTAGAAGCTTTTTGTATGACGCATGGCTCCGGGGTTGAACACCTTTTTCTCACTTTTCCTTGCTTAGTGGGGTTTTTTCTCTCCTTTTTTTTGTCACCAAAATTTTTTCAATCCTTAAAACAATGTTTTTTTTTCTTGAGACATTGTAAGTGTTGCCTACTTCGATGTACTCTTGTTAATTTTGGATAATAATAAAAAGATTTGAAAAGAAAGAAAGAGTTTGGAGTTCAATTCTGGGGCAGTCTGTAAGGAATTTGTATGTCCCTCCCCATCAATGTACAGGTTTCCTCTGGGTGCTTTGGTTTCCTCCACAGTCCAAAGACATATCGGTTAGTAGGTTAATTGGTACTTGTAAATTGTCCTGTAAATCGGCTATAGTTCAATAGCTGGGTTGCTGGGTGGTGTGGTTCATTGGACCGGAAGAGCCTGTTCTGCACTGTTTCTCTAACTAAAATAAATAAAATAACATCACAGGGAGGGAATTGCAGTTCAAATTTCTTGCTTTCACCATCATTACCACTTCCTTCGATATCCAAATGTTTCTCAGCTTGAGCTCTCTATATCTTTCTTTTCTGTTTTGATCTTACTTAGCAGGTTAGTAAGTTCACTCAGTTTTTCAGCAGACATGTTGGCGATGGCAGGGCTGCGGTTTGGCCTTTGACTTGTACCTAAATTGCAAGGAAAGGTAGATTTAGTTGATGGATAAAATAATTTGAGTCAATGTGAATGGTCTCAATGATAGTAATGTTCTTGGGCTTGAAATATAATTACATAGTTGAAGTGGAGTGTCTTGGGACTGCATTTGTATAAAGTTTCCGAACTCTTGACCAACTATAATTTCTCCTTCCAGACATCCACAATCAGTTCCTTGCTTTTCAAGTTGAAGTTCAAGTTTACCATTATTCAGTCATACACAGGTATACAGCTAAACGAAACATTTTTCTGGGACCGGGGTAGAAAACACAGTGCATGTATCATATACAGTACATTAAATAATATTAACACAATAATATTAACAGATAAAAAATTCTATCGGTGTACAAGATGTAAAGTGCAAGTAAGACCGTAAGACATAGGAACAGAATTAGACCACTCCATCATTCCATCGTGGCTGATTTATGATCTACCTCAACCCCATTCTCCTGCCTTTTCCTTGTAAGCTTGACACCCTGCCTAACCAAGAACCTATCAATCTCAGCTTTGAATATACTCAATGACTTGACATCTGTATCTGTCTGTGGTAATGAATTCCACAGATTCACCACTCTCTGGCTAAATAACTTCCTTCACATCTCTGTTCTAAGTAGATGTCTCTCTATTCTGGCCCTCTGGTCCTAGACTCACCTACTATAGGAAACATCCTCTCCACATTCACTCTGTGTAGTCCTTTCACTATTTGACAGGCTTCAATGAGATCCTCCGCCCTCATTCTTTTAAACTCCAGTGAGTACAAGCCCAGAGCCATCAAAACAATCCTGATGCATTAACTCTTTTATTCCTGGAATCATTCTTGTGAACTTCCTGTAGACTCTCGCCAATGCCAGCACATATTTTCTTAGATCAGAGACCCAAAACTGCTCACAATACTCCAAGTGAGGTCTGACTAATGCCTTTTAATGCCTCAGCATCACATCCTTGCTCTTATATTCTTGTCCTCTTGAAATGAATGTGAACATTGCATTTGGCTTCCTTGCCGCCAACTCAATCTGCACAGTAACTTTTAGAGAATTCTGCACAAGGACTCCAAGTCCCTTTCCACCTCCGATTTTTGAACTTTCTCCCCGCTTAGAAAGTAATCTGTGCCTTTATTTCTTCTACCAAAATGCATGACTAGACACTTCCCTACACTATATTCTATCTGTCACTTCTTTACCCATTTTCCCAATCTGTCCAAGTCTTTCAGCAGACTCCCTGCTTCGTCAACACTACCTGCCCCTCCACCTATCTTTGTATCATCTGCAAACTTGGCCACAAAGCCATCAATTAAAAGATGTGGTCCCAATACCAACCCCTGAGGAACACCACTGAGCAGCCAACCAGAAAAGGTCCCCTTTATTCCAACTCTCGCTTCCTGCCAACCGGCCATGCTAGTACCTTTCCTGTAATATCAGAGGCTCTTATCTTGTTAAGCAGCCTCACGTGCAGCATCTTGTCAAACTACTTACAGCATATAGTTACATATACAATACAAAACAACATACAGTATCATTAAATATACAACAGTATAATGCTACTGACACTGTCAACAATAATATATTGTGTGGTAGCAGGGTGTTTGTTGCTACAACACCATTCAATCAGCTGATCTATCTCACTGCTGTGCACTTCCTTATCAACCTGATATCTTACCAACAACTGTGAATTTGTAGATGGTATTTGAGCTCTATGCAGTCACAAGTGTAGAGGCAACAGAACAGTGGCTAAACCTGCATCCTTGAAGTGAGAACGTGTTGAATCTCAGAGAGGAGGAGATGTTATTCTGACTGTGGTCTTCTGATGAGGAAGTCAAGGATCCATTTGCAGAGGGAAGTACAGAGGCCCAGCATTAGATTATTACTAAGGGGATGATGGTATCGAATGCAGAGCTCATTAAACAGAAGCCTTTTGTGTTTTGCTGTTGTCTAGGGGCTTCAAAGCAAAGTGGAGAGCCAGTGAGATCGTCTCTGCGGTAAACCTGTTGTGGTGGTAGTTGAATTGCAGTGGGTACAGATCTTTGCGCAGGCAGGAGTTAATTCTAGCTGTAACCAACGTGAGTGCAACTGGGCATTAGAGCAGCTCACCCTGCTGTTGCGCACTGGTATGAATGTTGCCCTTTTGAAGCAGTTGGGAACCTCTGACTGCGTCAGTGAGAGAGTGATGATGTCCTTGAACACTCCTGCCAGTTGGTTGGCACGAGTCTTCAGTACCCGGTCAGGTACACGCCTTGTAAGAATTAACCATGCATTATAACAGTGGTGCGCAGAAGAGCGTCTCTGAATGCACACCACTTTGAACATTGAAATACATGAGGTACAGCAGCGGAAGACCACAGACATACACTCTGTGACCTCTTGATTTAGGTTCAGGAGGTACTGAGTTTATATGGAAAGAACTGCCAGAGGAAATGGTGGTGGCAAGTGCAATAACAACTTTGAGAAGACATTTGGACAGATGCATGGATTGGAAGGTTATGAGTCAAACACTGGGAAATAGGACTAGCTTGGACAGGGCATCTTGTCCTGGACCATTGAACTAATGGACCTATTTCAGTGCTCTATGACTCTATGTCTATGAAATTTGGCCTTTCCTGGAGATTCCATTAATTTTCTATTGAAACCAGTACCTTTGTGCATGGTGCATTGCTGGTGATAAAAGGAATTCACTACGTTTGAAGAGTGCCTGTTCTTTCATTATTATCCTATTGTTGTACAACAGAAATCATTTACTAGCATTCGAAAACTGTTTCTGACTTGCACTCACTTATATTCTCCTATCTCTACATGGTTCCACATGGTAGGCTTATTCAGAAAGTCAGAAGGCATGGGATCCAGGGAAGTTTGGCCAAGTGGATTCAGAATTGGCTTGCCTACAGAAGACAGAGGGTCATGGTGGAGGGAGTACATTCAGATTGGAGGATTGTGACTAGTCATGTCCCACAAGGATCTGTTCTGGGACCTCTACTTTTCGTGACTTTTATTAACGACCTGGATGTGGGGGTAGAAGGGTGGGTTGGCAAGTTTGCAGACGACAGAAAGGTTGGTGGTGTTGTAGATAGTGTAGAGGATTGTCAAAGATTGCAGAGAGGCATTGATAGGATGCAGAAGTGGGCTGAGAAGTGGCAGATGGAGTTCAACCCGGAGAAGTGTGAGGTGGTACACTTTGGAAGGACAAACTCCGAGGCAGAGTACAAAGTAAATGGCAGGGTACTTTGTAGTGTGGAGGAGCAGAGGGATCTGGGGGTACATGTCCACAGATCCCTGAAAGTTGCCTCACAGGTGGATAGGGTAGTTAAGAAAGCTTATGGGGTGTTAGCTTTCATAAGTCGAGGGATAGAGTTTAAGAGTCGTGATGTAATGATGCAGCTCTATAAAACTCTGGTTAGGCCACACTTGGAGTACTGTGTCCATTTCTGGTTGCCTCACTATAGGAAGGATGTGGAAGCAATGGAAAGGGTACAGAGGAGATTTACCAGGATGCTGCCTGGTTTAGAGAGTGTGCATTATGATCAGAGATTAAGGGAGCTAGGGCTTTACTATTTGGAGAGAAGGAGGATGAGAGGAGACATAATAGAGGTGTACAAGATAATAAGAGGAATAGATAGAGTGGATAGCCAGCGCCTCTTCCCCAGGGCACCACTGCTCAATACAAGAGGACATGGCTTTAAGGTAAGGGGTGGGAAGTTCAAGGGGGATATTAGAGGAAGGTTTTTTGCTCAGAGAGTGGTTGGTGCATGGAATGCACTGCCTGAGTCAGTGGTGAAGGCAGATACACTAGTGAAGTTTAAGAGACTACTGGACAGGTATATGGAGGAATTTAAGGTGGGGGGGGGTTATATGGGAGGCAGAGTTTGAGGGTTGGCACAACATTGTGGGCCGAAGGGCCTGTACTGTGCTGTACTATTCTATGTTCTATGTTCTACTTGTTTGCTGAACTGTCATGGGTTCTGTTTAAACAAAGCTTAGATGTTAAACCTCCAAGAAGATGACAACCTTGTCGTAGGGTGTGGAGGCTGTGGAGGCTTGCATGCCTCAACTGGCATGCTGTGTTGGTTGGAGTCAGAGCTTTGTGCTTTGGCTCTTGGTAGGGTCACCTCTGCCAAACAGGTCAAAGAGTAGAGGTCAGACGAAGAGTGGTCCACTGGTGCTCCGGTTTTAGGGGTTCAGCTCAGGGCTGACAACCCTGATTGGTCAAAGAAATTACTACGGAAACAGCAATGAAGAATCCTTCTGTATCTGTGTGTGATGGTATACCTTGAACCACACCTGGGGCACAGTAGAGAAGATGGCCAAGGACAGACAGAGGTAGACATTGCCAGTGGCATACTGGGCAGTAAGTAAGTAAGTTAGATATTATCCTGTTTTTTTAAATAAACACATCCTGCTATGTATTCTTGGCTAATGGCTATAGTAATACAACACACACAAAATGCTGGTGGAACTCAAGCAGGCCAGGCAGCATCTTTGAAAAAGAGTAAACAGTCAAGACGTTTCCGGCTGAGATCCTTCATCAGGACTCCTTATCTAGTGGCTATATTAATCCATTTAGATCTCTGTAACTATGTTTCGTAAGGTAAGACAGGCTTTATTTGTTACATGTGCATCAAAACATTGAAACATACAGTGAAATGCGTTGCTTATGTCAAGTCAAATCAACGAGGATTGTTCGAATGTTGCCACATTTCTGGCACCAGCGTCGCATGCCCACAACTCACTCACCCCAACCCGTACGTCTTTGGACTGGAGGAAACCCACGCTGTCACGGGGAAAATGTGCAAACTCTTCACAGGCAGTGGCGGAGATTCAAGATTGTTTATTGTCATTTCCAGTACACAAGTGTAAGGAAAAATAAACTAATTGTTACTGTGGATCCGATGAAGTATTAAAAACACAATGAGATACAGATGGCAATAATTAAAATAAACACTATATGTAGTATACCTATAAAGAGATGCTAGGCACAGGAGGTCTGTACATGAGGTGACTCCAACAAGAAATGACAAAGTAGTCAGGGAGGTGTTGATCAGGGGATAGTAATTGTTTTTGAGTCCAGTGGTCATGGTGTGGATGCTACATAGCCTCCTCCCTGACGGGAGGATTGGTGATCGCTGGCAGAGTGAATTAATGCACTAACTGCTACGCTACCAAACTTCCCACTTCGTTGTTGTTGTCGCTGTTTTAATTGTGCAGTAGATTTTAATGATCTAAATATCTGTATAAATTGATTGCGAAGCTCAATTTTTGTTATTTCTACAGACAATAACTGTGTGTTGCCCCAGTGCCTTGGTGTGGAATTATTCCACGAATGAAAGCAAGAGCAGCAATCCTGGATCACCGCTTGATCTCCTCCAGGTGGCGCCATCGTGCTTACCTATGCCAGGAGGGAATTCCACCTTCAATAAACAGGTACAGGTGGACGCACTGGTGTGGCGTGCTCTTTGTTTTCCTCCAGTGTATTTGGTGTTACTCAGTTGTATTGGTGGATGCTTTGGGATTGATGCAAACTGGAAATAAGTGTGTTGGGATGTTTTGTGGCCTTGTCACTTTGTGTCAGTGGTCACTCAGTCTCCACACTTGGTCTTGATGTCCATGAAAAACATCTTGGAAGGGCTGGACAGCAACAAGCAGGTAGACACAAAGAGGATGTGCGAGACCAAGTAGCATCTGTGGAGGGAAATGCTTTAAGGCAAAACCTTTCATTATAAAGTTCAAAGTAAATTTATTTTCAAAGTACGTATATGTCAGCATGTCACCTTGAGATTCATTTTCTTGCACGCATTCAAAGTAGAGCAAAGAAATACAATAGAATCCATGAAGAACTACACATGAACAACTGCCAACAAGCACCAATGTGCAAAGGAAGACAAAGATACAAAGAAAAACAAATAATAATAGTAATAATAAATAAGTAAATAAGTTTTACTGAGAACATGAGTTGTAGAGTCCTTGAAAGTGAGTCCATAGGTTGTGTTCTATGAACAGTTTAGTGTTGAAGTGAGTGAAGCAATCCATGCCAGTTCAGGAGCCTGATGGTTGAAGGGTGATAACTATTCCTGAACCTGGTGGTGTGGGACCTAAGGCTCCTGTCCCTCCTTCCTGATGACGGCAACAGAAGAGAGCTTGGGCTGGATGGTGGGGGTCCTTGGTAATGGATACTGCTTTTTTTGTAGCAGCACTTCTTGTAAATGTGCTCAGTGGTGGAGAGGGCTTTGCCTGTGATGGACTGGGCTGCTTGAGGAGAGATTGAGTTGCCTGGGACTGTACTCGCTGGAATTCAGAAGAGTGAGAGGAGATCTTACAGAAACGTATAAAATTATGAAAGGAATAGATAAGATAGAGGCAGGAAAGTTGTTTCCGTTGGTAGGTGAGACTATAACTAGGGGGCATAACCTTAAGATTCAAGGGAGTAGATTTAGGATGGAGTTGAGGAGGAACTGCTTTTCCCAGAAAGTGGTGAATCTGTGGAATTGTCTGCCCAATGAAGCAGCGGAGGCTATTGGTAAGTACAGTGTACTTAAGATGAGGATGGATAGATTTTTGCATAGTAAGGGAATTAAGGGTTATGGGGAAAAGGCAGGTAGATGGAGATGAGTCCATGGCCAGATCAGCCATGATCTTCTTGAATGGCAGAGTAGGCTCGACGGGCCAGATGGCCGACTCCTGCTCTTACTTCTTATGTTCTTATGCTTCCATCATTTTTGTAGACTTTTCTATTCTTGGGCATTGATGTTATTATACCAATTACATAGATGTTAATAGAAGCAAATGTCACATTTTCAGGGAGTGCACACATAAATAAAGTTCTTAATAGATTGAGACTTTTATGATTATAGCTCAGGAGGGCAAAGATTGCATTCGGACACATGGACACAGATGCCGTGGACATGCACTTTATCCTGCACACCGCGTTGCAAGTTTGTTCTCTTTTGGTGAATACTAAACGTTATCTCAATGCTTTAGGTCCGAGCCAAAATTTATGAAGTGGAGAAGCAGATCAAGCAACGAGGCCGAGCCGTAGAAGTCCGGTGGTCCTTTGACAAATGTCAGGAGTCCACTGCAGGTAAAGTGGTTTCCACCGTCACAAAGTACTACAGAAGCAAAATATCTGTGATCATCTCCATCCCATCTGTTGATTGACAAAGCCCTTTATCTACAGTTACCTACAAACTCAGAGATGCTCAGATCTGGAGGAACAAAAATACTGTAGGAGGCTCAGTGCATCAGGCAGCTTCTGTGTGGAAGGAGGGCGGGGAATAGATAATTAACATTTCGGGTCAAGTCATTTCATTTGGAAGGGTTTCAAACCAAAATGGGCTTTGACTCCAGGTCTCAAGTGATCTCCTTCATCGCTACCACAAGTAAATTGACTCTTTTCTCAGAAATTTTTCATCTTTGAGCTTCTTGATAGCTAGGTCTTCAACAAGAATTCTGTCATGTTGTGGAAAAGCTCCTTCTAACTTTGAAACTAGATCTGAGTAACAGAATTGTGAGACGTTGGGGTCTCTTTGATCCCTCCCTCCTCATCCAGCTCCCACATAATCCTGAAGTAGGGTGCCACTGTAGCATAGTGGTTAGTGTGATGCTATTACAGCCCAGGGCATTCCAGAGTTCAGAGATCAGAGATCAGAGTTTAATTTCTGGTGCCATCTGTAAGGACTTTGTACGTTCTGTCTATTTCCTCTAGGTGCTCTAGTTTCCTTCCACAGTGCAAAAACATGCTGGCGGGAGGGTTAATTACCCATTGTAAATTGTCCCACGATTAGTCTGGTAGTAAATCGGTGTGGCTTGTTAGGCTGGAAGGACCTGTTCTGTGCTGCATTTCTAAATAAATAAATAGTACTGGCCATTAAACAGCGCTCCAATCAAAGATAAAACCTTCTAGAGAAGCCAAGCATATCGTGTGGGCAAAGGCCCACTTTAGTAAATGAAAGTCTTTGCTCTTTGCTCATGGCGCCTGCCCCGTAAAGTTGACACATAATCTGATGAGGATCAGCTGTCTGACGGACAAATTAGCTGTATGTGGTTGGATGTCCAACAGAGGAGTGACTCCCCATTAGTGAACAGAAAACCTCTGATTCTTTGAAAAGTAGTGATCCTGTGTCCCCTTTCTCCTTATAAATCATAATGAGAATCAGGTTTGCTAGTGGCCACTTTCTGAGCTACAGGAGGTGCCTAATAAAAAGGCCATTGAGTGTATGTTCAAGGTTCAATTCATTGTGCGTTCGGAGATGCTTTTCTATACACCACTGTTGTAGTGCTTGGCTATTTGAGTTACTACCACTTTCCTATCAACTGGAACCAGTCTGACCATTCTCCTCTGACTTCTCTCATTAACAAGGTGCTTTCGCCCAAAGAACTGCTGCTCACTGGTTGTTCTTCGCACCATTCTCTGTAAAATATCCAGCAGGGGTTCATAGCCTGGGGTCCACGGACCCCTCGGTTAATGGTAGAGATTCATGGCACAAAAAAGGTTAGGAATCCCTACTCTAGAGACAGTTGTGTGTGAAATTCCCAGGAGATCAGCAGTTTCTGAGTTATTCAAACCACCCTATCTGGCACCAACAATCATTCCCCAGTCAAAGTCGCTTAGATCACATTTCTTCCCCCGTCTGACTTTTGGTCTGAACAACAACTGAACTTCTTGACCATGTCTACATGCTCTTATGAATTGTGTTGTTACCAAGTGATTGGCTGATTAGATACTTGCATTAACCAGCAGGTGTACAGGTGGACCTAATGAAGTGGCCAATGAACATATTTTTATATAAAAGAGATCATATTCATGGGTTAGTTTTCTGAGGACATTTTTTTGATATGCCAATCCACTGAGGTCAGCAGAACTGATCTTCTGTACGGCATGTTCAATGTTTCTGAGCAGGAAGCAATTCTACAGTCTGACACCTACAAAATACTGGAGGAAATCAGCAGTCACGCTGAATAAAGAGTCGACATTTTGGACGACACCCTTCATCAGGGAATGTCAACTGTATTCCTTTCCACAGATGCTGCTTGACCTGCTGAATTCTTCGAGCATTTTATGTGTGTTATTTAAACTAATACATACAACTAATAAACTAATACTTTGAAAATTCTCTCTATATTCTCTTCACCTTGACCCCAGAGTTTGAATTCACCAACTGCTAGGAACAGTAAATAAAACATCACAGAGGAATAGAGAGTCAACGGGACTCTTTATCAGGACTGGAAAGGAAGGGAAAGAAGTCAGAATAAAGTGGTGGCTGTGGGGGGGGGGGCGGGGTGGGAGAGAGCAGAAAGATTACAAACTAGAAGGTGCTAAGTGAAGCCAGTTGTAGGGGGAGGTTAGGTGGATGGGAAAGCGGGATGGAGTGAGGAGCTGGGAGGTGATAGGAGGAAAAGTTAAAGGGCTGAAGGGGAAAGAATCTGATCGGAGAGGAGAGTAGGCCAAAGGAGAAAGGGAAGGAGGAGGGGCATCAGAGGGAGGTGATGGGTGGGTGAGGATAGGAGAAAGGGGTAAGTGGGAAGCCAGAATGGGGAATAGGAAGAGAGAGAAGGGGAGGAAGGGGAAATTACTGGAAGTTAGAGAAATCGATGTTCACGTTGGAGGTGTTGGTCTTCCAACCTGACAGTGGCCTCATCATGGCAGTAGAAGAGGACGTGCATCAATGTGTCAGTATGAGAATGGGGAATTAAAGTAGTGACCACTGGGAATTCCTGCTCGTTGCCTGACAAAGTGGTCCTGCAGGGATATATGGTTCTATGGTTCGAGTTCAGAAGACTGTACAATACTATTTTGCCATTAGATGGAGCCCTTGAGCGCATTCCTGGTTGCAGCTGGCAGACTTCTCATTCTGTGGGCTGCTGACATTGAAAACTGCTTATTAAATCTTTACCTATGGTGCCTGGGGTGGCTACTTACAAAGCTCTGCAATTATTCATCCTCTATCCCGAGGCCTTCTCTGGAATTCAGAGAAACAAATGATGCTACTGAAGGAACTCAGGGTCGAGCAGCGTCTGGGGGAGGAAAGGGATTGTTAATATTTGAATTAAAGTCCTGCATTTGACCCAAAATATTGACAACTCTTTTCCACTCACAAATAATACTTGACCCACTAAGCTCTTCCACTAGGTTGTTTGTTGCTCTATAAATACACACAGTGGCCATTTACACTTGTACACCTACTCGTTAATGCAAATATTTAATCATCCAATCACGTGGCAGCAATTTAATGTATAAAAGTATGCAGACACGATCAAGAGGTTCAGTGGTTGTATGGATCAAAAATCAGAATGGGGATGAAATGTAATTTAAGTGACTTTGACTGTGGAATGATTGTTGGTGCCAGATGGGGTGGTTTGAGTATCTCAGAAACTGCTGGATATCCTGGGATTTTCACGCACAACAGTCTCTAGAGTTTACAGAGAATGGTGCAAATACAAAACAAAAAAAAAAACATTCAGTGAGCGGCAGTTCTGTGGACAAAAACACCTTGTTTATGAGAGGGATCAGGGGAGAATGGCTAGACTGGTTCAACATGAACCTTGAAGTGGATGGGCCACAGCAGAAAAACCATGAACATACACTCAGTGGTCACTTTATTAGGTACAGAGGGTATCTAATAAAGAAGCCACTGAAGTGTTTTAACATGTAGTGCCCTGGTTAAGATTTTTACTGCTATGCTGTAGGTATTTCATCTTAGTAGTTCTGTAAGAGCAGTCTGTTGAGGTAGGTTGGGTTCTCTGACTGCAGAAGTGGGAGATTGAAGATGCCTTTGAATATTCCCATTGGTTGGCACAGGTTTTCAGTGCCCTACCAGGTACACCATCAGGGCCTGATGCCTTTCACACTCTTGAAAGATGTTCTGATGTCGGCCACTTTGACAGAGGTCACAGGGTCACCAGATGCTTTAGGGATTCGCACAGGTGTAGTTTTATTCTCCCTTTCAAAGCGTACAAAAAAAGACATTGAGTTTATTTGGGTGTGACGTGTCACAGTCATTCACGATGTCAGGGTTCACCTTGTAGGAGGTAATGGACTGCAAACCCTACCAGAGCTGACATGCATTGATTCTGAGTCTAATTTAGATTGGAATTGTTTTATCATATTTGAGGTAGCCTCTGTAGGTCGTACCTGGACTTCTTCCATTGTTGCTGAATTATTCGTCTTAAATGTCACAGATCTAGCCTTCAGCAGATTATGAATCTCCTGGTTCACCCACAGCTTTTGGTTTGGGTATGTCTGGTATGTTCTCAAAGGCGCACACTCATCCAGACAGGTTATGATGAAGTTGGTGACAACTGTGGCATATTCATTCAAATTCGAAGATGAATCCCTGAGTATTGTCCAGTCCACTGACTCAAAGCAGTCCTATAGGCACTCCTCCACCTCCCTCGACCATCCAGTCTTGGACCTCACCATTAGTACTGCAATCTTTAATCTCTGCCTATAATCTGGGAGTGGAAATACAGCCAGGTGATCAGGGGTGTGCGTGTGGGATGCCGCAGTAAGTGTTCTTGTTGTTAGAAGTTGTTCCCAAAATGCTGAATGTGTGACTTCATGCTCCTGTACCTCATCCTTAATGGTAGAAGAGGGCATTTCCTGGGGGAGAGGGGTCCTTAATGATGTATGCTGCCTTTTTAAGGCACCTCCTTTGAAGAAGTCCTCGATGCTGAGCAGGCATAAGTGATGGAGCTGGTGGAATTTGCAGTGCCCTCCCCCCCCCCAATACCAGATGGTGTTGCAGCCAATTAGAATGCTCTCCATGGTACATCTATAGAAATTTGCTGGAGTCTGTACTGGCGTACCAAATCTCTTCAAACTCCTAATGAAATATAGCTACTGTATTGCCTTTTTTTTTTGTAACCGCTTTGATACATTGGACCCAGGATAGATCTCCAGAGATGTTGACACCCAGGGGCTTGAAACTGCTCATCCTTTCCACTTCTGATCCCTCGGTGAGGACTGGTGTGTGTTCCCTCGACTTCCCCTTCTTGAAATCCACAACCAATTCCTTGGTCTTACTGATGATGAGTGCAAGGTTGCCATACGAGGTTACTATTGTCATATGTAGAAGCACAGCGAGGTACAGGCACAATGAAAAAGTTACTCGTAGCACAACACAGGCACGTAAGTACTGACAACATACAGAATATAAATTGTACAGGACAGTGAGGAAAAAACTTTTTTATTGTTGGTATTGGTCTATTATTGTCACAAATACCAAGATACTGCTTGTCTTGCATACTGTTTATACAGATCAAACCATTGAGCTAGAATAAGGTAAAATAGTAACAATGCAGAATAACATGTAAATGCTACCAAAACAGTGCAGTGCAGATAAAGACCATAAAACATAGGAGCAGAATTTGGTCATTTGTCCTATTGAGTTTGTTGTAGCATTTGATTATGGCTGATTTATTATCTCTCTCAGACCCATTCTCTTGCCTTCTTCCTGTCTTGTTTTGCTCACTTGGAAACATTAGGGTTCATTATGTGTGAGGTTGTGGTGTTCGCTGAGCTCGGCAATTTCCTTCCAGACGTTTCGTCACCAGTCAAGGTGACATCCTCAGTGCGCAGTAGTTGGTGTTTCTCTCTGGAAATGCTTGCATTTATATAGGCCCCTGGTCACTTGCCTCAGTCCTGATTAGCTACCCCTTCAGTTGACCTTTGAGTTCTATTAGCTTTTGAGTTTCTTTGCCACTTAAGGGTTTGCAGATGGCGTCTATTTCGATAAATTTGTTTATGGAGTTATCAGAAGACAACTATGCTTCTAACAATTCTCGTGCCTGCTTTGTGTTTGCCTGCGTCAGAACCTCAGCGGTGTCCCAATTAAAATGGTGTCCTTCTTGGTCTTCATGTACCGAGATCAGGATTTATTATCTCACAATCAATTTCTCTCTTGAACTTACTCAAAGTCTGATCCTCCACAGCCCTCTACCATCTGGGTGAAGAATTTTCTGGTTTCCGTCAGAAATGGCTGACTTGTTTTGAGACTACCTCCTGCCTTGCTACTGACCCCACAACCTAATGAAGCCATCACCCCTATCTCTCCCAAATCTGATCTTGCAGGAACTGTGTATATTACAATGAAATCGCCTCGCTTTCAGACTCTGGAGAATAGTCTCCCTGCAGGGTAATCCACTGATATTTCAGGAAAATCTCATCTTGGTTAGATCTGTCTCACTTCCCACCTCCACTACAAGGAATGTCCAAGCAGTGTTCTTGGTGTTCAGTTCCATTTTCAGCTAATCATCCTGGTGGTGGGGTGGGGATATTTCTCTATCAAAGGAGGTGTAAGCCACTGTTTCCCTCTGCTAGCTTGCAGGTCACCCTTCAGCAAGGTGTAGCAGCTGCTTAGTCCTCCAATCAGGGTCACGTGAAGCCATCGGAGCACATGTGGATGGTTGTATGAGCAACTGGTGCAGATTGCAAGTGCTGGTTAGTTGATCAATGACACCAGCCAGACAATTTCTGAAGAGAATTGATAATGGCTGGGGTCACCTGTCTTGTAAAGACACTGCCCAGAAGAAGGCAATGGCAAACCACTTCTGTAGAAAAATTTGCTAGGAACAATCGTGGTCACTGAAAGACTATGATTGCCCACATCATAGGACGTGGCACATAATGAAGAAACCCTATTGTTGCTGGGTTCAGAATGTGGGTGGGAAGTGTATAGAGGTTGTAAATCATCAAAATTGAATAATTAACCCAAGACTTTTCATGCAGGGAAATAATCTGAAAATTCTCTCATATGTCACTGTAATTTTGAGCAGAGGTTATCATTGATTAATGAATTATTAACAATAATTCTGAACTATTTTAAGGAAAATGGATGAGTCATGTTACTTATTTATGTCTATTAATGGCTTCACTCTTAATAAAAGTGTAATAGAGTCAAAGTGAAATAAATGAAGCATTTTCAAAAATCTGTTCAAAATGATTAATATTAATCTTTTAAGAAGAAAATTTGGATGAACATTTAGGAAGAGAAATGGCGATTTCTTCAGTTCGCTCAACAGTAGGCAATAGCAAACCACTGTTGCTAGATACTAGGTTTCCTAGAATCTATTTGCTAAGAAAACCATGGTCAAACTCACAAAATGTATCACACAACAACAGCGTCAGGAGGATCTTCAACACAATTCTGAAGATGCTTCGCTTGGTAGGATTGATTCTGGGCAGCAGGAGATCCCCGACCGTCATCAAGCTACTGCTTATAAAATTCAAGTAACACGAAAGAAAATTATTGCCACTTGGAATGTAAGAACACTGTATCAAGCAGGAAGATTGGACAATGTGATAAATGAAATAGAAAGACTAAAGATTAACATCATGGGAATTAGTGAAGTTCATTGGATAGGTACTGGAACATGTCAGAATAGAAATAAAACACTAATTTATTCTTCTGGAACATCCCATATTAATGGAGTAGGAATTCTTATGGATGAAAACATGGCAAAAAGTGTTTTAGGACATTGGGCAATATCAGAAAGAATGCTCCTTGTTAGATTCAGAGGACAACCATTTGATTTAGCAATTATACAGGTATATGCACCAACAACAGATGGAACAAATGATATAGATAAATTCTATGTAGAGCAAATCTCAAGATATTGTTATTGTCATGGGAGATCTAAATGCTAAAGTAGGACAAGGTGCTGATGGAAATACCATAGGAAAATTTGGACTAAGGGAAAGAAATGAAAGAGGTGAGAAATGGGTAGAATGGTGCAAGATGAATAATCAGGTCATTATGAATACCTACTTTAAAAACCATTCAACACGCTTATGGACCTGGAAAAGTCCAGGTGATAACACTAGAAATCAAATTGACTTTATTACTATAAACCAAAGATTTAGAAACTCAGTGACTCAATGCAAAACATATTCACGTGCAGACTGTAATAGTGACTATAACCCGGTAGTATGTCATGTAAAAGTAAAACTTAAAAAACTAAAGAAGCAAAGACCTGAACAATCCCTTGACTACTTGCAATTAATTAAAGAAAAAAACTTAATACAAAAATTTACAATTGAAGTAAGGAATAGATCCCAAAGTCTAGAAATAGAATCTGTTGAAGATGATAGCAATCATGTAGAAATGAAATTTAACTGTCTAATGAATGCCTTGGTAGAATCAGCAAAGTCAGTGATTCCTAAAAAAGAAAAAAGCACAAAGAATAAATGGATGACAGATTAAATCAAAGATCTAATGGAAGAAAGGAGATGGAAGAAAGCAAAGCCAATAGAATATGAGTCCTTAGATAAAAATGTTAAAAGCTTATGTCAAAAAGCCAAAGATTAAACCAGGAATGTGAGCAAATAGAAAGAATCCTTATTATTGATCCAAAAAGGTTACATCAACAAATCAAGAATATCAATAGACAATAGACAATAGGTGCAGGAGTAGGCCATTCGGCCCTTCGAGCCAGCACCACCATTCACTGTGATCGTGGCTGATCATCCACTATCAGTATCCAGTTCCTGCCTTATCCCCATAACCTTTGATTCCACTATCTTTAAGAGCTCTATCCATCTTTTTTTTTGAAAGCATTCAGAGACTTAGCCTCCACAGCCTTCTGGGGCAGAGCATTCCATATATCCACCACTCTCTGGGTGAGAAAGTTTTTTTCACTGGTTAAAAAGATCCTCTGTTCTTCAGGTGGATGTTTGAAAGCAAAGGATGGTACCATTATCATGGAAAAAGATGAGATTATGAACAGATGGACTGAGTATATTCAAGAATTGTTTGAAGACGATTGAGACGAAAAATCAGAAATTAAGAAAAACATTGAAGGTCCAAATATTTTAAAATCTGAAGTTCATAATGCAATAAATAAGATGAAGAAAGGAAAGGCAGCAGGTCCTGATGAATTAGTAATAGAACAAATTATCACCCTTGAAGATTGTGGAATTGAAAAACTTACTGATTTAATCTATGACATTTATGAGACTGGAATAATACAGAAGAGATGGAAAAAACAGTATTTATCACTCTTCCTAAGAAACCTGGAGCAATAGAATGTGAATTACATAGGACCATAAGTTTATTGAGTCATATCACCAAGATACTTCTAAGAATCTTGATGACAAGAGCTAAAAGTAAGATATGAGCTGAAATAGGTAAAGAACAATGTAGTTTTGTGAAAGACAAAGGTACAAGAAACACAATATTGATGTTAAGGATACAATCAGAACGAGCTATTCAAGTGCAAAAGATTTGTTTGTTTTATCGACTACACAAAAGCATTTGATAATGTGAAGCACAATAAGTTATTTGAAATATTACAGAAAACTCTAGATCTAGATTCGAAAGACCTCCGCCTAATCAGAAATCTGTACTGGGAATAAACTGCCGCTGTAAGAATAGATGGAGAAGTGAGTCAGTTTACGAAAATCTAGAGAGGCGTTAGACAGGGGAGCATTTTCTCCCCTGATTTATTTAATGTGTACAGTGAAACAATATTACAAAAAATAAGAGACATCTTGGGAATCAAAGTTGGCGGTGAAAACATCAATAATTTCAGATATGCAGATGACACTGTGTTAATTGCAAGTACAGAGGAAGAACTACAAAAATTAATTGATATAATTGTTGAAGAAAGTGCAAAAATGGGTCTATCTATCAATTGCAAAAAAAAACAGAATGTATGGTGATATCCAAAAAGAAGGAGAATCCTATCTGTAGGCTGAGAATAAACGGTGAAGACATAAAACAAGTACAGAACTTTTGCTACTTAGGAAGCTGGGTGACATCAGATGGCAGGTGCCACATGGACATCAAAAGGAGAATAGGGATGGCAAAAGACACCTTTACGAGAATGAAGAGTATACTGACCGATACTAAACTAGGCATGACAACCCGCCTCAGAGTACTGAAATGTTACGTTTATTCATTTACGTTATATATGGCTCAGAATGTTGGACAATATCTAGTAACATGAGGAAACGAATTGTAGCAGCAGAGATGTGGTTTTTGAGGAGGACGCAAAGAATATCATGGAGGAAATGAATATCTAACGAGGATGTCATGAACAGAGCAAACACAAAAAGAGAAATAATGTATGAGATCATGAAAAGGTAGCGTGACTTCATTGGACGTGATTAGGAAAGAGGAGTTAGAATACACGGTAATTATGGGAAAGATTGAAGGGAAGAAAGCGAGAGGAAGACAAAGACAAGTGATGATGGAGACAGCAGCCAGAGAACTGGAAATGAATAC
The DNA here is from genome assembly GCF_030028105.1 of Mobula birostris. Classification (NCBI taxonomy): domain Eukaryota; kingdom Metazoa; phylum Chordata; class Chondrichthyes; order Myliobatiformes; family Myliobatidae; genus Mobula; species Mobula birostris. Next base: position 18,190,843 of record NC_092373.1, on the reverse strand, counting down.
CAATGATTTGATCCACTTGACCCGAAACAGTAGTGTGTGGGCCATGGCAGTCAAAGCCCAAACTGGGCATGGCACCTGATGATGATGATGAAGAAGAAAATTGAAAAATAACTAGTGTTGTAACTATCCAAATACTGATGCATACACCACGTCTGTGAGGATTTTCCAACGCAAATCATCCAACATCATGTGTTAGCGCAGCTGTCTGGCTGCCACCAAGCCAACATAAGACATCTCGTTGCTTTTGGGTTGTAAAAAAAAATCTACCTCTTTATTTGGCAGGAAAAATAATCTTTTGAAAAATGGATGGGGTTTAAATAATCAAAGGCGACAGTGCATGCTAAACTGTGCTGATAAAATTTTTGTGTGTGCCATCTTGGGCTCATGTACCATTGGTTTGCTACCCATGTTTCTAGTCTGTGTGGCTGAAGATTTCAGAATCAGAACCAGTTACTATCACTGGCATGTGTCATGAAATTTGTTATTATGCAGTAGTAGTATATTGCAATACATAATAAAAGCTGTACATTAAAGTAAATGTGTTTGTTAAAAAGGTTAAATTAATTAAGTAGTGCAAAAAAAGAAAACAGGTTCCATTTAATAATGTGTGCTTTTTCTTGCTGCTTCCATTTTATCTTTCTTATAGGTTTTACAATCAATAAAGTCTTGCACACATTGGAAGTCCTGGATCGCCATTGCTTTGACAGATCTGATTCCAGTAACTCCCTGGATAGCCTTGATCACAAGATATTTGGTTCAAGTCAGGGCAAGGAGAGCCAAGAGGTGAGTGGTTAGAGTACCTTTTGTGCTCATTGCCAGGGAAATATGCCATGGAATTTGACATGAAATATTCACTAGAATTCAGAAGAATGAGGGGTGACCTAATTGAAACCTATCGAATGTTGAAAGGCCTTGATTGAGGGAATGTGAAGAGGATGTTTTCTATAGTGGGGAAACTTAGGACCAATGGGGCACAGCCTCAGAATAGAAGGATATCCCTTTATAACAGAGATAAGGAGAAATTTCTTTAGCTAGATGGTGGTGAATCAGTGGAATTCATTGCTATGGATGGCTGTGGAGGCCAAGTGATTGGGTATTTTCAAAGGTAGATTTGGTCTGCTGATTAACCAAAGGATACAGTTGAAGTCAGAAGTTTACATACACCTTACCCAAATACATTTAAACTCAGTTTTTCGCAATTCCTGACATTTAATCCTAGAAAACATTCCCTGTCTTAAGTCAGTTAGGATCACTACTTTATTTTAAGAATGTGAAATGTCAGAATGATAGTAGAGAGAATAATTTATTTCAGCTTTTATTTCTTTCATCACTTTCCCAGTGGGTCAGAAGTTTTTATACACCTTGTTAGTATTTGGTAGCATTGCCTTTAAATTGTTTAACTTGGGTCAAACGTTTTGGGTTGCCTTCCACAAGCTTCTTACAGTAAGTTGCTTTAATTTTGTTCCATTCCTCCAGACAGCACTGGTGTAACTGAGTCAGGTTTGTAAGCCTCCTTGCTCGCACACTTTTTTTTCAGTTCTGCCCACAAATTTTCTATCGGATTGAGGCCAGAAAATGATGTCAAGTCTGGTTCATCCTTGGGAGCAATTTCCAAATGCCTGAAGGTACGACATTCATCTGTACAAACAATAGTACGCAAGTATAAACACCATGGGACCACGCAGCCGTCATACTGCTCAGGAAGGAGACGCATTCTGTCTCCTAGAGATGATCGTACTTTGGCGCGAAAAGTGAAAATCAATCCCAGGACAACAGCAAAGGACCTTGCGAAGATGCTGGAGGAAACAGGTAGACAGGTATCTATATCCACGGTAAAACGAGTCCTATATCGACATAACCTGAAAGGCTGTTCAGCAAGGAAGAAGCCACTGCTCCAAAACCGCCATAAAAAAGCCAGACTACAGTTTGCAAGTGCACATGGGGACAAAGATCTTATCTTTTGGAGAAATGTCCTCTGGTCTGATGAAACAAAAATTGAACTGTTTGGCCATAATGACCATCGTTATGTTTGGAGGAAAAAGGGTAAGGCTTGAAAGCTGAAGAACACCATCCCAACCGTGAAGCATGGGGGTGGCAGCATCATGTTGTGGGGGTGCTTTGCTGCAGGAGGGACTGGTGCACTTCACAAAATAGATGGCATCATGAGGCAGGAAAATTATGTGGATATATTGAAGCAACATCTCAAGACATCAGCCAGGAAGTTAAAGCTCGGTCGCAAATGGGTCTTCCAAATGGGCAATGACCCCAAGCATACCTCCAAAGTTGTGGCAAAATTGCTTAAGGACAACAAAGTCAAGTTGTTGGAATGGCCATCACAAAGCCCTGACCTCAATCTAATGGAAAATTTATGGGCAGAACTGAAAAAGCGTGTGTGAGCAAGGAGGCTTACAAACCTGACTCAGTTACACCAGTTCTGTCTAGAGGAATGGAACAAAATTCCAGCAACTTAACTGTGAGAAGCTTGTGGAAGGCTACCCAAAATGTTTGACCCAAGTTAAACAATTTAAAGGCAATGCTACCAAATACTAACAAAGTGTATGTAAACTTCTGACCCACTGGGAAAGTGATGAAAGAAATAAAAGCTGAAATAAATCATTCTCTCTACTATTATTCTGACATTTCACATTCTTAAAATAAAGTAGTGATCCTAACTGACCTAAGACAGGGAATGTTTTCTAGGATTAAATGTCAGGAATTGTGAAAAACTGAGTTTAAATGTATTTGGCTAAGGTGTATGTAAACTTCTGACTTCAACTATAAGTACAACAGCCTCTAGAGTTTACAGAGAATGGTGCGAAAATGAAAATCCAACGAGTGGCAGTTCTGTGGGGCATAAATGTCTTGAAAAAGAGCGAGGTCAGAGGAGAATGGCCAGACGTTTAAGATGACAGGAAGACAACAGGAACTCAGATAACCACAGATTACAACAATGGTGTGTAGAAAAGCACAATGTATTGAACCTTGAAGTGGATGGGCTGCAGCAGGAGAAGACCATGGCCATACACTCAGTGGCAACTTTACAAGAAATACCTGATAAAGTGGCCACTAAGTTAATTAACAGTTTAAAATTACTAACTGTGAAGAACTCGTTGAGATTCAGTAGCCTGTGTTGTTTGAATAAAGAACTATTTGCCCTAGAGGAACTGAAGTGGAATTTATTTGAGGAAGAGAACTCTAGCTCATGGTAGAACTTGGCCATAGCCACAAAGTGACAATTGTCCTGCACTGCAAGCTCAAGGTTTCTGAAAAGGATTTCCTGCTCTGGAATTGCTGACCTCATTCACTTCAGACTGCAATCTTGTCATGTTCAAGACCCTGGCTCTGTTTTGTAGCAGTCATGTAGCCACTCAAGTTGCGTAAGATGTTCTCTACGGGGGTTGTCTGTTAGATTATGAAGACACGTAGTCCTCTTTTATTGTCATTTAGTAATGCATGCATTAAGAAGTGATACATTATTCATTGGTGGTGGGTCCTCAGCTGGCTGTAGAGGCCGATTGAGGATCCACATATTCTGATGCAGTGTGGACAAGTGGAAGTGGTGGCTGTGGTTACTGGTCGGGTCTTTTAGTTGTTCAGTCTCTCCTTTCGCAGCTGCTGCTAGTTCTGTGGCCCAGGGGAGGTTGTTGTCATGTAGCGCAGCTCCCTCTCGAACGGATCTCCTTCCATTGAATGCAATGCCTTTCCAGTTGTTAGATGTAACGCTGGATTTTGTCAGGCTAATTTTGATGTTATACTCGAAGCTTTTCTTTTGCCCATCAAGGGCTCACTGATGTTCCTTCATCTGGGAGTAAAGGATCTGTTTGCGGAGTTGTGAGTTAGGCATCTGAAGCACTCTGGAAGCCCTATCGCCTAGAGTCCTTGGTCATCTCTTAGGCCATCCATTTTATCACAGGTCCCGCTTTTCCCCGAGAGCATGTTATTAGTTTCTTTACAAATATTCCTATTTGTAAGCAATTATGAATCCATTATGGCCATTGTATTCCTGATCAGCTCTGTCGGGAGCATGGGGGAGGCCTGACCTTTTCATCCTCTCTGCCTGTGTTTTGCCAGTTTCCTGTGTCTGCACTACGCGGTCACTGAGCCTTCTGGCACTGGGATTGATGTGCTTGGGTTAACTGCTTCGAAACCTTTCCTTAAGCTTAAACCGACTCTCCTAAGGGTCGGTGTCCCTGTGGGTTGATGATGTCCAAGGCAAAGCTGACTGATGTTTCTCATCACAAAGAACAACCAGACAGTTACTGTATTTGTTTCTCATTCGTCAGGTCACTGCAGGTTACTCAGTGGATTTTGTGTTCCTGCTGAGCAGCAGTGCCTCTTAGTCACACAAGCATCTAGGGATGCAAACGTTACGGGGGAGGTGGGAGGGGGAGGTTTTGCTGGGGCTCTTGACTGGAGAAGAAATTATGTACCTGAGCTAATTTTTAAAAATTTATTCATGTCTGGCATGTGGGCATCTCCAGCTAAGCCAGCATTTATTGCCCATCCCCAGTTGTCCTTGAGAAGGTGGTGATGAGTTGCCATCTTGAACCGCTGCAGTCCGTGATCTGTAGGTACACCTGCAGTGCTGCTAGGGAGGGAGTTCCATGATTTTGACCCAGCGACAATGAAGGAATGGTGATATGCTTCCAAGTCAGGATGGTGAGTGACTGGCAGGGGGATTTCCCAGGTATCTGCTGGTCTCATCCTTCCAGATGGTAGTGGTTGTGGGTCTAGAATGTGCTGTCTTAGGAATTTTGGTGGATTGTTGCAGTGCATCTTGCAGTTAGGACACACTGCTGCAACTGTACTGACCTGAACTAAATGAAGGTAATTTGTTCTGTGGCCTTTTTGGACCATCAGCAAAACTTTTGTAGTTTGTCAGATACTTTTGATTTAGTGCAGAGTAATTGATTTAACAATTTAAAAATTAGCTTTATTTGTCAGATGTACATCTAAGCATACAGTGAAATGCGTTGTTTGCATCAAACCAAATCAGCAGAGATTGTTTTGGGTTGCATGCAAGTGTCAACCCCCCCCCACCCCACCACCACCACTACCCTGCTCAACATTGCATGGCCACAACTGGCTTTTACCTCTTCTCCTCCTGGACAGAGCAGTGGAATGAACTGCCAGAGGAACATAGAACATAGAAAATTTACAGCACGTTACAGGCCCTTCAGCCCATAATGTGCTGACCATGTGACCTACTCTAAAAGTTGTAGAATTAGAATGTTAGTAGACATTTAGACATACACATGATTGGGAAAGATTTAGATGGCTATTGGCCAAATACAGGAAAATAGGACTAGCTTAGGTTGACAGCTTGGTTGGCATGGATGAATTGGGCTGAGAGGCCTGGTTTTGTGCTGTATAACTCCATCACTCTGATCTTCTTGTGTGAGTCGTTCATCTGTGATGTTGGGTCAATTTTTTTCGTCTCTGCATTAGCATGATATGACCTGCTAGACACATCTTACAGCTTTGCATCGTGTATCATTTAACATTAAGCACACAAAATGCTGGAGGAACTCAGCAGGCCAGGCAGCAGCTAGGGAGAAGAGTACAGTTGATGTTTCGGGCCGAGACCTTTCAGCTAGACTGGAGATAAAAAGATGAGGAATAGATTTAAAAGGCGGGGTAGAGGGGAAGGAGAAACACAAGGTGATAGGTGAAGTAAGGAGCTGGGAAGTTGATTGGTGAGAGAGATACAGGGTTGGAGAAGAGGGAATCTAATAGGAGAGGACAGAAGGCCATGGAAAAAAGAAAAAGGGGGAAGGGGCACCAGAGGGAGGTGATGGGCAGGCAGGGAGATGAGGTGAGAGAGAGAAAAGGGGATGGAGTATGGTGAAGGGGGGAGGTTGCATTACCAGAAGTTTGAAAAATGATGTTCATGCCATCAGATTGGAGGCCACCCAGATGGAATATAAGGTATTATTCCTCCAACCTGAGTGTGGCCTCATCATGACAGTAGAGGAGGCCATGGATTGACATATCGGAATGGGAATGGGAAGTGCAATTAAAATGGGTGGCCACTGGGATATCCCGCTTCTCCCGGCGGACGTAGTGTAGGTGCTGGGCGAAGTGGTCTCCCAATCTATGTTGGGTCTTACTGATATACAGGAGGCTAGACCGGGAGCACCAGACAGAGTATGTGACCCCAACAGACTCACATGTTGAGTGTCCCCACTTTCTGCTTTCCAGAAGGATGGCTCCCTATACTACTCCCTTGTTCATTCGTCCCTCCCCACTGATCTCCCTCCTGGCACTTACCCTCGCAAGTGGAACGAGTGCCACACTTACCCCAAAAACCTCCTCCCTCACTACCATTCAGGGCCCCAAACAGTCCTCCCAAGTGAGGTGACACTCCACCTGTGAGTGTCCAACCTGATAGCATGAACATCAATTTCTTGGACTTCTGGTGATAATCCCCCACCATCCCCCATCCCCTTTTTCCTCTCTCACCTTTTCTCATTGCCTGCCCATCACCTCCCTCTGTTACTCCTCCCCTCTCTTCTTCCATGGCTCCTGTCCTCTTCTATCAGATTTCACCTTCTCCAGCCCTGTATCTCTGTCACCAATCAACTTCCCAGATCTTTACTTCATCCCTCTCCCTCCTGGTTTCACCGATCACCTTGTGGTTCTCTCTCCCCCCCCCCCCCCCCCCCCCCCACCTTTCAAATCTACTCCTCAGCTTTTTTTCTGCAGTCCTACTGAAGGGTCTCGGCTCGAGATGTCGACTGTACTCTTTTCCCTGAACGCTGCCTGGCCTGCTGAGTTCTACCAGCATTTTCTGTGAATCTGCAGATGTTACCGACCTCAACAATCTGCGTATTTTCTCTTGCTTGTTGTTTAATACTTCTTTTTCCCTGTATTATCACTCTCCAGCTGCTCCCCCAGCTCCCTTTCTATTCTTTCCTCCCAAGAAAGAATTGGGTGGAGAGTTGGTTAGCAGACAGGAAGCAAAGAGTGGGAATAAACGGGACCTTTTCAGAATGGCAGGCGGTGACTAGTGGGGTACCGCAAGGCTCAGTGCTGGGACCCCAGTTGTTTACAATATATATTAATGACTTGGATGAGGGAATTAAATGCAGCATCTCCAAGTTTGAGGATGACACGAAGCTGGGTGGCAGTGTTAGCTGTGAGGAGGATGCTAAGAGGATGCAGGGTGACTTGGATAGGTTGGGTGAGTGGGCAAGTTCATGGCAGATGCAATTTAATGTGGATAAATGTGAAGTTATCCACTTTGGTGGCAAAAATAGGAAAACAGATTATTATCTGAATGGTGGCCGATTAGGAAAAGGGGAGGTGCAACGAGACCTGGGTGTCATTATACACCAGTCATTGAAAGTGGGCATGCAGGTACAGCAGGCGGTGAAAAAGGCGAATGGTATGCTGGCATTTATAGCGAGAGGATTCGCGTACAGGAGCAGGGAGGTACTACTGCAGTTGTACAAGGCCTTGGTGAGACCACACCTGGAGTATTGTGTGCAGTTTTGGTCCCCTAATCTGAGGAAAGACATCCTTGCCATAGACGGAGTACAAAGAAGGTTCACCAGATTGATTCCTGGGATAGCAGGACTTTCATATGAAGAGAGACTGGATGAACTGGGCTTGTACTCGTTGGAATTTAGAAGATTGAGGGGGAATCTGATTGAAACGTATAAGATCCTAAAGGGATTGGACAGGCTAGGTGCAGGAAGATTATTCCCGATGTTGGGGAAATCCAGAACGAGGGGCCACAGTTTGAGGGTAGAGGGGAAGCCTTTTAGGACCGAGATTAGGAAAAACTTCTTCACACAGAGAGTGGTGAATCTGTGGAATTCTCTGCCACAGGAAACAGTTGAGGCCAGTTCATTGGCTATATTTAAGAGGGAGTTAGATATGGCCCTTGTGGCTACGGGGGTCAGGGGGTATGGAGGGAAGGCTGGGGCGGGGTTCTGAGTTGGATGATCAGCCGTGATCATAATGAATGGTGGTGCAGGCTCGAAGGGCTGAATGGCTTACTCCTGCACCTATTTTTCTAAGAACTTTAACCCATCAACCAGATGACCAATAAATACATATATGTGTGGCAACCTTGGTCTCGCCCTATTAGATTTCTTTCCCTGGTCCTCTCCACCCTTTTCCCACCTTTTCTTCAACTTTCAACTAATGTGTTTTTCTCTCTTTCCCAGGAATGATGACAGATCTTCAACCTGAAGCGTTAACTCTTGTTTTTCCTTTCTCTAGCTGTTTCCTGACCTACTGGAGTGTTGCCAGCAATTTCCGCTTTTATGTTTGAATTCCAGCCTCTGTGTATCTGATTTTCAGCCGTTACTGGCACCCAGCTAAAACTGATAGCTCCCTCGCATTGACGTGTAGTGAGATGATCGCTAGATTGTCCCACGATCTCTTTGACCCTGTACCATCAGGCAGGAGATACCATAGCATTAGGACAAGGACTGTTAGGATGGGATACAGCTTCTTCCTCCAGGCCGTAAGATTATTAAACACTCTGCCACAACCCTGATCTCATCACGTATGAAGTGTCAGTCGCATTTTACTGTTTACTTTTTAACTTGTGTCGTAAGTGTGCCTTATGTTAAACGTCAATGTTCTGGAATGAAAATATTTTATTATTCATTTATTTGTGTTAATATTCCTGTGTTATATGTGAGTTTTATGTACTATATTGTGCACCTTGTTTTGGAGGAATGCTGTGTCATTTGGTGGTGTACATAAATGACAATAAACTTGAATGTGAAGTGCCATAACTTTGGTGACATGGTAGCAAAGTGGTTAGCACAACACTTTACAGTGTAGGTGACCTGGGTTCAATTCCTGGTGCGGCCTGTAAGGAGTTTGTACGTTCTCCCCGTGACCGCGTGGGTTTCCCCCGGGCGCTCCGGTTTCCTCCCACTGCCCAAAGATGTACCGGTTGGTAGGTCGTTGTAAGTTGTCATTGTGATTAGGCTCAGATTAAATTGGGGGAATGCTGGGTGGCGCAACTCGAGAGGCCGGAAGGACCCATTCTGTGCTGTATCTCAGCTCGCCTGCTGTGTTCCTGCAGCATTTTGTGCATGTTTCCTCAATGAAGGTTTGTTAGTTTTCAAGACAAGACACAAGTATGCAATGAAAGTTGGCAGAAGGTAGGAGCTGGGTGCAGCGGGATCACAAATGGGGAGGAAGTTGAAACCTCCAGCTGTTGACAGACGGCGTAGTGCGTAGAGCCGTGAAAGGGAAAGTGAAAAGTTGTTGTTGCAGATAATTAATTGTTACCTCTTCATACCACAGCACTCAAGCAGCCCACAACTGGGTGATAATGTGCTTACAACTATAGTTCACTGAACATTAGCTTTATGGCAGACGACTCGTGAAGTACAATTAGCATCCCAGTTAAGCCCCTCCCCCCCATCTGCATTAATGATGTGCAGAATTAATCACCTTGGTGGCTTCTGGAGTCTCAAATACCGCAGACTGAGCAAAAGATGTAGCTTTTCACTGCATCTCAGTGCATGCAGCAATAATAAATTACTTCCAACTCCAAAAAAAAGCAATGAAAGATTTCATTGTGCAAAACACAAATAATAAATTACTTCCAACTCCAAAAAAAAGATGGCATATTTCCTTCCAAGCAGATTATTGTTGAATTCATTGTTAAAGATGTCAAGCTGAGGCTTTAGAAGGCACTGGTTAAAACATATTTGGAGTATTGTGAGCAGTTTGGCCCCCTTATCTAAGAGAGCTGGCATCGAATTGAAGAGGGTCTAGAGGAGATTCATGAGAATGATCCCTGGAATGAAAGGGTTAACATATGACTGTTTGATGGCTCTGGGCCTGTTCTTGCTGGACTTTAGAAGAATAAGGGGAGATCTCATTGAAACATATTGAATATTGAAAGGCCTAGATAGAGTGGATGTGCAGAGGATGTTTCTTAGAGGGGAAGTCTAGGACCAGAGGGTACAACTTCAGAATCCAGGGATGTCCCTTGGGAACAGAAATGAGGTGGCATTTCTTTAGCCGGAGGCTGGTGAATCTGTGGAATTCATTGCCACAGAGGGCTGGCAAAGCCAGATCATTGGAGGTTGATAAATTCTTTTTGGTAAGAGTTTATGGGGTGAATGAAGAGGAATGGGTTGAGAGTGATAGAAGGTGAGCAAATCTGCAGTTGCTGGAAATCCAGCCATCACAAGCAAAATGCTGGAGGAACTCAGCAGGCCAGGCAGCATCTATGGAAAAGGGTGAACAGGCGAGACCCTCCATCACAGTCCCGATGAAGGGCCTTGTCCTGAAAAATCTAGCCTGCTGAATTCCAACATCATTTTGTGTGTGCCTCCATGATAGAATGTTGGAACAGATTCTGTAGGCTGACCTAATTCTGCTTCTATGTTCAGAGTAAATTTATTTTCAAAGTACATATATGTCACCATATACAACTCTAAGATTAATTTTCTTATGGGCATTCTCAATAAATCTATAGAGTAATAACTATCAGAATCAATGAAAGAACATCCAACTTTGGTGTTCAACCGTTGTGCAAAAGACAACAGACTGTGCAAATACAAAAAGAAAGAAATAATAATAATAAATAAATAAGCAATAAATATCGAGACCATGTGATGAAGAGTCTTTGAAGGTGAACCCACAGGTTGTGGGAGCAGTTCAACATTTATTGGCTTAAGGAATTATAACCAAACACAATCTGTGGTGGGTTGAGCAGCGTCTGTGGGGTGGAGTGAAGGAATTGTTGATGATCCAGCTCAGAACCAGGAGTCCTGATAAAAGGTTTCAAACCAAAACATCACTAGCACCATAAGGCCATAAGACATAGATGCAGAATTAGGCCATTGAGTCTGTTCTGCCATTTAATAGTGGCTGATCCTTTTTTTCTCCTCCTCAAACCCACTCTCCGGCCTTCTACCCATAATGTCTGATGCTGTGTCCAGTTAAGAACCTATCAATCTCCACTTTAAGTTCACCCAACGACCTGGCCTCCACAGCTGCCTGTGGTAACAAATTCCACAAACTCACTACCCTCTGGCGAAAGAAATTTCTCCACGTCTCTGTTTTAAATGAATGCCCCCCTATCCTGAGGCTGTGCCCTCTTGTCCTAGACTCTCCCATCATGGGAAAGGTCCTTTCCCCATCTACTCTGTCTAGTCCTTTCGATATTTGAAAGATTTCATTGTGAATCCTCTTCATCCTTCTGAATTCCAGTGAGTACAGACACAGAGCCATCAAACATTCCTCATACTGTATGATGACCCTTTCATTTTTGGAATCGTCCTTGTGAAGCTCCTCTGAACCTTCTCCAATGCCAGCACAGCTTTTTTCAGACAAGGAGCCCAAAACTGTTCACAATACTCAAAGTGAGGCCTCTCCAGTGCCTTATAAAGCCTCAGCATCACATCCCTGCTCTTGTATTCGAGACCTCTTGAAATGAATGCTAACATTGCATTTGCCATCCTCACCACCAACTTAACCTGTAAGGTAACTTTTAGGGTGTTCTGCTCAAGGACTCCCAAGTCCCTTTGCATCTCAGATTTTTGGATTTTCTCCTGTTTTAGAAAAGGGTCTGCGCATTTATTTCTACTACCAAAGTGCATGACCATGCATTTTCCAACATTGTATTTCATTTGCCACTTTCTTGCCCATTGTCCTAATCTGTCAAAGTCCTTCAGCAGCCTTCCTGTTTCTTCAATACTACCTGTCCCTCCACCAATCCTTGTGTCATCTTCAAACTTGCCAACAAAACTATCTATTCCATCATCTAAATCATTGATACACAGCATAAAAAGAAGCGGTCGCAACACCAACCCCAACAGAACACCATTAGTCACTGGCAGTCAACCAGAAAAAAGATCCTTTTATTCCCACTCACTGCCTCCTACCAATCAGCTGATGGTCTAACCATACCAGTAACTTTCCTGTAATACTGTAGGTTCTTATCTTGGTAAGCAGCCTCATGTGTGGCACCTTGTGAAAGGCCTCCTGAAAATCCAAAGATGCAACATCCACTGAATCCCCTTTGTCTACCCACTTGTAATTCCTCAAAGAATTCCAAAAGGTTCATCTGGCAAGATTTTCTCTTCAGGAAACCATGCTGACTTTGTCCTAATTGTCCTGTGTCACCAAGTACTCCATAACCTCATCCTTAACAGTTGACTCCAACATCTTCCTAACCACTGAGGTCAGGCAAACTGGTCTATAATTTCCTTTCTGCTGCCTTCCTCCTTTCTTAAAGAGTGGAGTGACATTTCTAATTTTCCAGTCCTCCGGGACCATACCAGAGCCCAATGATTCTTGAAAGATCATTACTAATTCCTCCACAATCTCTACTGTTACCTCTTTCACAATCCTAGGGTGCAGTTCATCTGGTCCACGTGACATATGCACTTTAGGTCTTTCAGCTTTTTGAGCACCTTTTGCCTTATAATAGTAACTGTTCTTTTCCCTTACACCTTTCAAAACCTAGCACATTGTTAGTGTCTTCCACAGTGAAGACTGATGCAAAATACTCATTTTAGTTCATCTGCCATCTCCTTGTCCTTTTTTATTATTTTTCTGGCCTCATTTTCTAGCTGTCCTATATCCACTCTCATTTCTTTTATTTTTTCTGTACTTGAAAAAGCTTCTTTTAAATCTACCTTGATATTGTTTGCTAGGTCCCTTTTGTATTTCAACTTTTCCCTCCTAATGATTCTTTTAGTCGTTTTCTGTAGGTTTTTAAAAGCTTCCCAATCCTCTGCCTTCCTGCTAATTTTTGCTTTGTTGTATGCCCTCTCTTTTGCTTTAAAATTAGCTTTGACTTTCCTTAATCTCCCTAATTGCTCCAATTCATTACATAACACCCAATCCAGTATAGCTGATCCCCTAGTAGGCTCAATGACAAACTGCTCTAAAAATCCATCTCATAGGCATTCAACAAATTCACTCTCTTGAGATCGTTACTGATCTGATTTTCCTAATCTACCTGCATGTTAAAATTTCCCATGACTATCATAATGTTGCCCTTTTGACATGCCTTTTCTATATCCCATTGTAATCTGTAATCTGGAGGCCTCTACATAATTGCATCAGGGTCCTTTTACCTTTGCAGTTTTTTTACCTCAACCCACAAGGATTCAACATCTTCTGATTCTATGTGACATCTTTCCGATGATTTGATGCCATTATTTACCAACAGAGCCACACCACCCCCTGTGCCTACCTTCCTATCCCTCTGATACATTGTGTAACCATGGACATTCAACTCCCAACTACAACCATACTTCAGTCACGATTCAGTAACGGCCACAACATCATACCTGACAATCTGTAAAAGTGCAACGAGATCATCCAGTTTATTTTTTTATACTCTGTGCATTGAGATAGAACACTTTGAATACTGTAGTTTCTACCGTTTTTGATTCTGCATCCCTGATGCACAACTAATTTACCCTGCCGCTGACTCCTTTCTCCCACAGACGCTGCTCGACTGGCTGAGTTCCTCCAGCAAATTGTCTGTTGCTACAAGTTGCAGCTTCTGCAGCATCTGTGTGCCTCTTTGAACTAAATGTGTTTGTTCAGCAATGTCTTAGTTTCATGGTCATTGTCGTGAATTAATGCCAATTCACTGAATTGCTTGAATTTACACTCAGTGGCCAGTTAATTAGATACACCTCTGCATTAGGGCAATTATCTCATCAGCCAATCATGTGGCAGCAACTCAATGCATAAGAGCATGCAGACACGGTCAAGAGGTTCAGACCAAACACCAGGATAAGGAGAAATGTGATGTAGGGAACCATGAGTTACACTCAATTAACCACATGTTATAGCAGTGGTGTGGAGAGGAGCATCTCTGGATGCACAACATGTCAAACCTTGATTGAAGTGGATGAGACCACAGACTCGTAGATGCTGAGTTTGTTCTATGAGTCTGTGGTGGCCAGTGCTATCATGTTTGCTGTTGTGTGCTGGGGCAGCAGGCTGAGGGTAGCAGACACCAACAGAATCAACAAACTCATTCGTAAGGCCAGTGATGTTGTGGGGATGGAATTGAACTCTCTGACAGTGGTGTCTGAAAAGAGGATGCTGTCTAAATTGCGTGCCATCTTGGGCAATGTCTCCCATCCACTACATAATGTACTGGTTGGGCGCAGGAGTACATTCATCCAGAGACTCATTCCATCGAGATGCAACACAGAGCGTCATAGGAAGTCATTCCTGCCTGTGGCCATCAAACTTTACAACTCCTCCCTTGGAGGGTCAGACACCCTGAGCCAATAGGCTGGTCCTGGACTTATTTTCAGGCATAATTTACATATTACTATTTAACTATTTATGGTTTTATTACTATTTATTATTTATGGAGCAACTGTAACGAAAACCAATTTCCCCCGGGATCAATAAAGTATGACTATGACTATGAGCTGCAGCAGCAGCTTTTTACGGTTCTGTGAATTGGAACTTCCGTACCAGATGTTGATACAACCAGTCAGATTTCTCTCTGTGGTACATCTGTAGAAATTTGCTTGACTCTTTGGTGACACACCAAATCTCCTCAAATTCCTATGAAGTAGAGCCGCCGGCGAGCCTTTGTACTGATTGCATCAGTACGTTGAAACGTCTCACCCTTTCCACTGCTGACCTCTCAATGAGGACTGGTGTGGCCCTCGACTGCCCCTTCCTGAAATGAGTTTTGCAGGGCAGCATTGAGGGAACATATCTCTGCAATGTCGGTAGTCTCTGCAACCCTTCCATTGTGGTATTGGATATGGAATTCCAGGACTTGCATCAGGAAATGACAAAGGGAAATGATATATCCGAATCCGGAATGTTATATAGTTTCAAGGGGAATCTGCAGGCGGTGGTGTTCTGTTGTCCAACTACATGTGATGGAGTTTTAGGATTGGGAAGTTTAGTTCTTACTTGTGCCATGTAATGCTGAATGCTTAAGGTAAAAAAAACTATACCTGAAGTCATCATTATTTCTGCCTCCATTATGGTCTTTCATTTTTCAACCATATCCGTATTCCTCTGCACCCCACCTGCTTTCCCTAAACCCTGCCCGCTTCCCTCTTCTCCACATGATTTTGACTCCTCCCCACCCGCCTTCATCCCCTTCCCCTTGCCTTCCTCACCCTCCCGCCTTCCTCACTCCCCTCCCGCCTGCCTCACTCCCCTCCCGCCTTCCTCACTCCCACCCTCCCCACCTTCCTCACCCCTCTCCACCCGCCTTCCCCACCCCCTCCCCCTTCCCCACCCCCTCCGCCTTCCTCACCCCCCTCCACCTTCCTCACTCCCCTCCCCTCCAGCCTTCACCCCATCCCCACCTTCCTCACCCCCTCCCCTCCTTCCTCAGCCCCCTGTCCCGCCTTCCTCAGACCCTCCCCTCCCATCATCCTCCCGCCTGTCTGCCTTCCTCTCCCTCCCGCCAACGCTCACCTTTCTCTCCCCATGCCTATTTGTCAGCCTCCACGTGCCCCCTTTCCTCCCCCCCCTGCATGCCCCTTTCACCCGCACTGTCCTCTCCTCCCCTTGCGGAAACCGCCAGCTGCCCATGCAGTTCTCTGTAACACCTTTCTCCTTTCTGGACCCCACAGCAAATTGCACCTAACGACGAGGCTGTTGTGACCTTGCTGTGTGAGTGGGCAGTGAGCTGCAAACGGTGTGGGAAGCACCGAGCTATGACGGTTGCAAAGCTGCTGGAGAAGAGACAGGCTGAGATCGAAGCAGAGGTGAGTAATCACTCTGAGTGTCTAGACACCAGCATTCAAACGTCAGGGAAGTTCAATTTAGGAGATTCCTTCTGCACTGCTGACATAAACAGGTAATAGGAGGTGAATTATGTGTGAATCAAAATTAATAATATACAAGCCATACAGTTATAACTGTACATGAATGTAAGTACAGGGCATTCTGCTGCTGTAGCCCATTCATATTAAGTTTTAACGTGTTGTGCATTCAGAGATGCTCTTCTGCACTCCACTGTTTTAACGTGTGGTTATTTGAGTTGCAGTGCCTATAAAAAATATTCAGCTTCCCTTGGAAGTTTACATGTTCTATTGTTTTACAACATCGAATCACAGTGGATTTAATTTGATTTTTTTGACACTGATCAACAGAAAAAGACACTTTCATGTCAAAGTGAAAGCAGATCTTTACAAAGTGATTACAAATATAAAACAAAAAAAATTGTTTGCTTAAGTATTCACACCTTTTAATATGAAACACCAAATCATCACTGGTGCAGCCAATTGGTTTTAGAAGTCACCTAACTAGTTAATTGGAGATTTGTGTGCAGTCAAAGTGTTTCAATTGATTGTAGTAAAAATACACCTCTTGGGAAGGTCTAACTGTTGGTGAGTCAGTATCCTGGAAAGCACCATGAAGACAGAAGAACACTCCAAGCAACTTTGTGAAAAGGTTATTGAAAAGCACATGTCAGGCGATGAATACAAGAAAATTTCCGAGTCACTGAATATCCCTTGGAGTGCAGTTCAGTGAAGAAATGGAAAGACGGCACAGCTTGTAAACACGCCTAGAGCAGGCTGTCCTCAACAACTGAGTGACCATGCAAGAAGGGGACTAGTGAGGGAGGCCACCAAGAGACCTATGACAACTCTGTAGGAGCTACAAGCTTCAGTGACTGAGATGGGAGAGACTGCGCATACAACAACTGTTGCCCGGGTGCTTCACTAGTTGCAGCTTTATGGGAGAGTGGCAAAGACAAAAAAACACCATTTAAAAAAACTCACATGAAATCTCAGTCAGAGTTTGCCAGAAGGAATCTGGGAGACGCTGAAGTCAGCTGGAAGAAGGTTCTATGGTCTGGTGAAACCAAAATTGAGCTTTTTTGCCATCAGACTAAACGCTGTTTGGCATAAGCCAAACACCACACAACATCAAAAACACATCATTCCTATCGTGAAGCATGCATTCTTTACTGCAGCAGGCCCTGGAAGGCTTGTGAAGGTAGAGGGTAAAATGAATGGAGCAAAATGCAGGGAAATCCTGGAGGAAACCCTGATGCAGTCTGCAAGAGAACTGTGACTTGGGAGAGGATTTGTTTTCCAGTGAGACAATGGCCTCAAGCATAAAGCCAAAGCTAAACAGGAATGGCTTAAAACAACAAAGCTAATGTCCTGGAGTGGCCAAGTCAGAGTCCACACCTTAGTCCAATTGAGAATATGTGGCTGGACTTGAAAAGGGCTGTTCCCGTGCAATCTGACAGAGCTTGTGCGGTTCTGTAAAGAAGAATGAGGAAAGATTGCAGTGTCCAGATGTGCAAAGCTGATAGAGACTGATCCACACCCACTCAAGGCTGCTATTGCTGCCAAAGGTACATCTACTAAATACAGACTTGAAGGGGGTGAGTAATTATGCAATCAATTATTTTGTGCTTAATTATTGTTATAAGTTTAGACCAATTTGTAGAAATTTGTTTTCACTTTGACTCAAAAGACCTTTTCTGTTGATTGGTGTCAAAAAAACAAATTAAATCCACTGCGATTCAATGTTGTAACACAATAAAATATGAAAACGTCGGGGGGGGGGTGTGAAAACTTTTTATAGGCACTGTACTGTTGCCTTTCTGTCAGCTTCAGCTTGAATGAGTGTGGCTATTCTCCTCTGACCTCTCTCATTATCAAGGCAATTTCACCAACAGACTGCTGCTCACTGTTCTTGCACTCTTCTCTGTAGACTCTAGAGACTGTTGAGTGTGAATATCCCAGGAGAGCAGCAGTTTCTGAGATACTCAAACCACCCTTTCTGGCACCGATAATTATTCCATAGTCGTAGTCATTTAGATCACATTTATTTTCCCATCCTGATGTTTGGTCTGAACAACAACTGAACTTCTTGACCATGTCTTCATGATTTTGTGCATTGAGTTGCTCCCAAATGATTGGCTGATTAGGTATTTGCATTAATGAGCAGATGTACAGGTGCACCTAATAAATATGCTGAGTGTACATTACCACGTTGTATGTCCTCGACTGATTCAATATCCTAGTTTCAAAGGCAGACGAGGTCTGAAAATGCAGTGTTTTGTTCTCCTGAGCTAACTTTCAAGGGTGGTGCACACTGATATGTGGGCAAGATTTTGACTACCATCTGAATGTTTTATGTCAAGCACTAACCATGGATTATTGGTCATGGAACAACTCACTTCCAATACAGGAAAGTTAAAGGCAAACTGGTATAAACCAGATGTACACCGCTATCTATAACCCTGACGTTGAAGATAGAAACACTGGTTTTCTGTCTTGCTTGCCACAATGGTTGTCCACTGGCTTTCCACTGGCTCTTGTCATCCCACAACTCTTGACTAAAAATGCTAGAGGTGAGTATTGTAGCATCTTAATGAGTTAGCTAGTGGAGCAGAGGTGATGTTGCTTCAGCAGGGGTTTTGATCAAATTGAGATGCTCTGCACAAATCCTTCTTATTCATGGCTTGTCTTTTCAGCGGTGTGGAGAGTCTGAAGTCTTGGATGAGAAAGAGTCTATTTCCTCTGTGTCACTTTCTGGCTCAAGCCTTCCTGTTTTCCAGAACATTCTGCTTAGATTCCTTGATACCCAAGCTCCTGTATTAAGTAAGTATTCGTCCTCCATTTCTGCTGTTGTTCCTTTTGACCTGCCTGCAGGTTCTGTATTTTTAAATTATTATTTTTTTATTATTTTTACGAGTTTCTACAATACAACAAAAAAAACCCACCAGTAAAAAGGAGATTTATACAGTGCAAAACAAACATGTCTAATATACAAGTCATAACAATAGAGAAAAGGCACCCAAAATAAAATCATATAAAGTTAGTATCCTCCCCACCCTCCCACTACGCAACGCCAAGCCAACCATTTCGATGTAAAGAAAAGTTAAACAGAGCTTTTGTCACCAGAGAGCTGTAAATATTAAAAAAGTGCCTACCTACTACCTAAACTGTAATATATTTCTCATGAAAAAAACCCGTAAAACTTAACCAGGAAAAAAAAGCTGAAAGTAAGGGAATAAAATACAAAAAAGGGTGGATAAACCTATAATCTAAAGAGGAATTATGAAAATATTCAAGAAAAGGTCCCCACACCTTATGGAACTTTATGTCCGAATTAAGAAGTGAATAATGAATGGTTATTATTTTTGAAGTTTGCCTTCAAAATCCTAAAAGGGAAGGTGGCAGGTCTTGCCTAATTTTCGCTTATATTACTGGGCATCCAATATACATTGTCTTAATTTTTGGTCTTTCTTTTATAATCAGTCTGACTGCCCAAAATGAGTGGCAATGGAGTTGAACTCTAATAAGGATTTCTCCATTTCCGCATTTCTTGGATCTGCGCCTCCTTGTCATTTGCCTAAACGAATTGTTAATCCTCTCATTAGACATACTCTGAGAATATGGGCTCAGTTCAGACAATATAATGGTCTTCACGGTTTCTCTCTACTCTAGTCCTATTTTACATAACCATCTTTTCCGACCTTCTGTGCAAGACTTAACATTTCATGTCTGGTACAGAAAGGGCATTAGGCGGTTTGAAGATCTTTTCATAGATAATCGCTTTGCAACTTCTAAACGACTGTCTGCAGAGTCTAACCTACCTAATACTCACTTTTTTTAGATATCTTCAAATTAGACATTTATTAACCCTTTAATACCAAACTTTCTTAAGATGCCCTAGAAAACGTTGTGGACTTGTTTTTAAAAACGCAAACACAAGGAAATCTGCAGATGCTGGAATTTCAAGCAACACACATAAAAGTTGCTGGTGAACGCAGCAGGCCAGGCAGCATCTCTAGGAAGAGGTACAGTCGACGTTTCGGTCCGAGACCCTTCATCAGGACTAACTGAAAGAAGAGTTAGTAAGAGATTTAAAAGTGGGAGGGGGAGGGGGAGATCCAAAATGATAGGAGAAGACAGGAAGAGGAGGGATGGAGCCAAGAGCTGGACAGTTGATTGGCAAATGGGATATGAGAGGATCATGGGATAGGTGGCCCAGGGAGAAAGAAAAGGGGGAGGGGGGAAAACCCAGATGATGGGCAAGGGGTATAGTGAGAGGGAGAAAAAGGAGAGAGAGAGAGAGAGAGAAAGAATGTGTGTATATAAATAAATAACGGATGGGGTACGAGGGGGAGGTGGGGCATCAGCAGAAGTTTGAGAAGTCAGTGTTCATGCCATCAAGTTGGAGGCTACCCAGACGGAATATAAGGTGTTGTTCCTCCAACCTGAGTGTGGCTTCATCTTATAGTAGAGGAGGCCGTGGATAGACATGTCAGAATGGGATGTGAAATTAAAATGTGTGGCCACTGGGAGATCCTGCTTTCTCTGGTGGACAGAGCTTAGGTGTTCAGCGAAACGATCTCCCAGTCTGTGTCGGGTCTCGCCAATATATAGAAGGCTGCATCGGGAGCACTGGACGCAGTATATCACACCAGCTGACTCACAGGTGAAGTGTCGCCTCACCTGGAAGGACTATCTGGGACCCTGAATGGTAGTGAGGGAGGAAGTGTAAGGGCATGTGTAGCACTTGTTCCGCTTACAAGGATAAGTGCCAGGAGGGAGATTGGTGGGGAGGGATGGGGGGGACGAATGGACAAGGGAGTCGCATAGGGAGCGATCCCTGCGGAAAGCAGAGGTGGGGGGGGGAGGGAAAGATGTGCTTAGTGGTGGGATCCCATCAGAGGTGGTAGAAGTTAAGGAGAATTATATGTTGGACCCGGAGGCTGGTGGGGTGGTAGGTGAAGACAAGGGGAACCCTATTCCTAGTAGGGTGGCGGGAGGATGGAGTGAGAGCAGATGTGCATGAAATGGGGGAGATGCGTTTGAGAGCAGAGTTGATGGTGGAGAAAGGGAAGCCCCTTTCTTTAAAAAAGGAAGACATCTCCTTCGTCCTGGAATGAAAAACCTCATCCTGAGAGCAGATGCAGCGGAGACGGAGGAATTGCGAGAAGGGGATGGCATTTTTGCAAGAGACAGGGTGAGAAGAGGAATAGTCCAGATAGCTGTGAGAGTCAGTAGGCTTATAGTAGACATCAGTAGATAAGCTGCCTCTAGAGATAGAGACAGAAAGATCTAGAAAGGGGAGGGAGGTGTCGGAAATGGACCTGGTAAACTTGAGGGCAGGGTGAAAGTTGGAGGCAAAGTTAATGAAGTCAACAAGCTCAGCATGCATGCAGGAAGCAGTGCCAATGCAGTCGTCAATGTAGCGAAAGAAAAGTGGGGGACAAATATCAGAATAGGTTTGGAACATAGATTGTTCCACAAAGCCAACTAAAAGGCAGGCATAGCTGGGACCCATACGGGTGCCCATGGCTACACCTTTAGTTTGGAAGAAGTGGAAGGAGCCAGAGGAGAAATTATTAAGAGTAAGGACTAATTCTGCTAGATGGAGCAGAGTGGTGGTAGAGGGAAACTGGTTAGGTCCGGAATCCAAAAAGAAGCGGAGAGCTTTGAGACCTTTCTGATTGGGGATGGAAGTATATAGCGACTGGACCTCTCCCTGCTTTCCAGCAGGATCGCTCCCTACGCAACTCCCTTGTCCATTCGTCCCCCCCATCCCTCCCCACCGATCTCCCTCCCGGCACTTATCCTTGTAAGTGGAACAAGTGGCTACACATGCCCTTACACTTCCTCCCTCACTACCATGAACATTGACTTCTCAAACTTCTGCTGATGCCCCACCTCCCCCTCGTTTCTCATCCGTTATTTATTTATTTATATACACACATTCTTTCTCTCTCTCTCCTTTTTCTCCCTCTGTCCCTCTGACTATACCGCTTGCCCGTCCTCTGGGCTTCCCCCTCCTCCTTTTCTTTCTCCCTGGGCCTCCTGTCCCATGATCCTCTCATATCCCCTTTGCCAATCAACTGTCCAGCTCTTGGCTCCATCCCTCCCCCTCCTACTTTGAAATCTCTTACTAGCTGTTCTTTCAGTTAGTCATGTGTCTTGTGGACTTGTTTCTTTGTATAAATCCATCAGGTAAAGGTCTAATATCAACTATTTGCGATAGATTAGTGACTTTGAGGCGTGCCCCCTTTGATAAAATTAGAACTGCCTGGGAATATGATTTAAATATTTCTCTGTCTGACGAGGTTTGGGATTCAGTTCTTAAGTCAGTTAACTCAACCTCTTTATGTGCTCGCCACTGTCTTTTGCAGTTCAAGGTTGTACATAGGGCTCATATGTCTAAAACTAAATTATCACGGTTCTATCCTGATATTAGTCCCTTTTGTGATAAGTGTAAAGGGGGCGAGGCTTCTCTTATCCATATGTATTGGGCTTGTCCTAGTTTGGAAATATTTTGGAGAGAAGTCTTTTTAACTTTATTCCATATTCTTAATTGCCTCTTAATTGCTTCTGGGTCAACAATTGTACCCACATGGACAAATTCTCCATAATTTTCGGACAAGATGGGGTACGAGGGGGTACTTCTAACTTCCGCTAATGCCCCACCTCTCCCTCGTACCCCATCTGTTACTTATTTTTATATTCCCCCTCGTACCCCATCTGTTACTTATTTTTATACATCCCCCTCGTACCCCATCTGTTACTTATTTTTATACACTTCTCTAACTTCCGCTAATGCCCCACCTCCCCCTCGTACCCCATCTGTTACTTATTTTTATACACACATTCTTTCTCTCACTCTCCTTTTTCTCCCTCTGTCCCTTTGAATATACCCCTTGCCCATCCTCTGGGTCCCCCCCCCCTTGTCTTTCTTCCCAGACCTCCTGTCCCATGATCCTCTCGTATCCCTTTTGCCTATCACCTGTCCAGCTCTTGGCTTCATCCCTCCCCCTCCTGTCTTCTCCTATCATTTTGGATCTCGCCCTACCCCTCCAACTTGCAAATCCCTTACTCACTCTTCCTTCAGTTAGTCCTGATGAAGGGTCTCGGCCTGAAACGTCGACTGCACCTCTTCCTAGAGATGCTGCCTGGCCTGCTGCGTTCACCAGAAACTTTGATGTGTGTTGCTATTGTGTCTCTCGTTTTCCACATTAACCTAACCATCTACTGTATCTATTGTTTTTAATAGTGCAAAAGTGAGAGTGTTAGGATTTTAGGTTTTTGACTTTTCCTGCAGTCATCAGTTGTATGGTGACATTAGGATTTCAGCTTGGAAAGAAATTATCAATGACCTTTACTGTCTCCTATTCAGTAATGTTGAAGTTCCATGCGAGTTTTGCTTTCCAATGAGCTAGTTTCAGTTGGATGAACAAATTTAACTCTTTCATGGACTTCAGATTTCCCCATAAGGTATAGGAGCAGAATTTTGCCATTCGGCTCTGCTCGTCCATCATGGCTGATTTATTATCCCTCTTAATTCCATCCTCCTGCCTTCTTCCCGTAACCTTTGATGCCCACACTAATCAAGTACCTATCAACCTCTGGTGAATTCACAGATACACCAACCTCTGGTGAAACAAAAATCCTCCACATCTCTGTTCTAGAGAGATGTCTTTCTATTCTGAGACTGTGCCCCCTGGTGCTAGACTGCCCCACTATTGGAAATATCCTCCCCGTGCCTGCTGTATCTAGGTGTTTAAATATTCGATAGGTTTCTGTGCGTGGGACGGGGAAGTAGGAGGCTTTGTGGTTCTAATGTTTTTACTGTCACTCATTCTTTGGGGCACTTTTCTGTTTGTGTGGATGTTTGCGAAGAACAAGAATTTCAGGTTGTATATTGTATTCATTTCTCTGATATTAGATGGAATTTTTATTTATTGAGATACTGCACGGAATAGGCCCTTCCGGCTCTTCGAGCTGTACTGCCCAGCAATCCACCTGATTTAATTCTAGGCTAATAATGAGAAAACATTGCAATGACAAATTAACCTACCAACCGGTACGTCTTTGGACTGTGGGAGGAAACCAGAGCACCTGGAGGCAGAACGTACAAATTCCTTACAGGCAGCCGTGGGAATTGAACCCAGGTCACTGACACTATAAAAGTGTTCTGCTAACCACTATGCTGCCATACCATACCCTCTCTTGTTCTTCTAAACTCAAGTGATTACAGACCCAGAGCCATCAAATCATGTCTCAAGCATGTCTTCCAATGATATTTCAAACTCTCTTTGTCCTCCAAGTTTCTTTAAGTACACCCCCTTCACACTTAGTACTCCTGAAGGGCTGCCCATATTTTCATTTCTCTCTACCCAACACATAATTCTTTCCTTTGTTTATCCAGCTTTGCTGTCCCTGATTTTCCAGAGTCTTTGAATTTTTACTTTTATGAAAACACATTGGCCATAAACTCTCGCTATTTCCCTGTTGAATATCTCCCACTTAGATTCATATAGCCATGGAACACTACAGCACAGAAGCAGGTCCTTCGGCCCATCTAGTATGTGACAAGCTATTATGCTGCCCAGTCCCATCGACCTGCACCCAGACCAGAAGCCATCCATATGCCGCACATCCATGCACCAACCTAAATTTCTCTTGAATGCTAGAATTGAACCCACATGATCAACTCCTGCTGGCAGCTCGCCCCACACTCTCACCACCCTCTGAGTGAAGAGGGTTCCCCCTTATGTTCCCATAATTAGTTCACCTTTCACTCTTAATCTATGACCTCTACTTCTATTCTCACACAACCTCAGTGGAAAAAGCCTGCTTGCATTTACCCTATCTAAACCCCTCATGATTTTGTATATCTTTATCAAATCTCCCCTCATTCTCCTATGCTAAAGGGCACCAAGTCCTAACCTATTCAATCTTTCCCTATAACTCAGGTTCTCAAGTCCTGGTGACATTCTGGTAACTGACCCTTTGGAGGTAGTTCACTGTGTATCTGAGTAGATTTCCAGAACTGGAATTGGGATGAGAGACAATCATGTGACTGTCACAATGCTACACTTGGTTAAGCTACACTTTTACACCTTGTTGAGGATGTGCTTTGACCATCATATGATGAATTCTGGTCCTCACTCTGTTTCTATCCATTATGTGTTCACCAGCTGACCTCAGTAACGAAAACGAGAAGGCAGAGTTTGTGAATCTGGTGCTGCTGTTCTGTGAATTCATTCGCCACGATGTCTTCTCGCACGATGCGTACATGTGCACGCTTATATCCCGTGGAGACCTCACCTCTGTCAGTGCGGCAGCGAGACCGCGGTCACCCACTGCAGACAACTCGGAAGAACAGTATGCAAAGGAGCACGACGGCAGACACCTCGGGGCTAAACTGGAGGTGAGGCAGCTATTGAGAGGGGTGGTGACAGGCATTTATTTAAACAAATCTGTTTTGTTTTGACACCATTTAGTTGCTTCAAGTTTGTCATTTCCTTTTGCTTAATTCAGTCTGTCAGCGACGAGAGTGCAGATGCTAGAATCCACAAAAACTGCTGGAGGAGTTCGGCAGATCTGTGGAAGAACACACACAAAATGCCGACAGAACTCAGCGAGGCCAGCAGCTTCTATGGAGGGGGATGAGCAGATGGCATTTGAGCCTTTAATGGCTCTGGGCATGTACCATCTGGAGAATAGAAGAATGAGGGGGGATTTCAGTGAAACCTATCAAATATTGAAAAGCCAATGGATGTGGAGAGGCTGCTTTCTACAGTGGGGGAGCCTAGGCCTAGACGGTACTACTTCAGAATAGAAGAATGTCCCTTTAGAGATGAGGAGGAATTTCTTCAGCCAGAGGGTAGTGAATCTGTGGGATTTATTACTGCAGACAGCTATGGAGACCAATTCATTGGACATATTTAAACCAGAGGTTGATAGATTTCTGATTTGTAAGGGCATCAAAGGTTATGGGGGAAAAGATAAGAAAAACTCGATCAGCCAAAAGGCTTAATTCTGCTCCTATCTCTTTCGGTCTTATGAAATTTCAAGCTGAGACCGTTCATCACTCAGCCTCAAACATTAACTGTTTGTTCCTGTCATAGATGCTGCCTGACTTGATGAGTTCCTCCAGAATTTTGTGTGCGTTGCTCTGGATTTCCAGCATCTGCAGAATCTCTTGTATTTAACCTCTGTGGAGGGAGGTGGACTGTTGACTTTCTGCTTCTCCCTCCCTGACCTGCTGAGTCCCTCCAATAGTTTGTTTTCTTTCTCTGTCATAGTTTGGGAGATAACCAGAGACATAGGCTGTTTGGTCTACATATGCATCAAGCACTGAAACTAATCAAACACAGGAGATTCTGCAGATGCTGGAAATCCAGAGTAACAAAAACGAGACGCTGGAAGAGCTCAGCAGGTCAGGCAGCATCTATGGAATGATGTTATGGGTCTTCATCAGAAAACATTGACTGTTTATTGCTCTCTCTAGATGCTATCTGATCTGCTGAGTTCCCCCAGCATTTTATGTGTGTTACTTGGTATGGCAGGGTGGCGATATGTCTCTACCAAAGGTGGGTAAGGGGTTCCTTTCCTCCACCAGTCTGCAGGCCACCCTTGGGCAAGGTGTAGCACCTGCTTAGCTGCCCCCCTCCCCCCCCCCCCGATCAGGGTCACATGAGGACATGGGACCAAGTGATGGATGGTGTATGAGCAGCTGGCGCC
This sequence comes from Mobula birostris, assembly GCF_030028105.1. Classification (NCBI taxonomy): domain Eukaryota; kingdom Metazoa; phylum Chordata; class Chondrichthyes; order Myliobatiformes; family Myliobatidae; genus Mobula; species Mobula birostris. The sequence continues at coordinate 18,164,375 of NC_092373.1, read as the reverse complement.
TATCACAAGTCCTGGTGATGTGACCACTGATGCCGGGCAGGCATTTCTGAAGATTACTGATCATTTCTGGGGTCACCCGTCTTGAAATGACACTGCCCAGAAGGCAACAAATCACTTCTGTGGAAAAATTTGCAGTCATGGTCATGGAAAGACCATGATCGCCCACGTCATACATCATGGAAAAACCATCATTGCCACATCATACGTCATGGAAAGACCATCGTCGCCCACGTCATACGTCAGGGAAAGACCATCGTCGCCCACGTCATACGTCAGGGAAAGGCCATCATCACCCAAGTCATACGACATGGCATATAATGAGCAAACTCAAACTAATGATGCTTTTTTTTAATCCTACCTGTGTTCTCTTCAACATAGCCCCAGAGAATAGATTTTTAAAGATGGTAGTAATGATAAAGTGTTCTATGGCACAATGTGGAGTAGGCCCTTCAGCCTTTCGAACTGTGCCTCCCAGCAATTCCTGAGGTTTAATCCTATCCTAATCACGGGACAATTTACAATGACCAATTAACCTACCAACCAGTGCATCTGTGGGAGGAAACTCGCGCAGTCATGAGGGGAACGTACAAACTCCTTACAGGCAGCAGCGGGAATTGAACCCGGGTCACCTGTACTGTGAAGCGTTGCGCCCACCGTGCTGCCCCTGTGCATCAACTGCTGGGAACTATACTTGTTACATTGATTTAATTCTGGGCAGCATGAGGCTGAATATTCAATAAAACAGCAGAATGAGAGTTAAGTATGTGCAAATCAACACAAAAGGGATAGTTATTGAAAGCAGCCATTTCTGAATTATGGGAAAATGAGCGTACAGACAGTTCTCAGGGATGGGGGGCGCCTATGCACTGTATCTGTATCAGGTTGCCACCTCAGCCTTGAATGCTTCAGAGAAATGTATACATCTTTGCCCAATCACTTGTTATAGTTAATACTCGCCAAGCAAAACCCTGGTGATGGGCCTCAGCCCGAAATGTCGACAGTTTACTCTTTTCCATAGACGCTGCCTGACCTGTTGAGTTCCTCCAGCATTTAGTGTGTGTTGCTTTGGATTTCTAGCAACTGCAGATTTTCTCTTGTTTGTAACACCCTTGTAACCTCTTCTCCATACTCTCTAAGGTAGGGGTTCCAAACCTTTTTTTTTAATGCCAAAGGCCAATTCTATTAAGCAACAGGGTCTATGGACACCAACTTGGGAACCTTTGCTCTGAAGCCTTCAGAAACTTCGTGCAGCTTGGCAACTAGAACTGTGCACGGTGCGCCAAGCTTGTCCTAGCTAATGTGTTATTAAGCTGCTGTATGACCCGTCAACATTATAATTGATGCCCTGACTGATGAAGGCAAGGATACTGTATATACCTTAACTTTATTTTTGCGGGCTGCCCCCAACACATCTTTAAGTTGTTAACACAAATGGTGCATTTCACTGCATGCTTCGATGTCAACTAATCTTGTGTTGCCACTGTACAGGAGCTGTGGACTTGCACGCAGAAATCCCTCTGTACATCAGTGGTCCTGTAGGTCCTGGCATTGATGTCCTTGTATTCTGAGGCTGTGCCCTCTGGTCCTAGACTCCACTATAGGAAACATAGCCGGGTGGCACGGCAATGTAGTGGTTAGCACAGCGCTGTACAGTACAGGTGACCCGGGTTCAATTCCTACTGCTGCCTGTAAGGATTTTGTACGTTCTCCCTGTGACCATGTGGGTTCCTCCGGCTGCTCTCGTTTTCTCCCACAGTTCAAGGATGTACCAGTTGGTAGGTTAATTGGTCATTGTAAACTGTCCTGTGATTAGGCTAGGATTAATTTGGGGGTTGCTGGGCATCACGGCTCGAAGGGCCAGAAGAGCCTATTCCACACTGTAACATAATCAATTAATCAATCAGCCAATAAAAAGAACACCTTTTCAATAGCCACTCTATCCAGCCTTTCCAATATTCGATAGGTTTCAGTGGTCTCCCAATCTGTGTTGGATGCCTTCCCAATCTTCGCCAAGCATCTAAGCTCGTCCGCCAGAATGAGCGGGATCTCTCAGTGGCCACCCACTTTAATTGCACTTCCCATTCCCATTCCGACATGCCCATCTATGGCCTCCTCCACTGTCAGGATAAAGCCACACTTAGTTTGGAGGAACAACACCTTATATTCCAGTTGGGTAGCCTCCAACCTGATGGCATGAACTTTGATTTCTCAAACCTCCAGTAATGCCTCCTCTCCCCTCCCCCCACTTCACCATTTCCCATTCTCTTTTCCGTCTGTCTTGTTTATCTCCTTACCCGCCCATTGCCTCCCTCTGGTGCTCCTCCCATTCCCTCCCCCTTTTTCTTTCTTCCATGGCCTTCTGTCTCTTTCACCAATCAACTTCCCAGCTCTTTGCTTCATCCCTCCCCCTCCAAGTTTCATCTATTGCCTGGCTTTCTCTATCCCCTCCCCCCACCTTTCAAATCTACTCCTCAGCTTTTATTCTCCAGTCCTGCCGAAGAGTTTCAACCTGAAACATCGACTGTACTCTTTTCCATAGATGCTGCCTGACCTGCTGAGTTCCTCCAGCATTTTGTGTGTGTTGCTCGAATTTCCAGCATCTGCAGATTTCCTCTTGTTTGTGGGTTGGGAGGTTAATTGGTCCCATGGGTGTAATTGGGCATTGTGGCCTCTTTGGGCTTGTTACTGTGCTGTATCTCCGAATTAAATTGAAATTAAACCTGCTGTGTTCCTCTTAGGTTTGTTGTTCCAGATTCCTGCACCTTCAACCTCTTGTGCCACCATATTAAAATCGTGATTAGTTCTGTGGGTGAAGCTTCAGATTTGTGCCATTCTCCAGGCTGATCACAGGATTGTTTTATGAGGATTGGTTGATTGGGTTAGACCTGTAATCAGCTGGGATGAGAGGTGATCTTATTGAAACCTATAAGATATTGAGGGGACTTGACAAAGTAAGTTGTGAGAAGGTGTCCTGCATCTTGAGGAACCTAGAAGTAAGGATGTTGCTTCAGAGTACAGAATTGCCCAGTTGGGACATTTAGGAAGAATTTCTTTTAAAGATATAGATCAAATGATCAGCTTTGTTTGTCACATGTACATGGACACTTACAGTGGAGTGTGTCATTTCACATCAATGACCAACGCAGTCGGAAGATTACGCTAGGGGCAGCCCGCAATTATCGCTGTGCTTCTGGTGCCAACATAGCGCGCCCATAACGCTAACCGTACGTCTTTTAGGAATGTGGGAAGAAAAGGGAGGACCCAGAGGAAACCCTCGAGGAGCAGACAAACTCCTGACGTTGAAAATATTCAAGGTTAATTAATTTTTTTAGGCAATGTGGGGGAAAGAAAGGTATGCTGTTGAGACCAAGGTCAGATCTGCCACACAGAGTGGGACTGGCTTGAGGAAATAGAAAGCCTACTCCCTCAATTTCTTGTATTTCTATTTTGACACATGAGCTTTACCAAATATAATTCTCCATTTATAGGATCAGGGGCTTGGAGAGCAGATGGATATAGACACGGGACCCACAAATCTATTTGATGAAGTGGACACAAATGATTTCAAAGCAGATTTTGGACCCGAGTTCGCAGTAAGTTGAAGACTCTCTTTCCAAAATTTCTTGCCATTCTTAGTTTGAAGCAGTCAATTGTGATGTAGGACTAATCACACTCAGTGTGAATTAACTGGTATCCATTCCAAAACCTTGGGTGGTTCTGAAGGTGTCAGGAATGAACATGAAGGACTAGTGGACAAAATACTAAACTGTCCATTCTCTCCAGTGAATAATTCCAGTCAAAGATAAGGTTTGTGGCAATTTTGTGACTTAATATTTCTTGTTAAATTGCTATTAGTGGGAGCTTTCTGTGGGGAAATTGAGTCTCACATTTCATCTTGTCCATAGAGCAAAAGGTCCTAATTGGTTGCAGGTTGTACTGGGATATCCTGAAGTCGTGAAGCTTGCCAGAAGGAGCATTATACGGTCCCACACCAATCCAAGGAAGATGAACCCCACCCCATCTTGGCATCAGTCCCTCAGATCTACTACGATGTGGACAGATGGTCTGTCGAGAAATTGTCATGAATGATGTTACTCAGATAACAAGATCCTCTTTTTAATGAGAAGTCTTAGAACGCTGTAATGCTTAGCAAGTCAGGTAGCATCCATGGAGAGTGAAGTAGAACAAGTATATTTAAGTGTGTGAACTGAAAGATCAGATAGAGTCATAGAACACTACAGTGAAGAAATGGGCCCTTTGTTATATCTACAGCAATTCTTAATCTGCCTAGTCCCAATGACCTGCACCCAGATCATAGTCCTCCATACTCTACCCATGCAAGTACCTATCTAAATTTCTCTTAAATGTTGGATTTGAACCACTTCTGCTGGCAGCTCATTCCACACTCTCACCACTCTTGGAGCAGAGAAGCTCCCCCTTTTGATCCCCTTGAACATTTCACCTTTCACCCTTTACCCATGACCTCTAGTATTAGTCTCATCCAACCACAGTGGAAAAAACCTGCTTTCGTTTACCCTATCTATACCCCTCATAATTTTGTATACCTCTATCAAATCTCCCCTCTTTCTCCTACGCTCCAGGGAATAAAGACCTCACCTATTCAACTTTTCTCAATAACTCAGGTCCTCAAGTCCTGGCAACTCTCTGCTCAGTGCCATCTTTCAATTTTATTTATTGTGTTCTTGTAGGTAGGTGACCAGAAGTGCACTCACTACACCAAAATAGGCCTCACCAACATCTTGTACAACTTCAACATAACATCCAGACTTCTGTATTGAGTACAAGAGATGGGATGTTATGCTGAAGTTGTATAATTGTATAAGCCTAATTTGGAGTATTGTGTGCAGTACCGGTCACCCACCTGCAGGAAAGATGTAAAGAGTGTTGGAAAAATACAGGGAAAATTTACAAGGATTTTGGAAAATTTACAAGTGTGGAGGACCTGAGTTATTGGGAAAGGTTGAATAGGTTAGAAATTTATTCCTTGGAATATAGAAGATTGAGAGGAGATTTGATGGAGATATATAAAATTATGAGTAGTATAGATCGGTGGTCCCCAGTCACTGGGCCGCAAAGCATGTGCTACCGGGCCGTGAGGAAGCGATATGATTTGGCGAAATGAAACGATATGAGTCACGCACTGTTCAACTTGAAGATAGGGTTGCCAATTGTCCCGTATTAGCCGGGACATCAAGCATATTGGGCTAAATTGGTTTGTCCCATACGGGACCACCCTTGTCCCTTATTTCCCCCACTATGGTAGAGCGTTCCAGTGAAACTGTTCGTAAGCCGAAATGGCGTAAAGCGCATAAGCAATTACCATTAATTTATATGGGAAAATTTTTTGAGTGTTCCCAGACCCAAAAAATAACCTACCAAATCATACCTATAACATAGAAAACCTAAAATAACATATAGTAAAAGCAGGAATGATATGATAAATACACAGCCTATATAAAGTAGAAATAATGTAGGTACGGTGTAGTTTTATTTAACAGAATTGGGAAGATTAGGCCAAAACCGATTTGTAGAAAAAAATTGGCACGTACACGCATGCGCATGTCACAGTTACCCGCGCAAGGCTTCATGGTCATGGTAGTCTTTCTCGGGGTAAACACAAGTGTCCCATATTTGACTGCTACTTTTTCCCTTATTTGGGAGTGAGAAAGTTGGCAATCCTACCTGAACACTCCCTGCCCCGGTCGGCAAGAATATTGACAATATTAAACCGGTCTGCGGTGCAAAAAAGGAAAAAGTTTGAAAGTTTGGGGGCCCCTGGTACAGATAGGGTAAATGCAAGCAGACTTTTTTCCATCAGTGTTTTGTGGGACTACAACCAAAGGTCATGGGTTAGAGGTGAAAAGTTTCGGGGAACATGAGGGTAAACTTCTTCAGTCAGAGGGTTGTGAGAATGTGGAACAAGCTGTCAGCACAAGTGGTGTATGCAAGTATGATTTCAACATTTAAGAGAAGTTTGGATAGGTACGTGGATAGTAGGGATATGGAGGGTTATGGTCCTGGAGCAGGTTGAAGGGAGTAGGCAACTTAGGCAATTTAAATGGTTTGGCCTGGACTGGATGGGCCGAATGGCCTGTTTCCATGCTGTACTTCTCTATGACTCTAATTTTCTCTTAGGTCTCCCCTCAGCCTCCGCTTTAAAAAAAAAACTGATAGAAGTTCATAAAACTGTAAGAGGCAGAATCTTTCTCCAGGGTAGGAATGTCCAGTACTACAGGATATGCATTTAAGGTGAGAGGAGGAAAGATTAAGGGTGTTTTACACAGAGGGTGGTAGGTGCCTGGAATGTGCTTTCAGGGGTAGTGGTGGAAGCAGATGAGAATCCCGTTTAATGTCACGAGCTTATATTGTAAAATTTGTTGTTATGCAGTAGCAGTACAGTGCAATATGAAATAAAAAGTGTGAATTACATTTTGCAGTGTATATACATAGAAATAACATTTTATTTATATATATGAAATTAAATAAGTAGTTCAAACAAAGTAATGAGGTAGTTTTCATGGGTTCAATGCCCATTCAGTAATTGGATGGCAGAGGGGGAGAAACTGTTCCTGAGTCATTGTGAGTGTGCCTTCAGGCGCCTTTACCTCCTTCTTGATGATAGTAATCAGAAGAGGGCTTGTCCTGGGTGATGGGGGTAACTTAATGATGGATGCTGCCTTTTTGAGAAACATAGATAGGCACATGAGTATGCAGTGCCTATCTATGTATCTCATACATAGATACATAGATAGGGATAGAGGCAATTTTTAGTAGTCAGTGTGCGCAAAAATCTTATGTGCAAATTTTTTTCCTTGCGACAAAAGTATGTGTGCGCTGAATGCACTCATGGCACAGTTATGTAGGTTTACAGAATACTTGACATAAAACTGCACAGAATGACAACAAAATAACATACATATTTAAGGCACTCAGTTATTTTGATTCTCATTAACATATCTAAATGACATTCACCTAACCAGTTTCTCAGCTTGTTTTTGAGTTGATTCATTAGGCTAAAACCTCGCTCACAGTCCGCAGTAGACGTACGAAAGGTTCCCCCAATGTCCATCAACTGTGCAAGGTCACAAAACTGTTCATTTTGAAGTACAAATGCCACCATTTGAGCAAAGTTTGAAATCAGTTCAGATTTAATTTTTTCTTGCATGGAAAATTTGAAATCATTAAACTGTCTAACTATTACAGTATTTTCAGCTGGAAAATCATGATACTTTAGACATAAGGCTTTAACTTGTTCATCGCCAAATGTGAAGTCACAATCTGCAATTGCAGAGAAACCAAAAGCTGACCATTCTTGTACTTCATCTTCAGGAAACCTTTCTTCTAAATGAGCACAAAGACTATAAAGGTCAACAGCGCGCTTGTACCGACTGTGATGTCCAAATGCGAGTTACTTGCCAAATGATGCTTCAGAAAGTCAAGTTTCCAAATATCATCCCACTCTTTCCACCAGCAAATTCTCCAGCAACTTTTGCATCACGACAATACAAACAGATAACTCCAGTTTCCGAATCATACATAAGTATTTCTTGTAGCTGAACGTTCATGACCTCATGAGCTTTAGGTGTAGCAGTTTCTACTATTTTGTTAAGCCATTCAACTTTAAACAAATTTGCAGTTCTTTTGCGCTTCACGCCCTTTGCTTCTTTTGAATTGGACATAGTGAATCAATATTTTTTTCAATAAAAACTTAGTAAGCTATCTACAGGATTTGAAACAGATCTTTGTAAACTTTACGATATGAACACTGTCCAAAAAGATGGCTGCCGCCATGATGCAGCTGTACAAACCGGAACAGGAAAGGTGAGGTGACGTAAGTTAGTGATGTGCATTGTGTTCTTTTCAAACCTTTTTATTGTGTGTATATATATATATAGGAAAAATAACATGAGTACATCAAAGTAACTTACAATGCCTCAAAAAGAACCATCATCTTAAAAATTGAAAACAAAATTTTGTGATAACAGTAAAAAACCTACTGAGCAGAAAAGTGAGAAAAAAAAGAGAACCCATTAGGTGTACAACCCCGGAGCCATGCGTCGTACAAAAAGCTCCTAAAAATAAACATAAAACCGCCAACAAGAAAAGAAAGTATACTAAAAGAATTTACAATGAGATCGTGGAAAAATTATATCAATTAACTCAGATGATAATAACGAGCAAATGAGCCTCATCTTTTCCCAAGATCAAATAAAGGTTCAAAGGTTCGACTTCTAATTTTCTCCAATCTAAGACATAGCATCACTTGAGAGAACCATTGTGACAAAGTGGGAGCTGATGTATCCTTCCACTTCAACAAAATGGCCCTCCTAGCTATCAATGTAACAAATGCAATAACATGTTGGTCAGACACAGAAACACCATGAATATTTTGAGGAACTATTCCAAAAAGCACAGTTAATTTATTAGGTTGTAAATTAATTTTAAGTGCTTTAGAAATTGTTGAGAAAACCGACTTCAAGAACTGTTCCAATATAGAACAAGACCCAAAACATATGTGTCAGTGTAGCTATCTCAGTTTTACATCTATCACAATGATTATCAACATTAGGAAAGATTTTAGAAAGTCTCTCCTTTGTCAAATGATAACGATGTACAATTTTAAATTGAATCAATGAATGGCTAGCACAAATTGAAGAAGAGTTAACCAGCTTCAATACCCGCATCCAATCCTCCGTCAAAAAAGTCAAATTAAGTTCCTTTTCCCAATCCTGTTTAATCTTAGACAAAAGACGCTTATCCCATTGTAATAATAAATTATAAATTCTTCCAATAGAACCCTTAATCAAAGGATTCATACTCATAATAGTATCTAACAGGTCAGCCTCTAATATGTAAGGGAAATTACTTAAATATTTTTGTAAAAAATGTCTAACTTGAAGGTATTGCAGAAAGTGTGAGTATGAAAGAAAATATTTATCAGTTAATTGTTCGAAGGACATCAATCTATCCTCTTTAAATAAATCCAAAGAAGAATTAATACTTTTATTTTTCCAAAGTAGAATAATTGGATCATTCAAAGAAGGCTTAAGAAAGTAATTTCGGTAAATTAAACTACAAAGTTTAAATTTTTTAAGATTAAAAGAATTGCGGAACTGGAGCCAAATTTGTAAAGTATACTTAATCACAGGATATAAGTTTAAATTAACAACTTTACCTAATTGCATAGGTAAAGGAGCCCCCAATAACGAAGTTAAATAAAACTGTTTTACAACTTTTAGTTCCAGGTCTACCCAAATTGGCCGATCACTCTTATCAACCCAGTATAACCAAAAAGACATATATCGCAGATTAACAGCCCAATAATACATTCTAAAATTAAGCAAAGCAAGACCTCCATCCTTTTTCAATTTTTGTAAATGACATTTACTAATTCTTTGTCTTTTATTATTCCAAATAAAAGATAAAATAATAGAATCAATCCGATCAAAAAACTTCCTAGTCAAAAAAACAGGAATATTCTGAAATAAATATAAAAATTTCGGTAGAATCATCATTTTAGCTATATGAATACGACCAACAAGTGAAAATGTAAGTGGACTCCATCTATTAAATAAATACTTCATAGAATCTACTAAGGGAACAAAATTAGCTTTATGAAGATCCGTATATTTTTTAGTAATTACAATACCTAAATATCTAAAAGAGTCGGAAACTTTAAAAGGAGTATTATCATATATAGAAACAGAATCACTTAAAGGAAATAATTCACTTTTACTAAAATTAATTTTATATCGTGATAAACCTCCGAATTCATTAAATAATTTTAACAGCGCAGGAATGGATTCGTCAGGGTTAGATATATAAACCAATAAATCATCAGCATATTGAGAGACCTTATGCATGGTCTCATTCACAAGTATCCCATGAATATTTTTAGCCTCACGAAGAGCAATAGCAAGGGGTTCTAATATTAAATTAAACAGCAAAGGACTTAATGGACGGCCTTCCCTTTCCCCTGTGAAAGCTGAAAAAAAGGAGACCTACAATTATTAGTAACAACAGTAGCAATAGGGGCTTTATATATCATTTTAATCCAATTATTAAAATTAACACCAAAGCCAAATTTCTCTAAAACATTGAATAAATATTTCCATTCGACTCGGTCGAAAGCTTTTTCAGCATCCAGAGATACAACATATTGTGGAATTTTAGAAGAGGATGAATATATAATATTAAGTAGTCTCTGAACATTTGAAAAGGAATAATGACCCTTTATAAAGCCTGTTTGATCTTTACAAATAATTTTACCCAAAATATTCTCCAACCGATTGGCCATTATCTTTGACAAAATCTTAGCATCAACATTCAGTAATGAAATAGGTCTATATGAAGCACAGTCAGTAGGATCTTTATCTTTTTTAAGAATTAAAGAAATAGAGGCCTCATAAAAAGTAGAGGGTAAGTCACCTTTCACAAAAGAATCCTTAAACATTTCCAACATATATGGAGAGAGCAACTTTCCAAATTTTTTATAAAATTCTATGGGATAGCCATCAAGTCCTGGGGACTTACCAGATTGCATTGAAAAAATAGCTTTATGAATTTCGGCTTCAGTAATTTGAGTATCAAGAATCTTTTGATCCTCAGCCGAGATTTTAGGAAAAACAATCTTTCGTAAAAAAGCATTCATTTTAGAGGAATCTAACGGACATTGAGATTTATATAGCTCAGCATAAAAGTCTTGAAAAATCTTATTAATTTCCTCATATTCCTGAGCTAAGGTACCATCTTTCCTACGAATTTTCATGATTTGCCTTTTGGCTGCAGCCATTTTTAATTGAGGTGCAAGCAGTTTATTATTTTTATCTCCAGACATATAAAATTGGCTCTTTAATTTAAGCAAATAACCTTCAATGGGATGAGTTAATAACAGGTTATATTGTGATTGAAGTTCCACCCTTTGTTTAAATAAATCAGTATTGGGGGAAATTACATAAATATTATCTAAATCTTTAATTTGTTTTGAAATTCTATCTAATTCTTCTTTAGTTTGTTTTTTAAGTTTAGCTGAATAAGAAATAATCTGACCGCGTAAAAATGCTTTAATGTATCCCATATAACCAACTTAAACATACCTCCTATATCATTAAAAAGAAAAAATTCCTTTATCTGGGTTTCAATGAAAGTGACAAAGTCAGAGTTTTGCAATAATGTCTGAGACATGCGCCAAGGTGGGCGGGCAAGAGTGACATCATCAAATTCAAAAGACAAACTCAGAGGCGCATGATCAGATATAGCAATAGCGTCATATTCGCAGGTTTTAACACTAGGCAAGAAGCGGGGATTGATTATAATATAATCGATCCTGGAATATTTTTTATAAATGTGTGAGAAGAAAGAATATTCTCTATTGTTGGGGTGAAGATACCTCCACAAATCAATCAACCCAAAATTAATCAAAAAGGAATTAATAAATGACGCGGATCGATTTGGAAGTCGCTGATTGGTTGAGCTCTTATCAGTCATAGGATTTAAACAACAGTTAAAATCCCCACCCATTATGAGCATATATTCATTTAAGTCAGGCAGTAAAGTGAATACCTTTTTAAAAAAAGAAGGATCATCTAAGTTAGGACCATACAAATTAACCAAAACAACTTTTCTATTACAGATTGTTCCTTTAACAATTAAAAATCTACCATTAGAATCTGATTCAATATCCTCTCGAATAAATATATTAGGTTTAATGAAAATAGACACGCCTTTTATTTTACCCTGAGAAGTGGAGTGAAATTGCAAACCATTCCACCATCTAAAAAAATCTATTTTGATCTCCCGCCCTGATATGTGTCTCTTGACCAAAAATTATATCAGGTTGGAATTGGTTAATAATTTTAAAAGTCTTCTTTCGTTTAATAAGATGATTCCGACCACGTACATTCCAACTTATTATATTAATCCGTTTGAACAGCATACTATAATTTTATTCTACTTTATACATGCACAAAGCACATACCAATGCAGGATGATCAAAGATGGTGGCGATGAAGAATACAACCAAATAAAAAACATGCATGCTCCGGAACCACCCAATGGGAAAATACCAACTCTAAACCCACCCACCCACACCCGGAAACCCGAAAGAGGCAAGCGATCTACGATAGAATTCAAAGCTGCTGACTGCTCTGTCTGTGTTTTCTTTCCCTCCGCCCAGTTAGTAAAAAAGTAGAGTGACCTTGTGAGAAAGACAATAAAGTCTCAGGAAAAAAAGGTATTTACATTCCATCGACTGACAAACAAGAAAGAACCAAAATAATATTATCTCTTAGAGAGAAAAACCAGTGCCATGTTTAAGTTTAATATTAATTCCCTAAAAAAGCTTTAAATTCAGTTATAAAATGTTATAATAGAACAGAAAAATATATAAAAAGCCCTATTAGTAGGAAAAACTACTAATTAGCTACGAAGTATTAAATTAAAGGAACAAATCGCCTTACCTTCTTCCCTCAGTCATAAAATGTCCAGAGATCATTTGAGCAGAGACAATTAAACTGTAAATCTTTCCAAAGGAAAACCAAAAATATGCAATAAAAAAACAACTCCCTGTGTTCTTTAATTAGTCTGTCAACGAAATATACAAGTGACTTTCATAAGTCTCTTTCCAAAATGCAAATAATATAGAAATAGCCAAACAGCCTTTCAGATGGATCATTCAACAGCGGTGTTGGTGACAGTGGCAGGCAAAGCCCAAACAAAATCCAGTGCAGCTTTTGGATCAAAAAAAGTACGAGGAGGAGGATTAGGAGGGAAAATTTTAAGTTTTGTCAGATACCTCAGAGACGGGAAAAGATTCTTATCATATGCTTGTTTCATTACTGGGGCAAATTTTGATCTTTGTTCCATTATCTCTCTTGGATAATCTTCATAGAAGCGGAGCTCAGATTCCATATATCTAAAAACTCTCTGTTTTCTTGCCTGTCGTATTATTTGATCTTTAATTTTAAAGCGATGAAAGCAAACCAGAACAGATCTTGGTTTACTAGACTCCTTCGATTTCGAAATAAACGCCCTGTGTGCCCTTTCTATAGCAGACGGCTTTGATAGAATGGTAGGAAATAAAGTGTGGAAAAGCTTACCAAAGTAAGCTGTTAGATCTGCATCTTCAGCTCCTTCCTGCAGCCCAACAATTCTTATATTCCTTCGTCGAGACCTAGTTTCCAGGTCTATAATCTTATTTTGATATCTTTCCAAACGAGTTGTAGCTTCAGACAGCTTTTGCTTAGTTATCTTCAATTCTTCTTTGTGTGACAGAACTTGAGTTTCCAGGTCTTTAAGTTTTCCCAGAAATGACTTCATTTCATTACTATTCTTTTCCAGTTGGTCTTTAATTGATCCATTCTGATCCTTAATTGAATTCAGTTTCCGAACGATATCTTCGGCCCATGATGGCATTTCATCAGATCTTTCCTTCGGCAGCTTTCCTTTCCCATTACCTTTATCACTAGGTTCAGGTAAGTTCTTCCCACTTCTTGTAGACATAGACATATTGATCACCCTCAAGAATCAACAAGTAAAAATTTTAAATTAAAAGCTTAAAATAGGGGGAAAGAAAGAAAACTAAGAGCAGCAGAAAAATACTGCTACTCCATTAGCAGACGGGGCAGTCCTCGTGCATTGTGTTATTTGAAAAACTGACTAATTAACAGAAACATTTAGCTAAAAGATTATTTTCAATGAGTATAATTATTAATTACTACATTATTTTAGGTAACTAACCTTTTGTCTGCACATTAATTTCCTTTGTGCGCTGGTTGAGGGAACATAGGATATAGGGTGTGTGCCAGCAGAAGAGATATAGTTGAGGGACTAAATCTGTTGATTTAGTTGAGGAATAGTGGAAGACTTTCAAAGAGATTTTTCACGGTGCTCAACAAAAAGTATATTCCAGGTAAAAAGCAAGGACAGTAAGGGTGGGCAGAGCCAGCCTTGGATAACTAAGGAAATAAAAGAAGGCATCAAACTAAAAACTCGTGCACACAAAGTCGCCAAGAGTGGTGGGACACCAGAAGATTGGCAACAAGGTACCATTAAGTGAGAAATAAAGAAAGGGAAGCTAGATTATAAAAATAAACTAGCACAAAATATAAAAAACAGATAGTAAAATTCTTTATAAAGTGGAAAAGGGTGGCTCAAGTGAATGTAGGTCCCTTGGAGGGTGAGAAGGGGGAATTGATAATTGGGTAATGTGGAAATAGCCAAGGCTTTGAATGACTATTTTGTGTTGGCCTTCATGGTGGAGGATGCATCTAACATTCCAAAAAGAGATGTTATGGATGCGATGAGAGGTAAGCACCTCGATACAATTGCTATCACTAAAGAGGTAGTGCTGAGTAAACTTGTGGGCTTGAAGATAGATATGTCCCCCGGTCCTGATGGAATGCATCCCAGGAAATTGAAAGAAATGGCAGAAGTTACAGTAGAGTGATGATTTACCAAAATTCTCTGGACTCTGGGCAGATCCTCGCTGATTGGAAGGCAGTGAATGTTACACCACTGTTCAAAAAAGGGTGGTAACTATATGCCAATTAGTTTAACATCTGTAGTTGGGAAAATGTTTGAAACTATCATTAAAGAAGAAATAGTGAGGCAGCCGGAAAGAAGTAGATCTATCAGGCAGACGCAGCATGGATTCAGCAAAGGCACGTCCTGTTTGACAAACTTACTGGAGTTCTTTAAGGATATAACGAGCTCAGTGGAACAAGGGGAACAGATGGAAGTTATTTACTTGGATTTCCAGAAGACGTTCGATATGGTGCCACATAAAAGGCTTATCCATAAGATAAGGATGCATAGAGTTGGGGGTAAAGTATTAGCATGGATAGAGGATTGGTTAGCTAATAGAAAGCAGAGAGTTGGGATACACGGGTGTTACTCTAGTTGGCAGTCAGTGGTGAGTGGTGTGCTGCAGGGATTGGTGCTGGGTCTGCAACTGTTCATGATATACATTAACGACCTGGAAGAGGGGACCAAGTGTAGTGTATCAAAATTTGCTGATGATACGAAATTGAGTGGAAAAGCAAATTGTACGGAAGATACGGAGAACCTGCAGAGAGATATAGATAGGTTAAGTGAGTGGGCAACGGTTTGGCAGATGGAGTACAATGTTGGTAAATGCGAGGTCATCCACTTTGGAAGGAAAAATGAAAGAGCAGATTATTATTTAAATGGTAAAAAATTGCAGCATGCTGTTGTGCAGAGGGGCTTGAGTGCTTGTGCATGAATCACAAAAGGTTGGTTTGTAGGTGCAGCAGGCTATCAAGAAGGCAAGTTGGATGTTGGCCTTCATTGCTAAAGGGATCGAATTTAAGAGCAGGGAAGTTATGCTGCAACTGTACAAGGTTTTGGTGAGGCCACACCTGAAATACTGCGTGCAGTTCTGATCTCCTTACTTGAAGAAGGATACACTGATTTTGGAGGCAGTGCAGAGGAGGTTCACCAGGTTGATTCCAGAGATGAGAGGGTTAGACAATGAGGAGAGATTGAGTCGCCTGGGACTGTACTCACTGTAATTCAGAAGAACGAGAGATCTTATAGAAACATATAAAATTATGAAAGGAATAGTTGAGGTAGAGGCAGGTAAGTTGTTTCCACTGGTAGGTCAAACTAGGGGACATAGCCTCAAGATTTGGATGGAGATAAGAAGGAACTGCTTTTCCCAGAAATTAGTGAATCTGTGGAATTCCCTGCCCGATGAAGCAGTGGAGGCTACCTCAGTAAATATATTTAAATCAAGGTTGGATAGATTTTTGTCTAGTAGAGGAATTAAGGGTTATGGGAAAAAAGGCAGGTAGGTGGAGATGATCTTATTGAATAAGCCATGATCTTATTGAATGGCAGAGCAGGCTCAACAGGCCAGATGGCCTACTCCTGCTCCTATTTCATACGTTCTTATGTTCTTAATTTAATTCAGCATCGTGTTGGGTGCAAACATTTTGGAGACTGTTCCTGTGCCCTACTGTTCTACTGTGTTCTGTGTGAAGGATCTCATGTCTTTGATACACTTGCACTTGTCCTCAGATGTCCTAAGGGATATCCATCACCAGAACTTGCCTGTGGGAGATTGATTACACTGGGCAACAAGACACTGGTGAATTGTTAGCATCTTCTTGAAGTTCTGTTCTGCAGTGGGTCTCCAGGAGATCAAAACTGGAATGGTGCAGTGCCGTTATATCTGTATAAAAACAAACACATTTGCAAAAAAAAGACACCCAGTGGCCACTTTATTGGGTTCAGCCAATCATGTTGCAGCAACTCAATGTATAAAAGCATGCAGATATGGTCAAGAAGTTCAGTTGTAGGTCAGACCAAACAGCAGATAAGGGAAGAAATGTGACCAAGCTGATAGGAAGGTGACAGTAGTTTAAATCACCACATGCTATAACAGTGATGTGCAGAATAGCATCTCTGAATGCACAACACATCAAATCTTGAAGTGAATGGTCTGCAGTAGCAGAACATTACAAACAGATACTCAGTGGCCAGTTTATTTGGTACATGAGGTACCTGCTAAAGTGGCCACCCAGTGTAAATGTGCCTAAAATGAGTAAAAATTTAAAGGTAAGATAATTAGCCCATCAGGAGTCTTTTGTGTTCAGAGCACCTTCCAGTTTTTTCTCAGTCTGTCAGTGAACAACAGGCATCAACTTTGATTATAGTTGATGAATGTCTGTAAAATTTAACATGACGTTTTGTATTTAATTATGTAGGATGGTTATAATATAAAAATCCACAATTTCCTTGTTTACCTGTTCCGTCTGCAGATTTTCTCTCCGATGGCTGGGGACTCTTTGACTTCCGAGCACAATACAAACCTTTCTTTGGAACAAAGTGCCACAAAAGGTGAAAAGCCAATCAGGAAAGAGAAGCAGAAAGAGCTGATCTTCCCATGCACGTACGAGCACCCTCGACACCTGCAATACGCTACCCACTTCCCCATCCCCCAGGTAAGGAGTGACTGTTAAAACAAGAAAGGAAAATGATAGTCGGGAGTGATGTTTGCAACTGTGGATGGTGAGCCAACAGCTATGTGTCACCTGAGCCTTTGACTCAGTATATTGCTTTGAAGAATTAGTGTGACCGTACTGATGAATTTCATTGTGTTAGGTTCAGGTTCCAGTAAGGTGAAAAAAAAATTATTTAATCTCTTGAAAGCTGATGTAAAGCTGCATTTCATTTGTGTTCATCTTACAAGCAGTTGAGTTTTTTATATAGTGAATGATTCCTTTATATCAAGCCTGTCTTTCAATATGGGGTGTGGAAAGGATTCAAGACTCATTTGCTATGAAAAGGCAGCAGACTCTGTGGAAAAAACCTCCAAAATCTGTGTCTCAGAGCTAATGGGGGCAACACTGATATTCTAATTAGACTGTCTTGAACGAGATGTCAAAGTTGAGTTCGTTAAGTTTAGGTTTAATTGTCACTCAACTATGCATGAATACAGCCAAACGAAACAGCGTTGTTCTGGGGCCAAGGTGCAAAACACAGTACCAACAGCCACACACAGCACAAGGCATGCATAAAATATATCAGTAAGATGCATTCACACAAAAATATACAATCCAAGACCTTAAGTCCATGAATGTTATAGCAGTCTGAAGACGATATAGCTTGTCTTCCAAGCAAACAGTGGTGGGCTGCGCCGAATCCAGTTTGGACATCGGGCCACCCTGCCTTTGGTGGAGTGCACTGACTCCGACGCCTCTCTCCTGGCTTGCTGTAAACAGGCAGCACCATGGCTTGACGCCTAGTCCTTGCAATGACCGAGGCCACGCGGCTCACCACCACCTGCCAGTATATCAGTGAATCGGACACGCGGCACTCCACATTAACAGTGTCTTGTGATCACAGCAAAAGCAACTCAAATGCTTACTCACTGCTGAATGAATGATTCGTTTATATTAAAAAAAAGCACATCGCTCAGTAACGGGTGTGTAAAGGATTCAAATCTCATTTGCTTTGAATAGACAAGAAAGTCTGTAGAAACATCCCCAAAATCCATGGCTTAAAGCTATTGGTGGCAACACTGATGTTTGAATTAGTGTTTTGAATGAAATGTTTGTTATGCTTTAAAACAACCATTGATAAAATGCTTCAATAGGTATTGGTGGTGAATATGGCTTTGAGAGGAGTGTTGTAGATCTCCTGGAAATTGGCGGACAATGTTATTGCTGGAGTTTCGATATCACAGTTGTGAGGAGCTATTGGGGAAATCCATTCATTTACATAACCCTGGTGTTTTAAAATCGAATTTGAAGTATTTTCTGTTTTCACTTGAGGTATAATGTTGGTAGAAAAGGGAATTATACAATGCTTAATGCCAATTCCCATTCCTGTTGTGATGTATCGGTCCATGGCTACCTCTTGTGCCATGATGAGGACACCCTCAGGGCGGAGGAACAACACTTAATATTCTGTCTGTGTAGCCTCCAACTTGATGGCATGAATATTGATTTCTCCTTCTGGTTTAAAAAGAACTATTTCCTGCACCCTCCCCCCTTCTTCTATTCCTCACCCTGGCTTCTTCCCTCTTCTCACCTGCTTGTCACCTCCCCCGGTGCCCCTTCTCCTTCCCTTTCTCCTATAGTCCACTCTCCTGTCCTATCAGATTCCTTCTTCTCCAACCCTTTACCTTTCCCACCCACCTGGCTTCACTTATCACCTTCCAGCTAGCCTCCTTCCCATCGCCCACCTTTTCATTCTGGTCCGCCCCACCCCACTTCCTTTCCAATCCTGACAAGGGTCTTGTCCTGAAACTTCAATGCTGGGATTCTATAGGTCCATAGATGCTGCCTGACCTTCAGCATTTTGTGTTGTGTTGCTTTGGATTACCAGCATCTGCAGAATCTCTTGTGTTTATTATGCAAAGTGATGGTCTACTTGTATAATTAAAGTGAATGTTTTATTTTTCTGAACCTGAGTTTACAGTTGCACCTTTATCCCACCCCTCATTCCACCTCCATCTGTTTTTTTTGTCTTTTTATCCTTACCTGGTTGCAGCCTTTGTCTCCCTTGTTTATCCCCCTTCTCCACCTGGCTTCAACTGTCCATCGTCTCCCACCTTACCTGGTTCTACCATATCTGCCAACCTAGTCCTACCCTTCCCTTATCACCACTTTATTCCTGGCGATCTTCCCTCCATACTCTGTCCTGATGCAAGGTCCTGACCTGAAACATCAACCATCCTAATGTGTAAACAGTAAACACATTTTTTTGTACAGTCGCATGCTCTTCTCCAGCCCTTGACCATTTCCACCCACCTGACTTCATCTATCACCCTTCTAGCAATCGTCCTTCCCCTCTCCCCACCTTTTTATTCTGGTGTCTTCCCCCTTCCTTCTTCAGTCCTGAAGAAGGGTTTCGGCCCAAAATGTTATCTATTCATTTCCATAGATGGTGCCTGACCTGCTGAGTTCCTTCAGCATTTTGGCCGTGTTGCTTTGGTAATTACTTGTTTGCGATTTTGGTTACCCATAGTCTTTATAATTATCTTCATGCTTGGGATTGGTCTACTAATGTCTTGAGTGCAGATCTGCTGATATTTTAGGGATGATCTCTGCTTTACTGGCAGAATTGACATTGTAAGTGGAAATAACCACAGACCTTATCATTACAGGTGATTTTAAGAAAAGGTGTGTTTGTTTTTTGGAAAATAATAGGTTTTCTAACTGACTGGCCTGTGCCCTGTGAATATTTGATGGAACGATGAATATCTAAAGGACTGTATGACATCTATGAATGTGTGAGATGGTTTATTTACTGATCAGTAACTGGAAGTCCATAGTATTTGTGTATCATTTGCACTAAGATTTTCAAGGAATGCTCTTCTCATCCTCATCCTGATCCTCATCCTCAAGTCCCTTGGGACTGAGGATGAAATTCACTTTAGCTTGGTGGTCCTGAGGTGACTGATGAGGCCAATGTAAGGACCACAAACTCTTCTGCAGATGTGCCTAAAGGGGCAAGTGGGCGGGCAGGACTTTTTTCTCTTCCTGGAGTGTGGACTTAAGGTTCTCACAATCATTCTGAGTGTTCTTTCTCTACTTTGAGCAGTTTTGGGCCAAAGGTTCCTAGGATTCAATGGGCATACTGCATTTCATAAAGGATCCTTTAAGCCAAGGGTTCCCAACCTGGGGTCTACAAACCCTTCAGTTAATGCTAAGGCGCTATTGAAAAAAAAAGGTTGGGAACCCCTACTCTAAGCACATCCTTCAATCATTGTTTCTTTCTGCCTGGTATTTAATTTGTGGGCATGAAAGATTTTGAGTAGATGGTGCTGATGGTACTCTTCAGGTGCCTTGAGGTGTCTATTGATAATTAATAAGGTCATGGTATCTCTGATGCAGTGTTTTAGTCCTGTGACAGGGGTTTGACCTGACATGTTGACAGAGTCCAGAACCTGGCTTTAGGCTCTGGCTGTGCATTCCACTTGCTCTCGGGGCACCAAGCTCATATTCTGGACTAATGAATGGTCTTCATGTGGAGGTTTCCAAACAAATGAATGCTGGATCCTTGGAGCTTTGGGATTGAAAAGGCATTTGGCCACACACACAGGTTGCAGCGTTTCGAGAGATATGCATCAAATCCAGGCAAATGGGATTAGCGTAGGTAGATGTGTTGGTCAGCATGAGCCTTCAGAATCAGAGTCAGGTTTAATATCACGGGCATATGTTGTGAGATTTGTTGTTTGCTTTTACGATAAAAGACGCCCAGTTTAAACTTGTGTTTACCCCGAGGAAGACTACCATGACCGTGAAGCCTTGCACGGACAGGTGTGTGCGCCTGTGTGTATGTGCTGATTTTTTTTCCCTACAAATCGGTTTTGGCTAAATCTTCCCGATTTTGTTAAGTGAAACTATACTGTACATACATTATTTACTTTATATAGACTGTGTATTTATCATATCATTCCTGCTTTTACTACATGTTAGTGTTACTTTAGGTTTTATGTGCTATTTGGTAGGTTATTTTTTGGGTCTAGAGGCGCTCAAAAATTTTTCCCAAGTAAATTAATGGTAATTGCTTCTTTGCTTTATGCCATTTTGGCTTATGAACGGTTTCATAGGAACGCTCTACCTTCGGATAGCGGGGGAAACCTATAGCCTTGTTCTGATTGATCGACTTTTTTTTTTATGCCAACCGTCTTTAGGAATGTGTGATGCCAGACTGGAGCTATCTCTACACTCTTAGAATCTCTTCTTAGGTCCCCCACATGCTCTATCTCTAGTGATTCCCTAATCTTTCTTTTTTTCCAGTACCATGTAGTGTCCCCTCCATACCAGATGATGAAGTCAGAATGCTTTCCATGCTACATCTGCAGAAATTTATGGGAGTCTTTGGTGACATACCAAGTTTCCTCATGCTCCTATTGAAATGTAGCTGCTGTTGTATGTTCTATGTAATATCAGTATCTGGGTCCAGGATAGATATTAAAAGGAACATCAAACTACTCACTCTTTCTACTGCTGATCCCTCGAAGGGGATTGGTGCATGTTCCCTTGATTTCCCCGTCCTGAAGATCACAATCAGTTCCTTGGTCTCACTGATGTTGAGGGCAGTGTTATTGTTGCAAAACCACTCAACCAGCTGATCTATCTAGCTGCTGTATGACTTCTTGTCACTATCTGAAATTCTGCCAGCAATACTTGTTGTCATTGGCAAATTTATAGATGCCACGTGAGTTGTGCCTAGCTACACAGTCATAGGTGTAGGGAAAGTACAGTCGTGGGCGAAGTACACATCCTTGAGGTGCGGCAGTGTTGATTGTCAGCGAGGAGGAGATGTTTCTCAAGATGCTGCCAATACATGGCAACTTTATTGTGTGCAGCTCCGATGGGAATCATCAACCGGAGGAGAAGATGGTGGCGTGACGCAGCGCCCGCAGCTCTCCGGTGAAATTATATCGTATTTGTAAGTAGGATGTCATGCACAATTCTGATTTGATGGAGACAGACGTGAGAAGCACGAAGGGAACATCTGGAGAAACTTCTGAAATGCCTGGTTTGCTGCCGCTGCTATTGTGCGATCGAGAATCTCCGGAGGGGAAGGCCCCAAAATCCTCGGCTTTGCCTGCTGCTGGCGGCCAGGGCTGGGGTCGAAGCGCTCGGCAGAGATGGTGCTCAGTGTTGGAGGGCTGGTCGGAGGCTCGAAGTTTTCGGACGACTCAGAGTCGGACTGTGGTCGGGCATGTCAGGGAGAGTTTTCTTCCTTCTCCCGTCTGCATGAGATGTGGGGCTTTCCAGAGACTTTGAACTTCTTTTGCCGTGCCCATGGCCTGTTCTTCATCAAGTTATGGTATTGCTTGCACTGTTGTAACTAGATGTTATAATTATGTGGTTTTTGTCAGTTTTTCAGTCTTGGTCTGTCCTGTGTTTCTGTGATATCACACCGGAGGTTTATTGTATCATTTCTTAATGCATGCATTACTAAGTGACAATAAAAGAGGACTGCGTGTCCTCATAATCTAATCTAAATCTAAAACCTTTTGGGCCAAAGGACCTTTACTGCACCGTATAATTCTGAATCCCTGTGATTCTAAATATGCAGTAGATTTCTATAATGGCAATTAGGATTTAATAGAACAATGAGATATATTTGATAGTGAAATTGGGGAGTCCTGAGGTTGACAGCTTATGTGTATAGTTAAAAAGAGTAACTGTAATTTATGGGTATTGATTGAAAATGGTCCTTGGATTATTCAGCTCCCAATGTGAAACCTATCTTTAGATTAATAGACTATATCTAAAGCTGTTAATAAAATTGTGGATCATTTTAAATTGACTCACTTAATTGGAAACCTGCAGGTTGATTTAGTGGTAAGGGAGGTAAATGCAATGTGAGCATTTATCTTGAGGACTAGAATACAAAAGCAAAGATGTAATGCTGAGGCTTTATCAGGCATTGATCAGACTGCACTTGGAGTATTGTGAGTAGTTTTAATAGCAAGTACTTTTTTGATCCCAAGTGGGAAATTATTTTGTTACAGCAGCAACGTTTAAAATCACACTTAGCAATAATAACAAATATAATAATGTTAACTAATAATAAAGTGCAGAATAATAATATACACAATAATTCACCAATGTGCAATATTGTGCAATCATAATGTACGAAATAATAAAGCAGAGACTGTACTGTGATGTGTGTTCTCCTGTCACACAGAGATGAACTCTTGTATTTGCTTATTACATTTAGCAGGAAAGATTTTCTGTAATGATCCTTGTGACAGTGGAGCTGAATGAGCCTGTTCAAAAGGGTGTTCCTCTGCTTATTTGGTAGGCCATGGCGAGCATGCACCTGATTGTCCATAATGGATAACAGTTTGTTTAGTGACCTCCTCTCCACCACTAACTCAGAAGAGTCCGGGTTGTAGCCAAGGATGGATCCAGCCTTTTGGTCCCTTTATCTAAGAAACAATGTGCTGGTATTGCAGTGGGTGCAGAGGAGGTTCACGAGAATGATCCTGGGAATGAAAGGGTTAACATATGAGGAGTGTTTGATGGTTCACTGGAGTTTAGGAGAACAATATTGAAAGCTATCGAATATTGAAAGGCTTAGGTAGAGTGGATGTGGAGAGAATGCTTTCTATAGTGTTGGAATCTAGGAGCAGAAGGCACAGCCATTGAAGAACATCCCTTTAGAACAGAGATGAGGAGGAATTTCTTAAGCCATAAGGTGGTGAACCTGTGAAATTCATTTCCACAGATGGCTGTGGAGGTGAATTCATTGGGTGGTGGTTGATAGGTTCTTGATTCGTAAGGATGTCACAGGTTGTCGGGCGAAGGTATGAGAATAAGTTTGAGAGGAGTCATAAATCAGCCATGATTGAATGGCAGAGAAGACTTAATGGGCTGAATGGCCTAATTCTGCTCCTATATTACATTGTCTGATGGAAAGTGGCAAGATTGTGCAATAGTTAGTGTTATACCCTGCTCAGATTTACCTAACGTGGTCGATGGATAATTTTCTCGACAGGTTGTGGATTTGATGGCTTACCATCAGATCAGATCAGAGACAGTAAATGCTATTTATGCATTGACACAGTCTCTCTAAATTGCACCTTCCCAAACTTGGACTTCGGTCAGCTCCAAGAAATGGTTTACCACATCTTGGGACACCACTTATTGGTTTGAGGAGGATGAGAGGTGATTTGATAGAGATGCATAGGATTTAGAGAGGCATAGATAGAGTGGACAGCTGGTGCCTTTCCCTCTGGGCAGCAATGACCAATGCCAGTGAACATCCTTCCAAGGTGAGGGGTGATGTCAGAGGTAGGTTATATTTTTACACAGAGTGGTGGGTGTCTAGAATGCATTCCCGCAGGTGGTGTTTGAGGCTGATACTTTGGGCACATTTAAGACACTCTCAGATAGGCATGTGGATGAAAGAAAAATGGAGGTTTATGGGTTATGTGAGCAGGGAAGGTTAGATATGGGTCAGCTCAACATCTTGGGCTGAAGGGCACACACTGCGCTGTACTATTCCATGTTCTATCTGCTGCTGCTTTGGGACCCGGGTTCCTAGCTGAGAATATTGAACATAGAAAATAGAACAATACAGTATACGAACAGGCCCTTCAGTCTACAATGTTATACCTATACCCTTCCTCAGTCCACCAGTCACCTCAGGTGCAGAGGGGATGTCAGGGGCAAATTTTTCACACAGAGAGTGGTGGGTGTGTGGAATACACGGCTGACGATGGTGGTGGAGGTGGATATAATAGGGTTTTTTTTAAGAGACTCTTAGGTACATGGAGCTTAGAAAAACAGAGGACTATGCAGTAGGAAAATTCTAGGCAGTTTCTAGAGTACGTTGCACGGTCAGCAGAATATTATGGGCTGAAGGGCCTGTAATATGCTGTAGATGTCTATGTATGTTCTGTGTTCACCCTCTTTAAAGTTTCTACATCCTTCCTATAATGAGGTGACCAGAACTGAACACACTAAGTGTGCTCTAATCCTTTAGAGCTGCAACATTACCTGGTGGCAACTGAGTCCTCTGACTAATGAAAGCCAACACACCATACATCTTCTTAACTACCCACTCAACCTGCACGGCAACTTTGAGGGAGCTGAGGATGTGGACCACAAGATCTCTCTGTTGGTCCACACTGTTAAAAGTGCATTCACTGAGTTTTTGGGATTGGTTTGTGTGGTCTGTATGTTGTTGAGTTCTTGCACAGTAAGTTCATGAGCAATTATTGAACAAAATTAACCAAGTCAGATCATTACTTGGAGATGGACAGTGGACCGGAGGGTATGCCTCTGGGTCTCTCTCTTTCAATGACGTCGGAGGATCCAAGGTTTTCTGTGTTTATGGATTTGGACTATGGATTATGGACTTTTTTCAGTCATATAGTTTTTATATTCTATGTTTTTGCCTCTTCTTTCTCTTTTTTTGTGTAGGAAGAGGGGAATTTGGGGCCGATGTTCTTGTTGCATTTTGTGCAAGGAGGATTTGGGGCCGATGTTCTTGTCGCATTTCATGCGGGGGGGATGGAGGATTTGGGGCCAATGTTCTTGTCGCATTTCATGCGGGGGGGATGGAGGATTTGGGGCCAATGTTCTTGTCGCATTTCATGCGGGGGGGATGGAGGATTTGGGGCCAATGTTCTTGTCGCATTTCATGCGGGGGGCAGGGAGTGTGGGTGTTGATGTTCTTTATGCTATTTTTTGCTAGCTTTTTGTGTGGGGAGAGAGGGAGTTGGAGGCTGATATTCTTGTTGCGTTTCGTGCAGAGGGAGGGGGGTTTGGGGGGGGTGGTGGTTGATGACCGTGTTGCCGTTCTTTCCTGTGCAGGGGTGGGGGTGGATTTGCTGTTTCTCTCTGAAATGACTTCCATGGTTTTTCTTTGTGGCTATCTGGAGAAGAATCTCAGAGTTGCTTACTGCACAAGTATTTCAATAATGAATCAGCCTTTGAGCATGCGTAACTGCACAATTTGCAATAATATCATACGACTTATTTTATGAACTTCACATTTCATAGGTATTTCTTCCGAAACAGCACCCTTACGTTTCCAAATAGCAAGTTGTATTGTTGGCTTGAGTATTACCAAAGAAGGGCAGAGCTGATCGAACACCATTGCCATCTTAATCTTACATGCGTATTGAGATCTTAGTCTGTCATATCAATGCATCAATGCTTGAATCCACATCCTGCCCCCTGTTCTTTGTGGTCATTTGTAACTGAAACATATGAAATCCAGTACCTTCCCATTGAAGGTGTGTTGATTAAGTTCATGCCATTTTTGCATTAGGAAATGTTGATTAAATGCAAAAATGTGGTTGCTCATTTGGGCTGAAGAAAGACTGAAGAAAACAATTGCAGAGAATTATGTTAATATCCACAATTTTAATCACAATATATGGAAAATACAGTGATTTGTTGAATTGGCTGAAGTATTGAGCTGTAAAGGTTTGTGCAGATCACACACTAATTTGCAAACTTTGTATTTTTCAGGATCAGATTTAATACCGCTGACATACAGGATGTCATGAAAATTGTTTTGTGGCAGCAGTACAGTGCAATATATACAAATACTATACGATAGAGTAAGAAATATACACTCAGTGGCCACTTTATTACGTACAGGAGGTACCTAACAAAGTGTCCGCCAAGCATATCTCTGTATGTTCTTTTGCTGCTGTAGCCCATCCATTTCAAGGATTGGCATGTTAGGTTTTCAGATAATTTTCTGCACGCCACTGTTGTGACCTGCAGGTATTTGAGTTGCTGTCGCCTTCCTGTCAGCTTGAACCATTTGCCTATCTAAGAGTTTCTTACATGCCCTTAATGTACCTGTCTCTACCACCAGCCCTGGCATGGCGTTGCATGCACTCACCACTCTTTGTGTAAAGCAAAATGTATCTCTGATATCCCCCTATTCTATCCTCCACTCACCTTAAAATTATGCACCCTTGTTTTTGCCTTTTCTGCCCTGGGAAGAAAGTCTCTGGCTATCCATTCAGTCTATGCCTTTTATCATCTTGTACACCTCTATCAAGTCACCTCTCATCCTTCTTTACTCTAGTCTAGAGAGAAAAGCCAAAGTTTACTTATTCTATCTTAATCCTCAGAGGAAATGTTCTCGAATCCAGTCAGCATCTTCATAAAACTTCTTTCCACCCTCTCTAAAGCTTTCACGTCCTTCTAATAATGAGGTTGCCAGAACTGAACACTTGTGATGGCCTTATATCCCCTGGTTTCTGCTATTCCCCCTCACCCCCCCCCCACACACACACACGCACATGCAACAACAACTTCAGAATGAGTGTGTGTCTTCAGGCTCCTGTACCAACTCCTCGATGGTAGCAATAAAAAGAGGGATACGTCATGGGTGGTGGGGGTCCTTAATGTCACCTTTTTGAGGCATTGCCTTTTGAAGATATCCTCAGTGCTGGGGAGGCTGGTGCCCATGATGGAGCTGGCTAAGTTTACAACCCTGCAGTTTATTTCGATCCTGTGCAGTCACCCCCTCCATATTAGATGGTGAAGCAACTAGCTAGAAAGCTCTCCGCGGTGCATTGGTAGAAATTTCTGAGAGTATTTGGTGACATACCGAGTTTCCTAAAACTCATAATGAACTATAGCCGGTGTTGTGACTTCTTTGTAATTGCATTGGTATGTTGGGGCAAGGGTAGATTTTTAGAGCTGTTGACACTCAGCAGCCTGAAGCCGCTCATCATTTCCTCTTCTGATCCCTCGAGGGCGGGTGTGTGTTACCTCTACTTCCCCTTTCTGAAGTCCACACTGAGTTCCTTGATATTACTGATATTGAGTGCAAGGTTGCTGTTACAACACCACTCCATCAGCTGACATCTCACTCCTGTATGCCTTTTCATCACCGTCTTAAATTCACTCTAAAGAGTGTGCGCCAGTGCACAGTATAAATGAAACTCAGAAGCCTTAGACCTCCACTCCCGACTATCCGGCTGCTGAATATACAGACTTTGGAAAATGAAATTGAAGACAGAGCAAGATCACTGTACCAGAGGGACATGAGGGACTGCTGTATACTCTGCTTCATGGAAACATGCTCGCCTCCACCATTTCACATGCAGCACTGCAGATTGAGGGTCTCAAAATTCACTGCAAAGGCAAGACATCTGAGTCTTTTAAAGGTAGAGGAGGTGGAGAATGCTTTATGATAAGGGTGGAGTAAAGGTGGTTATTTTTGATTCTGAGATACTGTACATCCTGCGGATGCGGTGGGACACATCATCAGTGATGAAACATGGGGTCGTCAGGTGTTTCGGGTTTTTCAACATCATACACCCTCGCCCAGGTGACCCAGCCAGGGTTGTTTAGTCCCCAGCTTGTGTCCCAGCAGCATTGACCCACGGATCACCCCTCCTGATCCATAGCCGTCTGGAGGCTCTCTCAGCGGCCTCTGTGGTGGTTCTGATCGCTTTACTCTTGCCAGCCCCAGTGATGCCAAGTAGGGTGTAGATTCTGCAGAGTGAGTGGCCGGCAAAACCCCTGCACCCGACTTCGATGGGCTCGCAGCAAGCCTTCCAGCCTTGCCTCCAGCTCTGCTCCACCAGCTCCTGGTACTTGGCCCGCTTCCGCTCATTTGCCTCCCCAATGCGGTCCTCCCAGGGAACTGTCGACTCAATGAGGACAACCTGCTTCGAGGACTCTGAAGGAAGGACCACATCCGGCCTCAGTAAGGTTGTTGCTATTTGGTCGGGATAAACTCATCATGCTGCACAGACTTGGCAGTGTGACTCAGTGTTGTTCATCGGACCTGCAACATCTAGCAGTCAATTGCCAACAGTCTTATCTGCTGAGTGAGTTTTCTGCCTTTATCCTGGTAACTGTGTACATTCCACCTCTGGCCAATGTCAGCCAGACACTGGGGAAGCTGAGCATTGTGATCAACTCAACAATAAATCCAAACAGCAGAAAAACAAATCTCTCTGTCTCTGTCTCTGCCTCTCTCACTCAGAAACGCTCCCACTCTCTCTGTCTCACTCACACATGCCCCCACTCTCTCTCACTCACACGCGCCCCCACGCCGTCTTGCTCTCTCTCTCTCTCACGCACTCTCTCTCTCTCACGCACTCTCTCTCTCACGCACTCTCTCTCTCATGTACTCTCTCTCACACGCGCTCTCTCTCTCTCACACGCGCTCTCTCTCTCTCTCTCTCACTCTCTCACTCTCTCACTCTCTCACTCTCTCACTCTCTCACTCTCTCACTCTCTCTCTCTCTCTCTCTCTCTCACTCTCTCACTCTCTCACTCTCTCACTCTCTCACTCTCTCTCTCACTCTGTCCAGAAAAACCACCTCAGTTTATTACGTAAAAGTGAACTCCCATAATATTACATGTCAGACATACCTACATACAGGCATTCCTAAAAATGGCAGTGCTAGTTTCCTCTCTTCCTCTTCACCTTCAGTAGTTATTTTTTCACATCATTCTTACTTGTTTTTGATGATGTTCATTAAAAAAGCTTAAAATTCGAAGTACATATATGTCACTCTGAGATTCATTTACTTGTGGCCATTGATAGTAAATAGAAAAAAAAATACAATAAAGCCAATGAAAATCTACACACAAAGCCTGACAAGCACCCAATGTACAAGACGCACTGCAATACTGTGGAGGCAAGGTATTATGTTGTGTATTTTTCGACCTCGGGACAAAAATGACTGATGGACCTCTGTAATACCTTAACTGATTGTTTATATGGGAACATCCTGTATAGCTGGGATGTAATGATTACTGGGCATGAGAGGAGAAGAAAAGTAATTGGCAATATCAGAAATTGTTTGTAAAGGTCAATATAAGTGATCACTTGTCAGAATCCAAAGCACAAGGGATCGTGCAGTTTAAAAGCTGCAGGCCCAAAATTAAATATCTAATTTCTTCTTCAAAGATTGCTACTTTTTTCATTTTTGAGCTTAGTTATACTTCTTAAATTGTGTTCTTTATCACTAGTGATTCACTGTGACCAGTGGTAAGTAGGCAACAAAGTATGTTTTCTCCTGTTATTTCCATATACGGAGAATGCTCCTGAAGTGCATTCACATGGGATGTTCATGAACAAGTGTTCATAACCAGAGGTCACAATGTACCAATTATAGCTGTTACCTGGAACACAAGCCCTCTCAGTTGACCTTTGGCAACTGAATTTCTTTATCCAGGCATTTTAGTTAATTTCACCAGTGTGTTTTCTTTAATCAAATGCTTTTACATAGATGGATTAATTTAAAAATTAATAATCTCACTGATTTTGAAAGGCCTACATAGAGTGGATCTGGGGAGGATGTTTCCAATAGCGTGAGAGTCTAGGACCAGAGCACAGGGCCTCAGGATAGAAGGGCATTCCTTTAGAACAGAGGTGAGGAGGGTCCAGAGGGTGGTGAATCTGTGGAATTCATTTCCGCAGATGGTTGCAGAGGCCAATTCATTGGGTATATTTAAAGCGGAGATTGATACGTTCTTGATTAGTAGGGGCATTGAAGGTTATGGGGAGAAGGCAGGGAAATGGGGTTGAGAGGGATAATAAATCAACCATGACAGGGCTGACTTGATGGGCTGAATGGCCTAATTCTACTCCTATGTCTTATGGTTTTCCCACTTGTGTCAGAATGCTGTTTCTCTATTTCAGTTCAGCGTTCAATATTATTGTCCCCCAGAGCTTGGAAAGTAAACCTACTTTTCAGTGTAAGTACACCACTGTGCAAATAGGTGTCAGATCAACAGATCTCAGATAGTCTGGAAACACATCTGCTCCACCCTCCTCATCACCCTCAACACGAGTCGCCCCCAGGGCTGTGTGCTGAGCCCATTGTTGTACAGTCTGCTCACACGGCCAAACACCTGAATAGTCATATCATCAATTTGCTGATGACATGACCATGGTGTGGCTCATCACCAACAATACGATGGACTATAGAGAGGAGGTGGAAGAACTCGAGGCTTGGTACCATGCCAACCACTTCCTCTTCTTCAGTGTCAGCAAGATAAAAGAGATGGTTATTGACTTCAGAAGAACTCATACCACTCATGACCTCCTTTACATCGGTGGCACAGCAGTGGCAACTTCAACCAGTTTCAAACTCCTGGGAGTGCACTTCTCGCACAACCTCTCATGGTGCCAGGTCGCATCCTACACAATCAGGAAAGTTCGTCAACACCTCTGCTTTCTGCGCAGGCCGAAGAGAGCAGGATGAAACACATCTATACTCACTTCATTCTATAGATGTGCAGTAGAGAGCATCCTAACATACTGCGTCACTGCATGGTATAGAAACTACACTGTGGTGGACAGGAAGGCTCGATAACAGGTCGTCAAAATTGCCCAACTCATCACTGGTACCAGCCTCCCCGTCATCATGGACATATATACAGAAAGGTGCCGGCAAAGGGCCAGGAAGGTCATGGAGGAGCCCGACTGCCCTGCCCACGGACCGTTATGGAGGAGGCTGCATAGCATCCATGTCATAGAAACATACAAACACAGAATCAGGATCACAGATTCACAAGTAGTTATTTTCCCCAAGCAGTAAGGCTGATCAACACCACCATTCACTAACCCACTGCTTCTCACCTCCAACCACCACTACTTCATTGTTTCCTGTATCATTTCCTTTATCATTTGTGGACATACAATCAATCTATGTATGTAAGCTATCTTATGCGTTTGTATTTATTGTGTTTTTTTTATTATTGTGTTCTTTATCTTATTGTGTATTTTTCTGGAGTAACAATTATTTCATTCTACCTTAACACTTGTGTACTGGAAATGATATTAAACAATCCTGAATCTTGCTCTTAGGAGTTTGATCATCAGACATTGCTAAGGAGAATGTGACAGTGTGTGTGCAGGAGGTCAGGACAGGCTGTGTGGATATCTAATTGCACTTGAGGTTAGCCCACTGCTTGTGGGATATCATTAGAACTGAGGCCTCAGTATCCTTGGGATGTTGATCGTGACGCCAGATCATGCAGAACTGTCTGATGTGTCACTTCAAGTAAACTGCCCATCGACTCCTTTTGATACGTGCCCCAGATGCAATGGTTCAGTCACATATTTTTTACTCTCAAGGAGAGCCTTTTGACTGAAATATTCTGAACTTTGACCCCTTATTTCCAATCAATAGTGCCATCTACCCATTCGTGTGTCTGTACAAGGAGATTGAAGGTCATGGGTCTTGCTAAAGCATTCATAATATGCTAATAACCTGCGTATTGAACAACAGAGTGGTGAAGCAGCTAGTGCTGCTGCCTCACAGGTCCAGGGAACCAGGTTCGATTCTGACCTTGGGTGCTGTCTGTGTGAAGTTTGGAAGATTTCTCTGTGAATTGCCTCCCACTTCTCAAGAAGCACTTTCAGTTTAATTGACTAACGTGCATTTGCCCTTTGAAGTTAATGGTTGTGTGTGAGGGAGTATATTGCAGACCTACAAGGGAAAAGTACAAGGGGCAATTTGACTAGTTAACTTGCTCTGCTTGTAGCCAGCATAGGTTTAATGGGCCGAATGGCCTAGGATATTATGAATATGTGAAATACTGCAGCAAATTATGACAGATGCTCTTTGGACAATGTCAGTGAGGTGAGTATCAGTTTATGTAGAAAATAATATGAGGCTTCGTTTATAATCATTTTTCTAATTGAGATAAAATGCTAGTTTAATTAAATAATATAAAATATGCAATATAATTTCAGCACTATTACACATAAATGCAAACACACTTTGCTACATATACCCTGTGGCCACATTATTACACAAGGTCCCTACTGTACTTAATAGAAGGTATGATTGTGCTCTTCTGTTGCTGTAGCCCATCGAGTTCAAGGTTTGAAAAGTGTATGTTCAGAGATGCTCCTCCGAACAGCACCGTTGTTTCGTGAAGTTATTTGAGTTACTGTTGTCTTTCTGTCAACTTGAACCAGTCTGGCCATTCTCCTCTGATTTCCCTCATTAACAACGTGTTTTCACGACAGAACTGTGGTTCATGGGATTTTTTTTCCCGATTCATTGTGTTTTTTTTTTGCTCCATTCTCTGTAAACTCTGTTGTGGATGAAAATCCCAGGAGATCAACAGTTTGTGAGATACTCAAACCACCCCATCTGGCACGAGCAATCATTCCACAGTCAGTCCCTTAGATCATATTTCATCCCCATTCCGATGTTTGGTCTGAACAACAACTGAACCTCTTGACCATATCTGCATGTTTTTATGCATTGAGTTGCTGCCAATGATTGGCTGATTAGATATTTACATTAATGAGCAGGTGTACAGGTGTACCTAAAAAAAAATGTGGCCTCAGCGTATGTGCATGAACTAGACTCCCTTAACGATGAAAAATATTTATCTCTTATCACAATTTACAATTCTCTCATAGATTCAATATATTTATGCACTTTGTAGCATTCAAATGAAAATAGTAAGATATACGGCTGGTAACATCCGGTTTAGCTAAACTGGGTTTAAATCATTCTCCACATTCCTCCTTTCAGCCTCATGTTTTGCCTTGCACCTTGTCTCTTTTGTTCCAAAAGTTTCTGTGATTTTTAATCGGAATGACTTACAGAGGCAAAAGTACAAAATGGGATCAAAGCAAAGGTTGAGAACTGCCAAAAGAAAGGTCGACTCCTTGGCTAGGAACAGTGATCTTTGCAGACTGCAGTCTTCCTTTGGCTTGTATTGACTAAGGGTGTACGGAGTCCGAATAATGTGGTACGGCACAAAACAAATGATGTAGATGCCAGTCAGTATCAAAATGTGCCTCAGCGTTTGCTTTACGTCATTCTGCATTTCTTTGTCCTTGATTCTGTGGAGCTTTTTCACCAGGAGAAAGTTTGAGGTCAAGAGTACAGCAGAAACATTCATGAATATGGCAATGCAGATAAAGTTGGTGAAGACGTGCCAGTGTAGCCCCATTATCTGTTTGATCTCCATGCACTTCAGTATAGGCTTCGGAGGTATGGTCTTGTAAGGGATTGCCATGTTTGGTACCATCAATAACAACACCATTGTCCATATAACTGCAGATATCATTTTTGCAAAACCTGCTTTCTGTATCTGCTGGAATCTTACACTACCGGAGAGATGAACGTACCGATCTATGCTCACAAAGCCAAGAAATATAATTGATGCATACATATTAATGTACATGAGACATGCCGTTACCTGGCAGTGGAAGATCTGCATACCCCAGGGAGCAATGCCTAAGTCGACAACTATTTTGAAAGGGAGAGCCAAGCTTAACAGAAAATCGGCAGTCAGAAGGTTAATAAGGTAGATATTAAGGGATTTTTTGGATTTCCTCTGTTTGACAAAAGCCCAAAGTGCTATGCAACTCCCAATGATGCCAATCAGGAAGATTAAGTAATAGAAGTAAGTGAATGGTTCCATGTTGTTGTTCACTGTGCATTGAGTAGCAGAGGCATTCGATGATTTAGTACTCATTGTATACTTTTTCCAAACAGAAAAGTGAAACCCAGCTTTAGATCTGAAACAAGAAAAGAAACACTGGAAATTATTTTCTTGTATTCCTTTATTCAAGTCAAAGATGTTGGCGTCTGATCAGGAAATCTGTGCAGGAGAGATCTCATGAGGTCCAAAAGCCAAAGGTGGGAGTGAACCTTGAGAAATATGATGTGATTGATTCTGAAGAAGCATTAAGGAAAGCTATTACATTTTTGATTTAATTTGGCAGCTTGTAAAGAAAAAGATATAGAAGTTTCTAAACCAGTTTTTAAGCTACTATCTGGATGGGGCAACCCCTTGCTGGTTTGCAGTTGCAACCCTTGCCTTGGGGTGCAGTCGTGGTTATAATTGAAAAAGAGCTTGGGCTGTAGGACAGGCCCTTTAGCCTGCAATGTCTGTGGCAAACACAATGTCAAATTAAACTAAATGTCTTGGGACCGATTCTTTTTACATTATATGTCAATGATTTGGATGATGGAATTGATGCCTTTGTTGCAAAGTCTGCAGACGCTATGAAGATAGATGGAGGGACAGGTAGTTTTGAGGAAGTAGAGAGGCTACAGTTGAAGAGAATGGGCTAAGAAATGGGAGGTGGCATACAGTGTCAGGAGGTGTATGGTCATGCACTTTGAAAGAAATTATGAAATGGTTGACTATTTTCTAAGTGGAGAGAAGATGTAAAAAAAAACTGAGGTGCTGAGTGACTTGGGAGTTCCTGTGCAGGATTCCCGAAAGGTTAATTTACAGGTTGAGTCTGCGCTGATCAGGGTGAATGTGATGTTAGCATTCATTTTAATAGGACTAGAATATAAAAACAAGGATGTAACTTTATAAAGCACTGGTGAGGCCTCACTTGGGAGTATTGTGAGCCGTTTTGGGCCCCTTATCGTCGAAACAATGTGCTGAAACTGGTAGAGGTTCAAAGGAGGTTCACAAAAATGATTCCTGGATTGGTGGCTTACCATATAGAAACCATAGAAACTACAGCACAGAAACAGGCCTTTTGGCCCTTCTTGGCTGTGCCGAACCATTTTCTGCCTAGTCCCACTGACCTGCACACGGACCATATCCCTCCATACACCTCCCATCCATGTATCTCTCCAATTTATTCTTAAATGTTAAAAAAGAACCCACATTTACCATCTCGTCTGGCAGCTCACTCCATACTCCCACCACTCTCTGTGTGAAGAAGCCCCCCCTAATGTTCCCTTTAAACTTTACCCCCCTCACCCTAAACCCATGTCCTCTGGTTTTTTTCTCCCCTTGCCTCAGTGGAAAAAACCTGCTTGCATTCACTCTACCATAATTTTATATACCTCTATCAAATCTCCCCTCATTCTTCTACGCTCCAGGGAATAAAGTCCCAACCTATTCAACCTTTCTCTGTAACTGAGTTTCTCAAGTCCCGGCAACATCCTTGTAAACTTTCTCTGCACTCTTTCAACCTTATTTATATCCTTCCTGTAATTTGGTGACCAAAACTGAACACAATACTCCAGATTCGGCCTCACCAATGCCTTATACAACCTCATCATAACATTCCAGCTCTTATACTCAATACTTTGATTAATAAAGGCCAATGTACCAAAAGCTCTCTTTACGACCCTATCTACCTGTGATGCCACTTTTAGGGAATTTTGTATCTGTATTCCCAGGTCCCGCTGTTCCACTGCACTCCTCAATGCCTTACCATTAACCCTGTATGTTCTACATTGGTTTGTCCTTCCAACGTGCAATACCTCACACTTGTCAGTATTAAACTCCATCTGCCATTTTTTAGCCCATTTTTCCAGCTGGTCCAAGTCCCTCTGCAGGCTCTGAAAACCTTCCTCACTGTCTACTACACCTCCAATCTTTGTATCATCAGCAAACTTGCTGATCCAATTTACCACATTATCATCCAGATCATTGATATAGATGACAAATAACAATGGACCCAGCACTGATCCCTGTGGCACACCACTAGTCACAGGAAGAGCACTTCACTAGAGCTCAGAATAATGAGGGGTGGCCTCATTGAAACCTATCGAATGGTGAAAGGCCTTGATAAAGTGGATGTGGAGAGGATGTTTTCTATGGTCGGGAAGCCTAGGGCTAGAGAGCATAGCCTCAGAATAGAGGGGTGGAGATAAGGAGGAATTTCTTTAGCTAGAGAGTGGTGAATCTTTGGAATTCCTTGCCACAGGCAGCTGTGGAGGCCAAGTCTTTATGTATAGTTAAGGTGGAGGTTGATATATTCTTGATTGGTCAGGGCATGAAGGGATACAGGGAGAAGACTGAGGCCGAGAGGAAAATTGGATCAAGCATGATGGAATGGTAGAGCAGACTCAATAGGCCAAATGGCCTAATTGTGTGCTCCTAAATCTTATTGTCTCATGGTCTTCTACCTGAGTGTGATCCCAATCCATCCATTCCCTTCGTATTCAGGCGCATATCCAACAGCCTCTTTCACATCTGCTTCCACTGTTACCCTTGGCAGCCTACTTACCCTGCACATCTCCTTTAAACTTTCCCCCTCTCACCTTAAATGTGTGTCTTCCAGAGGTTAACATTTGGTCTCTGGGAGGATTCTGTCTACCCAATCTGTGCCTCTCATAACCTGTACACTTTCATCAGGTCTCCCCTGTATCCGTGATGCTCTAGGTATAATAACATCAGTTTGTTCAACCCCCTTTTTACGGTCCCTGCACTCTAATCCTGGCACCATCCTGCTGAACTACCTCCACCCTCTTTCCAAAGCCTCCGCATCCTTGCTGTAATTGGGCAACCAGAATTACACATAACTCCAAGTGCAAGGATAACCACATTTTCAGTAACTGCAAAAAGACTATCTTACTCTTACGCTTGGTGCCACAAGTATAGGAAGGCATGGCACACACCGTTACATCTTTCCTTACGTGCATGACCACTTTCAATGGCGTATAGATTTGGGCACTAAGATTTCTGGGTGCTGTTAAGGGTCCTGCTATTAACTGTACACTTTCCCCTTCCACTAGACCATAAGATACAAGAGCAGAATTAGGCTATTCAGCCCATCGTATCTGCTCTGCCATTCAATCATGGCTGATTTTTTTTTTATCCCTTTCAACCTCATTCTCCTGCCTTCTCCACCATTACCTTTGACACTCTTTCTAGTCAAGAACCTATCAACCTCCGTTTTAAATATACCCAATGAATTGCCCTTCACAGCCATCTGTGGCAACGAATTCCACAGATGCAACACCCTCTGGTTTAAAAAATTCCTCCTCATCTCTGTTCTTTTAATTCCCCCTCATTCTTCCAAACTCCAGTGAGTACACGCCCAGAGCCATCAAACCTTCTTCATGTGTTAACCCCTTCATTCCTTGGATCATTCTTGTGAACCTCCTCTGGATGATCTCCAAAGCCAGCTCATCCTTTCTTAGATAAGGGGCCCAAAATTTCTCACAATATTCTGACCAATGCCTTCTTAAGCGTCATCATTTCATGCTTGCTATATTTATAGTAGAATCAGGAATAAGGCATTCAGCTCCTCATGCCTGTTTTTAACATTCAGTAAGTTTGTGGCTTATCTTTTAAATGCATGGTACTTTCTTGCCTTCATATCTTGCCACTTCGTACTACCTAAATATCTGTCGATCTGTCTTAAATATAAGGAGCAACTAAGCCTCTTTTTTGGGGAGTTTTGAATCAGAACAGCCTGCAGATAATGAACTCTGAGCAAAACTGTACTGAAATATGCCTTTTGTGTTTAATATTATGTGTTTTCACTCATTTCTTTTGTTGCAATTTGCGCAATTTTTTTTGTGCATGGGGAAGTGGGGTGGGGGGGGTGGAATCTGTTGTTTTTCTTTGAACCAATTGGTTTCATGGTTCTTTGTTTCATGACTGTCTCTGGGGAAGAGGAATTTCAGCGTTGTATACCGTGCACATACTTTGATAGTAAATGTACTTCGGACTTTGAAGCCTACAGAGCATTATTGCTCGATGAATTCCAAAGATTCACTGCTACTCTGAGGGCAGGGGGAGGGGGCGACTTTCCTCTCATCGTCCGCTCATGTCCATAAGACATAGGAGCAGAATTAAGCCTTTCAGCCCATCGATACTGCTCTGTCATTCAGAATCAGGCTTATTATCACTGGCATGTGTCGTGAAATTTGTTAACTTATGGAGATTTGTTAACTTCCATCATTGCTGGTTTATTATCCTTGTCCATCCAATTACACCTCATCAGCTTATTTACCTTTATCTGTTCTGCTGGTGTAAACCTCAAAAAGCTCTCAAACAACTGTCAAAGAGGGTCTCCTTTACATGCATCCATGTTACTGCTGCACATTCCTGTTTTTATTTTCTAAGAAGCGTGTTCCCACTTTCTTAATGAGTAATTTCCTTTTTACCGTTCTCATCCTAAATGGTCCACAGCTTCCCCTTTGGACATCTCTCTCCTTTCTTAGCATTCAGACCCACTTCTGAGTAAATAACCAGTTCAATAGAGCGATGTGCTAGGATTGTGAAGCTGCTTAATTTACACCAGGATTAGTCACTCTTTAAAAAATAATCAAAATATAGTGTTTAATATTTATTTACACTAAGTAGAAACAGCTTCTAAAGGTCAAAGAAATGGATCTCCTGCAATTCAGTGCAATGTTATTAACCTTTTCACACAATCAGGAAAGCTCACCAATGCCTGTCCTTCCTAAGGAGGCTGAAGAGAGTTGGACTATGCACACCTGTGCTCAAGTCATTCTATATGTGCGCAGTGCAGAGCATCCTAAGATGCTGCATCGCTGCATGGTATGGAAACTGCACTGTGGCGGACAGGAAGGCTCTACAGCCGGTTGTCAAAACTGCCCGACAGTTTACTGGCACCAACCTTCCGGCCATCAAGGATATATATTCAGAAGGGTGCCGGAGAAAGGCCAGTAACATCATGAAGGAACCCACGCTCCCCGCTCATGGACTGTTTGTCCTGTCCATCAGGGACGAGGCTACGTAGGATCCATGCCAGGGCCACCAGACACAAAACAGCTACTTTCCCCAAGCAGTAAGACTGATCAACATCTCCTTCCAGTAGCCCACCCCTTCACACCTCCAACCACAACTACTTTATTATTTCCCATCATTCACTGTGTTTGCAGGCATTCCTGTGCCTAGCGTCACTTTATGGACATACAATCATGTATGTATATAAGCTATTTTATGTATTTATATTTATTGTGTTTCAAAAAAATAGTGTTTTTTTATCTTATTGTGATTTTGCTTTGTGTCTGATCAGATGTGGAGTAACAATTATTTCACTCTTTACACTTGCGTACTGAAAAAGACATTAAGTAATCTTAAATCTGAATAATTTAAAATTTAAAAACTATAATTTCATTGCCAAGCAAAGCACACCACATTTCCTGTTTTCAATCTCCCTTGAAATTCCCCCATTACTCACCGTCTTTGTTATCAGTTGTCTTGTTTCAGTTTACCAGAAACATGAGTTAGAGATATTCTTTCCAAAGTTTAACGTCTTTGAAGGGCAAGCTTAACTCACCTCCCGCACGCAATTGTCAGGAAGCTCTTCTGTATAAGCAGAGCCTTCAATGTTGCAAGCCGGTGCTCATGCCTGAAGCCGTCATTGTAATCTCGGGCACATGGATCACTGCGCTCTTCTTCTGAGTCGGGGGGAGTGCTCTGCAGTGCAGTCAGTCTCTGATTGTTTCTAGTTGGCTTTCAGGAGCTTCCCATTGGACCTCTCTTTTCTCGCCAATGCCGAAGGTGCACTGAGAGCCCTTTAAATGTTCGCTTCTATAAAAGGAAGTCAGCGAATTAGAAATCAACAGTGAGATTGCAGCTCTTCCGATACTGAAGGAACAAGTGAAGCAGAGCAGGTTTCAAATAAATATTTTGCAGTTGCAGCAAAAGTGTGGAAGAGAGAATGGCTTGTTGAAATGTTTCATGATCATGGAGTAAGTGGTTCACATGGTGTGGCTTGGTGCTAATGCTCCTGAAGGGTAGTTTGGAGTCACGGCACTGAAATGGGCACTTCGCCCCAATAGTGTCAAGCCAACCATCTTGTCCATCATCTTGTGGTGAAGCAGAGGCTTTTGGAAGTAGAATAGTGTTAGTAAAAATGAAGTAAAAAAAAATGGAAAATGTTCCTTTTGCATGCAAAACAAAAGGAATTTGCCAGTGTCCAGTTGTTTTCACTCATCATTGTGAGTCACAACCTAATAATGACAGGCTTGCATAATTTTCCTGCCTCCCAAAGAAACATACATTTTTGAAATGTGATCCTTAAAGCACTGATAAATTTCTAATCTACCAGTCATAAGAACAGGATTTGCTTTAAAACAAGTTTTCCCAAACGAGTGATTCAGGCCATGGCTTTTTTTGTACATTTTGCTTATCAATTTTTCTTCAGTTTCTACACATCAGCCAGAACTGTTTCCAACAATGAAACACTTCTCCTCGTGCACAGTCAGGGCAGTAATACAGTAACACACACACAATGTAATGGAGGAGCTCAGCAGGTCGGGCAGCATCTATGGGTGAGAATAAACAGTCGTCGTTTCGGGCCGAGACCCTTCATCAGGACTCAGCATTACAGCAATACTGTAAACATTTGTACTTATCTACTTGTAAGAAAGAAAATTACCCAACTGGGTAAACATGAAATTTTTCGACAGCATTTGCAGTCTGCAAGACTATGTTTCGGACCTATTACAGGAAGATCGATGATCTCTTAATCTCTTTTGTGTTTTTGCCATAAGAAGGAAATTGAGACAAAATTTGAAATTTAATGTAACAGAGTTTTTCCTCTACTGACTGTAATTTGCTTGACAGTTTTGCAGAAAATAACGTTTTTGGCTTTGGTGTAAAGGCAGTAAGGGGAAAATTTTCTTTAACCATTGGCCGAAAACAGTGTACGATAGATGGAATCAAATGTTGGGTGCCTGTAGATTCTGCTGATTCCGGAAATCTAAAGTAACAAACACAAAAAGCTGGAGGAACTCTGCAAGTCATAGAGTGTGGGAATAAAGAGTGGACATTTTGGGCGTCAGGTCTCACTTGGGTACTACGCTTAGTTGGTATTCACGTATTTTATACAATTTTAGACTTCTTCCCCTTGCTGAACTTTAAGAAGGTAGCCTATGAAATAACTATTCTGACACCTAGGCAAGTTACGGTCAAATGTAGTTTGATGCCTTTGATATAACATTATAAATAAACACCATACCTGATTCTGGAAACAGACTAATTAACTTTTGAACTGCTTCAGTTAGCTGGGTCTCACGGTTACATGAGAAACTGCTGGTACTTTGTGTGATGCACTCTTCATGACAGCATGTAGTTCTCGAATAGCCTTGTGCATGTTTTCCTGCCGAGCCTGGGTTGCTGTGGGATGTGTGGTTTTATTTGAAAATTAGTCGATTGACGTCGACAAAACC
The DNA here is from genome assembly GCF_030028105.1 of Mobula birostris. NCBI lineage: Eukaryota > Metazoa > Chordata > Chondrichthyes > Myliobatiformes > Myliobatidae > Mobula > Mobula birostris. The sequence goes on along the minus strand of NC_092373.1, from coordinate 18,122,476 downwards.
AAAATTCTAACGATGAAGCTGACATGAATTTGAAGGCATCGCGTTACTCTCCACCTCTAAAAGTGCCTCAGACAGATTTAGAAAGAACATTAAACTACTTTTATTGCAGAAAATTTTGGTGGCATCTGAATTGTATTTCTGTAAGAAGCTTTTCACTTTTTTTGATGATAAGACAGACTTCAGGTCTAATTATTTTTTTTATATAACATTACTGCAATATCCTGCATTAGTTTAAATTTCCTTTGAAGAACTCACTTATTCCAGGTGATAGAATGCTCCCCTCTTCTTCTGCCCTCCCTGAAGTATGACTTGGTGATACTGCCAATGCCACAGCCTTCCTGTAACAGGAAATAAGCAGGTTTTGAGAACTTGAATCAATGTGGGAGAAAGAACACGTCAAAGTTACCTCAGGGTATTTATTTAATGTATAACAAAAGATAAGAAAGATATATATTTATGTAGATATGTATCTAATCAGACAATTATGTGGCAGCAACTCTCATTCATGGATATAGACTCAGTGGCCACTTTATTAGGTACACCTGTACACCTGCTGGTTAATGAAAATATCTAATCAGCCAATCATGTGTCAGTAACCCATTGCATAAAAGCATGCAGACATGGTCAAGAGGTTCAATTGTTGTTCAAACCAAACATCAGAATGGGGAAGAAATGCGATCGAAATGATTCAGACCATGGAATGATCGTTGATGCCAGATGGAGTGATTTGAGTATCTCGGACACTGCTGATTTCCTGGGGTTTCCATATATAACAGTCTCTGGAGTCTACAGAGAATGGAGCAAGAAACAAAAAAAAAAATCCACTGAACAGCAGTTCTGTGGGTGAAACCACATTGTTAATGAGAGAGTTCAGAGAGAGGAATGGCCAGAATAGTTCAAGCTGACAGGAAGGTGACAGTAACTCAAATAATAAAGCGTTACAACAGCACTGAGTATTGCTACATGTTACCGTTGCTTTTATTAAACGTAAGTGTCATTTAAGTGCGTGGGGGATGATGTTATTAACAAAATGCGGAGAGGTTGGTGGGACATTCAGCAGTTAAGGGACAGCGGACTGTGAGCTACCAGTGGGAGAGCGAGCTGGGTGGAGTTAGTTGAAGAGCTCGCTACAGCAGTGGGCGAGTCTAATGCTTCTCCATGTCCAGAAGATTGTGATAATTAGCAGCACACAGTGCATATTGGATACGTGACTGTCACTTTGTAGGATCCGTACTTGGATTTCTGGAGTATCCTGTGGCGACCACTTTTGTTAATTTGTACATGCATTCGAGTGTGTTACGTGGCGACCACTTGTGTTATGGAATATTCCATGACTGTTGCTTTGTGGTATCCCTACGGGGATTTTGGAACTTAGGCGTCACTTTGTTACCCCTGCTCGGACTCTAGTATTTCAGTGACGACTACTCGACTTCTGGAATCTTCTGTGACTGTCACTTTGTGTCATCTTAAGGTGGATTTATGAGCTCTCCCTCACAGACACCTGTGCCTGTTCCCGTGGATTTCTGGAACCTTCTGGATTGCTATCCTCGGACTCTGAGTAAGACGTGGGAAGAACGAAGAACCTAGACCTAGACCTCCTAGACCTCCGCAATTTGTGAGCTAAAATGCATAGCACTGTTAATTTTTGTTTAGGGGAGTAATTTGTTTAATTGTCTGTATTTGGGTAGATACTGAAAATATAGCTGTTTAACATTAAAAACTGAGTCTGTGGTCTATTGCTGCTGGCACATAACAATATGCCCACAGGAAAATGAATTTCAAGGTTGTATGTGATGCAATATACGTATTTTAATAATAAATTTACTTTGCGCCTCGGTATACACTATAGAGCATCTCTGAGCGTGCAACACATTGAACCTTGAAGTGGATGGGCTACAGCAGCAGAAGACCAATCAGTCGCCACTTTATTAGGTACAGAAGACATCTAAAGAGGTGGCCACTGAGTGTACGTCGTAAAGTTCATTGATTTGCAGCAGTAGTACAGTGCAATACATAAACATCAAAATCATTCAGTCTTCCCAACCAGAGGCCCTGGATGAGTCACGAGACCTACAATCTGCAAAGGGCCATACCTGAGTCATTTAGGTTTGGAGACCAAGTAAGATACAGGAGGCCCAGCTATGATCTCCAGAAAGCCATCTCACTTGTGAGGTCGCAATTCTAGACTAAGGCCATTCGACAGCGGTGGCAGGGCTTGACTGCTATCACCTCTTATACAGTGAAACCAAGTGGTATAGGTGACAACAAGGCTTTGCTCCCAGATGAGCTCAATGCTTTCTGTGCTTCCTTTAACTGTCAAAACATGGAGGAAATTTCACAAACACCCACAACCCCCGATGACTCTGTGATTTCTGTCCCTGAGGTCGACATGAGAGCATCCTTCGTAAGGGTGAACCCATGGAAAGCATCTAGCACCGATAGGGTTACCTAGCGGTGTGCTGAAGTCCCGTGCTGATCGAGTGGTTGTGTGTTCACCGATATCTTTAACCTCTCGCTTCAGCAGTTTGGAGTGCTCACATGCTTCAAGCAGACTTCAGTTATACCGATGCCTAAGAAGAATGTGATAACCTGCCTCAGTGACTGTTGTCCAGTAGCACTTACATCTACTGTGATGAAGTGCTCGAGAGGTTGGTGAGGAAACATATCAACTCCTGACTGAGATGTGACTTAGATCCACTCTAATTTGCCTACCAGCAAAACAGGTCCACAGCAAATGACATTTCATTGGCTCTTCACTCAACTCTGCAACATCCGGACAGTAAAAATGCATACATCAGGATGCTCTTTATTGACTACTGCTCAGCATTCAATTCCATCATCCCCTCAAAACGAATCAATTAGCTCCTAGATTTTGGCCTAAATATCTCCTTGTGCAATGAGATCCTGGATATCTTCACTTGCAGACCCCAACAAAATTGTTGCCATTTGGATTGGCAACAACATCTCCTCCACAATCTCCATCAGCACAGGTGCACCACAAGGCTGTGTGCTTAGCCCCCTGCTCTGCATACTTTACACTTATCACTGTGTGGCTAAGCGTAGCTCCAGTGTCATATTGAAGTTTGTTGACGACACCACAGTGGTTGGCCAAATCAAAGGTGGTGACAAATCAACATATAGGAGGAAGATTGAAAATCTGGCAGAACGGTGCCACATTAACCTCTCAATCAATGTCAGAAAGACCAAGAAAGACTTCATGAGGAGGAAACTGTGGTCCATACACCAGAAATTTGCACAAGAGGCACTGTAGCTCTATCTCTGAGTCACTGAAGTTTATGTGCAAAGTTTCTTGATTTTTCAACTTCCCCAGTCTGTTGAAGGTGGTAGCTTGGATCATATAATATGTTTCTTCACTGTAGCAAAAGAGTGGGTTCAACAGACCCTCCATTGAGCACATGTATGAAGAGTGCTGTCACTGGAAAGCAGCATCCATCATCAAAGACCCCCTCCATCCAGGCCATGCTCTCTTCTCACTGATGCCATCAGGAAGGAGGTACAGGAACTTTAGAAGCCACACCACCTGTTTTAGGAACAGTTATTACCCAACAACCATCATGCTCCTGAACTAGAGTGGATAACTTCCCTCTGCCAATCACTGAACTGTTCCTACAGCTTATGGACTCACTTCTCAAAGACTCTTGCTCTCATGTTCTCAATGTTTGTTGTTTATTTATTTATTTTTTTCTCTTTTGCACGCTGGTTGTACGTCTATCCTGTTTGGGCACAGTCTTTCTTTGATTCTAATGTGTTTCTTGGGTTTATTGGGTACGCCCACAAAAATGAATCTCAGGGTTGTATGTGATGATGTATATGTATGTTGATAATAAATTTACTTTGACTTTGAAGTAAATATGCTATAAATTAAAGAAATATATACAGTAGATTCTGGTTAATTTGGCCATTGGTAAATTGAGGTGGCCCTTTACTTGGGACAGCTCTTAAAGAGCAAAAACTAATTGAGAAAATAGTTGGGATTCCCTTTGTTTATTTGGGATACTATGGCGCTTAACTGGGAAAAATCTTGTTGCTGAACAGTTTCTAATTCCATTAGTCATGTGCACTTGTGTGGTGGTTAGACTCTACGGCGTACGTCGAGTGATCAGTTGTTAAATAGGTTTAGTTGCATGTATTGGTGATTTTTATTACTGATAGCAAGTAATGAGCACTAAGATAATTTGGAACTGTTTTGCTTATAGTGGTTTCAAGCATTCAAGCTTGGAGATGCCAGAAATGGCCGGGAGTGAAAATGAAACAATTACACTATTTCAATAAGTTAGAAACTATGAAAAATTTGAAGGTATCATCAATCATATTGAATGTTCCAATGAAAACAAAGATTTGGAGGATGCAATTAATGAAGACAGTCCATTATCTGCACTAGGTGTCTGCACTAATTTTGTTCATTTACAGTCAATCAAAAGAACATGACAGTGTCCACTGGATGAATACCTCTGTCGATGACATTAATGACTAATACAGTTTTATAGTACTGTAGTAGTATTGACGGTGTTCTAATTTGTTCTGTATTTCATTTAAATACATAATGTGTTACTCAGTTAAACAGAGGGTTGCCTTTTTTTATACCTCTTTAACTATTTCCATGAAGCTTTGGCTAATTGGGACAGCCGCTTAACTGGGCCAAAATGTACTGGTCCAGCTGTGTCACAATTAACCAGAATCCACTGTATTTCAAAAATTAAATAAGTAGTGAAAAAAGAGAACAAAAATAGTGATGTGCGGTTCATGGGTTCACTGACTATTCAAAAATCTGACAGCAGAGGGAAGAAGCTGTTCTTAACACAGTCTAGAATGATTGTGAATGAACGTGCTGCATGCTGGACTGCTCTTTGGGCTCCAATTTACAATGGCTAGTCTGGAGGAACTCAGATGTTCTTGGCACCAATCGCGATTCTGGTCTGAGGATAAGTCTAATGCAGTTGTTCAAACTTGTGTAATTGAGGAAAGCTGCTCTTCGTTTCTACTCTATGCATTCCAGTCAGCCACAATTCTGAAACCCAATACTTGTTCACGAATTTTACATTGTCAAGTGAACCAGTTTTGCTTCGCTCCAAAAAAAAAGTGATTTTGAGGCTTTGGAAAGGGAGCAGAAGAGGTTTACTTGGATGCTGTTTGGAATAGAGAGCAGAAGCCGGACAACAATGTTCTCCCTGTAATTTGCAATGACCAGTGTGTGGAAAAATCTTGTGCTGTGCAATTCTTTGCCCAGTGACAACAGCCTGAGTACACTGAATGATCTCTTCAACAAAATCAGTATAAATAAGCCAGTATAAAAAAAAATCAGAAATTGGAAAAGGAAATGTGATTGTGTACGATCATGAAGTATACTTACTGTAACACGCCAACGAGTTAAAGGGTGGTATCCTTTTGTGCGCAGCTTCAAGGTTTTTACACAGAGTGGTGAGTGCCTGGACCACATTGCCTGGGTGGTGGTAGAGGCAGAAATATCAGAGACTTTAAACATAGAAAACCTACATCACAATACAGGCCCTTTGGCCCACAAAGTTGTGCCAAACATATCCCCTCCTTAGAAATTACTAGACTTCCCCATAGCCCTCTTTTTCTAAGCTTCATGTACCTATGCAAAAGCCTCTTAAAAGACCCTATCATATCCGCCTCCACCACCGTTGCCGGCTGCCCATTCCACACACTCACCACTCTCTGTGTAAAAAACTTACCCCTGACATCTCCTCTGTACCTACTCCCCACCTACTCCCCAGCACTTTAAAACTGTATCCTCTTGTAGCAACCATTTCAGTCCTGGGAAAAGACCTCTGACTATCCACACGATGAATGCCTCTCATCATCTTATACACCTCTGTCAGGTCACCTCTCATCCTCCGTCACTCCAAGGAGAAAAGGCCGAGTTCACTCAACCTATTCTCATAAGGCATGCTCCCCAATCCAAGCAACATCCTTGTAAGTCTCCTCTGCACCCTTTCTATGGCTTCCACATCCTTTCTGTAGTGAGGTGACCAGAACTGAGCACAGTACTCCAAGTGGGGTCTGACCAGGGTCCTATATAGCTGCAATATTACCTCTCGGTTCCTAAGTTCAATTCCATGATTGATGAAGGCTAATACACCATATGCTTTCTTAACCATAGAGTCAACCTGCGCAGCTGCTTTGAGCGTCCTATGGCAGCTTAAAGGAGCATAATATTAAGCAGTCAGTCCTCTTCTACAGCTGCCTCACTCACTACAGTGGGTGCCACAGCAACACAGCGGTTAGTGCAAGCTGCTTGCATCTCGAGGCTCAATTCTAGAGTCCTCCGTAAGCAGGTTTGTGCATTCCTTTATGTGGGCGCACGTGCTTCCTTCTGCAGTCCAAAAAAGTTTCGGTTGGTAGGTTAATTGGTCATTGTAAATTGTCCTGTGATTAGGCTAGGATTAAATTGGTGGGTTGCCAGGCGCTGTGGATCGAAGAGCCTGTTCTGTGCTGCATCTCTAAAAGAGTTAAATAAAAGACCATCAGACCTCAACTTCCAGGCTTAAGATTGACCTTCCCTCGATCCTTGGTATCGCCAGTAGGACTCGTCAGTGACTGGACCCGAACTCCAGGCCTTGAACTCTAGGCTTGCAGACTGTGGGGTGAAAGACCATCGTGGTTGTGGATATCCTTTATGTTTCGGACAATATTTTGTTTACTTATCACCAAAGTCTCTGTAATATAAGATCTGGCTGTGTTGTCTTGCCTGTAGTGTGGGCTGAGCAGTGCAACAGAATGTAAATTGTCTTGTGGTTGTACTATGGTGCAACTGGCTGCTGCTAGGTTCTAGCAAACATACTGAAGCACCACATAGGTAGTTTTTAAGAGATCTTCTGGCAAGCAAGTGATTAGTGATGTTGAAAATATTCAGGAAACATCTGTTTTGAGAGTAAGCGGGTTTTGCGTTTCAGTTCTGTGGCCTATGGATTCATAGCTTTTTGCACTACAGATGCAGGTTGACCTGCTGATGATTTCCGGCAGTTTTAATTTTTATTTTAGTGATATGTAAACTGGTTAAATTAACATTTATAATGGTGTTATCGATGCCAAATGTTCTGTTTAAGCGCATTTTGCTGTATCAGCACATCTAAAAGCTGTCTAATTATAAACTGCTGGCTTAAGAATCTGGATGCAGCTACAATGAAGTCACGACAGCGGCTATATTTCATTAGGAATTTGAGAAGATTTGGTATGTTACCAAAAACGGGAGCAAATGTTTACAGATGTACTATGGAGAGCATTCTGACAGGCTGCATCACCATCTGCTGTGGGGGTGGATGGGGTTGCTACTGCACAGGATCGAAGGTAACTGATGAGAGTTGTAAACTCCTGATCTTGAGAACTAGCTTCCGTAGTATATAGGACATCTTCAAGGAGCGATGCATCAAAAAGACAGCATCCTTCATTAAGGACCCCCACCACCCAAGTCAAGCCTTGTTCTCTTTGGTACCAATGAGAGATACAGGAGCCTGAAGACTCAGCGATTCAGGAACAGCTTCTTCCCCTCTGCCATCAGATTTCCGAATGGACATTGAACCCATGAACACTACCTCACTACATTATTTCTATTTTGCACCACTTATTTAATTTAACTATTGATTATATATACAATTCATAAAGTTTTTCTCTATTATTATGTACTGCTTTTTACTGCTGCCGCAAAGTCAACAAATTTCATGGCATGTATATGATTTGCTTCTCCCCTCTACCTACTTTTTCTCACAAAATTCCTTTCTTTCATTTCTTCTTGGTGCTTTCTGTCCTTGCTGTAAAATGTTCAGACTGTTGTTTAATGTTAGGAACATATTTTAATTGCATTATGTATTTTTCCCTGTTTATCTTCTGGGAGACAATGACCAATATCTCCCAGCAAGATTAATCCTAAACTAGGTATCCTCCCCGGGCACCAGAAGTATAAACAAGTGCTTGAGTTAATTTTAGAATTTAATGAAGGAAAAAGGAAATAAAACTAGACAAATTGATCTGCAAATAGTCCCTTTGTGCATGTCAATGTGTGAGCACTTTATGTAGCAGGTTTTTCTGTGTAACGCTGTAATAAGTACTTTCAGAAAATCCAACTGTTTGACATCCAGTGGTCCTCCTGTGTCTGCTCTGATTGCACACATAAATCTCTAATTTGACCCGTGATGTGCTAATTTGAATTTGCTGTGTGGAAACAGTAAATACAAATGCACAGACAATCCGACCACTGTGATTGAGTGACTCATAAACTAGGGAATATGGAATATGCTGTATTAATGTGGTGTATAGTTAGAAGCTATCTTATGGTCTTTTGACATCAGCCAGCAAACAACCTCTTCCCCTCCTTGCCAGCTGCCAGTATTGTGCATATTGTGCATTTCTACTGGATTCCCCAGATCTATTTTCATGTCATGACTCATTTTCAGTCACTATTTCTGCCCCCCCCCCAACTTCCCAACTTAAAGTATTTATTGTTGATATTCAGCACATGACTTCCTTAGAAGTTATGAAAATAGCTGACTTCAGCTTTGTTCCATTATCATCCGGCGACACTGAATTGGTTTTAATTTACAAGGGACTGCAATGCTGAGGATAATGTGGACTGGCACTGGTAAGGTAATCTAAAACCACTTTAAAGCAGAAGGCACCTGGTCAGAGAATCGCTATTGACCTCAACACATACTGTAGATGCAATCATAAAGAAGGCACACCAGGAGCTGTGCTCTATTAAGAGTTTGAGGAGATTAATAATGTTGAGTCAGATTACAGGAAGGAGCTACAGCGTTTAAGTAACATGGTGTCATGACAACAACGTTTTTCTTCATGTCAGCGAAAGAGCTGGTCACTGACTTCAAGAGGCCGGCAGTGCACACGCTCCTGTTTGTATCAATGGTGCTGAGTTTGAGAGGGTTGAGAGTCTCAAGTTCCAATTGCCTGTCCGGGTCCAGCCCTGTAGATGTCATAGCCATGAAAACTTGCCAACCCCTCTGCTTCCTCAGGAGGCTAAAGAAACATGGCGTGTTCTGTCAACCAATTTTTATCAATACACAATAGAAAGTATTCTATCTGGATGCATCATGGTTTGGTATGGTAAATGACTGGCTGTATCACCATCTGGTATGGAGGGACCACTGCACAGGGTTGAAATAAGCTGCAGAAGTTATAAACTCAGTCAGCTCCATTATGGATCACCAGTCCTCTCCCCCCCCGCCCCCCCCAGCATTCAGGACACCTTCAAAAGGTGGCATGCATCGTTAAGTAACCCCCATCGCGCAGGACGTGTCCTCTTCTCATTGCTGCCATCAAGAAGGAGGTGCAGGAGTCTGAGGGTGCACATCCAATGTTTCAGGGACAGCTTCTTCCCCTCCACCATCTGATTTCTGAATGGACATTGAACCCATGAATACTACTTCAGTATTTATTTTTCCCTCTCATTTTGCATAATTTAATTTAAACCTGATTTTGATTCTGTGGAAGACAAATAGCAGTATGCCAGAAATTCGAGTGTGTCGTGTGAGTTAGAAGTAAATGTAGTTGCTATCTATTATTAAGGGGAAGGTTTTTTGGGAATCAGAAAGGTCTGCTTGGTGACTCAGTGTTCCACGGGGATCGTTGTTGGGAATGCTTTGTTTCACATTCGTCATTTGGACCAGATGGACTTCACCCCAGGGTTCTGAAAGAGGTAGCTGAAGACATTATGGAGGCATTAGCGGTAATCTTTCAGGTATCACTAGATTCGGAAATGGTTCCAGAAAACTGGAAAATTGCAAATGTCAGTCCACTCTTTAAGAAGGGAGGCAATTCAAGTCTAATTATCATTTAAACATACATGAATACAGCAAAACGAGACAGCAGTCCTATGGGACCAAGGTGCAAAACACATTACCAACAGCATACAGCACACTGCACATAGCACATAGCATAAATAGCTCATATGGTTATGAAAGCAGAAAAATATACAGTCACGAAGAAAAACATACAGCCCATGCCCCTGAGTGGCATGGCATGTAGATTGATGGTATGTTGTCGGGGCCTAGCTTGTCCTTCCTTTGAGTGAACACTGGAGGGCAGCACCAACCCTGGGTTGGGGCCAGCTTCCAACCCTGTACAGATTCCGGCATGGCCACAAAGGCCTCTGCTCTCTCACACACTGCCTCGGCGTCTCCTCTCCCGGGCAGTTGCACAGACGACTTCATGTTCCGAGTGCTTAGTCCTCACCACAAGTGAGGCAATGCAGCTCCCCCCCGCAGCCGGTTTCACCAATGAACCAGCGAGCATGACTTGCAGTATAACTACATTTCCAATGTCCAGCAGGGTCTTGTGATCACTGTAAAAACATCGTGCACCTTCTCATTACAGCAGTATACAAGAAGTCCAAGTGACAACACAAAGGTATGCAATAATTCCGGCTCCACTGTTATTGATAGTGCTGCCATACTTGATGTTCTTTGTATCCAGCAATTACTTGAAATTGTAAAAAAAAAAGACATAAAGAATGAACAATTACACCTTTGATTGGACCGGGAATGGCCACTGCATCTGAGCTAGTACATCTCATCCAGTAAGATGGAAACAAAAGAGAAGAAGTTATAGGCCAGTTGGCCGAACTTCATTGGAGTCCATTATTGAGGTTTCGGGGCGCTTGGAGACACATGATAAAGGCAGCATGGTTTCCTTCAGGAGAAATCTTGCCTTACAGATGCGTTGGAATTCAAAGTAGCAGACAGGAAAGACAGAGTAGTGTGGTTGGATATTGTTTACTTGGATATTCAGAAGGTGTTTGACAAGGTACCACACATAAGGCTGTTTAACCAAGAGCTCGTGGTGTTACAGGAAAGAGACTAACATTGGTAGAAAATTGCCTGACTGGCAGGAGGCAAGGAGTGGAAATAAAGGGGCCTTTTCTGGTTGGCTGCTGGTGACAAGGTGTACAACAGGGATCGCTGATGGGAAAGCTTCATTTCACGATATATGTATGTCAATGTTGGAATTAATGGCCAAATTTGCTAGCGATATGAAGGCAAGTGGAGATTCAGGTAGTGCTGAGGAAGCCGGGAGTCTGGAGAAGGACTTGGATATTAGGAGAATTGGGAAAGAAGTAGCAGATGGAATATAATGTAGAGAAATGTATGGTCATGCACTTTGGTAGAAGGAATAAAAGCATAGACTATTTTCTAAATGGGGAGAAATTTTTAAAAAATTGGAGGTGCAAATGGACTCGGGAGTCCTTGTGCAGGATTCCCTAAAGGTTAACTTGCTGGTTGAGTCAGTGGTAATGAAGCCAAACGCAATGTTAGCATTCATTTTGGGAGGACTAGAATATAAAAACAAGATTTTAATGCTGAGGCTTTATAAGACATTGGTCAGACTGCGCTTGGAGTATTGTGAACACCTTATCTAAGAAAAGATATTCTGGTTTTGGAGAGGGTCCAGAGGAGGTTCATAAGAATGATTTCGTGAAGAGCGCTTGAAGGCTCTGGGCCTGTAGTTGTAGTTTAGATGTATGTGCGGGGATCTGATTGAAACTTAGACAGAATAGATGTGGAAAGGATGTTTCCCATGGTGGGCGTGTCTAGGACAAGAGGGCACAGCCTCAGGACAGAGGGGCATCCTTTCAAAACAGATGCGGAGAAATTTCTTCAGCCAAAGGGTGGTGAATTTGTGTTAATTTGTTGCCACATATGGCTGTGGAGGCCAGGTCATTGGGTGTATTTAAGGCAGAGATTGATAGGTTCTTGACTGGACATGGCATCAAAGGTTATGGGGAGAAGGCCGGGAACTGGGGTTGAGGGGGAGATAGAAAAAAGGATCAGCCATGATTGAATGGCGGAGCAGACTCAATGGGCCAAACGGCCTAATTTTGCTCCTATGTCTTATGGTCTTATGGTCTAATTTGTGATAATAAACCTAATTCTGATTCTGAAGGCAATAAGAATTGAAATACTGGAAATTGTATTTATTAAGACATAGAGTCGAGCCGCACTACCCAGCCATCCACCGATTCAACTGAGGTCTAATCATGGGACAAATTAAAATGACCAGTTAACCTACCAACCAGTACGTCTTTGGAACGTGGGAGGAAACCAGAGCACCCGGAGGAAACCCATGCGTTCACAGGGAGAACGCACATACTCCTTACAGGCAGTGGTGGGAATTGAACCTGGGTCACCTGTACTGTAAAGCGTTGTACTAACCAGTACTGTACCACACAGCAGGTCATGCAGCATCTGTGGAGAGGGGAACAGTGTTAATGTTTTGGGTTAATAATTTTGTATTAAGGTTAGAAATAAGCAAATCTTAAAGTAGGGAGAATGGGCAAGGGAATGGTTTGTGATAGGTTGGCAACAGAAGGCTGAATGATGAATGCCCCCTATTTGATGCTTAAGGTTCTCAATTCTGGGGAGACTACTGTCTATGATGAAGCTGCCACTGACTTTAAGTTCTCTGCTGCTTTTTCTGATCCTGTGCATTGGAGCTTCCGTACCAGACAGAACGGTACATTTGAATCATGCTGTGTTTAATTTAGCTCCAGAATTGAATGGTCTTGCTAATCTTGGAAAAAAAAGTAAATTCCACTGTTCATTTTGATGAGGACCTTTTCACACTGAACAGCATAGGCTTTCTGTTTGTTAGTTGAGAGCAAAAACTAGACCACTGAGATCATTGTGATGGCTCAGTTCCTCTAAAATCTTCCCACTTTATTTCACACTGGTATTTTTTTGGATTTGGTAAATCATGAGCGTATTGGCTGCCAGTAACTTATAGTGGTTTTGCACTGTTAAAGTGAAACCCAACACAAGCTCTTAAAATAACACCTCTTCATATTCTGTCTGGGTACCCTCCAATCTGATGGTACAAACATGTAATTTCTTCCTCCTCGCCCTTCCCACCTTTTTGCTGGTTTTCCTTTCCCAATCTGGTTTCCCCTCTCATTCCTTCTCCTTACCCGCCCATGACTTTCCCCCCTCCTCCCATGTCTCTCAAGGTCTACTGTTCTCTCCTATCAGATTCCTCCTTCTTCAGCTCCTTACCACTTCCACCTATCAACTCCCAGCATCTTATTTCACCCTCCCTCCCCCACCCAACAACCTGCCCCCTCACCTGGTTGACTAGATCACCTGTCAGCTTGTACTCCTACCCTCCCCTCCCCTTAATATGGCTCCTTCCCCCTTCCTTCCTAGGCCTGATGAAGGGCCTTGGGCTGACATGTCGACTGTTCATTCCCCTCTATCGATGCAGAACTTTGTGTTTATGTTACACCTCACCCTTCCACCTGGATACCTTGGATATTTGAGCTCTCATGAATTTATTGCTTTGACAATAACTTGCTTCCTCAGTGAGAACTGATCATTTCTGCAATCTTTGCTTCCTTTTTTTCCCTCTCTCTCCACTGGCCTGCTGACTTTGTCTCATGGTCCTACTATTACCAACATGTTACAGACAAAATGCTCTGCTTCCTGTTTTCTAATAACATCAAAGATTTTTACAAACATTCCGGTTTCTCAGCTGGAGATGTACAGGGTATGTCTTCTTTTAGGTACCTGGCTACTTGGAGTAGCGGTGGGTAGAGGCTTTTTAAAAGGCTTTTAGGCTGAGCAGTTTTGGGTCCCTTATTAATGAAAAGATGTGCTAACATTGGGGAGGGTTCAAAGGAGATTATTCTGGGATTGAAAGACTTGTCGACGAGGCAGATTTGATGGCTCTGGGCCTCTACTCACTGGACTTCAAAAGACTGTGGGGTGACCTCATTGAAACCTATCAAATGTTGAAAAGCCTCTACAGAGTGGATGTGGAGAGCATGTTTCCTATGATTAGACAGTCAAAGACCAGAGGACACAGCCTTCGAATAGAGGGTGCATCCTTTTGGAATGGAGATGAGGAGGAATTTCTGTCGCCAGAGAGTGGTGAATCTGTGGAATTCATTGCCACAGGTGGCTCTGGAGGCCAAGTCATTGGGTATGTTTAAGGCAGAGGTGGATAGATCCTTGATTAGACAGGGCATGAAGGGATAGAGAGAGAAGGCAGAAAATTGGGACCGAGAGGAAAAATGGATCAGCCATGATGAAATGGTAGAGCAGACCCAATGGGCCAAATGGCCCAATTCTGCTCCTATATCTTACAGTCTTATGGTAATGGTGCATTATGGAAGCAATGTCCTGTGTCTACAGGCAGCATTCCAGCTATAATCCTGAAAGGCTGTGAGAACAGTTGGCTGTGGAGGTCACCACATGACTTCTTTCATGAGGGCTTGGTTATATGGTGCTGTAAATTCAGTGACTTTGCCTCTGTGCTCAGAAGCAGTGAATGTTCCTTCAAAAGCTGAAGCCCAAATGTCTGAACCATTAGTTTCAATTCCCTGTGAGCTTCTGATAATCTCTGCAATTTATTACTTGAGCCCTAACATTCGAGTGCTTCATTCCACCCACCTGTACTTAGCAATGCTGAAAGTCGCCGGCCCACATTTCCTAACTTTTAACACCTGTCAGAAGATCAGTCATTGTGAGCCGCAGTGCCCTATGCAGGAAGTATGACACTCACTGACGTACTTTCCTTTCATGGTCAAATGCATCACAGGCTCGTGGTGAGTGTGGGGGTGGTGGGCTGCATGCTTGATGTCAGTGGAGATGATGTTCAAAAGTTCAAAGTTCGATTACTATCGAAGTACGTATAAATAATGCAGCCTTGAGACACGTCTGCTTACAGGCAGCCACAAAATAGGAAATGCAAGATAACCCACTTTTTAAAAAAAAAACAATATCCATTGTGTATCCGGCCAGTTGCTGGCTGTTACTGAAATAACTGTTGTCCTCACACTTCTGCCTCGCAGCCTCTCACCCTACCAGTGGTGGTAAGTGCTGGTCTTTGCAGTTTCATTAACAGCTCCTTCCCCTCCACCATCAGATTTCTGAGCCAGGCAATGAACCGACCTACGAGCACTACCTCACCCTTTAGCATTGAGGACACCTTCAAAAGGCGATGCCTCAAAAGGCAGCGTTCGTCATTAAGGACCCCCATCACGTAGGACATGCCCTTTTCTCACTTCTACCATCAAGAAGGAGGTACAGGAGCTTGTAGACACACACTCAACATTTTATTAACAGCTTCTTCCCCTCTGCCATCAGATTTTCGAACGGACAATGAAACCATAAGTATCGTCTCATCAGTTTGATTCTGTGATTGGGAGAGATAAGGGCCTCTTCTTAGTGCAAGTGCAGTTGTTCCTCTAGAACCTTGGGCCAGTAGAACTGAATGGCAAAAGACTGCAGATGCCGGAATCTGAAGGAACTCGTAGTACAAGAGGTCTTGTAGATGGTGGAAATCCCGAGTATCTGTCTGTCTGTCTGTCTGTCTCTCTCTCACTCTCTCACTCTCTCACTCACACACACACATGCCCCCCCCTCAAGATCAGGCAGCGTCTGTGAAGAGGAATACGCAGGCAGAGTGTTGCTTCCTCTCCATAGATGCTGCCTGACCTGCTGAGTCTGAGTTCATCTGGCATTTTGTGTGTTACTTTGAAGGAACACAGTGGACCGAGCAACATCTGCCTGGAGGAAAACTGTTGATCTTTCATACAGAATCCTGCATTAAGCAGCTGAGTCATGATCTGGTCCTGTTGCAGGGTTAGAATATGAAGCATCGACAGTTCCCCCCCCCCCACCCCCCATTGACGCTGTTCAATCTAAGTTCCTCCAGCAGATTCTCTGTAGCCAGCTGTATTGTTGTGTAATCGAGCTATTAGAGTGAAGATTCAGAATAAACATGACATCACTTCCTTCAGTGAATAAATGCTGAACTCGTGTATAGAATGAGCTTGAGTCATCAAATTGTATGCTGCTGTGGTGACGGGAATGCAGCGAATACAGGAAACTGATGTGGATGCAAGATGGGTGTTAAATGCCTGTGGTAACACGGCAGCTGGATGTGGGGGTATTGGAGTGCTCTTTGATTCCTTTGTAAGACAGAGTTGATACACCACAGTGAGTTCATTTCACTGCTCTTCCCTCTCTTCCCTCAACCCTGTGAGCTGCTTCTCATGGCTCTTACTCGTTGATTCACAATGTCAACTAACTGGTCCTGCAAATCTCCAGTACAGTGGCTGCATAACACTTGACAAAGTTAAAAGTAAACTTTATTGTCAAAGTTTATATGTGTCACCATATACAGCCCTGAGAATCATTTTCTTGTAGGCAACTTCAATAAATCTATAGAATAATAACCATAACAGAATCAATGAAAGACTGCTCAACTTGGGTGTTCAACCAGCGTGCAGAAGACAACAAACTGTGCAAAAACAAAAAGAAGGAAATAATAATAATATAAATAAATAAATAAATAAATAAGCAAAAAGTATCGACAACATGAGATGGAGTGGCCTTGAAAGTGAGTCCATTGGTTGTGGAAACATTTCAGTGATGGAGCAAGTGAAGATGAGTGAAGTTTGGTTCAAGTGCCTGATGGCTGAGGAGTAATAACTGTTCCTGAACCTGGTGGTGTGAGTCCTGAGGCTCCTGTACCTTCTTCCTGATGGCAGCAGTGAGAAGAGAGCATGTCCTGGTCATGGGGTTCCCTGATGACGGATACTGCTTTTCTGCGACAGAGCCAGAGATCAGCAACTGGCGCTCAGTTCCTGCCACTTTCTTGTATTGAGCCTGTACGTTCTCCTGTATATTCCTCTTTCCTTCCACATTCCAAAGATGTGTAGGTTAGGGTTAGTAAGTTGTGTGCGACCTGTGTTGGCAGTGGAAACGAGGCGACTCTTGTGGGCTGCCCCCAAACGCATCTGCGGTGATATCGGGTGTCACGTGTAAGAACGTGATTGAACAGAGTTCGGAGCATGCGCAGAAATGACAGAATGGTCTAGAAACTTGTGTGGTGAAGACGTGGTTGCTGTTTGGTGTTGTAAATAAAAGTTCTAGTTCTATTCTTTCAGAATATGGTTTGTTCTTAGTAACCCACCGTATGTATAAAGAACACAACAACATCCTCAGACTTTGTGATTGTTGGACGCAAATGACGCATCTCACTGCATGTTTTGTTGCTTCAATGTGCATGTAACAAAGCTTATCTCCAATATCTTTAAATCTCTTGCTGCTCACTGCATCAGTATAACACTGGTGCGCCAATCTGAACCAACCCTGTGCAGAAGCACCTAGACAGGTTAGGAGAATGAGCAAAGAAGTGCCAGATGGAATATAGTGTGGGAAGTGTGTGGTCATGCACGTCAGTAGAAGAAATAAAGGCACGTACTATTTTCTAAATGGGGAGAAAATTCAAAAATCAGAGGTGCAAAGGGACTTGAGAGTCATTGTGTAGGATTCCCTAAAGGTTGAGTCAGTGGTAAGGAAGGCAAATGCAATGTTAGGATTTATTCCAAGCAGACTAGAATATAAAAGCAAGGATGTAATGCTCAGAATCAGAATCAGGTTTAACATAATAAATCTATAAATTGCAATAAATTTATCTATCATTGAATTAAATAGTGCAAAGAGTAAAAAGAAAGACTGAGTTAGTGTAAACACGAGGAATTCTGGAGATGCTGGAAATTCAAGCAAAACACATCAAAGTTGCTGGTGAACGCAGCAGGCCAGGCAGCATCTCTAAGAAGAGGTACAGTCGACGTTTCGGGCCGAGACCCTTCGTCAGGACTGAGGTAGTGTACGTGCTTTAATTGTCTATTCAAATATCAGATGGCAGAGGGGAAGAAACTGTTCCTAACATGTTAAGTATGTGCCTTCAGGCTCCTATATCACTTTCCTGATGGTAGCAGTAAAAGAGAGCATGTCTTTGGTGATGGGAGTCTGTAATAATGAGAGACTCTTGCTCTGGTAGTTCTTGTGTGTGTGACTCTGCAGATTTTCTCTTGATAGGGAAGGAAATTAACTTTACTTGTGTGGTCTGGTGCGTACAATTCCAGATCCAGAGAAATATAGCTAACACCTTTAGACACAGCACATTGAAGTAACATAATGCATACAACCAGTGAAATGATATTTGATCAGCTGGGATGCATCATGAAATTATGATGATATAATATTTTTAGTAACACCAAGGCAGAAAGGAAGCTGAGGCTATAAGGTCGAGGGGGAGCATCACAGATGTGCAGGATCAAGGGGAAGAGTGCAATGTTTTCTATTGATTTTGGCAATGGAGTTCCATCTTAAATGTGCCATCTTTCAGCTGCAAGTGAACTGCTGATTCCGGGGAAGCTATTTTTCATGGGATGGTTGGCAGATTGTCTGTGGGATGGTTGGGAGTATAACACAAGGGTTAGCTCATAGTAATGAGAGGTAGAATGCCAGAAAGGAGATCTCAGTGTCTACATTTAAATTGCTGTAATCTCTCAACCTCACTTCACTACAGAATTTGTTTGCCGCCACTTATTGAAAATGCCTAGTCAGAACTTGGTAGAAATGTGAAACTCTAGACATGCTTTTAAGCTTAAAGGGGGAACATAGGTTGATAGGTTATTGATTAATTGGGATGTGAAAATTTATGGGGAGAAGGCTGGAGAATGGGGTTGAGGGAAATGGATCAGCCATGATGGAATGGTGGAGGAGACTCGATGGACTGAATGGCCTAATTCTGCTCCTATGTCTTATGGTCTAACATCAAAGGTGGCGTGAGGGACTGGATTTTTTACACAAAGTGTGGTAGGTGGCTAAAATGGTTTACCGGGCCTAATAGTGGGCAGACACATGAATATGGAGAGATCAGGAGGACAATTAATATAAATTGGCATCAAGTTTGGCACAACATTGTGGGCTGAATGACCTTTCAGTGCTGTACTGTTCTGTGTTCTTAAAGGGCTTTTGTGGAGCTGGTGCTAAAGATTAGCCTTATTTGTCCTGTGCACATCGAAACATACAGTGAAGTGTATCATTTTGCATCAATGACCAACACAGTCTGAAGATGTGCTGACATAGATTGGCGGGCCACTTTGCCGAGCAGTTTGGGTTTCCCGTTGGTCACCATTTTCTTTCCATTTCCCATTCCGGTTCCGACATGTTGATCCATGGCCTCCTGTACTGCCATGATGCGGCCACACTCAGTTTGGAGGGGTAACACCTCATGTTCCATTTGGGTAGCCTCCAATCTGACAGCATGAAAATTGATTTCTCCTCCACTTGGGAAACACCTGTGAGGGGGACTTTTCAGAATATGTGCGCTAGTGGTGGAACTGAAAAAAGAACTGAAGAAATAGAGAATCTAGCTATACTTCTAATGCGGCCCCTTCTATACTGGTGATACCCGATGTAGATTGGCACATTTGCTCCATCTGCAACAAGCTGGATTTTCTGGAAGCCACCATTTTAATTCCAATCTCCATTCCCATTCCAAAATTTCGGTTCATGGCTTCCTGTACTGCCACAATGAGATTATTCTCAGGAGGAGAGCACCTCAGATTCCCTCTGGATAGCCTCCAACTCTGACAGCATGAACATCGATTTCTCTAACTTCCAGCAATTTCCCCCTCCCTTTCCCTTTTCTTCCATTTCCTATTCTGGCTCCCTTCTTACCCCTTCTCTTCTCATCACCTGCCTATCACCTCCCCGTGGTGCCCCCTCTTCCTTTCCTTTCTGCCATGCTCCACTCTCCTCTTATCAATTTCTGCCTCTTTCAGCTCCATACATTTTCCACCCATCACCTCCCAGCTTCTCCCTTCATCCCCCTTCCCCCACCCAATTGGCTTAAGGCTGATTTATACTCTGCGTCAACTCGACGCCGTAGGTACGGCGTAGCCACAAACCCTACGCGGTGCCTACACGGATCCCTACGCCGTAGCCTGACACGCACCTCTCCCAAAATGTAACTACGCGTTGCGGCAACGCAGGGTGCAACAGCTGTGATTGGTCCGCTTGGTAGCATGGCTTTTCCTCCTACGCTGCAGTAGCTTCCCATTGGGCGACTGAAGGGAGGGCAGGAACTCTGGCTGCAATGCTTTCCATAAGGCTTTACAGACCTCCGAAAATATGCAGGACACATTTCGCTTTAACAAAAAAAGACGCTCACTTCTTGTTTACCCCGAGCAAGACTACCATGACCATGAAGCCTTGCGCGGGCAGGTGTGTGCGCATGCGTGACGTATCCGAATTGCAGAGCGACGCAGACACACACAATGCACAAGTATAAATGCTGACAACGCGCGTAGGTCACTTGTGTAGGTTATGGCGTCGAGTTGATGCACAAGTATAAATCAGCCTTACATCTATCATCCTCTACCTTGTACCTTTCCCCCCTCCCCCAACCTCCTTCCTCTGGCTTCTCCCTTCCTATCCAGTCCTAATGAAGCCTGAAATGTTGCCTGTTTATTCCTTTCCAGAGATGCTGCCTGCCCTGCTGCATTTGCGCGTGTGTATGTTGCTCAAGATTTCCAGCATCTGCAGAGTATTTTGCATATGTGAGGAGGGGTATGGAGTCTGCAAAATGAGATGGCTGGGTTAAAGGTCCAGATAAAGCTTTGGCAGATGGAGCATAACACTGGGAAATGTGAGGTGATGCCTTTGGTAGGAAGGAGTGGTTTGCACAATGTTATTTAGATGGAGTGTGAAGCACCTTCAATAACTCCAAAAGACTGAGGTTAGGTAAAATACTGAAGGGCTTTTATTCGCTGTACAATACGGCCTCCACGCTGAGTGTCTGCCGCCGGACTGAGGGAGAGGGGCAAGGTGAAACACCTTTTATACCGGACTCTGTGGGAGGAGCCACAGGGGCAGTCAGCAGAGGGGAGTGTCCAGACAGTTAACCCAGTTACAACATATATAGCAACACGCATCAAAGTTGCTGGTGAACGCAGCAGGCTAGGCAGCATCTCTAGGAAGAGGTGCAGTCGACGTTTCAGGCCGAGACCCTTCGTCAGGACTAACTGAAGGAAGAGTGAGGAAGGGATTTGAAAGTTGGAGGGGGAGGGGGAGATCCAAAATGATAGGAGAAGACAGGAGGGGGAGGGATAGAGCCAAGAGCTGGACAGGTGATAGGCAAAAGGGGATACGAGAGGATCATGGGACAGGAGGTCCGGGAAGAAAGACAAGGGGGGGGTGGCCCAGAGGATGGGCAAGAGGTATATTCAGAGGGACAGAGGGAGAAAAAGGAGAGTGAGAGAAAGAAACTGTCCCTCTGAGTTTACCTCTTGCCCATCCTCTGGGTCCCCCCCCCCTTGTCTTTCTTCCCGGACCTCCTGTCCCATGATCCTCTCGTATCCCTTTTTGCCAATCACCTGTCCAGCTCTTGGCTCCATCCCTCCCCCTCCTGTCTTCTCCTATCATTTTGGATCTCCGCCTCCCCCTCCCACTTTCAAATCCCTTACTCACTCTTCCTTCAGTTAATCCTGACGAAGGGTCTCGGCCTGAAACGTCGACTGCACCTCTTCCTACAGATGCTGCCTGGCCTGCTGCGTTCACCAGCAACTTTTATGTGTGTTGCTTGAATTTCCAGCATCTGCAGAATTCCTGTTGTTTACAACATATATACATGGTTTACCATAGAGTGGGATGACAGAACGCTGTTGTACAGAGGGGCATCATGTCTGCAAGCATGTAGCGCAATGATGCTGCAGATTTATCTGATTATGCGCTAGCTACAACTTGCTAACAGGAAATGAACAATGCAGAAAACATTAGGCAAGAGAATAGATCTCTGGTCTGTACTGCATTGAAGATAACACATCAAGGTTGGGGAGTCTTACTACAACACTGCACATAGTGGTGTAACCACATTAGAACTACTTGTAATGTATCAGTTTGTAGGGAAATGCCTGTGAGAGGGGCTTTTCAGAATAGTGGTGAAATTGGGGAAGAAAAAAGAATTGTGAAAAAGCAAATTTAAATATTTCCCACGTGATTATTCTCATCACAACTCTTGCACAATCATAAGAGCAATTCAGTTTTTGTTTCAACACTGAACGCTAGTTCACTGCTTTTCCCTTGGTGTGTTTGCGGCAAGAGGAACAACTTTGCATTTTAATTCAGACACTTTGTGAGGCCATGGTGTCATTTAAAACAAAGAAGATCTTATTTGCATTCACGACTGTCTTTAATTTTGATGCAAGTGCACTGCCGTGGTTGTGGTAATACGATCAGATCAGCAAGCAACCAAAGCAGATAAAATTCTTTGTTAGCTACTTATCCCACCCTTCCCGTTTTCTGCTATTTAAAACATTAACCTGTAATAAACATTTTCATTTTCCAGATATTAATGTAAAGGCTGAAACTGAACTTAGTTTGCCTCTGATATTGCATCAGTTAGATCATTGACCGTAACAAGTAGGAGCAGGATTATGCCATTCAGCCCATTGAATCTGCTTCTCCATGCCATCATGACTGATTTATTTTCCCTCTCAATTGAATTGACTATTTCTTACATCCTTCACGTACATGAGGAGTAAAAATCTTTACGTCATGTCTCTATCTAAATGTGCAATGTGCAATCATAGTAATTTATAATTATTTATAATAAATAGTACAGTCAAGGTAATATAGAGTGCACACAACCCCATTCTCCTGTCTTCTCGCCGTAAACTTTGACACCCACCCTTACTAATTAGAAACCTATCAACCTTTGCTTTAAGTATACCCAATGACTTGGCCCTTCACAGCAGTCTCTGTCAGGAAATTAATTCCACAGATTCACCACCGTCTGGCTAAAGAAATCCCTTCTCATCTCTGTTCTAAAGGGACATCATTCTATTCTGAAGCTGTGCCCTTCTGATCCTAGAGCCCCCAACTATAGAAAACATCTTCTCTAAATCCACTCTCTCTAAGCACAACATAATTATTTGAGAGTACAATGATGTCCAAACACTTTGAAGACTTCAGTCAATTCAAGTTAATAAATAAAGTGAAAAGATGACATTTACAAAAATGCTATACACAGATTTTATTTTCTTTTTCAATTAAATTTGAGATCAGATATTCACTACATGAAGATATTTTGCAAAGAGATTGTGTAAATGGCTATCCTTGCATTTTTTCCACACAGTTTATCTTCAATAATTTCTTACCATTAGATTTTTGTAAAATAAAATGATTCTGTGACTGGAATAAGAGACCAAAATTTTTTCTGAATGAATTACTTCATAAAGGTAACCTCTGAAAATAGCATACAAGATAACGCAAAGTATTAAACATTGTTATTTGTATTGCACATAGGCATTGACATAATTGCTAGATTAATAATTTATAGCACAGTATATAGAACAGTTGAATATAAATTTTATCTTTGCTTTAGACCATAAGGCATAAGAGCCATTTGGCTCAATGAATCTGCTCTGTCATTCCAGGTTGAAGTTGCTGATATACAAAAAAGAGCAGAGGTTATTAATAAAAGTCATTATTTTAAAGTTTCTTTTATGTCTAGTGGCAGCTCGGAGCATCCTTATTACTGTGAAATTTAGGTCAAAAGTATGATGTGTATTGTTTCGTTACAACAGTAGGTGTGGGAGCGGGGACTTGG
Source organism: Mobula birostris (assembly GCF_030028105.1). NCBI lineage: Eukaryota > Metazoa > Chordata > Chondrichthyes > Myliobatiformes > Myliobatidae > Mobula > Mobula birostris. The sequence continues at coordinate 18,099,019 of NC_092373.1, read as the reverse complement.
GGTCAATGTTCTTGTGTTTTTGTTAGTTTTCTTGTGCGGGGAAGGCAACTGGGGGGACAGTGATCTTGTCGCATTTCGTGCAGGGGTGGAACATTGGGGGGTTGACTGCGTTGCTGTTCTTTTTTGTGTGGGGGGAGTGGATTTTCTGTTTCCCTTTGAATGGACTTCCATTGTTTCGTGGCTATCTGGAGAAGAAGAATCTCAGAGTTGTATACTGCATACATCCTTTGATAATAAGTGAACCTTTCAAGGTTCTCAGAGCCAGTTCAGATGGGCAGAAAGACACAAATTTCATTTATCTACTTAAAATTAGCTTTACTAGGACAGAGCAGAGCAATCATTAAAATACTATTCTAGGTTTACGCAGGTCTCTCTCGTTGGAACACACCTCGATCTCAATCCGTAGCACTGTTTATGACTAACCCATCGATGGGTGAGGCCCTGAATAACTACCCCAAGTCTCTAACTGCTGAACTTTTATATTCTTTCCACTGATATGAAATATTGCAGCAAGTGGATCCATAAAGTCGTAGCACCATCTCAAGCCACTGAATCAGAACCAATCATCACTTGTCTGCACTCTTCATGAATTCTACCTTAGTTGTGTTCAACTGACATTCACGTTTCCACGGTTGTTGCCACAGTATTCCCAGAGTAGCATTTAAAACTCCTGCAGCCAGTTCTGTTAACGTTCAAGGCCAAGCTGGTGAGACATTTGACAAGCACAAAGATTAACCCTTTATAAACATGTATGAAGATGAAATAATTTCACATCGAAAGACTTGAGTAAATAGATGTCTTCAAAAAGCATGTTGCTGCCAGAGATTATAGTTGTAATAATTATCACATCTTCCTTTTGTTTGGCTTTCAGACAACATCAGATGATTTTATTCCAGTTTTTTGAGACATTATCTGTCACACTTTCACCAGATGAGGAAGTCTATTTGCATTTCAAAATCAGTCGGTGGATCTGAAGTACTGTGGAACGTTCCGAAGACAAGGGTGTAACTGCAGCCTGTCTTCTTAACTCGTCCTAAAGTGAGCTGCTAAGCTGTCCACGGTAATGTCGAATGGCTGAAAGTGAAACTTATTTTAGGTTTTCGAGGTTTATATTGCAGTCATTCATGCTGTTACCTTGGCTGTTTCCGGCAGAGTCTAGCACAGTTTGTGAGATATTAGCACGCGAGGACTTGTCTCTGTGGGGATCACTGTCGTCCTCTGCGTTTTTATCCAGACCTAACTTTGACCTGAATGCTTTGCAAGATAGAAAGTAGATCACTGGATCCAAGCATGAATTAAGCGTTGCCAGGATTATAGTTGGTTCCTTGATGTTCAAGAACATCTTTTTCCAATAGCAATCAGAAATGATGTTTACCTGTGTCAACATGTAAGGAATCCTGATGATGTGATAAGGAACAAAGCATATTAGGAATACGACAAGCAGAATCAGAATGTTGTTCTTTGCCTTGGCTTGCTTCTTGCTTGAGCTTGGAGTTGGGCTTTTGTCCAGTCGTCTCATAGTTTGGAAGTAGAAGGTGCAAAGGGCTATTAGCACGAATAAAAACAAGACTGTGCCCCCAGTGTGGAGGGTTAAGTGCCAGTGAACTCCAAATCCACTTCTTAGTTCTAGGCAAGACGTTTTTGTATTTGTCTGCGGTCGGCTTTCTCCTTTCAGGAATGTGTAAGACAATCCAAGGGCGAAGAGGGAACACCAGATTCCAACAGAGAGAATTTTTGCGGTTTTGAGTTTTTGGAATGTGTACGCATTAAGCGGCTTCACAATCTTCAGATATCTGTTGGCTGCAATGAGTCCCAGGAAGAGAATGCTTGAATACATATTCAAATAGAAGAGGGATGTTATGAAAGTGCAGTAGAATTTTCTTAGTCTGTAGGGGAACATTACGTTCAATTCAACGATTCTTATTGGCAGAGACAGGAGCAGCAAGAAGTCAGCTATGACCAGGTTCTTCAAATAAACAATGACGCTGTTACTGCTGGGGATGTGACAGAAGTACACATAGAAAGCCAGGCAGTTAAGAATGGTTCCAACTATACAAATGATTGAATATGCACACAGACTAAACATTGGGAACGTTGTGTATGGCAGATGGCAAGTGGAGTTGCCATGAGAGAAGTTTGTCCGTGTGGTAACCTCGATGCTTGCTGTAGGGTCAGCCATTAGCACATCTGAGTATCAAAACAGAATATGTTACTTGAAAGATGTCTCTTCCTTCACTATAATCCTATAACCATCCAGGTTATCTGAATCACTCTAATTCTGGTCCTTTGTTCAATTTGCCATTTAACTTCTTTATTTATTTATTGAGTAGGCCCACTGTGGTCCCTCGATCGGCACTGCCCAGCAACCTCTGATTTAACACTAGCCTAATCATGGGACAATTTACATTGACCAATTAACCTACCAACTTGTATGTCTTTGGAATATGGGAGGAAACCAGAGCACTTAGCGGAAACCCATGCAGTCACAGGGTGAACATGCAAACTCTTTACAGACAGTGGTGGTTACAACCCGTGGCCTGCTTTTACCTGGTGAACCCTATTCTCTGCAGTCGTAGTCATAGACTATGGATACACGCCCTTTGAATACGTAGGCGTTACAGGTGAGACCAGCATGTATTGCCCACCGCTCCTTTTCCCCAGAGACACAAGAGGCTGCAGAGGCTGGAATTTGGATCAACAATGAATCTGCTGGAGGAACTCACTGTGTGAGTTGCATTTGTGGGAGGAAAGGAGTTGTCAATGTTTTAGGCCCGATGCAGGTTTCTGACCCGAAACGTCGACGACTCCTTCCCCCTGATGCTGCTTGAGCTGTTGAATTGCTCCAGCAGATTATTTGTTGTTCTACTTAACGATGCCCTGTGCAGCTTGCTGGGGTATTTGAGAGGGCAGTTCTATGGATCCAGGGTCCATGCACTAGCTAAGCTGGGGAAGGATAATAAATTCTGCCTGTTATGATCAATTGCAGATTAAACAATTTTAACTCATCTTCCAAGAAAGAACAAACCTCCACTTATATCTTATAATTAATATCTTAGGCCTTCACAGCACTTCATAGCTATTGGAATATTCTAGAAGTCTAATGACTCTTACAGTATAAGAAACAAAAGAGCAAGATTGCATGGTTAGTAATTTGTTCAGCACGGGCCATGTTGAACGCCCAAGATCTAGTGTGATGGATTTATGCATTGGGTTGGCTATTGTGCTAATTGGAGTGGCCCATCAAAGTTGCTAGTGAACACAGCAGGCCAGGCAGCATCTGTAGGAAGAGGTGCAGTCGACGTTTCAGGCTGAGACCCTTCGTCCTGAAACGTCGACTGCAGGGTCTCGGCGTGAAACCTCGACTGCACCTCTTCCTACAGATGCTGCCTGGCCTGCTGCATTCACCAGCAACTTTGATGTGTGTTGCTTGAATTTCCAGCATCTGCAGTATTCCTGTTGTTTGGAGTGGTCCATGCTTGCCATAAACTGCTCAAGGATTACTAGTACTTTCTCAATACTTTGTGGGTGCTAGATTAGAGTCGTTGGGTACTATGGCACTGAAGCAGGTCCTTCAGGCCATCTGGGCAATGTTGACCTGGTCTTTGGCCTAGACCCGTCTACCTGCCTATCCCTCCAAAACCCTTCTATTCATGTATCCCACCCAACTCCTCTTAAATGTTGCAGTTGATTGTTAACTGAACTTCCTGCTATCTTCTTGGCTTAAATGAAATTCAGACTTTGTGTGATATAATGTTAAAATATAAAAAAGATGAAAGGCTGACAATAGAGTAACTTATCTATTTGTTCCTCTTCCCCTTTTCTCTTCATTAACTTTATGTTTATCCTCAAGTTCAGGTAGGGTGTTGACACAAAAGTGCTAACTTAGAACAAATTGTACATAAACCAGATATGAAAATCCAGCCCATTCCGATTTCAAGCTCCGCTTACCCAGTCTTTGTGATTGTTCACGTCTTTCTGAAGATCTGTATTTGTTTATTCTGTAAGTGCTTGCTCGTGACATTAATATCAGATTCACATCTTAAGAAAGAGAAGTAGGGAATTATAAGGTTTAGGTTTCAGTGGCGTCTTCTGAACTCTCAATTCTTCACCCTTGTCCCCATGTATCAGTTACTTGTGCTGATTCATTAGTGCCCGTTACTGTTACTACCTACTGAAACCAGGCGTAGTTCACAGTAGGCAAACAAACCATCAGCATATCTTTGGGATGTCTGGGAAACCAGATCGCCTGGTAGAAATGAATGCAGTTATGTGGAAAGCAAACAAAAATCATTCACAGAGCATCTGTGGCTGGGGTTCAATCCAGGTCCCGGAATTCAGCATTCATTTTTATGCCACTTTTTGGGTCAAATCCAGATCCTGGAATTTAGCATTAATTTTTAATGATACTTAGCCAGCAGCATGCTGTTCCCAAAAAAATAATAGATAAAAACGATGATCATGTATTACAGAAACTGTACCTGTAGGTAGGGGACGTACATGCTTTGATATTAAATTTACTTTACTTGAGCTGCTGCAGCTTTCTCAAACTAATTTCTTGTGAATATGATCTCCTGTGCTTAAATACATGGCCATTCCAGAGAAGCACGGGCAGAGCTTGATACAAGTTCAAGTTCAAATTAATTGACATTCAATCATATACATGTATGCCATCAAATAAAACAATGTCCCTCTGGGCCAGGGGTTCCCAACCCTTTGTTTGTTATGTCCTGGACCAATACCATTCAGCAAGGAGTCTATGAGCAAAGGTCCACAACGTAGTACTTATAACTCAAAGCACAACACATTAAGTAAGTAATACCCCAAATAAATTAACAAATAATAAAATATATTCCAGAAGAATGATGTTACACCACAAGTTAAAAAGTAAAAGTATAACGCCGCTGGTACTTCATACGTGATGAGACCTGGGTAGTGACAGGCATTTCAGTAGACCCACAGCCTGGGCGAAGAGCTGTTCCCCATCCAAGCAGTCCTTGTGCTCATGCTATGAGACCTCCTGCCTGATGGTGGGGGGGGGGGCAAAGAAATTGTGGGGTGGATGGGAGGGATCCTTGACAATGCTAAGGGCTCTGTGTATGCAGAGCTCGTGATAAAAATCTCGGATGGTTGGAAGAGAGACCTCATTGATCCCCTTGTTGAGGGTACACTTTGTCTCACTATCATCCTTCTATAGTATTCAACATGGGAAAATAAAAATCACTCACCTGACTGAGAGTCTTTGCCGCCGTCACATTTTCAAATTAGTTGATTGGACTGAATCTGTACTCAGGGAGGAATCGAGCAGCAACGCTAGACTGAATTTGCTTGTGCAATCCAAGGCTTTTTACGTTCTCATGATGATTATGCTCAATTTTCTTGTGCTTTCAACACTTCCTTAAACCGAATATAGCCGAAAGGGAACTAAATAGTCAAATGCAGCAGTTTAGTTTAGCTGAGCTCTAATTCATTACAGCATCGTGACTTAAAGCACCTAGAAAAGAAAACAGATCATCTTAAAGGTCTCTGTGCTTTCAGGATCATTCCTGGATTTTAACCATTTCAAATTTTATTGGACTATATACTGTAGGTAACAGCTTCTGCCTGAGGAGTGACCTGGATCCACTGCTATTTGACTACCATCACAACAGGCGGATGCCATTTCATTGGCTCCTCATTCACCTGGGAACAGCTGGACAGTGAGTACTGCAGGATGCTGTTCATTGACTGTAGCACTGCATTCAACACCATCATTCCCTCATCACTAATCATTAATCTCCAAGACCTTGGCCACAATATCTCCTTGTGCAACTGGATCCTCTGTTTCTTCACTTGCAGACCGCAGATAAATCAGATTAGCAACAGCATCTCTTCCACAATCACTATCAGCACAGGTTTGCCATAAAGCTGTGTGCCTAGCTTCCTGCTTTACTCGCTTTATACTTATGACTGAGGCTAAGTACAGCTCCAATAACATATGCTAGTTATGCTGATATTGGCTGAATTAAAGGTTGGTGACAACTCAGCATGCAGAGGGATACTGAAAATCTGGCTGAATCTACAAAAGCCTCTCACTCGAAGTCAGCAAAGCCAAAGAGCTGGTTATTGACTATGAGAGAAGGAGGAAACTGGAGGTCCATGAGCCAGTCCTCATCAGGGGATCATAGATGAAGAGGGTCAGCAAAATTAAATTCCTCAGCATTATCATTTCAAATGATCTGTTCTTTGACCAGCACACAAATGCCATTACAAAGAAGGCACGGCTGAACCTCTGGAAGACTCAGCACGTCAACTTAAATTTTGACAAGCTTCTACAGATGCACAGTGGAGAGTATATTGACTGCATGCGTGCCTGGTATGGAAACACAGTGCCCTTTAATGGAAAACCTACAAAAGGCAGTGGACACAGCCCAGTCCATCATGGCTAAAGCCCACCCACCATTAAGTACTGTTGCAGGAAAGCAGCATCCATTATCAAGGACCCCCACCATCCAGGTCATGTTCCTTTCTTGCTGCAGACATCTGGAAGGAGATACATCACGAGGTTCAGGAACAAATATTACTCCTCAGTGATCAGGCTCCTGAACCAGAGTGGATAACTTCACCCACCTCATCACTGAACTGATTCCACAGCCTGTGGACTCACTTTCAAGGACTCTACAACTCCTATTCTTATTATAGTGAAACCCCGATCTTACGCGCCCCGATTTGATGCGAATTCGGATATAACGTGATGAGTCATTGGACTCCATGTCCATGTCAATCCATACTCCCCCTTCTCCAACCTTGTATCCCTTTTGCCAATCAACTTCCCAGCTCTTGGCTTCATCCTTCCCCTTCCTGTCTTCTCCTATCATTTTGGGTCTCTCCCTCCCCATCCCCCTTTCAAATCTCTTACTATCGCTTTCTTCTGTTAGTCCTGACGGACGCCGAGATCATCCGTAATGTAAGTATAGCTCCAGTGGAGGCAAGTGTACCGGTTCTCGAGCCACAAGAAGATGGTAATGAACAGCCTCCACCCCCACTCCCAAAAGTGTCTGCAGCCATTAAACACCTCGAGGCTAGCCTCTATTGGCTGGAGACCCAGGAGGTGGACCTCATCGAAAACCTCCAACTCAGAAGCATTCTAGGTTTCACTCGCAGCCAGTGACATGCTACGTTCAAGCAAGTAACACTCGATCACTTTTTTAAGAAATAAGCTGTAAATGATGGTTGCTCATATTCTTGAATGTTTTTATTTGTTGTTTTGTGTGTACGGGGTCTTTCTTTTGTTACATTTAAAATGGCGATTTTTGTTATGTTAATCTGTGGAATGCGGCTTTGTTGTGTTTTAACGCTGCAGAGAGTTTGCGCTAGCAGTTTATTGTGGTTTAGAGGGTGATAAGAAAGTGCTATTAACCAATTGGGATAGTTGTTATGGTTTTGGTGTATTTGAAGATACTGTATGCGCGGGGTTTTGGGGGAGAAGGGGGAGACCGAGACAGAGGATGGACCAGGTGCTGTGAGTCCGCTAACGGGGTCGGACCCCGAGCGGGACGTTCGGCGAGGAGACGGAGACGGAGACGGACTCGTGTGGAGCGTCTGGTCGACCACCGTTGTTGGTCCCAGGCGGCCGGTCGAGGTGGTCCGAGGGGTCACAGGGTGAAGAAGAAGGTCCTTGAGCTCCAACGGTTTTGTGCACGAAGAGATTGAACTTTGATAAGTGTGGCGCCTTTTATTTTCCTTTTATATTTTATTCTCTTTTAATTATATAGTTCCAGTAATATCTATAAACTGTAAATCATTTAATTGCATCTGGTGTATTGTCTGTTATTTGGGCGGGGTGGGGTACCTCACACAGCATCCACACAAACGAATTACCCAATTTGGCGGGGCCGAGGCTGTTTCCCTAGACGACAGTGAGCCGAGCGACCCTGAGGGTGGCCAGGGGGGCTACATTGTGGGGGCTTTGTCCGGGATGCTTGAGTCTGTTGGTATGCTGTGTGGGTGCCCTGTTTAAATCTGTAATGTGTGTCCCTGTGGGTTATTTGCTGTTGATTGCTGTATGCGTGGTGGGTGAAGTCTGTTCGAGTGCAGAGTAGCATTGACGAGTTAGAGGTGGCACTCGGGGCTGTCCATGCAGTTGGGAGAGAGAGGAAAGAGTGGTCTGATTTGGAGGTAGAGTCTGCGAATAAATGTTCTAGCTCTGACAGGCTCCGCCTGGCGTTTGGGATAGTTTCCACCCCAAGAGGGGCGGAGCGGATCTCTGTTGTCAGATGAGTGGCAGTGCTTGGTTGAGGGAGAGCGACAGGGATTGGTTGAAAGTTTGAGTAGGCGGGCTGGTGACGGTCTTAGAGCTGTCAGGTTCACTTACACCATAGTGACAGCTGTCAGTTATTTGAAAGAGGGGGGGAAAGTTTTCAGTGTGCCTCCTCTGGCGAGGAGGGCGGCTAAATTGCTTGTAGTGCCAGGGGGATCATTTCAGGGGATCAGTTCTTCAGCTGATCAGAGAGGTGTCGGGAAACTTAGTGGAGGCCCAGTGGGGGAACGGCCTGCGGTCTCTGGGGAAGCACGTTCCTAGCAATGTACCACTGAACTTCCGCAAGGAAAAGACCCTATTCCTGAAGGCTTAGAGGGACCATGCCCCAGGGTGACGTTATGGATAGAGGGAAGCGATTCTAAAGCCATCCTTCACCCCGGGGCACAGGTCAAGTTGTTGGACAGTTCGTTTTACAACCGGTGTCTGAAGCATTTACCCTTGACAACTGCAAGGGCACCGGAGACTTTGGGTACTAGTGGCAGTAGTTATCCAGAAGACGATGATTGGTTAATGACCCTGGAGTTCATGGAGGCATTGTCTGGGCACCCAGCGTGTCGAGTTGCTTCTGAGGACGTGTGTAGCAGCCTTGAGCCGGTACCGAATTTAAACGAGACCCAGCGGTGGTACGGCTTGGGGAAAGTAGCTGAGGGTGAGACCCTCTTAGTAGATGCTCCGAACCACCACGAGGGAGGGGAGTTGACCGCTGAAGACACCTCAGTGAGAGAGAGGTCGCGGCAACTGGACCCTGGCGGCGTGGAAGATGAAGGCAGCGTGTGTGTGGATGATGCGACGTGGTTTAATGTGCTGCATCTGAGGGGTGGATGTTGCCAGATCCTGAGGAGTGCGGCTGTTGATCCGAAGATGGCTTTTATTAGTTCCCTAGGATTCTTCCGATCCGAAAAGATGCCCAAGGGCATATCCGGAGCCCCTGCATCCTTCCCGCGGGGCATGAGGAAAACCGTGGGGGAAGTGAAGGTGTGTGGAGTTTTGACGTATGTGGATGACCGCCTAGAGCTTGGATTCGCCTTGGGGGACTATGAGGCGAGGCGAGTGGCTGAGCCCGGGCGACCGAAGCGAAGTGTCAAATGTGGAGGAGTTTTTGGCCGGAGGAGTTTGGTGCAATGTGAGGAAAATGACCCGACATACCAATTGAACTTCCTGGTGTTGGGACAGACGGTGGTGGACCGGGGGATGGAAACCCAGGTCGTCAATCTGAATGAGACACAGGGAAGAGAGGGGATTTGCACCGCACTGCGGTCATATACTGACAAATTAATCCAGCGAGAAGAAACAATGACCCACCTTCGAAGGTATCAGCAGAAACTCAAGACGTACATTCAGAACAGATTGGAAGATTTACAAGTTGGGGAAGATCAAGGAAGTGTTCTGACTAAGGTCAACAGAAAACCGAGAGCCCAGGGAGGGGAGTTTGACTACACTCCCGAGGAGGTAAAGAAATGGAGGACAGATCTCGGAAAAGGGAGGCGGACGCTTGAAAGGAACCTGAAGGTGACAATCGTGAGTTTAAATGAAGTGGAAAAACTGAAGGTTGACCTGGAAGACGTCCTCAGGAAGAAATAACCGGAGGCTGAACATTCCTTAACTGCTGCTTTTCAAGTCAGGGTGGAAGAAGCTGGTGGGGTAACTGCGTCCCAGATTGAGATGGCCAGGAACCCTGAGTCAGAACTGCTGAGGCTGTGGCGAGAGTTGAAGGAGTCCCCGAAGAAGCTGACGTCTCGACTGCAGGAGGCTGAAGGGGTAGCCCCAGCTAAATGTTTCAGTTTGGAGAAACTCAAACAGCAGCTACCGATCGAAGGAATGAGGAAGAATACGGATTCGAAGGATGATGTGCTGCACATGTGGTACATGCTGCCTTTCGCTAACTTCCCCGTGATTGAGGAAGAGACCTTTGGCCCTTCTCCCACTGAGTCAGGTGTAGTGGGGAGGGCTAGCTGTGGGCAGTCTGAGTTACGGCAGGATCAGGAAGGAGGAGAGGCGGGGCCGCGGCCACGGGACGGGGGGCTCCGAGCTGTAGTGGTGGCCTGAGTGAGAGAGGAGTTGGCAAGCAGGCCCGAGGTATCCCTAGTAGTGTCTGAGCCTTGTGGGTTTAGGTGAGGGGGTACGGAGGTCTCAGAGGGTTAAGAAGCTCCCAGATAGGTTGGCCTATTTAGCGCCCGTGGGACGGGAGTAAGGTCTACTGTTTGGGGAGCACTGTCACTGTGTGTATCTGTGTATGTGTGTGTTGTGTGTCTGTAGGACTGGGTGGCGAGTTATTTAGAAGTCATGAGGACATGACTTTTTTAGGTGGGGGGAGAGTGTACGGGGTCTTTCTTTTGTTACATTTAAAATGGCGATTTTTGTTATGTTAATCTGTGGAATGCGGCTTTGTTGTGTTTTAACGCTGCAGAGAGTTTGCGCTAGCAGTTTGTTGTGGTTTAGAGGGTGATAAGAAAGTGCTATTAACCAATTGGGATAGTTGTTATGGTTTTGGTGTATTTGAAGATACTGTATGCGCGGGGTTTTGGGGGAGAAGGGGGAGACCGAGACAGAGGATGGACCAGGTGCTGTGAGTCCGCTAACGGGGTCGGACCCCGAGCGGGACGTTCGGCGAGGAGACGGAGACGGAGACGGACTCGTGTGGAGCGTCTGGTCGACCACCGTTGTTGGTCCCAGGCGGCCGGTCGAGGTGGTCCGAGGGGTCACAGGGTGAAGAAGAAGGTCCTTGAGCTCCAACGGTTTTGTGCACGAAGAGATTGAACTTTGATAAGTGTGGCGCCTTTTATTTTCCTTTTATATTTTATTCTCTTTTAATTATATAGTTCCAGTAATATCTATAAACTGTAAATCATTTAATTGCATCTGGTGTATTGTCTGTTATTTGGGCGGGGTGGGGTACCTCACACAGCATCCACACAAACGAATTACCCAGTTTGGCGGGGCTGAGGCTGTTTCCCTAGACGACAGTGAGCCGAGCGACCCTGAGGGTGGCCAGGGGGGCTACATGTGTATTAAAAAGCTTTAAAAATTAATTTGTGTTTTAATTTCTACAGTAACGACAACCCTGATTTAGTGCGACCCCGCTTTTTTTGTGATGACATTTTATGGACCCAAACGATCGCGTTATAATGGGGTTTCACTATTATTTATTACTTATTTATCTATAATTTTGTTTTATCTTTTTGTATTTGCACGATTTGTTGTCTGCTTTTTGCAAATTGGTTGTTAGTCTTTTTTTTGTGTGCAGTTTTTATTGAGTCTATTGTATTTGTTTGTATTTACTGTGAATGCCCACAAGGAAATGAATCTCAAGGTGGTATATGGTGACAGATATCTATTTTGATAACAAATTTACTTTGAACGTTGATAAGGTGGATGGGTTGGACTGTGTACAAAAGTGTCGATGCGATCTATGCCAGAATGCAAGAGGAAACAATGAGGCCCACACAGAGATTTTGTCTTCACTAGCTGCAGCTGAGGTACCAGAAGACTGCAGCTGTTAATGTTGTCCCACTTAGAGTCAAAGAAAATTACAACACTGAAACAGGCCCTTTTACCCATCCAGTCAATGCTAACCCATTTAAACTCCCGAGCTCCAATGACCTGCACCCAAACAGGTCAATGAGAAATGCAGTAGGCCAGGTTACAACAAGCTGATCATTGGTGGTGAAGTTATGGCAGAAAATTCACATGGACAGGATATATGTTAATTTGGAAAGGCAGGGTTTGATTAAGGGTAGTTAATCCCACTCACCCACTCACTCATGCACGTACACACACTGAGTTTCTGAGAATGCTCGGACTCTTTCTCCATATTGAACAGTCATGGGCCAAGAATTCCCCTGGGTGTTGTCCATGGTATATGGGGCTACTGTATGACTTAGTCACTATTTCCTCTATCTATCTTTTGCCATGGCAGGGTTTGGAAGAGAGTATCTGCTATGGGAGTTTGGGCTTATGCATGTGACTAATATGACCTCCTGAGTGAGCAGTGTGAGTGGGAGTGAGGCCTCAAAGCTGAGAGTGAGGTTTTCACTCCTCACCTGGAAACTGAAGTACTGAAGTGTTGAGAGACACACACACACACACACACACACACACATACTCACTCTCTCTCTCTCTCTCTCTCTCTCTCTATCTCTCTCTCTTCCCCCCCCCCCCCCCCCCCAGAAGATCAGGATTTGATCTTCAGTATTGACCCAGGACTCGCCAGTGATGATGAATGAGGACATTGGATGAGGACTGCGAACACTAGGCCTTGAACTTTGGTCTTGCTGACTTGCCTACTTAGGGAGTCAGTGGCCCACTGTTTCTCCTGCCCACGCGGAACTCTGATCTTGGAATTTGCTGACTTTGCGCTGACTTGGGTCCTTGCCAGTATGCTGTCCCAAAATCTGACCACCGATGTCTATCATCACTCATCCACATTGCTGGCCATTGAACACAGAACTCGAGTGATGTGGACGCCTAGACTCAGACCTGATCTAAAAACTCCTCCAAATCCCTGTCGTGAAACCCTATACTGACCCCTAACTTTCCTCTGTGTCCTCAAAAACCATCCATACAAACCTAAAAACACAACTGAGTTAAAGTTCAAAGTAAATTTATTATCAAAGTATGTACAAAGATTGCTGAGCCTCTGGCTAGGATCTATATGTTCTCGTTGTCCATAGGAATAGTTCCGGAGGATTGGAGGGAGGCGAATGTTGTTCCCCTGTTCAAAAAAGGTAGTAGGGATAGTCTGGGTAATTATAGACCAGTGAGCCTTACGTCTGTGGTGGGAAAGCTGTTGGAAAAGATTCTTAGAGATAGGATCTATGGGCATTTCGAGAATCATGGTCTGATCAGGGACAGTCAGCATGGCTTTGTGAAGGGCAGATCATGTCTAACAAGCCTGATAGAGTTCTTTGAAGAGGTGACCAGGCATATAGATGAGGGTAGTGCAGTGGATGTGATCTATATGGATTTTAGTAAGGCATTTGACAAGGTTCCACACGGTAGGCTTATTCATAAAGTCAGAAGGCATGGGATCCAGGGAAGTTTGGCCAGGTGGATTCAGAATTGGCTTGCCTGCAGAAGACAGAGGGTGGTGGTGGAGGGAGTACATTCAGATTGGAGGATTGTGACTAGTGGTGTCCCACAAGGATCTGATCTGCGTCCTCTACTTTTTGTGATTTTTATTAACGACCTGGATGTGGGGGTAGAAGGATGGGTTGGCAAGTGTGCAGATGACACAAAGGTTGGTGGTGTTGCAGACAGTGTAGGGGATTGTTGAAGATTGCAGAGAGACATTGATAGGATGCAGAAGTGGGCTGAGAAGTGGCAGATGGAGTTCAACCCGGAGAAGTGTGAGGTGGTACACTTTGGAAGGACAAACTCCAAGGCAGAGTACAAAATATATGGCAGGATACTTCATAATGTGGAGGAGCAGAGGGATCTGGGGGTACATGTCCACAGATCCCTGAAAGTTGCCTCACAGGTGGATAGAGTAGTTAAGAAAGTTTATGGGGTGTTAGCTTTCATAAGTCGAGGGATAGAGTTTAAGAGTCGCAATGTAATGATGCAGCTCTATAAAACTCTGGTTAGGCCACGCCTGGAGTACTGTGTCCAGTTCTGGTCGCCTCACTATAGGAAGGATGTGGAAGCATTGGAAAGGGTACCGAGGAGATTTACCAGGATGTTGCCTGGTTTAGAGAGTATGCATTATGATCAGAGATTAAGGGAGCTAGGGCTTTACTCTTTGGAGAGAAGGAGGATGAGAGGAGACATGATAGAGGTGTACAAGATAATAAGAGGAATAGATAGAGTGGACAGCCAGCGCCTCCACCCCAGGGCACCACTGCTCAATACAAGGGGACATGGCTTTAAGGTAAGGGGTGGGAAGTTCAAGGGGGATATTAGAGGAAGGTTTTTTTCTCAGAGAATGGTTGGTGTGTAGAATGCACTGCCTGAGTCAGTGGTGGAGGCAGATACACTAGTGAAGTTTAAGAGACTACTAGACAGGTATATGGAGGAATTTAAGGTGGGGGGGTGTATATGGGAGGCAGGGTTTGAGGGTCGGCACAACATTGTGGGCCGAAGGGTCTGTAATGTGCTGTACTGTTCTATGTTCTATGTATATGTCACCATATACAACCCTGAGATTCATTTTCTTGTGGGCATACTCAGTAAATCCATACTAGAATAATAACCATAATAGAATTAATGAAAGACCACACCAACTTGGGCATTCAACCAGTGTACAAAAGACCACAAACTCTGCAAATACAAAAATAAATAAGAAAGAAATATTGAGAACATGAGATGAAGAGTCCTTGAAAGTAAGTTCATAGGTTATGGGAACAGGTCAGAAATGGTGCAAGTGAGGTTATCCACTTCGGTTCAAGAGCCTGATGGTTGAGGAGTAAGAACTGTTCCTGTTCCTGGTGGTGTGAGTCCTGGGTCTCCTGCACCTTCAGTTGGGGTCCCTGATAATGGATGCAGCTTTCTTGTGAAAGCTGCATCTACATGATCTACGCATCATGTAGATATGCTCAATGGTGGGAGGGCTTTACCTGTGATGGACTGGGCCGTATCCACTACTATTGTAGTAGTTTCCATTCAAGGGTGTTTCCATATCAGGCTGCGATGCAGTCAATCAGTTTACTCTCCACACATTTATAGAAATTTGTCAAAGCTTTAGATGTCATGGTGAATCTTCGAAACTCCTAAGGAAGTAGAAGCACTACTGTACTTTCCTCATAATGGCACTTACGTGCTGGGCCCGGGACAGGTCCTCTGAAATAATGACACCCAGGAATTCAAAGTTGCTGACGCTGTCTGCCTCTGATCCTCTGATGAGGACTGGCTCCTGGACCTCAGGTTTCTTCTTCCTGAAGTCAATAATCAGCTGATATTGAATGAAAGGTGGTTGTTGTGGGACCACTCAGCCAGATTTTCAATCTCCCCCCATATATACTGATTTGCCACCACTTTTGATTCGGCCTATGACAGTGGGATCATCAACAAACTTAATTATGGAATTGGATCTGTTCTTAGCCACACAGTCATAAGTGTAAAGTGAGTAGAGCAGGGGGCTAAGCACACAGCCTTGTGGTGCCCCTATGCTGATGGAGATGTGGAGGAGGTGTTGTTGCCAATCCAAACTGACTGGGGTCTGCAATGAGGAAATTGAGGATCCAATTGTACAAGGAGGCATTGAGGCTGATGTCTTGGAGCTTATTGATTTGTCTTGAGGTGATAATGGTATTGAATGCTGAACTGTAGGGCTGTGGTTGATAAAGAGCATCCTGATATATGCATCTTTCCTGTCCAGATGTTCCAGCATTGCATCAAGAGCCAATGAGATGGCATCTGCTGTGGACCTGTTGCTCTGGTAGGCAAATTGGAGCAGATTCTGCCCGAGAAGGAGCTGATATGTTCCACCCCTCTCTGAAATTCATTCATTCTTGTGAAGTTCGGAGAGCTTGGAATGAACCTTTGCTTGTTCATCAATTGATATCAGTGGTTCAGATTTATCTTTGAAGGGTTTCAGTTTAATCCAGGGTATCAAATGAGAGAACCTTAAGCAATCGGGCTCCTGAGCCAGTGTGGATAACTTCACCCTCCCCAGCTCTGAAATGAATGTGACAACTGCTGATTGGTCAAAGTAAATTTATTATCAGAGTACGTATCTGTCTCCATTTTCTTGCAGGCATTTACAGGAAAATAAAGAAATACAAAAGAACTTACATAAAACTATACATAACCATCCAAAGACAGACAGGCAAACAATTGGCAGAAGAAGACAAATTGTGCAAATAAAATAATAAGTAAACAATGCAGCAATCAGGATTTGTAGAGTCATTGAAAGACTGTCTGTAGGTTGTGGAATTACCTAGGTCGTGCTGAGTGAAGTCATCTACACTGATTCAGGAGCTTGATGGTTTTAGGGTAAAATCTGTTCCTGAACCTGGTGGTGTGGGACCTAACACTGCTGTGTCTCCTCACCAATCGGTTTCAAGTGGATAGAGAAGTGGAAAATAAAATTGATGAATAATATCAGATAAAGGCATAAAAAATAAGGAAGCGAAGATTAAAAGGGCACTTAGTGTATATCACAGATTAGGAGGTAAGTAAGGTGCCAACCTATAAAGTAGGAGAAAATGTTGGGCTAAATATAGACAAGAAAAGTCTTTCCTTCAACTTTCAGAAATGAAAGTGAAATGAGATGAACAATCTAAATTGTATGTTTAAGCATAGAGATTCTGCAAATGCTGGAAATCTTGAGTAAAAATGTTCTCAGAAATGAGAACTCAGAAAATGCCAAGTTCCTCCAGCATTTTGTGTGCAATTGCATGTTTCTTTTTAATTTTTCCAGGATTATATCACTTTAATAGCCTGTGGTGGAAGGTGAAAAGGTGTGTAGAAGCAATCAAAAAATTATTGTGGTTTTAGAGTGATTTCTCTGAGCGCTTAGAACATTGACAGGAAATAATTTGAATACATTTGATGTTGTGAAAAGATTCTTTGGAATAGTGTGAAGGAACACTACAGCAAAGAAAAAACATATCCAGTCTATGCCAACCTGGTCTTCTGCCAAGTCCTATCTAACTGTACCTGGATCATATTCCTTCAAGCCTCTCTAATCCATGTACCTGTCCAAACTTCTCTTAAATGTTACAATTAAACCTACATCCATCACTTCTGTGGCAGCTCATTCCGTACTTGTACCATCCTCTGAGTGAAGAAGCACCCCCCACCCCCCGAGGTCCCCTTAAATATTTCTCCTTTCACCCGAAAGCTATGGCCTCTCATCCAACCTGAGGGGAAGAAGCCTACTTGCATTCACCTATCTACACCCCACATAGGTGGGGAAGATTTTTTGAAGCGGCAGAAGGGCTTATGTTTAAAATTATGGATTCATTGTAATTGGCCAGAAATGAGAAGAGAGTTTTTTTTTAGCAAGGCTATATTTTACAGTTCTGGAATTTAGCACCCTAAGGGATGTTGGGTGGAAGACTGAATTTACGTTTTGTAAAAGGGAGTAAACAAGAGGTGTGTGTAGTGGCCATTGGAAGAACATGGGTCTGGTCCATGGGTTGAGATTCAAAATTGGAGAAAGGCCAATTTTGATGGTGTCAGAAAGGATCTGGCAAGTGTGGATTGGGACAGGCTGTTTTATGGCAAAGGTGTACTTGGTAAGTGGGGGGGCCTTAAAATGTGAAATTTTGAGAGTACAAAGCTTGTATGTGCCTGTAATAAGGTAAAGATAACAAGTGTGGGGAACCTTAGTTTTCAAAAGATACTGAGGTCTGAGTTGAGAAAAAAAGGAGGTACATAGCAGGTATAGGCAAGTAGGAACAAATGAGGTGCTTGTGGAGTACAAGAAATGTGAGAGAACACTTAGGGAAATAACCAGGACAGCCGAAAGAAGACATGAAATTGCTCTAGCAGACATGGTGAAGGGGAATCCTAAGAGATTCTACAGGTATGTTAAGAGCAAAAGGATTGTAAGGGACAAAATAGGTCCTTTGGAAGATCAGGATGTTAATGCAGGTACAGAGCCAAAAGAGAAGGTGGAGTTCTTAAATACATTTTTTTGCAATTGTACTTACTCAGGAGATGGATGCAAACTCCAGAGAAGTGAGGCAAAGTGGCATCAACTTCAAGGACCTTCTGGTAGAGCAGTAGATGTAGTGTATATGGATTTCAGGAAGGCATTTGATAAAGTACCCCATGCAAGGCTTATTGAGAAAGTAAGGAAGCATGGGATCCAAGGGAACATTGCTTTGTGGATCCAGAACTGGTTTGCCCACGGAAGGCAAAGAGTGGTTGTAGACAGGTCATATTCTGCCTGGAGGTTGGTAACCAGTGGTGTGCCTCGGGGATCTGTTCTGGGACTCCTACTCTTCGTGATTTGTATAAATGACCTGGATGAGGAAGTGGAGGGATGGGTTAGTAAATTTGCTGATGACATAAAGGTTGAGGGTATTGTGGATAGTGTGGAGGGCTGTCAGAGGTTACAGCGGGACATTGATGGGATGCAAAACTGGGCTAAGAAGTGGCAGATGGAGTTCAACCCAGATAAGTGTGAGGTGGTTCATTTTGGTGGATGAAATATGATAGCAGAATATAGTATTAATGGTAAGATTCTTGGCAGTGTGGAGGATCAGAGGGATCTTGGGGTCCGAGTCCAGAGGATACTGAAAGCTTCTATGCAGGTTGACTCTGTGGTTAAGAAAGCACATGGTGTATTGGCCCTCATCAATCGTGGGATTGAGTTTAGGAGCTGAGAGGTAATGTTGCAGCTGTATAGGACCCTGGTTAGACTCCACTTGGAGTACTGTGCTCAGCTCTGGTCACCTCACTATAGGAAGGATGTGGAAACCATAGAAAGGGTGCAGAGGAGATTTACAAGGATGTTGCCTGGATTGGGGAGCATGCCTTATGAGAATAGGTTGAGTGAACTCAACCTTTTTTCCTTGGAGCAACGGAGGATGAGAGGTGACCTGATAGAGGTGTATAAGATGATGAGAGGCATTGATCGTGTAGATAGTCAGAGGCTTTTTTCCAGGGCTGAAATAGCTAGCATGAGAAGGCACAGTTTTAAGGTGCTTGGAAGTAGGTACAGAGGACATATCGGGGGTAAGTATTTTATGCAGAGAGTGGTGAGTGCATGGAATGGGCTGCTGGCAACGGTGATGGAGGCGGAAACAATAGGGTCTTTTAAGAGACTCCTGGATAGGTACATGGAGCTCAGAAAAATAGAGGGCTATGGGTAAGCCTAGGTAATTTCTAAGGTAAGGACATGTTCGACACAGCTTTGTGGGCTGAAGGGCCTGTATTGTGTTGTAAGTTTTCTATGTTTCTATGACCCTATACAGATACCAGAGGAGGAGGTTTTGCTAACCCGAGGAAAATCAGTATGGATAATTCCCAGGGCCTGACAAGGTGTTCCCTCAGACTCTAAGGAAGGCAAGTGCAGAAATTGCCAGGGCCCTAGCAGAGATATTTAAATCATCCTTAGCGACAGGTGAGGTCCCAGAGGATTGGAGGATAG
This sequence comes from Mobula birostris, assembly GCF_030028105.1. Classification (NCBI taxonomy): domain Eukaryota; kingdom Metazoa; phylum Chordata; class Chondrichthyes; order Myliobatiformes; family Myliobatidae; genus Mobula; species Mobula birostris. The sequence goes on along the minus strand of NC_092373.1, from coordinate 18,079,685 downwards.
ACAATGTTGTCTGCTGTTTAAAAAGGGCTCTAAACTGAAACCAGGAAATTATAGGCTGGTGAGTCTGACATCAGTTTGGGAAAGTTATTGGAAGGTACTCTATGAGACTGGATATATAAGTATTTGGATCGACGGGGATTGATTAAAAATAGTCAGCAGGGCTTCGTGTGTGATAGGTGATGCATAACCAATCTTAAAGAGTTTTTCGAAGAAATTACCAGGAACATGGATGAAGGCAAGACAGTGGATGTTGTTTACATGGACTTTATCAAGGCATTTGGCAAGGTCTTGCTTGGGAGGTTGGTCAAGAGGGTTTAGTCACTCGGCCTTCAGGATGAGGTAATAAATTGGATTGGACATTGGCTTTGTGGGAGAAGACAGAGAGTGGTAGTAGAGGGTTGTCTCTCTGACTGGAGGCCTGTGACTAGTGGTATGCCACAGGGACTGGTGTTGGATCCGTTGTTGTTTGTCATCTATATCGATTATGTGGTTACCTGGATCAGCAAATTTGCAGATGATACCAAGATTGGGGGTGTAGTGGAGAGTGAGGAAGTCTACCATGGCTTGCAGAGGCATCTGGTTCAACTGGAAAATAGGCCAAAAAAAGGCAGATGGAATTTCATCCAGACAAGTGCAAACTGTTGCACTTCAGTGGTGTCACATGATCAGCAACAATGAATATATCGAGTCAGGATTTATAAACAAACAAGCATTTATTAAACCCTGATAAACAATGGAAAACCCTAACCGGAAGTAAACTGATATGCGGCCATTCATTAAACTGCTACTCAGTACTAGTTCTTAAAGTGATAAATGCGAAACCAGTTCTTAAAGCGATAAATTCAAACACAGTTCCTCGAATGGTAAATTTTGAAGTCCAAGAGATTTATATAGTCAATTAGGAGAGACTTTCATGAAGTAACAAATTCCTCGAAGACACAACGTCACTGCCACTCCCAGCCGGATCCTGCCTTGTCCACAGGATTCACAACGACTGAGGTAAAACGGTTTTAAAGGCACTGACCTTCCTCCTCTGTAGAATAGATCCTGCACAGCCTTTTCTACCACTTTTAGCAGAGACTATCTCATGCAGATCACTCTTTCTTGAATGAATTCAATAATGGTGGATCCTTTCCAAACCCGTCGAACGTCTCCTTCAGGGTCTCGTCTTCACTCTCCAATGTTACTGAAAAGATACATTAACAAACCTGGCAGAGAATGGTCAAACTGCTGGCTCAGATTTCTGTACCTTACATTAGAACATAAAACTCCGTTTAAAATCAAAACTGCTTCATAATGCAAATACACAGCGGAGCGGAGTATCTGATTGACGTTCTAACTGGAAAACTAACTGCGTCACCAGGGGTCTTTCCTTTTATACCCGTGGTGAACATGTCATCATGTGACCTCACATCGGTGGGAAAATTACATCAGGTGACCTCCAAAAGACCATTACATCATTCTCATAAGAAAGTCACAAGATCTCCATGAGGTATGTAACAGTAGGACCAAACAGGGTAGGTCTTACACAGAGAATGTTAGGGTCTGAGGAATGAGGTAGAACAAAGGGACCTGGGAATGCAGGTACATAATTTGTTGAAAGTGGCATCACATGCAGGCAAGTTTGTAAAGAAAGCTTTAGGTGCATTGGCCTTCATAAACTAATGTATTCAGTACAGGAGATGGGATGTTATGTTGAAGTTGTATAAAACATTGGTGAGGCCTAATTTGGAGCATTGTGTGCAGTTTTGGTCACCTACCTACAGGAAAGATGTAAGTAAGCTTGAAAGAGTGCAGAGAAAATATACAAGGATGTTGCCAGGTCTGGAGGACCTGAGTGATAAGGAAAGATTGAATGGGTTAGGATTTTATTCCTTAGAATGTAGAAGATTGAGAGGAGATTTGATAGAGTATACAAAATCATGAGGGGTATAGACAAGGTAAATGCAAACAGGCTTTTTCCACTGAAGTTGGGAGAGACTACAACTCGAGGTTATGGGTTAAGGGAGAAAGGTAAAAAGTTTAAGGGGAACATGAGGGAAAACTTATTCACTCAAAAGTTCCTGAGAGTGTGGAATGAGATGCTAGCATAAGTGGTGCATGTGAGCTTGATTTTAATGTTTAAGAGAAGTTTGGATAAGTACATGAGTGGTAGGGGTATGGACTGCTATCGTCCTGGTGCAGGCCGTGGGAATAGGCAGTTTAAATGGTGTTGGCTTGGACCAGATGGATGAAAAGGCCTGTTCCTCTGCTGTACTTTCCTGTGACTGTGTGATTACAAGGAGAGGGTGCAAGGGAAGCTGAAATGCTTGAAGGTGGTTAGCCTCCATCAGAGAGTCTGCACTGTAACGTTGTGTTGAGATTGTGGAGGCATTAGTGGTGATCATTCAAGAATGACTGGGGTCAAGGTGGGTCCCAGAATACTCTCATTCCTTTATTTAAAGCAGAGGTTGATAGATTCTTGATTAGTGAAGCTGTCAAAGGTTATGGGGAGAAGGTAGGAGAATTGGGTTGAGGCAGAAAATAAATCGGCCATGATTGAATGTCAGAACAGACTCAGTGGGCTGAATGGCCTAATTTTTGCTCCTTATGGCCTTATGACTGAAAAATCAGAAAATTGACATTACTATTTAACAAGGGAGCAAGGCAGAAGACAGGAAATTAGACAGGTCAATTAGCCTGACCTCAATGGCTGGCAGGATTTTAGAGTCCATTATTAAGGATGGAATTTTGGAAGCGTATGACAAAATAGGACAAAGTTAACTTTGCTTCATGAACGGGAGATCTTGCTTGACTAATTTATTAGAGTCCTTTGAGGAGGTAACAAGTAGGTTAAGCAAGGATAGTTGATGAATGTTATTCAGGAGGTGCAAAAAAAGACAAAGACCAAGTCCATGGTGTTAGAGGCATGATACTAGCATGAATCGAACATTGGCTGACTGGTGCAGGTCCAAGACTGGGGATAAAGGGGTCCTTTTTAAGGTGGTTGCCAGTGACGAGTGGAGTTCTGCAGGGATCAGTGTCGCAACCACAACCTCCCACTTTGTACATTAGTGATTTGGTGAAGGAATTGATAACATTGCAGTCTCTTTTACAGATGATACCAAGGTAGGTGGAAGAACAGTTAGTGTTGTGGAAGCAGGAAGTCTGCAGGAGGATTTAGTCAGGTTGGGAGAGAGGGTAAAGAAGTGGCAGATAATTAGAGCATAGCAAAGTGTGTGAAGATATACACTTGGTAGGAAGGATAAAGTTGAGCACTGTCTTTGAAATGGGGAGAGAATTGAGAAATCAGAGGTGCAGAGGGTTTTGGGAGTCTTAGTTCAGAACTTCCTCAAGGTTAACGTGCTGGTTGGTTCGTAGTATAGCAGGCAAATCTCTTGCACTGTATGCTGCTAAGAAGTGACAAGCAGAAGTGATAATAAACCTGATTTTTGGCTCTCATTCATCCCTCATCCTAAGCTCCAATGAGTACGGGTCCAGAGGCATCAAGCACTCCTCATATGTTAAGCATATACGGTATAGAGTATAGAATGCACAACGTATAGAGAAGGCACAACATTGTGGACTTCTGTATCTGTACTGTGCTGTTGATGTTCTGCGTTCATTATTCTAATTCCTTGATCTTGCAGAGATTGGTAAGTTCTTGATTCATTTGACGAGGATCAAAATATAAAAGCGATGATGTATGTAATGGTAAGGATTTATAAGTTTTTGGCACTTTATCTATGAAAGGATGTGCTGAAATTGGGGAGTTCAGAGGAGGTTCATGAGAATGATTCTGGGAGTGCTTATCAGATAAGGAGCGATTGATGGCTCTGGGCCTCTAATCACAGGCGTTTAGAAGAATGAGGAGTGATCTCATTGAAACCTATCGAATGTTGAAAGGCCTTGATAGAGTGGATGTGGAGAGGATGTTTCCTATGGTTGGGAAGTCTAGGATCAGAGGGCTTAGCCTCAGAATAGAGGGGCATCCACTTAGAACAGAGATGAGGACGGATTACTTTAACCAGAGAGTAGTGAACTGTGGATTTCATTGCCACGTGTGGCTGTGGAGGCCAGGTCATGGTATATAATTAAGGCAGAGGTTGATGGATTCCTGATTGTCAGGATGTGAAGGGATATAGGAAGAAGACAGGAGATTGGGGCTGAGAGGAAAATGGATCACCTATGATGAAATGCTGGAGCAGACTCAATGGGCCAAATGGCCTAATTCTGCTCCTTTACCTTACGGTCTTATGGACCGGAATATAAAAGCAAGATGTACTGCAAGAAACCCTTATAAGGCATTGGTCAGACCGAATTTGAATATTGTGAGGAAGTTTGTGATTTGTATCTAGGAAAGGGGTGATGCCTTGAGAGGGTCACTGGAATGATCACAGGAATGGAAGGCTTAACATATGAGGAGCGTTTTGATGCCTGTGGACCTGTACTCACTGGAGTTTCGGATGAGGGGTGAATCAGAATCAGAAACCAGGTTTATTATCACTTCCGCTTGTAGTTTCCTGGCAGCATGTAGAGTGGAAGACACAAAAATTGCTTTGAGTTGCAAAGATAAACAACTTGTGCAACAGACAAATAAAATGATTGTGTTCTTGGGTCCTCTACCATGCTTACTGCCCATTCCACTGCTGGTGTTTAGGGCAGTGGTGAAGGTCGTCCATCTCTTCGGTGTTCAGGGCCTCCTTCATTGTGTCCGTAGCTTCCTCACAGTTTTCACTGTTGTCAGTCATACAGTAGAGATTCAGGAATACTGTCACACTCTGATATAGGATTCTTCATTGGTGTTTCCATAACAATTTTGTTTAACCAGTCAGAATTGTTAGCCCTGAGCTGAACTCCTGAACCTGGTGGACTGGTGGGCCACTCTTAGTCTGGCCTCTACCTTTTGACCTGTTTGGCATGGGTGATCCTACCAAGAGCCAAAACATAAAGCCCTGACTCCAGACAACAGAGCTCTCCAGGTCTTTAAGGCACACAAGCCTCCAAACTATGACCAGGTTATGGCTATCTTGGAGGTCTCTAGCGTACATCTGCAGAACAGAAATTTGTTAGTCTTTGGTGACATATAATTGTCACCTATTGAAGTAGAGCCTCTGGTGTGCCACCTTCATGATTATATAATTGTGCTGGGACAGGATAGATCCTCTGAAATGTTGATCCACAGGAACTTGAAGCTGCTGAACCGTTCCATCGCTGACCCCTCAAAATCGGTGGGTTTTTGTGCGGCATGGCTTGGTGGACCAAAAGACCTTGTTTCTTATTGTATCTCTTAATAAATAAAGACTGGTGTGACTTCCCCTTCCTGAAGTCCACAATCAGTAATAGAAAAATGTAGGGCTATGTTGGAGGGAAGAGTTGGATTGATTGCTGATTTGTTGGCACATCACTGTAGGCCGAAGTACCGTTATGTTCTACATTCTAATTCCTTGGTCTTGCAGAGATTGATAGGTTCCTGATTGCTAATGGTTACAGGGAGAAAGTGTAAGAATGGCGTTTAAAAATTCAGTCTAGATGAAATGGTGGAGTAGACTCAATGAGTTGAACGTCCTAATTCTGCTCTTATATCTTATAGTCTAAATAATTACTAGTGTGGATTTTAGGGGAAGGGTCAGAGTAGTGAGAATAGTTAGAAATTTAATTTCAAACAAAGCTGGTGTACGGTTAGTGATAATTAACTTCTGATATGTGTGAGGCTATTCCTAAACAGTAGTCTGAATTGAATGCGCAGTATATGCATCACATCAGTTGTAGGTACAGATGATTGCAGTTCAGGCATCCTGTGTTTGCCTGTTAAGTGTTCAGTGGATTTTCAGTAATTTGTAGTAGAGCTGGTACTGTGCCTCTGTGGTTTCTTTGTCTGTGAGCCTGTGTCATGGCAGCATAAATCAAGATTGTCATTACAGGATATTCCATCAGAAAAGATTCCCTTATCTGTTCAGCGTAAACTAGTTTTCATTATGAAGAAAATCCACAAGGAAGGTTTCAATGGTTCCATTTAATATCAGAATTTATACAGTATACAACTAGAAAGTTTCTCTGTTAGAGTGAGGTAGATACAGTTAGTTCATTGCCTACTTCTGTGCTTTACTGTTAGTTCTTTGAGGATCATGTTGCCTGTGACTTGGATTCTGTTTACTCCTTTATTTTGCTGTTTTTGAGTGGTTTGATCAGGGCGATCAATGCGGTCTGGGGCACTTTGGTGAAGAATGGCCCCATACCGGGTAGCGGTATGACGCTGACCTGGACTAAACTGAACACTACTGGACCCCTGGTGTCATGTTTGATAATCTACTTGCTGTTCCCTCACCTTTTTGCTGTTTGCACAATTTTTTTCTTTTTTTCCACATTTTGTGTGTTTGATGTTTTCTTGAACAGGTTCCATGGTGTTTCTTTGTTTTGTGACTGCCTGTGGGAGAATGAATCTCAGTGTTATGTTCTGTATACATAGTTTGATAATAAATGTACTTAAAACTTTGGAAATGTCTGCAACTGCAAGATTTTTGCCTCATTCTTGACTTCTGAAGATCCTTCTGGACAGTATCATGTCCAGATCTGACAGATAGTAGTACCTTTTTGCACCTTCAGAATACTGAAATTTAATACAATAGTCACCGGCTCTAAAACATGCAGAAATATTATTGTTTGCTATGTTGTTTTTTTCTCCAGAAAGTGTTACTTCAAAAGATATTGGGACTGAACTGGAGGTGTGGTATGATGCCTGGGATTTTTCTGGCAAGGAAACTTATTGGAGGTGTTGTTAAAATATTGGAAAGGGGATGTACATTTTCTTGCAGTACATTAGGTGGAAGGTAATGAGCTGATGTGCATGAGGAAATTTGGCAGACAGAGGAGAGAAACTGAGAAATAAACTCAAAATGCTGGAGGAACTCAGAAGATCAAGCAACGCTTATGGATGGAAATACACAGTCAACATTTTGGGCCAAGACTCTTCATCAGGACTAGAAAGGAAAGGGACAGAAGCCAGAATGAGAAGGTGTGAGGAGGGGAAGGATGTGATGTGTGAGGCCGGATGAGGGGGAAGGTGGGTGTGTGGGGAATGGAGATGAAGTAAAAAAAAAAGAGTGGTGATAGGTGGTGGAGGTAAAGGGCTGAAGAAGATGGAATCTGATAGGAGAGGTCATAGGAGAAAGAGAGGGAGAAGGGGCATCAGAGGGAGGTTATGGGTAGGTGAGGAGAAAAGCAGGGGTAAGAGGAGAGGCAGAATGGGGAATGGAAAAAGAAAGGAGGAGTGGAGGGCAGAAATTACTGGAGGTTTGGAAAATCCACGTTTGTGTCATCAGGATGGAGGCCCCTCAGGTAGAGTAATTGTACAGAAACACACATCATGAAATAGAGACATTCTTTCCTCTAGACTGCCCAGTGTGCATCTAGACTAATAATGTGCACTTAAGGATTAGATTTCTCAAAGTCATTCATTTCACAGTGCTTTATAGCTGAAAGTGGTGTTTTGAAGTGTAGTTACTGATGTCCTGTTGGAAAGGTGATAGCCAATCTGGGCATGGCAAACTTCCACCAAGCAACAACATGGTAATGAATAGCGGTGTTGGCCATGGTCCTGTAGCGGCTGGTGCAACACTATTATAGATCGGGCGATCTGGGGTTCGGAGTTCAATTCCGGTGCCATCTGTAAGGAGCCTTTATGTTCTCCCCATGAATTGTGTGGCTTTCCTCTGGGTATTCTGGTTTCGTCTTGCACGCTGGTTAAAAGGTTAATTAGTCATTGTACATTGTCCTTCCTGTAATTAGGCTGGCGTTAAATAGGTGGGTTGCTGGGCACAGCAGCTATATGTGCAGTTCTTTGAGTTGCTGGGACCAGAAGAGTCTGTTCCATGCTGTGTCTCAAAATTCCCACCGCTGTCTGCGACGAGAGTTTTTACATTCTCCCCGTGACCGCATGTGTTTTCTCCCAGGGTCTAAAGATGTACTGGTTTGCTTGGCTAATTGGTCATTGTAAATTGTCCCATGATTAGGCTAGGGTTAATTGAAGATTGCTGGGCGGCATGGCTCGAAGGGCCAGAAGGGCCCAATTCTGCGCTGTAGCTCAATAAATAAATAAATTAATGATTTGCCGTACACTGCTTCCTGCCGATCTTTCAGATGGTCAGGACATTGCTAACATGGTTGCAGTTTAATTCAATGTCCACGAGATGGCATCGCTCACAGTGCAGTATCAGATTTGCAAACAGGACTGTTCATCCTCTGTCTCTGGACTGGGACTTGAATCCATGAGCAAATGGTTTGGGAGGGAGAATTTTGCAAATTAAGGTACGTGTTGTATGCAATAAGGATTCATTAGGAGAAACTAAAAGAAGAAGGTTCGGACTTTAATCGGAATATAGGAGAATGATAGGAGATTTAATAGAATATACAAAATCATGAGGGGTATAGACATAAACAAGTAGAGAACTTTTGCTACTTAGGAAGCTGGGTGACATCAGATGGCAGGTGAGACTTGGATGTCAAAAGAAGAATAGGGATGGCAAAAGACACCTTTACGAGAATGAAGAGTATACTGACCAACACTAAACTAGGCATGACAACCCGCCTCAGAGTACTGAAATGTTACGTTTATCCAATTATGTTATATGGCTCAGAACGTTGGACAATATCTAGTAACATGAGGAAACAAATTGTAGCAGCAGAAATGTGGGTTTTGAGGAGGATGCAAAGAATATCATGGACGAAACAAATATCTAACGAGGATGTCATGAACAGAGCAAACACAAAAAGAGAAATAATCTATGAGATCATGAAAAGGCAACATAACTTCATTGGACATGTGATTAGGAAAAAGGAGTTAGAATACACGGTAATTATGGGAAAGATTGAAGGGAAGAAAGCAAGAGGAAGACAAAGACAAATGATGATGGAGACAGCAGCCAGAGAATTGGAAATGAATACCAATGAATTGATCCACTTGACCTGAAACAGGAGTGTGTGGGCCATGACGGTCAAAGCTCAAACTGGGCATGGCACCTGACGATGATGATGATAGATAGGATAAATGCAAGAGATTTTCTGCAATGAGGTTGGAAGAGACTACAACTTGAGGTCATGGGTTAAGGGTAAAAGGTAAAATCTTTAAGGCAAGCCTAAGGAGGGGGATCTTCTTCATTCACGCGGTGTGAGAGTGTGGAATGGGCTGCCAGCAGAAATGGTGGATATAGTTTTAATTTCAACATTTGAGAGAAAATTGGAAACAGTCAGTGGCCACTTTATTAGGTATAAGTGTATGTTCATGTGTATTTTTTTATTTCAAAGTATACTTTATTCAAAAATAAAATTATATACAATAAATCATTCAATAACTTACCATCCTTTACATACATTTCCATTATAGTCAGTACATATCCATACTTATGGCCACCCACGTGGCACTCCAGTTGTTCACCTTACCACATCATTGTTGAGGGGTATACTCCCCGTCACCCGACCCCTCCCACTCCCACGGGTGAAGAAACCTAAACCGTGGTCCTTCCCCACCGGGCCCTTGCGGTGGCTGCACCGAGTTTCAGTGCGTCCCTCAGCACGTACTCCTGCAGCTGAGAATGTGCCAGTCGGCAGCATTCTCCCACGGACATCTCCATGTGCTGGTAGATCATCAAGTTTCGGGCCGACCAAAGAGTGTCTTTCACCGAGTTGATGATCTGCCAGCAGCACCGGATGTTGGTCTCCGTGTGCGTCCCCGGGAACAGCCTGTAGATCAGAGAGTCCTCTGTTACGCAGCTGCTGGGGATAAAATGTGCACTAGCCCGTCCATCCTCCTCCACACCATCTCTGCGAACTGACAGTGTGCAAAGAGGTGGGTCACAGACTCCTCCTCACTGCAGTCCTCCCATGGACAGTGGGGTGCGGAGACGACGTTCCGGGCGTACTGGAGGACTCTGACTGGGAGGGCCACTCTCACAGCCAGCCAGGTGAGGTCTTGGTGCCTGTTGGTGAGATCTGGCGATGAGGCATTTCATGTGTATTCGGTCACTGAGTGTATGTTCATGGTCTTCTGCTGCTGTAGCCCATGTACTTGAAGGTTTGATGTGTTGTGGACTCAGAGAAGTCTTCTGCATACCACTGTTGTAATGTGCGGTTCTTTGAGTTGCTATCACCTTCCGGTCTGGCCATTCTCCTCAAACCTCTCATTAACAAGGCGTTTTTGCCCAGAGTACTGGCATTCTCTGGAGAGTATTTTTTTTGTTTTTTTTAAACCATGTCTGCACGCTTTTATGCATTGAGTTGCTGCCACATGATTGGCTGATTAGATATTTGCATTAACGAGCAGGTGTGTTAATAAAGTGGTCACTGAGTGTACATGGGAGAGGTATGGAAGACTCTAGTCCACATGCAGGCCAATGGGACCAGGCCGAATAATAGTTTGGCATAGATTAATTGGGCCGAAGGGCCTGTTTGTGTGTTGTCGTGCTCTATAACTAATCAATCAGATATCTGGGGCCGTGCAGGTAATGAATTATGTCCAAGTGGAAAACAAAGACAGAATAGGAGCACGAGCAGGCCACTCAACTCCTCGAGCCTGTCCTGCCCTGATTTTAACAACTGCCCCTGTTGAAACTGTGTCTTCCTGTTTGAGATTGAGCCACAAGTGAAAATGCCTTGATTGTCAGTATCTCAGTAACATAACAGCTACATAACGCTTGCACAGTGCCAGCGACATGAGTTCAATTGTACCGTGTCTGTAAGGAGTTAGTACGTTCCCTCTGCCGCCATGTAGATTTCCTCTGGTTGCCCCGGTTTTCTCCTTAATTCCAGTAGGGTAAAGGTTAAAGGTCACATGGGTGTAATTGGTTAGAGCAGACTCATTGGTCTGTTAGCGTGCTTATGTGTAAATAAATAAACTATATTTATATGTCAACGCTGTCAAGCTGTAAGATCTTGTGAATCAGAATCAGGTTTATTATCACTGACATACCTCATGAAATTTATCGTTCTGTTGCAGCAGTACTTTGCAAGACATTAAAATTATTGTAAGTTACAAAATAAATAATAAATAATAATTAAAATCAGTACGATTGTAAGGAAGGTTACAATAAGATCTCCATTTGTCTAAATCCCTGAGAACAGGAATGTTATCTGTTTAGCCTCTCTCAGTAGTGCAATCTTCTCACCACAGGAATTAGGCAACACACATCAAAGTTGCTGGTGAACGCAGCAGGCCAGGCAGCATCTCTAGGAGGAGGTACAGTCGACGCAGGAATTATCTTGGTTAATCTCCTTTGGACTGTCCCCTGTGCTCTTGTGTCCTTTTTTTGGGTAAGGAAACCAGAACTCTGCATGGTATTCCAAACATGGCCTCACCAATTTCCTGCCTACTTGGAACAAAATTTACCCATTTCAAAGCTCTAACTCCTTCGCAAGTAATACTTGTCATTTATTTCCCTGTGTTCCATAGGACTTGGGGCCATTGTCAACACACTTCTATTCTCTTGTAAACTTTGAAAGATCAGTTGTTCAATACTACTTTCAAAGTTCACAATGTGACTCAGAGTTGAGTAAGAAGAAATGTCATGGTTTACACATGCAATACCACTGTTTTATTCACACACCATCAAAACTCCTGGTGAACTATCTAATTATGAAGCCAACATGCACACTTACAACAACATTTCTGTAGCTTTTGATTGACTACAGTAAATTCCAGTTAAATGTTAGGGAAACCATAAACTTATTTTTCTGGTTGTTGAGGTTTTAGAAGTCTGATATAATTAGTATCTCATTTGTAGATTTTAACAATTCACCTACACTCAAGTTTGTGAGCAATAGCCGAGATAACAGTGTAAAGTAAGTTTATAGGATTGTATGTCGCAGAAACAGGCACTTACGGCCTATCTTGTCCATACTGACCATGGTCCTTATTTGTTGCATTATTTACCCATATTAAGCCTTTATCCCTCTATGCCAGGGGTTCCCAACCTGTTTTTATGCTATGGATTATTATTAATTGGGGGGGGGTCTGTGGAGCCCAACTTGAGAACCTTTCTCTATACCTTTCTTATCCAGATACCTGTCCAAATGCCTTTAACCTGTTGTAGTAGTTACTCCTCCACCACCCGCTCTGGCAGGTCATAGTATGCATTCACTGTTTAAGTTTTATGCTTCTCATCTCCCTTTAATTTTCTTCCCTTTCGCCTTGTACCTATGTCTTCTAGATTCAGACTACTCTGGCCTGGGGACAAAAGATTCTAACTGGCTATTGTATTGCTGCCCCTCATTATTGTATCAGCCTCTGTAAGGCCAACCCTAGCCTCCCTTATTCCAGTGAGAATTAACCCACCTTATCAGACTTGTCTTTATAACTACAGGCTTTCCTTTTAGGCAACATCTTGGTCAACCTCTTCTACAACCTCTCTGTTGAGACCCCATGCTGCCTGTAGTGTGGTGACCAGAACTCCACAAAGCGCTCTGAGTGTGGTCTAACAAACATTTCTAACAACTACGGCATGACACCTACTCTTATAGTCAGTACCTCGGCCTTAGAAAGCAAGCGTGTCAAATGGCTTTTTATGGCCCTATCCCCTGTGTTGTTACTTTCACGGTGCTTATGGACCTGCACCTCACAGTGTCTCTGTATATTGATGCTCCTAAGGCCTCTGGCATTTTATTCTATATGCCCTATCAGGATTTGAGTACCTAAAGTGCGTACTTGTCTGATTTAAACTCCATCTGCCACCACTCTGCCCAGCTGACTCCTGCCCCTCTAAAGACTTGGGGAACAACCTTGGCTCTTGGGGGCTCCATCAATTTTTGTGCTGTCGGTAAATTTACTAGTTGTACCCCCTACTGCTGACCACCCTCCATATGGCCTTTCTTCCCAATTTATTTTTGATGCTGTGAGCAGGTTCCTGGGAAAATGACTGCAACAAGGATTATCTTCAGAAGGAACTTTCTTCATTCTGTAATTGTTTTACCTCACTGCACTGTGTAATGATTTGATCTGTATGAACAGCAAGACAAGCCTTTCATTGGTGATACTGTCTTGGTCATTGATGCAAATGGCACATTTCACTGTTTTGATGTTTTGAGGTACATGTGACAAATAAAGCGAATCAATCTAACTACCAACCTGCACATCTTAGAGATATGAGGGGGAATTAGAATAAAGATGAGGAGGAATTTCTTTAAATCACAGTGAATCTGTGGAATTCATTGTCTCAGATAGCAGTGGAGGCCAAATCATTGTGTATATTTAAAGCGGAGGTTGATAGGTTCTTGATTAGTAAGGGTATCAAAGGTTACGGGAAAAGAGGAGGAGAATTGTGTTGAAAGGAATAATAAATCAGCCATGAGTGAGTGGCAGATCAGACTCAATGGGCATAATGAACTAATTCTGCTCCTATGTCTTATGGCCTTACGGTTAAACACTGTAAAAGACTGCGAGGCCAGAATTGTGCACATTCCGTACCTTCCTAAATTGGGATGGAATGAATAGCCTCTTGCTGTTGATGTGTGGCATTATCAGGCACACTAATTTCATTGGGCTCCTGAACCTTTGTGTCCAGACCTAACTTTGCCCTAAATGCCTTGCAAAATAGGAAATAGATGACCGGATCGAAGCATGCATTGAGTGTTGACAGCAAGAGGCAAGATTCATTAACATAGTATAAAACCCTTTTCCAATCACAGTTTGTAATGACATCTGTCTGGCTTAACAAGTAAGGAAGTTTTGTAATGTGATATGGTACAAAACAAATAAAGAACACAGCCAGCAGGATTAGGATGTTGTTCTTTGCCTTGGCATGCATCTTCAGCGACTGCAAGAAAGTCGACACATGGAGCTGACTTGAGATCTGTGAGTAACAGTAACCAACTCCGGCCAGCACAAGGAAGAAGGTCACCAAACCTGTAAGGTGGGTGAACAAGTAAATGGCCTTATGTTCCTTTTGGACTTTCTGACAAATTTGAGGGCTATCTCTTTGTAGGTTGCTACCCTTGTTTGTCAGAATTACAAACAGCAACCCAAAGAGGAGGAGAATGCTCCAGGTTACCAGGGAGAGGCGCTTAGCAGTCCTCAGGTTTTGAAAAGCGTGGCTGTTGAGAGGTCTGACAATCTTCAGGTATCTGGTGGCTGCAATGAAACCCAGGAATAAAACACTGGAGTACACGTTCAAATAGAAGAGGGATGCTGTAAAGCCGCAGTAAATTTTGTTCAGGTGTAGGGAGGGCTTGCTGGCCCTGAGGATCTTTATCGGCAGTGAGAGGACCAGCAAGCTGTCAGCTATGACCAGGTTCTTCAGGTAGATGATGATGTTGTTGGTACTGGGAATGTGACAGAAGTACACGTAGAATGCAAGGCCATTGAGAATGACTCCGATTACACAAATAATCACATAGGCTATGATCTGAAATGTCACAAAACCTTGCCAAGTAATGTTGCAGTTGAAGGTAGTTTCATTCTCTGCTGTAGTTCCGTTTGGAGCTGGGTCGATTTCTTTCAAAGCTGCCATGGGTGCACCTACTGTATATATTGATGATGAAATAGGTTAGTTTAAGATTCTGTTGAGACAGTGATCATCACTGCTTACTGTAATATCTTACTTTGTTCCAACATTAGAGGCAATTTGACCTGTAGAAATTATGCTAACTCTCAGCAGCACAATCAGTCACATTTCCCCCCAACTAACTTCCCTGTAACCTCTTCTCACAAATGCTTATCATCTCCCCTCTGATTCTCCAGTGAGTCACCAAGAGTAATTTAGAGTGGCCAATTAATCATCATCAAGGACACCCACCATCTTGACCATGTGTGACGTATGGATCTATTTCTTTTAGAGCAATGACCCCCACCTCTTAGCACTACGTATTTATCTGTTGTCTGCGCATGCGCTGTTGTCTATGCATGCACATTGTTCTTCCCCCCTCCCCCCTCCCCCCTCCCCCCTCCCCCCTCCCTCTCCCCCTCTCCCCCTCTCCCCCCCCCCCACAATGTGAATATACCAGTTAGAGCCAACTTCTGGGGGCATGCTTTTATTTAGTTGATATATAGTCCTGCACAGACACAACAAATTGGTGTCAAGTACAAGTCTGAATGTCAGAAAATATCACAAACTGCACCAACAGTTACAGGACGAAACACTGAGAGTTAGACAGCACAAGAAGGGCATCCCAGACGCTAACAAATGTGCGAGTACAGTGCATGGTAACAGTGAAAGATGCGCTGAATTTAAAGTGAAAATAACGTGGTGATGGCTTCAGCCAAGAAAGTTAACAAATTTGATAGCACTAGTGAAAGCTGGGAGTCATATATCGAGAGGGTGGACAATATTGAGGAGAAAAAGAAAGCCCTTATGCTTTTTAGCTTAATGGGCCTAAGAACGTACAGTCTCTTATACAACCTAGTAACCCCTGCAAAGCTAGCAAGCAAAGACGTTTGATGAAATTGTCACAATTTTACAAAATCACTTGAGCCCTAAACTACTGCAATATCTGAGAGATTTAGATTATACAAAAGGAACCAGTCAAAAGGTAAAAGCATTTCTGAATACATTGCAGAAAAGCGCAAATTTCCCCTTTTCTATGACTTTAGAGATGGACTTTCTGATGCATTAAGGGACGGGCTTGTATGTGGCATGCATAATCAAAGCACTTAAATAAGGCTGCTGACAAAAAGAGACCTAACCTTAGACCGTGGCAATATCATTAGACACTGCAGCAAAGGATGCAGCAGAACTACAGGAAAAAAGGTTAGAATGTGAAATGCACAATATGTCCCTGTATGGTGCAAAAATCCAAAAATGCTATGGATGTGGTAAATCCTCCCATGATGTAAGTGACTGTTGGTTCAAAGAAAAAGTCTGCAGGAATAGTCACAGACAAGGTCACAGAGAGGGAATGTGCAAGGCAGACAAAAAGCACAACCGAGTGAAAAGTCCCAAACACAAAACTAAGCAATGCATAAAGTTACTGAATGTAAAACAGAACCAGACAACATAGGGTCTGACAAAGGTGAACTGTCATGCCTAGAACTGCATAGTATAACTGAAGCAGATCACAAAATCATCTGGATCACAATAAATGTGTCCGGGTGTAAAACTGAAAGTGGAGCGGAATACAGGGTTAGTTTTGTCCATAATTCCAGAGGCTGATTACAACAGACTGTTTTCTAAGATACCATTAGAGAAGACTTCAGTAATGCTAAAGATTTACACCGGCCGAAAAGTGTCTCCCAAAGGCAAACAAAGTAACTGTGACTTTTGGCAGTGGTCCCCAACCACCGGACCGCAAAGCACGTGCTACCGGGCCGCAAGGAAACAATATGATTTGGTGGTATGAAACAATATGAGTCAGCTGTACCTTTCCTCATTCCCTGTCACGCCCACTGTTGAACTTGAATGCATGCGAAGTCATCAGTCGGTCATTAACCTACAACTACTCGATGAGTGAAAAACAAACGTCGCTTGAGAGTTTCTTTGGAAGAAGTGGTAGGGGACATAAAAGGCCTAACGATGATGATAACGCAGAGACTGCAAAAAAAAAAGAAAACTTCCTTCAACAGAAAATACGACAAATCGTACATAAAATATGGCTTTATTGCGACCAGTGACTCGCATGCTCCAAGCCCCCGTCTGTGATACGTGGAGACAAGCTGTCTATTGAGGCAATGAAGCCCTCAAAACTGCTTCGGCATCTTCAGTCCAAGCACCCTGCACCTAAAGACAAACCCGTTGAGTTTTTTGAGCAGAAAGAACACGAGCAAGCGGGACACAAACAAGTGCTGAGAGCCACCACCTCCACAAATGCTGCTGCTCCGAGAGCATCGTACTTAATGGCTAGCCGTATTGCTAAGGCTAAGAAGCCTTTCACTGTTGGTGAAGAACTGATTCTGCCTGCTGCCAAGGACATGTGCCGTGAACTGTTGGGAGAAGCTGCATTTAACAAGATGGCACAGGTTTCTCTTTCAGCTGTCACAGTTTCAAGGAGAATGGATGACAAAGCGGGGGACATCGAAGTACAGCTGTTGGAACTGCTTAACGAGTCACCATGGTGTGCTATCCAGGTCGACGAGTCTACCGATGTCAACAACAAGGCAATACTGCTGGTTTATATGCGATATATATTTCAAGATGACGTGCACAAGGATATGTTGTGTGCACTGCCACTGCCAACTAACACAACTGGGGCAGAACTATTCAAGTCCTTGAACGACTACACGTCAGGCAAACTGGGCTGGTCATTCTGTGTTGGAATATGCACAGACAGGGCTGCAGCTATGACTGGATGGCTGTCTGGTTTCACTACCTGAGTCAAAGTGGTTGCTCCTGAATACCAGTCTACACACTGTGTCACACACAGGGAAATGCTGGCTAGTCGAAAAATGTCACCTGATCTTAACAGCGTATTGAGTGACGTTGTTGAAATTATCAATCCATCAAAGCAAAAGCCCTTAACTCACAAACATGAGGAAACCTGCAGATGCTGGAAATTCAAGCAACACACACAAAATGCTGGTGGAATGCAGCAGGCCAGGCAGCATCTATAGGAAGAGATACAGTCGATGTGTTAGGCCAAGACCCTTCATCAGGACTAACTGAAAGAAGAGATTTGAAAGTGGGAGGGGGAGATCCAAAATGATAGGAGAAGACGGGAGGGGGAGGGATGGAGCTAAGAGTTGGAAAGTTGATAGGTAAAAGAGATACAAGGCTGGAGAAGGGAGAGGATCATGGGATGGGAGGCTTAGGGAGAAAGAAAGGGGGGAGGGGAGCACCAGAGGAAGATGGAGAGCAGGCAAGGAGTTATAGTGAGAGGGACAGGGGGAGAAAAAAGAGAGAGAGAAAGGGAAAAA
This sequence comes from Mobula birostris, assembly GCF_030028105.1. Classification (NCBI taxonomy): domain Eukaryota; kingdom Metazoa; phylum Chordata; class Chondrichthyes; order Myliobatiformes; family Myliobatidae; genus Mobula; species Mobula birostris. The sequence continues at coordinate 18,061,876 of NC_092373.1, read as the reverse complement.
AAAATAATAAATAAATAAGGGATAGGGTAAGAAGGGGAGGAGGGTCACTAATGGAAGTTACAGAAGTCAATGTTCATGCCATCAGGTTGGAAGCTACCCAGATGGAATATAAGGTGTTGTTCCTCCAACCTGAATGTGGCTTCATTTTTACAGTAGAGGAGGCCATGGATAGACATATCAGAATGGGAATGGGACGTGGAATTAAAATGTGTGACCTCTGGGAGATCCTGCTTTCTCTGGCGGACAGAGCGTAGGTGTTCAACGAAATGGTCTCCCAGCCTGCGTCGGGTCGTCTTAACTCACGTCTGTTTGAGCAGCTTTGCGAGGAAATGAAAGCAGAGCACAAACGCCTTCTCCTACACATTGAAGTCAGGTGGCTATCAAGGAGGAGATCCCTGGCCAGGGTTTTTGAGTTAAGAGAGCCGCTACAGTGATTTCTTTCAGGAAAAAAGTCACCACTGGCAGCACACTTCAGTGACGAGGAGTGGATAGCAAAACTCGCTTATCTGTGTGACATCTTCAACCTGCTCAATGAACTCAATTTGTCACTTCAGGGGAGAATGACAACTGTCTTCAAGTTGGCAGATGAAGTGCCTGCTTTCAAAGCCAAACTGAAACTGTGGGGACGGTAAGTGGACAGGGGGCATATCTGACATGTTCCCAACATTAGCTGGGATCTTGGGAGAGACTGAGGCTGCACCGTCCTTCTCACAGCTGTTGCGAGATCACCTACCTTTGCTGTCGACAGAATTCGAGCGTTACTTCCCAAACGCAAATGACCCAAGATGTGCAAAGGAATGGGTCCATAACCCATTTGTGAATGTTCCCAGTGAATCATCCATGTCAGCGCGGGAAGAGGATCAACTCCTCGAGCTTGCAAATGACAGTGGGCTGAAAAGCATGTTTGACATAACATCTCTGCCGGCATTCTGGATCAAAGTCAAGGCTGAATATCCTGAGATAGCCATGAAAGCACTGAAAACGTTGCTTCCATTTCCAACGTCATATCTCTGTGAAGTGGGGTTTTCTGCAATGACTGCAATGGAAACTAAATTGCAGAATAGACTGGACATAAGGAACCCCCTTTGAGTATCACTGTCTCCCATTACCCCTCGATGGGACCGTCTTGTTGCGCTGTGTGTTTAATATCCAAACGTTACTTAAAATGTTACAATGCTATTGACTTATAAGTGAATTATCACGATATTCATGCGAGGAAAATATGCGCAATACCCGCCCCCCCCCCCCGCTACCCTCACTGACGCATGGCACAGTTAGCAAAATTGTTTTCCCATGCCTAATAGTGGATTCTGCTGTAAACACACAAGACCTTGATTTTGTGATCTTGAACTTAATATTAAACACTTCTTAAGCAACTATCTCTTACTTCCACGACCAGAAGACATAGAGGTATAGTTAGGCAGTTGGTCCATTGTGTCTGCTCCGTAGTGATGTTAGGATTTATTATCACTCTCAATCCCATTCTCTTGCCTTCTCCCCTTAACCATTGACACCCTTACCAATCAAGAACCTGACATCCTCCTCTTTAAATATACCCAGTGACTTCGCCTCCACAGCCCTCTGTGGCAATGAATTCTGCTGATATACCACTCTCTGGTTAAGGAAGTTCCTCTTCATTTCAGTTCTGAAGGGACATTCCCCTATTCTGAATCTTCTCTATGTATAAATTGCTTTGTTAGTGATTACTGACAAGTATTAAGCAGAAAACGCACCTGCATTCCCAAGCGGACGAGGCGAACCTGTTGGTACAATGGAAAACTGAATTCCTCTTCCGCTTTAGCTTGGGGACGTTGGAAGAAATCTTTGCACCGTTAGAAGAAGCACTTGTGACTTTAATGTCTGGTTGATCAATGCACAAAATGAATAGCACAGTCTGCTAGAATTTGTTTTCTTTTAAACTGGGGCCAATCTAACCATAACGCTCACTTCTGGTCAATGCAGTACTTTGTGCATAAACCACTTCCTGGCTGTTCTGTTCTCAGTATCTCAACTTTGCACTTCTCTACCAAGTAAAGTTTCTCATGGTGGGATACTTTTTTGCAATAATCAGCCAACTACAGTTCTAATTAAATCTGTTACCAAGGTACATTTTATAAAACATCAAATTGCCTGGCCAAAGTAGAGTCCCATTTTCATAACGTGGAAATAGTTTATTCGGCCCATTGAGTTCGCACTCTCCATTGATCACTTTTTTACACTAATCCTGTGCTATTAGGGACAAGGGACATTCCTCATTTGATTGGACAAGATGGGGCAGGAGCTAGTTGTTGAGTTGATGGGTTTGTAGTTTATGCAGAGGAGCATGCGTTCTGCAGTCTACAGTGGACCTATCTGAGCTCTTGGCCCTCAGTGTCATTCTTAATGAGAAACAAGATAAAGATTAGTTTTACTTGTCACATGTACGTTGAAACATATTGTGTCATTGTTTGCGATGTGCCGGGGAAGCCCCCAGTCCAGTATAGCTGATCCCCTAGTAGCTCAATTGACAAGCTGCTCTAAAGAGCCATCTTGTAGGCATTCAACAAACTCACCTTCTTGCCAATCCATTACCAACCTGATTTTCCCAATCTACCTGCAAGATAAAATCTCCCAAGACTATCATAACATTGTCTTTTCGATACACCTTTTCTCTTTGCCATTGTAATCTGTAGTCCACATCTCAGCTACTGCTTGGAAGCCTGTATATTACTCCCATCAATGTCCTTTACCCTTGCAGTTTCTTAACTCATCCCACAAAGATTGAACGACTTGGGTAGCAGCAGTACCTGCGTGGAAGAAAGGCCTGGCAATCCATATATGTCCACGAAAACTCTATGGACAGCTACAGTATCCATAGGGTAACCATGAGTTGACAATGACTCAATGGTACTAACAGTTAAACAACAACAAGGCTCAACAAAAACAACAACTCAGCTTTTCTTGTTCTCTATATTTATTTAACATGTATTTCTTTGTTCCGCTGCTCTAAAGTTAACGAATTTTACGACATTTGTGGTGATATTAAACCTGATTCTGATTCTGTTACCTTCTCCAGAAGAGATCCCAATGATCCCGAAAACTGAAACCCTGCCCCCTGCATCATTTCCTCAGCCACCCACTCATCTGTACTGTCATTCCGTTCCTGCCCTGACTAGCACATGGTACTGGGCGTAAACGAGAGATTACTACCTAGGAGGTTCTGTTCTTGAGCCTCTTCCCTAAGTCTCTGTACTCACTGTGCTCACCTCTTCTCCCTTTCTACCTGTGTCATTGATGCCAATGTGCATCATGACCTTTGGCTGCTCACCTTCCCTCTTGAGAACATTTGGCAGTTACTCTGAGACATCTTTGACCCTTACATCCAGGAGGCAACGCACCCACCAGGCCTCTTTTTCACAGCTGCAGAATCTCATGTCCACCCCCCCCACACCCCTAACTATTGAGTCTCCTATCACTATCACTCTACCTGACTTTAATGTTCTCTACTGAGCCTCAGAGTCAGCCACAGTGCCATTGGCCAAGCTGCTACTGCTGTGCCCAGATAGGTTACTGCCCCCCCCCATCAGTTACCGCAATCACATCACGGCGCCTGTGATCACTAACCAGATTTGATTCCTGCTGTTTTCTGCCAGGAGTTTGCATGTTCTGCCCGTGACCACAAGGGCTTCCTCTGGGTGCTCTGGTTTCCTCCTGTGTTCCAAAGAAGTGCAGTTAGGAATAATGAGCTATGGGCAAGATAAGTTGGTAACAGTATGAAGAGGGCATGTGCTGGGTGGTGGACACCTTTAATGATGGATGCCACCTTCCTAAGGCACCACTCCTTGAAGATGTCTTGGATACTACGGAGCCTAGTACCCATGATGGAGCTGACTAATTGTACCAGTTTCTGCATCTTACTTTGATTGTTGTGCGGTAGGATCCCCCCATACTAGATGGTGAGGCAGCCAGTCAGAATGCTGTCCATAGTACATTGGTAGAAGTTTTCAAATTCTTCAGTTGACAGCCCAAATCTCCTCAAACTCCTAAGGAACTATAACTCCTAATGAAAGATATGAAGGCATTCTATCTGTACGCTTAACAGCTTGGTATGCCAAAAGCTCAGCCCAAAATGCTACAGAGAGTTGTGGATGCAGTTCTGCACATCAGCGAATCTAGCCTCTCCTCCACGGACTCTGGTGTAAACGAGAGATAACAGTAGATATTGAACCGTTGGAAAATGACACTGGAGTGGAGGTAATGGTGGACAAAGAAACGGCAGACAGACAGTCCATGAATCTATGAACACTACCTGACTATTTGCTCTCTTTTTACACTACTTTTTTTATATTTCCTCTTGGTTTTCTATGTATTGCCTTGCCGTGCTGCCACAAAACAACAAATTTCTTGACTTTAATCACAGATAGCAAACCAGATTCTGACTCTGATACTATCTACCCACACTGATAAGACAGTGGGAGTTGTTCACGTTATCCAGAATCTCACGTTGATCCTGGTGTTGCTGTATAGCAGGGAAAGAATGAGAGATGATCTGTCCCTAGTGGATATTAATGGTGGGGCTCCATTTTCTCATGTGTCACTGGTGCCTTGAAGTTTACCCACTAAATTTGAGTCAATGCAAGAGTCACCGCTGTACTACAGTTGAGGTTGGACTGGTCTTCGCATTGGTTGAAGGTTCAACCGAAATTGATCGTCAAGGTACATGGTTGTCACCTATTGAGATTCAGTTTCTTGCAGGTGTTCACAGTAAAACAAAGAAATAAAATAGGAACAATGAAAAAATACGCACACTTAAAGATAGACAAACAAACAATGTGCATGAGAAGTCAGGCTGTGCAAATGAAACAGAATGCGAGAGATGAGCAAACAAAGAATACTAAAAGCATGAATTGTAGTGACTTTGAAAATGAGTCTGTAGGTTGTGGATTCAGTTCAGTGTTAAGGTGAGTGAAATTAGTTCAGGAGCCTGATAATTAAGTGGTAATAACTGTTCCTGAACCTGGTGATGTGGGACCTGAGGCTTCTGTACCACTTTCCCAATGGCAGCAGTGAGAAGAGAGCATGGCCTGGAGGCTGGGAGTCCTTAATGATGGACGCTGCTTTCCTGTGGCAATGTTCCTTATAGATGAACATTGAATTCTCCAACTTCCGGTAATTCCCTCCCCCTCCCTTCCCCTATCCCAGTTTCACTCTGCCCCTCCCCCAGCTGTCTACTACCTCCCTCATGGTTCTGCCTCCTTCTACTACCCATTGTGTTTTCCCCTATTCCTTCTTCACCTTTCCTGCCTATCACCTCCCCGCTTCCCCTCCCCAACCCCTTTATCTTTCCCTTTACTGGTTTTTCATCTGGAACCTACCAGCCTTCTCCTTCCCACCCTCCCCCCATCTTCTTTATAGGGCCTCTGCCCCTTCCCTCTTCAGTTCTGACGAAGGGTTCCAGCTCGAAATGTCGACTGATCATTTCCATGGATGTTGCCCGACCTGCTGAGTTCCGCCAGCGTGTTGTGATTGTTACTTCCTTATAGATGAGCTCAATGGTGGTAGCACATTTCCTCAAATGAAACAAAAATTAATCTGCATGAAGTAAAACTTGCCTTTCACTTGTGTGGCACCTGAGTTTGTCAACTTACTGTTTTAAAAGGAACATTTCCTATCTTCTTTCTGTGTCAAATCTTTGTGGCACATGAAGCCAGTTCAATGGGTTATTCCAATTCATCCAGATCTCAAGAAATTATAGTAACTTTATTTGCATTTGCTGGAAAAAGGCACCTGCTTTTCAAAGATTTTACAGATTTAATGATGCTTTATTTATCAAATGTACATGAAAACGTACAGTGAAATGCAGCATTTGGGTGAACAACCACATACACAGTCTTTAGAACTGTGCTGGGGGAAGTCCATAAGTGCTGCCAATATAGCATACCCACAAGTTACTAATCCTTTGTCTTACTAACCGTATGTCTTTGGAATGTGGGAGGAAACTGGAGCAACTGGAGGAAACCCACGTGGCCATGAGCAGAACGTACAAGCAGCTTACGGACTGCGAAGGGAATTAAACCTCGATCTTTGAGGTGGCACTGTAAAGCATTGTGCTAACCACTACACTACTGAGCCATCCTACAACCTTTCCACAGGAGTGGAATGACTTTTATTGTGAACTGCAAATATTTTATTGTTGTATCAAATAATGAGGTGATTGTGAAACTCCTAGGAATCTGCCACCATAGGCTGCATTGAAGTGAATTTATAATACCATTTATGCATTGGAGAGTAATAGATACAGGGAGGGGAATTGTGGGAGTGGGCTGGAGATACGTCTCTACCAGATGCTCTTTCTCTCTGCTAGCCTGCAGGTCAACCTTGGGCAAGGTGTAGCACTTGCAAAGCCCTCTTACCGCTTCCTCCCCCCCCCCCCCCCCAAATCAGGGTCATGTGAAGCCATGGGAGCAGGTGGTGGATAGCCGTATGAGGAGCTGGTGCATATCATAAGTCTTGGTTTATGTGATCACCGATGCCAGGCATACAAAGTCTGAAAAGTATTGGTAATGGCTTGGGTCACCAGTCTTGTAAAGACACTACCCAGAAGGCAGCAATAGCAGACCAGTTCTGTAGAAAAATTTGCCAAGAACATTCATGATTATGGATAAGACCATGATCGCCCACGTCATGCAACATGGCTGATAATGTTGATGGTGATGAAAGGAATTGAAGGTTATGTTGAATTAAGAGGGTTAGGCTTTTTAAGGTATTGGTCTGTCTGCACTTGGAGCTCTGTGAGCAGATTTGGGCCCCATATCTAAGAAAAGATTGGAGGGAGTCCAGAGCAGCTTCATGAGAATTATACCAGGAGTGAAGGGCTCATGTATAAAGAGCATTTGGTGGCTCTGGGGTTGTACTCAGTGTAATTTAGAAGAATAAGGGGAAATCTCATTTAAACCTATTGAATATTGAAAGGCCTAGATTGAGTGGATGTGGAGAGGATGTTTCTTGTAGTAGGGGGAGTCTAAGACCAGAGGGCACAACCTCATTAAAAAAAAAAGGGTGTCCCTTTTGAAGAGGAATACTTAGTGCAGAATTTGATAGGTTCTTGATTAGTAAGGGTGTCAAACGCTATGGGAAGAAGGCAGAAAAAATGGGGTCGGGAGGGCTAATAAATCATCCATGAAGGAATGGTGGAGCAGAAATGATGGACGGAATTATCTGTCTCTGCTCCTATGTCTTATGGTCTTTTGGTATTAATATCACTGATGCATTTGAAAATTATAGATAAAGGTGGAAGGAATTAAAGTTTATGTCAACAGTTTTTGATGGATAGGAAGTGGATAATTGACATTGATACGGACCTGTTTCTCATTTGTTGATGAGAGTAACACTAAATAGTAGTCAACAGGATGGTTGTGGTAGAAATTTTGACCGGATGGCACTTCAACAAGTTGATGGGACAGAGGGGTTGAAAGAATACACTTTTACATTTTTTGTTTTTATTCTTGACTGTGGGAATACCTTGAAGAAAAAGAAGCATTTTCAACATTATGTCCATAAGGCAGCTAAGTCTTTTCAATGTGGTTCAACGCAAGACTTTTTAAATTTCCTTTTTCAAGTAAAGAATATCTTCCTACCTGTCCGCAGGATTCAAAAATTTTCTTTGTTCATGACCAGTTGTGGTTTTGCTACGGAAAAAATCCTTTTTTGTAATTATGACTGACTATTGATACGGGCAATTGCATCATTGTGGGTGGAGATGGAAATAACAAGAACTCTCCTAGTGAGGTATTACTCTCTGCATACAACCTGTACCATTTATGGCTCAATCTTGGGGACAGAATCAGTGGCTCCTCTTTCAGTGCATTTCAGGGTACATTTGCTGAGGAAAAAGACATTTCAACTTCTGTCTGCCAAGCTGAAAGGCCAAAATATGAAGCATTTTCTCAATTTTCTTCCTGTAGACTGCTACTTTGGCTTAGCTGAAACATGGTATCTATTGCTCTATATGAATGTTGCCTAACCCGCTGAGTTCCTCCAGCATTTTGTGTGTGTGTGTGTGTGTGTGTGTGTGTGTGTTGCTCGAGATTTCCAGCATAGAAACATAGAAAGCCTACAGCACGATACAGGCCCTTTGGCCCACAACGTTGTGCCGAACACGTCCCTACCTTAGAAATTACTAGACTTCCCCATAGCCCTCTATTTTTCTTAGCTCCATGTACCTATCCAAAAGTCTCTTAAAAGACCCTATCGTATCCGCCCCCACCACTGTTGCCGGCAACTCATTCCACGCACTCACCACTCTCTGCGTAAAAAACTTACCCCTGGCATCTCCTCTGAACCTACTTCCAAGCACCTTAAACCTGTGTGCTCTTGTGGCAACTATTTCATTTCAGCCCTGGGAAAAAGCCTCTGACTATCCACATGGTCAATTCCTCTCATCTTATACACCTCCATCAGGTCACCACTCATCCTCCGTCGCTCCAAAGAGAAAAGGCTGAGTTCACTCAACCTGTTTTCATATGGCATGTTCCCCATTCCAGGCAACATCCTTATACATTTTCTCTGCACCCTTTCTATGGTTTCCACATCCTTCCTGCAGTGAGGCGACCAGAACTGAACACAGTACTCCAAGTGGGGTCTGACCAGGGTCCTATATAGCTGCAACACTACCTCTCGGCTCCTAAATTCAATTCCACAATTGATGAAGGCCAATACACCGTACGCCTTCTTAACCACAGAGTCAAACAGCACAGCTGCTTTGCGTGTCCCTTGGACTCAGACTCCAAGATCCCTCTGATCCTCCACACTGCCAAGAGTTTTACCATTAATACTATATTCTGCCATCATATTTGACCTACCAAAATGAACCTCACACTTACCTGGGTTGAACTCCATCTGCCACTTCTCAGCCCAGTTTTGCATCCTATCAATGTCCTGCTGTAACCTCTGACAGCCCTTCACACTATCCACAACACCCCCAACCTTTGTGTCATCAGCAAACTTACTAACCCATCCCTCCACTTCCTCATCCAGGTCATTTATAAAAATCATGAAGCGAACGGGTCCCAGAACAGATCCCTGAGGCTCACTACTCGTGACCGACCACCATGCAGAATATGACCCGTCTACAACCACTCTTTGCCATCTGTGGGCAAGCCAGTTCTGGATCCACAAAGCAATGTCCCCTTGGATCCCATGCCTCTTTACTTTCTCAATAAGTCTTGCATGGGGTACCTTATCAAATGCCTTGCTGAAATCCATATATGCTGCATCTACTGCTCTTCCTTCATCAATGTGTTTAGTCACATCCTTAAGAAATTCAGTCAGGCTCGTAAGGCACGACCTACCATTGACAATGGCATGCTGACTATTCCTAATTGTATTATACCTCTCCAAATGTTCATAAATCCTGCCTCTTAGGATCTTCTCCATCAACTTACCAACCACTGAAGTAAGACTCACTGGTCTATAATTTCCTGGGCTATCTCTACTCCCTTTCTTGAGTAAAGGAACAACATCCTCAACCCTCCAACCCTCCAGAACCTCTCCTGTCCCCATTGATGATGCAAAGATCATCGCCAGAGGTTCAGCAATCTCCTCCCTCACCTCCCACAGTAGCCTGGGGTACATCTCATCCAGACCCAGCAACTTATCCAACTTGATGCTTTCCAAAAGCTCCAGCACATCCCCTTTCTTAATATCTACATGCTCAAGCTTTTCAGTCTGCTGCAAGTCATCACTACAATCACCAAGACCATTTTCTATAGTGAATACTGAAGTAAAGTATTCATGAAGTACCCCTGCTATTTTTTCCGGTTCCATACACACTTTCCCACTGTCACACTTGATTGGTCCTATTCTTTCAGGTCTTATCCTCTTGCTCTTCACATACTTGTAGAATGCCTTGGGGTTTTCCTTAATCCTGCCCACCAAGGCCTTCTCATGGCCCCTTCTGGCCCTCCTAATTTCCTTCTTAAACTCCTTCCTGTTAGACTTATAATCTTCTAGATCTCTAACATTACTAGCTCTCTGAACCTTTTGTAAGCATTTCTTCACTTCTTGACTAGATTTACTACAGCCTTTGTACACCATGGTTCCTGTACCCTACCATAACTTCCCTGTTTCATTGGAATGTACCTATGCAGAACTCCACATAAATATCCCCTGAACATTAGCCACATTTGTTCTCTACCTTTCCCTGTGAACATCTGTTCCCAATTTGAGCTTCCAAGTTCCTGCTTCATAATTCCCCTTAGTCCAATTAAATGCTTTTCTAGCTTGTCTGTTCCTATCTCTCTCTAATGCTATTGTAAAGGAGATAGAATTATGATCACTATCTCCAAAATGCTCTCCCACTGAGAGATCTGACACCTGACCAGGTTCATTTCCCAATACCAAATCGAGTACAGTCTCTCCTCTTGTAGGCTTATCTACATATTGTGTCAAGAAACCTTCCTGAACACACCAAACAAACCCCACTCTATCTAAACCTCTTGCTGTAGGGAGATGCCAGTCAATATTTGGGAAATTGAAATCTCCCACCACGACAACTCTTATTATTACACCTTTCCAGGATCTGTTTCCTTAACTGCTCCTCGATATCCCTGTTACTATTGGGTGGACTATATAAAAAAAAGGCATCTCTAGATGCCTTGTGTTTATGATTTGCTATTTGAATTTGCCATTGGATTCAATTTTAAAACTCAGCCTTTAGCCCAATGAAATGCTTTCTCTTTGACTAATTCTTTGCAAAGGCCATATTATTTTCACAAATATCTAATGAATGAATAGAATTGCCCTAAAAGCTCAATATTTCAAATTACTTGTTGTCCCATAGGAATAAGCTGAAAGGGGAAGGAGGTTTAGTGAGGAAAGCATCAGTGCAGTGGTGGGTGGTGATATAGATAGACTAGACTATGATGTGGGATCAGTTTGTGTGACAACAAAGGGAATGTAGGCATGGGTGGCAGTCGTATGAAGGTCCCCCAGCTTGTTGGGCCAGAACATAAATGGGAAAATATCAGAGGTGTACAAGACAGGAACTGTGATTTTCTTTGGTGCTCTTAATCCTCAAAAAGAATAGTTTGATTAACCTGTCAAGAGAAGCATGTGTGAGTAGTTTATGGAATTGATCAGGAAATGTTTCTCAGAGGAGTATGTTGGAGACCCTTCTTGGGAAAAAGGCTACTTTACGTTCTGTCTAAAAAAGATCTAAATGTTAACTTTATTTGTCATATGTACATCACAACATACAGTGAAATATGTCATTTGAATCAAATCAAGTCAGTGAGGATTGTGCCAGGCCTTGTAAGTGTTACCGGGCGTCTGACGCCAGTCTCGCATGCCCACAACTCACTAACACTAACCATATGTCTTTGGAATGTGGGATGAAACTAGGGCACCGGAGGAAAAGCCACATGGTCACAGGGAGAACGTACAAACTCCTGACAGGCAGCTGGGGGAAACAAACCCCGATCTTACAACTGCACACAAAGTGTTACACTAACTACATCTACCGTGGTGATAAGTAAGAGACTAGGGAGGTGAGGAACTCCTAAGATTAGAGATCACAGCAGAATAATATTCTAAGTGCAATTCGAGGGCAGGGACCTCTGGTTCAAAAATCAGTGTTTAGAAGTCCATAAAACAAGAGCAGGATTAGGCCATTTGGCCCCTTAATTGTGTTCTGCTATTCCTCGAGGCTGATTTATTGTCCCTCTCAACCCTATTCTCTTGCCTTCTTCCCAAAATCTTTGATGCCCTGACTAATTAAGAACCTATCAATGTCCACTTTAAATATATCCAATGACATTGTCTCCACAGCCATCCGTTGAAATGAATTCCATGGGTTCACCACCATCTGGCCAAAGAAATTCCTCCTCATCTTGAATCCTTGAATTCTGAAGCTATGAACTCTGGACCTAGACTCTCCCACTTTTGGAAACATCCTTTCCATGTTCACTCTATCCAGTTCTTTCAATATTTGGGATGTTTCAATGTGATCCCGCCCTCATTCTTGTAAACTCTAGCGAGTACAGGCTCAGAGCCATCAATGCTCCTCATATCTTAACCTTTCATCCTTGATTTTATATTCAAGTCCTCTTGAAATTAACGGTAACATTGCATTTCCCATCCTTACCACAGACTCAACCTGCACATTAACCTTTAGGGATTCTGGCATGAGAATTATGCTGATTAGGAATAGTCAGCATGGCTTTGTCATGATTAGGGATAGTCAGCATCGCTTTGTCAAAGGCAGGTCATGCTTTACGAGCCTGGTTGAATTTTTTGAGGCCATGACTAAAGACATTGATGAAGGTAGAGCCGTAGATGTAGTGTATATGGATTTCAGCAAGGCATTTGATAAGGTACCCCATTGCAAGGCTTATTGAGAAAGTAAGGAGGCATGGGGTCCAAGGGGACATGGCTTTGTGGATCCAGAACTGGCTTGCTGACAGAAGGCAAAAGGTGGTTGTAGAAAGGTCATATTCTGCATGGAGGTCGGTGACCAGTGGTGTGCCTCAGGGATCTGATCTGGGACCCCTGCTATTCATGATTTTTATAAATGACCTGGATGAGGAAGTGGAAGGATGGGTTAGTAAACTTGTTGATGACACAAGGGTTGGGGGTGTTGTGGATAGTGTGGAGGGCTGTCAGAGGTTACAGTGGGACATTGATAGGATGCAAAACTGGGCTGAGAAGTGGCAGATGGAGTTCAACCCAGATAAGTGTGAAGTGGTTCATTTTGGTAGGTCAAATACAATGGCAGAATATAGTATTAATGGTAAGACTCTTAGCAGTGTGGAGGATCAGAGAGATCTTGGGGTCTGAGTCCATAGGATACTCAAAGCTGCTACGCAGGTTGACTCTGTGGTGAAGAAGGCATACGGTGCATTGACCTTCATCAACCGTGCAATTGAGTTCAAGAGCCAAGAGGTAATATTGCAGCTATATAGGCCCCTGGTCAGACCCAACTTGAAGTATTGTGCTCAGTTCTGGTTGTCTCATTACAGGAAGGATGTGGAAACCATAGAAAGGGTGCAGAGGAAATGTACAAGGATGTTGCCTGGATTGAGGAGCATGCCCTATGAGAATAGGTTGAGTGAACTCGGCCTTTTCTCCTTGGAGCGATGGAGGAGGAGAGGTAATCTGATAGAGGTGTACAAGATAATAAGAGGCATTGATCATGTGGATAGTCAGAGGCTTTTTCCCAGGGCTGAAATGGCTAGCGTGAGAGGGCATAGTTTTAAGGTGCTTGGAAGTAGGTACAGAGGAGATGTCGGGGTAAGTTTTTTACACAGAGAGTGGTGAGTGTGTGGAATGGGCTGCTGGCGGTGGTGGTGGAGTTGGAAATGATAGGGTCTTTTCTTTCTTTTCAAATATTTTTATTATTATTATCCAAAATTAACAAGAGTACATCGAAGCAGACAACACTTACAATGTCTCAAGAAAAAAAAAGATTGTTTTAAAGATTGAAAAAATTTTTGTGACAAAAAAAGGGATTAAAAAAAACCCTACTAAAGCAAAGAAAAGTGAGAAAAAAAACCATTAGGTGTTCAGCCCTGGAGCCATGGGTCATACATAGAACATAGAACATAGAATAGTACAGCACAGTACAGGCCCTTCAGCCCACAATGTTGTGCCGACCCTCAAACCCTGCCTCCCATATAAGCCCCCACCTTAGATTCCTCCATATACCTGTCTAGTAGTCTCTTAAACTTCACTAGTGTATCTGCCTCCACCACTGACTCAGGCAGTGCATTCCACATACCAACCACTCTCTGAGTAAAAAAACCTTCCTCTAATATCCCCCTTGAACTTCCCACCCCTTATCTTAAAGC